>NC_141258.1:11965890-13253390 GCF_054856555.1 Leptonotus elevatus | reverse complement strand
TATGCATGCATGGTGAGACTTCAGTTTGTCAGGCACTAAATGTAGGAGGATTAATTAGCGAGACAGACCTCCCTGTTTCAATGTGTTTTTGACTTTGTCTCAAACACTGCTGACTTTCAAACACACTTCAAGATTATGACGATGTTGTATGCGCTGAGTGTCCCACATGGCTCGTGTCAACTAGGATTAGTCCAACATTTAAACGCAGCCTCAGTGGCAAGAAAAATTGACCGAATTAACAAGCTTTCACTGCACTTTACACTAATTAATTACTTCCCTTAGGTCTTTGACATGTGTCAATATGTGGTTGACTGGATTGTCATCTCCTCTCATCTTTCTCTGCCAGACCGGCTTGATTGTGGACGCACGCCTAAAGGAGCTTACTCCTCTCATGCCCGTCATCTTCATCAGGGCCGTCCCTACGGACAAACAGGAGAACAGGACCATGTACCAGTGTCCGGTTTACAAGACCCGTCAAAGGGGGCCTACATATGTGTGGACCTTTAACCTCAAGACCAAAGAAAAACCATCCAAGTGGACCATGGCTGGAGTTGCTTTGCTTTTGCAGATCTAGCAGGATTTTTCAGTAGCTTTAATAAACACAACAGGGTCAAGGATCGGCTCACCTTTTAACTGACGACACCGTATGCCAATTGTGTTTGCTTTTATTTTGAAAAGAAAAATCAATCGTTTTCTGAAGTCTCAGAAAACTTTTTGTAAATCTACTGCACTGATAGTGATTATATGACATATGCAGTAAATTCTGTAGAGTAAATGTGACCAAATAGACTCAGTTTTAGAGTAATATTTACACTTGGAAGAGAGTAAAATAAAGAATTGAAAAACATAAAAGTCAATCAAGGATTGAGGAATAAACTCACGACCTTCAGCTTGGAAGACAGCCAATCTACTCCCTGAGTCACGCAGCTGTTGCTGTGTAAATAGCTCGTGTCAGCTGAAATCTTCGTAACTCCAAGAGACCAAAAATGGTCTCCACTTGGATATAAGGAAAACGTAGGATGGGCATAGCTCAGGTGGTAGTGGGGCAGTCTCCCAAGCTGAAGGATCGTGAGTTCGTTCCTCAACCCTTGAGTGAGTTGTATTTGTTTATTTAAAAAAATATATATTTTACTCTCTTCCAAGTGTAAATATTACTCTAAAACTGATTCTCTTTGGTCCCACTCTAAAGTTAAATTTCCTCTACAGAATTTACTGTGTAAATTTGCAAATTTAATTAAAAGTTCATTTTAAGTTCTTCCTCTATTCACATAATTCCATATTCTTTCTGATTTACTTTTATCTTTGGCTTCCATCACTGTTCATGAACTTCAAGTTTGTGAAAAAGTTCTGTATTCTGTCAAAAGATGTCATATGCTAATCAACATGGATTTTTGTCCTCACTATTTTTGTAGATCAAAAATGTTTTATGATTTTTCTACACCAATAAACAAGAAAATTTATTTTTGTTGCTTGTTCATCTACTCTTAACCACATTGCCTGTTGATGAAGATTGGAAACTGCGGCTAATGTGCCGCTATGCTTAAAACCGCTTTTATACGAACAAAGCCTACTTGAATCATTTGACAAACTTGGATATTTTAGCTTAGTGACCACATTTTTCAAGTGTCCTCTTTTTTTCTGTTCTTGTGATTCAAGACGCATGGTGTCATAAAATATTTTATTTTCAGTACTTAAATGGATAAAGACTCCTCCTTGAGCCTTACTGTGTTGGAGTGGTTTGTGTGTCCTACCCAATTAGGACAAAGGTGCTGAATACGTCGATCCCGATCGATAAGTCGATCGCAATTGGTATTGGTCAGCCTATCATCCAAATAAGCATTCAAATAAGGTGCGAAGATTTACCGGCAGCATTTTTAGCTCACATTTTTTTTACAATTTTAGCTCGCTGGTAGCGCCCACAAACCGGAGACATCATTATCCTAATTTACACATTCGTATTGATCTGGAAAGGTTTTTACAGACTGCACATTTGATTTGATTTTGCCTACGTGAATATGATTTTTTACAGATAAATTCCCAGTCATTCCCCAACCTACCACGGTTGATCTCCCAATTGCACCCCTGGCGAGACCAAACACTGACTACGCTACTTCGCCTTCACTCATTCCCTCCTTGAGAACAATTAAAGAAACGACAATCTCTAAAGCAACTCAAGCAGATACATACCTGTACAATAAATACTGACACACTTTTCAGTTTCTTTTTCATCCAGAACTTGGAGAGCTCTAATAATGCACTCCGAGACAGGGAGGTGAGAAGGGGGTGGAACGGATGATACATGGGTGAGAATATAAGTAGAACAACCATAATACAGATTCAAGTGGCATTATACTATTCTCTCTCTCTCTCTCTCTCTCTCTCTCTCTCTCTCTCTCTCTCTCTCTCTCTCTCTCTCTCTCTCTCTCTCTCTCTCTCTCTCTCTCTCTCTCTCTCTCTCTCTCTCTCGCGCTCTCGCTCTCGCTCTCTCTCCTCCCTCTCTTAACTTCTCTTTGTTTGTCTCTCTCTCTCAACCTCTCACTCTCTATCTCTCTCAACCTCTCTCTCTCTCAACCTCTCTGGCTCTCCCCGTTTCTCTCTGTATAGTTCCTTCTCTCTCCTCCCTCTCTTAACTTCTCTCCCGGTTTCTCTCTCTCTCTCGTGCTCTCTCTCAAATATCTCTCCTCCCTCTCAGTGTATATCCCTTTTTATGTTTTCTCTCCCTTTTTCTCTCCTTCTCTCCCGGTTTCTCTCCGTCTTCATTTCTCTCTCTCTCTCTCATTCTCTCCCATCCCTCTCTCTCTATATATTTCCTTCTCTTCCTGTTTCTCTCCCTCTCTCTCTTCCTCCTTCTCTTAACTTCTCTCCATGTGTCTCCCTCTCTCTCTCGTCTCCCATCTCTCTCTATTTAGTTCCTTCTCTCTCCTAACTCTCTCTTTCTCCTCCCACTCTCAACTTATCTCCCTGTTTTCCTCTCTTTCTCTCTCTCTCTCTCATTCTTGCTCATTCTCTCTCTCTCTCGCTCTCTCTCGCTCTCTATCGCTCTCTCTCGCTCTCTCTCAACTTGTTTTTGTGTGTGTCTTGTTTATGGAAGTAAATGTTTTGTTTTTGAGAGCCTTTCCTCCCCGCTTCCCTGCATTTGGGTCTACCTAACTCCACCATGCAAACCCTTTGACATGACAATACCTGGGTTGTGTGACAAATATTAATGTGGGTAAAGAAGACAAATCTATTTATGAGTTCCATGTACAGAACACTGGGTTCTAATGCATGGAATGGATGGAAGGAAAACAGGAAGTTACAAATGTTCAAACTTCAACTTCATATGGCAAATTTTAGCAAACATTTTATTAGTCTTTGATAGAAATTATTCTGAACTGTTTTAAGCAATATTGGGGAAAAAAATGAAATAATGACTGTTAGATCAAGTCAAGCACCAGCCCCTGCCCCTGATTCATGGTCGTCACTGATGAGTGTGGGGGTGGGGCCGGGGGCCTCTTAAGCATCCATATACGTGTAATACATTTGGTGGTTGCTTGGTTACTGGTCAGTCCTGTGAAGCTGCTAATGTGAAATCCTTTAGTGAGTGTGAGACATTGCTGTTTAAAATTCACCCTTGCCAAATTTAAATGTAATCTTCATGATGATGATAACACTTATTCAAGATTTACGCTCGTTCAATTTTTCTTATCATTTTTATATGTAAAGTCAAGTACCCTATATGAGAGCTGGCTATGCTGTCATCTGAAAATAAGCCCCCAATGGAAATTGTACCATTACCGAAAAGGCCTTGCATGGCTGTACTGGTGTCACAAAATATGTAAGATTTTTCAAACCCAAAATACAAGTTTTCCCTTTAACACATTCAAACCCAAAAACGTGTAAACACGTTTTTAAATTCCTCCCCAAAACGTGAGATCAGCCAGGGCCATGTTGCAACAAGCTCTTTTTCCCAGTGCTTTCAACAGGAATGTGAATATTTCCAAAACTTAGCTCTATTCTAATGCTAATTGCTGCAAAACGGAAACTGATACAAATGTACTTTTTTTTCCTGATGAAAGAAGAAATCATCCCAGAGGCCGAATGGCCAGAGCCTTCAGTGGAATAGTCCAACGTCGCCATGGCTGAAGAAGAAAATAGTTGACGTCCAAAGTCTTAATTCACGTTGCAATTTTCTGAACTGCGAGTTCGTCCCCAGACATCCTGTGATATTTGCTTCATTCAGTGCGTGAGAAGAGGCAAGAGTTGTGGCATGAAAAATCGTGGCTGCTTCAACTCTGAAAAATCAATTTTCATTTATGCAGTGTAATTTTAAAATAGTCAAATGTATTGAGCAATTTGTAGCAGGTATGTCTTTACTGAGCTATTGCTTAATTAACTTGGATTGCAAAACATGGTGAAGATTAAGAGGTTAATTTGTCTCTGTAAGAAACAACTTGTGAGGTGTCCAACACACACCCTAAACTTCACACACCTCATTCAGAGAGGAGGAACATGTAGCAAGCAGTCATTTTCATAATAAGCGTGTAAAGTGCCGATAAATGGCACAATGTTGCCTCAGTCTGTAATGCTCACTCATTCTCCTCACTGCTCCCACCCAGAAACGTTGACTGTGACAAAATGGCTGGATTAGATCGCAATATTGGGACAATACACGCAGCCCGGAGTTATGCCAGTAGAGTCACCGCCGCTGCGCAGACCAGCAGCGCAGACCAGCAGCGCAAGGAGCTGCTTTTGGCTGCGTCTGGCGCCGGAGGTAATTAGCTTTGAGAGAGCTGATGAGTTGCTAATTAAATGTTTATCCGAATCTGGCATCTGTCGTAAAACAAATGTCTGTTAGTGGCCTACAATCAGTGGATTATCACAAATAGCTCAGTTTGGGTGCTGCACGTGGGGAGATAAACTGCAAGACAACGGTGAATTCAGAGTTCTTTTTACGCACTCGGGCAGAAACTAGTTGACGGCAAAAGCACTTCCATGTTGGCAGACTTGCACCTCATAATGGCACTGATTAACTTTTCGGCTTCATTCGAGCTGACACTCACTGGAAGTTTTATGTTTGGCTGTTTTGTTTTGTTTTTATCTTGGAATTTTCTTCATACATTTAAATGTTGAATGCATGAAGATGTCATTTGAATTCAGGAATCAAAATGTGGAGAAAGATAATGGAAAAGATTTTGTGCTTGTTGTGTGAGTCATTTTCAGGTGATTTTGCATGGGCAAATTCACTTTGTTGGTGTTGCTGTTTTAGTGGCGGCACCAACAACTATGCTGGCTTCTAAATGTTAAACCAGTCAAGATTAGGCTACCAGATATACTATACAGAAGTCAACCTTTATGTTATATGTGACCTCACTAGTTTAAACATGACATTCTGATTCATATTACGTTTGTGGAATATGAGTTATGCAGCAAAATCCAGCTGCAATCTCAGGGGGCAGCCATTTTGCCACTTGCTGTTAACTGAAGATGACATCACAGTTGCTCAGGGCTCAGACAACAACCAATCACAGCTCACCTGTTTTCTGAAGCTGAGCTGGGATTGGTTGTTACCTGAGACCTGAACAACAATGATGTCATTTTCACTCGACAGCAAATGTCAAAATGGCCACCTTCTGATATTGATAAAAACTGCTGGATTTTGCTGCTTAACTCATATTCCATTAACGCAATATAAACCAGAATACTGTATTTAGATCGGGAGGGCTACATAGAACATATTATTGTCATTTTTTTTTTTTTACTTCCCCTAACTATTTATTAAATAAAATGTACAATTATTTAATTTTCAATGAGTTACTTTGGGATAAAACACTTTATCAGAGAAATAACCAATTCACTTTGGCTGTCTCAATGTCAGTCACTTAATCACACTTAGGTGATGATTTTAAGTTAAATTAATAACATTATGAAAATATGGGTGATGGAAGCCTTCTGCCCTGTCTGACGGAAGTAGGGATGCTAAATTTGTCAAAGCTAACTCTACCGACAGCCATGAATAAATTAAACACACTTAAATCGACTTGTACGGTTCCTGTCGTTGTGTGAAAAAAGGAGGTTGCTGCCAGATTTGTTTTGTTATCTCCAAAAGAATACACTCGTTGTTGACTGATGACATTTTGGAAATGGAAATCAGTGAGAGAGCCAATAATACTACTCCATCATTAACTTTTTTTTGTAGAATGAGCTGTGCATAGCTACGCAATATGTTGTGGAGCAATAACCAAAAGAGAAAAACAATATAAAAAAAACCCATAATAACTCTCGTTCATGAGCAGACCTTCGCCTAGACCAGGGTTCGGCCACCCATGGCTCTAAATCCACATGCAGCGCTGTAAGCCTTATGTCGTGACTTTGGAAAATGCTCCGGTGGCACCCAACCTTCCTGCGGCAGCGTACATTCCGCGGATGCCACCGGACCCTGCTCTGGAGGCGCACATTCCGCGGATGCCACCGGACCCTGCTCTGGAGGCGCACATTCCGCGGATGCCACCGGACCCTGCTCTGGAGGCGCAAGCCCTGCCACCCTCTCTTCATATGGGGTCCCTGCATTGCTGTCCTCTTGACCGGCTGAGCAAAGCACCTTGCCTCTGGCGTCCGGGACGCCCACTAGGCTATGTTCCCACCTCTTGGCCTCCTTCCACCCACTATATTTTTGGACTATTTGTGATGCTTGTTTGGGGACGTCTCTTAAGAGTGTGTGTGTGGGTAGGGGTGGGTACTGTCATGATCTGTGTTTGTTGTTTTTGGTTTTGATTGGATTGATTGCCTGAGACAATCCTGATTTTAGAGCCTTGGGTCCCAGGTCCCAATTAATTTCGCCAAATCATTGTTTTGTCCCACTATTACTCGGGTCCTTCCCCGGCGTCCCGTATTTTGCCATGTGTATGTCAATCGCACACTTGTCATAGCGATTCATACGATAAACCAATTAAAAGGGAATTTAATTGTTAAATTCCTTACTATTTACTTCCAAATCCACGTTTGATTTCTCATTTTCATCCGCATCTAATCTGTTGGTAGCAGGACAAATTTATATATGAGTGGACCGGAAGTGCTATAGCGGCCTTCTTACGTTACCACTTTCTCAAGCCACCAGGGGGCCCCCGAGCTCTATGTGTAGTCTTACCTGAGGACGATTAAAATGTCCTGTTTTTAATCTGTCTCTAATATTTGTTAATTACATCCCTTTTATGCTTAAAAAATAAACATAGGCTATAAACAAAATAAACAGTGATGATAAGCAGTGTCTGGTGTTTTTGTGTCACACAGTTAGTGAGGTAGAGCCTCGACGTCACTAACTGCGTGAGAATGATTGACAGTAACCAATCGACCTTTCCCGTTAGCGAGAGTACTAAACAAAACAAACACCGTACTGCCATCAAAAAGAAGTTGTCTCAGCGGCGAGGAAAAATAACGGTCAAATGAGGCGATTGATAGTTGGAGGCAAAGCTCAATTCTATTTTTAACAAGTTTATTTATTTGTTTTGCTAGCCAACTCGCTAGCCTCGGGTATTTATTTATTAGATGTTAGCCTTCCCTTGGCCAGCCCCTAGTTTAACTAGTAGTATATGTAAATTATTGTAGAAAATGCTTAAAAGTGACAAAATTGTATTTGGTACAAGCTTTAAAAAGACACTACATCACAATTTTTTATATACAATTTTTTAATAATCTGTATTACTGCAAGATTATTGTAAATTAAAAATAAATAAATAGGAATATTCACCCATGGTCTATTTGCTTGATAACCTAAGGAACTTTGTCTTTCCAGGTGCAATTCTAAAATATTTTGGAGCTCCAGAGGGATCTTCGGAACTTCCCGACCAGGAAGCCACAGGACAGCCACATTTGTCAGGATCTCCTGACCAGGATGCAGCAAGGTCATCTTCTTCTACATATTTACATGGTCTGTTTTTGGTAACCCAGTAGATCCTGCTGACTGGACATCCGTTCTCTCTGATTCATTCAGGACAGATGAAGTAGGCAAAGGGCCACTTCAGATTAGTTCAGATTTCACATTCCCCAAAAAAGAGGATGGCAGAAGCTTCCATCATGATTATTTTTACAAAACATTAGTCAATTGAGAAAAAAGCGGACTTGGCTTATCGACTCAAAAAACAAAACAAAAAAACAATGCCCTTTACTGCTTTTGTTGTGAGTTATTTTGATAAAAGGAACATAAGTTATTGACAGAAGGACTGACGGACAGTAAAAACGTAGGCATACTTTTGAAAAGTCACAAATGCAATCCACAACATACAGCACACATGCAAAGATTTGGAGCTGTGTTTAGAAACTGGAAAGACAACAGATGAAGCTGAAAGGGCACTATTGGAGGCTTAAAAGTGGCACAGGAGAGATGTCCTGACTCGCTTAATATCCATCATACAATCTCTAGCTGAGAGAAATCTTGCATTGAGAGGGTCATTGAACACATTACACCAACAAAATAATGTTGTTGTTTTTTAATAGGTGGAGCTTCTTGCTAAATTTGATCACGTCATGAAGCAACACATTGAACGTGTTGAAAGTAGCCAGTTCAGTCATTCCAGCCATCTTGGAAATGTCATCCAAAATGAACTTATTGGGGGCTTATTGTAGTTTGGCAAACCAGGGGCCCCAAACAGCATCTTGCTTGGGCCCCCATGAAGCTAGAAACGGCCCTGCTCATAGCTTAAATACATTGATCTCTGTGCGGCGTTTTCAATTTTAAGTCCGTGCGTAGCGGGCAGTGACTACTTCCTGTCTTTGCATCTAAGAATCTTGGGAAAATGTAGTTCTACTGTGGTCAGTCACTAAAATGCAAGCTGAGCTTTCCAGTGGTATACTACCATTTACAATGTGTGACCGGCACAAGGTAAACGGCACAGCCAGTTTCCAATAGCTATCCGGACCGAGGCAAAACGTTTTAATAATGGTGAGTCCACTATATTAACTTGTGTAGCACTGTTTAACAGTCAACCAAGATAGCATTTAGCATTTAGCATTAGCGATTAATACGCATGTCGCCAGTCTGTTCCTTGAACTGGTGATCGAGTGTTGTGTTTCTTTGTTACTTTGAATTTTGATTGTCATTAGTACTTTGTTTTTTAGGTTGGCTGTATTCTCAGTACCCTCGCTATTGCTTTGTTAATAAATATTGTTCAGCCCACCCTGCACTTGTGCCTGGTTTCACCTGCTTCCTTGCATTTGTGTCCTCAATCTCTGCCAACTCATAACTTGAGTTGCAATGCCAGTCAGGCTGTCCCAGGCCTGTCAACCTCTTCTACATGTTGCCTCGGCCCATCAATAGATTCTCTTTGATTGCAAATCCGTATTTTCATTTAAATGCTGATGGGTTCAGAGTCTGTGTGAATTGGAGAAGCTAGCTTCTCCATTCAGTGGGTGTTTGCTGTGAGATTGCTGTTCACACACACAGATTTCCATCAATTTAAAGGAGGTTGAAAATTGCGCTGACCAACATTAAAGCCTTAAAGTCTTAATTCAGATTATACGATCCGAGTGCAGTGCTGGCCTAAAAATTTGGGCCATGTGTCAAATTGAAATTTAGATAAAGACCAAGCGCTGGTTGTACAATACTGGGACAAAATGAGACTACTACTTACTATCTTAAAATCAGAGGCTTCCTATTTGGAGTTTATAAGGACTCTTAAACTAATCCCCATCACACCAAGAATGACTGCTATTTCACATATCAGGTTTTGCTTTAGTTGGAAGTCCCCAATGCTGTTCATCTAGTACAGGGGTGCTCAAGTTCGATCCTCGAGAGCCCCTATCCAGCCTGTTTTCCATGTTTCTCTCCACTAACACACCTGATTCATGATCAGGATCGTTATTAGATTCAGCTGTGCTGCAGGAGGGAAACATGGAAAACAGACTTTAGGGGCTCTAGAGGACCGAACTTGAGCACCCCTGATCTGGTACCATATAGTACCACAGCAACAAAAAGTTAAAAAAAAAATGTCATTTGGATATTTTGCTACGACGGCGTATACAGGGCCACGTATAAATATATATTTTTTAAGAAGGCGGGGGCAATATTCAGAGAAAAAAAACTGCAAATCTGCCACTTTATAAAGTCGCAAATTTGGCACTTTTTAAAGTCGCAAATTTGCCACTTTATAAAGAGTTTTTTTTCCTCGCAAATTATAAAAAGGCAAATTTGCGAGAAAAATAAATCTTTATAAAGTGGCAAATTTGCTACTTTAAAAAGTGACAAATTTGCGACTTTATAAAGTGGCAGCAGATTTGCGAGAAAAAAAACCCTTGTGAACTTGCGACTTTAATAAGTGACACATTTGCCACTTTTTAAAGTGGCAGATTTGCGAGAAAAAAACTCAGAAAGACGAGAACTACACGTAGCGTACTTCTCGACTTTGTGCCAATAATATTCGGTCGGGTTTCCAAATAAGGAGATAGTAATTGCTTTAGCAGAGATTAACCATATGATGTTAAGCATTCGCTCTTTGAAGCGTTGTGTACGGCCGCTGGCCAGCGACAAAGACGCCTCACTTTGCAAAGGTCCACACCCGGACGATTAAGCATTTAAGTTAATTCCTTAAAATGTATATTTACTTGTACATTTATGTTTCCAGAATTATTATTTACACATTCATACATTTTGTTATTTTTTTTGTACAAGTAGCTAAGTTGATGTGTCCAATGTGCTGCTCTCCATCTTTTACTAGCATTTACCTAAAGTTTGATTGGTTAGCGTTAGTCAGATGATAGGGGATCAAGAAGTGTTGCTGCTCTCGCTGCGGTGAATGACGAGTAAAGTTTAAATTAAGAATGAATCCGTCTCCATCCTGCCTTTTCATTTTATAAACAGTGTCCAATTAACCACCAACAAATCCTCACATGATTAGACTATAGCTATGCTATGTGTATTTCTCGTAAGTTTCTGAGTTTTTTTCTCACAAATCTGCCACTTTATAAACTCGCAAATTTGCCACTTTATAAACTCGCAAATTTACGAGTTTTTTTCTTGGAATATTGCCCCCGCCCTCTAAAAAAACATATATTTATAAGTGGCCCTAATACGCTGTCGTATTTTGCAGATTGTCTCATTCAAACTGGGAAAAAAATCAAGTCCTGACTTAAATGAGAAAATATGACAGCAGATGTTGGTTTGATTTATTGACTGAAAAAGGCTCTGCTCCTATCTGTCCTCTTGGTTTATGGTCTAGTGAGACGTCAACTCTGCATTTGACAGCTGCAGAGCTGCAAGTCAACTCAACAGTTCGGAAAATGTTCTAGGGTGAGTCTGCTCCTGCCTTCCGGCAAAATTCTAAATATGGATAAATATTAGCTGTGAACTCTCATTCTTGCTAAGCTCGCTCAAAATATATATTGAGCTCGAATACCCTCACGTCAATCTTTTAGCGACTGGATTTAATGGATGGCCTTCACAGTTTAATTCAATTACAAGCTCAACAACACCTGCGTATGTGACTATCATCTTGTTTTTGGTAGCAACTATTTCATATAATGATATTGTACTACCAAACGTGCCTGAAACATAAAACTGTATTTTCACAGCTCTCACTGTATGTTGTACATGTATGTATAACCTTCATTTTCAAGCAGACCCAAACAAGTCATATAGATGTCAATTAATTTAAAGGAAAACAAGACTGAAAAGGTTTAAACAGATTAAATATCAAAATGTTGACATATGCTGTATGCTGCCATATTGCAAATTTTTGTCCAGTGCACGTCATCACCTGACATGTTGCGAGCATAACACCGCACTGTTCATTTTGGACTCTTTTCCTGGTCTGTTGTGCTATAAAAATGTTGTAAGGCATCGCAAAGTATTACCATAATTTAGATGGCACTTTTAACCATCTTATGTTTCATAGTCTTCCGTCGAGGAAGAAAAAAAAAGACATTAATTGCGGAAGTGACTGATGAACGCAGCATTAAGTATGAGAACTGTGATATATTCTCACCAAAATTTATGTAGAAAAGCACGTGCTTATCATAGTTTGAATATTTTAGAATGGAACGAGCAATATTTTTATTCTCTTCACGCCGTACGTTTGCCTCTCCTAGTGGCCTTAAATCACTTAATGTCCCAAAAATTTGACCAATCTTCAGCAGAATTTGTAGACATGTGATAATTGTAGTCTGAAAATATTAGAATGAAACTCGCAATATTTTGGATTATATTAACGTCGTAAGCGTATATACATGTATAGGCGGCACATATACGCTTATGGTGTTAATATAATATCTGTAATATATTTATATATATTGATATTAGGGGTGTGAATTGCCTAGTACCTGGCGATTCGATTCGTATCACGATTCATCGGTCACGATTCGATTCGATACCGATGAATCCCAAATCTATAAATTGATTATTGCGATTTCTTTTTTTACTCAAATTTAGAAAATACTAATCAGTAAACTTGTACATGTACACTGTAAGATTAGTATGAATATTTGTTTATTTATCTGAAAATTCAGGCTTATAACTGAGCCACTGCATTTAACAAACAAGTTGCAGTCTGTTTCATGTTTGAACACCACTGAAATAAAATATTAAGGCTTAATGTTCCATTAATATAACATTCTTCCATGCTTAATGTGTGAATCCTATCCCTAAGACGTTTTGTTGAATATTCCCATAAAAATTTGATGTTTAAAAATCGATTCGGCCGCATATTGAATCGATTCGAGAATTGCGCGCTGTAATATCGCGATATATTGTGTAATATCGCGATATATTGCCGAATCAATTTTTTTCTAACACCCCTAATTGATATATATATTTATTTCACAGTGGATGACTGGTTATTATATAGGCTCCAGCATTCCAGCAACCTTATTGAGGATAAGTGGTACAGATAATGGATGGATATGTTTCTTCAGGTATTCGACCATATTTGAACTTTTCATCCACCAACGCACCCATGCAGCCTAAATGCCAAATTTCATGCAGCACAGTATATTCATTATAATTAGTCATGATACGCACGCCGGATGTTAAAAGTTCAATTGAATTATAAGAGACCTGTATGGCTTCTGTCTATGCTTCTCATTTCAACTAAAACAATTTAATAGGCTCATCCAAAGCCATCGTAGGTGGGGGTGGTATACTCACTGTAAGTATTGAGGAATGACATTTTCATGCTACTAGGAAAGGTCAAGAGCAGGAAGTTTTGGTTCTAGTTTAAGACTATGCACTGTTAAAATAATAGTCTGAATTTATTACTATTATTTATTCTCCTTTTTTTGTAGTTCATTTGATAATATCCGTTTATATATTAACTCATAAAATAATTCATAATTTTTGGGGGGCTATATGGATATAGATGGCAAAAAAACTCCCCAGACGCAGCACTTCTTCAAAAATTTGTATGCTAATAAAAAAAGGACTAAAGCTATTATGAGTGAATATAAAATCATTTGTGCTTCTACTGAATAAAAAAAAAGCCTCCTTTGATAAGTATGAATGTAATGTAAGTGTATCTAAAACCCACTAATGTTTGTACACCACAATGTGTGGTCATGTGGTGCAAAAGATACACAACACAAATAATCCTGAAGTAACAATAATCAATGTTTAGAAAAATATGAATGTTTATTTGTCCCTACAAGCATTATAATCCTTTCCATAATGTTCAACTTTTTGGTGATGTCAATGGAACACGGTACACATCCAAGTATGAACAGTGGTATATATATATATATATATATATATATATATATTCATCATCATACAGTTATTCCTTTCTTCCTACAAACAGTTTTGCAAAGACATACACAGTATAGTAGTTTTACCTGTCAAATAGTTGGTTAAGTGGGTATCTAATCTGAACTCACAAAACAGTGATCATTTTTAGTTCTTCTTTTAAAGAATCTATTTAAACTAGACAGTCTAATAGGAAGTCCATTCAGTTCAAATATGACCAGGATAATGTTTCTATTATAGCTTATTTACAATCATCTACTTGAAGCAAAACAAACACAAATATAGAATTGTCATGGTTTGCCTGCAAAAAAATAAATAAATGCTAGCCATCACTAAAAACTCTGAAACAACATTATTTTCCCGTAATGATTGTGCTTCGTAACCCACATAACCACTTCATTTTTAGAAATGGAACATCTGTTAGAGGCACCTGAGAGTGCGAATAACATCCATTTCAGCTTCTCTCTTTGAGATGCTTTATAGTTATGAGTAGGACAGGGTACACAAATGCTTTTAATCAATTTATTTATATATTTATAATCTTATTACAGGTTCATCCAAGCTCATCATATGTGTTGTACATCAGAAATCAAGGAGGAATTTGGCCCATGGGTTTCACTGTGCAAAGCCCTTTTAAATTTTGCCAGAGAAGTTCATAGGTATCGTAGATTGGCTGGACAAGGGTATCAGTCGAGACTTGAAAAGACACGGAATGAGGCCAGGGCCTGTGTATGAATAAGAGAATGAAGACGGAGGGAGCGTTAGTCGGCGTATGAAAATAGTCAGGTTTCCATCCAATTGTTTTGAATTTTTTAAAGCAAATTTACTGAAAATGCGCAAAACGGACATGCGACTTATGCCTGTTTCCATTTGTTCTTCTTTTGAGAATATTAAGAGGGGACTCCACCGCTGTAGGTGGCAGTATACACCATAGAGATGGGATCCATCAGTAATTTAAAAGAAGAAGAAGACCAGGAAGTAACTGCGCTGTGCGATGACGTCGTATGAATTTGTTTTTGTAATTCTTGATAAACCGTAGCGTTTCTTTTCTGTTTTCCATCTAAGATAACATTAATATTTGCTTCTTTGATTAATACCAAAAAGATTTATGTTTCGTCGTCCCCCCCAAACATACCTTACTTTATCGTTCGCCATTGGTTTGTAACTACAAAGGTGTGTGACGTAATATCCGGTCAAAACGTGTGACGTACATCCGGTCTTGTCATACGCAAAACCTGTTTCCATGGCCAAAATTTGCATTTTCCTTTTTTTTTGATACGCTTCAAAATCCACCCCCTCCAAGTGTAAAAACCTTTTTTTGCGAATTTTGGGTCCTTTTTAGAATTTCTAACGTTTACATTCTGTTTTATTTTCACATTTCTTGAAAATTTGAATAAAAATGGGTGGATGGAAACCCCACTAGTGAGAATTTTGCTCCTCCTAAATTAAAATAATCTGAATGTAGTGTACAGTGTAGCACGTTTTACCGGTCTCTCAGATTAAGCTAGTGGATGTTCTTGGTCCTGGAACATGGGTCAAAGTAAAGTGAAATCACTACTGTCCGACTCTAATAGAGTAGTGCACACACCGGTCAACGTAGGCCAATGACGCAGTTGTGTTTTTGTCTGTGTACTTCAGGCACTCCTTGGTTGCCGTTACACAGTCACCTCAGTCTTGCTTCCTGTGCGGTAGTGCTGTGGATGTTGTTGCTGCTGGTGATGCTGTGGGGCGTAGTGGAGCTGCTCCACAGTGTGAGTCCGTCTGGCAGCAAACGCCTGCCGCTTGGATACAGTCTGGTTCATTGCTAAAGTGTTGGAGTGTGGGGCTGCCGCCGTTCCTGGAGTCCCGGCGCCTATTCCGCCCCCGCTGTTGTTTGAGGCACTGGGATGGGAGTGCATTTTGGTCATCTTGTAGCGATCCATTAGAGGCGTGGTGGGTATGAAGACGTCTGTGTGCGAGATAGCACGGGACATGGACTTGTCGCTTCCGTAAAATCCACCGGAGATACTGCTGACCATGCCGCGCTTCAGCGACATCATCAGCTTGTCCGGCGAGAGCAGAGGATCTTGGGATAGAAGGCGGTCTTGTGAGTACAGGCGATCTTGTGAGTAGAGTCGTTCTTGAGAGTAGTGGCGGTCTTTTGAGTAGAGGTGATCCTGTGAGAGAAGTCGGTCCTTGGAGTACATGCGGTCTTTGGTGTACAGGCGGTCTTGGGAAGTATGGCGGTCATGCGGAAGGAGGCGCTCCTGGGATCGAAGACGTTCGGCAGACAGCAGCTGTTCGTCTGAGAGGATCCGGCCTCCATATGGGGACATACCATCAGAGGATGTGTTGTAATCCTGTTGTGGGTCTCTCTGTGGGGACAGGACCCGATCCTGGGACATGGCTCTCTGGACGCGACGGGGTCTCTGTCTTTGCTGGGACTGCTGTTGAGAGGACTGTGACTGGGGAATTGATTGCAAGATGGAAGACTGAGGAACCTGACTCTGAAGCTGCTGTTGTTCCCGATGCTGCATAACAGATTAAAGGGAGCAGAGCAGAAAAAGGAAATTGTTAGTCATGGGGTCTGTTCTTAATCATTCCATAATTGCATAGTCCCTTATTATGATGTAGGGATTTTTATATACTTGACTATATCATTCACTCATCAGTCATGGTGCGCCATTAATTACATCATTGCTGTCGCATAATTATAACCTACTGGATTAATGACAGCTGGTGGAAGTTCTGTGATATAATTATTGAACAAGAAAATATTCTAAATAACGCTTTTTTATCTACAAGATACTCAAATCACTTTATCACTGTCTTCACATTCACCTCCTGATGATACAGCATGTGCGCAACTGGGGGTTCAATATCTCGCTCAAAGACATTTCGACATACTCATAGCGGCTCAGGATGAAGTCCACAGCATTAAGGTTGGGGGACTCTACCAACTGAGCCACTACTTATATTAATTCATTCACTCCCAGCCTTTTTCACTGAAGCAACCCCCTTCGCTCCCGGCTGCTTTACTGTATTTTGACTGAATTTGCAAAGCTACTGAATGCAGAAAATTAATTTCGAATCACTGCTGCCACCTGTGGCCAAAAAAATGAAATAGCATTTTCCCCTCTTTACATACACAACGCACACATGACGTCACATCCGCAGACGGACGGCGGGAAATTTAAACCCGAATCCTGTCTGAAAATGAAAAGTATTGGCCAGAGGCTTGCAGGAGTTACCATTATGAACAGATAAGATGTTAATCTATTTTTTTTTTAATTCAGTCATATATGGTCAAATAAAAAAGCTATTGTAAAGATATTTTTAGGCAAATTGTTATAAAATAAGTACTATAACATAACTATCACCTTGAAAGTCATGTATTCATAAGTGTATCGTGATACATATCGTATCATAATTATGCCCTGTATTGTGATACATGTTGCATCAAGAAGGTTGTTAGCAATACCCTAAGCTGTTCATGTTGGAGCTTCTGCTGGTCTCTGCCAAATATATGCATATTGCCACATTTAAATACACGCAAATAGTACCGACGTGCCAAGGCACATCTCAGTTAGCGGCACATTTCACCATCTACGTGTGCTTTATGAATTAGACGCTATCTGGTCAATTTTTATACCGCACTACTTAGTGGAAACTATTAATTAATTAGTTAATTAGTTAATTTACACTGACCATTACTGCAATGCAGTGTTATGACTATCAGAGCCAAATGCATTACTATTTGGAAGGAAAACCCATGTTAATCCAGAATGACTTTCAAGACTCAGATAAAAGACTCATTCATCTGGTTTATGGAAGAAAATGAGCACCTGTTTACCCACCTGGTCTTGAGTGATTTTGAGAACATGCAAAGGAAGCGTGCCTCTTGCTGCCAGGTCAGGCAGGTGCCGCTTACGGCTGTAGTAGTCCTCAACGTCTTTATCTGCTGCAGAGGAAATAAGGAGGGGTAAAACAGATGCAAAAGGTTGAAGAGGATATTCAGACAGTTGTTGTTGGAATGCAAGGGAAGAATGAAGATCATTTCCGATAGATTTCACAGAACAGACTGTCACTTTTACAAGATCATTGAATTGAGGGTGAAAGAAGAGACAGAGAATTGCAGTCACATTGTATTACATGCCAGGCACATAATATCCACATATACAGATTGGGAAGCCTACGGGAGGCTATTGGCTGTGGGGGGAAATTTCTCAAAGGTCACACAAAAGGAGATTCAAACATTGTCATATCACATAGACACGTGGCATCCAGTACATGCTAAACAGCATAGAGGAACACGGCACAATGTTGTGTGCATTCTTCAATGTCATGATCCCCCCTTGTTTTTCATGGATACACAGTACATAATTAAACATGCATTCAGACCAAAAGATGTTTCCAGAAAGTCATAGAGAAAGCACTGTAGCACCAAGAACATGCCACAAGAAACCATGCAAACAAATGCAAATTAAATATTGCATTAATTGACATTCCTACATCAATAGTTAGATAACATTTATTTGATTTTTTTTTTCCCTTTCCGAGCACTGGCACAATTGTTAAAACCTCACACGTGGGGTGTAATTTAAAACCGGAGCAAACATTAGCCTTTTTGAGAATTCACACATGACCTTTGAGTCTGAGCTATATGTGTGAGGTGCTGTTTATGCCACTCGTCAAGGCTACTCACCGCCAAAATCCCCTTCAGCGGACTGTCACGGCTGCTTTCCGCAAATCAGTTTATAATGACCATTCATGATAACAAGATGTTCCTTTTGTCCAATTTAATGCACTCGTCAAGCATATTGTCATCCACTAAAATCATTTGGAATGTACTAGTATATTGTCTTTCATTTTGATATCAATTTGCATTAATTAGCATTCTTGCATTTGAGCTCTTATTATATCCCGACACCGAAAAACGGCTCATATCCCAGCACAAAGCACACATTAAATGCGTAACATAAAATAAACCCGAGTACCTTTTGGGCTTTTGTTTTGACAACTGATCAGTTAGGACAACTCAAGGATCATCCTTTATGTTTTCAATCATCTGCTTTAAAGGCACTCTCTTGATATTCAAAATTGTGTCTTATTTGTATTAGTATGGCCCACCAGAGCAAGTTTATTCTCAACAACAGTAAAAGGAAGTGCATCTTGCTACCTTGTCATTTTGCTAGACTCGTGCCTGGCAGCCAAACAACTGTGAGCAGTACGGAGTGAGATCGGATGGAAGGCTCCCTTCCCTTTGACTGGGAGCCAGCAGTGAAGTGAGGCAGGAATGATGAAATTACACAAGCCTTAAGGAATATTTGTGTTCCACTTTAAGAATGTCATGAGATGAGACCACATTGTGCTCCAGAAATCCACCAAAGCACCACTAAATCAATACCGAGCCGGGCAAGGCATAAGACAGCTTAAACGTACGATTAGAGCGGAGTAGTGGAACAGAGAAAGACGAAAATGAGTCATTGCATTTGGAGATACACACACGGATGAAATTGACTGTACAGTGGAACGTCTAAAGTTGAATGCTCATGTCGTCGTACAATTTGGAATTCAACAAAAATTTAAGGTCGCTAAAAAAATTGCGGAATTGGAACCATCTTAGGTTTGTTTTTGCATGTCAATATTACATTAGTAATCCCGCCTACATCGTCGTGGTTACATTCCAGAACACCCTCATAACAAGTGAAAGTTGTCACTTGCTGTCAACTGAAAATGACATCACAGTGCCTAAGGGCTCAGGTAACGACCAATCAAGGGTCACCTGTTTTCTGTGTTTGGTCATTTGGAACTGTGATGTCATTTTCAATTGACAGCAAGTGGCAAAATGGTCACCACCTGACATGGATCAACATGGTAGGATTTTGCTGCTTAATTCATATTCAACAAAAAAGCAATATTAATGAGAATAACATGTTTAGACTTGTGGGACAAAATAGAACATATTGTGAAAAATATTTATTTTTATTTTATTTAAACTTTTTGTGTTTTTGAACACAAAAATACATACACCTGTTTTAATCCAACTGAGGAAGCGGCCATTTTGTCACTTGCTGGCTGTCAACTGAAAATGACATCACAGTGCCTAAGGGCTCAGGTAACGACCACCAAGGCTCACCTGTTTTCTGGGTTTGGTCATGTGACGTTCGCAAGATGAGCCCTTAGCAACTGTGATGTCATTTTCGGTTAACAGCAAGTGGCAAAATAGATAAACATGGCATGATTTTGCTGCTTAATTCATATTCAACAAATGCAATATTAATCAGAATAACATGTTTAGACTTGTGGGGCCATATAGAAAATATTACTGTAAAGATTTTTTATTTTTTATTTAAACTTGTAGGTTGTAGATCTGACAAATGCTGGCAAAAACTGTCAAAAAGGCAAGAAATTTCTCATAACTGGAAAAATCAATTGTCTGAGAAAGAAGAAGCCTAAAATATAAAGTATGATTAAAAAGGATGTGACACATAATCTTCAGTAAAAGCTAGGCTAAACTGAATGTTCTTTCTCTTTTTGTTCTTCTTCTTTCAAATGTGCACATTGTCAAACCCAAGTGTGCCAGCATCTAGTGGTCAACAGTGGAATTACACACAAAATAATCCGCAAAATAGCGGGGCTTCGAACCCGGAATGTACGGTGGACAGTGGGTTTACTTTTGATCCACTTGATCAATTCACACTTAAGAGCAGATTGTGTTCGACTTAAGAGGTTCCACCATATTCACAAATTGAACTTGTATTTGAACTGGTTATAGTTTTGGTCTTGTGATTTTCCATTCACTAAAGTTCCCTCTCATAATAGCCTCGAAAAAGTTGCTCAAGGTCCCGTCGATCACGGCACAAAAATCATGCATGACATCAGGGATCCTGCTCTTGCATTAGTGCTGTGAACTTTGACCTACTCAGTTTCTTCAGGGACGAGAAGCGGTTGAGGTCGGCTTTGATGGCCGCCTCGTAGGAGGGCGGCAGGTGGGACAGACTCTGGAAGGAGCGTGAAAAAGACAGGTCGTAGGGCTCCGTCTGCGAGGTCAGGATGCCACTTATCCGATTGTTGTCTAGAGACACGTACATACATATACAGACACATGGGAGGGAAAAAGAAATGGGCAGTGCTGGCTTCTCCTTCGCACCTTTCTCCCCGTTTAAAAATAGTAAAAACACGATGAGACCACAGGCAACCACTATGGAAGAACACCCGCTGAGACGAAAAAGCAAAGATTGAAGCTGGAGTTCTTAGTCCTACAAATATTTCCTGGAGGCAGATTTGCTGTAAACCAATCTTGCGGTGTTCGCTGGCATGAATATTTAGAATCCATGGTTGGATTTCTGCAGTACTCACTGAGCAGAGGAAGTGCATTTGGTATATTTGCATTTATTTTGACTCTGGATGATGCAAACATTCCCCTCTCTTGGAATTTGAAGGTTTTTTAATTCTATACAAAAACTCAGGCTGAGTATTATCCAAGAATCCTGCAGCTCAAGTTAATGGTGTGGTGAAATTTAACCAAGAGCATAATATAATCAGCTGGATTGTTTCCTTTTGAACCTCTTAAACCTCGGCCGAGTAAATACTTGCAATTTACTATCAGCTTCCTTATTGCCCTTTTCACAAAGACTTTAATGCGTTCTTGATGACACAATTTGCTGCATGACAGCTTTGTCATTCAGACCAATCAAAGTAACCAATAAAAGTGGGCCAAATTGACAAAAAGCCAAAATTCTCGACCATTTTTCACACGGCTCCTGGGCTACTCAGAGGTAGGATTATGATTATTTTCTTAATTTACCAAATTCTGAGTTTATTAAAAGAATAAATACATCACAGAAATTACCGCCAACGCTTACCCACCCCAACTCCCTCCCTCTTACCTTATTTTATTTCTTATTTCATCTAAGAAACTCAGGGCGCTAAAACTGACCCGCCAGGCTTCATATTCTGTATCTCTCTATTGGTCATTGTTATTTTCACGTTTCTTGAACAGGATGTGACCGTGTAGACAAATTCCTCATGCGTCTTACACACTTGGCCAATATAGATGATGATTCTAATTCTGACATTTAGAGATGCACTATAGAGATCCTGACGTCACGTACCTATATCTCTGAACAGGTCCCCTGCGACAGGAAAGTAGTGGCGCAGCGTTAATGGGCTACAATGGCGTGGACAGCTAATACTAGCGTTTAATTGTCAACTTTCCGCCCAAGAGCATTGAAAGTTATTCTGATGAAAAGGACATGATATACATGCGCGAGGTAGACATGTTGGATTGCCGATGAAGTGTCAGGAGTTTTTTTTTTTTTCGACTTGGCGACGCTGCTACGTGGAATTACATCCTTCTTGCCGGTGAGTGCTTTCAAATCTGATCATGCAAAGGCTTTACAAGTTTGTATTTCCCCTTTATGTGTGCTCAAAATGCCGTAGAAGTTAGCAGTTTCACCTAAATCTTAGCAGTGTTATTTAGGTACTATAGCAGCTTAGCAACTGCTAAATCAGCCGCGGCCGCCGTAATTTATACCATAAAAAGTCTTCTTTATGGTGTTGGTTTGTTATTAAATTCAACTGTGTATTATCTATTAAACCGTAGTAGCACAAATGAACAAAACAGATTATTTCCCCCACATTTTGCGTATGGTAACAGTTAGCATCTGCTGATTCAGCCACCATGTACAAAGTGCAACATTGGCTATGCATTGGTTCTTCTTTTGGTAGCCTGGAGCATGCTCAATCCTTTTTTTGCCTCTTCTCGTTGCGGCAGCTGGTCCACAACAGCTGTCAATCATTGTTAAAGTGTAGCGTTTGCCGTTTCTTCAAAGTGGCAGATGTGTATTCTATGCTGCCAAAATTGTTGCGCTAACGGCCATTTTGGGACGTGTGTCGTCAACGTCAGGATCTCTATTGCTGTCCACTATTGACCATTTTCACCGACGTCATGTGATCACGTGACTGCTCTATGACGGACGGCCCTATGAGCGACTTAGTGACTTAGAGACTGTTATTTTGCAAATTAAAAGTTATTATTGCCCACAGAGCCATGAAATCTACTACTTCAACCGAAGTTCGCCTGTCAGTTGAAGTTGCACATTTAGTCAGGACTCATAGAGCGCAATATTTACTTTAGTTGGAGATCGCTAGTTTGAAAATAGCCCCTTACCTTCTGTTGCCTGCTGTCAACTTTACCAGAATTCACAGCGCACGACCTATATCATTAGGTAGTCAATGCTGTCTCTTCTCCTTAAATCGGGGCTGATTCAAAAGCTTGTCGCTGGCTGAGTCTCTGGGGCGAGATGCTACGCTCACGCCGGGGGACAATATACTTTATAATGCAAAGGTAAAACGTGTTTATCATGCTAACTGACCTATTTTTACATAGTCCATTCTATATTGAAAGGATGTGATGATGTTATGTTACTATGTTTACTAGCATGGAACAAATGACTATCGTAGTGGCAAGCTATGCAGTAATTTCATGAATATGACTCCGGCTCCATAGTGGAAAAACTCCAAGCACAAAGACAAAATCCCCCATTATTATACAGTCAAATGCACTTAATAGTTTTGAAGAAGGTGCATTTTAAAACTAAGCTGTGTGTTCGTGCAGTTGGAGTGGACGCTAACTATTTGGCTCGTTAATGTGCTTTGAAACACGCAATTCGACACTTCTGTTACAATCTTTGTTAGAGTGTACGTTTACTAGTAAAATGTATGACAACATTTATCTACTTATTACAACATTCATCTACTAACCTCGCAAAAAATGATCGCTGCAAATCCGTGAATACTTTGTGGGCTGCCAGTCCTTTCTGTTGATTGCTGCTATCAATCAACATATTTTGTCTTCATTAGTAGGTATGCGATAAAAAGCAACATTTAGTTTACTCCTTTGTCTGTCTGTACAACCGACCGCAAAGCAAGATATGACCATTTTATAAGATAATCGATTAGATAAAGGACTTTACGCTGTACGAGACCTAAATGGTTACAATACAGGCAAGTGGCTCTTTTGCTGTCCAGTGTCCCCTAGGGGGCGTTCCCATGAGGGCTGTGATGTCACGTGCAAAAGGTCAATACAGCACAGACCATTGCTGGCTGCTAGTCATTCAAATGAGGGGGCACTCATTTATTTTTATTTTTATTAAAGCCTCAGATAAATCATCCAATCATCACGTAGTATGTCTGGGCTGGCCTACTGCTCCATAAACCCCGAGAGACGCTGATTGTCCGATGAGCGGGGAAAAGCCCAGCATTTATCCAATGTCCAGGTTTGCGCAGTGGAACAACCCAATCTACGAAGCAGCGTCCGATTGTGTAAATAAATAAATAAATAAATAAAAGTGCCATGGAACTGCATGGATGCATTAGAAACAAGTTTTGTCAGTTATTTGTGATAAGTATCTGATTCTGAACAATTCTTTGTGTGTTTGTGGTCATCGGTTTGCCACTTAAAAATAGAACTGAAACAATGAATTCCACACCACATTGAGTGTGTTATAATAGACAATACAAACAACTAGACTTTACACTGATTGAATCGGCTGGATTGGGATTGGATGATATTTTGCATTTTGTGCAAAATCGGTGATCGGGTATCACGTCTTAATGACGTCATTGATCAGTTTCGAGAAATAAGACATTACATGTGATATTTCATGTTTAAGAGCGTTTTTTGAAGATTTTGTTTTTTTCTCATTTAAATTGGAATCAATTATACGTATATTAAAGCTAGTTGTATCACGGGTAAGTTGTCACATTGCAATTCTTCTTCTCCACCAGAGGGCAAGAGCAAGTATTAGCCAACATGGTAGTTTGGCAACTTGTCTCAAATGCACCTCTGGCAACTCGGTTTACGTGTGCCACAATTGTTCTTCAGATGAAAGAATCTGATGAGTGAGAAAATTAATCTATCCATCCATGCATTAACTGAAATGCTTCATTAAAAAAAAAAATCTATTTAATCTAAAATTCCCAGTTTAAGGGAGGGGAAAAACACATTTAAATGTGAGAGCTATAACATGCCATTAATCAATTTTGTAATATTTTATGTTAAAGTTTGCTCAATGACTATGAAATATACATAACATTTCTAGATCAATGATAAAAAATGTATCTGGCTGTACAAAAAACAACAACAGGAGAACAAGGATGAGTTTGTCCTTGTTTTATCAGTTGCAAAATCCAGTGTGACATCTTACCCCACATAGTGTGACAACTTACCCGTTGGTGGGGTAACATGTCATATGTTCACTACCGCTATTTGATGGCTTATAACTCTGCACTGACACGAAGTATGAAAATAACATGAATACAAAAAATATACCTAAGAATTTGGACTTTCATCTAGTACACATTTTGTTTATATATGATGTATTGATTCCAAGAAATATATAATAGTATAAAAAGTAATACAACTAGCCCCGGTCTCCTTGAGTAGAGTACTGTATGTAATGTACTGTAGAGTACATTTAAAAGTTTTTTTTTTTTAAATAGATTTATTGGTCCATCTTCTGATTCAATCGATGATAGGTTATTGTTTTTTTCCCCCTAACTCCGTGATCAGATGAAAAATCCTGATTGTGTAAAGCTTACAAACATCAATAATGGGGGAGACCCGTATTTACTTTTGTCATGTGGCTATTGCCCAACACAAGAAGGGTAAAAACAGTTAAGAGTAAAAAAAAAAAAAAAAAACAGGCTACTGCAACAATCTGGAGACTGAAATGAAAACACTGTAAAATTCATAACACAATCAGTAAAAACTCTTGATAATAACTGTTTAATCCAAAACTAACACTTTTTTTCGACTCCACCAACTGCACTTAAGAGTGTGTCAAAAGACTGCTGATAGTTTGTAGAGGTGAAATATTGTTTAATTTTCAAATAATCTTAAAAGAGGGCGAAAAAAGGCTTTAAGAACAATTTTGTCTGTAAGAACTGTTTCTCAATGAGTCGTAATATTGTTGCTTTGATGGGACTGGAGTGACAGCATGGCTCAGACCTTGTGCGGCTATCTCAGCTTAACACCTGCCTTTGCCGTCTACTTACTCAAGGAAGCTGTTTCTTTGCCTTGGCTTCAGCTTAACCACTAAATTTAAGTGAATCTGCCTTGAGGAATGGCTGCAGGTTTAAAAACTCCAACTAGCTTTAGTGACAGGGAAGTTGGGGGGTCATACTGTACGAATATCAGGGACTCGGTGGGTGTTTGGCGCAGGACTGACTTGACAAGTGACAGGATTTGATGGGAGAAAACAGTGTCCAACAGATTGGAAAAAGGAAAACAGATCGAGACAAGACCACAAACAACAGATGTGCGCCTGGAGAGTGACCCGGCTTTGTGACAGTACTGTGAGATGTCATCAACAGTGTCAGACAGCTCCGATTGAATGTGGTGTGATATGATGCCAAAAAGACGAACAAGAAGAGGTTACTTCTACTTTCATCTTTCCTTTTATCGCGCCTTGCCACAAATGCACGTACTCGCCATCCTCCCCATCCACTGCAGACTTCCACGCTCTGTCAATTTTATCTATCCAACCATGCTGCCACCCACTTTTGCTCCTTAATTCTTTCTTGTCCGTTTACAAGACCCTACTCTCATTTTCTCACTCGCTCATGCTCTATCTGGTTCTCCCATGTGAGCCTGCGAGTCTGTGGAGCGGTGCAGAGCCGCAGTCATGGGTGCGGCCTCAGACCAGCCTCCAATGAACAGATAAAAAATACAGCTTTGGTAACTGCTGCATGATGGAGGGGAGCAAGAGAGGAAGACATTGGAGATAAGCAAAGCTTTAAAAAAGGATAAAGGGGCAGCAAAATGATGACAAGGAGAAAAAAAAGAGTGAAATGAGGAGGAAAGCTTGAGCACGGATGGCGGACGGGGGGCACGGGGGGTTGGTTGGGCAACAACAGGGGGTCCCGGGAGCCGGAAGGGCTGTGAAGGATGTGTGTGGACTGCATCAATAAGGGATGATTTGAATTCTCTATTTCAAAACGTCATCACAACAGACACATAGACTGACATGACATTTGAAGACATGGATCAAATTGCTATATCAAATATCTAATATAAATATATAATTTTTTTCAGAATCACATTTAATAGAAATAAGCCTGATGTTTGCGTAGAGAAAGTATTACAAATGTTTATTGGAGTATTTTAAGATGACGGCAAAAAAAAGTTTTGGGTTGAATATCAGGGATGTTCGATATCACTTTTTGCAGACCAATACCACTACGAGTACTCAATTCTTAAAGTAGTGACTGATACCGATATCAAATACTTATAGCGCTTGTACTTTTGATACATACAATTTCCCCCAAAAAACAATGAGATATATACAGTATATTCCAATATAGCATTTTTCTTTAAAATTACATGGAATTAAGTGCAATGTTCTATTTTAACTTTTAATTTATAGTTCCTAAAAACGGCTGCTGCCATGAGTATGGATACCTTAAAGCTGCTGTACGATGAAAATTGAATTTCAAATCGCTAATGCCAGCTTTGGCCGAAAAAAGAAACTGCACACACCCTTTTTCAAGTACACAACACACACATGACGTCACATCTGCAGACGTAGGGCGGGAAAGTCAAACTCGAATCCATTCTGAAAACTATTGGCCAGAGGCTTTCAGGAGTACCCATTGTGAATGGCTAAGGTGTTCATCTGTTGTCTATTTGCGTAGCGACATTCTCACTCAGCATCAGGGCTCTTTTCCATGATTGGATATGTGGGGATTCAAAGTGTCTGCAGTTTTTGTCAAACACTTCACAAATATCTGACAACTATTTTTGCTCATGTTTAATCTTTTTGTGCAACCTGAACCATGATTATTTATTTATTTATTTATTTATCCAGAAACAATACAGATGTAACAAGCTAATGTACTTGTCACCATATTAAAAAATAAGCATGCCATAGTTATATCCATAGTTAACTCATGATTAATTGCAAATTAATCACACGTTCTATATCTGTTCTAAATGTACAACAAAATATTGTTTTCAAGTTTTTAAGAACATAAAAGTAGACAAATATGTTTACCAAATATGGTTGTATCTTGTGACATTGAAACCGTAATTTGATAGTAATTCATGAAAGTTATTTGAAGTTAAAAAGATGTACTACACAACAATATAAGAGTACATAAAAGTGTAAAACACTGAGTCATCAATTTCTGTTGCGGTAATATTTCTGCCACTAGGTGGTTTTAGCGTTTCATGTTGGATGTTGGTGAGAGGAACAATGCATTTCTCATTTCAAATTAAGAGCAAAATTTATTAGGACATGAAGCAACTCCTACATGGACTCCTGCACATTTTGTTCATTGTAAATTACAACTAGACCACAGTCACGACAAAGACGCAGCTTTCCTGCAAAGGAACCAGAAATAACGCTGGTGATGTTACATTAACTATCTTTCGGAGTTGCTCAATAAAAGGCGCCTCACACTCAGATCTAAAGAGCAAATGACTTGGAGTCGCTCCAAGTGGCAAGGCGGGCATACACTCAGCTCTTGGCTGTCAAAAGGCACTCGAAGTGCCCATGCAGACCCCTTTGAGAGCTGTTGCTCAGTGCTAACTGCTAACCGGCAGCCAGTCTCGTCCAGCTCTAATCATTTTTGCTGTTGCCTTATTTTTAGTTACGCAACTGTGCACATTACCTGTTGAACTAAACCTACTTGTACCCACAGCAAATGGAATTCCCAAATTGGTCAAATTAGACATTAAAGACACAAACAAACAGGATTATCCTATCACACTGCAATGTCTCATCCCCAAACACACAGTGTGCATGTGAAAACCTACCGAACTCCCAGGCAGATGTGTAAAAAGGCTTGTTCTATGACAAGAACAATGAATCCTGAAACAGATGGTGTGAAACCCACAGAGACCTGACCCCTACATCATCCAAGCAGTTTGGCTAACATGAAGAGACAGAAACAAATGTGACCCAAAATCCACAGATGAAACGAGGCTTGAAAATACCACCATGGAGATTTTGTTTTTGTTTGTTTAATTTATTTTAAAGGTGGAATTTGTCATTTTTTTGGTAACAATATGTTGCCTTAATCTGTTTTTTTCAAAGTATCCCAAATGAATTCCGTTACTCATGGAAGTGTACACCAAGAAGGGAAGGAGAAAATGTTTTTGTGGGATTTGATAACCAAAAGAACAATCTGAAAACTGCCCTTGCCTCGTCTGAAAGCTTTTTGGCTTGTGCACTACAGCCTACATTATTCATCTGGTTCCCTGGGTCGGACATAAACACCGTGCGTGCATCCATACCAAACAGCACATTTTTATTTAGTGGAAGAACACATGTGGTGTGTATGGGGACACAAATGCCATTTCAGTTTAACTTACCACGCCTCAATGATCGGTGGGCTACCAAAACCAAGTAGAAAAAAATAAGTTCAGTGACATGTTGATGATGACACAAACAGAGGCTACTTCATATTCAGCATTCAGCACAGCTTGCGACGAGTCGCCCCTCAGAAAAAGGAATTTAATCACTTTTTTTTTTTTTTTATCTCCAAGGCTTGTGATAAAGGAAGTGCAAATGATGTGCATTTTCTGTGCTATTTCCTGCATGTTTGTCACAGGCCACTGGGGATTTCTTGGCAGTGGACTTTATCTGGGGGAAAAAAACCTTGAGTGCTTAAATTTGAAGCCTGTTGGAGAGTCTTCTATCAAGGTTTTTGTATTTGATGTGTTGTTGGAATTGACTTTTCAGTTTTTACATACAAGTAAAATGAATTTTCCTTTTGGTTACTGGGTTGTGTTATTGTGTCTGTTACCCTTTCCCTTAAATCTAAACTTTACCCAGAATAGTCAATCTGAATTTGCAAAAATTGATTTTAGTGACGGAAACCAAATAGTGACAATTCAGCCTTTGACTGAGCATCTTTGCTTTTACCTATTGATAGTCAAGGGGATATAAAGGTTGGGATATGAGGTTCACAGCAAATGCAGGATCTAACAACATAATTAAATATTTTTGTAAAATGAAAAAATAAATACCTAGTGTAAAATCCTGTGTATAACACTCATTTAAAAATAATAATAATAAAAGATCCCAAATCAAGGGGTCCGGGGGTAATTATACAGAGGGCTTAAAAATAAACTGCCCCCCCCCCCACACACATTTTTGCCAGTACTTAGACAGTACCTAGGTGTCGTAAAAATTAAATAAATATAGCACTGAGTTGTAGTGCATTTCAACTGTAACTAAATCAGCTTCACGCACTGTAACTAATGGTGTCAAATTTAAGGCCTGGGGGCCAGTTGTGGCCCGCCACTAACTTCCATGATTCTTGCTTAAATCTCTACCAAAACTTCTAAATGTCTCATGTATAAATCATAAAATACAAATATTGCAAGCGATTTGCTATCCCTTTTACAGTAAACAATAGTAGCAAATTATAGTATTATCCTTGACGTCCAACGTCAAAACTCGCATCAGTTTTTTGTGAATATGTAATAATATGAGGAGATTAAACATTTGTATGGTTTCACAGCCATAATGACCCTCTGCGGAAAACCCTAACTACCAAGTGGCCCGTGACAACAATGAGTTGCAGTAATCAGAGCAAAGGGTGGCTACTTTGAAGAAATTAAAATCTAAAACATGTTTTCAGTTATTTCACCTTTTTGTGTTAAGTACATAACTCTACGTTTTCATTCTTGGTTTTGATGCCTTCGGTGAGAATGTATAATATAAATAGTAATGAGAATAAAGCAAACACATTAAATGAGATGTGTGTGTGTGTGTACTGTACAGGGCTGTGCTGTCCATCTGGCATACAGGGCAGATGCCCGGTGGGCCAGCGTCTTTTGGGGCTGATGCAGTGCTTTTTAGTTAATGTTTTGCTCCATTTTACCCCAAGAGACTTTCTCACAATTTAGTGGGACTAGTCCATTAATCCATTTTGAATATACTGTAGACAGTAAACTGAACCAACATTAGTCAAAATATCAGTGGCAGAATAATGTGTTAGACAGGTAAGGTAAGGAGTCGGGCCGGTGGGCTTAAATCAAAATGCCAGGGCCATTTTTTTTGTGCCAGCCCAGCCCTGGTACCGTATATTCATATTACTCACTCTAATAATAAAAAATACCCACAAATTGGGGACGGTATTATACATGGGATTTTACAGTAACACATTTTTAAGGGTGATTTTGGGGTGGTGTATATTATACATGGATGTGTAATGTTATGCACGGGATTTTACGGTATCACATTAAAAAATGTTTTATATATATATATCTTTATTAAAACCTTATTCTTGCACCTCTTGCAACCTTAATCTTTGTACAGTGTAGGAATGATTTAAAAGGAAAAATGAATTGTGAAGCCCAGGCCTCAAGTACTGTGTTCACTCCCAGCCATTTTCACTGAAGCAACCCCCTCTAGGCTGTTTTACTGGATTTTGACTGATTTTGCAAGGCCCACAGAATATTGTGTTCTATTGCTATAAAAACATGGAATCTACCAAAAGAAAGATTAGAGTATCTTCTTTCACCAGGGAAAAAAAGTATGAGCTTACTTGCTAGTACAGGTATAAAAAATATATATATTGCCTGACTTGGTGGAGATTTACTCCTGCTTTCCTCTGTCTCCACTGTGTATCCTTATACAACACAGCCAATTAGTGACCACAGGGCAGCCATTAGGACAAACATGTGAGTGACAGCTGTAATAGAAAACAATTTAGCTTGATGCCCATTGCAGTGGTGCATGAGGTTACAGTGATAACTTTTGTTCTCTGATAACAGCAGGGAATGTTGAAGGTTTCATACGGCCTGTCAGCCAGGGGACGAGCTGACCCGAGCCAATTATTTTCCGAGATGGTCAGAGGCTGCTTCCTGCTCGTAACTAGGATGGGAAGCTTCAACAATTCCACACTCCAGCAAAGATAAGACCTTATTTTCAATCATAGAAAGATATACAGTGGAGTTTGAAAGGAGGGCAGCGTCGAACAGTTTTTCTGTACAACCATGTCAAGCACTGTAATCAGGTTAATGGCCAGGCCCCTGCCTTTATGTCAGACAGTGAGCTGTGAATTGACATGAATATTCCCATCCCCTTCTAGTTTGTCTTACCATTCTTAGGTGTGCGTATGGGGCTACCAAGAGCCACATGGTTATAGTTGTGCTGATGGGTACCTGCAATGACAAAAGCAATGACAGATCTGTTCAGTGTTCATGAAAAATGCTCTGTATCGAAGCTAATACAGAGTGTTAGAAGCATGAGGATGACATGAAAGAGATAATTCACAACAAATATGCCAGGCTACCAGTGTTGTTTTGGTGAATTAAAATGGAATAGGGTTTCCTTCACCATTTCAAAAAATAAGTCATTAAAATGCCAAAGCAATGTTTCACAGTTGTTTGATTAGAGTGTGAAATATCCCTTTAATTTTAAAATAAAAAACAGTCATGGACACAAAATAAAAACGTAAAAAGTAAAGCAAGATGTGTATATCTGCAAAAGGCAGAGTCCACAATAAGTATCCTGCAAAACAAGGTTACGAACATGAAACCATTCCAGGCGAAAGAAAAGTTTCAAAAGATGAGGCTTGCAAACAAGAATTGGCTCTTTCTGTTTTGCAACATCGTAAACGTTGTAAAATATAACAGTAAAGAAAACACAAAGCTATTCAAAAACTATGAATTTCAAGTCCAAATATGAATGTACAATCTCAAAGAGCATGGAAACACCAATGAAACACAGCAAATAGAACAACTCTGTCAGGCATACATGATTATCGAGGATGCTGGCATTATACAGTGTTATAATAATATCAATTATATTTGTATGCACTTTTTGGTACTATTTTAAACAGAGGTGGGCATTCCGTCAAAAAAAAAAACTGCCCAAGCATTATTTTTTTATAATGAACAAGTTATACATAATATAAGAGGTTTGATTGATTGATTTTGATTGATTGATTGATTTTGATTGATTGATTTTGATTGATTGATTTTGATTGATTGATTTTGATTGATTGATTTTGATTGATTGATTTTGATTGATTGATTTTGATTGATTGATTTAAAACATCTAAGGAAAACATAATAATAATAATCACTTAAAATATACATTAAAAAAAGAGAACCCCACTGAAAACGATAATGTCGACGAAACGTCTGTTAGTCAAAGCAATGATGGATTGGTAGGGAGGAAAATATTGACTTGCAAAAAATATGTTCTGTTATGACATCCAGTTCCGGGTTTCCCCAGGCATCTCGTGATGGATCTTATTCAAAATCTATAAAAATACTCATTTAGAATTTTTTATTTTATTTTTATTTTTAAATAGAATAACTTACAGGAATAACGTTGCTTTGGTGGTGGTATGGACAACACTTGCTTATGGTAATGTTTTTTTTTTTTTAAATAATAATGATTACTACTTTTTTCACTGTAATATTTTCACCATTTTTGTCCCCACATAATTTTACTTTTTTTTTTTTTAAATTGTGCTGACAAGGATATATCTGTTGTATCTTGCAATTTGGGTTTTTATATGACTTTACACTTTTTATCTCTTACTGGAGGGATATTTTCCATTAAAAAGTGTAGTACTTTACCTGCTTATATATTAGATATGATGTTAGATAAACATAGGACAAAAAAAAAAGGCCTGACTCAGCAAGAAGTAGCTTAGCGTTTAATTGTCTCTGCTCAGTGCTTATATTGTAAAAGGTAGTGTTTTCACATCAATTGCAGAAAGCAATCAAATATGACATTATTTCTTGCTAAACAGCCGCAAGTGACCGAGAAATGGATGTTGAAGATATTACTATACACCAATAGTGCTTCTTATTTTTTTTAAATTGCAATTACAATTGTTTCTCTTATTTTCACCTTGTATTACAAAATACGGCCATTAAATTGGGTGTTTTTTTTTTAAATAAATTAAAAACTAATTATATGTTTTCATGTAGGCCTACTGTATATTGCCATTTTCATTTATCTTTTAAAGGGGCAATGTGTATGATTTGGTGTCATATAGTGGTGAACTAATAGAATGCAATAATTTTTAATCACGCACATTACGGTGCCTCAGGGAGACCACACTTCACAATCCTACCATTAATTATTATTTGTAGTGAGCGAGCAGCCCGGTGAGCAGGAGCAGTGGGACCGGCGAGCAAGAGTGGCTAGGCAAGAACTAGCTGGAGCGGCTAACAAAAACTAGCCTGAGCGGCTAACAAGTGGTTATCGGGAGAAGCTAGCGAGAGCAAAGCACAAGGAGACAAGCGGGAGCCCAAATCACAGGACTCAGTGACCACCACCTGGCAGGCGTCAGCTGTGGAAGGTAAGCAGTGACCGACAGAGGCTTAATACTTTTATGAAGTTTTTCTCCGTCGGGTATCTGTAGCAGAAAGATGGCGACGAAACATGTCAGCGCAACCTATGTAATATAATTAGCAATTACCAGACCTTTATATTTAAAAAATGCATGTTTAGCTCACTAGTATGGATAGTTACCCCCTTGTTGGATCATAATCTAGCCCTAACATGTTGGGTCAAATCCTCTACCCAGTGCACTGGGTTAGCTATTTCATCCCACTTGGATTACTTTTGACCCAAATATTTTGTGATATTATCTTAAAGGTAGTAGTACGTGTATATATAGTATAGCACATGACTGTATCTCTGGTTAATTAAAAACCTTATTAGTACTCATTATGCAAAAATAAACAAGTGCCAAATGTGTTTATTTGTCTACTAAGCAAGTTACTGTTTAAAGAGTGGTACATCATTACCTCTCTCCCTGTGCTACTCTGCACACATGGCAACAGTATAATCAGCACTAACAGTCTGCTGTGTTGCCGTGTGGGAAGCACGGCGGCTTTAATTTGCACTTAGAGAGTAAACAACGGTTTCCCTAAATCATCCATCGTCCTACTAGGTTTGCAGTCAACAGGCAGAGTGCAGGCTCGGCTGGACACCGCAGAGTGGAGGTGCTTTAGAATGAAATATGGGACCTTTAGCAAGCCCATTGCTCTAAGAAAGTTGATGAATGACAGTTATTCTCAGCGGTGTGTAGGAATGCGCGCACGCTTGCCATTGTAGGTTTGTATGTCTGAGCGAGAGGGAGAACAGATAGATGGAGGACCCCGTTGTAGAGAGTTGCGCTGGCGACACTTCATTTGCTATCTGCTGCTGTGCCTGTTTAAAAATACATTAGAGCCAAGTGCTGAAACATCCATTTACATCTGTCAAACAAGTGACAGAGGAAAGGGAAGCCAGGCGCTCTCATATCATGCGTTTCAATATTTGCTCCGTGTTTGGAGATAGATGGCATGTGGATTCATAATGCTCCTTTGCTGTTTCCCCCCCTTTTGAAACTTACATAGAAGAGATTATTAGATTTGGGTGCAGAATTAGAATGTCATTGTCGGTTACTATATATAGCGTAGCAAAATATATTCTACAACAAATTTGGAAAAGTTGAAGGAACAGAAGATGATATTTTTCATACGATGCAAGAACCATACTCAACATGAATGCAAAAGTCATATAAAACAAAGCAACAATATATTTTCCTTTCTACAAGCATGCATTGAGTTTCCCAGCTTCAACAGTAAATGTTTTTTTAATATTATAATTATTGTTCTTTGGAGACATCATAAATATATTACCCTCGTTATTATAATAAGTATTATCATTAGTCATACATATTAGTATATTGTAATGGGATTTAACCATAACAAATTATCCTGCTGTACTGCCATTTTGTCCACCTACACAACATTATATACTTGCCCAAATAAGCTAAAGGATATTTGACATTTATTATTCATTTATTTGTTATTATTTGTATACTATGTTGATTCGCTAGTTAATTTTTTAATTATAAATTAGTTTATATATTTGTATTTAGAGGTCATTGTATGAGTGAAATTTCAGTGCACACAACCATTAAATATCCATTCTCTGAGCAATTTATCCCCACTAGGGTCATAGTGATATGTTAATGTTACTTAATATTATTGGACCAATTTATCTGATTTGTATTGTATGTGAACTCAACTATTACAAATACGTACAGTTAATAGGGCATTTTTTGTTGACCTAAGTCTGTTTTTAACTAATTTTTGGGTGCGGAATCTAAAACTGATATCAGTTTTTCTCTATCACGTCAAGTTTTTTTTTTTTGCTATAGAATCCCCGCTTTCCTAAATATTTTGAAATAAATGTGTACCGGTATGTACTATGCATATCAGTAAAACACTAAGGTGGAATAGTTACACTCTTTGAAAAAGAAAAAGAAAAAGAAAAAACTGCATAAAATAAAATAAACTTACAATGTTATGCCCATGGTTGGATGGTCAAGAGTCAAATGCAGCACTAAACTTCTTAATTCCTACTTTGCTAGCTTTCTGTTTGCAGATATTAATAGTACTGACCCATTGGAAGCTGCACACACCACTCACCACTTTTGCCTAATTGTGACTGCACAAACAAGTATATACTATAGACGAGTACACTCATAATCAGCTCTCCTTACTACAGTCTTACTACAGCCAATAAGTGGAAGTTTGCTTATCTGAAGGGTAAGCTGTGGAGAAAAAACTTGAAGTGCGAGAAAAAAAGTAGCTGCAATTTTGGAATCCGCATGTCAATTTTAGATTTAATCAGCATCAAAATCAATCCAATAGATTTTTTTTGTCTTTCTCCAAATTGTTCCCTAGTGTAATGTAATGTAAGTGGCAGTTTAGCAGTGCACTTTAGCTGGCTCTAAAGCTACTGCAAGTATGTGAATAAAGGTTACGTCTGATAGAGATTATAGAAGCAGCAAAGACCAACACTTGACGGTATCTGCAAATTCACTCTTCTCTGTGTAAGCTGTTTGTCTAGCCCGCCTTGTGTAATCTAGACACAAAAGCCGATTTGTAGATTTGATTGGCCTGCAATAGATGTGACAAACAGAACCTCTAATATTTCTTTAGTAGACTTGCCTGCTTTCCATCATCTCAGCTCAGACTTCTGAATCCCTTTGAACATACATAAATACAAACGTTTTGATGAAAATGAGAAATCCGATAACTATTTGGAACATATTTTTTTTACTCTTAACACATCCTCATTAAGAACATAAAATGTGTGTTACAGATTATCAGAGGTGAGTAGTAACGAGTTACATTTACTCTGTTACATTTACCTGAGTAACTTTTTGAAACAAAATGTACTTCTAAGAGTAGTTTTACCACACAATACTTTTTACTTTTACTTGAGTAGATGTGTGAAGAAGAAAAACTACTCTTACTCAGCTATATTATGCTACACTAAAGTCGTTACCTGCCGCCCCATTTACCGTATTTTCACGTAAGCACTCCACTTGACTGACTGTGTGGGAGCATTTCCGCGGACACGTATATACAGGAAATGCGGCTCTGGTTAAAGACTGGCAGGCATGATGAGAACCCTGAAGAGTCAACTGAAAAGTTACGCCTCAATTTGTGAATGAATTGTGCATGCTTAGGCCAGTGTGTCTGCTCGCACTTTTGTTCAAACTCCCAAAAATTATATATTTTTAATTTTATGATTTTAAGATGCCACTATTTGCTCATTGGCTATCCAGAGAAGGGACTTCCAGAAAAAAATATGTCTCACTAACAGCCTGAATAGCCATGTTCAGCCCTGCTGTAATCTGGGGTCTAATTCGATATACAGTATTCAGTATGAGTGCCTGCATAACACCTGACCTCTGAAAGCCATAAGGTTACTTAACATCTCGATACATCATGGCTGCCTCCTTGAGCTGGCATTTGAAAATCACCTTCACGCTGCCTGTGTCAACCCGCATGAAGGTAACGAAAAGAGGCTAAGCATGAAGGCCGGTGTCCCTCTGTGTCTATTACTTATTGCCATCATCATCATCATTAGATCAAATGGCTGTGGTTTAATCATATAGCTGATTAATGGTGATTGACGTGCTTTCCAGATTGTTGGGTTAAACAGGGTCGCCATCTAAATTGCTAAATGGATGTTTTCTATCACTTCGCTTAGGTCGCAGCTGTGTGTTTGCAGATGGTGTCAGTCAAAATGCAGAAGCTGAATTAACTGTAAACCTATCATGGCGCGGCGGCGATGTTCCGGTGTTCCACTGGGTAGCATCACCCAATGATTACTCATGCCATTTCTTACGTATAACCGCTTCTCTTGCAACCGCCTTTGCATAATAGCATCCAGATGGCACACAAGTGACTCAGTAATCTGACATTTTATGTGCTATTTTGTTCCACATCACATCTATATACAGTACTTGGGAGGCACGCTGAGCCGGCAACGAAACACCTTTAGCCTTGTGCCAAGGTTAACTACGCGGTTGTAGAATTGATTATAACAGCACGCTTGAAGGTACTGCGGAAACCAGATCATTGATCTGGGAATTTGCATTCAAACAAACAGCTTGCCTTGGTGTTGACGATTCAAATGTGTGGGTGTGCATTATTGTTCTTTTGGAGATATTGCAAAGGAAGTCCTGAAGTAATAATAAAAAAATACATTAAAAAAAAGAGTAGCATTTTCATAGTAGTAGTAGTAGTAGTAGTAGCTAGAGGCTTGTAGGACCAGATTTTAACCAGGGCCAGACCGTTTACATTACAGGTGTCAAACTCAATGTCTGGGGGCCAGCAATTATTTTGTGTCACCTTCCACGGTTCTTGCTAAAATTTTAAAAATATTCTGAATGTCATATGGAGACGTAATAACATCTTATTATTTTTGTTACCAAGCAAATTCGGAAGAGGATTAGGGACAGTGAGGAGAGAAAAAAAAAGGTTCTAACTTTATTCTCAGAACTTTGACTTTAAAGTGAGAATTCTGACTTTATAGTGAGAATTCTGACTTTAATCAAAGTCAGAATTCAAGTCATTCTGACTTTAAAGTGAAAATTCAGAGATTAAAGTAAATAGATTCCGATTAAAGTCAGAAGTCATTCTGATTTTAAAGTCAGAATTCTGAGATTAAAGTCAGAATTCTGAGAATAAAGTCAGAACCTTTTTTTTTTCTTCTCACTGGCCCTAATCCTCTTCTGTTGTATTGTTGTAACGGTGTACTTTTATTCTTGAGGTCTAATTTAAAAGCCAATGTGTTGTGCAATTGTGCAAATAATATGAGGAGATTAAAAATGTGAACATTAAGCACTTTTGAACATATCTGAATCTTGTAAGCACCACCCGCTTCCATATATGTCCTACTAGTTAGTTCACTGTAAGATCCACCGTCTCCATCTCTGTTCCAAACAATTCAGGCCCTTGCCCGCCCTTAAGATGAGTTACTTTTTCTTCTTTATATTCAGTACTTTTTATCGTACTTGATTTGTGACCTTTGTAAAGCTTTGTCATCTCCCCAGCCTGCCAGTTTTAATACTTTCTATTGAGTTGTTGCCTGTCAGGTGTATTTTTTTGTTTTTGAAGTTGTTTCAAGATATTTTTGAAATGCAATAGTTTGCGCAAAGTGTAAAGGTGTTCTGTCAAAGGCGGGGTCCATCAGTGTGATGAAACATATTTTCTACAGGGATTGTGAACACACTCTGAGACGGCCTGCCTCTGGATGCATTTGCGGTCAAATAATCAAATGGAGTGATCTGTCGTATGTGTAAAGAGCTGAAAACATAAAAAGTTTTAAAAGTTTAGGTTACTTTCACACCTATTTTTAAATGCCACAATTCATTGTTAATGTCTATCAATTCCATAAATTGCCACACTGGCTTACAGCTGAAAAAGGGTTTTCCAACGCAGCTGACAAATTCATTAGTGGTCAAGCTTGAATTTACTGGCCTACTTAAAACCCTGGGGGCCTGTAAATCCCCAAAATGTTTTTATTTTATTTTATTTTAGTTTCACCTCAAGGTATGATATTAATATTTAGTATTGTAACAGTGTAAATCCTGTGAACCAGATTTTAAGATTTGAATATGCATGAAGTGCTTCTATTGCTTTTCAGATGTAGGCCATATATAATTGTCAAAACAACGATGATGAGGACAGAGAGGCGCAACACAATGAAAACTCTAAAGGCTTACTGTCTCAGTAATAACAACAATGGAGAAATGGCAGTTAGGTCAAGGTAAAAAAATATTCTGAAGGAAAAACAATACTAGAGCCAGAGGTGTGTCTAGCCCACTTTTAGGGGTGCTGAAACACCCCTAAAGTGCCTCCCTCCCTCAAATTTTTATAATATTTTTATAATATTTTGACAAAAATACACCATCACCACCATTTGATCCACCTCACCCTTCACACCTCTGCTTTGGACCCCTTTATGGTCTTTGTAGCACTCATAGACCTGTATGTAGCATCCTTAAACGTATGACCCTTGAACCATCTCTGAGAACACACCTCTTTTAAACTGTTAAAAAAAATTGTGAAGCACTGTGTTTGTTTGTTTTATGGCACATACAAGCAGAATATGGTGGAGCGCTAGGATAAAATAAGACAAAGGGGCAACTGTGGGCCAGTGACCACCTTTCAGGCTGATTCCTCAGTGCTCATCTCAGATCTATCAGAGCTTTGCTCGGGTCTCCAGAAGCCGCAGCCCTACCATCCCATTAGCTCTGTCAAGTGGAGCTGTTTGGTTTCTGAACGGCCCAGAGAAGGTGGAGGTTTTACTGAGCTTTTACAGTGTGTGTTTAAAGTGTGTAAAGCATGAATGTGGTTGCCTGTGTCCCACTGGTTCTGTTGACAGCCTAGTGACACTCGCACACCCGTGGCCTCCTCTCGCAGGAAAAAGGAAAGGGAAACCACCATGGGCTTGACATTTAACAACTGACAAAGACTGTTCCACATTTTAACGCAGAATGCTAACTACCATAATAGCGTCAGTTTGGAGGGGGACAAAGCCTGAGGCCCCTGGGTAGTAGCAGCTTGCGCTTCCTGATTGATATCCTGAGCAGAGCGCATTGATCATCTGTAGATATAAAGTATTTCCAGATGGTTCTGCTTCTAGGTTTATCTAACACTCATATCTACTAATGAAAAAAAGCAATGAACAGACATTCTAAATGAGCCCAACAGCTATTCAACTCCGATATCATTATGCATTCATAAGTGCATTCTGTAATGAGCGTCAAATGAGCCACAGATTGCAATGCTCTCACTGCCATCCAAGTGCAATACAATCCCACTTTGGCCTGTTTCTGTACTCATTTCCAGTAAGTATTGCCCTTTACCTCATAACTCACAATCACCCCCAAGACACCACAGGCCAAGTGGTTACTTGACATAGCCATGCCTCTCAATCTTGACAAATGCACTCTGATAGTCTCAGCAGGGATGGGCAAGGGCAAGAGGTTGAGGCGGACTTCATACCAGTTCATTTTGAAATGTGATTCGCACTGAACCCATGTGGTCTGGTGTGACCCTGTATGTTACAAGGCAATAAGAGATCCATTTTATTGAAGCCAAGCTTTATGATTCATACAGAGACAGCATGCTTTCACTCTGTTCCTACACCTCAAAGCTGAAGTGACACACTTTTTGTACAGGTAATGATATTTTGTGGAAATCAAACAGTGTGACACTGTGATATTGTCGTCTGATGTGCCATAGAGAACCGTACGTCACGTGACTATTTCTCTGAACACGCCCCCTTGCGGCAGTAAAGTAGCAGCGATGTGTTAATGGACTCGATCGGTGAAGAGGGCTAAAGCTAGCATTTATCCGTCAACTTTCCGCCCAAGAGTATTGACAGTGACTTTGATTAAAAGGAAATAATATATAAGTCTTGCAGTGTTATTGAGGTACTGTAAAAAGTCTTCTGTATGGTGGTCTTGGTAAGTTATTAAATTCAACTGTATAATATCTATAAAACCGTAGCAGCACAAATCACGAAACAAATTATTTCCCCCACATTTTGCGTGTGGTAACAGCATCTGCTGATTTAGCCACCATGTACAAAGTGCATTATTGGCTATGCATTGGTTCCTCTTTTGGTATCCTGGAGCATGCTCGATCCTTTTTTTGCCTCTTCTTGTTGTGGCACCTGGTCCACAACAGCTGTCAATCATTGTTTAAGTGTGGCGTTTGTCGTTTATGCAAAGTGCCAGACGCGTTTTCTATGCTTCAAAAATGGCTTTGATAACGCCCATTTTGGGACGCGTGATATCAACATCCGGATCTCTATTGTTGGATAAATGTTCTTATACCGTATAGACCTGTACATATTCAGAAACAAGTTATGCCTTCCAACAGTTGATTGACATACCAACAGACTTCATTTGCGGACTGTTGAGAAGCAGACGTCCTTTGCGTGGAGGACGAGGAAGAGGTAGAGGAGGGTCCGTATATCGTGAGCAAGGATAAGCACAGATTTATCTGATGTCTTCTTAAAATAAAAGAAGTAACATCATCAAAACTGCCTTTATCCATGCCTTCATAGACCAGACCTCCTCTCCACCGAGATGCACAGTAGAGCGCACACACCATTGCGGTTAGGACAGTCATTTCAAGTTGACTACACAGAAAATACTCCAGTTAAGCAGATCAAAAACATACAGCTCATATATACGCGTACAGAGCAGTGAAAAGGGACCCGTTGGGTTTTAAGGCACAACATGATGAAAAAAAAAATACAATGTAGGCCAGTTGCAACAAACATCAAGCGATACAATGTATTATTTGCATTTCATTTATCTGTTTTGTGAGATGCTTCTTAATTAGCCTCTTACACAAAGGCATTTTTTATCAGAAACAAACACAAATTATTATGGTGGTATTCATCACAAAGTTTTTTTTTCCAAAACAAGCCCGAATCAGTAGGTCACTGACTGAAACAGAACCTCATAGTGGTGTAACAGTACATACCATATGTGTATTTAAGAACAGCATTGTCGCTTTGCACGCATTTTAGATTACAGTGCGTGAACAGCGCACATTTGCAATCACTTCAAAAGTAATGGCAGGAAATACAAACAGTCCAGTGGTCTACTTTGATGGCTGCAGAAACATCAAATTTGTCAAGGTCATTAAAGACTCCATGTTTAAAAACAACAATGACAATCACCTTTTGTATAATTTGTACCAGAATGTTGGCGCAAAATAAATATTGCACAGTTTTCAGAGTTCAGTCCACTAAAACACAAGAACTAGGCAAAGTACACAGCATCTACACTGTGGAACACAGTTTTTGTTGAATTTGTTCTGACAGCTGATTTTAACTGATTTTTGGGTGCCAAATCCAAAACGGATCTCAGTATTTATATTTATGTCAAGTTTTTCTGCTATAACATGCCATTTTTTCATTTTAATCAGCATAGCAATCTAACTCAACAGATTTTGCCCCCCAAATGATTCCGCAGTGTTGCCTTTGTGCGTGCATTTGCATAAGACTCCATTAGATTGTATTATACTTAGTATGTAATATTAACAGTGGTGAACTTTTTATACTTATGTGCCAATAAAAATAAAGTGATGTATGAAGTGCAACTGCAAAGAAACTCACCTTTGCATTCCCCCATGCCATTTCAAAAGTTAAGATGTAGTGTTTTGTTTTGCATGAACAAAATTGACAGGAATTAACTTTTGTTGATACTCCGACATTAAGGATGATGTAATGTTACTTAAAAGTGTACGCTCAATAGAAGGTTATACGATAGCCGTTTCACCCTGAAATTTATTTCCTACAGGACATTCTGTTTTAGAGAAAACAACAATTGCAAGCGACAAATGTCACTGAATGAATTCAGTTTGACCTTCAAAATGTCACTTTAACATGAACATTTTTGTAGTAGATTTACTTTTCAACCAATAATGCATTTTTCCTCTTGAAATACAGGTAGCTTTTTTGACCAATTATACCTCTGGACTGAATTTACTAATTTCATGGCGGTTACACATAATCATTGATAGCAGTTCTGTATTCTGTCATTCATCTCATTTCTCTATTACTTGTAAGATATTTTTAATGTTGCCGCTGACGATTTCTCCTATTTATTTATTTATTTATTCAATATTTATTTATGAGTAATTAATAATATATTAATTAAAATATATCCATATATTGTATATTATACGTTAGGATGGGTAGCTATTATGTACTTACGTAGCTAAACCAAAGCGTGACCAACGCTATCGAATATGAAATTGATCAAATTTGGACCACCTGACAGCGATGATAAACGTGTGTCATTTGATGTTTTATTATAGTATATGTCAACCTTTTGGAGTACAAAGGTACTGTGGGCTGGACTGCTAATGACATGTAATAAGATGGTGTTGAGCTGTAAGAAGAATTATAGGTTCTGGCTTAACCTCTGCTAATGAAAATGGCCAGTGAAGGGTTTTTATTAGTAGCGTATGTACGGTTACACCCCAAGAACAAGAGCACAGGGACAAAGCTTTCACATGTTCATCCTTATCATACAGACAGGAGAGCTAGGAATACACACAGTAGGCTAGCGGCAATGCACGACAATTTACACTGCAGGTATAAGCTGCCTCCAAACACTCTCAAAAGGTTGAATCCCAAATTCAGGTTGGGGATTTTAGTTTTAAACACTTTTAGGCTAGATTCAAGAATAATGTATATAGTTAGTGATTAGAGGCAACTTTGACCGTTTAACAAAGAACAGCCATCCCTACCATGTTGACTCTGGGAGCGGACGGGCCAATGTTTTTCTCCTAGAAAACAGAACCAAGCGTTTTTCTATTAGATGATTCTGTGTGTACGATAATTAAACAGGCAATTACAATCATAACATTTAACAGAGAGTATTTAAAAACAGGGTTAAGGAACACAATTGCACAAAAAAATTTGAAAAGAATTGTATTTATCTTTTATAAGCAAAAACTAATAACAAACACATCAAACATTCAACAGTTATTCCAAAAAAAAAATAATCCAAATTTCCCATTGGAAGTTTTCAGAAATGTAACAGAAATATTGAAGAACATTTTGTGCTCCTTAGTAATCCTATGTAAAGTACATTTAATCAGAATATGTAAAAAGAGCGTGATGCAGATGATGATTGTATGTGAAGATTTAATTTTGCCGATACCACTTGACACCATGACACAGCATCAAGTGGCCATCCTTATTCACGAAACGAAAAGCACACACTTCTTCTGCTTGCTAGCTCGTCTCACGCTCTTACTCTCTCTCGCTTCTCTCCCTATCCAACCCACCTACCACACACACAGTCGCAAAGAAAATGGAGGCGGTGTTAAAGTGAGTGACGTCCATGCTTTCTGACACAACACGGCTCCAGCCATGCGGTACTTTGATCCGTCTTTATCGATTAGCCATCACGTTTTTCCATTTTGCCTTCCTCCCACACAGAAGAGAGGCGTTCCCAAACACCGGCTCCGAACAATACGCACCTTAAACCCACTGACCAAATAAACTGCTACATTAATGACAAGAGGAGGTAGGCGTGTTGAGAAACTAAAGCAGTGCTGCAAATAGGCATGAATTTCAGATTTTACACATGAGTGTACTGATAAGAGTGGGAGGTTTATGGAATCCCTTGTGAGAGAAACATTCAAACAGCACGTCAGCATTTTAATGTAAAAGCACACAATGGATTGGTGCATGCCAAGAGAGTACTGTAATGTAACTATACACTCTTTATCTTCCTCCAATTCAGCTATAGACCTCAATTACAGTCACATAGGAGCATAAATTTTTTCTTGGATAAAAATGGCATATTTAACTCATAAAAAACAAATCTTTAAATCTATTTACTTTCTAATCTCCCTAGACAACTCTCTCCTTCTCTCTTTTTCATGTTTAGTGTAGTACACACCATGTCAGCGCAGCACAGTAGTCAGGTTTCCATCCAATTGTTTTAAAAATTTGATGTGAATTTACTGAAAATGCGCAAAACAGACATGCGATTTATGCCGGTTTCCATCTGTTCTTCTTTTGTGAATATTGAGAGGGGACTTCGCCGCTGTAGGTGGCGGTACACACCATAGAGATGTGATCCACCAGTACTAAAAGCAGGAAGCGACTGCTCCGTGCGATGACGTCGTATGAGTTTGCTTTTGTAATTCTTGATAAACCGCAGCGTTTCTGTGCTTTTTTCCTTCTAAAATTGCATTAATATTCGCTTATTTAATTAATTCAAAAAAGATTTATGTTTCGTCATCCCTCCAAACATACCTTACTTTATCGTCCGCCATTGCTTTGTTACTACAAATGTACAGGTGACGTAATATCAGGTCAAAATGTGTGTATCCGGGCTTGTCAGCGCAAAACCTGTTTCCATAGCCAAAATTCGCATTTTCTTTTTTACGATACACTTCAAAATCCACCCCCTCTAGTAAAAACTTGTTTTGCGAATTTTGGTCCCTTTTTCAAATTTCTAACGTTTTCATTCAGTTTTATTTTCGCATTTCTTGAAAATTTGAATAAAAATGGGTGGATGGAAACCCCACTACTGACTGCTTGTCATCCTCTTCATAGGCCGACTGGCTGATTACAAGTTTGAAGACACCTGTGATGCTAATTAGACACACCTTGAATGAACATGTCCTTACGGACAAATTATTTTCAATCTTTTATAGGAGCACCATCATTTTTGTCCAGGCCTGTTTCATGTGTTTTGAAAATATTTCGCTTGAATTACAAATAAAAAGCAATATCAGATTTTCATTGGTTAATTTTCATTACATTTTTTAAAATCTACTATTAGTTTGGTCAGATTCAAGTTAAATCTGTGACCAATGTGTTGTTACAGGTTTTGCTAGTGTTTGTGTTTCAAGTACTGCTAATATACTGTGCTTGTTGATACACTTTAATGGTATATTTATGTCCTATGAAATACGTTGGAACCTTGACACCTGCTGTCCGCGTATTTATGAATAAAATACATTTGACTCCCACCAAAAATTTCTGAAGACTTCATTATCTGTTTGCACCCCGATCAAATTCAACAAAATTGCGTTAGATTAGCGATCCATCCTGCGACGGCACTTAGACGTGGTCTGAGCAGGTTTAAAGTGTAAGAGACACAACTAGGATGAATTTTAATATGTTTTCGTGAACAATACAATATACACGAGAAAACGAACAGCTCATCGAATCAAAACATAATCAGTATTTTATTATTTTTAAATTACCTGCACAAAATCTGCGTAGTGGCATTCTCGCTGTTTCTCACTGTATGTCACACTCAGTTTGGCTTTGAGATCTACCAGTCGCGGTAACACGGTGCACTCCACCTCCAATAAGTCGCGAAATGAAAAACGGACAATTTCATGAATGTATAAAACCCACCGTACGCCCGGACAGGATTTAAAAAAGTGGACCTTTGGACTTTCCTTATTTTCTGCAGTCTGATATGAATGGCAGTCACTCACTGTGGTTAGGTTAGCATCAGGCCATTAGCTAACAATGCTACTCTCGCTAGCTTCGCTGCTCATGACTGACCAGTGACAGCTGTGACGCATTATTTCAGGGATACTGGGTGTAACGCTGTCTGATATGAATAACAGCAGTCGTGGTTAGCATCAAGACGTTTGGCGAAAGACTCGTCTATTTACTACCTGATAGCTTCACTGTTAATGAACGACCAGCACCGGTTGTAACACTGGTTATTAGATGAATAACAAAATACGGACAATCCATAACACTTAAAGATGGTAAAGCTCACTCCTCATTTGTTACACTACATATCCATTTGAGCTTAGCTGTCAGTATAATACAATCAGACTCTGTACTATGTCTACAAGATTGATCAAATTATGAGGCATGTTTTGTGTGACTTTTCTGCATTAAATACTACTATATGTCCTTGGCTTTTGTGCACTGTGAGACTCCTACAATTAAACAATAAAGACAGATCGAGCAACTTATGAAATTATCTTTACTTCTACTCTTTCTTATACATTATTTTTGGGTGATTTTGTCTCATGTGTCATACAGTTTAGATTGACTTTCTGCCACCAAATTGTCACTCCGCCAGGCGCATCTCCAACAACATGCCCTCTGCTGAAGCGGCACGCCCAGCTTGGCAGAGATCAGTCTGCCAAATGGGAAAACACACAAAATTAATCGTGTACTTATAAGAAAATCACAGTGCGCTGGCATTTGTACCCCGATACAGATCTACAAAAATAGAGCTCTCAATTTTGTCCATCCATTAATTGCCTTTGTCCGCTTTAGGGTACATGGATAACTGGAGAGTATCCCAGCTTACTTTGGGGTGCAAGTCCTGGACCTATATCAGCTTCCTGGAATCAATTGCATTTAAACACAATAGAGTGCCAACTGACGCAGAACTCAAGCCAAAATGCAAATTCACTTTGTTATTCTATTCCAGCCAATAATCCATTCATGCCTTGTTATGATTTAAAAAAATGATATAAATAATATAATACTAGAACAAGGATAAAGTATTGATAGTTGCAAAATGTTTTCCCAGAAGACACCTTGCCATTTCCTGCATTCTTTGCTTGCTCCGTCTTCAATTCTGGTGGCTTTATCAAAAGGAACAAAGGGGACAGGGAATCCCTGCAGGATAGGATAGGATAGGATATGTACTAACTAAAATATGCCAAATTTAAGCAGACTACATGACTTACTGATCCAGTTTTTGTCTTCTACATATTATTTTACCACATTACAGTATTTACTATTGATTATAAATTTAGTTTTCTTTTTTTTCGAGAGAGAGAGTGATGTCAATTTCGACACTTTGTCCTTACGCTCGACCGTCTAAAAAGAGCTGACTTTTTCAGTTCCCAATTGGATCCTCAATGTGTCTGCTGCAATATACGCTTTTTAACAATTTTTTTTGTACTGGTCTATAAAAATTCAAAAATGTTGTCTTGCCCAAATGTCCAAATTTGGACACTTTTTTTTTTTTTACCTTAGCAGCATGCAGTGTCTCAGCAGTGCTCTTTTTTCTCTCTCTTGCTCCATTTTGTGTGCTCAGACTGCTGTGTGTCTGTAACCTTCCCCTTAGCCCTTCTGCTTTGTGTCGACACACATCTTGACCGATCATGAGGCTTTTCCAGAAAGAAGACAATTCAAACCAACAAATTGGCTTTCAACCAGAAACTGCTCCATCGTTCACTTCCAAGAGCCTCCTCTAAGAAGTAGATAGTTCGTGAGCGACACATCACTATTACTCACATTACGCCTATAAGAAACATTAATCATTTCCTCCTATCTCAGTAGTAAACAGTATATTTGCAATGTGTGTCGTTTCAGCAAATAGTTCCTTGTTATTGAGATACGCTGCAGGAAGATTCTACATTTTACTTTAATTCTGCAGAAACAAACAATCGTCTCATTTCAACAGGACTGCCACGTAAAGCAGTCGTTTATTTTGACATGTAATTTTCCAGAAAGCCAGAGAGTAGAGATAAATCCAAAGGTGACTGCAGAGGGATGAAATTCATAAAATTCAGACTTCTGAGGCTGGGTTACAAATGGCACACATTTTATTGGAGGCTCCACTGTAAACAAGCCTGGTAGTGCTCCTTAATTGGAACAGCACTTTGATGTTACAGGCACCTTCACATAGTGGGCTTGTTGCCTTAGCAGAGACACCCATTGCTGCATAACAAAAAGGGATAGACAACTGTAAGAGCAGCAAACAAGTGAGCACTCCCTAACCCAATGCAAGCCTACTCGTCTCTAAGGTTGCCATTCAAATAGGAAACATTAGCTAAGACACTCAGACCAACCTAAAGGTGCTACTGCATTTCCATCTATATTCATAAACCTCTCCCTTACAAATTGAATCTGCTAGGCTAGCCAATCTTGTCTATGTACCATTGTACCATTCCATACAGTATACAACTGTACAGTACTGTATGTGTGTTTGCTGAACCAGAAAATTCAGCAAAATAAATTGGGTGACTCCATCCCTGAGCAGTGATGTAGCTTTGGTTTACACTATCTGTGTATGTATGTGAATGGAAATGAAGATATGCGATGAGCCAAAGAGTTATTTCAGTCTGCATTTATAGGTTCCATAATTTATCAAGTTGTATGGATGCACCTCACACTGCCAATATTGGATAGCTATTTCTTTACAGAAAACCGTCAGCTATTGTAAATTTAATTTCAATTAAAAAGTCAAAGTCCCACAGTATCATGATTATGTAAGGTAACTTGTACAGTATATAGCCTATTACAGTATTTGATTGTTTTGTTTTGATAGTGTCAATTTTATTTCCCTTTCATAAAATAATCTGTTAGTATATACTATTAGGTTGCTTGCATAAAATGTTTATATCCAGTATCTGAAGACGAAACATGCTAACATATGGTAGGGCAAGTAAGTAGGTTAAACAATTGGCAGCTAAAGCTAACTGCCTTTTTGTTGTCTTTTAGTTCACAAAGGTATCAGTGATGAAAGGCCAACATGGTGCTGACAGTACAACTAAAAGACACATGGTTAGCTTCAGCAGTCAATTATTAGACATTTTCAGTTAGCAACTTTAGCAACATATTAATTCCATTTATGTTTTATTTAAAGTCAAACAGTAACTCAGGATTCAAAGATAACAAAGGAGGAACCTTCATCCACCTTATACAGTATGTGAGTATTGTGTACATTGTATGTCGTGTTCTATAGCCATTGTGGAAAGCATTGATTCCATCCATCCATTTTCTTAACCGCTAATTCCTCACCATTGAAGACAATTTCTATCTCACCCAGCTTTTTTATTTATTTTACTGTGGGAAACAAAAGTAACAGTTCACTAAGATATCAATAATGAAAGAAATATAGTCTGCCTGCAGTAGCCTACAACGAAAATACATTAGCAGTTGCTTTTCTGCTGTGGTGTGATTACATATTATATCATGCTAACATATTTCTTCTTCAGGTGCTGAATATAAATATTTTCTACTAGCAACCTAGTAGTATTTTCTAACAAATTAATCTACATTTTATTTAAAGGCAAAAAATAATTCCAAATCCAAACCTAACGAAGGAGTAACACGCCCTTGTATTTACATTATAGGCCTACAGTATGTGATAATAAGTATTGTGTAAATTTGTGTTGTCTTTTTACAGCCGTTATGAAAAGTTTTGATTCCCCTAGAAGACAATTTCTATGTCACCCAACGTTTTGATTTCTTTTAATCAACACCTCACTGAGCAAAGATTCGCCGGCGTTGTATGCTTCGCTAATCACAGTGACATTAGCATATTAACAAATCAATTGGCACGACGGAGTGAATCATTCTGTACCTGTGGTAAAATACTGGGTGTAATACTCAAATGTGTGATTTGTTTCACATCCCCAACACTGAGACACACGCACACACACCATTGCTCCCCTGCTGGGTGTATTGGATTGCTATCAGTCCCTGAGAAAGCGGCTTACATAACCACGCTGCCAGCAGCACCATCCCACGTCGGCCTCTATTTTAGATGATAACATGGCTATTTGACAATGGTGCTTCTCACTTGCAGTTTATGAGGGCCAGGATACTCGTTTGTGAGTGAGTGAGAGTATTTTTCCAATAAAATAGTGCAATGAAAATAAATGAATGTGGAAATTGTTCAATCAACGTTATAAATGAGTAAAGCAGCATACTAATCTGTGTTACATATTTATGCTGATCTGGTTCGGTATTTGGCATTGTTGGGCATGGAAGCCATTTGTGACGCAATTAACAAAGCCTGAGTACAAAGTTGACTGACTTTTTTTCCTTCTTGTAGGAAGAAAAGCTTTCTTCATTAACTCGTCATTGCAAAGAGCGATCCTCCAAGCACAGTTAGAGCAGCGTGCACAGGAGAAACAAGATTATGAGACCGAGTGCAAAGATTCGATAAAGAAGGGGCGAGTCTTATTTCAGTGTTCCATAGTACCACATGATCAAAGGGGCAAATGCTGTTTTAATTCCAAGAATCATATCTCATCTCCTGTGCACAAGCTTGTTATAGAGAATTGTGCTTTAGGACAGAGAAAAAGAAAGCATAAGGAAGAACTAAATTCAAAGTACACTGTACAATACAGTGTAGTGTACACAAAATTAAAAACAGTGATTTTATAACCAACCCTGGGGTATCATGGCTCAGACCAGCCCACTTAAGTTCACAAAGTTTTTATGAAAATTTACTATTTTAGCCTTATTAGCGTAGCAATGTAAGATATCTTACCATTTCCTTTAACGATATTCATATTGTATTTGATCACAAATCAAAATTATAATTAATTGTGCTTACAAGATCTCTGTTAGCGCTCTTGCACTTGTGACTGTTATTTTGTACAGACAGGATGTAATATAGCTATGTAGTTACAGTAAGTAATACAAGGCCTACCAGTATCAATTAAAGTATTAGTCGTATATTTCTATGTAAACGTCACAAAAGCACTGTATTTGCTGTTCTCAAAACTAATCTATGAACCAGAAGAAATTAATAATGATATTTCTTCTGTTGTTTTTACGCTGGAATCGCGGCCCACTGGGCAATCACCCGGTTACCCAGATAACCTACCATTACACCAAGACGCAACATCCCAACATGTTCTACATGAGTTTTCTCTGGATTCTCTAAATGCTAGTTGTGTATTTGTTTGTGTGTTTGCTTATTTTCCAACCACGTCCTTCAACCAGTGCTGAAACTAAATCTGAATTTGGTCCCAGTGCACTACAGATTTGCAGACCACTGCTCATCATGCATTAAAATCAGTACATTGTATGTGTGACAAGCAAGAGAGCATTTACCTTTATCTTGACGTCATGTGAGACATGAGCCTAATCTTGTGAAAGTACTGTGTTTTTGCGACAAATTACATTATGTGATGATGGCCATAAATCCATATAAATGGAAATTATTGCAGAGAGAGAGTTTATATGACAAAGGATTAAAGTGATGTGTAAATATCAGTTCTTGCTGCACGGTAGACTACAATAAGCCATAATAATAAAAGAAAAATGACCAAGATGTTCACCAGAAAGTGAGCTGTATGTCGTCTTTATGTGAAGCAGTAAACTCGTCCAACATGTTCGTAGACCAATCATCAACGTTAAAGGCGTTTAACTTTGGCTTTTTTTATTTAAGCACAGTCGATTTACTTTTTTCCTTTTCTGGGGTAGTAAGAATGAAAAACTGCTTAAGCATTGTCTGTCAGGTTAATAAAGGTTTTATGATGCTGACAGTTTGAATCTGGAACAGATTCATTCAATTTCCATTATTTTCCAAGGGGAAATATATTTTTTATGCCAACAGCATATTGAAATGGATTGTTTACAACCTTAAAGGTTACAATTTATTTACAACTACTTGACGTTTGAAGGTAGCATCCTTCTGTTATCTTTTTAAAGGGTAAGTCAACCCCCCAAAAAAGTTTCTATCAATATCAGAAGGCGGCCATTTCGCCACTTGCTGTTGACTGAAGATGACATCACAGTTGCTCAACCAATCCCAGTTCAGCTTCAGAAAACAGGTGAGCTGTGATTGGTCAATGCCTCAGCCCCGAGCAACTGTGATGTCACATTCAGTCGACAGCAAGTGGCAAAATGGCCGCCCCCTGGGAGTGATAAAAACAGATGGATTTTACTGCATAACTGATATTCCACAAATGTAATATTAATCAGAATGTCATGTTATGTCATGTACGCTCTCTGAAAATGTAGGGATAAATTGATGACTATACACAGAATGGTAAGGAAAACAGTGCTTGTGTTGTTGCCGCAGCAACCATGTATAATCTACTAGCCATGGATAATTCTTTAAGATATCCACCCATTCATCCGTTTTCTACACTGCTTGTCCTCATTAGCCGTCTTAGCTATTACTTTGTATAGTAGCTTCTTCTATGTTTACCTCTGTAAAGTTTGTATTTAACATAAATTACACGTTCAAACTATGAGGGCACCATGGAGGAAGAAAAAAAAATTGTTCCTTGCTGCCACTTTAAGTTCTTTATTTGCAATTAAATGTATTCTATCAGACTCAGCAAGGGCTCCAGTTGAAGACATTCCACAGCCCGTTAATTCAAAACTCATTAATAATGGAGCTATAACAATAAGGAGAATGTGTGGGTGGACTTGCCTTCATGCAGAAATGAGAGACAGAAATGCAGGTTTTCAATCAACTGTCACTCATTTGCAAAGATAAAGGTTTCTTTAAATGCACATAGGGGGAAAAAGCCCACACTTTAAATTTAATTACCATTGTAGAGTTTAACAAAGGAAACATGAGTACGCAGTGTCATATATGGAGGAATGACTTCATGAATGGAAAATGTTTCAACACAAAGCAGAGAATTGAATGAAATACTGACATCATTCAACATTTTTCTGTCTCCTTCGGCCTCTTGATTGAATGAGAAATAGAAAACCTTTAATTATTTGGTTGAATACCAAGCAGTCTATTCTGGTGACCTTTCCTGTTTTCACTCCATCTCCATCTTTGTTTCATAATGTTTCCAGGTGTACACATATGAAAAGAGGGTTATGTTGCTATTAGTGGAGGAAAAAAATCTGTGGCAGGTAATTAATTCTTGACTGCCATAATATCCTGCTCAACATCAGCATTAAAGGGAGTGTCTACATAGGCACAAAAGCCTACATGACTTGATGAGGTGTGCACAATTTGCTATACGTTTGAGATGGGTGTGACAAATCTGCATATTGATTCAACACACTCCTGCACCTATTGATATGTCAGTTATTATGTGAAAACTAGCAGAGCGTATTAGTGTCACAAGCTACGCAGAAGCCCATGGACTGTATTTTCTGTTGTGTTTTAATTGCTTTTGGCACCATGTGCCATGACTCACGGTGATGAGCTAATGAAGTCATTGAAATTTAGTGAGCAGCCACAGGCTATGGACTTATTCAGTACAGCTTTATTAACATTTCACAAAAGCGCCACTGGTCGCATCAGCAGCAATGGTGATTAATTTTGTGGCCTGCCAGATCAGACTGGAGGCAGCTTTAGGGTGTGTGAACGTGATGAACCTTCAACGTACCATATGTAGGCATTTAAATATATTTAAATATATATACCATATCACTGAAGGGCAATGGATTTTGCCATTGGTCTATGTATTTTAGATTAAGTTTGATTAGTGCTGATGCTAGTCCTTTACAGTAAACCCCATTGAGCCGGATCAAATTTGGGTATACAAGGTTAATCCACTTTGAAATTGCCCATTTCAAAATGGGAAAATGTCAAATGCTCACTGGAATTTTAAAAGTCTGCATAAAAGAAATGTGAGCAGTATATGTAAGGTTTTATGTACCATCACTGTTCTGAATGATGAGCAGTCACACTAAATTCACAAGTTTGTTTTTGTTAGGGCATCGGATGGAATCGGTGAAAATCAACGAGCTTGGTACAAGATATATTCTCCGGAGTTTGTGAACTCACAAATACCACGAGAATTCAATTTGCAGAGCAAAGTTACCTAAAACCATCCCAATCCAGTACTTTTTATTTTGTACTTTTTTCAAATTCCCACTACAAAAGGTTTTATTATATATTATTTTATTAAGAATTTAAAAAATCTAGACACAATTTAAGGTTTATACAAACTTACCTCGCTGGTGCTTGGGGGTGACAGCATTTCCTTTTTTCACCTCTATTATGACTGGATTCCATAGACATGGGCTTGACAACAAAAACAACTGTATAACTGTACCAAAAATAACATGTTCAGGAGACACATACATGACGGTAGGTAGATATGACACGCTTCTTTTGAGGTACGTGCCTACGGCGATGCTAAGCTAATGTCCATGGGATAGTCGCCCCAACCAACATGACCGCCACATTGGCACATCTGTAACCCTGCTTGATTCTACTAATGTATATATCTGTGACAACAGCCCAGAAACACATGGATCAGTCTCTGTCTGTTGATTGCATCAGGAAACGATGCTGTGGCTAATTGTGGCTAGTTCTATAGCTAACAGACTTTGACAGCTTCTGTACTGACTGGACACTATTTTCTGTCCGTTAAATCGAGATTTCACTGCATTTATTTATACCAGATCTAAGGGTTGTAGTGTTCTTTGAGGAAATGTATTAGCAGCATGCTCTATAAGCAGAAGCATGTCTGAGAAGTGGTAGGCAGAGATCAGATTACAGGGTAATTGTAAATTGTCCTTTGTATAAACGCATCAGCTACTGGTTGAAATTACAAATACTGTGGATTTGTAAAGAATACCAGGGAATCCCTCCTACTTCAACTTCTAAAAAGATTAGTTACCCATGAACACCTACTCACTGTGTTCCTTGCAGAAGTGACAAATCAAACTTTTGCCAAACTGTTTCCTGATGGTGTGTAAGTGAGTCACAGATTCATATCATGTAGGGTGACAAATTGAAAGATGAGTCAAGTGGAAAATAACTGCTGTAGTATATTGTAACTCTGTCTAAACCAGTGAAGCATGTATTTTTTGTAATTATGCATCAAAGCCATGCTTGAAATGTTCTCCCAGGGAAACAACTTGAAACGCACAACACGTACACGTCAATAGATGAAATACAATAGATGTTTATGGTTGTGTTTAATTATTACATTCTGTGGTTCTGGAGCCAACATGCTCCCACTGACTCTTACAAAGTGTCATATTTCAAATTGGCATGCATTTCAGTCAAATGAAAGCGAGGCAGGTTGATAGATCGAGGGTGTGTAGAGATGATGCATTTCCCCTGCGATTGCTTTCATAGCCATTACTCACAGCATAGGGTGATTAGTAGGCCAGTGGCTGACACCTCTGCTTGCGCCTCTGTGACACAGACATCTCATAGGAGGGTCCGGTTACCAGCCATAACACTGATCTCTCATTGCTGGGCTCAATCAATGAGCCAAAATAATGGATTATGCACATTCCAATCAATCAGCCTATGAGTGCCATACGGCCTTGAAGGACGGACGGCAGCTGAGCTATTTTTGACAGAGGACAGAAGACTTTGAGAAATATCACTCAAATCTTGTCCCCTGGATGTCACTGTGGCTAATCTGAAGGTTATTTTGGGAGAGACGTCTGTGCCAACTTTGAGGGGGGTAAGGGGGTCCCTTCAAGCATATAAACTTCAAATCTACAGGGATAAATAATGTGATCTAAAGAGCCTTCTCCTCATTGAGGTGCTTTAGCCAATTATAGACATGCAATACATCTTAACAGCCGTCACTGCAAATTGCCTCTCTCAGAACCTTGAAGTTGCCAAGCATGTCTTTCAATATAAGATCGATGTTTTATCATTCAGTTCTTCATACGGTTTATTGTTATGCACATGATGATTTACTGCCAATGGAAGATGATGATATTTAGAAACATTATCTAGCACGGATGATTTTGCTCAACATTTTGTCAAGAGTTTGAACTCAAATAAGAAACTATTATATTACTTGTCTCACTACCTGATGTTATGTGCGAAACCGTATAGTTAAAGGGAATGTGTCTCGGTATTTTAAGCCCTTCACAGTTAACCTTCTGCTTACAGGGTGAGCGTGCTAACCACTGCACTATTCGTTCAGTTATGTTCAAAAACGTAGAAATTCTACCTGTAGTTTACACAAGTGTCATCAACAACCTGGGAATTTAAGATGGCCAATTGGCATTGCACTTTGTCATTGCAATTGTGAAGGATAATTGATTGCTTTGAATTCATTTGGACAGAACGTTTACGTTTACGGTTTAATGCTACTTTTATCACTATCCCACGAACGTGGAGGTCTCAAAGAAAGTGGATGTGTGTTTAGTCCGCATAGGCGGTGCGGGGGTGGGTCCGCACCTGATGATGTCATAGAGTGAGTACCCGCTCCTTTTCTCGGGTTCGGAGGGGCTGGTGCTTGGAGAGCAGAATGACCTAGAATTTCTCATAGAGGGGCAAATGGAGGAAAACACCACTTGTGTTGATGTTTTTGGTAATGAATTAGCATTTTAACATGGCTAAAAGTTGATTTTTCACATTACTGTCCCTTTAAATCCCAAATGTCGGGCTCCAGATGGCGGAGTGGTACCATCACTTGCCTACGATGCAGGTTGGTGTGGGTTCACTTCCCTGCCTGGGAGACCATGTTTGTATCTGTGTGTGTTTGTTTTAGTGACTAAAGAAAAAATAAAATAAAATTTAAAAAAGTCCCAATTGTCCGGTTGTTGCAACAAATCTTGTTAGGACAAAAGAATTTCAGTCCTCTTGGTGCTAGAAGATACACTTTTACCGAATAGTTTTTCTGTTATAAATTTGACCGTGATTAAAGATTTTTTTTTTATATGATAGCCATGAATATGTAAAAATCAGAGACAGTTAGAATTGCTTATCATAATTGATATGTATTATTGGACAGTCCCTCCCTTAAATGTGGATGTATATTCCTCTTTTATAATATATATTTTAATGATGATCAAAAATCTCCCACAGAGGTGCAGATTAGGTTGTGACAGCGCAGTAGAAGAAGACATGCTGATTGAGGTAATGAAAAGTTATTTTAAAATCCCAGCAAGATGATTTGGCCTAGACTATCGTGGGATTTCCTTGTTGAAATCTTCCTTTTCATCTTTATTTTTCCATTTATGTGAGCTATCTGTGCTTGTGTTTTTCTTGGGAAAAATATACTCTTTTCCTTTGGTGCTTTTGAAATACATTCAGAGCAAGTGAACTTTATTTAATGTTATTGTACACTCACATTCATGCACTGTGCATTCACCTGGTTAATTATTTTTGTCCTACCAAGCATTTTAAACCGTTGATGTAATAAAGAATGCAGCAGCGTTGACACACAGATTAAAAGATTAAATACCCTGTTAGACCAATGTGACCCATGAGTTCAAAGGTGATTTATAATTCTCAAAGTTGAATTCCCATCAGACATTATTTAACCTTTGATTTATTCATTACTAGTAAATGTTGAGTTTTCGAATACCTGTGTGAAATCATAAACTGATAATCAGTATTACGTGTCTATTTAAAACCTATTCTGATATGGAGGTGCAAAACCTATCAAACTGAAACGCCTTAAGGAATTGGGGAGGGGAGATCACATTTTCTCAATTAGTGTCCTACAAATGTTAGAGCATAGATTATTGCATTTGATCAGATCATTAGTTAGCTCAGCCACAAAGCCCTAAGAAATAGGCCATGCCCTTGTTTGGTGCCTTTTGCTCTCGTGGCTAAACAAACAAAAAAAGGGCCGCCGGAATTCTGATGTCTTTCAAGACCCTGCATAATAAACCATTAGGCCACTATTGATGTGTCAAAACAAGACATGCATTGTTTTTTATTTGTTTTTGATTTTCTTTGCAAATTGGGACTGCTGTGTACTTGTTAACTTCCCCCAAACTCTGGAATCTCTGGAGTCTTGGGATAATTCCATAGCTGAGCATTTACAAGCAACAACTGATGCGTCCTTAGTTGAAGCTATCTGACAAGAATAACATTTGAGTATTCCGTACGGTGATGCTTTATGCGTACTTTCAATTGGAACAGTACGTGAGCCGCGACTGATGATGTTTCATAAAAGTACAAGAACACATATTGAGCTTTTCTCTTCTTCCCAGCTGCCAAGCATTAGACAGAGAGACTCAGAGTGGTCACTGGTCAGTATTATGAAAAATATGCCTTTCCCCAAAAGTATATATATAGGGGAATATTTTTAATGATAACCCTGCGGAAGGTACAACAACGCACCACTGCCGCACTCTTTATTTGTGGTGACCTGCTTCTTTCTTGACAATCTCGCTATGTTTTTAAAGGTTTACTGAAAGTGATGCCGTACACTATTCTTTGCGATTGGCTGGCAATCATGAGGATAAACGGTATAGAAAATGGATGAATGGAATTTTAATTCCTAATTATAACATATGCCATATCTACAGTGGCATCTTATTAAAAGTATACACTTTACTCTTGCTAAACTAAATTCATATTAGATACAATTGAGGTTAGAATGATGTGGCCCTTAACAACTGTTCCAGTTTCTCATATACCCCTTTGGAAAAATTAATTGCCCACCTCTGCCCTATGCCCTGAAGCCAAGTTAATAAGATGATTTCAAATACTGCAAACACTCTAATTACAAGTTCTCTAAACTTAAATTATTCTTTAAATTATAAAATGTAAAGTTTAAAATGTAAATTAATTATACTTTCCTGTCTTCTAACCCAAAATCGAACGCAAAGCCCAAAAGGCCATGCATGCAAATATGCAAACAACTTACATGCAAGGTTAATGAGTGCGCTAAAAGGCCTGACTAAAGTCAATGAGTTGCCAGCACTGCAGATATCCCCCTCTTGAAACATGTTCCATTTACCAGTATATTTCCTAGGAGGCATTGCTGAAACTGCAAAGCTAATTCCTTTTTGTTTCATTTAATATCTTCTTATTTGCTGTGTCTGCCACACAGTCCACAGTGGTGAAGGGAGAGCTGCAAGGGAACAATGAAGTCTGATTGAGTTTGGTTCAAAATCTTGCTTACTTCTCCGTGGAGATTTTTCTGAAAATGATCCAAATGAAGTTATAATCAGTAAATATTTGTTCATACACGCTTTTTAAGCATTCCATTTTCTCTTAACCACACCGAAAGGACCAACATGTGAGCACAAACATTGATGATATTGTGAAAAAATCTTGGTATGATTTTCCGCTCATTTTAATGCTCTTAACAGCAGCATCCTTGCTGAACAGGTTACATTTTACTCAAAGGACAAAATGTGCGATTGATCATTTATTCGGGTTAGCCACTCAATTGCTTTTCTAGGCCTGGTGCATATGGTGTCATGTAGCAAATGTTTACTGAAAGGCAACGGCATTTAAAACATAAAATCAAACCCAAGGGAGTATAGCTGCATCACACAGTAAAACCCCAAAAGTTTGTTCAAGGTCCAACAATCTGGTAACTTAGTCTTGAGAGAAAATAAATAAATCAACAACCATAAAACGGGAAATTTAATTTTTGCACTCAACGTTATGTACAGTATGCATGGATTTAATTTATTCCATTTTTGACCCAAAACATTAGCAATTTAAGGTGATGTTTCCCTGTAATCCATTCCAGACTCCAAACAAAGTTGGATTTACCTTATTTTTTGTGTGTGATTCAGTTAAACACATCTGTATCACGATTTTGTCAACACCCCAAAACACTTATAGGGACAGTGTGTAGGATTTAGTGCCATCTAGTGGTGAACTAATAGAATGCCTCAGAGAGACCACACTTTGCAAGCCTACTACCAATTACTACCAATACTTATTTGGAGTGAGCAAGCCAGCAGTCCAGCGAGCAGGAGCTAGCGGGAGTGGCTAGCAAGAACTCACTGGAGCAGCTAACTGTAGCGGCTAGCAAGAACTAGCTAGAGTAGCTAACAAGAGTGGCCCGTGGGAGAAGCTAGTAAATAGTTAGAGCAAAGCAGAAGGGGATAAGTGGTGGCAGCTCGAATCACAGGACTCAGCAACGACCACCGGAAGGCCCCAGCTGTGGAAGCTAAGCGGCGGTCAACCCGTTGAGTCTTCTCCTTCGGGTAGCCGTAGCAGAAAGACGATGTTGAAATATGTCAGCATGTATGTAATATAAGCGATATAGCGATTACAAGATACACAAGCAAAGACACAAGACGGGTCCCAGACATCGAGTCTCTGCTCAGGTTCCACCTTCAGAGCTCACTGGTGATTGTGTTTATTGATGCTTTGTGGACTAAATAAATTCCCTACCATGAAATGTCATCATGCTGTCACGCTGCGGGACTACACATTGTTAAATTCTCCATGGATACTGCGAGCCAGATAATGACCACTTTATCGCACAATGCAACGGTAAAGTTGTTGGATTGTGAAAAAGCCATTTCCGTGTTATCACCGATGTGTGTGTGTGTGCGTGTGTGTACGTGTGCGGGTGGGGGGGGGGGGGGCGCGTGTGTGTGTGTGGCATGACAAATTATGGTAAATTGACTTGTTTGTAAATAAACAGTTGGATCGCTGGAATTCCTACCCACCCCTCAAGTTTAAAAATTAGACATGGAAATTTCAGGTCTTTTACTTAAAATGGTGTGTTGAAAAATGAATAACGGAAACACTTTTACTTGGAGCCAAGTGACTTCAGTTCCCATTATTTTCTACAGGAATCTGTTTCAAAATTAAGAAGGAATCAGTCTTCTGAAATGGGTTGACCTTTAAAAGTTCTGCTGTGGTTACATCCAATGCTGTACTATGACATATGAATTATTTGTTTAGTCCTCATGTAGTTTCTTTGTATTAAATTTAGAGAACTATCAGTCAACAATCCTATCATATTTCTAGTGAGAATAAAATTTCAAATTAAGGTACAAAAATGACATTTATTTACTTGGCCGACATACTTAAGGTGTTTAATTACATGAATCTATATAGCACGTGTATTAACTCATTTGCTCCCAAAAACGATCAACTCGGGCCATGTTGCAACAAGTTCTTTTCCCCAGTGTTTTCAACAGGTTTGTGAATAGTGATGAAACTTTCTAATGCTAATTGCTGCAAAGGGGAAACTGCTACAATTTACTTTTTTTTCTGATGAATGAAGAGACTCTAATCTTTCTTTTGGTAGGTTCCATGTTTTATAGCAATAGAACACAAATTCTGTAGGCCTTGCAAAATCAGTCAAAATCCAGTAAAACAGCCGGGAGCGAAGGGGGTTGCTTCAGTGAAAATGGCTGGGAGTGAATGAGCTAATATATAGTACTATATACAATAAAAGAAGGCTATCGAAATTCTGCTCTATTCAGCGCAGAGCTATAGGCTGATACTAGCTGCATGTGGTGTTCCCTGCTGAGGAAATAAAGACAAACCTCCATTTTACGCTTTTCTTGATGGACTGCTAAAGAGTTCCGCACTGTTTAGACTGAATCCTGATGCAATATTGATGACGCTGGCCAGGCTGGCAGAGACTGCCCCGAGCAGACAGATCAATGCCATGTCGCAAGAATAAAGAGACTGAACTGGATGATTCACATTCACATTGTGCGCTTGAGAATGACAAAACGCAGCACATAGTGAGCTATGATGTAAATTGTGGAGAGCCATAATAGGAACAAATGCTTCCTCTGTGTTTTTCAGCTGTTACGTTCCGAAACCTCCACCTGGAAACTATTTTTAAATGTGTGTGTTCCAAAACACAGTTATCATGTAAACAAGTGGGTTAAGCAAAAGTTTGTAATCTTTTTAAAATATGTTCTTATGTATATCAGACTTTTAATCAATTTGCCCAGCCAGAGGGGGTAGTCTTCCTGTCTTGAACTGCACTGAGCAAAATGTCTTGCTTTCCATCATTCACACCAAAACACAATAAAAACTAACACTTCAGCCGTGAATCGCTTTGCTGTCCGTGCTGCTGTACAAAAAAAAAAAAAAAAAAGTTGCAGAAACTCTCATATTGGATGTTAAAGTACCCACTCTGTGACAGTGTCATAATGCCTGTCAGGCCAGGAAAGTAGGGCATTTTTGGAAGAGTAGAGCTTCTCATATATTCATGTATACTCATTTATTTATGTGATTCTTTCATTGCACCTATAGTCTATAGGACAAACTGACAGTAACATTGTAATGCATTACAGCATAACGTCAGAAACATCTAAAAAGTGCCATTCCTGGGGGAATGCATGTACTTGCAACAAAATAGATCAGACGGTAAACAAAACCTTTAAATAGAGAGCCACAGACTGAATTTGAATCTGCATTCTTCCGTTTTTTTCAATGTGGTTTTTAGTTCTTTCAATTCCGCTATACGGCATACGGGACTTCTCCGAGATAGATCTTGCTCTTTCTTCTGCTCCTCCTTAGGGATCTCAAGGCCCCCTCCACTGTCACATCTGTCATCCTAGGCATGCTAGCTGGGGGCCTTCTCTCCATTGCGTTCTCCCCTAGCTTCTGTCACCAACCGCTGTCCGTCTCAGCTGAGCCCACCCCCTTATCATCCCTATGGTGGCTGCTCGCTCTGCAGTGCTGCACTGTGCCAAAAGTGAGGTAATTAAGACATGGAAACTGTTCCACTCAGCTGGGAAGAACAATAAAAGCTCCTGTCTGTCAGCAGTGGCAGCATGCGGCCAATTTGGCCTGATTTGAAAGTTATTTTATAAATATGTAACAATTACTTTGTGCATATCCAGTACTAATGACTTGTGAAACTTTGGGGAAACGAAAAGTTAAATGAAAATAATTTTCTTCAATCTGATACCAAAACTTAAACTACTATTAACACTATTACTGGTGCAGCCTTTAAAAGTTTTTAAATGTACCCTTTATGAAAGTTCAAACTTGACACTAGCCTGACAAGGGTTTACAAAATTGTACCACATGACTAAATGATAGACGTCTGACCCTTTATTTAAGGTGGTCAATTGTCAGTTTCACAATCCAAGCAAATTCATTACGACAAACCGGGCGACATTCCCCTTTTCTCTTATTGGTTGCAAAAAAGTACAATACTGGAATGTTTAGCGTACAGACTAGCAAGTGAAACAGGAATAATAAACATATGGAGCAAAATTTGGCTTCAACTTTGTATTTATTTATTTATTTATTTTATATGTGGACAACACACCAGACATTTTAAGCAATTTATCAAATACTAATTGTAACGTGCTAATGTGCTAACATGCTAACTGCTAACATTCTAAACCTAACATGTATTCAGTAAGCAAGGTTATTATAGTTAACGAAAACTCACAAAATATTAAAAAAAAAAAAAATTGTTAAATAAAATAAAAATTGCAATGCTTTAAAAAAAGTAACCATCATTTTGGTTTTATCATTGACATAGAACACAGATCAGAGAAAAAGGGACCATATGCCTGCATAGTTTCTCTAATAAATGCTCTTGTAAACGTAAAAAAAAGTGGAGATGAGACACCACTTTCGTTTCTCCTGTCTCATCACCATATAAACGTAGCCTGAATTAGATCGTGGTCAGATTCTAAGATTTTTTCCCCCTGGACCCATATAAAAACTACTTAACTCATTTGCTCCCCAAAACGTATAAATATGTTCTATTTTAAATATTACAATGCTCCCAAAGACGCATTTATATGTTTTTTCATTATTATTATTTTTATGCTAGAGCATACAGAAGGCTTTGATGCAGCCTCAGAAATGAAGAGAATGCATGAAGCAATGGTTGTTATTACAAAAACGGCCAGCAGGTGGCACCAGAGTATAAGAGATCAACCAGGGCCATGTTGCAAAGAGCTATTTCCCCCTTTGTTTTGAACAGATTTGTGAATAATGATAGCATTTAGCTATATTCTAATGCTAATTGCTGCAAAACTGAAACCGATAGGCCTACAAATTAAAAAAAAAATCCTGATGAAAGAAGAGACTCTATTCTTTGCAAAATCAGTCAAAATTTAATAACACAGCCGGGAGCGAAGGAGGTTGCTTCAGTAAAAATGGCTGGGAGTGAATGAGTTAAGGGTTGATGACATTCTTGAGTGTAAAATGTGATCTTCCTTAGTAGTAAAATAGTGATAGCTATAGTTTATAGCATTTCATTTAGGTGTAATATCACAGTTATTTCACACACAGACCAGTTCTCGTTGATTTGTAATGAAGCTATTTGAGTGTCTCCCTTCCTGTTGTCACACCTGTAACATAGTCCCTCCAGGCCTTTCTCTGCGGGGTACTAACAGGCTGCATTGCTGTGTATAAGAATCCCTTCCACCACCTGACATACTCCCATTCCCAACCACTAATGGCCTCTTGGAAAACGTAATTTCGTTATCGCTCTTTCAATTATACCTCATGGTCCGGTATTGTCGATTAAATACCTATAACCTTGATCAATAATAATTCAAGAAAGGGGTTAACTGAAGATGCAGTGGTAACAATGCGGGGGCAATTTGCAGCACAATTCATAACCCAGCCGGAGGTGCGGTGGGCGATGGTGATGAAGTGAAGTAAGTGACAGCAAAGAGGTGGTAGACATGGCTGACTGAGCGTTCTTGCTCACGGACTGGCTTCAGCAGCCCAGCAAAGCTCCGCTCAGCACGCCAAGTCTTTCACATCCCACGAGAATTTCCAAATTGGACCTTAATGGTATGCTTGACAAGGTGTTGATCTGTCATTCCTCAAGCTTGTGTGCCGCGTGAACAACAGTGTGAAATGGAAGCCCAGGGAAGCCGCCACCTGCTTTATTGACAGGCGCAGATAGACACGGGATGTAGTTAAATATATTACGGTTTTAATAAAAAGACATTTGAAGGTTTAGATTCAGTGAATTCGATTATAGAAACATTCATTCACTGGGAACAACAAATGAAAGGTTTCCCATCATAGTTTATCATCTGTAAATGTGGAATTAGCAAATTAATGGGTGCTTAGTAAACAACTGCCCATTGTAAATTGGTAACGATTACAGATTACCACCAAAGCAGGAGTCATTTATCAGCCACTACACCATAAAATTATCTTGACTGGAGATGGAACTAATATTAAACACCCATCTCCCCTTAAAAGACTCACCCAGCCACTTTAAATTAGACCAAAAAGCAAGGAGGAAAAAAAAGTCTAACCCTTTTAATTTGTAATACTAGAACTAGATTTTGGAGATAAATCCCAATCTACAGATGATTAATTGGAATTTTATCCCTCCCATTCCTCATTATTTGCACAGTGTAATAGACGGTCATAAACCCTGTGCTCTGAATGGCAAGTCCACATTTAAATTCCGCGCAGAATACACAATTCCTAATACCCTACACACAGAAAGGCAATTTTCCCATTTGTTTTCCCGCACAATGGCCCCTGGATAATAGTCACACGGCTGGGGGAGGAAGGAGCAAAAGTGACCAAGTTATCTGCCTTTGCCAGTCTTCGTCTGAGCCTCTTTGTTATGAATTATAGATTAGAGATGAGAGCAAGAGTTTGCCTTGCAGGGAAGGTGGATAGAAAGAAAGCTGCTTGAGGTCAACACGGCAGAGCCAAGATCAGTCTTTTACCAGTCCCTCTAAAACACTTACAGAGGCATCCTCAAAAATGCCTGCAGGACTATTTATAACAGATGATTTATCACTCAAACAAACAAGGACATGGCTGTTTAATATACAGTTTGACTTTTCAATATGATGAATTGCTTCGATGAATAGATTCTCCTCCACAGTACAATACAAATGTTTTGACTTTCTTCTGAGTTTTGCCATCCTTTTTGTTGGGTATGGTGATTTACTGAGGGTAGTTTGTTTTCTTTATGTATTTTCCCTTCGTTCCAAGGTCCCAGTTTATATTAGCTGGCTCTAACTCAGTTGTTTCAAACGTACGGCCTGGGGGCCATTTGCGGCCCGCAGGATGATATTTTGTGACCCCCTAGTTAAAAATCAAAGTTTAATGTTTGCCGTGCCATTGCCCTAGGTGACTATTTATTTATTAAATCACTTATGGGCCACCATAGCTCATGATAGCTTTCGGCAGAAAAACTTAGTTCCCCCGTGCTCTAATTTGATCTTTGGCCCTTCTGCAACCCACAGTGGTTGTTCCTTTCAGCCTATTCATTTGTGGGGCTTTTTCAGTTTTGGGTAGTAGCTAACTGTTACTAATCAAGGTGCTTAACTCATTCACTCCCAGCGATTTTCACTGAAGCAACCCCCTTCTCTTCCGGCTGTTTTACTGGATTTTGACTTACTTTGCAAGGCCCACAAAATATTGTGTCTATTGCTAAAAACACACAAAAAAAAAACAACAACAACAAAACATGGTACCTACCAAAATAAAGATTCAAGTCTCTTCTTTCATCAGGAAAAAAAGTATGTAGGATTTGAATATAGCTAAGTTTCATCATTATTCACAAACCTGTTTAAAACACTTGGGGAAAAGAGCTTTTTGCAACATGGCCCTTGTTGATCTCTTATACTCTGCTGGCACCTGCTGGTCGTTTTTTTTTATCTACCATTGCCTTAAGCAACCTCTTCAGGTCAGAGGCTGCATCAAAACCGTCTGTATGCTCCAGCATAAAAAAAATAAAAAAAATAATGTATAAATACGTTTTTGGGACCATGGCAATATTTAAAATAGAAAGTTTTAATACGTTTTTGGGAGCAAATGAGTTATAATGAATAGGTTTGCAGATTTATATATCTTGTGCGTATGGTAACATAGGTAAAAGATTTGCTGGTTATGGTGTCTAATCTAGAGCCGTCAAAATTAATTGATTAATTGACAAGTACTCGATTATCAAATTAATGGACTATTTTAATAATCGAGTAGTTGTTTGGAGGCATTTTTTAATAAAAAATGGTCCAAATCCTCTGATTTCAGCATATCAAAAGTAATTGTTTACTGATTTCTGTAGTCTTTACCCTTTTTAGCACTATAAGAATACGAAGTACGAAATAAACACCAGCCACTGGTTAATAAACAGTCATCAGCGGGGAAAATGCTTTTGTAATACAGTTTAATGCAAAATTTAAATGAATTACAGCGATTGAACAATCGATAGATTAATCGATAGTGACAGCACTAGTCTAATCAAGATTGCTCTGCCTTGAGGGAGGTCTGTATCTTGCGTCATTGTTGTTTACAGATCCATGCGGAGGAAATAGAAGTCGATAGTGTCGGACAATTTGTGGCAAAATCCGTTTTATTTCAGAGCGGGTTACTACATTGTTCAGCAGTCGTATACGAGGGTTATGGATGGAGTGTATTTAAAGATGCTAAATGTTCTTTTTAGCTGAGATTGGGGAAAAAACTGGAAGACGAGCTTGATTTCCACACTATTTGTTTCTGTTGACTCTGCGTTTAATAGGATAGCACAGTTTCTTTATCCTGTGCTTCATTTAACTCTAAGGTTGAAAAGCTGTTGGAAGGTTTGACACCCTATATATTTCCATGAAACAGCTGCAACCTTGCATAAGTTTGTTGATGCTTCAGCATGGAATGAGTCCAAGAGTCGTCAGGCACGCTGCCTCCATTCCAATTTATTAGTGTACAGAACCCTGCTGATCAAAGATGATTAATAACAAATCTAAATGTGGGGAATTAGCATGGAAAAAGTCCCTGCATTCCAGCCGATGCACAAAATAGCTGCACTTACTTTAATGAGCTAAGATAAAAGTTCCCATGCTGTGCGGCGGGAAGCAACTTGATTGATGCTCCACATTAAGAGCTTTCCACAGGCCCCAAACGGTACGCCACAGCAGCCTTTTAAAGAAATGTCCCCAGTGTCATGCATGCACGGAGGACTACCTCTTCTCTCTCCTTTGTACTGTCAAAAACTAAAACACCCGCACGTCATATGATTTGGAAATCATCCCACACCTCCAACTTTGTGCAAATTATTGGATTTTGAACTGCCATCACACATAACTCCTGGTAGTAGTTACTGTAAAATGCCATAAAGAACACGCACCTGTGTATAATACGCCCAAATACCACAAATCACCATTAAAACATTTTTTCCCCCCCTGTGTAATATGGTCCCCCGATTAGCTAGTGTCATTTATGGTCAGAATGAATAATATAAACCAATAGAGATTCAAAACATAAAATTAAAATGCTTTTAAACTATGCAATCTACAGAACAAACATGGCTTTGCGTGTATCGAAACATTAAAAAGACGAACACAGGAGAAGTGACAATGGCGGGTGATTCAAGTACAACACCGCTTGTTGAACGTGGAAATAAAGAAGCAAAATATTTTGCTGCAAAAGCAAGCTAAGGAGGCTGCGCAAAGTGAACATGACACGGATATCTGCCATTGTTGTTGACAGACTCACGGTTCACGCTCAGTCACGCGAGAATTTTTGCACTCACACACACAAACTCGCACACATACAAACATGGTCTCCCAGGCAGGGAAGCGAACCCACGCCAACCTGCATCATAGGCAAGTGACGGTACGGACGGTACGGGGCGCATATTGAAATCTTTTCACTCTGGAGCCCGGTTTAAAAGTTATCGGTTTCAAGCTCCGAAACCGCTCCGTCATGTGGACGAACAGCTTAAACGGTAAGAAACTTGTGAGGCTACATTGAAACTGGCTTTCGTGTGGACGATGCCTTAGTCCCCTGCTTTCATTCAGTCTTCGTTGGTTTATTATCCTTGTCAGTGTTTGTTTGCTGTCGCAAGTTAAATGTAGCCATAGCCCCTTATTTCAGCTAGCTTGTGAGCTAACTGGCGTCACCTCCTCGCTTGGTGTCACCTCCTCGCTTGGTGTTGTCAGTGCGTGGGACCACATAACAGTGACAAGAAAAGCGGTGCCACACATTATCCAGCCTGTGACTCCACTTACATGACAGACATGTAGAGTAGAGCACAGTAGTTAGATAACCAGAGTGCTTTGAGTTGCAACATATGATAGGAGCTTGAATTACACACAAAAAATTACACTCAAGTAATGACACTGAGCTGTTGTAGCATATCTAGCTAGCTACATTTACACTGGCGTGGTAGGGGTAAGTAAGCAGGCTACACAGTAAATTTTGTAGAGTACATTTTACTCTGAAAAAGACTAAATTCGTCCCAGTCTAAACATAGTAAACTTTATACTCAGAAGAGAGTCAAATGTTCACCAGGAAAAAAAACTGTTGAGGAACAATCACAGAACGTTCAAGTTGGGAGACAGCCAACCCAACCACTGACCCATGCCATTACTACTCGGTGTCAATATATCGCAGGTGTCAGGTGGAATACTCGTATACCTCCATTTTTTGGTATTTTTTGGGACACATCAGCAATATGTTAGCTAACAATAAGTCTAGCATAGCTCAAGTGGTAGAGTGGCTGTCTTCCATGCTGAAGGTTGTGAGATCGTTCCTCAACCCTTGAATGTTTTGTTGTTGTTTTTGTTCTTTTTGTATTTTACTCTCTTCCAAGTATAAAAATTTACTCTGTTTAGAGTGGGACCGAATATAGTCTTTTTTAGAGTAAAATTTTCTCTGAAATTTTTCTGAAATTTACTGTGTAAGTAATTCTAACTACAGTACATAACTTGCACTTTTGCCATATAACGAAGGTGCACATAGTATGTTATTGGGTGAAAACAGTAACGCTATATCAAATCTCCACAGTTAAAATATTGCCTAAACAGTTCAGTTTCATGATATTGACTGATTTTTTGGAGGTCACACCGATCCCAAAATGGCCCAGAATAGTTCTGACCTTAGAGCTTCGACTGCACCTGCTTTTCTCCTTCAGCTTGCTTGCTTTACAGCAATCAGATATTCTTGGCTACGTTCCCATCTAGTCCCATTCAGAAGGGCCTCTTCGTCTTCCTTCCAGCTTGCATCCCGACAAATAACTACTTATTTCAAAGTGGCCACTGTAGAAGGACAATGATAATAGTGCTGTCTCCGAACTGTCATTTCCTCTGTCTTCCCACACATCTGACATCACTGTAATTGACTGGAGTGTGTCTGGAAGTGCTATTGTTCCCCAGGATACCCATGGGGCGTGTCAGGAATTGTGGGGTTACTTGTCATTCACTGACCTCCACGTTTGTGCTCTGTTAGCTTTTATAGAGAATGCTGCGAGGCTTGTGTTAATTTTGCAAGGCAGGGAAGTTGTCAAACTCGGTTCTCGGCTAAAGGACACCAAGGATTCCTTAATGAGCTGTGTGAATGAAGAGAAACAGCGAGTAGGTCTGTTGGGGTGGTTATTAAGGCCCACTTAGTCCACATAAACCTACTTGATATTTCCCACTTACAAGTGAACAGGCCGCGTGCTTACCAAGGAAAAACTGCTGCTCCCACCCTTTTAACCTTCATCCTAATTGTTGATCTATCTTGCATATTCAGTAGCCGGAGCTTCAGAGACACAAGGACCAGAGAATCTTGTCTTTTCTTTCAAATTTTGCTTTAGTAAAAACTGCCTTGATCTTTCGTTTCTGCTAATGAATGCCATGACCCTGGTTTTGCTCTCAACAGGACCTTATTAGCACTTCCTTAGTGGTTATTCCACAGAATGCTGAGCCAGCAGGTCACCTGGCCACCTCTTATAAACCCTGCCATCCATTTGTATGAGCTGCTATAGCGTGCCCCATTGTAGTGTGCTGCCAATCAAAAATATTAGCCAGGTGAGCAACTGGACCATGTTTCGGTATTTGAAACAGATTTTAGCAACCCTGCGGCTTGCTGATGCAATACCAGGTTTGTACGGGTATGAAGACTTATCAAGATATTGAAAATAATTTATGGAGGGTGAAACCGCATATCTACTCCCATCTATCGTTCCAGCTGTAAGACGCCACGGTTCATTACAAGATTGACTATGATAGTTGTTGTTTTTTCAATTTAACCAGGAATGTCCCATTGAGATTAAAAACGTATTTTCCAAGGGAGTCCTGGCCAATATATCGTAAAAATAAAATCAGGTTTGGTGGGTTACATTTTTGAAATTTAGTCAATATTAAAGGTGAAAAGCATCTTAAATATACAGAAGCGTTGAACTGCCAGTGTGTAATAAACATTTTTGACTGGCAAATATATTTTAACATATTCACGAATACGTTTAAATGTATCTACAAATACATTCGAAGACATTTAACTCATTCACTCCCAGTCATTTTCACTGAAGCAACCCCCTTCACTCCCGGCTGTTTTAAAGAAAGAAAGAAAGATTAGAGTCTCTTCTTTAATCAGGAAAAACAAGTATATTTCTATCTGTTTACGTTATGCAGCAATTAGTTAGCATTAGAATATAGTCTAAGTTTTATCATTATTCATAAATCTGTTTCAAATAGTGGGGTAAACGGCTTGTTTCCCAGTTTGACTTGGTTGGTTTCTTATACTCTGCTGCCACCTGCTGGCCATTTTTGTAATAACTACCATTGCTTCAAACATTCTTTTCAGTTCAGAGGCTGCATCAAAGCCTTCTGTTTGCTCGAGCATAAAAAACAAAAAACTTATAAATACGTCTTTGGAGCCGGGTAATATTTAAAATAGAACATATTTTTACATTTTTGGGAGCAAATGAATTAAATACATTTGAACAAACTTGTAGGCTAAATGCTTAAAACTTACTACTATTGGTGTTAAAGAGGGTTTTTTTGTTTGTTTATTTAGCATTTGGCCTACATTCTACCAATATGTTTGTTTATTCATATTTTTTGTGATTTATAACAGCATTTTTTTTAACCATACCACCTGGATATGAGCATGCACAAGTCAATCCACTGTGGCATTATGGGATTTTTTGTTTGTAATTTACATTTTTAGCATTCAGCCTACAAGTACATTTGAACGTTTTTGTAAATTCGTCCAAATGTATTTGCCGTTAAGAATGTTTATTCCACATTGTAGTTCCACACTTCTGTACAAATTAAATGTGAATGTAAAAAACTATATTTATTAAGAATTGGTTGTTCACTAAATTCTCCAACAGTGAGCCAAATACTTTCACTCTATTGGTAAATCATAAACATTCTGCAAATTACCACTTGAATAAGCTACACGGACAACAATATAGGTATTCATTCCAATAAGAACATAATCTCATTGAGACATACAATGTAAATATGGCCATAGCTAAGTTATATCACGAGTGGCTTACCGAGTCAAATTATTATAAACGTGTACACACCTTATTGGTATTTTAATGTCCTTTGAAAGTTTTAATGTTCTTGATCTTTGCCTCGTGTTTGTTCTTGTGCTTCATTTTAAATGACAGACTACACAATTATGTCAATCTGCAATGTTTGCTTGATTGCAAAAATAAATATTTAGTGTAAATTAGCTTAAAATTGCTTATGTTGTCTGATATTGCCTTTGGAAAAGGCTACTTTAGTTGTCCTTGCTTGTGGTTGGCCCCCCTCCCTCCAATTAGACAATACAACATTGGCAAATGTTTTCATCTTCCTCATTTTACTGCCTGCAGTGTTGATTACATGCACTGGACTTGCTGTTTAGAGGTACATGGCAGAAGGCAACTGTTACTTGATTAAAAAAACCTCAAGTATTTCAACAACATGGTGAACAAGAGGGGCAGATGAAATTGAAAACTGTTTTTCTCGGGAACTGCCACTAGATAACAGTACCTTTATGTGTGTTTTGTTTGATGCATTATTTTTTCTTGAAACTACCTTTAGTCATTTGGTTACATCCTGCACAGAAACCAATTAGTGTCACTGAATGCTGAAATTGCACAGTAAACTAATTCCACCCATTCAAACCAATTAGTGAGCAGGTAAAAAGTTGGCCTTATCAAGGCAATGAAGTGTGGCACATGCCAAGTGAAGGACAATAGCTTTTATCTAAAGTAATCACTTCTCAGAGTGTAAAAACTTGGCACTGTTCCCCTATCAACAAGAATGACACATGGGGAAATAATTAAAATGGACACATTCAACCAATAACAGCTGGCAAGCAGAATATTTAAACACACATTTGCATGCTGGCTGTCAAACCACTCTTCACTGTGTCCAAGGTAGAAACATTTGATCAATAGGGGCATGCGAGTTGGAAACTAACAACATCCGTCATAAGAATTCTCTCTCCATCCATCTGCACACACAGCTTTGCTCTCTTTAAACACTCTGCAGGGCAGAGAAATATGTGTGCAAATGTGACAGTGATTTACAGTGCAGAGTCTCGCTTTTCGACAGTGAGTGAATGCAAAAGTACACTGCACTTCCTCTGTGACAATAACAATTAATTTAATCCCGCTATTGGGCTTTAGTTTGCATATGTACAGAGTAAATAAAGTGAGTGAGAACTTGGACTGCCGAAAAAAGTTATACTATATATATATATATATATATATAGACATGAAAGTCACAAGGTTAGAGATTTTGATCATTATTTGTGGTTGGTTGTGTCATTAAAATTGTTCTTTGCCAATACTAAATAATATGGCTGGGTTTAAAAAAAAAAATCAATTAATCAGTATCGAATCAATTTTCCTTTTCGAGCCTGATATCAATTCATAAAACCATGAATCTATTATTTTAATATATCTTTTTTGCCCATGATAAATTCATAAGAAAATAGGATTTTAAAGGCCGCTTTTTTTTTATTTGACTATTTTCTTGAGTATTTTCTTACATTTATGAAATACCTGACTTATTGCACTTTAAGACTATTCAGAATCTTTTTAATTTATATTTACAATTATTGAATTACAATTATGAAAACATTTGTATCTTATCCTTGCTGATGTCAATGCATGGGTAACAGTTAAGTGATTATAAGACGAGTTACTTTCATTAATGAACTAAATCATTTAACCAGTTACTGCCTTTGCAAAACATTTTGAATTTAATGTTTGTAGTGTTTTTATCATGTCCTTGATATTTAAGAAGAATTGTTGTTCCATCATTAATCAATATCGATTGAAGTGGAGTGAATCAAATTGGGGGGAGAAAAAAAAATAAATCAAAATTGAATCGAACCAAACTCTAGTGAATCGAAATCGAACCGATTGATTGAGGGAATTAGAATCAATACCCAGCCCTACTAAATAAGACTTCATTAAAAAAAAATTAAAGTACATACAGTATTATTTATTTATTTATTTATTTTAACTGACACTCAAGCTAAGTGTGGCAAATGGCAACTATTTTGTAATGCGCATTAACACCATCAACAGGTATGGTCAAGCACATCAGGATTTTTGTTTCGTTTTGTTTGTTTTTGAGTGAGGCAGGCAGGTTTAAGATGACATCACCTAGGTCTCTATCTACTACTTTTTTTTCAGGATTAATCTCCATAAGCAACATCTAGGAAACTTCATGAAAACCTTGAAGTGTGGATCCAGAATTTTGTGGCATTTGTTTAAACTTCTTCCCTTACAGCACCTAATTTCTTATCGGATAATTCTAAAGGGAAGCACAGTAGACCAGACGTTTGAAGTATTGGCTCACTAAAACACCTTAAATTACCATAATTGTGCTGGGATGGATCCCAAACAGTAAAAAGCCCCAATAATCACAATAATGTGTTCTAATCATTTAATGGGTAAGACACGAGTAGTGCGATTCATCACCTTGTAAGACAGGTGTTATCTGTTTCTATTTTTTAAGAGACTGCATTATTTTTTTCTATATTTCCATATTTTTGTTCTTCTTTATTCTTGTTTTCTTCTTTTTTTAACATTTATTTGTGGGGGTGAGGTGAATACCCATCCACACTGCTGGACAGCAAAGCACATAGCTGTAAATGTAAAATAAAATTCTACGTAATTAATAGTATCACTTTGGAAAAAAACAGCCTATAGCACAGGTCGAAGCCACCAAAAAAAAATAATAATAATAAAGTCACACTAGCCGGTAGCAGGTGGCTTTGAAAGGAGTCATGCAGCTAACATCTCTGCTGGAGTTTTGTGCCAGCAGCCATGAAATATCACATTTCAGATCAAAGACAAGCTACTGTATTTGTTGAATGCTAGAATTAATTTTTGATTTGCATCAACTGACAATTCATCAGCAATATGTGCACTTTGTTATCCCATAAATAGAAATTGTGACCAACAAATGGTTTTCGTTAACTAAAATGTGCATTTAAATTAATACTCAATGGTAATTAATTTTTTCCCCCTAGGGTGTTCTGCAAATTAAATACAATATTAATATAATTGTGAGTAGCTTTTAACTACTGAATATAGTGGAAGGATGTGATTTTTGAAATATAAAGGTAAGGTAAGCCTACTGTATATCTCACATATAAATTGTACAGCAAAACCGCTTCTCTGCATTTAACCCATCCCCGAAAAGCACTGCCTTTAATTCCTCCTTAAAACAGAAGGAAAATATTAATTTATGCAAACTTTGATGCCTTTTATCAAAGTCCATGTCTACCAAGCAGTAAAGTTTAGCTCAGTTTGGAATGAGGCAGTTTTGCAGCTGCCAAAATGTTCTGTGACATTTCCTGCCACATTTTTGTTAGGTACCAACTTCAATTGTATGAGTGGTAGTAGTACACAAAGTATTATGTATGAAACGCTAGTGATAGAATAGAATATGGAATATCATGTCATCAACTCTGTGAGCAATTTGTGGCCCAGGCAGCAACACAATAAAATGGCGTCGCAATGTCGAGGCAGCAGTTTCAATAGTGAAAGTGTAAAACAACAATAATGAACAATAATTCCTGGACTTGTACAACATATGCACGTTCACATATTAATTTACCATTTACCCACCAAATCCATTTGAATGCATTACTAATTGTACTTTTGCCCAAAAACACGTCATAGTCCAAAAAATGAAAAATACAATTTGATCAGCCGCTTCAGCCTACAGAAATGTTTTCATTTTTACTTTACTTTAACCTTCAGGATCCCTCGCCATACACTGGTCAACAGCAGAACCAAGGGTGTTTTTTCAGAGACAGGATTTTGTAAAATCATATAATTTTCGTCTCGTCTTTGTTCATGAACTAAAATGTCCATGGATTTTACTTTTTTATTAACTCATTCACTCCTAGCCATTTTTACTGAAGCAAGCCCCTTCGCTTACGGCTGTTTTAGTGGATTGGACTGATTTTGCAAGGCCCACAGAATATTCTGTTCTATTGCTATAAAAACAAGGAATGAAAAAAAGGGATTAGAGTCTCTTCTTTTATCAGAAAAAAACCTATATTTGTATCTGTCTTTGCAGCAATTAGCATTAGAATATAGTTTCATGGTTTGAATGGGTTAAGTGAAGTACATTTCCGTCTTGTCTTCATTAGTCAACGGAAATGCATACTAATTTAGGCCCCGTCCACACGAAAGCCAGTTTCAATGTATCCTCACAAGTTTCTTACCGTTTAGGCCGTTCGTCCACACAATGGCGCGGTTTCGGAGCTTGAAACCGATCACTTTTAAAACCGGTCTACAGAGTGGAAAGATTTCAAAACGCGCCCCGTACGCGTCCGCCTGGACACCTTATGCAGGATATTCCTCCAGTGATGATGTAATGGTCGCAGCTCGATGACGACGCATTGTCGTTATTTGATGACGTATGCTCCAATTCCCGCGTGACCGCCTTTCTGTCAACAACAATGGCGGATAGCCGTGTCGTAGTCGTTTTACGCAGCCTCCTTAGCTTGCTTTTTGCTTTTGTAGCAAAATATTTTGCTTCTTTATTCCCACGTTCACACGGTGTTGTACTTGAATCAGCCGCCATTGTTACTTCTCCTGTGTTTGTCTTTTTCATGTTTTTTTTTATACATGCAAAGCCATGTTTGTTCTGTAGATTGCAATAAAGTTAGGAAAAAAAAGTGTTTGTCGCTGATTCTTCTTCTACGCTTTCATTTAACTCCTTGTGGCTGCGCTACAGCGCCACTCCAGACTTGGCATATGCATTACAGCCGTTAAACGTCCTCAGCGTCTTCTTCTGGACACAAGCAAGTCTTGAAATGCTTTGGTGTGTACGAGATTTGTTTGAGGAACGAAGCCGGTTATTGTTAATTAATGAGGGTTTTAGGCTAGTTTAGTATTCGTCCGGTGAAAAATGTGCGTTGACGAAAATATTTTAGTTTTTAGTTTTCGTTAACCAAATTAACACGACGTGTAGCCACAGAGTGTATTGCCTATTTGTGATATAATACGATTTTGGGGAAACATCCTTGAGAACAGCTAACTTTTTGAAGTAGAATAAACGAGATATGCTTGCAGGAAGGCTGACAGGAGCTAAAGGGAGGCAGCTCCCAGATTTGAAATTGGAGTTATCTCCCACCCCCCACCCCCCACCCCCTCACCAGCACTCAACCTATTTTTTTAGTATCCTGTGCAAGTTTTGTATATCAGCAAGCAGATGTGGAGCATCCAGCTGTCATGATGCTTTCGGAACACCCGGTGACCTCACCTGTCCTCCCTGAGGGGTATCTAGCCTCACACACACTCACACACCAAACACATTCTCTATCAGCCTGTATAATTTAACAGAACAAACATACACTAAGCCAGAAGAAGACATCATGCCTACAAAACCTGATTCTGTCAGTGTGGCAAATATAAACACTATAACATGCTTAAAAAAAACTGGAGGAAGCAGAAGAAGTGTATGGTTCTGTGGCGTTGGATATGCAGTTGCTTTTTTTTGCCTTTCCAGTTTTGTTGGCCTCAGCCAGAGAAAAACAAGCTCTGCAAACCTCTTCAAAAAATAATGAAGCTCCACTATGATTTATATTCAACCTGACTGCTTACTTAGTGCTCACCTCATTCTGACTTCATCTCTTACCGACTGTCCACGTCAACCCACATTGATAGGATAGATGCATGATAGAATTCCTAAACCTAATCTGGATGCATAAATGGATAAACCCAGAGACAGATAAAGTCATTTACACACAATTTCCAAATCATAAAACTCAGGCAGATAAATGATTTTATTTTTGATTAGACGGTCACAGGAGAAATAAAAAGCAAAGTGGAGGAGAGACTTTGTTAAAGTGTTTCCCTCTTCCAGCATGTAGTGAAACAGATACACAGATGAGAAGAGTCTTTTATTGATTTAGGATTCAATCCAGTCATACCTGCCTTGAGGCGCAAGATCTTACACAGAAGAGCCAAAGAGCTGAAAGCTGTTACTAAAGCTTGACATCCTTTTCTTCACCAGAAAATACATTACCATTTTTTTTTCTTTTATTGTTTTTGTGAAGCAGAATCAAAGGCTACTGGCAGATTTCGCTTCTCATACTGTAAGCTAAATGCTAACAAGGGCCCCTTGCTGACAAGAGCAGAGTTTGGCTTTTGTATTATGTGTACCGAGGGAGGAATTTCTTTATAACAAACATGATTCATACAGCGTAATCATGTTTTTGTGTTGTTATTCATTCCTGGTAGAAGGGTTTGAGTGTAAAGAAAAACAACAGGCTTTTTCCCCCCCGCTTCTGTTATTGCCTGCGTATGAGAAGCAACAAATTTCATATGAAAATAAGGTAAAGCTCCAATGATTCATACTGTACCTAATTTGAAATTGTGTTCAAGTGTTTGTTTGTTTGTTTGTTTTTAGTTGAATGGGTATCGTTTGTCTGGAGACAAAAAAAAGTCTTATGATGAAAGTAATTGTCCATTTTTTGTTTTGTTTGACAAAACAAGCACCATTTTAAATAGGAATGAGCGAATACTGATACCGGAACCCATTTCACGGTATCGGTACTCGTGACAGAAATCAATACTGGTAACGGCCCCCAATCTTGTGGCCGATTTTTGGTCAGGGACTAAAGGCTGAAATGGTTATTTTGCATTTATTGACCGCCACAGGGGGCTCTGGTAAGAGAGCACATAAGTCTTCAGTAGTACTCAACAATGTAATTAGCTGTGAAGTGCATACAGATCTTTGTATATTATATAATATATCGTCATTGACACTGCACTGCTAGGAGATGAATGATGAACGGAGACAGTGAAACAGGAAATGGAAATATAGAGCAGCCTTCCAAATTAAAAGCATGGATTTGGGGGGGCTTTAATTTTAACTAGGCATGTTTTGGCCACCTACATTTAAGACCAATGCGAGTTACCCAACAAGTCTGCTTGATTTACAATGTGTGCGTAAATTAGCACGCAAGTGCTTCAATGGTCATTAATGTTCATTGAGTTTAATGTTGCCTGTACTATTTCAACTACATGTATTATGTCTGCAGCTAATTAGCATTGTATAGACAACCCTAACCCATGCAATTGCTTATGTTGTTTTTGTTTTTTTGTATTTTTGGTTCTACAGAAACCACACCCACACAAGCAAATTAAACAGTTCAAAGAGAAAACCTGGTCTGATAATTGCTCACATGGACAAAACTATTTTCTAACCGGACATAGTGCGGCCATTATGACTCTCATAAATCGGTCATAACAGCAAATATTTGTCAACATCTCTGTTGTAAAAAACAGACTAACTTCTGCCAAACACAGCATTGTCAACTACATAGTCTTTGTCACAACATAATGTTGTGCTTTGTTTTCTTCAAAATTAGCTTTCAAAATTAGCTTTTTTTTTCTTTTTCTTTTTTACAATTTCGTGTGTTTCTATTCCGTATCATGGGCTTTTTTTATAGTGCCAACTTCCCCACAATATTCTGATATTTATCGTATTAGGTTCATATCGTGATAACTATTGCATTGTGACATTTGGATATCATTACATCTCTAAAATTAACACAAAAAAGTAATTCAAAAAAGTAGTTAAAAACTAAGTGGAAAACCTTTGTACTGTGCTTTTGTACATGGCTGTGCATTGGGATGCCTCTATTCCTCAATATAGTGCAAAATTTGATTACATTTACACATTCATTTAACGTTTTTTCCCCAGGCGGTATACATGCTGCAGATCACCATGAAACTGTTTTTATTTAAAAAATAAAGAAAGAAAAATTTGGCTTGTTTATCCACCTGCGCTTTGGAGAGCCAAAACACATATTTTCGAAAAGTGGAGACTAACACATGCCAAAGTACATCACAATCACTCTCAAGATAATGAGCTTGATAACACTTGTAGTTACTGTGAGCAGTGGGGGCATATTACATAATATGCACAAAGTAACGTTTTTTTGTTTTGTTTTTAAGTGCACTTCTGGATACAAGAGAGAGGACAAGTTGGTGCCAATACTAGCACAGTGTGTAATTGCGGTGCCTTTTTTAAAAACTGTGTATGTATAAACATACCCCAACTGCCTAGTTATAATTTAGTGCCCATATCAAAATATATATATTTTTTTATTAGCTATTTACATGTACGCTTTGTGTCCCGGGCTGGACTGGCACAAGTAATCGGCCCCGGTATTTTTACTTAGGCCTGCTGGCCCAGCCCGATTCCTGGCCACCCTTGGCTACCACATAGCTCCACCATTGATGTTTACTGCTCCTTCTAAATTGTGGGCCAGTCTATTGGGGTAAAATGGAAAAAAATAATAATTGAATAGCACCACATCGAACCCAAAAGACACAGGCTAGTCCAGCCTTGTTTGTGTCTTATCCAATATCACTCTTTGTATTTCCTATCCATATTTAATAGTCTAGCATATTTTCACTATTGTTTTTGATTTATCATGTGTGAATTTTAGGGGTGTCAGGCGATTACATTTTTTAATCGTAATTTATCTTCAACAGTTAACTCACGATTAATCACAAATTTTATATTCGTTTTTAATGTACAATAAAATACTTTTTTCAAAGTTTTCATACTCTTGTTAACATAAAAGTGGAAACAAATGTTAAACTAATAGAAATATGGCTGCATCTATTAGTCATTGACATTGTAATGTCATAATAATTCATCAAATTGAGTTAAAATAAAAAAGATGTACTGTACTGTAAAAAAAAACGAGTGTGATATTGATTTGTGTTGAGGTCATTTTTCTGCCACTAGATGGCATAATTGCATCTGTGAGACGGCGACAGCTCAGGGCATTTTTCTTTTCATATTAAGAGCTATCTAATCTTTAACATGAACTAACTTGTGAAATTCTGCACATTTTAAAAATCTTAAAATACAACTTGACCCCAGTCTCCACAAATATATGCACAATAAATTATTAAATGTATTACTGCTAAATCTGCTGCAACTGGAATTCCCCCAGTACAGGCTTTCCAAGTAAGGGGCAGTCATTAATTGCGCGTTAAAAAAATTTGTGGCATTAAAGGAATCTTAAATCTTAAAATTGATGTACTAATTTTGATACCCTTAGTGAATTTATATTCACCTGTATAGCAAAAATTATATTGATTTTAAAAGATTTAAAATAGCAGACTTGTGGTTTACATCACTATTCCTCTGTGTGCATTCCGAACTCCACATATACATCCCTTGATGACTTTTGAAAAGAAAAAAAAGAAAAAAGTTCCAGTCATACAAATCTGCCTGAAGCAAAAAATCTAAGTTCCAACATTAGTCCCAATGGTCGTTTACCAATGGTAAGCTGCACGTAATAAATTAAAGACGATCAATTAAAGCATAGACAGATCATCAGCTCTTGTAATTGGAGAGATGAACAGAAAATCAGGAGGTTTGATAGTTAGGAGTCAGATTACAAACATAGCTGCGCCTTTTAGAGGAGAGGAACTAAACGTTTTGTTGTTATATATATATTTTTTTATACCAATACCAATACCAGTCAGCCCCAATGAAACATTACCTGCAGTCTTACTGTGGCACAAACATTTCCAAACAAACCTTGGAAAACAGGCTCAAGCAAAAGGGGGCGGGTGGGTGTCTGGGGGTTTGGGGGCGGCGGGGGCTGGGTTGTGGTGGCTGGCGGGTGGGGGTGAGGGGTAACGGGGGGAGTGGGGGCTGTGGGCCGGTAGGGTGCCTGGTGGGCCTGCCGTGCCCCGTTCTGCTGTGTTGGGCTTGGGGCGCGGGCCGTGTTGGGGTGGGGGGCGCTCCGGACTCCTGGGTTTGCTCTCCTGCGGGGGCCCGGGGGTTGTGCCTTGGCGCTGCTGCGGCCTGGGGGGCCCTGGGGGGTTGTGCTTGCTCTGTCCTGGCCGGGGTCGACAACTCCCCTCTTTGGTAGAGGTTTTCATGCATGGCAGATCCACCACACCAACATCTACCAAAATTCAAACACAAGCTGCTTCTTCCTCTGGTCGTTGAATTGGTGGAGGCTGATGTCTGTGGATCTCACTCTGCTTCATCTATCCTTTCTTCCTCTCCTCAGTCTTTCCTTTGGTCTCTTGAGGTCTCCCTAATTTGTTGGAATTTAGATGTTTCTGGGGTTGGTGAAAGATTCTGGTTGGTAACCCGGTGGGTAATAGGTGATGTCTGGTCGGTGCTGGATTTCACTTTTCTTTCTTTTCTTTGATCCTTCCTCGGGTCTCTTGACAACTTCACAACTCTAGCGGGATTCTGAAGTATTCGGTTTAGGTTAACGGTATGGGATTTTTAATAGGTTTTAGGTGAATTAATGAGCACACACTCACACGCACGCACATATGCACACACACACCCGCACATGCCCATACTCACGCACAACGATGATGACATGTCGAATCTGTAAGATTACCGAATGAACAATACTGAGCTCTCTCAAAACAAAACAAAAAAGGATCTAGCAAAAGGGGCTGTTGCCTTGCAATCCTCCATGTGGTGACACACAGGGCGTTTGATTTGTTGGAGCCAAAATGGATGGGAATAAATCAGAGCTTGGCCAACATGGCTGCATACTAATCAATGTATTACCCAAGGGATAACTGTGGTCCCTCACTAATGGCTGTGTGCTCATACGTGCACGCGGAAAGGATGTCCAACACTTTGCATCACCTTCTCTCCCATCAGTTGTGTGTGTGTTGTGTTAGTTAGCATGGTATTTAATTGAACAACAGTGGCAGCAATTGATGGGGATTATTCTGGAGGGAAATTGAATCAGGAAACATTTCACTTCCTTGAATGTCTCACTGTTGAACCATACAGTTGGTACATATACAATCCTAGAGCATGGGCTGTACAGTATTCTAAATACAGTTTAAAGAAAGAAAAGAAAGTTAGTTACCTTTCTGAGGACCTCGCCCCAAAGTCACAAAGCCAGAGGAGATGAAATTGTGAAGGTCTGCACCACCACTGCTTCGCACACTCTCTTTGCCATAGTGACCTGTTTGGACACAGATGTGGAACCATTTACTGTACGTAAACACCTAAAAAAAACGGTGTCTTAGAGATGGGCCAGGCGGAATAACAATTTGGTGGCAGAGAGTCGATCTAAACCTTACACCTGCTCAGACCATGTCTAAAACCAGCACAGGGTAAAGTAAACAGCTAGTCTGCCACGATGAATTTCATTCATAAATATGTGAATAGCAAGGGATACTTGACTCATTAAGCCATTTTCAGCAATAAAAAGTTAATAAATTATCTAGAATTAATTTGATAACTTGATAACAATTAATACCTATAAAAACAAGTTTTTCCACTTGCTGTCAACTGAAGATGACATCACCTGTGCTAAGGAAACAGGCAACAACCAATCACGCCTCACCTGTTTTCTGTGATTGGTCAGCAAACTGAGCCATGATTGGTCGTTACCTGTTTCCTGAGCACAGGTGATGTCATCTTCAGTCGACAGCAAGTGGCAAAATTAGTTTTTAAGGGTATTAATTGTTCATGAAAAATAGTGACTTTATCACGTTAATTATAGATAAATGATCTTACTGTTGAAAATGGCTCAATGAGTAAAGTATCCCTTTAACTCTTTTACCCGCAAACGTTATCCAAAAAGACAACCCCTACTGTGCCAACCAATTTCAAGCATTTTCACTCATTTTTCAAGGCAAACAGAATATTGTGTGCTATAACTACATAAACATGGTGGATGCCATATGAAAGATTGGATTCCATTCTCTCATTAGAAAAAAAAGTATGACCTAATTCTGTTCTTTAGTTATCAGCACTTAAAAATAGGTAATTTGAGTGACAATTAAGCGAAAATTTAAAAAAATAAGGAGAAAATTAGCTTTTTGTGAAAAGATACATTTTCTACACAACAGTGACTTTGACACTAATATTTTTTGTTGAGTGTCACTCTGTGAATTAGATTTAAAGGTCCCATAGTATGAAAATGCACTTTAGTGGGGTTTTTTTTTTATCAATAGTATGCATCCCCGGCCTGTCTACAATCCAACCAGGTATGAACAAAGTCCGTCCGTGACTTCTTTAGCTTTCTCCTCCTTTCTAAAATGTGTGCTTCAAACGGGCAGATTAAACTCCCGTGACTTAGTGACGTCAAAAAGACACGGAAGTTCACTCGACCCAGCCCCCTCGGGTTAGTGGCACCACCTCTGGTAGAGGTTTGTCACGCCCACTGAAATTCGAGAAGCTGGCTGCTTCTTTCTTCGTCTCTCCCTGCTCGCAAAAGCTCCGTGGAGAGGGGAAACAATTACCAGGAAAAAGTGGTTGCTTCCTTCGTCCCAAGTCTTTGAGAAGACAGTGAATTAATTTGATTTTTGAAGGACGTATACCGACATCATTTCTCAAAGGACTGTTTGTTAGTGAAAGCCTGTTGAGAGTTGGATTTGCAACACGTTTAAACATAATGGATCGGTCCCAACAGTGTGACATGACTGCAAACGGGAAAGATGTAAGTTTAACATTTTTGATTTAACCTTCCTTCCTATCCTTTCTAATAAGAGATGTGCACCTTCTACCATATTACTGGTGTATTTTTAGTGCCTAAAGTGGGAGCTACATTTGTCGTGTGGAGGTTGTTTGGTTACAAGAGGTCAGATATGATAAAGCAGACGGTGGTTGGGTAATATGAAGCGGTTGCGTATTGTTTTGTCAAGATACAATCCGCAGTGGTTAATTTGCAACTCGCCACCTAGTTGACCTGACATTGTGATGCTAACCGGCCGCTAAGTGGTCTCGACGAGACAGCTTTCACGTTGCGACCGCGCAGTGGCCTAAATGTGCACATTTGGTGTTATTCATAACCACTTGTGAATGTCTACAAGCATTCAAGGCAAATATGAGACATTCACAGCAAAATAATGTTTGCGGGAGATTTGCCGGTATACGGCAAAATAACCATTGCCTAAACATTTACAAACTAACGCTACAACATAGTCTCTGTAGTAACGTTAGGCTACTTTTTCTTATGGTAAAACGTTATGCCACTTTTCCACATATTAAAATAGTTGACGTCAATTAACGTTAATGGCGGTACTCATTGGGATTTCCATTCCATTAGCTGCTTTGACTGGCCATGATTGAAGTTGGCTTTGACCTCTCCCACAACGGCGCAGAAAATTATAGAATTTAGAGAAAAACTATTGAGGCTGTAATAAGAAAATTCCGACCATTTTAAGTTTAACAATGGCTCAAAACGGTTACTCAATTACTAAAATAATTGTCGACGAATTCAATAATTGATAATGCAGGTTTCTCAAATATCCTGACCAGCAATGGCTGTATAGAATACCATATCTGTGATGGAAGGTGTAGACATGCGTGCAGGTGTTTTTATTTTTGATACGCACAACAACTTGCAAATTCATGCACTTTAGCACAAGCTTACCACCCACTACAATCCTCAATAAAAACAAAGTAGGACCATTAAATCCTCCGACACGCTTAACAAACAAAAAATATATGCTACCCTATGCATTTGGCCACGCAGAATTGCATGGCATCCAAGCAATTACTTTCACCCACCCACACACCTGTGCACTTTGAACTCAAATCTTCCCACCACAGTTATTCATTTAAAGGCTTTAAAATGACAGCCTGCAGTGCGATTCTCCCCTGTGTGATGGCGGTTGTCATTGGCGTATGTCACCCAAATCATTGGTAGGCTACTGCACGACCCACTACGGCGGCGCTTGAATCTAAAAGACCCTTCAAAAGGAATGCCCCTCATCCCACTATGCGTGTTCTCATCTTATTAAGGTGAGGCCGCTTGGTGTGCCTGCGGCAAAAGGGGCTACGCACTATGAATTCAATGCCCTTGCTACAAAGGAAATCACGATTTTCACCTCAACAATGCCATGAAATCGAGCATGCAGTGCATGAAGTGGCTGCTCTGTGGTTTCATATAGTTTTACTTCATCTGAATTCCACGCAGGACACCCGTAGCTCTGTAATACCTTTGAGAGAGTGAAAATGTGAGTATTGATATCATTTTTTTTTTTATAAACCCTGCTGGCTGGGGTACTCTGCGGCTGTCCTTGGGGAGGTATACCAAACTCCAAGGTTGATTTAAGATTGAACACAGCAATGCGGGAATACTATATACATGGATTACTGATTTTAGAGCAGATCTGCTGGGATGGACATGCAAACGTGCACAAAATGTTCACAAAGTTTTGCATCATTGACATGGAAGCCCACCCTGCTATTGTCTTCCAATAAAACGAATGCAGGAAGTGCTGCACATGCACACTCAGCGGGCCAAAGCTCCCGCTGTATAATAAGAACCAATAATTAGATCTAGGAAGGGAAACAAATTAGTGGAGGCCTCTCAGGCTGTGTACTCTAGTTAGTTTCCCCCTTTGGTGTCGTTCAGTTGGACAGGTGTGAACACGGCATGCACCAAATCAATTGCAATTTGCAAGAGGTGATCTCAGATTGGTTCCAAACTTACTGTACTGCAGTTTGCATGTTTTATAAAAAGATCACAGATGAGTGCCTTAATAATCTTCTATGATGTAGCGTGCGCGACAACATTAGCGATAGCATGAGCAGCTAACACGATGAAGCAGGGTGTTGATAAGCTTCCACCATGGTTAAAAATCATTATGGTGACATAACTACAAATGACATATCAATAGATTAGACCTGTAACTTAATAGACACGTCTTTGGCTTTGCATGTTGCTCAATAGAGTATTTGCTGCCTGGTTTTGATTGAATGTCTGATTTTAGAACAACTTTTCAATGAATGAGGATAATATGATAGAGTTTTAAAGCGTAGCCTGATAGATATTTCAGATATACAGTGGAACAGGTTTCCCCAATCCTGGTCCTCGAGGGCTGGAATCCTGCAGATTTTAGATGTTGCCATACTCCAACACACCTGATTCCTTAGAATTAGCTCTTTAACATGGTCTTCAGAAGCCTGAAAACGATCCTGAGATTGGAGGGCGGCAAAATGCCAAACCTGTAGGACTTCGGCCCTCGAGGAGCAGGATTGGGGAAACCTACAGTGGAACCTCAATTTAATGGACCCGGAAACAACAGACCCAAGATTCAGATCGTTTCCAGTCCACTCAAAAAGAACCTTCTAAAGTAGTTCTGTGCAAGATAATACATGCATCAATGTTGAGGCTTTGTTGTCAGTGGTGATGTTCTCAGTCTCACCAAAGTCAATGGCTGTTTCTCAACATGAAGAACACGTTCAAGAACAAGTACGATTCTTACAAGTATGATTCTTACTAAGAATATACACAAGAACGTTCTTCCTAATTGGAACGGCTGTGTACTTGCTAACTTCCCTTCCGACTCTGACGTATTTCTGTAATATGCATCCTGGGATATTTCACTAGCCACACCTTCACAAGTATCAACTGATGCAGCTTTAGTTTAAGTTAGCTAACAAGAACGACATCCGGGTATTCTGCACATTCTTGGTTTATTTGTACGTTCAATTGGAACAATAATGTAACTGACGACGTTTCACAAGATCACAGAGACGTAAGAATAGACAAGAAATTGAGAATCGGCCAATGGACATGGACACGTGGCAGCCATGTTGGGTAATGGAAATAGACATTAGCTTAGCATCGTCGTAAGTGTCGTATCTATTCATAACTATGGCTATTGTTTACTCAGGCACTAGCTCAACATATTTTTGTACAGTACACACAGTCAATTCTGTAGAGTACATTTGGCTCTATTTTAAGTGGGACCAAATCGATTCGGTTTTAGAGTAATATTTACACTTGGAAGAGAGTAAAATAAATAATTGAAAAATAAAATTTAAAAAGTCACTCAAGGGTTGAGGAACAAACTCACGACCATCAGCTTGAAAGACAGCCGATCTACTTCCTGAGCCACGCAGTTCCTGATGTGTGTTAGCTCAGGTCAGCTGGAATCTTCCTAACTCCAAGAGCAGAGACCAAGACCAAAAACATCGATAAGCAAACAGTAGGAGGGGCATAGCTCAGGTGATAGCGTGGCAGTATCACAAGCTGTGAGTTTGTTCCTCAACCCTTGAATGACTTTTATTTATTTGTTCAATTCTTTATTTTACTCTCTTCCAAGTGTTAACAATTAGCCTACTCTAAAACTGAGTCTATTTGGTCCCACTTTAAATAAAGTCAAATTGACTCTACAGAATTTACTGTGCAGTTGTTTTTTTGTAAAGCACTTATCAATGGCATCTTATTAAAACAGAGGTGAAAAAAAGAAGTGCTAACATGTTTCATGAGTGCAACAAGTTGCATGCCATTATCCTTTCTCCAACTACCACAAGGGGGTACATTTGGATTACAGTGTTCCCTCGCTGTATCGCAGATTTTTTGTGTGTGCAATTTTGCATGCTTTTTTTTTTTTTACAGTAATGTACCTATTTTATCAAATTTATGAAGGTTTGGACACTGAGAATGTTTAAATCTGAGAGAAATGTGAGAACATGTAAATGCCTCGATGAGAAAAGTGTATAAAATATGTGGTGAGGGGTTTTAGTGCCTTAAAACATTTATAATAAATATAAATCATAAAGCTAACTACTTCGCAAATTGCATTCATAGCAGGTATTTTTTGGAACCTAACCCCAGCGGAAAACGAGGGAACACTGTACTTTATCATTTTTCGGCTTCAAACTTGATGTTCCACTGTATTAACGTGTGTTCTTATTGCATTATTTGCTTATCATTGCAAGCTTTCTTTTTTCCTTTTTCATTTTATTTTTTAACCACTAAAAGAAGAGAGTGATAGCACGAGGTTTCTGGTGACGCATTTGGGAATGCTTAAATTGTCACTATATGAGAACATGAACCAAGCCACAGGGGACACCAATGGCATTAGATAAAAGAAAATGAATTTATACATGTGGTGCCACCCTCAGATGTTGTGGCTTAACACAGGTGCACTCATGATAGAGCTTATATTAAAAATGATGATGCTTGAGAAATGTTGTTTTTAACATGCAATTGCTGATTATATTGGCAAGTGGGAGTCAGTGGTAAGCCCGCACACAGTATTAATTGCAGGGTGGCTACAGCCATGCGTGTGGGCGTTTAAGAGTGTGTTATGATAATTACCTCTGACTGAGGAGGTTATATAGTCTCACCCACGTCTGTTGTTTTGTCTCTCTCAGCACGATTGTCGTGAAACTTTGCGAAGGGGTGTAACTTAGGCCAAGGGCCAGTTATTTATAACTCAAGGGCAGATCCATTAAATGTAGGGAAAAATTACAATTAATTGACTTGGTGCAGACCTGGACTGTTCAAGTGGACCCTTTTTATTGTTATGTAAAGGTAAGTGCTGGCTCGGCACCATCTTGCATTAACCTCAATTTGGATTCTCAGTCATCACATATTGATTGGTCTATCGGTCAACAACTAGAGAGCAGCAATTAAACGGGTGCAATGCAATTAAATGACTATGCAACATACTGTATGCGTGTGACTTTAAAAGTTTGAAAAGAGTAGCTCTTTTTTTCATTTCTGCAAAAGGAAAAAGAAACAACAAAATCACGTCAACCTAAAGGTCAACGCAGCTGGGGGGGTAACGAAAGGTGCAAAGCTATTATAGAGATCACTGATTGTATATAAAAAAAAAAGAAAAAGAAAACAACTGACCTTTAAGTTGATAACGGCACAAATATGGTAAGCAATATCAAAATATATTGTTACCACTTTTGCAGGCTAAAGCATCAGTACTTGATTGAAAAGTAATAGATTACTTCAATTTAGTTAGTAAAAAAACTGATTAATTTAATTAAAGAGAGAGAGAAAGAGAGACAGAGAGAGAGAGAGAGAGGCAGAGAGAGAGAGAGAGAGAGAGACTTACAAATAAATAAATTAGTCTCACAAATTCATAAATGGACCAAATTGTTTGTATCCCTCTGAAAATTAAAACTGTCAATAAATGAATAAAGTGACATGTTCAACCAAGGTGTGATGTCTAATTAGTATCACAAGTGTCTTCAATTGTGTTATTAGTCAGCCTATTTAAAGGGTGACAACTAGTCATTGTGAGGTTTGGTTATACTGTGTACACCACACTAAACGTGGACCAGATGAAATTAGTGGGAGAATTGTCGCAGTAGATAAGTAGGAAAATTATAGACAAGCATTTTAGAAGTAAAGGCCAAAAGACCATCTCCAAGCAGCTTGATGTTCCTGTAACCGCAGTTGCACATATTCATCAGAAAATTAAGATCCACAGGACTGCAGCATCTATGGTTGTGGCCACAGGAGAAAAAATGTTGACAAATTGAAGACATCAATAATACGACTGATAACCAAAAAGCCCAGAACAACCTACAAAGAAGTTAAAGGTGAACTCCAAGGTCAAGTTACATCAATGTCAGCACCATTCATTGTCATTTGAGCCAAAACAGTCTACATGGGAGAGATCAAATAGGACACCACTGTTGATATCATAAAAACGTGAGTCTGGAATTTGCCAAACTGCGTGTTGACAAGCCACTAAGCTTGATGAGAAATAACTGGAACTTTTTGCTCATCAGCTCTATACTCACCGATCCAAAAATGAAGCATCTGGCACAGAGTGTATGGAATCGGTGTCGGGTGCAATGAAAATTCAAGACTTTCAAGGTTTCAAAAAACGTGCTGGCCAGTATATGTAAGCTTGGTCACAGATCTTGCAACAGAATAATGACCCAAAAACAGCTAAAACACCCAAGAATGGCAAAGAGGAAAATGGTGGACTAATATGAAGTATTTTTCTATTGAACATCTGAGGAAGTAGCTGAAATATGTCATCAGGACTAAAGGAACGGTTTGCTCATCGGCATCACTGAAAGTTTCAACAACAACAAAATGTTTGATTGCAGTGACTGCCTTCAAAAGGTTGTGGAACAAAAGGGAACAATCATTTTTCTCAAGGCATGTTTGATATTTTTTAATATATATAATTATGTTTGATATTCAAAATAAATATCTGATTTTCATTGGTTAAAATTCTGTATTTATTATTACTCTTGCTGTCAGGGCCAGCGATAGCCATTTAGATGCCCTAAGCGTAAATGCTCTGTGGTGCCACCCCCACCCCCACCCCACACCATCAGTTTTGTCAGTTTTGCTTTATTTTACAAAATAAATTGGCAATATTAATGTTTCAAAAACGTTCACAAAAATAATAGATAAATGATCATAACTATGTCTTTATAAAAGACTAACAATGGCACCAAATATTCAAATAAATGAAACTAAAAAATTCCAAATAAAAAACGAAATGCCACTACTATTAAGAAATAAACATCTGGAAATAAACCTAAATAAGGATCTTTAAATACACATTTTAAAGTTCAAGCAGCAGTTGTTAGAGGTTCTACAGAGGCACACGTCTGCATTTCCAGGCTTCAAAATCAGCTTTCAGGTCATCATATGACAGTTTCTGAGCAATTTCCCCATTGATGCTGATGACAGCCAGACCACTTTATAATTAGGGTTCGCCATAAACTTCAGGACACATTTTTTGTAATTCATAACTCCGTAATTATTATATGTAATGAGCTAATTTCTTCACCAATAGATTCATATATATATAGATTGTACGATATGAATTTCATTTTTTTTTTAAACCATGCAATATCACCTTTAACTACAGTGTGGCGCAGTAAATGCCAACCATGGGAGCAAAACATGGAATTAGGCCGAAAAAGCAACAAAATCACGTCAAAAAATACATTTTGCGCACTCTCACCTTCCCTAATGGCACCAGAAAGTTTCCCTAAAAAAAACAAACATTTAATTTCACCCAATTTAGGCTCCAAAGGAGGACCGAAAATTTACCCAAGTGGAGAACCATCGATCCGACTACGGTGCTCTCTGCCCCGCTTCACAAGGCTTCAATTTGCCTTTAGCTCCATGTACGTGGAGGAATTTATTTAATTTCACTCGACATGGGCTCAAGGAGAGGATCGCAAATTTACCCGGGGGGACGAACCAGCGATCCGGTGCACTAGACGCTCTCACTCCCCACCTCCAGGTGCTCTCGCCTCGACTTGCCTTTAGCGCCACTTAAGCGCGTATGTCCAAAAATAATAATAATTTCACTTAATTTGGGCGAAGCAAGAGGAACACACAATTTATGCTTCACAAACGTTTATTTTAAATATTACATGCTGATAATAATGTAATTACTATTATTATGATTTTTTATGACCTTGATTTTTTTGGGGTGCCTCCCCAGGCAGTTGATTCCATACGCACAGTACAGTACAGTACAGTACAGTACATAGCACAGCTCCAAATGTTCAGGAAGAGGCATGGAAATATATATATTTATAATCTGCATATTATACTTTTTGCAATCTGCTATGTAAGACTACTTGTATTTTTTCTTTCATACTTAATAAGTAAAATACAGTACTTCACACTTCCAGTGCTAGCAAACTATACATTTCATCTTTTTGCATATGAGGAAGGAAAAACAATTGAGGGAAACAAGGGAGAGGGGGAAAAAAAGAGTTAAATCATTGCCTCTGGACTGCGCTAAATAAATCAACTTCAGTTCAGAGAGCTGCCGGCAAAACTGCATTACTCAGAGAAGCGATTATTGTTTATTTTGACTGAAGGCAAAGTCTTGTAAAGGTATCTGCTCCTCATTTTCAAGGTCTAGTCCATGTTGTGGCTGCAGGGTGTGTAGTGTTTACATTCGCATCTAGAATCGGGAATCAAGTCTTCCAAATGCTGCTAGGCTTATACATACACACACACACATTTATTTATATATATATATATATATATATATATATATATATATATATATATATATATATATATATATATATATATATATATATATATATATATATGTGTGTGTGTGTGTACAAGCCTAGCAGCACTTCCAACGATGCTATCATATTATGCTGTCTGCACAGTTTTTGCTTCTAGCGCAATATTTTTAAACACATTATGTTGTTCCAAAAACACAGGGAATTTCGCAGTGCACCAAGGGTACAATGTCATCACAGGACTGTAATGTGAAAATAAGTCATCATGCCACTAGACTGAAATAGAGCTCTCGGTTTTAGAATAACACAGCAGCTATGCATCATTATATATTAATGCTCTTACAATTAAATAAAACTGGCGCTCTTGACAGAAGTTAGTGAAGTACTTAGCTACTTTTTTTTTTATGGGTCTCTACACTTGACTGTGGCACAAAAAGCGCCTGAAGCGTCAACTTCAGTTGATGGGAATTTGCTTTAAGAGCGTCATCATCCTTCCTTTTTGCCCAATTGCCATGTAGGTGCACATGAATTTTCTATGAAGGCAAGCGGGTGCCACATAGACCCTTGTGGAGCTCACCATTTGCATACCGTGTTTCATAGCCGTTTATGTTGAACCCTGTCGGGACTGCTAAATGATGATGGGAGCTTGGCGTGGACTTGATTTGCTATAATTAATTTAAAAAGTTATTAAATCTCTCTGTTTAATTTTTTTTAAATGATCACTCCTACAACATTCATAGTTGAGGTGACCCCTGAAGACAGTTGCATATCAGTTTATATGCGTGCGTACTGACCATACAACTGGACAGAGGCAGCGAATAAGAGAAGGAAGTGCAAAACTGAAAGATTGCAGACTGCGTTCACAAAAAGCAGAATGAAAATGCTGGAAGCAGATGTCTGACAGATTGTAATGTGGCAGAAAGAGACCAAGTTTACATGATGTACACGAAAACCCAAAATATATTGAAAATATGCACGATAGCGCATGTTTTTGTCCTATCCAGGGGATGTCAAAGCCATGCAGTTTTGTGCTGTGACAGAACTTCATTGGCCCTTATTTGGCTTTTTACAAATTGTCCGGAATCTGGTTTCTCAAAAATATTTAAAGTATATTGAGCACAACAGCTGAGTAGGAAATAATTCCAAAATATGAGTACTGCATCATTTGATTGTTACTGTATCAGCATTGAAAGGATTTTTTTCCAACTGGATGACATTAACTTCCATACAATTCCCGCAAAATGAGCTCAAAATAACATCAGATTCATGACTGTGCATCAGTCTGTCATATCGCAGTTTGCGAGGAAAATTTTGCATTTTGTGCCACATCAAAACACACTGAATTGCAAAACTGAGAATCAAACGTCCAGACAATTTCGCTAGACCGGACACGCACGCGTTAAAGTGGAGCTACTTACCACGGCGCAACAACTAGCCAACAAGTAGCAACGAGCTTTGGCTGCCTATTGCTATGGCTAAATATGTTGCAGAATCACTTCTAAATCAGTAATCATCACGTTCGTGACCGTAAATAAGCTACACTTCTCTTCTAACAAGTATCATTCTCACAAAGGGATGATGAGGAAAGATGGGAAAGCCATGCTAATTGCTAGGATAGCCTAAAACTGACGCTAGCGCGTTTAATACCGGAATTACACGGAGTCCTCAAGTTACAGCAGAGTTCCGTTCCTATGCTGGCGATGTAACCCGACTTTCAACTTAAGTCGGATTTCCCAGTTAAAGTCTATATTATTTACATCAAAATACTTTGTACATTAATTTTGCAAAAACACATTTGCACGACCCAGAAAAGGCTTATCTGTTTTCTGGGTTTGATCAGCAAACTGAGACATGATTGGTCGTTATCTACTACCTCAGCACAGGTGATGTCATCTTTAGTCGACAGCAAGTGGAAAAATGTGTTTTTCAACATATTAATTGTACAAAAGTTATCAAATTAATCCTGGACAGAATATGAACTTTTTACTGCGGAAAATGGCTCAATGAGTTAAGGTATCCCTTTAATGAAACCCTTGCTTTAGGTCCCTGGGATTAACCTGAAAAAAAAAAAAACTCCCAAAAATTAGAAAGTTGCTCAAATGAAATCATTGATTCGCAAAAGTGCTCTGCAAAAAAATACTATAAAAAATTGAGCCTTGTACACATAATGACTACTCTAGTCTGCCCATTCATGCACACAGTGACACATAAAGAAGTCTGAGGGGGCAAACAATTATCCTGGTCCCGACATCTGGGTCCTTACAGGTAGCTATGGCTCCAGTTGATTTTTCTCCTCTGGTTTAAATGTCTATGTTCACCAAATGTACTGATTTACCTGCCATCCACTTTATGAATAGTCACATAAAATCACACGTTGTTAGCGGATCCTTCACCCACTGTGTGCCTGCGAGGTCACAACTTCCATCCTGTCAAGAAACTGCAGGGCTGCGCTACCTTGCCAGCCTGTAATTATCTGCTGTTGCTGGCTTCCTTTCCCTCTGTTACGCTCTCCCTCACACTCTCTTGCTCAAATGTGATGATTACAGGTTGTTAACATTGGAGATTATGCAGCTGAAAGGTTTAGCACAGTGGGCGCTCTTTGGCGGAAAACGCACAACATAATGCTAAAAATTAAAATATCACAATGTTAGGAGGGATGGAGGAAAATTGCATACTGTTGGAATTTGCCTCCAGCTGTATTTGACCAACTAGCGGAGGGGTGGGCAACTTTAATGCTGGTGCGGGCCACAATTTTTCATAAGGTCAACTGGGGGGCACACACTTCCTAACAAGATGTATGACAAAAATGCCATTTTAAATATTGACAAAATTTGACTTTACATCGATCTGATCGGCTGCGTCGGGATCGGCTGATATTTTGCATTTAATGCAGAATCGGTTGTAATGTCTTAATTGCCCGATCGATCAATGATGTCTTTGATCGGCTCTAAGAAATAAGACATTAAATGTTATATTCAATGTTTATCAGTGTTTTTTGAAGAATTTTGGGGGGTTTATAGTTGCTTTCATTTATACGTGGGTTCTTTGTTATTCGTAGGCCGGCCCAGTGTGGATGGATGGATATATATATATATAGAGAGAGAGAGAGAGAGAGAGAGAGAGAGAGAGAGAGAGAGAGAGAGAGAGAGAGAGAGAGAGAGAGAGAGATTATGGGTGTCAAAATTATCTAATTAATATCTTGTTAACTTAAAATGCCTTTAACGGCACTAATTTTTTAAACGCTCGATTAACGACCGCCTCTTATTTGGAAAGCCTCAACTAAGGGAATTCCAGTCACGACGTAGCAGAAACGTCAACGTCAAAACTACCCAAAATAAATGCACTACAGCTAAAACACACAATGTTTAAGGGGCAGAATGTTAGCGTGGAGGAGGCATTTGGACTGCGTAGCACTTCCACCCGTTCCCTGCTTTGAAAGAACGCACTCGGTTAGCCGTTAGCAACGAGCTAACCATTGCTCCAGCTCTATCTCCATGGGCTCTCACCCCTGTGAGCCAAGCCGAAAGGACACCATCTTCTCACTTGGGGTGACCCCAAGCCACTTGATCTTTAGATGTGAAGCATGTTTTACTCAGCAACTCCACAAAATAGCTCATATGGGTTAAAGTGAAAGTGTTGATGTGTTTGCTTGCAGTAGAGCGGCGTCACAGCGCATCCGAGAACTTAACAAAGTAAAAGCATTCAACGTTGTGAAAAGGAGTCACTAATACACAATTTAGCAGTAATACATTACATTATACTGCATATATTTGTGGGCACATATACAGGAGTTCGCAATTTACTTCTTGTTTAAAAATAAATTGTTCTTAATATGGAAAGAACACGTCAATCGTTTCTGGTTCCATTGTGTAATTTATTTGCAATACGCATCCGTGTGTATATATATATATATATATATATATATTAGGACTGCTTAATTATGACGAAAAATTTGAAGGGGAGGAAATAAAAGAATATATTAATCACGATTAATTTCGTAATAATTGCAGTCCCGATTAGGACCATCTTTTTTTTGGTACAAAAAAAAAGAAAATGTTTAAACATGTAAAAAATATTAAGACAAATACATTTCTTCGAAACACTATAATTATGCAAGTTCCTTTTGTATCAAAAAATATTTTTTTAATTAGTAAGTATAAAATAAAAAAGGTGTAAATATATACATTTAAACAACTCAAAATTAGTATTAATAATCTTTTATTTTTGTTTACGATTATGCCGATTTTGTCATTGTGAAGTGTAATAATTGAAATTGTAATTGAATTCTCCAATTGCATCCCGTTTTCCCTGAAAAACATCGGATGAATATTCATCAGCTTTTTTTCAAGAATTTTTTGTGTTTATAAAACTTTTTTCATATTTTTTATTTTTTTCCCCAAAAATTGATCAGTGTCGTCGGAGGCCACGTGCCGCCCTCAGGCCACCAGTTGCCCATCCCTGACCCAGTGGGTATTGGAGTGAAATGAAAAGAAAGCTCTTACCGTGGTTGGATTTTGAGGCGTGAACAGGCGTGTAGTGGTTCTTGGATGAGGTTCTGACTGGTGTGTTGTCTTTGGACGAGCCGTTCATCGCCGCAAAGTTCTCACAATCATATTGAGAAATGGGAATGGGCCCCTGTTGCCTCAGGATGTCAGCAAGGGCCCTGAGAATTAAAAGTCAAGAGCAAACGTTATTCTACTCCAAGCATCTTCCGTGTGCAGATTTAAATATGAGGCAATAATGCGTCTGTTTCCTGCACACTAAATAGCGTCTAATTGTTAAGACAGTGTTGTGCTATTACGGATAATTTGGGGCTTCTCTGTTTTGTGTGTTTTTAAAAAGCCTGGGAAGATGATGAATGGGAAATAACATTGCATGTGTGAGCATCTCATCTAATTAGGTTGAATTGGAATGTTTTTTTACACCGCGCCAGGTGCACATGAATCCCTCAAGAGGGAGCGAGCAAGAAAAGCAGAAGCAACCGCGATGAAAGAAAGTTCAAAAAGTGTTTGTTTGGTTGTTCTGGCATCGCTTTGAAAGGGGAAATCAAACTACTTTTGCACGGCTGCACCGGCTCAAAGCTCTTGTATATCAAATATAACATTGGGGGTAACCTTTTGCTTTTAAATGAATATTTCCGCTCCCCTTGTCTTCCTGTTCTTGATTCAATGTGCATTGGTGCATGCATGTCACACGACCTTAGTACAACCCCAACATTAACAGTATCCATTATTCACAGTCTTAAGACTGCTCAAGTGTTGAATAATGCATAAAACCATTCAATCTTGAGGAAATAATGTGTGTCAGCATTTGTTTTCAGATGTGGGCGCAGTCTGCAGCCCACTCATGTATGATAACTCTCACATGGAAAAGCCGCAGGAGCATGCAGGAGCCAGCTGAGGGGATCAAATGTGGTCATTGGCCATATATGTATCCCATCTCTGCTAAGCATTCATGCCAATTGCCCTGCACACCGCAGTCATATGCAGGAGGTTCAAGGTGTGACATTTGACAGCTTGAGTCAAATATGCGGCCTGTTATTGGTGGAAATGCAGCACGGGTTTGACTGCAGTGTAAACTATCAAGGATTATTCCCACACAGACACACTCGCACGCACATTCAAATAGAACTGTCTGAGTAATGAGCTTCTTTTGAGGCTGTAATTATTTTAGGCTTCCATTCTGACACACTTCTTTTAGGGGGGAACATCTGCTAATAGAATCTGATGTGAAAGGCACGTGTTATTTGAAATCAATCATTCAGTCACTTTACAGATTTTTTATTTTTGAAATGATGACTCAGATTAGTCTTTTTTTTTTTATTGGACTTTTCTTAAAATATTACATTTCAATATTAAGTACATTGATGTACATGTACAATGGGGTTTTTTCTTACAAAATGGATGATAAATGTCCTATTTTGGCTCTGGAAATATACATTTAGCTGAGGAGCCAAAAATTACTGTAGAAGGACAAAAAATAAGCCAGACTGTAACACTATTTTGACATTCTAAAGTCTAATTTGAACTTATTTTATTTTTAACTGTGAAAACGTGTTTCAAAGCACTAAAAGTAAAAAGAACATGTTTTTTGCTCAGAATGGCTGCTATCGGAGAAGTATTATGTGCTAGAAGTTGTTCCCATTTTTAGTGATGTAAAAATGGACTGCAGCATATTGAGAGTTATCTACTCAAATCTAACACTTTGTTTCATTTAAGGATCGTTTTCAGTGTCATGGAATTCAGTTTTACACCACTGCAGACTACAGCCATGATTATGTCAGTCAAACGTGAATATGATTATAGATAGCGTTACTGTTCAAATGGTCATTACATTTTATGAGGCTTACCTGTGTATATTCATCTCTTGCGGCGGTTCTGTAGCTTTATCATAAGCAACTTTGGCCGACACTCCCATCACTATGATGAAGGCTATGATCCCACAGGTGATGTAGACCGCCGTGTTGGTCTGGTCCATGCCTTCAAAAGTCTCCCCCGTCGGTACCGGGGACGGGGCGGCCGTCTGCACCCACACCGGTGTTTGGTAGTTCTTGCACGCTTTTTGATCCAGTCTGTCTTTCTTATACTCGCAGCAGAAGCGCAGGAAGCAAGTCCCGCAGCAGTAGCGATGGTTCGTGTTGTTGCATTCGAACATTTTGTCATACTGACCGCTGACGTCGTAATAACCCAGGCAGGTGTCGTGGTTGCTGGCCGGAGCGGGCTGCGGCGTCTTCGGCTGCGGGGCCACCGTGGGCGCCGCCGATGTGGCTTTGGGGACCTTCCTGGTCGTCTGTTTGGACTTTTTCCCACCCGTAGCCGCGCTCAGCACGCTCAGCGGATCCAGATAAATGAGAAGTAACAAAAGGTGCCTTATCCCCATGGTGCGCGGAACAAAACAAGACTAGGGGTTTTCTAAAGGCAACTCTGATTAAGCTTTGCGGAAGATTCAGTCCTACGGAAGTTTTGCCATCGAGCGTTCGCCTACTCGCTCAGTCCCGTTCGCAGCCTTCATGCTCAATGTAACTCAAGGGCATATCTTAGCTGTCATTGCTCATGAAGTGAACTAAAGCCCGCTGCAGCCCATGATGATGCGAGGGCGGGGGGACAGCCGCATATCCAGAGCTGGGGGGGAGTCTCGCCTGTGGACGCCCAGGTTCGGGAGCGCCCTTCGCGTGCTTTGGCGCTGATTCGCTGTCCGAGGTGCTGACGACTGGGGGCTCGGGTTCGTTCTGCTCAAGTCAAAGTTAGACGGGAGACATAAGTAGAGCTCATTTGGTATGATCACCACGTCAGCGGCACGTCATGCATTAATTATGACATTATTCTACAAAAGCAGGCATCCAACTTGCTATAATCGCGACTAGAACCGTTTTAACCCGCACATAAAACACTTTTTCCTAATGCGTTTGAAAGTATCCACGTGGTTAACAGCCGACAGATATTCTCAATCATTTATGTAAATTTTATCAAATTGATTAAAATCATTGAATTTACGCATTTATAAATGGTGGGTGCGGAAAGCCAGCCTACCTCTGCTAAAAAATACAAATAAAATAAAAAAAGACCCGATGTGAGTCCTTCTGTGTCTGGGTCCGCAAGTAAAGCAGACCGACAGAGCTGCGAAGCAGACCACCTCCTTTTCTCTCTACTTCTCTCATCTCCCTCCCCCCAGTCTCTTACATCACTGCGTGGCGTCAGAACTCAGCCAAGTGTCGGCAAATTGCACACAACCACCTCATTTAGACCCCCACCATTCTGCAACAAAGCACCACCATCCATTCTCGCAAGCCGGCTTATTTGCATTGACACTTCCAAATGAAATGGCTTGTCAGGATGCTGACTGTCCGCTGCATGGTAGCAACCACATGCATGTTTATTTACATTCACAATTTTCCTCGACCTTTTTTTGAAAGCCACGCATCATTATCACTGAGACCCACGCCTCTATACATGCATCATTTGCAGGATGAATACATAATTGACTGTGCTCTCTATGTCTGGTCTGCAGCCAAGTCAGAGCAGCCGCGGCATTAAGTAGAAATGATGGGGCAATGCAGAAGTCAATTTCAGCACTGCTGCATTGAAAAACACAGTATGCTCATCTTCAGTGGCTAAATACACAGAGTAGCTACTTATGACCATTCACACAGCCTGATGGCATGCAGTACAGCATTAGCAATTTTGACTTATTAAAGCTAATGTGTTGATTGATGCTGTCAAAGTGGTAATAATAGTGCAGTATGTTTTGATGTTGTTGTTATTGCAATCGTTGTGAGAGCTGTGTCTTGACTCTCTTGTGTCGCTTAAGCTTGGATTTAAATATTTGCCGCCAGGGTCAAGGCAAAAAAATATCATCTTTATTGACCTCCAGCTGCTCCTGATGTTGCGTCATCAGTAGGTTAATGAAGAGCCAGTGTTGAAGCACTTTGAGTGCCTTGTAGGTGGAAAAGTGCTATACAAGTGAAAGACCATTTGCCATGTAAGTAGGCTATAAAGGCATTGTCTGAAAATTTGGTTTGACACCCGTTGGCACTGCAATGTACTGATGGAAGGATGCAGAACTAATATACACTCTAAAAACAGTTTGGTCAAAAATAACCCAAATAAGGTCAAGAATGGACCCACCCAACTTTTTGAGTTATTTAAAGGTTCTTTGTGCAGTTTCTCACTTTTTTACTCACGACTGCCACCTCTGGCCCAAAGTGTAACTGCATCATCTGTGTCAGGCTCGTTCATGGTGCGCGTACGAGTATGTGCACGATCTTAAAGCGACAGCCACAGTTGACAAAGGAAGACGTGACTTCAAATGAGGTAAGAAAAACTCTGCCCCTCCCCCCAAAAATTGTGGAGTGTGCTGGTCCACACACTCTACTATAAAGGGAAGATAAAAGCTTATAGGTGCAGTCAGAGTAAAACAGTCAGGGCTCTTTGTACTGTGTTTTTGGAGTGAATGGACATGATGCAAGTGAAAATGGTACAAGAGTAAATGCAAGTTTATTATAGCTTTAAAAAAAAAAATCTATGTGAGTGAACATGCAGTACCAGTGATCTTATCTCATCAATATATAATTTTCTGTTTCTCTTGATGACCACAAATCAGGTCATGTAATGTGATTAAAATCTAGGCTGGAACATATCTGTGCTGAGTTACTTGCAAGTTGCTCTTCTTCATTTGAAGTTTGTATAAAATTGGGGAGGGACAGAGTTTTGCATATAATTGGCCTTTAATCTTTGAAAGCCAAATAGAGACCATTAAAAGACCTCTGTGCTGATTTGTGCTTATGAGAGAGTAAAAAGCAAGTGTTTGTAACCAACAAACAGAAAAGGCAGCATTGTTTTGGCAGATGAAATCATACAGCTTCATTGCATGGGACTGCAACAAAATGCAGTTGCTGAGGAGAAAGTGCAGTGCACTCTTTTTGATTTGCAATCAACACTTCAAGAAGGCAGCACACTAAGGGTGTGTGGCGGTCAGCAGTTAGTGCCTGAGAAGTGTGAAAGATGCGGGATCAGAGTGGCATCTTCAACTGCGGTTCGCCACCTTGTTAGAGAAAACATGCAACATAATGGCAATCGTGCACAATAGGTCTTATTTACGATGTTTTTGACAGGCAGGATGAACATAGGAGGAAGAACAATACAATAAACAACAGTTCAGCCAAGTATTAGAGAGAAGGGACCCAGCAGAGGAAATAGGGAATACCAAATGCTCTATTTTCACAGGCAGGCGCATTGTCATTTTCATTCCGCGACAAGCCTAGTTTCCTTTGTGAATTTGGTAGACTAGACTCGGTAAACTGAGGTCTACCTTGTGGCGCAGGTTGTGTAAAGTGATGCCAAGCGCTGTGTGCTCCCACCTCCCTGATTTTAATGGGAATGAGGGGAGCTGCTTTGATTGGCCGGAAGTCAGTAGCATTTCATCCCACAATGGCGCAAACACCCTGTATCGCCCAATTCTACCTGTGCAAAGCCGAGAAAAATACCAAAAGAAAGAAAACTCCACCCAGGCACACACTTAAACTGTGCTTCGTGCTAGACTTGGTTTGTGCACAAAAACAGGGCCTGTTATCTTTATTTTTCAGTGTTGTCCTAATTCTTGTAATAATATTCTGATACATGTAAAAAAAAAAATTTTTAGAAAATGCCGAAGGGCGATTAAAAACAATAACAGCCTCCCCAAAAAATGGCAACAAATGTCCCTGAGCTAGACTTTGTATCCTCTGCACAGCAAACCCCATTTGGGATTCAGGCTTGCCTGGAGTGCTGACTAACCGGTTGTCTTCTCAGTAGCGAAGTTTGTTGTTTGACAATTTGAGGTCAGTATGATCATTACTGAAAGGCAGGAATCAAACACAACCACAAAAGTATGGAGCTGCCTTCTGCAAAAAATTTAAGTTTATCAAATGTTTTTGTATTTCACCTGGCTCAATCGTGCTTTTTATCTTCTTTTTTTTTTTAGGTGTTGTCTTATTTTAAGGTTAAAAACCCTCACGGATCTCTTTAACCTGCAGCAACAGCATGTTTGTAGATATGTTCTCCTGTCAGATGTGAACAAAAGAAAGCATAAACTAGACACAAAAAAGAATGCTGCATTTATTTTGCCAGTCTTATGAGGATATGTTTTTTTGCAATAAAGTAATCTTTCAAGTCTATTTACCGAGCTTCAATAATTGATCCAATGTGACCCGACAATTGAGCATTCTTTCACCATTTGTGGGGCAAAGAATCATATTTGGTTATATTTTTTGAAAATTATGTATGCTATCTTTTTTCCATTACAGCTACTTGTGATTGTGACTGAGTGTCCACACGAAGCAGAAGGGGAAGAAGGGGGAGGTTGTAGACACACAGCACATTGAAACTAGAATGAGGGAGCTTGTACTTAGTGAGCGACTATCTAGGGTGAAAAAAATCTGCATAAAAAAACTAGTAAAAATTGTAAAAAGTCAAATTTGGACATGCACAAAAATGAGGAGGCACTTGGGAGCCAATAGAGCTGGCTCTTTTAAGGCAATCGAGCCTAAAGAACTGCTCTTCTCTATCACTCACAAGGAACACTCAAACAACTCTCAAATTCAATCTATGAAAAATTATTTTAATTAACATACCTCATGTTTTAGGAATGTGGGAAGAAGCCAGAATATTCAGAGAAATGGACTGGAAGAGCATGCAAACTGTGAGACGAGATTCTAACCCTTGACAGAAAGGCAGGCATGTTAACCAATACATTTTTCTTTTTTACACCATGTGGTCTCATTGAGATTAAAATCTCTTTTACCATACAAAATTGGGAACGATAAATATTTACAACAGCAGATGGGGAACATAACAACAGAAATAAACAGAAAATTAGCAGTGACAAATCTAACAAAAGCGATTTAAACTCTCCTGGATTAATGCTTGAGTCAAATTCGAGGGATTGTAATTTCTTTTATTTGAATGGCGCATAATAAATACAGCTGGATTTATGGAACAATTATGGTGCGTATAGGTTCAATATCTGATAGCCACTGGATCGTGTTCGGTAGGTGAGCGCAAATAAGTAAGGTCATTCGGAAGTATATTAAAAAAGTGCCTTGTAGATGAATAACATGATAAATATTTCTTCTGGAGTGTAGAGAGGGCCACTCGACATTTTCATACAGTGTACAGTGATGCATAAGAAAATTGTCATAAGTGATGTAATGCACCATTATGGACTGGGTTTAACTGTTGAATTGGTAATGTCAGTACACGATACCATCATAATCAAGAATGGATGAGAAAGATAATTGGACGACAATGCTTTATAAATAATCAATTTTGATTCTGAAGTAGTCTGAACATGAGGATGGGGCATATAAATTGAAATCCTCAGCAAAAAAAAAAAGACATTAAAGCACTGGTTAGGAAGAAACTGTGTTTATGTATCGGGTAAACAGCAATGGTCCAAGGATACGTCACTGAGGCACCCCATTTGTGATTATAATTGATTGAGTACCATCAGCAACAACAGCCTAAGTCTGTCAACAGGTATAAATGAAGCAATTTGGGTGACGTATTGTCAAATCTTAACAGGTTTATTAATTTATGAAATGGAATTGCATGGTCAATGGCATTCAATGATTTAGTGAGGTCAATGAAGGCCATGATGTTAAGAAAATAATAATAATTATATATAGATATATATATATATAAGTACAGCACAGACACACAATGTTGTTAAGAATAGAAACAATACAGTACATTACAAATACACATAACAGATTCAGTGTCTTTTAGTGTTGGCAAGTATATGAATCAATAAGCCACTTTTTCAAATGTTTAGCAAAAGCCTTATATGTTATTAAATATCTAATCTGAACAAAGTCTCCTCTCGTAGATTCTCTCGTCACACGGTCAGTTATTTCTCTGAATGGTAAATTTGGATAATGGAGCTGTAGCTAAATTTTGAGTAATCTTATAAATCAAGCATAAGTCTGCAAATTTACGAAGGTCAGTCCAGTTTAGAAAACCACATTTGTCTAATATATTACATGATGGTAGTGACTTGTTTTTTTTAAATCCAAAACCTTGATGGCTTGCTTATACAATATTCCGACTGGTTCCATTGTGCTAGTTGAGGCCTAAGACTAACTTGTTAAACAATAATTAAGGTGGCTAATACAAATAAATTCTAGTCCATTTTCATGTGCCACATGTATTGCATTACAATTAAAAGTGTGCTTTGAGCCCTATGGAGGACCAAAAGTGCCAAAATTAAATAAATGAATACACCATTAAATAATTAAATAAATGTGTAATTAATTAATTAAATTGTTCATTTATTAATTAAATAGGGAATTCAATAAATCAATGTGTTATTAAATGTGTCATTAATTAATGAAATTACCTATGATTATTTGTGTGTGTGCATATATATATATATATATATATATAGAGAGAGAGAGAGAGAGAGAGAGAGAGAGAGAGAGAGAGAGAGAGAGAGAGTTATTTCTCGATTTAATTAATTATTTCATGGTCACTGTGTTGCGGCGTTTCATGAATTTATTTTATCTGTCAAACTCACCCATCAAAGTTTGGTGGACAGGTCCTAACACCTAAATGGTCACCCTGCTCACCAAGTCAGGGCAAATCAATTTCAGAATAATGATAAGCTAGTAAACACAATTCGATAGGCTGGATGGCAATATTGACCTCAATAGGTGCGTTACCATTAGACTCAGATTTACGCTCTCATGAAATGGAAGTCACTTTTTTTCGCATTTCCTGTAGTCATGTGACCCCACCCGGAAGGAAGAAAAGGAAGTACAGGGCCACTTGCTTTTGTGTCGGAATTGCTTCCTGAGGGGACAACAAGTCTTATTGAGCCAAGGTTGCCGCAACTCCATACACCCATACTATTTATTCTCGTGACGTTGCATGAGGAGCGTTAGCGTGACGTGACCGACGACAAGCACTGCGAGATCTCACGAGAGTCGAGGCAGGACATTACGAGAACTACGCCTCAGAAGCAAATAACTCTTCAATGGAATCACCTACAAGTCAAAACTGTACGTTAGCCAAATAGTAGAAATTTCGCTTTTATTTTTATGTTGGTTTTGCACAATAACAAGCCTCGATCACTCTATATCAGCCAAATCCATCACCATAGCCACCATTTTCTCTTCAAGCCGAAGCAGTCGATTAGACAAGATTTGAGATTCAGCCTTTAGCCCTGCCCACTAACTTTGACGGGCAAGTTTGACAGATAAAATAAATTCATGAAACACTGCAACACAGGACTATGAAATAAATAAATACAGAAATAATTATATATATGTAATTTAATTAATTAATGACACATTTATTTAATTATTGGTTTATTTAATTCCGTATTTAATTAATAAATGACACATTTAATTATTTCATGACACATTTATTTAATTATTTCATGGTGTATTCATTTATTTAATTTAGGCACTTTTGGTCCTCCATAGAGCACCGCCTATCTTTTCAAAATACTTTATAGCCAGGTATAGACAATGTTGCTGGAGCTGAAAATTCATGAAGCCATGTTTCACAGAGACAGAAGAAGTCAATATTTTCGTCAGTAAGAAGATGGTGAATGTGGTCCCTTTTTGACTTAAAACTACGTATGTGTAAGTGGCCACATAGGATTCTACTTGGTTTTGTCTTTGGGTCCCAAACTAGTTTAGAACCATTAACTGTCTGAAACACTTTCAACTTCCTGTGTTTCATTATTTAGGCATTTCCTGTCACACTTATTGATTGTTGTAGCAGTTAGCTTGACACTATTTCCCCCAAATTAAGTGACAGTCAGCTATTGTGCGGTTCTCAGACTTAGTAGAAAGAGAATATGCAGCTTTGTCTTTACTTATCAATGTTGAAATAGACCGGTAGCCAGATTTTGGCAAAGCCACCGCTCCTGTCAACGAAGGTGCTACGTCGGCTTCAGTCCATGCTGTAGGTAGATTCCTAATGCCAGTCGTTCTTCCAAACTCACATGGTACTAGGTCAGGTTGGGAAACCTCCAGCAGGTCTGGAGGCCCAGTTAGCAGTGGTAGGGGCCCAGCTTGCAGAGGTGGAGGTCCAGCTGGTAGAGCCAGCGGTTCAGCTAGTAAAGGTCTAAACCTAGCCCGCACAGAAGAGGGCCAGCAGGCAGAGGCAGATGTCCAGCTTGCAGAGGTGAAGAGCCGTCTGGCAGAAATGGAAGCCCGGCTGGCAGGGGTTAAGACCCAGCTAGTAGAGGTGGAGGCTTAGCTGGCAGGGGTGGAGGTCCAAACAGTAGAGGTGGAGGCCCAGCTGGCAGAGGTGGAGGCCAATCTGGCAGAGGTGGCGGCCCATCTGGCTGAGACAGATGTCCAGCTAGCAGAGGTGAAGGCCTGTCTGGCAAAAATGGAAGCCCAGCTGGCAGGGGTGAAGACCCACCTAGTAGAGGTAAAGGCCCAGCTGGCAGGGGTGGAGATCCAGATAGTAGAGGTGGAGACCCAGCTGGCAGAGGTGAGGACCCAGCCGGAAGAGTTGGAGGCCCAGCTAGCAGAGGTGATAGCCCAGTTAGCAGAGGTGGCAGCCCAGCTAACTAAGGTAAAAGACCAGTTGGCAATGGTGGAGGCTGAGCTAGCAGAAATGGAGGTCCAGCTATCAGAGGTGGGAGCCCAGTTAGCAGAGATGGAGGCCCAGCTAATTGAGGTAGAAGCCCAGTTAGCAATGGTGGAAGTCCAGGTAGCAGAGATGGAGGCCCGCATAACTGAGGTGGAAACACAGTTAGCAATGAGGGAGGCCCAGCTAATTGTAGTGAAAGCCCAATTAGCAATAATGAAGGACCAGCTAGCAGGGGTGTAGGCCTGGCTAAATGAGTTTGAATGCCAGTTAGCAAAAGGTGGATGACATCCACCTAGTAGAGGTAGAGACCCAGCTGGCAGGGGTGGAGGTCCAGATAGTAGAGGTGAAGACCCAGCTGGCAGAGTTGGAGGCCCAGCTAGCAGTGGTGGAGGCCCAGCTGGCAGGGGTGGAGGTCCAGATAGTAGAGGTGAAGACCCAGCTGGCAGAGTTGGAGGCCCAGCTAGCAGTGGTGGAGGCCCAGCTGGCAGAGGTGGAGACCTAGCTGGCAGTGTTGTAGGTCCTGCCAATAGTGGAGTTAGCCCAACTAGGAAAGGTGGAAATTGAGCTAGCAGAGGTAAAATCCCAGTTGGCAGAGGTATCAGCCCAGCTAACAGAGGAAGTGATCCAAATGGTACTAAGAGTGGTCTGGCTAGCTGTGGGGCTAGTCCAGTTAAAGATTGAAGCCCAGGGTTTATTTCTACATCACTAGTCAGAAGAAGTATCAATACGAGATTAAAAACATCCAAGAGTGTTTACCTGTAGCACTTTATCATGTTTATTTGATTGGCCTAAAATTGTATCAACAGAGATTCAATTAAATCTCTTGTAATTTCTAAATACTTTTTTCTTACTTAAAAAATGTAAATTGTGTATCAAGCATCTGCTAAAAATTCATTATTATCATCATTATTTTACTGTTGTAGGCTCTGAATTAGGATTATCATCAGGATTATGGAAGGACATGACAAGAGTACCCTTAGTGAACCACAAATATGTTTTCCTGCTTGGAGCAGTTTGTCCACTTTAAACATTACATAACCACGACGTGCATGGCAACTAGTCTAGACACATGACCACTGAGTCATTAGTGCCTAAAAGCATTGCAGTTGTTGTGTCTGTGTTGTTTTCGAGGAAATATGTACCTTTCCACAGTCTGGTTTGTTTGGAAAAGAGACAAAATAGACAGAGTAAGAATTAGTATCTTTGTTTTCCACCAGTGGTATGATGACTGCAGTTATTTGGGGTAGTGGGTCCTTGTTTAAAGTTAAATATTCTCTTATAAGATTTACCTGAATGCTTTATGCTGTGTCCTTAGCACATCAGAATCAAGATGATAGATGGACTTCAGAAAGGGATTTGTCCCTCAGGAGATCACATTGAAAGTTGCAGTGCTGCTCAAAAGTTTGTGAACCCTGCAGGCATGGTCAGATTTTTTGTATAAAATATTAAAATAACCTTATTAAATGTTTAGTTATACCTAAATCTACAATGCTGACATTAAAAATAATGGGCTTGAACAAAAAGAATGATAATATTGTCATTCATTGTTGAACAAAAGTTGTTGATTTAAGAAAAACTCCGATTTCAGTATGTGAACCTCTCACTTAATCAGACATTGCACATCCTTTTGCAATGAGAACTTCATCCAAACACTTTCTATAGTGACTTATCAGTCTTTCACATCTACTTTGGGGGAATCTTTGACACTCTTCCTTCCAAAATGCATCCAGTTGAGAGAGGTTGGATGGGCGTCTAGCGTAAACTGCCCGCTTCAGGTTCCGCCACAGTATTTTGAAAGAATTTAAGTCTGGATTTTGACCGGGCACATCCAGAACATAAATGTTGTTGTTCTTCAGCCATTCCTTGGTTGTATTGCTGGAATGCTTTAGATTATTGTCATGTTACATGATCCATTGTCTACCAGGCTGTAACTTCACAAAGGACGGCTTCAGGTTATCCATCTATCCATCCATTTTCTTTCTTCGCGGGGGTCGCTGGAGCCTATCCCAGCTGGCTTGGGGCAGTAGGTGGGGTACACCCTGAACTGGTTGCCAGCCAATCGCAGGGCACACAGAGACAAACAACCATCTACACTCACAATCACACCTATGGACAATTTGGAGTGCTCAAATAACCTGCCATGCATGTCTTTGGAATGTGGGAGGAAACCGGAGTACCCGGAGAAAACCCACGCAAGCACGCGGAGAACATGCAAACTCCACCCAGGAAGCCCGGACTCGATCTCACATCCTCTTCACTGGGAGGTGGACGTGCTAAGCAGTCAGTCACCGTGCCGCCCGGCTTCAGGTTATGATCCAGGTTTCCACAATATTCCTCTCAATTCATGATTCCTTGGACTATGTGGAGTTGTCCAGGTCCTGAGGATGAAAAGCCAGCCCAGAATTTAACATTCTCACCACCCTGCTTCACTGTAGGGTGAAGGTTCTTTTGCTGGTATGCAGTGTTGATTTTTCACCAAACATGACTGTTTTAGTTGTGACCAAACAGTTCAATTTTGGAGTCATCTGTCCACAGAAGGGACTTCCAAATTGCTTCAGTGTTGTCCAGGAACTCTCTGGCAAAGTTGAGATGGGCATCTTTGATCTTTTTTTGTGAGCAGTGGCTTCTACCTAGCAAGCCCTCCATGAAAGCCTCGTCGATTGACTTTTCTTCTGATTGGTGAAGCATGCATATGTGTCCCAGATGCAGTGAAAGAGGTCTGCAAATTCCTTGATGTGATTTCAAGTTGGCTTTTTAACCTGAATTATAATTTTTCTTGTGGGGTATTTTAGATGGTTGTCCACTTCTAGGCTGGATTGTAGTAATTTCCAGTGTTCTCTAGTTGCAGATTATCTGCTTCACAGTGGAATGATGAAGCTAAATTTTTTTTAGATGACTTTAGCTTTCCCCAGACAGATGTGCTGTCACTACCCGTTTCCTGAGGTCCCCTGAGATTTCTCTTCCTCTCAGCATGACTGACCTGTTTGGGTTCAGCTGGGTAAGACTAAGGTGATGTGGTTTTGTCTCTGTTTCAGTCAGTGATGCACAATTTCTTAGCTAAACTTCTCATTTCATTTGTCCAGTTCAGTGGTTAGTTTAGCTACCAATTGGTCCTACCTGATCCTACTTGACTGCCTGTTTTAAGCAATGCAGCTCAGTGTTCACTTACTTTTACTTTTACACAAATTTACCAAAAATTATTTTTAATTAAGTTTAGACCACACAATTGATAAATAATAATAATAAAAAAGATCAATGCATTGAATTGATAAACCTACACCTGTTATTTCATATAAAATGTAATGGTTCAGATTGAGCAGCAAAATCAGGTTGAAACAATTGGAAAGTCCAAATTGCTCGAGAGGTTCACAAACTTTTGAGCAGCACTGTATGTCCCCACCCCTGACGATTAAATACATCCCAAATTCATTCACTTGGATTAGATTGTGAGTAGCGAGTGACACGCTGAGCAGCTAAAGAGAGTGTGATGATATTTGTGTCTGAATCGCAAACCAACAACGATGCTGATTGGGAAGCTGAGGAGCAGTTGCTTGGTTACCACGTTTTATGATGCTATCCTACTCGTTGTAATGAAAAATTCAAACTCATGACAGAACCATTCTCCGGGATTTCCACTATGAGATATGGATGTGCTTGGGGACATCTGGATCAGGGCTGGGGGGGGGGGGGGGCATCAAACTATAGCACACATACAGCAGAAAAAAATATATACCGTACAGTGCACAACATACGTTATAACAGTTGTCACTCAACAATTTATGAGCAAGTTTCAGGAGCTACAAGAAATTGGGGACACAACCACTCTAAATGATAAGGCTGATGTCTCTCTCTCTCTCTCTCTCTCTCTCTCTCTCTCTCTCTCTCTCTCTCTCGCGTGCGCGCCCTCTCTCGCTCTTTCGCACTCTTTTTTTCTTTTTCCTTTTTCTTTAGCCAGAATTGTCCACATCAGGGTTCACTTTTAAACCAACTGGGATAATGTGCCATAAATGTTTGAGATGCATTTGTGTCCCTGCATTCAAAATGACAGATGTTGCCTTCTGGATATTTTCTTTGTCTCCTTTGGGTTTATCATCACTCCTACCATTATTCTATAGAATAATTTATTGTAAATGTTCTTAGCAGTTTCTTAGTCTAAGGCAGTGGTAGGGAATCCTGGTCCTCAAGAGCCGCTGTCCTGCCTCTTTTCAATGTCTCCCTGCATTAACACAAGTGGCAAAAAGGCCGCCCCTGATAGATAAAAATGGCTGGATTTTCCTTCATAACTCATATTCCAAAAATGTCATATTAATCAGAATGTCATGTTTAGACTAGTGAGGTCACATATAACATATTATTGTCAAGAGATATTTAAGGTTGGCTTCCACTTTAAATAACATTTACAAACAATAATTTGACCTGTCAGAGTCATGCGGATTCCTGCTACAGCGGATTTAGTTGCTAGCCCGCTACACCGCTAATGTGAGTTATGCCTTCCGCAAGTCACACACCGATATACTATTTAAACCCCATATTAACATTGAAAACGGCTAAAATTGTGACTGGGGTGAAAGTATCTTTGTTATTGACAACGCATCATCATCATCATCATTGTATCATAATTACGGTCATGTTATAAAAACAGCAACTTTGTTATGGAGTCTATCACATCCATCCATAGAACTATACATGCATTCCAAAGGGTGTGAATTAAACAGTACACAGATTTATGATATTTTCGAGCTGGCCTGGTACCTTTCCCCTGCTAATAGCTTTAGAAAAAATATATATTGTAGCTATTTAAAATGTATTTGTTTTCATTAGCATATTTGTTATTCTAGAGCAGGATTCCCAAACACAGAGATAGTGTTGATAGTGTTTTATTTATTGGGTGATTATATCGATGCTAGCTGACTTTTTGCTGTTTGTTTTGTGATACTCATCTACAAATACGAAGATTGATTCCACTTCAGACATTTCCGGCATCCTTTACCCAATATATTCGGTGTCGCTCCTCTGCAAGTCTAAACCAATCTTTTTCTCCAAGTGTTTCAATGTTTGCTGTCCTTCTGATGAGCTCATTTCTGACTCTGTCCATCCTCCTCTCACCAGAAGACAATCTCAGCACCTCCAGCTCTGTTTCCTGACTTTTGGTCATTGCTACCGTCTCCAAACCATACCACATGACTGGTCACATTACCGCCCCATAAATCTTTCCTTTCACTTTAGCTTTTGCTCTTTCAATAAAGATCACACCTGACACTTTCTTCCATCTGCTCCATCCCGCCTGTAGGCTATTCTTTTCTTCAACCCTATTCCACATTCCCTACTGCACAGTTGACCACAAGTACTTTATCTCCTTGCACTTTCTCCACCTCCACTCATTCTAACCGCACAATTCCACGGACAACCCTTTCTGTCACACACTTACCATTGTCATGCTGCGTCTGACCTTTATTCCATGTCTCTCCGGTGCATTTCTAGGTTCTCTTCCACCTGCTCACCGCAGATCACAATGTCATCAGCAAACATCATAGCCCACAAGGACTCCTGTCTGACCTCATCTGTCAATCTATCCGTCACCTTAGCAAACAAGAAGTGTCTCAGAGCCAATCCTTGATCCAGTCCTACTTCCCCCTTGGAGTCTTTTGTCACTCCAGTGGCACACCTTACCACTTTCTTACTGTTCTCATATGTCATGGACTAGTTGAACATAATTCTCTGCCGCTTCAGATTTTCATCATGCAGTATCACAGCTTGGCACCCTGTCAAATCCTTTCATATTATATTCTTCTTTTATTATATATTGTACAATATTGTGTGTTTTAAGCAGGCACGACAGAGATGCTTCCCCATGTAGAATCCGGGTCGGTTATTGCACACTTTGGTGTTGTGAAACAGTCCAAACATCATAGGCAAACATCCTGAATACTAGTAGTGGATTGGTTAGCCTTCATGCTACTTGGTACAGTAGCTAGCTGCGAAGACCATAGGTATTAGCTTGGATGGGTCTCAAACTTAGGTCCTCGAGGGCCGCAGTCCTGCATGTTTTAGAGGTTTCCCCTCCTCTAACACAACTGAATATATCATAAAAATCATTATCAGGTTTCTGAAGAGCTTGCTGATGAGCACATATCTTCCATGTGTTTTTCTCCAAGTTGCTTCCTTTTTCTTTAGGATCGGCAGCCCCCGATGCATTTCAAAATGTCCTATGCAGCTTGCTAACTTGTTGCGCCGTTGGCGTTTTAAGAAAAAGCTCAGAGATCAACACATCAGGTATGATTTCATGTGTAAGGACTACAAATTCTCTTTTAAGATGCGTTAACTAGCATTCCCACACAGCAAATCAGTCAGTGTTAAATTTCCAGTGTTCGATCAATTATGCATTACACAGTGTTATTTTAACACTGTCAGAGTACATTTCCTTGAGTGTTGTTGTGGATGATGTGTGTAACCTAAATAGCACTACCTTGAGTGTTGAATTGACCACACCCTCATTTCCGGTAAAACTTTCCATTTTCGAGCAAGCTGTCGACATTTCAATAGCGATACATCCAATTGTCGTAGTTGGGGCAGCGTGGATGAGTGGTAGAGTGGTCGTCTCCCAACCCTAAAAGCATGGGTTTGATCCCAGGCCAGTGTGACTATGTTGAAGTATCCTTGAACAAAGATACTGAACCCCCAATTGCTTCTGATGCAGTGTCATCAGTAGAAATGTAAATCACTTTGAGGGCCTTGTAAAGAGGGGAAAAAAGCTGTATAAATGAAGTACCATCTATCAGAGTAAAGTATAGTTTGAGTTAAATGTTTAACACTGACACTAGTGCAATACACTCATAAGTGTTTAAACACCAGAGTAAACTGTAGTTTGGCAGAATTCAATGTTTAACACTGACACTAGTGTACAGTACTTTCAACACTACACATTGTTTAACATTGTAGATTTTTTAACACTATACAGTGTTAGAGTAGCACTGGTTAAGTGCAAAAAAAGTAACATTTTGAAAAGTGTCAGGACACAAATAAACACTTTTCTAGTATTAGATTTAACACGCTCAGTGTTAATCTAACACTGCCGATTTTGCTGTGCACAGGATTTAAGTGATGTCTGTAACTGTCATAGAAAGTGGACTCGTGCTTAAAGGGAAGTCAACCTTAAACGTTTCTTGACAATAATATGTTATATGTGACCTCACTAGTCTAAACATGACATTCTGGTTAATATTGCGTTAGTGGAATATGAGTTATGCAGCAAAATCCAGCCATTTTTATCCATCTCAGGGGGCGGCCATTTTGCCACTTGTTGTCGACTGAAGATGACATCACAGTTGCTCAGGCAACGACCAATCACAGCTCACCTGTTTTCTGAAGCTGAGCAGTGATTGGTTGTTACCTGAGACCTGAGCAACTGTGATGTAATTTTAATTTGACGGCAAGTGACAAAATGGCTGCCTTGTGATATCGATAAAAACTGCTGAATTTTTCTGCTTAACTCATATTCCACAAACGCAATATTAATCAAAATACCGTATTTAGACTAGTGGGGCTGCTTATTGTCAATATTTTTTTGTGGAGGGGGTTACTTCCCCTTTAAGTTACCATGCAAACAAAACCTCAGTTCTGGTGTTGTCACACCATTTGGGCCAGTCTCCAAATTACAATTCAATTATTAATTTGCCACGCACACTCGAATCAAATGTCCAAATTATCACACATTTGTGCACAGCATTAGTATTTATGTGTATACGTTTATTTTGGGGAAGAACATATTCTAAATATTTTCACTTTTACCTATACTGTCCACTTGTTTTGAGACCAAATCGGGCAGTTGCCCATCATTTCATCAGCTGTGCTGAAAATGCTTGTTGTGTGTGGGAGCTGGAACTGGCTTTGTACATTATGTTTATCATGTAGGACCATTTTTCTTTCTTTCAGAATCTAGCCATTATTTTTAATTATGAGCTGAGCAACTACAACATTGTTGTGTCTTCTGTGACTTTGTAGCGCTTAGCAGCTGTCCGGTGTAATCCCTACTGGTGTTATTTTTGTGTTATACATTACCGTTGACTATTTGTTTACTGTTGGCAAATTGAGTGGATGGATGGAGGTAATTATATTTTGTCTTGGGTGTGCCAACTATTTTAGTAATGCATTTACAAGATCAGTTTATCATTAAGAAGTAACATTCAAAGTACTACAACAAGTTTGAGCGCTCGTGTTTGTGGGGCCATTAGTGCAACTTTGTGGTGACCAGTTGAGCAGAATAAAGGCTTTTAACAAAATTTTGAATGCCTTAGAACTTTTCCTCTTAGTAATTTTAAGCAAGCAATCATAACAAGTCATGCAGAATAAAGGCTGTGGAGACATTTTCACAGTGCTTTTCTATTTCCATATGACCACCAGAGAAAGCACTGGAGCTCATAATCATTAGAGGCTAGAGAAAACGTCAAGCTTGTTATTATGCATATATGGGCAGAAAATGCTTCATGTTTGGAGCATTTTGGAGACGTTATGTTGCCTATGGGGCACAGTTAGCAAATTAAATGGGTTTATATTAGTTATATGCCCAAATGCTACCCTGAGATGATACACATTACCTGAATGAGAGGGGGACTCGAGGCAGGGAAACACTTTGCTGTAACAGCACTGACAAAGCAAATGAAGTGGGCCCCGCCTGAGCAGGCCACCATTGTTCTTGACTCTTTTTGCTCTCTCTCCAGGGGCCAATCCTTTATACATGCCGTGTTCTGCCATTACCATGACCCAATTTCTTTTGAAAACTGTGCTTCCCAAATTGCAGAAAAAGCTCTGACTGGTACAAGAGCTTTTAACAGAAACTGCCCCCTTGAGTTAACTATGCGTGCTGCTGACTCCTCTCCATAAAGTGCTTTGTCAAGAATTTCTGATAATGCTTTGTTTTTTGCCCACAGGGCTACAAATTATAGCCGATGGCTCTGAGCAAGCAGACTGGGGGGGGGGGGGGTGGGGGGGGGGATACAAAGCTTTTCTTAACATGGAAAAGGGGACAAGATGAAGTGATGCTTCTTGATCATAGTTAGGACAGTCTTTGGTGCGCCAGTGCCAAATGGACCTAAATGCGCTACATCACAACATTTTTAATCCTTTATTTTATTTTATTTTAGCTTTCTGCTGTATGCGTGCCAACTGCATCCGTAAAATAAAGGGCTGGGTTTGTTAACATGGTGGCATCATCAATTTCCATAACTACCTTGTTTGTTGGAAATCGAGTCCCAGTGGTGGAACCAACAACTAGACACTGGAATGTTTCCGTAATTTACAGCCAGACTTCAAACTGAATGAGTCTGTTTGAAGATCCTGGTTGCCTTTTGATCAGGTTATATATTCTGAGTACGGTTAAGATTATGAATGATTCTTACTGTAGTGCACCGCCGCTTTGTAGAATAGAATGATTTGCTGTTGATGTGAAGTGTAAGAGTCTGCTGGATGTTACGCACTTATTGAGATTGAAAGCTTCCTTGCAATGCCATGCAATCATTGGCAGATTATGATAATCTTCTTGAATTGTGATCGCTCTTGAAATACACAATTTCATTCCATATGAATAGGTAATCTAACATGTTTTATGCGTGAGTACCATTAAGAGGTTTTTGAAGGAACCAGACACCTGAGATGAGCATACAGTGGAACACTAATGAATTAATTGCCACCTTTTTCTTCAGAACAAGAGGCATTGATCCTCACTGATTTATGACATAGAGGTTTTTATTTGTTTTTTGTTTTTTTTTAAGGCTCAGTATTGTTCATTCGGTAGTCTTACCGATTCAACATGTCATCATCATTGTTCTTTTTGTGTGTGTGTGGGGGGGGGGGGTGAGAGAGCGTGCAGGCGTGTCTTTAATTCACCTGAAAACTTATTAAAAATCCCATACCCTTCACCTTAACTGCATAGTTCAGTCCCGCCAGAGTCGTGAAGTTGTCAGGAGACCAGAGGAAGGGTCAAAGGAAAGAAAGATGAAACAAAGTGAAATCCAGCATCAACCAGACACTGCCTATCACTCACATGGTTACAAAACCAGAATCTTTCACCAACACCAGAAACCTTTAAATTCTAACAGATTAGGGAGACCTCAAGAGACCAGAGGAAAGACGAAAGGAAGGAAGGACAGATAAGGCAGAGTGAGATCCACAGATATCAGCATCCACCGATTCAGTAACCAGTGGGAGAAGTATATTCTATTAAATTTCAGTAGATGCTCGTGTGGTGGATCAGGTAAGCATGCACTCATTGACAGGCAAGAAAAACATTAGTAGAAGTATTTTGTCAAGGGTAGAAAGTTATATTGTAACAACCAAAAAATAATAATTATATATATATATATATATATATATATATATATATATATATATATATATATATATATATATATATATATATATATATATATATAAAATTCTATTTTATTTTCCACTAAAAAATATAGGATTATGTTCTCAAAAAAACATCCTTTGTACTTGGAAAAAAAATGACTTTATAGCTCTAGCAATGCACATCTTGCTCTAAAAAATATATATAATTCTCATGCAGGAACATTAAGGTAGGGATGATTAATTAGTTTTGTATGTTTTCTTTATTGTATATTTTTTTTAATTATACAACATAATCATTAATTTCAAATTATTTTCTGGGCCCTCAAACTACAGCTCACAGGATCCCAGGATCTGGGGACCACAATTTGAGAATCTCTGCTATATATATCATCCGGCAGCGACTCGGAGTAAAGCCGCTGCTCCTCCACATTGAGAGGAGCCAGTTGACGCCCCGGGGACGACCCAGGCCACGCTGGAGAGACTAAGTCTCTTGGCTGGCCTGGGAACGCGGACGAGGAGCTGGTTGAAATGGCTGGGGAGAGGGAAGTCTGGGCTTCCCTGCTAAAGCTGCTGCCCCCGCGACCCGACCTCAGATAAGCGGCAGAAGATGAATGGATGGATGCTATAGGCTATTTCGATTATTTTATGGACATGGATGTTTTTGCAATGTTGGATGAAGCGGGAATAATCCCAAATGAACCTGAAGAGCACATACAAACTCCTCACCGAAAGCACAGCTGAGATTTGAAGTCAGTTTGTTTTTGCTGTCAGGCAAAAACATTAACCAATTACCCCACCTTTCCACCGAAATGGATTGCAGTTTTATTTCAGAAGTGATACTTAATCTCAGAATATGTGAGATATTTATTGATGTAAGGGAAGAAAATGATGTCACCACAATGACCAAGCAGGGATTGCAAGTGAGGATGGATGTCATAAAGGTTTTCATAATAACTATATTTTTAGGCCAGCCCCAGGAACTTTTCAATTAGAAATAGCAGAGATTTACAGAACAGATTTGACAGCAGCTGAAATGGACATTCTGGCATTCTGGAGGGTATATACAGAATAGATTTAGTGCCTGGAGCTAAGGTAGAAACCTTATGTCTCCACACTTCATGCTTTGTAACAAGTAAACATGATTATGAATTTAATATTATAGTACATCCATGATCTGTGTTTTTTTGTTTAGATTAAATGTAATTGTGTGTCATGTTTTGTCTTGTGTTCTTGTGGTTCATGTCTTGTCCTGCTTGTTAGCTTTTTTTGTTCCCACCTGTGCTCGTCAACCCGGCCTTCCAATCAGCTCCTCCAGCCATTCGTGTCATGTCCAGGGTGCTCTTCGGAAAGTCATATCTCTTAACCTTTATGCCACCTTTCCTTAACCTTTGTTGGATTGCATCATCAGGTCAAGGGGAGATGAAAAGGTGCTTCCTTACGTGCACATGAAAGGACAGCAATGGTTCAAATGAATGCGATTCCACTTTTCCTGTCTGACGTCATCAATTGATTGCGGCAAATATTTTAGTCTGTCAACTATGTATGTGCTCTGTTGCTTTAAATATTGATGGGGTAAAGAATTGTGGGTAACATCCTTTTCTAAAGTTGGATAGGAGTAACCTTTGCAAAAGGTTGCAGTCAAGCACCTTTCCTAAGCATTTGTATTTTGTAGAACTATCCTATTCTCCAAGTAGCCTACTTCTGGCTCATCTCACTCGAATAGGATAGGAAAGTATATTTCCTTGGCAAAAACGATAATCCGAAGAGGCCCCTGGTTTTCCTCTCATCAGTTTGCTTGTATGTGTGCTGCATTTGAAGAAGGTAGAAGTTGTGCTCTTTTCCCACTTAGATTGTCACAGTTGTAACAATGTAAATAGCAAACTATGGCTGATTCCGATAAATTGTTTGTTGTTCTGGTTCACGCAGTCTAAACAAAATAAATCATGCTGTGTTTATGTGAAGTTACCGATTTCAAATAACTACATTTATGTAATAATAAAATTAAAGCGATAAATGTATATTAATTGTTTATAATGGTGTAAATTAGGTATGAGCGAGTACAGCACAATCTGTATCTGTATCTGTTCGACCATCTAAATTATGTATATCTGTATTCGGAGTGGGCGTGGCATAAACTGGAAATGAGTGTGTTTAACCAGAGGTGGGCGTGGCTTAACACAAATGGGTGTGGCTTACATCAATACGTTCCTGTATTTTTATTTTAGTATGAAATTAGAAAAAAAAATAGGATTGAAATTGATATGGATTAATCAAAAGTTTCTATATTTTTTGTTTATTTGAAAATTATTGACAAAATAGCTTAATAAAGATTCAAATCAATACTTTTGATCACAAAAGAACCGTTTTTCAAAAAAGTTTTTAGAAATGTGTATATTTTAAAGTTTTACCATTCTTATCAGTTTTTTGTTATTATTTCACCTTTTTTTTCAGTATACATTTAGTATTAATTCAATGTTCTGTTGTTTCAGTACTTATTTCCCCTTTTTTTTTTATTTCCGTCTCTTTGTCATATTTTCACTGTTGTCCTTTTTTTTGTCACCATTTCTTTGTTTGGATGTTCTGGACGAGTTGTCGTCCATCTTGTTTGTGGCTTGCAAAGCAGAGGGATTGATGGATGTTGTCAAAAGTGCTTTTCGAACTTGAGCCGGGACTGTTTACAAACTCGAAGTGACTCCTCCAAGGCTTTGACAGCAACATGGCTGCCATTTTGACCTGAGCCACCACGGCAGTGTGTCAGCGTCGTGTGACAATCAGAAGACGGCCCACGTAAAGGCCGTCAAATCCATGGCTTTTCCTAAAATGGCGTCCAAGTGGTGGCATTGAGGAGTACTGTAGGAGACTGTCGTTGAGTCAGACTGATCTCATCAATTGAGCATTTTGGATTGTCTTTAGTGCCGGGCTCTACCACGACCTTGCCATTTCCCGCTTACCGAATTATTTAGTATCAGGAATTTTGGTCCAAAAAAAGGAGAATAAAACGCTAAAAGAAACGGTTCTGGATGTCCAATCCCATAGCATGCGGGAGAATTTAATATTCTCAGGCATATTCGAGAACACCGCTGACAATCCAGAGGCCGAGATTTAAAAAAAAATATGACGACATTGTTAAAAATTCCTCAGGAGACGGTAAATAATATCTCTTTTCACCGTGTACATCGGCTTGGAGCCCGTAGGGGCAACAAACCCCGTCCTATTATCGCTAAGTTTGAGCATTTTAAACAGAAAGAATATAAGTAAAGCACGGGAGCTTAAAAGGACCTCTTTCGGGATGAATCACCAATTCCCGAGAGAGATTAATGAGCGGCGAAAGATACTGTTTCCCATAATGAGACAAAATAGGCAGGAGGGTAAACAGACTACGATGGTCGTTGATAAGATATACATCGATGGCTAACTATTCCGGAATCCCAACTCCACTCCCTGGCTGTTCTAATTGGTATGGTGGAACTGAACTTTGTTTGATTATTAGATGTATACATATATATGTGGTTTTAAAACCTAAAATATGAATACTTATTATGTATAGGCTATATTACAAATATAATATTAATACATAACTATATCTAAAATATATTTAAACAAAAAATCTTGCTTATTTACTGGTGTATTGTTACATGTTTAATCCCCCGCCAATTTCCTTCACACCCACCTCCCTCCCCATTTTTTCACTGTTATATTCACTTACACGTCACCTCTCATTTCACACAAATCACATATACCACCTAACAACTTTGATTCTATCCTATAACATGCCAATATTAACAAGTAGCCTATACAGATATATACATAGGACTGAGTTTATGTTGTTTGTATGCATAAATTATTTCTGGTACTCCTGGAATGAGTGTGGCGCTCGCTCACAGGCAAAAAGAATAAAAAATTTAGACCATCTCTTAAAATTAAAAGCAGATATTTGTCTCCTACAAGAAACCCACCTACAAAAATCTGAAGAAAAATTACTTATTGACAAGAATTTTAGTCAAGTGTACTCTCCCCTTTATAATAGTAGACAAAGAGGAGTCTGTATACTCATACATAAGAATTTATTCTTTACTCTAAATAATACAGTAACAGACCCAGAGGGCCGATACATTATTATGCAGGTGACTATATTCAATCAAATATATACATTTGGTAATTTATATGCCCCTAATAATGATGATCCTTTTTCCATGATTTTTTTCTCTCAGCTGTTTGATTGAGCAGCGAACTCTATTATTATTGAAGGAGACTTTAACACAGTCTTAAATCCATTAATAGATTGTTCTAATAATACAACATGTATAAGGAGATTACAATCTACTAAAGTAATAGGGGAATATATGGATGATTTTGGCCTCGTCGACAGCTGGAGATTTAAGAAGGAATTTTTACCTTCTTTTCCGCGGTGCACCGGTCATTTTCAAGAATTTATCTTTTTCTTACAAATGCTTCTATTGCTGATAAAATTGGTACAAAAATACATCCTATCTCACTGCTAAATGACACAGAGTTTGACAAAATTATAAGAAGAGAGTGGGCAGACTTTTTGGAAATAAAGGACTCTCCAGACTTATCTCCATCTCTTCTCTGGAAAGCTGGGAAAGCGGTAATTAGAGGTAAAATTATTAAAATAATCATATTCATCTTATAAAAAGAAACAGGATCAAAAATTAGAAAAAGCCCTGGAAGATCAAATTAAACAACTGACGGATTCATACGTAATAATCCCAAGTAACTAAATATGGACTGATTTACAAAATACAAAAATACAGTTAGACAATATGTTATCCAAAAAGTTTATAATACAACAATTGAGATACGACAACTTTCAATATAATAACAAAACAACTCAAAGTTAATATTCTTAGGGCTGCAGCTATAGAATATTTATATTATATATATATAATAAAAAATTCTAGCGGATAATCGGGTATTTGAATAGAAGTTAAAATATACCTGTATATACTTCCTTGGTTAATTAAAGAACAATTATAAATACAGATGACAATGCATCTAATGATAAACAAGCAACTGTTTTTCATTTTAAGATAATCAACTTTTTTTTTTTTTTACTTAAACTGTGCTTGTCAGCAAACACTTTTCCTCGGAAACAGTGAGATTTTAGATAAATCTTTCACCATAGATTTTGGTCAATGGAACTAAAGTGACGTCAGAGCCACAACAGCAATTTTGTCGGCTAAATAAATAGCACATTTGAGTAAGCCTGGTTTGTTAATAAGTGATCAGTAGGAACGGCAAATTAGTCAGGCTGTCAGCATCAAAGTGTGCACTGTCCATCAAAACATTTTCTGAACCGCTAATTCTCAGGAGGGTCGTGCTGGAGCCTAACCCAGCTGTCTACGGGCTGTAGTATTTATGCCTTTGAAAAGTAATCGTCACGGCTAGCTTGCTGCTGGTAGCTCGCTGTTAGCTAGCAGTCACCGCTAAACGCTGGCGCTGTACAATACAATTTCACCATAATTATGTCTTAGCGCTATAAAGTGGAGCTTGAACGTGACTTCAGGACTAGATTGTGTAACTGGCGTCTGTTGCAACAGTTTGGGGCATTTATATTGCCGTTGTTCACAAACTCTGAGTAGACGAGTACGTTGTCAGCCCTTACACCACGACGACACGCTTCCAGGAAGCAACTTCAAAATAAAAGTGCTTTTTTTGTATGTTTATGCCAATTTTGTAATCGTGGAGGGTAATAATGGAAATCGTAATTGATTTTTGATTAATTGCACAGCCCTATCGTAGCATACAAAATAAGACGATTATCCAGACATTTGTCAGCTTGAACCTTCTGAGATGAAGACGTACTCGTACAGGACTGTACTTAAAGGATCGTTGTTTGTCACTTTTTCACTCGCGACTGCTACCTCTGGACCACTGCAGCATCTGTGTAAGGCTCGTTCATGTGTGCGTGCGCGCTCTTAAAGTGACAGCCACAGTTGACAAAGGACATGACATGACTTCAAATGAGGTAAGAAAAACTCCGCCCCTCCCCTTCCCAAAGAAACTGTGGAGTGTGCAGGGTCTGCACACTCCACAGTTTAAGGGAAGATAAAAGCTGATAGGTGCAGTCAGAGTAAAAGAGTCAGGGCTTCGTACTCATCTGGGCATTGGTGGAGCATATATGATGTAGAAAAAGCTTTAACATTAACTTTTTAAATGGCACGCTACACCTTTAAGATGATGCCAAATTCACACCTGAACGTCTTCTTGACCTGACACTCCCTCGTTATCTCATTTATTGTTGGACTTTGGCATCTGGCAAATCGCAGTTCAACAATAATAAATACATAAAGGTTTGATCATAACAAGTCCAAGTGTCATCGATTGGAGTCAATAAAAGCACAACTCCAGGAAGTGCACTTATGGACTGACACGCCGTGGCAGTTTTAGGACTCAGACGCAGAGATAGGGGTTTGAGGCCAAGGCAAATATTTATTGAACAAAAAACTCCTCGTTAAGAGGGAAAAAACAAGGGCTATTAAAAGTTAACTAAAGGCGCTCCAAAAAGGGAGGATGTCTAAACTACAAACAAAACAATATCATTCCTTAACAAAACCATACTGTGGCTATACAAAAAATACAAACCAAAGTTATGACAAGATACAGGACAACAAGGCTGAGCACTATGAGTGGCTCTGACGAAAACACTTAGGCACAAGACAGGGGAGACGCAGACCATTTAACACATGAGGGTAATGGGAAACAGGTGGACACAATCAGGACTCAGGGTTGACACTGACACCACACGAGGAAGGGCAAGTGACCTGAAACGAAAGGAGTCAGAATTTTCAAAATAAAACAGGAAATGACAAGACAACCTCACCGTGGTGTGACATGGACCTTTTGGATATGAAACAATCATTCACTTGTGACCTAGGCAGACGCACCGCGGCTCTCTTGAGAGTGAACGTTGGAAGCTTGTCGACAGAGTCGGTAAAAAAAATTTGAATTTATGCTACAATGTGTTTCTGACTATGTATATAATAGAAGCTTCTCACTAAATTTTTCATGGAACTGTGATTTTTCTGGAAATAAGTGATGCGATTCTGATGTTTTAATCAAAACATGGTAAAAAGGGTTTGACGTGGCACATTGATCATATTGATAGTGATTAATATTTGTTTTTTTATACTGACACATTGAGATTTGTTTGTGTGGGAGCACCTGCAGGAAGTTAAGATTTTAACAAATGTTTTGATAAAAATTGAAATTATTTTTCTTCTCTTTTTTTCAAATTTTACCTACTCGTTCCAGATAAGAATCAATCAAATCAAGCTGTATTTCAATGTTGGTGTTTTCATTTTGAAAGGAAAATTTACCAAAAGAGACGCGGAGTTTTACAACGCGGTAAAGCGAGTTTGGTGGGTTTGTCCTCTGTTTAAGATGAGCTGTTCGGGTTGTTTTTTCGTTGTTTGCTGCACATCGAGCGCCAAGCAGGACGGGTAAGCGGCTATTTCCTTTCAACACCCTTTCTCCTCCTCTTATTTTTTCAACTTTTTTTTTTCTTCTCTGAGCAAGTTTGCATTCAGGACTCAGTTTTTCCTCCCTTTTCTTTCACGTCGACTATAGATGGACTGATGTGCTTTGTTTTTTGTTTTTACTCTGATGTTTGATAAATATTATTTTTTATGTGCAAGTGGTAATACATTGTTTTTGTGTGATCCCAGATAACGGGGTGTGGCTGCAGTCAAGTCAGAAAACGCAAGCAGGAAGTGCAAATATTTCCTTCACTCGTGACTGATAGACGCACTGCGGCTCTCTTGAGAGTGAACGTTGGAAGCTTGTCAACAGAGTCGGTATCTTCGCAAGGAACGATGGCCAGCCAAGCTGAGGACCATCTCCAATGTCCAACCTGTTTGGAGATCTTTAAAGATCCTGTCATGCTGCCGTGTAGTCACAACTTCTGCCGTGCGTGTGTACAGCAGTGGTGGAAGCAGAAAGGAGATCGAACGTGTCCAGTCTGTAGGACGGAGTTTAGCTCAATTGATTTACCTATGAACTTGGCCCTGAAGAACATGTGTGAGGTCTTTTCACAAGCCTCAGTGGAGTCTGACGACATCTGCAGCTTGCACAAGGAGAAACTGAAACTTTTCTGTGTGGACCACCAGGAGCTTGTGTGCCTCATCTGCAGAGATGCAAAAATCCACGCTGGCCACAAGTTCTGTCCCCTCATTGAAGTTCACAAAGATCACAAAGACAAACTCCAGGACAGCCTGCAGGACGCAAAGAAAAGACTGAAAGATTACATTGAGACAAGACACAACTGCAATGAACAAGCGACGTACATCAAGGTCCAGAGGGAGCAGGTGGAAAACAAGATGAAGATGGATTTCGAGGAACTTCGTCGCTTCTTGCAGGCTGAGGAGGAGGCCAGGTTGTCTGCTGTGAGGGAGGAAGAGGAGGAGAAGAGTCGGATGATGAAGGAGAAGATTCAGGCTCTCAGCAGAGACATGGCCGCGCTGTCAGACGCGATCAGAAGCACAGAGGAGCAGCTGACCTCTGACCCCGTTTCCTTAATGAAGAACTTCAAGAATGCGATGACCAAAATCCAGAAGCTACCCGACGAGCCCAAACTGCTTTCAGGAGCTCTGCTGGACGAAGTCAAGCATGTGGGCAACCTCAAGTTCAGCGTGTGGGAACGAATGAAGGAGATGGTCTCCTACAGTCCCATCATACTGGACCCAAACACGGTCGATCCAGCACTCAGTCTGTCTGAAGATCTGACCAGTGTGAGTCATCAAGAAGAACATCAGCGTCCAAACAATCCAGAGAGGTCCAAGTGGAAATATGTGCTTGGTTCTCCTTTGGTCTCGGGAACTCACATGTGGGATGTTGAGGTGGGAGACAACAGACACTGGGAACTAGGTGTGGCATGGGGTGATTCTTGTTTGCCACATTACATAAAAGCATGGTATATTGAATTTCGTGATGATAAATACAAAATGTTTGATGGGTCATTTGAATTTTGGAATCCGCCAGTGAAGCTGCAGAAGATCCGAGTTCACGTGGACATGAACAAAAGATCAGTTTCATTCTCTGAATCACATACAAACACTGAATTGTTCAAAACAGAACCTTCCTCTTGGCCACATTTGTCTGACAACATGAAAATGTTTCCTTTCTTTTACACAACTGATAAAATTCCTCTGCAAATAATTCCACTTGCATGTCGTGTTACGACTCAAAGTCAGTGATGATATTGGAGATGTTTTGCTCCCACAATTGTCGTCAGTCATTTTGTATGAGATTGTTTTCCCCACTCACATAATTTACATTGATTGACCTGTTCAATAAATTCTTTAAAAATATTTATATGTATTTTTTAAGTTAAGGCCATTGGTTAAGAATGTGCAAGAAAGAACTCAATCTGAATGAAATGTCATGTTGTGTTTTCCAAAATGGAATAAAGTGCCTTGACTGTTTATTCAATTATTTCAGTATTTACTTATTTTAATATTGATGTATTTTTTTATCTCAATATTTAGAAAAATATTAATAATTCAATATTGTTTTAATGTTTTTAATATTTCATTGATTATTTATTTACATATTTATTTGATTATTTCAATATATATTTTGTATTTAAATATGTATTCAACCCATCAATATTACTGCTTAATACTTAAATATAAATATATGTATTTTTTTAGTATTTATTCCATTATTTCCTTTTTTTTTAGTTCACTATTTCCCCTCATTTCAATATGTATTCGGTTATTTTACTTTGTAAAATATGCTTTTGATATCCCCCATTAATTTGAATATTAATTCAATTATTTCAAGATGTTATTAATCTAATAGCTGCTTGTTCATTTCAATATTTATCAGAATATTTATTTCATACACCACTATTTCATTTATAATTCCTAATTTATATATATTAGGGGTGTAAATCTCTCCAATTAACACGTATGAAGATACGTATCGAATGTTGTCGATCTCCCTAAATTAGAATGATGTGAAGAAATGGATGGAAAATATTTTCAAAATGATATGTCAACCGTCACTAGATGGTTGGATTCCCTTTGTCTTAATCAGCTGCCTTGATGCGCCGTAGCATTGCCTGGGGGTCCTGGAAACACAGGCTTTCTTGGTGCTTGCTATCAGCTCTTTGTTTTGGGGTCTGGTGGCCCTCATTTTCCACTTGATAGTACTTTATTGTGGCCCTCGTTTCCCTCTTGTAATACAGTACTATCATGTGTAAAATAACGGTAAACAAAAACACCAGCATATTGTAACCCCAAGCTGCATCTCCTAATAATATTTTATTATTTTTTAACTATACTTTAGATTAGAACATAACATTATAACTTTAAGGATATAAATAAGTAACATAAATTAACAAAAAAATAAGTCCAAATGACGCCTACATTGTGCACATTGATATGGAATATACTTTGAAGATAACGAAAACATTGACTTGTTTTTTTTTAATTGCTTGGACACCGAGTTGCTTTATGACAGGAGGTGCAGCCTAGATAGTGTTGTGAAGTTGATCTTTTCCTCCGCGTGTTCGTTTTCTTCCGGGTAGTGAGAATGTTGGTCATCTGGATACAGGCTGGAGACGATGAACAGTTCCTTGGAAGCTTTTATTTGTACAGAATATTCCGGGCACAAGTGAGTTACAGACAATGGCGAAGATTACAGAGGACTTACAATATTCTTATACTATCTTGAAGGGCCTCCAGGCCCGAGGCTGGAATTGTGAAGAGCGTGTCATTGGCCTCGACAACACTGATCTCAAAAGTACACAACGGTGAGAAGTGTTTTTGGTTTGTTTTATTTTTTACCTACAGCGTTGACATTTTGTTAAAAGTGCAGAGGATTTCCATCCATCCATTTTCCACACAACTTATCCTCACACAACTTATATAGTCTATCCAAGTTTTTGGAGGACACAAGTTGTGTGAGGATAAGCGGTTTGGAAAATGGATGGATGGAAATCCTCTGCACTTTTAACAAAATGTCAACGCTGTAGGTAAAAAATAAAACAAACCAAAAACACTTCTCACCGTTGTGTACTTTTGAGTTTGAATTTGTAGCAAGCACATTCGTGTAGTTTGAAGTGCATGTGGAGAGAATGGACTAATACATCACACATTGGGGGGGGGGGGGTCTGGGGGCTTGGGGGCCTGGGGGCGGCTGGGGCTGGGTTGGGGTGGATGGCGGGGGTGGATGGGGGGTCGTGGGGGGAGCGGGGGCTGCAGAAGATCCGAGTTCTTGTGGACATGAACGAAAGATCAGTTTCATTCTCTTAATCACATACAAACACTGAATTGTGCAAAACAAAACCTTCCTATTGGCCACATTTGTTTGACAACATAAAAAAGTTTCCTTTCTTTTACACAACTGATAATATTCCTCTGCAAATAATTCCACTTGTAATGTAAATAAATAATTAAATGTGCCATGAAGTTTATTTGACTGTTTACTCGCGCCACCTGGGCTGGGTCCGATGACGCCCGTGGGACTCGCGCCACCTGGGCTGGAATCATGGCCTTGAGGCTGCCGTGCTTGAGGCGAAGAGCCCAGGGGCTGCAGCGGCTAAGCAGTTGCTCTCACTTTAGGATGACGAGGACAAGGGACTGGCTTCCGTGGTACCGGGACGGGGACATAAAGCTGCCGTGGAGCCGGGACGGGGACTTGTGGCATCCGTGGAGCCTCAGGGGATCATTGGCTTGGGGCTGCAGCGGACGAGGATTTTTTACTTGGGGCTGCAGCGGTTGAAGATCATTGGCTTGGGACTGCAGCAAACGAGAATCAGGGGTTTGTGCCTTCTGCTTCCAACGAGCAGGGGTGGTCCATGTGCCTCCCGCTGGGTCCTTACTTGGTGGCTGCACCCTGTCATAAAGGCATGTGAGTGGATGAGGGATGGTGGAGCCAAATGCAGGGACACAGAAATCAAGTGCAATGCGTGGTACTTTTATTAACCATAGTGAGAAAGGTGAGCAGACAATCATGACAATCAAGATATTATTTTTCTTACGCACGCACATATTCTCACACACACACACACACACACACAAAGAGAGAGAGCAATGATAATAACATGTTGAATTGGTAAGATTACCAAATTAACAATACTGAGCTCTCTCAAAAAAAAAATATATATATATATTGACAAAATTAGCAGCATAAATTGTTTTAAGGAGTATTTTATTGTTGTGAACTCTCTGGCTGAGGAGAAGCTACAAGCTTGTTTTTGCTGCCTTGCACAACACGGGCGATTCCTGGAGATTGGCAAATCCGACCTGTCCAACAACTCTCCTCTTGGTCAGTAAGAAGAAGCCAAATAGCAACTGAGGCTTACCTCAACAAAACCACATGACGGCATGATTTTGGTTCTCCAGGCATGCCTAAATATGGACTTCCTATGACATCATACTTGCTGAGCATACTGGCTGAGAACATGTATGTATGTTGTCATAGGAAATGTGCCCAGGTTTGGGTAGAAGGGGTGGTACTTCGACCGTAAGCGAGGAGGCGGGACCTATGCCGGAAGTTAGGGGGCGCGACAGGAAGTGATGTCACACCTGTCAAACTGTTTGACGTGAAGTGCGTTGTAAACGCTTTCTAATACACCTGGAAATATAAAAAAAATAAAATTAAAAAAGGAGCCCGCAAACTGGTGCAAACTTCCAGATCTGGGATCAGGAACGGTAAGACATACTGAGAACTGAGTGCAGTGAGTAACATCAAATCTAGACAGGTAGACTACATCTTGTGTAGACGGTGTCATCTGAAGGAGATCAGCGACTGCAAAGTCGTGGTAGGTGAGAGTGGAGCCAGACAGCATAGAATGGTAGTATGTAGGATGATTGGTGGTGAGGAAGACAAAGACGGCAAAAGCAGAGCAGAGGACGAAATGGTGGAAGCTGAAAAGGGAAGAGTGTTGTATAACTTTCAGGAAGGAGTTGAGACAGGCTCTGGATGGTCAGGAGGTGCTTCCAGATGACTGGACAACTACAGCAAATGTGATCAGGGAGACAAGTAGGACAGTCCTTGGTGTGTCATCTGGATGGGAAGGAGATAAGGAGACTTGGTGGTGGAATAAGGAGGTGCAAAAGTGGATCCAAAGAAAGAGGTTAGCTAAGAAGAAGTGGGACACTGTGAGGACTGAAGAAAATGTAGTGCAGCCTATACACAGGTTAGAGGTCGAAATACACTCGCACATTATGATTTAGTTTTGACCAAAATTTAGGATTAGTGCTCAGCATTAGGTAGGGTTTTCTGGCGTCATTAAAAAGCATTAAACATCATTAAATGAATTTTGTAAAATTAAAACCTTAATTGGTATTAAAAAACATTAAATACAATGTCCAGAGGCATAAAAAAGTTAAATACAATTGATAGAAAATGTCAACATTTAGTAATAGTTCTATGGTCTATGAAGTCATAACACTGGATGTTTGGAATTTGATGTCTTTGTGTTGGGAAAATTCAGCTGAAGTGTGGAACCTTTCAAAACATGGTTAATTCCCATCAATTGTAAACCCAGAGAGGCTTTCAGCAGCGTGTATAAAAGAGACCTTCAAACTTGGCAAAATGGGCAACAATGCAGTGAAATCCCAGAATGTGGTTGCTACAGATCCCAAAGGGATGTACAGTACTTGGGCAATCCCAGACCCCTTCTGAATGCCATCTTCTTACTTGGATTGACTCCAAGTCACTTGCTCTTTAGACGTGTGCCGTATTTTATTCAGCAACTCCAGAAGATAGCTCACTTAACATCTTTTTTTTACTTCTGGCTCATCTGCCGGAAAATGCGTCACTAATGACAATGTGCATCCGTATAAAATTCAACAAGATTAATGTATACAACATTGTCCAAAGGAGTCACTGTAACACAATTAAGCAATAACCATAAAAATGACTAGTTGTAATTTGCAATGAACAAAATGGCCAGGAGTCCAGTTGCTTCATGTTCCAATTAATTTGCTCTTAATTTGAGAAGAAAAAGGTGCTGTTCCTGTCACCAACGTCCAACGCTAATTCCACTAGTTGCAGAAAAATTACCTCATCACAAATGTATGACTCAATGTTTCAGACTTCCTTTTATAGTATATTTCGAATCACTATCAAATTAATATATCAATGAACTAAAAGTTACAAAATTTGTATGAGGTTAACATATTTGTCCACTTTTCCTAATTAACAAGAGAGGTAAAATTAGAAAAATATATTTGATTGTACAAATATAAAACGTGTGATTAATTTGCGATTAATCACGAGTGAACTCTGGAAATTGTGATTAATTGTGATTACAAATTTTAACTCATTCACTGGGTGCAGTTGTGAAACAATATTTAGCGCTCTTAGCGGAAGCAGCGCATTCTTAGTGGATTTGGCCCTCAGTGTGTTGCTCGAATTTGCCATTCAGAAATTCAGAGTGCACCAAAAACAGAGTGCCAGTACAGGCACTAAGTGATTCGACTTAGGAAACAGTGTGGCAGTGTGTCCGGCGAGATGGAAACGGTACTAGCAAGATGCAGATAATTCTCAGGTTGGTAAGTTATGAACTTCTTTCTGGAAGTTTGCGGTTAAGTGGCGCTACGTCTGGAGCTTTTCTTAAGGTGGTAGTTGTTGACATTAGCAAGCTGTTTGGGATAACGAGTTGGTTACTACTGAGTCGATTTGTAAAGAAAACACAAATAGTAGTCTTGCTAACACAACACACTGGTGCGTTCGGAAATTAATGGGAGCAGAGCACAATTTGCGCCTCCGAACATAAGCACTCTCAGTGTGCACGGACTAGAGAAGAGCATATTTCCGTACGCATTCATATATGAGTTTATGACTTACATCTTTACTGATTGCAGTAGTTCAAGTGTACACTTCCTGTAGCTGGAGAAGGGTTATCGAACTTATTGTCAACAACCCTGTTTCGGACAGTTCAGATGGAGAATTTAAATGTCCATTTTCTTCGTCTGCCTGGTGTTCAGTAGCACGTTTGGATCCACTAACCTCCGAACATTTCCACCTTTGCCACTTAATTGTGTTTTCTTCAAACAACAGCCACTACTTAAACTGATTGGCTCATTTTCAGTCAGAGCTTGTAAATGTAATTGAGCAACTGTTCCTTCCTAAAATTCAGGCTCTGTAGTTCAGACTTTATCAACAGACAGCTGGATTGATCTAGTGAAGGGTCGTTTGCGAACGAGCAGGTACAAAGAGCCGGTACAAAGAAGTGAACAATGAGAGCCGACTCCCTCCCTCAAGAGCCAGCTCCGTCATTTTCTCTCTCTCTCTCTCTCTCTCTCTCTCTCTCTCTCTCTCTCTCTCTCTCTCTCTCTCTCTCTCACTCTCTCTTCCTATGTCGCTCTCTCTTTTGGCTGCGCTGCTCATAGGGAAAGATGGGAAGAGAAAGGGGAAGGGCAGTGAGTGTACTGAATGCTCCGCGTCTCCGCCAGTCAGAGAGAGACAGGAGGAGGAGAAAACAAACAGAGATGAAGAGAGTTGAAGAGTTAAGTATTTAGTTTTTCTGAATGCCAGTTTGAAAAAAAATAAGGTATTTTATCCTGGACCTGGTGAGTAGCTTATAATGTTTGTTTTGTTCACTGCTGCTGCTGTTGCACTTAAATTACTACTCACTAATTTTATTTGATTGTTATTTTGATTGTTGTTGGTTGAAGTTTTAATTTTGTTGCTTATTTATTGTTTGTAGCCTTTTTAACTTTCAATAAAATAAAACAAAAAATCATTTTCTTTGCTTGATAATTGTTGCTATTTGCAGTCAATAGAGTTTAATACTTAGTTAACCAAGTAATTTATCAAACTGTATGCTAAATTTGTCATAAATATTTAAAAGAAAAGCTAAAGTTAAAAGAGCCGATTGAGAGCCGATTGAGAGCCAAAAAGAGCCGGCTCTTTTTACTGAGCCGATCCAAATGAACCGGATCACCTAAAAGAGACAGAAATCCCATCACTAGATCGATCCCGCTTGTCCTTGATAAACTCACCATCTGCTAGCATATTTTCTTCTGAATTATGAATAACACTGTATTTAATTGCATTGGCACATAAGTGCACCCGTGGTTCTTTGACATTAGAGAGTTGCTACTACACCACTATAATTATAGTTACAATTTAAAAAGTGCAGTGTCTCAATGTGGTACATCAAGTAACAATGGCAAAATACATACAGTATAAGATGACATTTGCCAGTTCATCTTCATCTGAGCTACAGGGTAACCAGTGTTCCCTCACTGTCCTGAGGAAACACTTAAACCATCATTAAACATTAATGTGCAATTATTTATAAATTGAGCACGTGTCTCCTTACATTACCGTAAAGTACATTCTTGAGTTCTTTATACAGGTATGTTTATGCAGTTCACAGATTACAAGCGCAGCCATCAGTTACCACAAGGCAGTCACAAAGTAAAGTGGTGCACTGTCAAAGCTGGGGGGAACACAGTAAGCCCCCGCAAATCATGTCAATGCTTCCCAGAGGACGACTTTTCCAGATGCCACTGTTTTTCCTCTTCACTGAGGCTTTAGCACATTGTGGGTGTGTGGACATATGTGTGCTCATATCATACAGTATCTCAAGTATGAACACGTAAAAGTGGGTCACAGCTGCCTATAGGAGACCATTTTCACAAACCAAAGCCTTTACTTGGACACAGAGGAGAAATTAAATGTGTATCAAACTTCAGCCTCCTCTCAAATCGTATGTTCTTTTCTATGAAATGGAGCGCAACATGGGGAAAACACTACGGCATAAATTTTCCAAATAGGCTGTCATACTGATATGCGTCCATTCGCCTCCTGCTCTTCCACTTTTATAAGCCTTACAACCAGCATTTCATTTCTCTGCAATATCTTTTCTGTCTCCCAAAGATGAGGAAAGCTTGTTTCTCATGCTGACCTTATCTTTGTTGTGGGGGGAAAATCCATTTGAGGAACTTGCATTTTCAATTTCAGCTTCAAAGGTTGGGGCATCGAATAATTCTTGTGGGGTTTTCTTCAAAGACACACAAATACACAACAAAGTTATTTGTATTGTTTTTATTGGGGTTGGGGCTTTAATTTGACAAATTATTTGTTTTTACCACTTAAGGATGGACTCGGTGCAGATGTGGACAAACAATCATTCACACAAGCATGAGGAGAACATGTCAAAGTATTAGATTTTAAATAGGAACAGGGTTCATCATATTAGTGCAATGATTTGATCTTAGGGTCTCTTCTTTGAAATTACATACCTGGCACTTTCCTCCACCCATTCCAACCTGCTTGGATCAATTTCTTCACCTTCTTACTACACTAGCAATTCTCTGCTCTGGACTCTCACTCAACTCTCACGGCTCCATAGCCCACAAATTTGGTCATAACTTAAGTTATATTTTCGTATGCACACACGGTATTTGCGCAGTTGTGGGCGTGAACACAACTGACTTGATTCACATCCAATCGAAGCAGCTCCTCTTATTCCCTTTAAAAGCAATGCAGAGAGGCACACAGTCCTTGATATGGATGAAGCAGAAATCACATAAAGGAACGAGAAGACCAAAGTTGGCCAGGGTGATCACAGATCACCGCTGCAAAGTAACCAATCAATTATTTATCAAATTATAAATTCTTAGATTGTAAGTCTTGGTTGAATTCAAAACAGCACAAATATTTTTGCCACAGTTCTCAGTATTTGTTAGAAATTAGAGAGAGTTGTTATAGAAGCTGTTGTGGTCTGTCATGCTTTCCTTGTGTCTGTTTTTCCATGTCTGTCTCATTAGGTTGTTTTGTCTACCTTTTCTAGTCAGCCCGATGTCTTGTGTCTTCCAATCAGCTCCCTCAGCTTCAGCTCAGTTTCCCGGTGCCTCGTCAGTTGGTTTATATTTCGTTCACGGCTTTCTTTCGGTCTGTAAAGTTAAGATGGGAACTTTCACCGGTTATTTTATCTTTAATGCTTGTTATACTAATAATAACAACCAGGAGACTGCATATTCTTACTTGAACTATTTACTGGATGCCTGAAAGATCGAGTACACAGCTGTGGAGCCTCATCTGCTGAATGCGGAAGAAGGTTTGATCTATTCAAAATGGTCTCTACTCTTACACTGTCTTGGCCGCCCACCCACACGAGGGACAGCTCAGCCTAGCCCATGTGAAAATGTGTGACCTGATGGTCTTAACTGGTTTCAACTGGATAAATGTGCCAGAGTGCAGATAGATAGAAAGGTGCCAAGCCAGGACAGGTCACAGCTACACAACGGCCTAGCTCAAGTCACCTATCTACACATTAAGAGGCCTAATCTAACTGGACCTTGTCGCTGTCACGTACCATTGTCCAGTGTTTGCTACATGTAGCGGTGGGTGTTATCTTTCCCAGCATTTCTATTTGACTTTGACTTTTGATTTTTATTAGGACTTTGTTGATTTTGGATTTTGCTGTTGTAGGGTTGTCAATAGTATCAATACTTTGCACGTATCAGGATACACTACTACTTTGTCATGGTATCGATACTATCGATGCATGGTATTGTACCCGCATCGCCCATAGCGCAGCCTACTCGGCAGACAGCCTTGCTCAGCTACGTTAGGCTGCTTTAAATATGGCCAGTGCGGCGGCAGGAGTGCCAAACCAGCCAGTCTTGGTGGACAAGAAAAAGCAAGATGCCTAGCCATTAGCCGGCATTTTTTTTTTTAAATCTCCGCAGTATCAAAAATTTTATTGAGTATCAAGTATTTTCCTGGGTATCGATGTTGAGTTTTAAATTATATATATATATATATATATTAACATGTATATTTATAAATATTTCATTTTAGCTATGTCAAGCCTTATCTAGCTAAGGAGAGAAGAGTTACAAACACGGACGGAGTATTATTCCTTCTATCTTTCACATTGAGCAAACACGTTTAGTTTTTTTTAACAGTGTGGTAAAAGTAAAAGACTCGCTCGCACTGTGATGGTGTGTTCAATTGAAAATCGAAAGCTCCCAGCGCTTCCCAGCCTTATAAATGCACAACAAAACATGTACTAACTAACTAACTAACTCTGGTTGGTGGCCCGGTCGTTGGTGGGTGGTGGGTGGTGGGTGTTGGGTGGTGGGTGGTGTCTGGTCGGTGCTGGATTTCACTTTCCTTTCTTTTCTTTGGTCCTTCCTCGGGTCTCCTGACGGCCTCACGACTCTGGCTGGATTCTGAAGTGTTCGGTTTAGGTGAACGGTATGGGATTTTTTAATAGGTTTTAGGTGAACTAATGAATACACACTCACGCGCACGCACACACGCACATGCACATACACACTCACATACAAAATAAAAAATTATAAAAAAATAATAATAAAAAAAATATTTAATTTAAAAAAAAAGAGCAATGATGATGACATGTCAAATCAGTAAAATTACCGAATGAACTGAGTTCTCCAGAAAAACAAACAAAAAACATGTAACTATAATGTTTACATGATAGGCAGATAGCCTACTGGCTTGGCTTGTTAGATTCATCTCCCTTGCTGAGTTTGAGATCCAACTTGAGGAAGAAGGTTGATTAAAATCCAGATTTTTTTGTGAAACTTCAAGGCATCAGTAGATGTATCACAATTTAGCTGTTCATCAGAGTAGTGATGTTGTCTAAGATGTTGTTGTTTCCGGGAGGTTGGGTAAAAGGCGGGCTAGAAAGAGTTTACGTTTATGATGCTTTCTGGCGTCTTCCCTGCTAAATAAACCAAACACGGCAAGACAGAATTGTAGCACGTCTCTCTTTATTTTTACTCTCTCTCATTCGAACGAGGCTCGCTCGGTTACACCTCTCTCTCTTTTCGGCTCATGACATGCATAGTACACAAAACATCATGTCAACAGCATGTAAAATACAAAACCAAAAGTAATAATTCACAAAACAATTAGTAGTCATTTGCAAGTAAATAAAAATGCATAATTGCAAACAACATGTTACAGCAGCTCCAAATCCTCACTTAATTCCACCAACTTCGACCCTCCACGCGGCGTCCGCATTGCCGACACCGCAAACCTTGAGAGCGGGCTACCAGTGGATGGGGGGTCGCCAAGAGGTTCACTGCAGCAAGCCCGAATAGGTGCTTCTGTTCCCGGTGCACGCATCCCTTGGGTCTGGAGCTTATTGCGTTCCAAGTTCTGCCCGCGGCCCCGCTCCAAGTGGTGGCTCGGGGTGATGGCTTGTGCATAATTAAGCGGCGGGAAGGTCTGGATCCCGTCAGGCGGCCGCCTTTTTACCCACTCCTGCCCGACCTCCGTTGGAGCTGCAAGCGGCTTAGGAGCCGGGCGGTTGCCGAGGATACGCGGACGGTCTGCGCGAAAAAACATAGCGGACGAGCAATCGCTGTCTTAGAATAACTGTGTTTTCTACTTCCCGATTCTTTGTTTTCATTTTGTTAAATGTTTGTAGACCATTCATCCCAAACTGCTGAAGTCGTTAGTTTATTAGAAAATAAAAAAATAAAAAAATTGTATTCTACTTCTAATAATGTGAAGTGTTGTTCATATGCCGTAGGCGCTCTTCACTGCCTCCTGTAGCCTAAGAGAATATCGACCACAGCGGGAAAAAGCCGCACTGAGTACGATGAAGGCAAAACGTGTGCTCGCAGGCGTACATGCGTCAAGCAAACCCTTCGAAAGTGGAGGGGATTGATCGTGGTCTTCATAAAACTGAGGGGGGCATCCCCCCGCCCCCAGTAACATCTGCGCCCGTGCTGCAGTGTAGTACTAATAGCGTAGTGACCGACAAATATTGCGCTTCCATTAGACAACAAACGTTACAATATACCGTATCCGCCTTCTTTGTTTTTTAAACAGGCCCAGATTTCCCTTTAAGTCAGTTTGTGAGTAATTTCAGTATTCTTTTTTGTGACATTTGTGTTTGGTGGTGTCCCTAGAGATTTTAAAAGCTTGGACAACACTGGTCTAAGTTAATCAAATAAGATCAGTCCAACTCAGAAACATCAATGTCAGCATGGGGAGCATCCACAAAATGAAGATTGCAACGTAACGTGTTATTTAACAATTGTGACACACTCACATTAGTTCGGTATTAGTTTTCCAGCTCATTACCCGGAGTTCCTTGAATCCATGTGTCTCTCCTGAGACACATTCTGCTCTCGCCATGGAAAAATCCATCACATGAATTTAGCAACATTGTGGACAAAGGGAAAACAAACCGTGTCTAATGCCTAAAGCGAAAAAGCTGTGTGTTATGGTTTGTAGGGTACTAATGAGTACTCCAGGCTCTCAATTTCTGCATCATCCATATGTGCAGGGCCATAGGCACATGGTAACTCTGCCTCAGCAACTGTATTTCTCTCTCTGGCTTCCATCTGACTACTGTGGTAAATAAAATGTGCCCGAAGCTCGCCTGAAAAGCGCAGCTTTTATGAAAAGCTTTATGGCGTCCTTCCGACGTGGTCATACAAATAAATATATCAGGATGTTAGACCTTTTATAAGTGTTTATCTGAAACAAAAATCATGTGAAATTATGTGTTGTACTGATGTGATGTACCAGATCGGTGAATTGTTGTCTTAACATTCCACCATTTTATATGCTTCACAGTGGACCATGACAGCAATAGATACTGATTCAAAAACCCCAAGCCACTGGCTATGTTTACATGAAAAGCATTAACCTAACCATTGACCTTTTTTTCAATAAGACCAGCAGGCAGACAGGCAGAAGCAAAGAAAAGAAATGAAGATAAAACAGCAAATAAGATGTCATCAGTTACATGATGCAGAGAAACTAAATCGTTTAAACTGTGAAGTAAGCCATGGCTATATTTACATGGAGAATCATATCATAGTAACGATATTTCAAATAATTTCTTGTAATAAAATAATAAAGAAAATACAGACAAATATAGTAGTTCTGAATTACTATACCATTACAATTAGTACATTAGGGCACAGTGGTAGAGTAATAGTCTCCCAACCCAGAGGTTGTGGATTCGATCCCTGAACCTTGTGACCATGTCAAAGTGTCCTTGAGCAAGGTAAAGAACCTTGTAGCTGGAGAAGTGCTATACAAGTGAAAGCCCATTTACCATTAATAATAATAATAATAATAATAATAAAAACAATAATAATAATAATAATACCCGTGATAATAATAATAATAATATTGATGATAATAATAATAAAAATAATTAAAAGAATGGCATTCTGCAACAAAATACCAATTTCTGTAACAATGACTAGTTCACTTATTTGCATGCAAGGGACTACTATGAAAGAGAAATAACTTGCAAGAAAGATCTAGAAAGACATATATAAATATATATATATATATATATATATATATATATATATATATATATATAGACATATATAAATATAGATATAGACATATATAAATATAGATATAGACATATAGATCAAATTACTCACGTGTCTCTATCATAAATGCATTTCTGATGTTTCTAACATCTGTGTCAAAATCGGTCAAGAATTTGATAATTAATTTGCTGGAGACAAACACAGTAACCTCATTACAAATGAATGGAAGAGATCATTGGGGCTTCCAGTTTACAAGATGACGGCTAGGTCTGCTAGCCCTTCTCACCCATGTAATTGAACAGGAAATATGCAAGCTGTTTTTGGATTTGTAACATCATTGTATTGAAAAAAGAACATCAATATTAAGCATAGGCCAGAGAACTCAAATGCAAAATAATGTAATGTAATCATTGTTGTCATTATTATTTTATTTTTCACATGCAGACAGGGAGGCTCTACCTTGCCTGCCTTCCCTGACCGCACGTCCCTGGACCAAAATGACCTTATTTTGCAAAAATTTTGTACTTTAAGTCTTTTTGTGTAGCATACTAGGATTACAGTATTTAAGAAGGAAGCTAACCTAACCTGTTTAAGATCCTGGCCACACTTAAACAGCATTTACAAAGAAATGGTTCCCTGATGCCTATAACATGGACCAAACTACAAGATAAGAACTGATGACTGGCAAAAGAATGGGTAAAATTGACACTGTTAACAAGTTGGCATGGCGACAAAGCTTCAAACCAATTCAGCTTACCATTGTTGTTTGTATTTTATGATAAAAAAAAATGTTTTTTTAATTCTTACTTACTCTTTGATGTTGATGCAGTTACTAGTCCAGCTCAATCCTGTCCATTTTGCACTGTGTAAAGTCATTCAGTTCTACAGTTCCGAAATGCTTGTGATTGTAGTACTGAGTTTCATTTAACAACAAATGCAAACTTGCAGATGGTAATGCATGCTGCAGGGGAAGATTGTGACAAATTGAACCCCAACGGGCAACTGAGGACATAGTTGAACTCCAAATTGTACAACTTTAAATTCCATTTAAAACAAAATTGATGCAGTTAGCGCATCTAAGGCAGCCTGTCTGTTTTCCTTGCTTTCCCTCCTCCTCCAACGCAGCTGACTCAAATGAACTTATCAGCAAGCTCTTAGAAGAATGATAACGATCCTGGTCATCGAATCATGTGTGTTGGTGGAGGGAGAGATGGAAAACAAGCAGTGCAGTGACTCTCAAGGACAAAGGTTCCTTACCCCTGCCCTAAGGAATGTTTTGAACACGCACATTGAGTTATGACACTATAAAGTGTCTAACATACTCAGTAAAACATTGCAAAGCACTGTAAAAGAGACTGAATATGTTGTACTATATGTTATATATCAATTCTCTCTACAGATTTGCTCCAAAGACTTCACTGATCCTGATCATATCTGTGGCGTTTTAAAAGCTGTTGTAAAGCTGAGCTGAGTATGGCGTTAATGATATTTGTTAAAGGGAGATGCTTGCTTGAAATGGTTTCTAATATACAAGGCAAGGAGGAGGTCTAATATTTAATTGGAAGAGTTAATCCTACTAATTGGCTCACACTAATGGTGTCCACAGACAGCATGTTAAAAGAAGATATTTCTGATAAGGGCCCACAGACTGGGCGATCACAGACTCTGATTAATAGTATTTACTAACAAGCTGTAATAGAAAGGGATGTGTATGGAAGCGTTTAGTCATTCGCATTCATTAAAGAGTAATACCAGTCGAATAAAGTACTTCCACATAATTGTAGTTGCCTGCAAGAAGATTGTCTGAGATCTCCCATCTAAGATGAGTTTGAACTTTATGTACTGCATCATAGTGGAACATGTTCTTCAAAATGTCAAAATGAGTCGTTACTTTACTTCTACTCATTCATTCAATGCTCCCACACAGATTTTTAACTGAGAGCATTACTTCTTGTTGCTTTGAGTATTGTTTGAGCAATGAGCATTGAGCAAGATGCCCGCACCTGGGAGCTAACCTGCCGCCACACCAGGCAGATGCCCGATTTTCAAAATGAAAAAGTAGAATAGTTTGACCAAATGTCATCGGTAGTCAATATTCTTCAACGGGGGTTGGAGTTTGGTGGGGAGGCTACATACTGCCGACCTCAATTGCTAATGCTAAAAGCTACCTTGTATGACTTTTCAACAACGCTAAACAAGTCAATGCAGTGCACTCACCATTATCTACCATTTTTTGCTTAGTACCGACAGCTATTGGAAACTGGCTGTGCTGTTTACCTCGCGCCAGTCACGCATTGGGGAAATACCGCTAAAAAGCTCGGCTTGCGTTGTCCGAACAGCAACTCTGACGACTGCGGTTGATAGCAGGAAGTAGTTGTAGTTCCTGTCATCGCCTGCTACGTTTGTCCATCCTGTTACCGACGTCTGTTTACCTTACCCTACTTGTTACTAGCTACAGTACTAGTAGCTAGCAATACCTCATGTTTATTAGGCCTTTCTTTTGTACTTTTACTATATTATATATACATATTATATAATATATACAATACTATTTCCCCTATTTGGACTGGACTGCTTTTTTATATAGCGCTTTATCTAGACTATGTGGGCCCACAGCACTTTACAAAGCCTCACATTCACCCATTCACACACACCAGGGGTCGGCTGCTGCCATGCATGTCGCTGCCAGGTCCACTGGGAGCAAATCAGGGTTCAGTGTCTTGCTCAAAGACACTTTGACATGGTCACCAGAGAGGATCGAACCCACAACCTCACAGATGGGAGACGACCACTCTACTACTGAGCAACGCCAACCCTACTTGTTAGCAGTGTTTTATTAATAATTTATATTTGTAGTATAAATAAACGTCCCTACCTTTAGCAGTGCTTTATGCTTTGTGTGACCATACTATATCTACTCAGTTGCATCTTTGTTATTTCTTTGAGTTACTCTTTCAAACTCTTTGTCTGCTTTGTGGTCGAACTATTTGCATATGGTTTTGAATGATCTGACCATAAAGTGGAGCATGCAGAATCAGAGTCTTATACCAGGCTCATCCCAATCAAGGCCATCTGGTAGGCCAGCACAAACAAAATACACAGTTAGAACTTACTTGTGCCAAGCTAGTGATGAGTTATTAACATTGTTTTTTAGTTTTAAATTATATTTTAGCCGTTTTAGATTTAGTTAACTCAGTATGGCTAAATGAATAGCATTTTATGTGTCTCACACTCCTGAGAAAATAAGGGAGTGTATGGGTCTGGTATCTGTCTCTTCCGAAGGAGACGGGCCGATGTGTGATTGTTTTTTTCTAATCTGATTTATAGCTATGGGAACTTGCTGAACTTGCAGAAGGGAGGAGAGAGGGATTTTCTTGTATTCATTTAGTTGTAACCAGGTGTGTTGTGGGCTGACCTTTTTCTGAACCCTTTTTGTGAATAAATAACGATGTGGGCTAGAAAGAAAGCATCACATTTGAACGGAGCACTGCTTGGGTGACTTCATTTGTGCGACCAGAAGCTTCTGGTAATTAAAACCTTTGCAAAGGAACTTCTTCAACAGAATCTCACCATTCAGTTAATTGAACACGCAAAGAGTACAATACTTAATATTGTCTACTCTAACAAATGGTGACCGCCGACGCTGAATTATAACGAATGGTCTCCTCCGTTGAACCAAACGGATGGTGTTATTCTGACGTGGAACAAGCTGCGGCGTTCAAGGACGGGCGGAACTTCTAGGCCTAAATAAATAAAGTACGGTAAGTGGAGACTGTTATCCACGTAGAAGAGGTTGTGTCTGTCTGGTCCGCTGCAGCTGGTTTTTTCGTCTTCCAAATTATCTAAATTTTAAAAGAGATCTGTGTGAACAAGTTAAAGTTTGATGTCGTTAGAGAGTTGATAATTCCGACGATCTTGAACTAAACACGTCGTGGAGTGGTGCATTTGAAGGTGACGTGATGCAGACTCGAAGTGATGAAGCTTTTTTTGTACAGGAAGAAATAGCGGTTAATTTTTTGATTTGTTTTGTTTTTCGTCAACGCTATGAAGAATCCTTAGACCATAATATATATTGAATAAAAGGGTTTGCCGGATGACGTAACAAGTCTTTCTTGTTTACTAAGGATCGCGAAGATTATGGTACGCGCTTCTGTTTTTTAAGCAGTTTTGGCCGGATTTGAGGACAAGTAACATAATTGTTCATGGCTCTTGGTGTGAAAGTTCTCTACACGTAATATGTCTTTTATTTGAAAAAGCGCCTGTTTGAAATTGAACAGAAAGGGGTCCAGGTTGATTACAGCGATGGTTGGATTTTGTATCACTGTATTTGCAATCGAGAGATTACGTGATTTATTTTATTTTGTTGGCGCTTCTACAATATGTAGTTTTGAGGTCAGGATTCCCGTTTGAATTCCTTTTGTTCCACGGTTGAGTTCGTTAGTGCGTGACAATTTCTTAAGAAAATGCGCCTTGCAGAAATTTTGCAAAATAAAGGGAGAACAGTTTAGCTCAGCGGGATTGGGTAACCGCTGTGTATAAACGAGAGGTCACGTAATTCTTATGTCTGTCTGTGTGTGGCCATATGTGTTAACATATTGAACTATTAATACTAAAAGTGAGACGTCACTGTATTAAAACCGAATGTATACATCAAAAACTACAAACAAAATGGAGGCGATTTCGACCCGGATACAGAATGGTTTGTCCTGAATGCGCTTCCGGTTCAGCGAAAAATAAAAGCGTCGATGAACAATGAAAAAACGAACTATGGATCGATTGTATACAAAGCTTTCGCTGGACAAAATGGTATGTCAGACTTTTGTATTTTCTTTATTGGTAATGGAAAAAGGCTGAATTTGATGCTAAAATGACTCCAGCATTTGTGGAGCAGTTTACGGGTGGTTTGTTTGAAGTTACCCGTTTACTGAAATCACCGTATAAAACTGCGGTTTAAATGCTATAAGATTTGTAGACAACGAATTGATAGAATAACACCGTTTATTATTTTATAATGACTGAAGAGTGTGTGCGTATGCATTTGAGTGTGTGACCTAGCTTCTAAAAAGGTGGGGGCTATTTTTGTTATTGTGTGTGAGAAATGTGCATATGGGGATTTTGTTTGTTTTTCTTCAATATTTTAACTAAGTCTGGTGTTGTTTTGTGTGAGATGATATTGTTGTGATAGTGGCGTTTGTTTTATTAATGGGAATATGATAAAATAGGTTTTGCGATTTATAATGTTAAGATCCACCCCCCCCCCCCCCCCCGTTTCTAGGTTAGAAAAAAAGGTGGGGGCTGGGCTGTGCGCTGTGAGCATAATGTGTCCTCGTAATGGGACTCTTTTTTTGTCAAAATGGTAAGAGAGGAATGATAAACAATATAAAATAAGTAATAGTATTTGACTGAGCTAATAAATCTTTACACTTTAATGATTGATGACGATGGTTAATTTGTTAACTTTCCCTTTTCGGGACAAATGAATAAAGAGTAATGATAAAATAATGGCATTTTGTTTGAGAGTTGATATAATTATGCCTACATCTTTATAGCTGTGGCTGGAAGTAAGATAGTTGAATAAGGAGTTATGAATGTTTTTGGAATTGACATGTTGATAATGATTTTTAATTATTTATTTATTTATTTTTTCTGAGTGTGTCATTTCAGAAACTGATGTTTGAGTTCCAAGGCAGATGAGGGTTTGATGGCCTTCACTGATGCGCCCCAGCTGCTGATACGTTGTATGGCTAGTAGCTATTTGAAGGGGTATTGAAAAAAAAAAAAAGAAAAAAGAAATGAATAAAGAGGCTGTGTTTTTTACGAAACATTTTTGAGAAAGCAGGGAGTGAACTGTCTTGCTATGATCCCATATCCTCAGTCTGGCATTTTTAATGCATTGTATCAACGAGTGTGCATTTTTTTTGATCAGGTGAGCTCTCAGAAAGACTGTGTGTCATCGGATCCACATTGCAGACAGCGTCTGAATGGATGTGGCAGAGATCAAAGGTCAAAAGCCGCAGAGCAACAGTCTTCTCGTCCTGTGCCTAAGAAAAACATGATGTTCAAATTCCTCAATGCCCAGTGACTGTGTATACGCCTCATTCTAGTGACTTTTCCCCTATGGCTGTTTTGCATCCAGAGGAAATCTAAATGCCTGCTCTGAACATTGCTGCCACAGCAGCCGCCATGCTGGCCAGGACTGAACATTGACAACAGCTGCCGTCCTGCCTTTTGCTGGGGGTCTGGACTGAGAAAGTTGGTGGTCGGAATGAGATGTGATCCATTCAGTAAAATGCTACATAGTGATATGCAAGGCATTTTTAATGTGTTGAGTGGGGAACTGTGATCTATGGCAAGATATTTCAGGAAATTGAAAACGACATATGTAAATTTGAAATGAGGGATGGAGAAAATTTATTTCAATCTATAGCCTACTAAATTTTTGCCTATATTTTTGGGAGAATCAGTTTCTGAATTGGTACGATGGGAATTTTATTAATATGTTATTATATGATATATTTTTATTTTCCCCGTAAGGAACTTTTTTGGACTTCGTCCAGCTACAGCTATAGTATAAAATAAATAATAGAATAAAATGAGTAGTAACAAGTAAAAGACTAACTAAGAGTTTGATGGCTAAGTTTGATTTTTTTAATAACAGCACTGTGATTTATAAATCCCAGAAATATTTTGTGTGCTGTTTTTTATGAGCCCCGCTAATATGTAAAAGATTAGAAGTTTGAAGATAATTTTTAGTTTGATTAAATCTAGGAAATGGTAGATATTTGTGAATTTTGTGTGATTTTATCCTCAGCCCCACTAATCTGTAAAAGAGGTGAGGTTGATTGGCAGTTTAAATAATTTTCGGGACTCTAGGAGAATTAGAGTAATATGGTTACCTCTATTTTTTATGGTCCCAAAGTCATCATATATTAGTGTCTTAAGTTGTATTTGCTTATGCTCAGTTTTATAGTGTTTTGTAGCTCTTTTGTTTATCTCATAGCCTGATTTAGAGGGTTGAGTTATTTATGACGTCTTTTGAGTCATGAGGTCTCTATTTTGTCCTCCCTTTGTCTTGACGTGTTTGAAAAAATCAGTGGATCTTTGTCAAATGAGGGAGTTTATGTTTAAGAATTTAACCAATGTAGACGAGTTAGAAAATTAAAATTAAACTTAAAAACGAAATTAAAAAGGTTGTGGGGTATCGGCCTACACTCCAATTGACAGGATGAGTTTGAAAATGATAATCCACAGTTTGAATATGAAGAAATCTACCAGAGGAAATCGATCGCAAAGTAAGTCTGAAGCAAGCAAGGACAATAATGCATATTTGCCGAATGAAGGTAATTACATTATATTATATATTTTATCTCAGAATCATATTTGAAAAATGTAATGTTTGGAGCCCAGTGTTTGCAAAAGAGTATAGATAATGTGAATTTATGTGAGTTTTTCCCAGCATGCCAGGATTCGGCCGGTCATGGGATTCTGGGAAGAGAATAAGAGATATGAAAGGCACAGTTATGCAAATTTAGAACAAATTTAGTCATGGTAAAAAATTACCTATTATTGAACAAAACCTATTTGAAAGATAAATATTTACAAACTCTGTCTTATATTAATGAATGAGCGAATGTCATTCAACTCAATCAAGGGCTGGGCTCTATTTTAATGTCACAAAAATAGATCTTTTCCTGTTCCAACAGCACAGGACCTACGGATCTTAATCAAATAACATTTACTAATCCCAACTAACAAAAACTATCAGGGTTTTTTCCTCCAAATAAAATTTATGTGAGTTTATGAGAAACTAAAAATGAAAAGTTTCTGCACTCAGGAGAACGGCCCCAGGGGGTTGATGAGGAGAAATTCCACAACTGGAAAGGAGACGTGCCAGGCTCGGCTATCTCATCAACTGATGATCATCAATCTTATCACCTCCGACCTGGAGCCACGTCAGCTGACCCAGTGATCGTTCTGGAGCGGCCGTTTCGACACCGTTTGAGGACATCAGTCAACGGATCAAGAGCAAGTGCCTTTTTTTGGGCAATCATTCCTTTGATCAGTCACATTTTGGGCAGAATAATCCCAGGTGACAAATCGAAGAATTTGGGTAGTCTACCCCAAATTCTTAAAGAAGAGACGAACTATTGCGACACTCTTTTCATTAAAAAAAAAAAAGACCTTCAAAGAACTTCATCACAAGATGGCTTCAAAGAACACATATTCGTCTGCCGATACATTGCGACACTTTTTAATGAACAACATTTTATGTTAAGCCTCACATATGCTATGCTTATTCCACTAAAAATCTTTTAAATGTATCAAATTGTTTTTTAATGTCATATGATTGCTAAACTACCTCCTCTTCTGCTAAAGGGATGTTTTAAGGATAATTATTTTTATCACACAACCATTGAAAAAAAAATGTTTTAATGTGTTGAGCTCTCAAGAGCTCAAATGAGGGAATGATGAGTTATTAACATTGTTTTTTAGTTTTAAATTATATTTTAGCCGTTTTAGATTTAGTTAACTCAGTATGGCTAAATGAATAGCATTTTTATGTGTCTCACACTCCTGAGAAAATAAGGGAGTGTATGGGTCTGGTATCTGTCTCTTCCGAAGGAGACGGGCCGATGTGTGATTGTTTTTTTCTAATCTGATTTATAGCTATGGGAACTTGCTGAACTTGCAGAAGGGAGGAGAGAGGGATTTTCTTGTATTCATTTAGTTGTAACCAGGTGTGTTGTGGGCTGACCTTTTTCTGAACCCTTTTTGTGAATAAATAACGATGTGGGCTAGAAAGAAAGCATCACATTTGAACGGAGCACTGCTTGGGTGACTTCATTTGTGCGACCAGAAGCTTCTGGTAATTAAAACCTTTGCAAAGGAACTTCTTCAACAGAATCTCACCATTCAGTTAATTGAACACGCAAAGAGTACAATACTTAATATTGTCTACTCTAACACTAGCCACGATTACCCTGCCTGCTAACTCAAATGCTACTCTGTCCTCTCCACTGCCATGTGACCACTACAAGGAAGTTAACATTTCACATCCAGCCTGATACTCTGGGGAACAAGCTACCAGTCAACAATTTTCACACCAATGCACCCTTCATCAACAGCCATTTACATACTCCCAAGACAAGGCTAATATAGAGTTCATTATGAGCCTGTGATGCGCGGAACTGTGGCAGCAAGTAATGCTCGCCCTGAGATTTGCTCTTCTTTTGAACCTTTTCTGGAACAGATGCACAGCATATTTTAACCACTCACTTTGTTTTCAGGAGGCCAATAACATACTATTGGGTCTAAAACAAGGAAAGTTATTCGTTGCAGAATTTTCTGTTAGCATCTGCATTTTGTTGCTGGCGAGTGGATGGGATGACAAGGCCCTGAGTGGTGTGTTCAGGACTACGATCATATCTGAAGTAAAGGATAAACTTGCAGCCCAAAATGATATGTCCACATTGGAGGTCTCATCTTGGTGGCTATCTATCTATAATGAGAGTGACAGAGTGAGAGTGACACACCATTGTTAGGTGCTGGATCCACTTGCTGCCAAAAGACCCTAACCATCACATCATCCTAGCACTCTGCGGGCCCCCATCAGTGCTAATGAACGAAACAGGGCCCTAGAGGAGTCAACAACTGTGCTGCGCTCAGCCAGGACATGTTCTCTCTGGTTGTCCGGTCTGCATGTTACTCACCAACTATCGTTTGTTTACATTTTAAACTTCAGCAACCAATGCGAGGAACCTTTTACATGCTGTGATTGCATGATTACAAATTCAGTATCCTGGTGCCCTCATGCTGTTCTTTAGAGACTTCAATCATGTTCCTCTCACTCATTGTCAGCTTCACACAACATGTACTGTAGACCGCAACAAAAGGATAAAAAAACAACTGCACTTTCTTTCTATGCCAAATGTGAAGGGACATCGTCTTGTAGATGTATTTATTATTATTATTATTATTATTATTATTATTATTATTATTATTATTATTATTATTATTATTATTATTATTATTATTTTATTATAATTATTTTAATTATTTTAGATTACGTATTATGTTAAATTTTATCAATCGTGTTACAGCTGCAAATGTTATAATGTGCTCTATAAATACACTTCAGTTTAGTTGAATTGTAATAAAAAAAAGAAAAAAGAAAAAGAAAAACTTGTTTTCTCTGGTTTTTGATCAGAAACAAGTATTTCTGGTGAAACCAATTTGTGTACTACTAATTAACTAATTTGCTCCCAAAAATGAATACGTTCTATTTTAAAGGCCAACTTTGAAGGTTGGCCAACCATGTTTTTGAGTAATACCAATGGCTAAAACCATATTAGTATATTGCGTTTATTTTTTTTAATGCAACCCTCCCAGGTTCTTGGTTTGACCCATAGCAACGCCCTTGACAATAAAAATGCTTTTCTTCGACAACCTTCGGAAATCTTCGGAAATTACATCACACGGGAGTTGCGAGGGCAGTCAGCCATTGTACTGTATTGTTGATTGTCCCCTTGCATTGTTATTCAGTAAGATGACACGGTGCTGTGTGGCGATGTACTGTTCTTAGTCAAAACAAAAATTGTATGAGTGGCCAAAAGATAATAGGTCTCGTAAATGGGCCGCTTTCGTCTGTGTGGGAGCATTGATATGTGGCATGAGATTCCAATGTGAGACTATTGGGTAATTTGGGTTCTCATGCCTGCAAGTAGTGCCGGATTTCCTGAGTAGGACCTATAGTGTCATTGCTTTGGCTTCAGGTAATGGAACTGCTCGACTAGAGCAAGTTACGCCACAATTTGTGAATGGATGTGCAAGCTTGGGCTAAACGTGTATGCTTGCACTAATGTTGGAGCTTTCGCAAAAACCGGCATCATTTCTGAGGAGCCGCACGGAACGAGACTGACTCTGACAATACTACAATGACGAGAGAGGGACCCTGGCGTTTGCTGGAGAAGTAGCCCAGCTGTACGTTTCAGATACAGAAGATGAGGAGTTTGAATTTTGAGGGTTGATCAAAACTTTTGATCCATCCTTTTGATCAATACTTTCAATTCAAAAGTAACGTAAGAACATTGTTAATACAACCAAACTCAGTTTTGCTCCAATGCCTTTTTAAAATACGCTAGCAAGTGAAAGCATACTACCATATGTTTTGAGCTACGTATGTTTAACCGTGCCTTATGGTGGTGAAAATACGGTAGGTAATCTCATAGTGCTAATTTACAGCACGGCACATTGAATTTCAAACAATAATGTTAGACTAATAGCCGTAGCATTATATATTTTACCAATCTTCTAATCTCGATTAGTCTCTTCTCCGCTCCATGTTAGGTCATCCGGGCACAACATTTTCAGCGTCCTAATTAGCATCTGGCTCGTACATATATGGTCCAAAAAATAACATGCCAACCTCCTCTTCTTCCTCCCCGGTATGACGTATCACTTCCGGGTTTGTCAGTCGCCAGGCTTTAACTTTGGGAAAAACGATTCTTTTGTCAAATATACAAAATATACAAAAAAAAATGTATGCTTTATTTTTTGGACAATGTTTAATTTTTGGGGAATTTCATGAAATTACTTCAAAGTTGGTCTTTAAATGTTACCATGCTCGCGAAAACGTATTTATACGTTTTTTGGTGTGTTTTTTTATGCTATAGCATACAGAAGGCTTTGATGCAGCCTCTAAACTGAAGAGAATGTGTGAAGAAATTGTAGTCATTACAAAAACGACCAGCAGGTGGCAGCAGAGTTTAAGAGAGCAACCAGGACCATGTTGCAAAAAGCTATTTCCGCACTGTTTTAAACAGATTTGTAAATAATGATGAACCTTAGCTATATTCTAATACTAATTGCTGCAAAGCGGAAACCGATAGAAATGTACTTTTTTTCTTGAAAGAACAGACTCTAATCTTTCTTTTGGTATGTTCCATGTTGTTATAGCAATAGAACACAGTTGCTTCAGTGAAAATGGCTGGGAGAGAATGTTAAAGAAAAAAAAAAGCCAGAATTTCAGGTGAAATAAGACTGTCTAGGCAAGGCAACTTTGTTTAGTGCATTTCATACATACGGCAGCTTAATCTGTTTCACATAGTTAGAAATACAACATTCACAATGTCAACAAAGGGATGCACAAGCACACTGCTGTTGTGCTGCACCTAAAACCTGGAACTCTATTCCCAGCCATTTGACGACTCAACAATCATATGGCAGAATGCACACACTTGCCTGGCGAGATCCAGCCCGCTGGTCATCATTGTAACAAATGTGGTACTCATTGGCCCAGCAGTATATAAAACAAGCTTATTTCAGCAAGACAAGAAATATGGTGTATAATGTATGCTATTATTCTCGATCCTGCGGGTATTTTGACAAAAGCATTCCAAAGATACTGTAACTATATGAGAACACCAGGGAATGATTTAAATTGGGCAAAAGATATGTCTCCTTTCAAAAAAGATTTAGTTGTTGTGTGCTATAGGGGTTTTGTCATTTCATACCTCACAAGAGGCACCATTATGTTGTGGTTTGTGGCTACTACACAAGAAAAAGTGCATCATTTGCTCCCCAGATACACTGCTAGTTTTTAAAATGTCAAGGACATAAAAAGCATCAAGTCATCCTAAATAATTATCAACTTGCGAAAAGAGAAAATAACAGACAGATTAATAGAAAATTATTTTCTTCTTCCAATGACAAATGTAAATCAATATAAATAAAAAGCTATCTCAACATTATTCCAGATCTGAGATCAAATCATGAGTATGTAAGGGAGGTTGCTCTACCTTCGGCTGTGCACGCTTTGTAAGCCTCAAGGCATCGTCTTTGTCAAGCTGGAACCAAGGAAATGAAAAGTACTGTTATAAATGGGAGGTTCCTCTCAATAACTGCAGATCACGATGAGAGATGAACATCCTGGTAAGATATCTTCTATGATTTGAAATCATAATTTAATCCTGCCTTAAAAGCTTTTAAGAATGGTGTAGTATATACTGTACATATAAACTGTAAATACACATTTGGTTACATATACTGTATTTTGATTTGAGTCACATTTTGTGACCACTTGGGTTAAGAAGGTCATCAAGTCATAATCTTGCTCAGTCACAACATATGTTGGTCTTTTCTGTGTATACAAAAGACATATTTTCCAAATCTGTCTAAATTAGTGTTAGTGAGCACATCCCCTTTGCCAAGATGAACCATCAACATCACAGTGTGGCATATCAAAATGTTGATTAGGCTGTCCACAATAAAAGTCCACTCTATAATGTGCAGTTTTACCACAACACAATGCCACAGATTTCGCAAGTTTATATGCACAGTATATATATATATATATATATATATATATATATATATATATATATATATATATATATATATATATATATACCTGTATGCGATAAATGACAGCCCCTTACTTGGAAAGCCTGTATTGGGGGAATTCCAGTCTCAACACAGCAGGCATGTCCACGTCAAAATTTAGCTGTAATAAATTTTATAATAATGCATATATTTGCCGAGACTTGTCTCAAGTTATACATACTGTTAAAAAAAAACCTGTACAAATATAATATTACGTTATAAAATAAAATGTTAACTAATGAGTTGTATTAAAGCGAGTTACATTAAAGTAGCTGTTCTAACAGTTTATCTGACTTATTGACGCTAGGAATGCGTCTTTAAACTCATACAGTAAGTTACAGTTAAACGTTATGGCAGACTGTAATTGTATGCATGCGTACAGACTGAGACCTGGTCTGTGATGGTATGAGAAAGCCAGGTGTGTTTGTGCAAGAGAAAGCGAGTGGAAGGAGGGAGAGCAGCAAGCCTGTGTGAAGTTCAAAAAACACTTTTCTTTCAAAAAATAAAAAAACAAATGGCACACTAAGTTCAAAGTATTGATGATCAACTGTAAACAGACAATATGTGTCAATTCACATGTTTGAAGTCTAAAGTCGAGTCATATTAATACAAGGTCAAGTCGAGTCTTTTGTAAGTTTTACCCAAACAAGTCCTAAAATTGGCTGACTGGAGTCATGTTAGTGACTCGAGTCCCCCACCTGTTAGCCTGCAGTTACATTTGACAACATTAATAGCTTCAAATTGGTCAGTCAAATCTCTCAGGGATCATTGTGCCTCCTCACAGTAATACACTATGTGAATGTGTTATCTGATCACAGTATCTCTCCAACTATATCCTGAGCTTGGATCAGATCCCGGAGCAAAGTGATTGAAAGAATCAGGTATGGGGTAATTGAGTTGGACCTGTAACGTGATAGAAGCACCTGGCACGGTAATCTCTGAAGATGGGATTCTTTATTGACGGAAATAATGATAGGGGAAGAACATGAAAATGATTTAAGATGATGGAAGGACCTATTTGTAGAATGACAGTAACAGCGATACGTCTTTCAATACTAATCCATCCCTCATATGGCGTCCGACGACGCCCACTTCAACACAGACGTACACCCTTCACGACATACTCCTTGTCTAATATTTCATACCGCTTCCTAGCAGACTACCCCTTGTGAATATATTGTAGAGCCATATAATAACCTGTGCCTGCAACACTGGTAGTAATAACACCAAGCCTATGGAGTGAGACAAGTAGACATTTTATAATGAGGGATAGAATCACTCAGCTATTCAGCACTGCTCGTCCTGTTAGGATCCGTAAATTACAGAAGCAAACCATGCGTGCAGCACATTCTCACCCCTCCATATCCAGGCCTACACCTTTCTCTTAGTCGAATCTAGTCAACTCTGATCTGCTTCACTGAATCTGCTCGGCTCGTGGAATGGAGAAAATGACTTGCTTGGAACTGTATCAATGATCCATTTCCAGAAAGAGAAAAAGCAGTGGAGTGCCTTGCATTCCATTATGATCAACCCTATGGCTCAAAAGCTTGGTGAGTTTGTGTGGAGTGTGAAAACTCCATTTGAAATGTCACCACCCGCTGTCAAATTCAATATGGTGACCACCTCGAAAATGAGACAAAGTGCTGATGGTTGCTGTCATAATTGACATGTCCAAAGCCACAAAATGGAAAACTGCAGCACAGCCACAAGGACTGATTGGAAAAAAACTTGAGGAAATCCAATAACCAAAAACAATGAAGTGAGCTAACTTAGCAGTGACTAATAATGAGACGCACTCCAGATAAGTGTACTGTGTAATGCGTTCTGGCATTTTCAAGAGAAACATGACTCAGGGGTAGACTACACAGTAAATTATGTATTATTTGACTCTATTTAGAGTGAGACCAAATAGATTCAATTTTAGAGTAGGCTAATATTTACACTTGGAAGAGATTAAAATAAAGAATTTAAAAAATATTAATAATAAAAGTCACTCAAGGGGTGAGAAACGAACTCATGACCTTCAGCTTGGTAGATTGCAACACTACCACCTGAGCTATGCTCCTCCTACTGTTTGCTTTTCTCCAAGAGGATAAAAACTATGTTTTTGGTCTTGGAGTTAGGACGATTCCAACTGACACGAACGATATACTAACACACAGAAGGAGCTGTGTGGCACAGGGAGTAGATCGTCTGGAGTAGATCGTCTCTCTCCCAAGCTGAAGGTTGTGCCTTTGTTCCTCAACCCTTGAGTGACTTTTATTTCATTTTTTTTCAATTCTTTATTTTACTCTCTTTCAAGAGTAAATATTACTCTAAAACTGAGTCTATTTGGTCTCACTCTAAATAGAGTCACACTTACTGTGTTGTTGTTAGAAGCTTTTAAAGAGGAGTGTTCCCATTTAATTCTGGTGAGAATCCAGGTATTATTAAATCCATCAGAAAAAATTAAACCCCAATAGAATGCAATCTCTGGCAAGGCCAAACGGAACTGACAAAATGAACGTTTAGAGAATAAGTGAAAACTAATTTGTGGAGTATTGTGTGTTTGTTCACCTTTTGCCAGTTAGATGTCTTGTCTACACTAGAGTTGTACCATACTTGAGATTTAGCACTTTTAGGTTCATAAAATATTATGGTATCTTAAATCAGTTTTCCTATTAAATAACATGTTTTATCATTTGTTTGTTTTTTGCTAATTAAACTTTCTCGTTGGGTTCTTAAACATGCCATAATGTAATATCCTCAACGAAAACATACCTAGACTGTCGTTTAAAGTTACAAAGTAGTAATAATTTTCATATATATTCAAGTCCCTGTCGCTCTTCTGCACTCAAACAAACGTCAGCCACCGAAGTTCCTCTATTTTAGTCATTTAGTACAATATTTACATGTTGTGCTACACTAATACCTAGCTCAACTAGTAATTGGAAAAGCTCAAACAAAACATAATATGACTCTTAGTGAAAAATATCATTCACTGTAAAAAAATAATAATAATAAAAATGTGTTACCTCCAGTGCCGCCTACTAACCTGGCAATAGCCAGATTGATAATTGTGATTCACTCATGGGAGTTCTTCACATTATCAATTTGGGACTGCTCCACAATGATTTGCTTGGGAAAGGCGGGACTATAGTGTACAATATGTACAAGTTTGAGCTGATTGGACGATGCAGCATCTTGTCCACATTTGTTTTGACCAATCACAGCAACGGATGAAAACGTTTTTGTCTTGAGGAGAAAAAAGCGCTGCTGTTCGACATTCAAGGAAACTGTGAGTAATTCTGCAAGAACAGAATTAATTGCAGCATCCATTCTTCCATGTTATGTTAGTTTGTTCCCCACGGTGTTGGCACTTCCTGGTTTCGTCACAGCTGCATATCCCGCTCCCAAACACAATGTTGCTCTGTGATTTGTGATCGGTGGAAATCAGCGGTTTCGATACAAGATGCATTCTCAGGAGTTTGTGAACTCACAAATACTGCCAGAATTCAGCTTGCAGTGCAAGGTTAGCCGCCTACCGCTGCCTGCTGGATGGCGCATGGGCATGCACTACAAAGATTAGATAAATAAAAGGATTGATACTAGCTCTTTCATATCGATACAATACCGATACTCAATTTAGTATTGATTCTATCGATACTTGGATCGATCTGCACAGCCCTAATCTACGCCCTTGTTCAATGAAAATGACTATTAGGAATGTACAGCTGCATTATGACTCAAAAGCGAAAAGTTTTTTTCCTTGATTTTCACCTTCTTCTGGATCTGGATCAGTTCAATCACCAATAGGTTGCTTAAAAACCTTTATATGACCTGCTTCTTCTTTGTGGGGCTCAGACACGGTGTGTCAGGAAAGTCCTAGGACTGGTGTTACAAAAGATGTATTTCAAACCAAAACAACAAAAGTTTCCTTATCAGTGTTGGCCAGACGATCAGCGAGCACGACTTCGAAGCGCGTTCGCCTCGAAGAGTCAGGAGTTGTGACATTTTAGAGGATTTTCTTCATCCTGCAGTCCAACTTTCAATGCCTTGAAAGCATATTTGTCTTTCTATTACAGTGTTTACTTTTGTTTTATTTATTTTACCCATGTTCAAACTGGAGGCAATATAGCAGCATCCATGCCAGAAATTCTGTCTGTGGGAATTTTGATTGCAGCATGATTAAACACAAAAATGGTGTTTTACATGTATTAGATGGTTGGGTCACCTAGGGATTGTTATCCATCCACAAGGGCAAAGGCAATGTAATTTTCCAGCTAACCTCTTATTTACTGCAGTTAGATGTTAGTCATGTTTGACAATAACAGTCTTAATACTAGGGATGTTCGATACCACTTTTTTTTAGACCAATACCGCTACTTTGTGCCGATACCATTAGTATTTATGATTAAAAAAAAATCCCCCAAAAAACAATGACAGAAGTCATATATATCCCAACTATAGAAATTAATGGCAATTATATTTGTTCATAAAAATCAGTTTGCATAGAGCACACGATAAAATTTAGTTTTTTTTAAATTGATAAATAAGATGAAACAAATAATCCAGTGGCCCCCCAAAAAAATGTGGTTGTACAACTTCCTTTTAAGGAATACAGTAAAGTGCAAAGAATTCAATTCAATACAATAGGGCTTCAAGTAATTTAGTAATATCTACCATGTTAAGAATTCCTCCTCAAGGTGTTTAGTGTGTGATGTTTATTTATATCTTGTTTTGAAATCCATGCTTTTAATTAGGAAAGCTGCTCTGTATTTCCGTTTCCTGTTTCATGTTCTCCGTTAATTACAAATATAATGTAGTATGTGTAAGAGCTTTAAATAGCATCTGCGAGGGCTGTAAATGAACAAACAAACGTAAATGAGTAAAGTTATGTGAGCTACAAACATATATAACATACATTGAACCACAGATATAGGTGATATTACTCACAAGAGTACTTACTTATTCTCAGTAACGCACACCGAAATGGCGCTGCCGGAAGTAATGAAATGAACAAGTGTAACCTCATAAGGAGACACACAGGAAACGAACAAAATGGAACAAAATGTTCATTCCCTGCAGTCTTTATGACAGTTCCTGACCAAAAAATGGCCACGAGAGGGGGCCGATACCGGTATCGATATCCATCGCGAGTACCGATACAATGAAATGTGGCCTGTTATCGTCCCAATCGGTACTCGCCTATCCATACTTAATACCATTTGGACCATACGCTCGCTTCTAAAACAGTATCACTGCCAGTATCATAGTGATGTAAACCCTGAAATTTTAGTGGTCTAATATAGTAATGGACCAATCCATGTGCCATGTAACATAAAGTATGCGTTGCCAGTCATGTATTTTGAAATCATCTTATTCTTCCGTCAAATCGTTGTTACAGCAGGGACATAAACTCTAAGCACGTACATCAAAACCTCGTGCTTAGCACTCTGCAATATTGAGGAAAGGCATCCTGCATGTCTTTCACAAACACAAACAGTCGCTGCTGAGTGGGAAAAATCTATAGGCAGGTGAACTAATGGAAAGTCTCTCAGCCGTGCACCATAAACTTTGCTGGCTCAAACTAGGGAAAATGAGGGTGGAAAGAAGATAGATTAGGTATAAAGACACATTGGATGAATGGAGGGATTTGGTGTCAGCATAAACATGAGTTATTCATCATTAAATGTGAAGTTTATTTAGTGGTAGGATGTACTCCAGCAGCTCGGCTCTGTACCTGACAACTTTGACTCCGACGTGATTAAACCGGGAGTAAGAACTGCCAGCAGGAGCTCACAAATTGGCTGCCATACGGACATATGGATTATAGGGAATTTGCATCTGTTAATGATGCTTGTTGGAAATTATATAAATAACAATTGGCAATTGCTGAGGCTGAAACTAATTACCCGCATTCTTTATTAAGCGCCGTTTCGTAATCCCTCTAAGGATTCTCCACGGTGGCATCTTTCCAACCCTCGCCCCTGCAGTCGGCTCAGCGCGTGTACTTGCACAACTCATCATAGTCCTATAGGTAACTTGGCCAGATATTTCATCAACTCAAAGTGTGTGAAGTATATTTTAGAATGAGATATTCCCTACACATGCACAGATGAGGTACACTTACAGAAGAAATTCCCTTGTGATGTAGTCAAGAAGGAGAGGTAGATTTAATTAAATAAGAAAAAGCAAAATTGATTTTTTAAAACAACCTGTTTTTGCCTTATGGCAAGGTGTGTCGAATTTCCATTTTATTGCAGTATGGTTACCCAACTAGGAATACTGTTGATTGATGTAAGCACTTTTCCATGCTGCTGAACTTAAGTCGGAGTTCAAGATGAATCAGTCATTAAGGCATGAAAAGAAAATCTGCCTCCAGCAGACAGTGCATAAAAACCAACTGAGTGCGCTAGAAGAAGACAGGAGTCAGGAGGGACACAAAGAGAAACGCGACGGGGTTGGTCAGTTCTGCACTTTTAACCCAGCTATATCTGGACGTTGTCGCTTTGGAACAAGTATACTGCTTTTTATGATCCAGTAGGTCAAGGTCTGTTTTTCCAAATTCAATTAAATCCTAATAAAAGGTAGCATGATTTCGAACGTGTTTAATGTGACAACCGTTATATTTGATGACCGCGTTCAAAAGGGTGGCAATTTCACGTTTGACGTCATGCGGATTTGAGGGTTTATTGTTACATCTTTTAGTACAGGTGTAAGAAAAAATACAGCTTAAGAGTCCCCACTTCCCTTTGACAGTACATTAGGAAAGCAACACAATCAATCAAATAGACAGTGTTCAGAGCAACACAGATGGTTATATTGCACATAAAGGTGGAGCACAACAGCAGTGAAATACATTCCGATGGCAGCATGAGGTATAGTTATGGTATGGTGGCCTCAGAGGTTATAGTGTCTGTCCACTCAATGTTCCACGTTAAGGGCCACAATTAACAAATGGATTTTCAAAATCACACATTTACACTTGGGAATGAGGATGTGTGAATAAATGTGCATTTTAGTGTTTCTTTAATATTGCATTTAGTGTCAGGACCATCATTAAATCAATAAAAAAAAATGTCAAGAGATAGTTGATTGAGTCTAACAATGGATATTGGACCGTAATTATGAGTCCTTGTGATGATTGGAAGTTTCGGATGTAATCGGATGGCCATGACATGAGGAATCCCTCAAGGATCAATTCTTGGGCCCATTTGTTTAGGCTGTATGTTACCCTTGGATCAAATGCTTTAGAAGGCCAATGTAGACGATCATGGCTATGCAGATAAGACGCAACTAAATGGTGAATAGATATATTATATAGCGCTTTATCTACAACAGTGGTTCTCAAATGGGGGTACGGGTACCCCTGGGGGTACGTAAAGGCACTCCAGAAGGTACAGGAGATATTTAAATATATTTCAAGAGTATATGTATATATTTCAGAAAAATATAAGTTCATACAATTAATTTTATATCCAGTAGGATATTCAATTTTGGTGTCCTAAAAACCAGCATCTCCCCCATACCAGAATGGTTCGCCCCAACTTGTAATATGCCACCTGGAATAAACTGTTAATTACTTGAAAACTTGATTTAAAATGTAGTTAATTATTTCTTTTTATGAGCTTTACTATGAGCCCAAAGGAGGACACTTGATGTTGATAATAATTTGTATGTGCACAGATGTTTATTTATAATTAAATTATTAGGCGCACACTGGCAGCCACGCTTCCGTCAGCCTGCCCCAGGGCAGCCGTGGCTACTTAAGTAGCTTACACCCCACCACAGTGTGAATGTGTGAGTGCATGAATAATGTATTCATTCCACTTTAAAGCGTCTTTGAGTGTATAGAAAAATGCTATATAAATCCTTTTCTTTATTAATATTATTATTCTTAGTGCACTGGGAGCAAATCAAGGTTCAGTGTCTTGCTCAAGGACACTTCAACATGGTTACCAGGGGTGAGGATCGAACCCACAACCTCGCGGACCACTCTACCACTGAGCCAACCTATATAAATATCAATTTACTCAAATGACAGCAATTCAATTGATGTGTTAAGCCACTGTCTAAAGCAGTGTTTCTCAACCACTGTGCTGCGGCACACTAGTGTACCGTGAGATGAGATACTGGCTGGTGTGTCGTGGGAAATTGTCCAATTCCACTTAATTGGTAACAACCAGTGTTGGGAATAACGGCGGTTAAACTAACTCTGTTGTTTTTCCATAAACTGACTAATCTGACTAATTATTCTCCCCTTATTTGAAACGCCGTTATCGTTATTGTATGTGAAATGCGTTGCATTACAAATCATTTATAAGTTTCAAGGATCGAAGCTTACACGACGTTGTGTGGTGACTGGCTCTGAAAAATTTAATTTGTGCACAGTTAGAGGCACTGTTGTTGTCGGACCTTGTCACAATAAAAGTGTCTTGACAACTGAACTGTGTAGTGACATTTATTCTGGAAGTGCTGCGGGAAGTGTGTCACGACATGACAGACATGTCTTCCTTCCTTAGCATTTTAGCAAAGAGTCCACGTCCCTCGCCTTCAATTGCGAGTTTGACAACTTTGACAAGAGGGACATTGATCAAAATAACAGTTGAGATTTGCTGAAAAACGGCCGCCATGAGGAGTGTTTTTTGACAATTCAGTTCCACCAAGAACCTTTAACATCACGACTCCACAAGCACCATGAAGAGAAAATAACCATGGTTTGATATGTCCTCATGTAACCTCTTATATAAGGATATGTTGTTGTCCTGAACTGTTGTACGAATCCAGGTGCCCAACTATTTGTAAATAAAGGGCGGAATCAGCCTGGGAGTGAATACCTTGTTTATACTACAGCCTTCCCTGCTTTGCAAACATGTTTTCGAGAGTGTCTGGGAAAGGGCTTGGACAGCCCGGTTTCTCACGCTCACAACTTTTTGTTAACGAATAAAAGACGGAGCGGCACACGGCCCGGGCGGAGTCCGCTGTGGAACACGTAGGCTCCCCGGTCTAGTGTCAAGGTAAGCGCTGATGATGATCATATTATGCTGCTTAACGTTGTAGTGTATTGATTGCTGTTTGCGGATAATAAAAGACACCATTATTCTAGCAAATCGAGTTGTGATTATTGCTGTTTGCGGGGAATAAAAGGCACAGTTATTCTAGCAAAGCATATCAGTCTCTGTGTATTCATTGTTGCCGCCGACCACTCACGATCCTGCATAAAAATATAAAGGTGAAGTAGTGTTTTCCACAAAACACACCATAACATCGATAAAGAAAAGATACCGACCTGTAAGTCTTAGCGACACACTCGCCTACTACACATAGCGCCAATAATTGTATTTCTCTGATTTCACCAGTGTTAAACACGTGAAAAGTGTTGAAAGAAATATGCAGTCTCTGCAAATTACACTGATGGAAGGGAAGGAGTCGAGGTCTGTCTCTAAGTGAGAAAGTTATATAACATTCATATGTGAATGATGCAACATGCAAGCATGGAGATGGACAGTTTTCTGACGTAAATCAATCATTAAACATGTATTTTAATGTGTAGAATTATAAACTGAAGATATATCTCCAAAAGTATGTTTTTCAAGTGGAAGCTGATGATTGTGAGGAGGAAATTGAGTAGTAGTTATAGCAATGTTGGCTATGATAGAATTAAGCACTGCATATTTCTTAGCATTTGCAATATATTTTATATAGTTTATAGTTTATAGTTATATAGCACCTGTAAGAAATTTGCACTTTTTATTTTAAGATATTATTTGCACTTTTCCAAGTTATGTGAACTTGTTGCTCAATGATCAACAATATATATAAGCGTTAAAAAATAAAACGCTATAGCCGTTTTCTTTTAGTCAGGTTTTTTTTTTTTTGTGCCTTGAGATTTTGTCAATGAAAAATATGTACCGTGGCTCAAAAAAGGTTGAGAAACACTGGTCTAAAGTAAAGTCACAACTGGATGAACCAAACTAAACCAAAACTAAACTGAAGTAATTGTTTTCAGAAATAAAGAAAACAGGGCTTCTATTAGTAAACAGTGTTTACTAAACTGCTGGACCAAGACCAAGTCTTAAAATCTTGGGGAAATCTCCTGACAGATTCCGCCCTGACTTTCAGCAGTCATATCAAATCAATCACTAAAACAGCCTTTAACCACAGCTTTTATTTCCAGTAGACTTGATTATTGCAATGGTCTTCTGACTGGACTCCCTAAAAAGAGCATCAAACAAATGCAGCTCATTCAGAATGCAGCAGTCAGGTGTTGAATATATTTTAATATTCTTACTGATCAATACATCAATGAGTGGCTTGGGTTCTGAATACCTTAAAGAAATGCTAATTGAATAAAACCTCAGTACAGCTCTGAGGTCAGCAAACTCCAGTCAGTATCAAAATAGGATTGGACACTTCTTGTGTCTCTGCAATGCTAAAATGCCTATTCAGGATAGCATTATTTTACTGTTATAGTCCACAATGGATTTTAAAATATGAAACACTCATAACTAAGGTTGAATTGCTTTCAACACAATTGGGGCTGAAGAAATCCCCTGTCCTTCCCTTTCTTGCACTCTCATTTAAACTAGCCCTTTTCGCCTGTTATTATTTAAATTGCATTTCCAATTTGTTTTTCTTTGTATTTATTTAGGCATTATACTCATTATAATCGTTTGTACTGCGACCCTTCATACAGATCCTCCATACAGATGAGCTATTGCCACCCCTTTATGGCTCTGTTACTTCTAAAAGCGGATTATTGCTGGGATGACTTTGTCTCCCGCCAATTCCATGTCAATGCCGCTTAACAATAAGAGTAGCAGAAAAAAGGCAGACAAATCTGGGCTTTAGCTGGTAGTATGAAAAGCAAGCAAAGCCTTGTTTATTTCACTTTAGCTTTGAATAACAACTGAAATTTTGCAAGGTGACCTGTTCCATTTCATCACAATGGTATACAACAACAGTTTTATAAAGTGTGAGCCGTGCCCCCCATAGGTGCTGCTAGAGAACATCAGGAGAGGTGCAAAAAATAAAATAGAAATAATAATAATAAAAGGTTAAAAGGCCAAATGGATCAGTTGATGTATTTTTATTCTTTCCTGTTTTGTGAGTCAAGGCACAAACCCAGGCTAGTAGAAAATGGAGAAAGAAAGAAAATTTTGATTATTATGAAATGGTGAGATGATGCCCCTGGTGTGTTATTTATAAACAAATGCTAGCTAATGACTGCATGAGACCAAACACCAGATAAAAGTTGGTTGACCAAATCAGGGGAGTTTTTGGTACGAACCTAAAAAGTAACGACGAATCATGGCTCATCTTTTTTTCTGGGTTTGGTCATGTGATATTTTTGTGCTGAGCACTTAGGGAATGCGATGTCATTTTCGACATCGACAGCAAGTGCCAAAATGGATGGATGAAATTAGGTGGATTTTGCTGCTTAATTCCCATTTTATAAATGCAATATTAACTTATTTGCTCCCAAAAAATTATAAATACGTTCTATTTAAAATGTTTTTAGTGTCCCAACAACATATTCATAAGTTTTTTGTTTGTTTGTTTTTATGCTAGAATATACAGAAGGTTTTGCTGCAGAGAAACAATGGTAGTTATTACAAAAACGGTCAGCAGGTGGCAGCAGAGTATATGAGATCAACCAGGGCAAGCTGGGAAACAAGCTGATTTCCCCACAGTTCTAAACTGATTTGTGGATAATGATGAAACTTAGCTATATTCTAATGCTAATTGCTGCAAAATGGAAACAGATAGAAACATACTTTTTTATATAAATATACTTTCTTTTGGTAGGTTCCATGTTTTTATAGCTATAGAACACAATATTCTGTGGGCCTTGCAAAATCAGTCAAAATCCAGTAAAACAGCCGGTGAAAATGGCTGGGAGTGAGTGAATAACAATACCATGGTTAGAATAGTGGGGCTGCATAGAACATACAATATTTAATATTTTAAAATGTTTTACTTGACTTCCTCTTTAAGAAAAATCTCAAACAGTAAAGCAAAAGGTTTTGCTGAGCAAGGAATACATTTTATAGACTTCACATTGGAACTTCTGCTGAGACGAGGATCTGTTTAACATCAGAGATTCTTCGTGCCAGCTCATGAAAGCAAGCATAATTTAGGAGAATTTAATGCAAAGCCACTCAGTGCTTGATGAGCTAGCAAGAAATGCAATGGTGCAACTGGGTCTCTGGGGGCAATCAACAATCTGAGCTAACAACCCACCGCAGGCAACATGCAGCGTAAATAAACACAGGCAGATCAAATGGAAACAGACAACATTTCATGCAAGGATGTTGCTTGCATGTCATTGACACGCACACGCATACACAGGGGTTGTTCAAACGGACATTAAATGTGTTTGTATGATGGCATGCAAGTCATGCATACAATTATTCAAATCAACAGCATATTCTCCTGTGCTTTGGTGCCACTAATTTTCAACACTGTCTTTTTTTTTTCTTCTTTTTTTTTGCCTGGCATCCAAATGTGTCTGCAGACTGCATTGCAACTCTTGGTGGAACTATGTCCTCAAAGGCATTCATAGTTTAATAAATTAGGAAGTGCCATGACTCTGGCTGGTTAACAAGCAGGCCTACCCTCTTCAAAAGAAGCTTGATTTGCTGTGATTCAGGCTCACAGTCGGTTTAGGCAAATAAGCATGTATTTTGTCAGATGTGTGAAAGAATTCAGCTTGTTGCGTTGGAAAACTAGGCAAAACAACATAAAGAGCACTGAGCCAGAATCTTCACACTCGACTGAAGTACTGAGCCATCTTTGGGAGTCTGTCCCCATGTGTGAGTCATTGTGACTTTTATATCCGTGAATGTACAATTTGCATAACTACAGTTACAACCACCAGGGAAATTCTGCCTTTCTCTCAACTATTTTCTCTTTTTTTTTTGTCATTCCAATCGTCGCCAAGGGAAATAATAATCTCAGCACTTGAAGCAAGGTTCAGATATAAAGATATTTTATCTAAATAGCAAGCGGTGAGTTGAAAGATTTTATAGGATTTATCTTGCTCTCCTTGATTGATTCTATTGGACGGCGATGGTACAGCTTGTGTTTCACTATTTTGCATTTATCACACCTTGCACATTCAATGACGTTTATCAGCAGTATTTCCTGTCTCATTTATATCAGAACATCTCTACAGACAGGGGGCAAAGCTTAAACAAGCCATATTGAGAATGTTCAGGACGGTTAACAATGAGGTTGCAAGGACATGGGATTTATCAAGTGGAAAGGTGCAACTTGGCACCATTTCTTGGCTGAAACACCCGGTTTTTTTTGCTTTATATATGTTTACGCATGAACCATCTGTTTGTTGGGCTTGGCTCATGTCGGCTGATTTTGGAAATACACAATGAATGTTTAGTCCTCATAACATCCACATCAACAGTACAGTCAAGATACAATGGAATTTTCGAAGCAGAATGTCCCTGCGCAATTTAGAATTTGACCCACAACTTTAAGTAATACATTTCTAGGGTGACCAGATTTTCAAAAAAAAAACTGGGATATTACTATTTCGCTGAAAAATCAAATATGCAATAAATTCGCATCAGGAACTATTTAAAACAAATGTAAATGCTATAGAAAGTATTCACTGATGTCACGAGATTGCGAATCCGCCCCTCATAGTGGGTCAACTTTCCAGCGGACTCAGCTGTGTTTTTATTGTGTTTACACCGAATGTTCCTTTATTATTGATGGAATCACTCCCAGCTTCCTTTAACGTTACTTGCGTAAGCATTACCTATGCGGAAGATTTAGCTCAACACTCCTTCCAGCGGTACATAAAATAACATAAATGCTTGATTAGTGGAATCAATTGTTATTGCCCAGTCCGGACTACTTGGCAACGTATGCTCTGAGGTAGGATGGCTCCCAAAAGATGGACATTCTTGCGTCTTCTTTACTTTCGGCTTTTTATTGATTGCTATTTACATTTATCATTTGTGAATTTGAGGTGAAGAATCTCGGGTTAGTTTTAAACCAAGTTAGCTAGTTCCCCGACCGCATTGTTACAACAAAAACAACATTGTTGATTCATCACTTATTTTCATACACTTTAACAACAATTTCAACTTTTGGGCTGCTGGGAAAGGAAAATAAGAGACCTTAAGGAGGGTATTTGGAGAGATCTCAAAATTGGACATCTTGATCTATTTTTAGCCAGTGCTAGCTACGGCTATCGGCTCACATATCACGATCGCATTATGGTAAAAGCATTTTTACCATCTTACAATGACACTTACCTTAATCAAAATGGTCGGTTGGAAAATCCTTTTGATTTATCTTTGCAATTCCGGACACTTCTTTGTCCGTTCCATGGATTCGTGAATGGAATACAATGTTGGGCAAATTACGTCATTTAACATATTTTTTCGCCCTATTTTTGCACCTGTGAACGGCATATATGTGCACCATTGTGAAGCGGTTCGTGAAAATCTGGAATGAATGAACAAATGAATGAATCAAACTAACATTTTTTGCGTTGTCTCGCTGACCGCAATTGTTTGCCACAAAATAATTTGACCCACCAAATGTCTGCCCGGTCGATAGGTGGTTGTTGGTGCGTTATTGCATTGGTTAATGCTAAATGTTATCTTGGTTGACAGTTCAACAGCGCTAAACAATTAAATGCAATTACCATTATGCAACCACGGAAGCAGGAAGTAGTTCTATTTCCTATAGATATAGATATATATATATTAGGGATGTACCGAAATGAATTTTTTTGGCCGAAACCGAAAAAGAGAAACGCTTGGCCAAAAATTGAAACTCCGAAAATAATAAAAATACAAATAAAAAATGTTTAATATCACTCAGATTCACCATTAGCCAACCATCCACTCCGCATTTTCAACACATATTACTAAAGTAATGATTGAGAAATAAATGAGGTGGATGAATGAGAATAACCACAAGCATACTGTAAGCACACAGTGCAGTGTCATGTCATTGCGTTTGTTATTCTATGAAGTTGTCGTTAACAGACAGACACAGTGCTTTTCTGCACATTGTTGGACGTAATAATCTGGAGATGAAGCTTTACTTTTGTGAACTTTTTCGAGTGTCGTCACTCATCAACCTCAATTGATTTGGGTCACTGCTGATAACGCAGCTCTCGTCTCGGTCATGTGAAATTAATTAATTCATCATGTAAAGGAACCGGGCACCGTGTTTCTTATTCAATGGGGGCTTTATTTGCATTTCAGCAGCAAACAATTTTGCTGCGACACTTCAGTTGCAGAATAAGATGGTTGATCGCTGTAAGCTAGCGCATAGTTGCTACACGCACACACTTGCCTTGTGTTGTCTTCCGCGTCCTCTTCTCTTGCTGGTGCACACACCATACGAAGATCACGATACTGCTTTCCGCTAACACTTTGTGCTGTTGCCATTATTCCTCACCGCTGATTTGAGAAAGCATCGACCGGGTTAGCCTTTAAAACGCTAGCTTTCGGCTGCTGCTCATGAATTAACATTGAGGCGGAACGCTCACCCCGGCGTTTAATTCATACATACGCTTGCTTGCAGCAGTCTTATTTCGGCAATATTTTTTCGGCTCCAATTTAATTTCGTCCGAATGCCGAAAATGCATATTTTTCTCATTTTCGGCCCCCTAAGCCAAAACCGTATTTCCAACCCCAAAAAAAAGGTTGGTGAAAAAAGTGACATTTTTGCTATGTGGGAGTTGGAAGAATGTTGGCCATTGATCTCAAGGTGAATTGAATGAGCTGAACATGTTGAATTTTAAATGGAAGTGAATTGTCTCATTTGAAATGAATGGGGCTTTTGGGGGTGAAAAATGTCGAATTGTGTGAACTGAAAACAGTGAATGTTTTGAATGAGAAAAATAGTAGCCCAAAGCGTCAATTTCTGGAAGTCTGAAGTTGGAATGGTTTGAATCGGTCGAGAAATGTTGAAGGAGTAGTTGAAGGACGAGAAACAGCAGAATAAAAAAAAGCACAATAATGTGTGAATGCTAAAAGCATTCACACAATTATTGCTCATCAACTTGAAGAACAGATTGTGTTTAAATTAGAAGTTCTGTTAAAGTCTATCCTTATCTTTATGTTGTACTTGTGGTAGTATTTTCTGCTTTTCAAGTCCTGCTAAATAAACTGCTTTAATCAGCTAATGGTCAACTTTGTAACCAACCACAATGCTCTCTTCAAGACTGTGTTACGGTCACCATTAACCCAAAATTGGCAGTGACGGGGCATCTGTGGCCACGTTTGCCAGTTACTCCTGGTAGTGCGCCTTCTAATCCCGTAATTGATAGAGTGAAAGAGGGAGGGGCAGATGGAGATAAAGACTGGAAGGAGAGCACACTGAGAGAATTCCCCTTCCGGTCTCTCTCCAATTAGAGGTATTAGACAAAGAGCCCTTGGAGAGGATAGATTGCATCCCATCTAGAGTGTGAGATTACTCATGTCGGAGTGGCCCACTGAGAAAACTCAATGTTATGCAATGTGCCAGAATGGAAATGAAGTCTTCAACTGAGCACAACTACTTTTAAAAAAGAAGAGGGGGCAAACCTATTGTGGTTTGTTGACATCACTGGCATCACAGATGAGATTATGGTAGAAGAAGTTCAATACAGATAAGGATTATGTGGTACAATGTACATTGTTGAGCATTCGCAATTGAGTTGTATCAGGACAGGAGTAAAGAAGGATAATCTGTGTGTGCCGAACCGCGAGTATGTGCGGGGAAGACTGTACTGTACTGTATGAGCCTTGAGTGATGTTATACAGGAAATAAATGAGGGATGCAAATTCAAGTAAGGTGATGTACAGGTCAAGAAAGAACATACTGTGGAACATGCGGCGCCATCAACAGGCAGCTTGTGCTGCTCTCTTCATAGATAAAGAGACTAACAGTAGACTGGAGCAGGCAAAAATGCATCAATGTGACGGCCATGTTGGCAGTGGTGATGTTCCCATCAAAGGCAGTGCATAGACATGCGTGGCGGCTTTGTTTAACGGGCAACTGTTCCACCAAAATTGAAAGCATTGACTGATTATTTTAGCATCGGTGTAAGCACGCACCTCAAAGGTCCGTGTTCAATGGCTATTTTTTGCTCAGGCGCTGTTTTTTCTGCTACAGTACGCATTTAGGTTTGTTTGTTGTTGTTTTTTTTGTAAAGCCCCTTATCTTTGGCATCTAATCGTAATGGAGGTGAAAAAAGGAAATGGAAATGAACAGATGCACGCCATTATCCTCCACCGAAGCACCAGCAAGGTCAATTTTGGATCAAATCAAAAACTTTCGAACTGTTTCAAGCTTTTATTCATTTCCAACACTTTTGAACTGTACTGGGCATTTTTAGGCTATGAAAAAGTACAAACCATAATTTCACTGTACAGGATATTTATAGGTAAAAAAAACAAAAAAAAGTATGTTGGATTAACAGACAACCGGTTCTGATGGATGACCCCATTACCCAATTAGTCTGAAAAAAGCAGTTGTTAAAAGATTTGGGACACAATCATACAAAAGTGATGGTGAACGATAAGTAGAGGGAAAAAAATTAAGCCACTCTATTAAATCCTGGTGGAGTGAGAATTAATTTCCCCTCCCATTTGTTTCATTTTGTCCATTAATTATACCTAACCAAGCATGGAGCCTGTTTCTGCTCCATGCACTTGAGCCCATTTTCCACCAGAGTTACATTAGTTCATGGAACAAAAAAGTTCCTGTTGCCCATTTATTGATTTCTGCATTAGCACAAAAGGCGAGGTTCCCAAATGTAAATCAATTGGCTGTCCATCTCTGATGGCATTACAGCAACAGTATTCTTACTAGGGATGTTCGATACCACTTTTTTGTGAGACCGATATCGATACTAAAGTCGTCAGTACTCACCGATACCGATACCAAGAGCCGATACCATTAGTACTTTTGATATATAAAATTTCCAGACGTATACATCCCAATTATAGCAAATTTCCTTAAAATTGATTGACAATGACAATTATATTCTTTCAATTTGCTCATTAAAGTCATTTTGCATAGAGCACACAATAACATGAATTTCAAACAATAGATAAATAAAATGAAACAAATAATCCAGTGGCCGGGAAAAAAAAGTCCCAATCAAAATATGTGGTTGTACAACTTCCTTTCAAGGAATAAAGTAGGGCTGCAACTATATAGTATTTTAGTATTTGAATACTCGACTAAAAATTCTATCAAGTACTGAAGTACCCAGATTAAATATATATTTTGCTTGGATAAAGAGTAATTAAAGTACTTAAAATAACATTTTTAATCAACAGTTTCTTTTTTCGGCGTCACCGCCATTTACGCATTCCGTGTCTCCCTTCAATTTGTCTTTAATTCCTTTGTTCCCGCTGCTTGAATCAAATAAGTAACATCCGCTTCTTCTTCCTTCCCTTGCGTTGGTGATATAAATTGCTAAATTAAATGTAGCGTGCGTCCGCTACGTTAAAGCCTTAAACAAACGAATACTCTAGGCAGGAAAAACCCTCAAATTTTTCGCACTCGAGGTTCCTGTGGCGGTCAATAATTGCAAAAATAACCATTTAAGCCGTTAGTTCCTAAACGAAAAACGGCCACAAGAGCGGGACCGATGCCATTATCGATATTCATCACGAGTACCGATAACATGAAATATGTCTGGTATCGGGGCGATACAGATACCTGGTATCGGTACTCGCACATCCCTATTTCTTACTCATGAGTGCTGCCCTTTTTGGAAATGTATTTAATAATAATAATATTTTTTTCGTTTCGTTTCAAAAGCGTACATTCTAAGTTAACTGAATACTCTAAATAGTTCATAGGCCAACATTGTAGGTGTGAGTAGATTTAATAGTACTTTCTCGCCTATATAAGTGCCTGGCATCCAGTTCAGTGTACCTCTTGCTCAAAGTCAGCTGGGATAGTGGATGACGTGTACAATTTCAGAGGTATTTGACTTTAGAAGTTTCAGTGCACTTTTGCTGCATGTCAAAGTGCGCAAATAACAGGGAGTCAAGTGTTTCTCTATTCTTCGTATGGTTCTTTTTGCCCAGAGAACCCTTAGAAAAGCTTCACTTATGTTCTCAACAAGGTCAGGTGGCTCTCAATGCTGGGCACAGTGCTAATGCAGTCAGCTAGAGATAATGAGGAACTTTTGGGGGAATTGACTTTCAGCATAACCCTGGGGAGGAGGAAGACAGAAAAGCTGAGAAAGCCTACTCTGTAGCCATCTCTGATCCAAATACTACAGAAAAAAAAGCCCCAAATGAAAGCAAGAGATGGTGCCTACTCATGGGGCTGAATTCCGCAAAGACCTGGGGGGAAAGACATAAACATGACGCGCTGACGCCCACCACCTTACGAGCTCAAAGCAGAAAATCAGGCTTTCACCCCTTTATTTTTCTCGGTTTCACCGTGTTATGTTGCTTTGTGCGTATGGGCTGCAATTCACAACCTTTCTTTGATTAAGTCTTCACATCTTCATATTCTGTCATGGACATTTTCAGGGTGCCACTTTCTTAAACATTGGACATACCATAAGAAAATATTTCATGTAACCCTAATTGAAACTACCTTCTTCTACCAGCTCCATTTAATGTATATTTCAGATACCACAAACCACCACCACCCGCCCCTTACTCTAATATTTAGTAATGGTTTAAAAATAAGTTTTGTTGTGATCCATTAGTGTGTTTTCTATCCCTCAGTACCCACACTGTGAGGCCCATAAACTAAAATGCATGCACAGATCTAACAAACGTATAGCCTACTACTGAGTCCACCCCGCTAGGCATGCAACTACACATGATGGGGGGTTGGAATAGGGAGGTCGGACAAAAATGTGCATCCTCATCCAGTCCTTTTAGACAATGTGGCAGTGAGTTTGACCTCGCTTCCCTGAAAGCACAACTTTGTGGCTTGTAGCCCAGACAGTGATACATGTATATGTCATCATCAGAACACCGCTTACCAAAGAGACCAAATGGTTTACAAATGTCCTAAGGAGACCTGATAAGTTGTGGAATATGGATAACAATTCATCCAAGAGAGGTAGCATTTGCCTGAGGGGGTTGCAAATAATTTGCTGTACGGTGCATACTTTTATGACAACATGTCTGCTGAACAAATCTAATAACAATGGGCAGTAGAATTTTTTTCCCATGCCTTGATCTTGTCTAGATTATTTCAGTCAGCAATGATATATTCAGTGTCACAAATGTGCCGAAACAGCGATCCTATGCTGCTAGTTGCAATTTGTATTGTAAGTCAGGCAGTGCGTTTCAGCAATGTGGCATGCATGCATGATTAATGCACATGCATTGTCGTCATTCTAGCCTCTAGTAATGTAACGTGGTCGCAGGTGACGGTTGTGTGACACTGCACACTGATGGGCGGTACAGTCAATAAATAACCATGATAATATTATGACTCACTTTAGCAAAGCATGAGTATAATCCCACTGACAACTAAAATTGGGTACATACATGCTGATAACACTGCAGAACAATTAAAAAAAATCTGTTTAGATTTTTTTTTTTTATTAAAATTATAGGTTTATAGAGCACCAAAAATACAAAAATAAATAAACAGTGAAAATAACAACAATATATAAAAATATAATTCAATGAATAAATACAAAAATAAAAAATGAGATTCAAAAAATAAAAGTAAAAGTGTAAATAAATACAAAAAATAAATATATAAATAGATTTAAATGTCAATCAATAAATAAAAACACTCTGCTCTCATGTATTTATTTCATGCTGCATAATCTGTCATCATGAAATATTATTCAAATGAGGGGGCGGTCCTAAATTCTTCTTTGGTTTACCTATTCGCCTATTGGTTGATCAACATGTCAGTCTACGTTGGATACTGCCAGTTCCACTGCAAGGGAGAATTCACACACACGAAACAATGGACCTTGTTGTTTACAGGAACTTGTGTGAAGTTTTCTAGTAACTCAGGTCGCAAGTTGTGGTGACAGTGGACAAGAGATTGCTGGAGCTCTCCATCTTATGCAAGCCGTCGAGACTTCTTTGTTTGCCGACCTGCTTGGTGTGAATGAGAGAACATTTCACCATCGAAAGGCAGTTTGCAACGGCTGAGTCCAACCCAAGACACGCTTAGGATCGCACCCTCATTTGAATAACATTTCATGATGCATTTCATCCTGACAGCGTGAGAGCAGAGCGTTTATATTTATTGATTGACATTTAAATCTAATTGTATATTTTTTTCGTTTTTTTTATTTCCACGTTTATTTTAATATTTATTTTTTCAAGCTAATTTTGTATTTGTTTTTTATTTTTACTTGTATTATATTTATTTATACTATTACTTTTGTTGTTGTTTTAATTTCCATTTCCATTCCATTTTCACTTTTATTTTTATTTTGCCATTTTTGGTAATCCAAACAGGCGGGCAAAATTCCATTGATTAGCTGTAGAAAGACTGTAGCAAGAAGAGCTGATTACGATTGGACTCATCTGCAAACTTCGTGGCAACTTGTTTGTGCAGTCACAATTGAGAGTACGTACACTGAGAGGTGTGTACAGCTCCCAAGAGGTCGGTACTATCAAAATTTGCAAACAAAAAGCTAGCTTAGTAGCAATTAAGAGGATTGGTGCTGGCATTTCTCATAACGTTGTAACCATGGGTACACCGTTGTAAATTCCATTTAGTTTTATGCTCTGTTTTGTTTTGTATGTTGTTGTTGTGTTTGAAAGCTTGTAGTTTTCACATCTTCGTGTTTTATTTACATTTTTTTTTCTTTTTCTTTTTTTTTAAACAGGGGTTTTGGAAAAACTGAGATCAGATTTGGATTCCGCACCCAAAAATGGGTCAAAAACAGCTGTCAACAAATTCAATTGTGAATGTTAAACATGTTCATAAATTATTATGTGTATGGTCAACACCAAGCTGGGTTGATCCACGGACTCCGTGACTGTGACCTGAAAACCTCACATTATGAGAGCAGTAAGTGCACATTCCGTGTTTTTTTTTTCTCAACATGTGTGGGTCTCTCACAGATATCAGTTAGATGTCAAAAATTGCTATGTATGTACCCGGCTTAAGTGCAGTGTTAGTGTTTATTTTTGTCCAGTGCAGCCACTAGGCTTTTTTCTTCTTCTTCTTTTCCACTGGGTAGCAATTCACAAGATGGCTTTTGACATTGTCTGAGAACAAAAGTATATTTCTTGGGGACCACTATTGCATGTGATGCACTTTTCTGTAAGCTTTGCTTCAGGTTACAATGACTCAAAAACAAGTACACCAGCCCTAGAGACACACTTAAATCGACGAGAGGCTGTTTTGTTGCTTTTCCACTCTGATAAAGCTGTTAAATGCCTTCGTGTGAGTCATCTGAACACTTGTATTTATCACTCCTGCAAAAAAGTAATCCCTCAGGTATGACAGCAAAAATGGAGACTTTCAGGACAGTCTGTAGAGTAACAAATGGTTTCTAATTTCAAGATGTCCATGAGCATGGCTAAGTTTTGTCATGAAGTCGGTAACGCTGCTTGTTAATGCAAATGATGCAATTGGATCAATTGTTGTTGTTTTTATCTCACACAAGCAATAATGGCAAATGATATGTCACTTCATGAAAAGAGCCTGCCTTTCTTTCGGGACTTAATTCAACACTATTTTAGTATGCTCTCTGTGTTTTACCATTCTGAATAACAATGAGGTTTTTCAAACCGACCTCTCCTTTTCATTTTCAAAAATGAGCTGGGGCTCCTCTGAGAAGTCAGAAATTAATCACACACTTAGGGCGAAAAGCAGACCAGACTGGTTGCTAGTCATCAAAGGGCACATACTGTAGATGCAGACAAACATTTGCTCTCAGTCCGAGTAGGAGCAGATAGGCAAATATACCACCATTAGTGTCTAAGCTGAGCATTCAATCACTGAAATAATTTTCCTATTCAGAAATGCAAGTAAATAACTTTTTTTCTGTTGTTGTTTTTGTAAACAAACAAAAAAAATGGGTGTGAAAGCCAAGAAATCAGCCATGTTAACACTGACCCTAGGGGGTGCTCAAGCATCAGCCTTCTTGTCCAGGGCAGAAATAAAATAAAATAAAATAAAAACTAAAATTTTAAAGGTCCAAACAGCCATGGATTGTGGCTGCGTAAAAAAAAAAAAAAACAGGACGGAAAAACGAATCTACTCAAACCAAAAGAAAAACAGCCACTAACAGGCATACAGTGATGCAGATACATTCAGATAGGGTACATATGCAAATACAAGCACTTGAACGGATTAAAGGTAAATGTGACAAGTGTCTATTTTATGTTTATTAGGACATTAATTAACTTGTTAGCAAATTCTCCATTGAAGTTTTTACTGTTCAAATAATTATTAGTGTTTATATATGACTGTAAGTATAATACATTTTGGGTAAATTATTGAGTTATTGTTTTTTGTTTTGTTTTTTTGTTGTTGTTTTTTTCTTTTTTTTCAGCACCTGCTCAATAATTTTTTGTGCATACTATGGTCTGAGGCTAAATAGAAAAGTCCTAAAAGGGTTTAGGTCCTACATGGAGGAAATTTATTTTGTGACCATTGGAAGTTTTGAATCTGATCGAATGGCCGTGACATGTGGGGTCCCTCAAGGGTCAGTCCTTGGACCCTTTTCGTTCATATCTTTTGGTTTAATATTTCAGAATGCTAATGTCATCTATCATGGCTCTGCAGATGATGCTACTGTATATCTATCAACGTCCCCAATTTGAACGAACCAAAATTTCCTTCAACTAAACCAAAAAAAACTCTGTGAATCGATTTTGGATAGTCACCTACACTGTGCTTGTGCATTGTTGGAATGTCAGCACAAAGTTGTAATCATTTTTTTTTAATTGATTTATTATTTGAAGCATTGTGTGCAATTGCAATAGATTAATTTTTATTGAGGTTAGTACACAGTTGTAGACATGAAGGCAATTGCACAGTATAAAAACACTAAATATGAAATAATCACTAAAGCTTGATGTATTATACTATGAATATATGGGGTGACATGTAGGGATGGGAATCGAAAACCGTTTTTTGTTGAGAACCGTTTTTTGTTGAGCAACAAACGTGGCGCCACGCTCGAAAGTTTGTTGACATCTTCCAAAAAAAGCTAACTTGTGTTTGTGAGCGCTCCGGGAGGGATCAACACAGCAGCAATGGCTGCCAGCAATGCAAGCATTCTATCCTATCAAGTTCAACACTCCAGGTACTGTATACTACTGTATATTAGCACCATTTTGCCTTTATGTGAAACTTGCCGTTAGTAACTGTTAATGTTAAAGCCCGTAGCTCACTAAACGGCGCCGGTGTCTCACACCGGCTTGCGAAGGTAAACGCCGCGGCCCGCAAGTGTTGTTTTTTCATCAGGGTTCATTCAAGGTTGCAAAACATGCAAAGACGTACAGAACGAACCTTGACTTTAAAGCAACACTCGCTACCTCCACGCATTCTGACTCACGAGAGTCACACACCAGTCTACTGGCTGCGTCTGTTTTAATGACTGAGAAAGGGAGGAGTTTTTGAGTGCTCAGTTCATATGAGTGTTGAAATGTTTTTTGGAGTTGGACATTATTGTCACAAAATAAGCTAGGCTGTATTTTGTAAATTTCTACAGAAGATATATATTTTTTTTAATGTAGTTATGTTTATTTTCAAATATTTTTTCTTTCTTTCTTTCTTTTTTTTCTGGGGACCCCATGACACCCCATTGAGGAGTCCTTCAAATGTGGACTTCTTAAAACTTCACTGTTGGGTTTGTAAGGCCATGTTACTTTTAAACATGTCTCTTGTTTACAGATACAACCAAACATTAAAAAGTGGATGCAAATCTATGTTTATTCACCTTTTTTCCCAAAAAAGAATCGATAAGAAAATTGATAAAAAATCGAATCATTAATAAGAATCGAGAACAGAATCGGAATCGTAAAAATCTTATCAATTCCCATCCCTCGTGACAGGGCCACAACACTAAACGTCTCAAATGTTGGACCCTGCATAACTCTTAAACAACAACCGAGTTAATGATCAGTGCCTTCTTTCTCCCCCAATAAACCTTGCGTGCCAGAGATAGACAGACGATTGTTCACACTCACATTTACACTGTCGTTGAGTGGGAATTTTTAGTATGCTCTATGCTAGCTTTCAAGCGCAAGACTGAATATTTTGTGTTCACACTAACTGCTCCACCTTAACGCCCAATTCACACAAAAAGACAAAAAAAGAGCTCAGAATAAATTAAATATGACAAAATAACACTACATAAACACAAAACGTACTTTACCCATGGTAAAAGAGCCCTGGTAGAAGTCTCATAAATAATATCCAAAAGCATATCGATGTGACAACAGGCAAGTGTGGCTATTGTTTACCAATAGGACTCTATATATTGTTATCGCGTGAACTCAACTGTCCAGCGTGAACCCCCTTAATCTTGTGGTCTGGCGGGTGCAGATTTTTGGACACGCACAGCTCACGCAACGCACGCGGTGTGAATTGCAGTCCGTGCGAATGCCGTACGGAAAACGCACCGCGGCCGTTCCGCAGTCAGTGTGAATTGGGCGTTACTAAGGCCTCATTTTCAGTTAAAGAAAACCTGCACGTGTTCATGATGCTGCTTCCACCATGTTTCACTGTAGGAGAGGTGTTCAGTTGCTGATGAGAAGTGTTTTGTTTGCACCACAACTTTTGAAAACATGGCCAAAAAGTTCAACCTTGGTTTCATTGGACCAAAAGACATTTACACATCCAGGAGATTTCATTTGTCTTTTGTAGCCTAGCTTTAGATGTCTTTCTTTCTTTTCTTTTTGTATGATAATGCTTCTGTCTTGACGTCTACTTCTTGGTCATTTGATTTCTATATTTTCTCAACTATTGAACAATGATAGCGCTTCAGAATCTCTCTGCAGTTGTGTTGTAAAATGTGACTTCAAAAAAATCAAGAATGGCCTACTATAAAAGCAAACTGCATTTTTGATTTTGGGGTAATCAGAATCTCTTTAAATGGCAAAGAGTGTGCGGACTCCCATTTAACATGTTTGAATGTGATCGTTTAAAATTCCAAACACAGCCACATCTCCATTTAATAGGGTGTGTGCACTTATGCAACAATGTTATCTCAGTTATTTTTAATTGATTGATGAATGTTTTTCCTAATAGCAACATTCATTATCAATGCCAAAAGTTAATGCCAGTGATTGTGACTAGCTACATACAAACAATCCTTGTAGAGAAACTATATTTCGCTCCTATTCCCCTTCAGCCCCGGACAGCACCAACATATCAATCCCGGGATTACACCAATCCTTGTTACTCACTGGTGACTGTAGTAAGAAGTGCTCATGTTTGTGTGGCTGGTACTCAACCGGAATCCCCAGCAAGAGGATCAGAGATTCATGAAAATAGATTCAAGGGATTTATCCAGTTATCAAGCCACTGCAGACAATCTCTGGTAAATGATAGCGGGCACCATTGCAAATGGACCACCCCGCTTGATCTACTCAGCGACCCTTCCATGTAGGGCCTGCACTGGGGTTCAACAACTCTAAGTATAGATTCAATTAAACTGGAAAGAGGATTACTGGTGACATTTTGTAGTTTAGCTGTGTTGATGTCTCCTCGCTGACTCTGTTTTCACTTTCAGTTTTCAGTGAGGACTTTCATTATGGCACTATGATACTCTGTCGACAAAGTAGAATTTCCGCTTGATGGAACTTGAGCAATGACAACACAGCTGACTGATTACTATTTGACATTGTAGCCCCTGCAAAGCAAAACAAGCGCATCCGAGTAGGCCGTGGCACTCCACGACCATATCATGCTATGTGAGCTTTTCATGTCAGCATGTTGTACAGTAGGTCACAGTTCAGGGATTATTTCAACTGAGAAATTACATCGATTACACCCAGGAGCAAAGCACAGTTATTTTTTTCTCCTGTGTTTTGTATAGATGTTATTCACATACTGTAAAATAACTAGAGCTGTCAAACGATAACATTTTTAAATCAAATGAATCACATCTTGGAATTTTGATTAATCACGATTAAACACTAAATTAGAAAGGCTTTTTTATCAACATTTTTTGCCCACCAATTTTAAACAGCACCTGTTATGTGTTTATTCTTTTTGACATTTAATCTTATGAGGACGTCTTCAAAATTGTTTTTTTGATCCACTGCACACACTGTCATCCTCCTCTTTTTCTAATCAGTTAATTACTTGCATAATTTAAAATGGAAAAAAAATGACCCCAATATTTTTGGCATGAATGTCATACGCAAACATTTATTAAATGCTTTCCTTGAATGCATGTAGTTGTGTTTCTTGCTCAAACACAACCTGTGCTACCTTTATCGTAACCATCCCCTGTCAAGCTAAAGGATAACCTGCGGTCAAAATTAATATTGTGATTAATCTGGGTTAATACATGATTAATGCAATAATTTTTGGTGTTTAATCAATGTGTTAACGCTTTAACTTTGACAGCACTAAAAATAACATAACATAAAACATATTAAACTTGTGGTGCAAAATCACCTCGTTCTCTGATTCCATCATTATTTTGCTCGATAAATTCACCACACATGAGAAAGAACAAAGGCGATTTTTTGCAGGTCTTAAAGTCTTGTAGACAAAATGTAACAACAGAAACATTTTCACAAATTACAAATATAATCGCCATTACCTTGTAAATGTAGTCACCTGTAACAGAAATCATCCAAGGCCTTTTGTACTTTCACATTTGCACAAATGACTTGCTGTCTTGGGAGCAAGAAATAGATATTCTTCAATGTATCCTATTACAAATTAAATTTTTAATTAATAAATTAATTAATCAGTTATCATCAATCATCAATCAATTAATAATGTTGTCAAACATGGGGGTGGCTATTCCATCACTGATTCTAAATTCATTTCCGCTCACACCTGTGACCCAAATCAATGAGCTGTTTACCTAATGAGAGTAGTCTGAAGCAGGGACGGGCAAATGGTAGCCTTCGACCACACACACACACACACACGCACTAAAAAACGATATATATATTTTTTAATATATGTTTTTATTTATTTTTATTTTTACAAACTCCCAAAATTCTTCTAAAAACGCTGATAAATATTCAGTATGCATTTCCAAGTGAAAAAAAAATCTCATAAAAACGGGGGGGAAACCCAATTATTATAATTTTATTTTTTGAATTGCGGGGGAAAAGGGCAAAAAATCCTGAATATGCAAATCAGCACGTGCCAAGCTGCAAATATGGTGGGGTGGACATACGTTTTAAGCTCTAATGTCATCATTCACCACTAGATGACGGACATGACCTCATGAGTTGATTTTTGTGGGGGGGAAATGTTGGTTCACTGATCAGCAGTTTAGTATCATTCTTGCATGGTATTTTTTTTATACAAGAGAGACCTTTGACCTGGTAAAAAAATAAAATAAAATCATCACGTAATTTGAATGTCCTAAAATCACCTTCCATGCCAGATCCTCTATGCTGAATAAGCACCTAGATGACAACGAGGGCAGAAGATACGGTTGAAATCACACATCCCTGTCGTCCGAAAGAAGTGTAATCTCCAGCATTCACAAATTAAGACTATACAGCCTCCTCCAGAGACATCTGGCATACAACCTGCCACAAGGGTGTCAACACATTTGAATGTGACCGTACCCGTGCCCACGAGCAGCGCCGCCATGCGTGTCTGGAGAGCCAACCTCGCAACCTGTGGGAGAAGGTATGACTGAATAATTTCTCAGTTACGGTTTTATTCCTTGAAAGAATTAACATGAGTCAAGAAATACATTGATTTGGTTGGTTTCATATACAGTGTAATAAAAATACTCATTGTGATTACCGTCTGTGCATGTTAACATCATTGTTGTTGTTGTTTTATTAATTCCTTAATTTCCCTAATGCTCTTTGTTACACAGTTTAACATTGATTGTTCTTGTTTTGTTTTTTTGCACAGCTCAAAGGCATCTTACCTACACATGGGTAGAGAAAAAGTGACCAGACAAGCAAAGATAGAAATTTCTAATGACATCCCAATTTTCAATGTAATTTCATGCTTAATAAAACTAAATAAAATGTAAACATTTTCCTCTGCAATAGCTATGTTGCTCTTTGTGGCGCCAGAGTGACAGTGAGAAAAAGGAGAGTAGATAATGAAATCAAGAACAGAGGAGAAAAGAGGGCGAGAGAGAAAAGAGAGAGTGACAATGTAATTAGAGGTTGTAGAAAACAAGCAGTTGTTAAAGCCGCATGCAGTCACTGAGCAGGCAGTTATTATGTCTATAACCCCAAAGGAGGAGGGCTGTGAACCTTGATAATACACTGAAACCTCTGAGGTTGAACATTCAGGAACTCCAGTCGACATCCAATTTGTTATCATTTTGGAATTGTTTTCCCTTTAGAAATGTGATTTGTTCCAGGGTCAGATTGTTGCCTCTAAAAAATGCAAGGGCAATCTTGTTTTTCTGTAACATTCTCTTAATATACAAAAATGAAAAAAGTCAAAGAGTCTGTAAAGTGAAAATACTAATATATTAGGGCTGGGCAACATGGGGGAAAAAAATCTCATCTCGATTTTTTTCAGTCATTCAGGACAACTACGATTTTAGTCGATTTTAGTCGATTTTAGTCGATTTTAGTCGATTTTAGTCGATTTTAATCGCTTTTAATCATTTTAATCGCTTTTAATCTAATAACCGAGCGAGGAGGTGGCGAATTGGACGGCATAGCCGCTGGCCCACGGCCCAGCTAGCAAGAAAGCATTAGCTAGCCGTCCCACAAATAATACAAAACACATAAAACTTCAAGGAAGATTATTTTCTTTTTTTTTCCTTTTTTTTAAAGCACAACTTGCTAGCTAACTGCAATGCTGTAGTAGACAAAAACATTTTTAATCCTGTTTTCTAATTTGCTGCCCAGTGCTAGTCTACCACAACGCATCTGCGCAGGGGTGGGCTAGACGCCTTTTGGTATTTTCACCGATGCACGGAGCTTGGTGCAGTTAAAAACGGGCATTTTGTGCCATGGTAGGTATGAACAAAGCCAACTTGATTACCACCCTCATGGAGTCTGTCTCTGACGGGTATAACAAAGTAGCAGTTAGCGGTCCTGCAGCTAGGTTGTGACCTTGAATGTTTCCTGGTATACTAGCCTGTCTCCTCCTTACTCTTGATTCCATATTGGGAGACACATCACCTTCTTGCCATAACACACATTAATGTGACATCCTGGCTAAGGTGCAATACCTAAGCAACCCAGACATTGGTGTTGGAACTCTGGGAAAATGCAAAAGTGTCCAAAAATCAGCTCGAAAGGGTGAGAACAGGGAAATGGTCTTGCTAATTGCCTTTCATTTCCACCCGTTGTCTGTTCCACTTGAACAACAGCAGGTGAAATTGATTGATAATCAGTGTAGCGTCCCAAACAGACAGGTTGAGGCCCCGTCCAGACGGAAGCAAAGCCGGCTTCGTTTCTCAAACAAATCTCGTACACACAGAAGCATTTGTGTCCAAAAGACGATGCTGAGGATGTTAAACGACTGTAATGTATATGCCAAGTCTGGAGTGCCGCTGTTGCGCAGCCACAGAGAGTTAACGGAAAGCGTAGAAGAAGAATCAGCAAAGAAGACGGACATTTTTTTTTTTAAACTTTATTGCAATCTACAGAACAAACATGGCTTTGCATGTATCGAAACAACATGGAAAAAGACAAACACAGGAGAAGTGACAATGGCGGGTGATCCAAGTACAACAACACCGCTTGTTTAACGTGGGAATAAAGAAGCAAAATATTTTGCTGCAAAAGCATAAGCAAGCTAAGGAGGCTGCGCAAAACGAGTACAACACGACAATCCGCCATTGTTGTTGACGAACTGACAGTTCGCACGCAGTCACGCGAGAATTGGCGCATACGTCATCAATCTGCGAGGATGCGTCGTCATCGAGCTGCGACCATTACGTCAACGCTGGAGGAGTATCCTGCATATGGTGTCCAGACGGACGCGTACGGGGTGCATATTGAAATCTTTCCACTCTCAAAAGTGATCGGTTTCAAGCTCCGAAACTGCGCCGTCATGTGGACGAACGGCTTAAATGAATAAAAAGCTTATGAGGATATATTAAAACTGGCTTTTGTGTGGACGGGGCCTAATATCCCATAAGTGTGATCGACTTGGAGTTCCATTGTCATGAATATTTTATTATCCTTTTTTTCAGCAGCATATATGTTTTAGTCTGTTTGCATCACAAATCCTTAAGTGCATTTTCTTTTTCTCATAATAACACCTTGTTGCCAAGTTTCAAACATCTAAATAACAAGAAAATCATTTGTAGCTTCTTAGATGCTCAGTAAACTCAAACTGTCTTGCAATGTACATGATGTGTAAAAAAATGTTATGTCATGCATGAAGAAATTGTTTTGGTGCAATTTTGGAGGCATATTATTGACTCTGATTTGTAGTTGACTTTTACATAGAAAAGTTAATACATATTGTATATCACAACCTGTGTCCAACACGCTGAGCGACAACTTGATTATGAGCAAAGTCAAGCATGAAAAGGGAATGGGCAGAACTTGAATAGTTTTATAAACGTAGAACAACATTCATGCAATAATCCACAAAAAACGAGTAACATTGTTAATTTTACCAAGTCCAAACAGTTATGTAAAAGTCGTAAAAGTTTGGAGACAAATGACAGGTTATCCTTTTTGTTTTAGAACTCATATCATGCGCAGTGCATACGTCTCAACTATTACTATTTACTGCTCAGATGTTCTGCTGTACCACACACAGGGAATATGATAAATAATCTCTGGGCGATCACAATTTCGGCATGAAATGGACTGGCCTTTCAGGAAACTACCAAATTTCCCTATGGCAACCAAAGGACTTATGGGCACAACTGTATAGTGAGAAAAAGGCTTAATGCTCACGCACACACAAAAAAAGAGAGAGAGAGAGAGCAATGATGATGACATGTTGAATCGGTAAAATTACCGAATGAACAATACTGAGCTCTCTCTCTCTCCCCCAAAAAAAATGGAATTTAGACATTTCTGGGGTTGGTGAAAGATTCTGGTTTGTAACCCTGTGGGTAGCAGGTGATGTCTAGTCGGTGCTGGATTTCACTTTTCTTTCTTTTCTTTGATCCTTCCTCGGGTCTCCTGACAACTTCACGGCTCTAGCAGGATTCTGAAGTCTTCGGTTTAGGTGAAGGATATGGGAAGTTTTCAGGTAAATTAATGAGCACAAACTCACACGCATTTATTCACGCACACACAAACACATACAAAAGAGAAAACAATGATGATGACATGTTGAATTAGTAAGATTACCGAATGAGCTCTCTCTAAAAAAATAAAATAAAAAAAATTTAGAACGTCATGTTTAGACAAGTGAGGTCACATATAACATATTATTATTATCACAGTTAGTTAAAACCAATCACGGCTCAGCTTGCGACTGTCACATGACGTGTGATTAGTCATTATCTGAGCCCTGAGCAACTGTGATGTCATTTTTGCTACCCCTTTAAAAACAAAAAAAAGTAATTGCATGAAAAAGGCTGTTATTGAGCCTGTTTTATTCACCACGTGCTGTGATGTCTGTAATGTATTATGTACTGTAAATATGTAACGGTTTCACATTGTACGGACACCTTGGAAGAAAAAGCTCAAATTGTGGAACCACAGATTCAGATGAATTTTTATTTTTGCTTTGATTTTATCTAAATAAAGCGACAAATAATTGAGGGAACTGGAATACATTACGGAGTGATTGAGAGTAAACCGAGACCACAACAACTTGGATTTTTGTTCACGAGTGGAAGTGGTGAGACGGAGTGTGAAGGCAATGCATCAAAATGCCTTGGCGGTGGCTGCTGATAACACGGCACTGCCTCCTGAATAATAGGTTTGATTGAATTAGCCATCCTCTTTTCTCCTCGCTTCTACATCACAAAGTAGCTTCATCCCGATGCCAGCCACACGCTTGTGGTTGAAGAGTCAGGGAGGGAAATGTGAGGCGTTAAAGTGAAAAAGATCAAGATGGAACAAGAGAAATAGTCTTTTGATTAGCCAAAGCTTGTTGAGGCTAGACTGTCCCAACAGGACACCTCTTGTTTTGCAATCTTGAAACTAAAGGAGGGAAAGGTTTCCAAAAGCGAGCATTCAAGCATGACACAGCGAGGTCTCTCAACAATTAGACACTTCCAACAAAATCAGTCCCTCACATGGGTGATTATATTGCACGCCACATTAATCAAAAGTGCATTGAGCTGAAGTGTGCTACTGTATGTCTGAAAGCATTTCATCCAGAAACATCTGAGACCAGGGATATAAAAAGGAACATGCTACGGGGCGACTTTGTATTCAACAGAATAGGAAACATGAAACGGGGGGGGGGGGGGGGTGGGGGTTGTCCTCCAAGTGGAGAAGAGGTGTCACTGTGGATCATGTTCCATCCTACAGGCTCTGACTTTGAACACCAGGACTGCTTATTAATATTCCTGTCTCACTGCGGGCTTTCACAGAGGCTGAGATGGGATTGCCGTGATAACTGGAGCACATGGCAATGGATGCAATCCCCTGAATTACCTGGAACCTGACCAGCAAGCTAAGCCGCCTATAAAGCAGCCTGGAAGTAAATCAGGGCCTGTAATTGGCTTGTTTCCCTCCCTCTTTCAGGCTGTTGCTCTCCCCTCTTCCTCTACAACATTGTTGACACTGTCCCAATGTGTGGGTTGTCTTGCCGTTTATGAAAAGATGGGAAATAATAAGTTTGAAGGGAGATGGTGAAAAGAGTGGAAGCGGTTATTTGTTATATCAATATTGCTCAAGTAAGAAATTTTCTTTCTTTTTTTGTCTGTGGTCTGCATCATTATGCGAAGATTTTTTTTTTTAACAAAACTTCCGAACAAGTCATCAAACTATGGTGCTAATTTGAATAAAGTATTATTCATATATTCAAGAAATGTTCCTTCACTTATTTTTTTTCCTCCACAATATGCCCATCAAAAATTGGTACATGTTTGGCATTAAACTATGAATTTTGCTGAATCTGAGCATGTTGTACATGTTTAGTTTCCCATCTTTAAAAGCTGAGAATGAAACATTATCTCATATCTTACCTGCATTGTACAGTCCATCTTAAAAAAAATAAGTCTCATTAGTTATTTTGTTTATTTTTGAGTAAAAATATTAAAGTGACAATGTGTGGAAATGTTTCCATCTAGTGGCAAATAATAGAATGCAACAACCTAAGTTTGAAGTGCATTTTGAAGCATGCACACTACGGTGCCTCAGAGAGATCATACTTTGCCTACACCAATTACTGCATTCGCCAGGTTTGTCTCCTACGGGTATCTGTAGCAGAAAGATGGTGGCAAAACATGTCAGCATCTGTAAGATGAGGCACGACCCATGTACTTTTGTAATGTAATTAGCGATTGCTATATATATATATATATATATATATATATATATTAGGGGTGTTCGAAAAAATTTATTCTGCAATATATCGCGATATTACAGCGCACAATTCTCGAATCGATTCGATATGCGGCCGAATCGATTTTTAAACATAATTTTTTTATGGGAATAATCAACAAAATGTCTTACTTAGGGTTAAGATTCACACATTAAGCATGGAAGAATGTTATATTAATGGAACATTAAGCCTTAATATTTTTATTTCAGTGCTGTTCAAACATGAAACAGACTGCAACCTATTTGTTAAATGCAGTGGCTCAGTTATAAGCCTGAATTTTCAGATAAATAAATACATTTTCATACAAATCTTACAGTGTACATGTACAAGTTTACTGATTAGTATTTTCTAAATTTGAGTTTAAAATCGCAATAATCAATTTATAGATTCGCATCAGGATTAATTGGTATTGAATCTAATCGTGACCTATTAATCGTGATACGAATCGAATCGCCAGGTACTAGACAATTCACACCCCTTATATATATATATATATATATATATATATATATATATATATATATATATTAGTGCTGTCAAAGTTAAAGCGTTAACTGATTAATTTATTACAAAAAATCTTGCATTAATCATGAATTAACGCAGATTAATCGCATTATTATTTTTGACCATATATTACCCTTTAGCGTGACAGCGGATGGCTACGTTTAAGGTAGCACAGGTTATGTTTGAGCAATCAACATAATTCCATGCTTTAAAGTAAAAGTAATGAATGTTTGTGTATCACATTTAGAATATTTGTTCATGTCAAAATATTGGGGGCATTTTTTTCCCATTTTAAATTATGCAAGTAATTAATTGATTAGAAAAAAGAGGAGGATGAGCATGTGCAGTGGGAAAACAGGTAAGCAATGATCAGTCGTTTCCTGAGCATCTGTGATGTCATTTTCAGTCGACAGCAAGTGGCAAAATGGCCGCCCCCGGAAATGAATAAAAATGGGTGAATTTTGCTGCCAAACTCATATTCCACAAATGCATTAATCAGAATGTTGTGTTTAGACTAGTGGGGACACATACAACATTTTATTGTTTAGAAAATGTTAGTGCTGACTGAGTTTGAATTCACTTGTGTTACTTAAACAATAAATATCTGAGTTACTTGTCAAATAATTTCTTCATACTTAATTCATTTGTTACTGCATACAACCTTAAAAAATTGTGGCAAAAGTTTCTTCAAACTATTTGAGCCGGATGTTTTACAGTGTGGCTGTTTCAGATGTACATCCGCTTTAAATTCTCAAAATATTAATGCTAAAATATGCCAATAAGTTTATATTTTATGTAAAACTCAGCTAAATATTGTCCTTAAAATATGATGCTACTATAATAGAAATATTATGAGCAAAATGTGTGCTTTTTTATACTTTTTTGTATGCTTAAGTTATTACTCTTAAATTGCATACTTTCTATCCATTCCTTGTTGCCTAATTGTTGTATTATTGTACTATTGTTTTTGTTGGCAAACTATACGCATACATATGAATCTAACAGCCATATACCAGGATCCCACCAGCAAGAAAAATTTTTTTTTTTATTCAGCAGCTCAACACAGTCTGCTTTTTAATTAATTAATTATTTAATTTATTTATTTATTTATCTACACACTAGCCACCTCTGAATTTAGGCAGTCAGAGAGAATGCTGATCTCAGATCCGACTTTAACGGTTAGTTAATTTTTCCCCTGCGGGTCTGTACTTAGATGAACGGCCGCCTGAGGTTCAACTTGGCAATATACAGCACTCTTAAGATTTGACTTCTTCCTCCAGTAACACCCCACCCCCCGCCCCCCTGCCCCTCCTCCTACTCATTGCATTGCCTCTTTAGAATGTATTGCTTGCTGCTTATAAATGATTACACCTTGTAGCCATGCGGAGAGGGCATGAGAAGGGCGCTTCGCTTCTGAATGAGGTGACACTCATATAAGCAGAAGGGATGTGAGGTCAGACACAGCCGAATGAGATGCCACACCCACGTCAGTCAGCCGAGCACACAAAGGCAAAGGTGGAATGTGTGGTCACATCACTTTTGTCATGATAACTACCTGCCTGCGCCTCTGAGTGGATTTCTTTCCCTCTCCCCCGTACCTGACATGCTTGGTTGAAACCTGTTTTATTTTTATCATGGCCACATCCACAAATTTTATAACACTGTTGGAATTTTAAGGTTTGTTAACTGATCGCACACTATTATAAGGCTTCCTTTGACCAGTTATACAAGCTCGTGGTGACCACAGGATCACAGATTTACCAAAAATTATGATTATAATGCTCGAGCATTGGCTTCCTCCCCCCTCCCCTCCCCATCACTAGCATCTTCCTCTCTCATCTAGTGATACTAGTGTACTTGTCACAAAATAAACAGCAAACTGTGAGTTAAATTTCCCCTTGAAGGATCATAATGTTTATAATTGTGGGAATGATCAACAGCATTCTCACATATGTTGTTTCGAACCTTTATTATTATTATTTCAGGCACTTTTTATTCTCCACACTTTTTTGCCGTGCAATATCTCCCACATAATACAGCCGATTTACAAAGGTCACATTTCAACTTGCTTAAAAAATTCACGTTTTCCTGGGAATATATCATCTGATTCAATTTACAGTTTATGCACAATTTAACATTAAATATCAACTTATATAAAATATAAACCAGCTCAGGAGCCTAGTGGTAAAGTGTTCACCCTGAGACTAGGAGGTCGTGGGTTCAGACCCTGTCGTGGTCATATTAAGGATTATAAAAATTGACCCATTTTTGCCCCTCTGCTTGACACTCGCGCGGCTCTTACTGCTGCTTACCGCTCCGTCAGGGGATGGATCAAATGCGGAGAAAGAATTTCGTCCCACTTAGGTGGGTGTGACAATCAGTGATACTTTAACTTTTCCCCATTCATTTTCAACGTGACTGGCATTGAACTTTTTCTAAGTCCCACTTTCCACGCCCACTTCCATACATACAACTTCTCATCGTTACCAGCTCTTTGATACCGCTCAGTTGCGCAATTGGTAAAGTGCTTTGTCCAGTAAACACGAGGTCGCAGGTTCGAATCCCACAAATATATCCATGGCCATTATACTAAATGATATACTTGTATACCAACTGACTATCATATCAGGAAATTTCCCTGAAATGATTAAATGCATGTTAGCTTTCAATCAGATGACACTTTTCAAAATTAAATACGTCATTAGCCATTATTTTGGACAAGTCAAATTAGCCCAGTGGTTAGAGCAATTGCCTGCCACCATGGAGTGCCTGGTTTCAAACCCTACCTGGACCACATTTTAGTACAGTCGATGGTTCAATACCAACTCACTTTCATATCAGGGAAGAAAATGGATTATAATTTCTCTGAAATTATTTAAGCACATGTATTCAAATCTTAGCTTCCAGCTAATACCATTCAGCTTTTCAGCATTCCCACACAATTTCTGCAGAAATTGCACTTTGTCTAATTAAATAAAACATTTATGATCTCAACAGACATTGCCATTTTCCACCAAGGAATGTCACCTTCAATTCTTACCAATCTTTTCATAAACGTGTACAATGTGATGATGCCCGAATGCTGTGACAGCCAAAAGAAAAGAACAGACATCTTTGATTTTGAGCAATAACACGCTTACCCTTTAGTCACAATTTGCTCTGTGCCAAGTCCAACCAGGCCCAGAGGAGGACAGTGTGACAGATGTCGCTTTTTTTTCCTGCTCTATCGATTAATTTATTGTACAATCTCTCAAAGAGTCCCTGTGTGTGTTCACTGGCAGAAGTGACAGGGGTGTCAAGGACATTGCAAAGAGGCGAGGGTCCCTGTCTCATACAGCGATAGAGGTAGAGTGTAATGAGGTCTCCCCAGGACCCGTGTCAGCCTACCTGTCATACACAAACACACACACATCAGAATCACATTAAGGGCGGCCACTGCATGCCACTCAAGTCATTCCATTTACTTTGATCAGTATAAGGACGGCCAGGCAAAGCCTTCCGCTGATGGAAGTCAATACAGGAGCATGCATTGTGTTTTAGACTTCTAATAGGATAAAAGATGATCTTTCAAATCGGGCTGACAGGCAAAATCCAACACCATGAATAGTTTCCCATGTGCACATAAGGATTAGAGCAGATATATTATAGAAATTTAACTTTTTAATTGCTTGTACACAAATGGTTGGGTTTCTGGAATGCCGGCCCATCCATCAATGAGAAACTAACAACCATTTAAATAAAGGATGGGAAACTGCAAGCAGACTGCAACCACATTCTAAGTGCCCCCCTGATGAATTTTCCACCCCAAAATGTATTTATTTTTTAACATTCTTTTACAAACACAAAAAAAATCTTCAAAGAACGCTGATAAAAAAATCTATATTAATTTTCCATTAAAAAAAAAAGCTTACAGTCCATGATGGGAGGAAAAAAATCTGGCGGAATGGGGAAAAAAACATCAAATATGCAGCAAATGTAGTTTTAAATTGTAATATCACAATTCACCACCAGATGGCAGGCATGAGCTAGCTGCCCGATACTACAACATGAGAAGGTCAAATATTTTTGGGCGGATTTCAAATGATATGCAGGACATACATAGTACCCTCAACAATATTAAAATGAATTTGAGTGAAATAATTTTTGAGGGAAAAAATGCACAAAAAATGACTTCTTGCACTTAAAGAAGTTTTTATGTAAGTAGATCTTTGCCTGGGAAAAATAAATAAATAAATAAATCACAGTATTTGTTTATTTTGTTTGTTTTAAAACCCTTTGTTGTTTTGTTGGGATAGTGATATTTAGAAGGAACAGTCGGGGTTCCTTTTTTTTGCATGTATTAAATTTTATTTTTATCATTATGCAACATGAAATATATTAAGAGCACATATTGGCGCCTTCTTAAAATAATCGCCAATCAGATTTTTCAGGAAACATAAAATAATTGAACCATTTTGCATCATGAGGCAATGATTTAGGCAAAAATAATAATTTTTGCAACAACAAAAAATGACATAAGCAATTATTTTAAGAGGGTGACGATATGTTGTTCATACAACCTAAAACAACATTTTATTATGCCACTGATAGGAAAAGCTGGTACTCAAAAGATAAAGAAGCCATGCCAGTTATTGTGAAGTCTAAACCAGGGGTGGCCAAGTTTGGTCCTCGAGAGCCACTATGCAGCCTCTTTTCCATGTTTCTTTCCACTAACACACCTGATTCATGATTAGGATCGTTATCAGCCTTCTGCAAAGCTTGCTGATGAGCTGATCATTACATTCAGTTGCGCTGAAGGAGGGAGACATGGAATACAGGCTGGATAGGGGTTCTAGAGGACCGAACTTAGCCACCCGGGTCTAAACTGACAACTTTGAAGTCTGCACATAGATTGCAGACAAATCTGTAACTTCTTAGTAGCACTGATACATTAAAAAAATATTTCCAGTTTGATCCATCAAGATTGTTGTAGTCCATTACATTTGGTGCATGCTCTTGGTTTGCCATGGGCTTGGCAGATATATTTATTTTCTTGGGAATAAAAAAGAAAAAATGCTGGAAAATGTGTGTGCAATTTAGGGAACAACTCATATGAGATACAATATGCCTAAAGTCCCAAATGTTATTAGAATTTCAAAGAAGAATATTTGCTTATATTTAATGAGTTGTGTTGGCTTTATTGCTCTTAAAACATCAATATCTGAATTTTACCAGCTTTATGTTCATGAGACGCTCCCTTCTAGAAATAAACACCGCCATCTAGTGCTGTTTGTGGTCAACCTGAGCAGGTGAGCAATTGATAAATGAAAGATCCAAACGTCTTCAAACTCAAAGTGCGCTGTCACCCAGACCACCATGTGTGGAGCTCTTCTGTCTCGTCTTATCTGACCACCAGAGAGCAAAACAGATGCACACAAGCGCCATGAAAATCCCAGCAGTAGACCGTTCAGATCAATAGTTTTCTGGTACAGTCAGAAAAAAAGAGCTAGAAAGAAAGAAAGAAAACCTGTCTTCAGTTATATATGTGTTTATTGTAAAGGCTTCTGCTCATGTATGAATTATATATAATACTATGCATATTTAAATAAAAGCTTAACTCAACTGTTTTAAATTGGCCAGTCAGCCAGCCAGAGGAAGACTCAGCAACACAATCAAGAGTGAAGAGGTTTTTCTCTTCCTCTAATGCATTCAGTTGAAGAGGCGACGTCTGATGTAACAGACTGACAGAAGGCAGGAGGCAAGATTGCATTTTTGTGGCTTGTGAAGATAATAATATGGCTTGTGTTTGGAGAGCTGCTACAAAGAAGGTGAGGTTTGAGCCAAGAAAACATGTCTGGAGTTTATTAGTGCCTGTGGGCATGGCAAAGTGGAGAAATAAAAAGACACACAGCTCTACATGTCTTGGCCATGAAATGCCACAACAGTTGAAGTAGCCCATTTAGTTTGAGAATAACTTTGATCAGTGCTGGGCAAACTACGCGGAAAATGTAGTGACTGTAAAAAAAAAAAAGTAAAAATGCTTGCTAGTACAATTCCGGCAGCTGGGGCGCCAAAAAAATACATTGAAATACCAAATGTATTCTTACTTACTCCTCATAAAAATATATTTTTTTCCCCATAAATAAAATACAGTTTGTAATTGTAATTTTTGTAGACTTTGCCTTATTTTCAGCTTGTTTTTAATGTTTAATTGGAAACATTTTCACATTTTAAAACAATTAAATTACCTAGACATATAGTAGGTAAACATATTACGAATGGTAATGCTTAAAAGTACATAAATGTGCTGTTATTAGTTGGTTTTAATGATATGATTTCATGGATATAGGTTTTATAATAATTTGCTTGATGTATTATAACAGTATGACACAATAAAATGTGATTCATCTTTCAAAACGTAAAAAAAAACTGTTGAAAAACTAGATAGTGGGTTTAAAATTGCAACAATTTATTGTTATAGCAATTTATTTACATAGCATTTTTCCACCTTACGAGGCTCTCAAACCGATTTACATTTTGACTACTCATTTACCTTCTGATGATGTACCATTAGGAGATCAGTATCTTGCTCAACAATATTTCACAAAGGGAATCGAACCCACAACCTAAGAGATAGTAGACGACTACTCTACCACTGACCACAGTTTATTTTATTTTATTTTTTAATTTTAGGTCACATTAACTTAGTTGGTAGTGATGACCCAAAGCAGAGGCAGCATCCATAAGTCCAAATCTTTGCTTTGCATATTATTCACTCTCACAAGCTTTTCATTAGATGTCTTTTCAAAATAAATGTTAATACAATGTCAATGAATGTTACCATCTAGGACATTACAGTAATTGTAGTTATTTTCTTTTTCTTTTTTTTCTTTTCTTTTCTTTTTTTCTTTTTTTTCTGGAGAGCTCAGTATTGTTCATTCGGTAATTTTACCGATTTGACATGTCATCATCATTGCTCGCTTTATTTATTTATTTATTTATTTATTTATTTATTTATTTTGTATGTGGGTGAATATATGCGTGTGTGCGTGTGTGGGTGGGTGGGTGTGTGTGGGGGGGGGGGGGTGCGTGTGGGTGTGGGTGTGGGTGTGCGTGTGAGTGTGCATTCATTAAACCTATTAAAAATCCCATACCGTTCACCTAAACCGAATACTTCAGAATCCAGCTAGAGTCGTGAGATTGTCAGGAGACCCGAAGAAGGATCAAAGAAAAGAAAGGAAAGTGAAATCCAGCACCGACCAGACATTACCTACTACCCACCAGGTTACCAACCAGAGTCTTTCACCAACCCCAGAAACATCTAAATTCCAACAAATTAGGGAGACCTCAAGAGACCAAAGGAGAGACTGAGGAAAGGAAGGAAGGATAGATGAAGCAGAGTGAGATCCACAGACACCAGCCTCCACCGATTCAACGACCAGAGGAAGAAGCAGATTGTGTTTGAGTTTCGATAGATGCTGGTGTGGTGGATCTGGCATTCATGAAAATCTCCACCAAAGAGGGGAGTCGTCGACACCTGCCAGGACAGAGCAAGCGCAACACCTCAGGGCCCCCCAGGCCACGGCAGCGCCAAGGGACAACTAAATTGATTAATTAAACCTAAACAAAAACATTAGTCAATTAACAAATAATTTATTGTAAAATTACCTCTTTTTACTGTTTAATTTCTCAGTAATTTTAAATGATTTTATTTCCAGACTTTTAAAGTTACATTTTATTCACTTAAATAACACAAATATTTGTGCAATTAAAATTCATTTGTGAACATGCTTTAACAATAAATATATGTATTTCTAATGCATTTTTTGGGGGGAGGGGGGTTGAAACAACAGAAATTTTGTGTGTTTTATAGTATAGTATATAAACAACAAGCTATTCTTTAATTTAAATGTAAATTTACACGGAAGCTACCCAAGCAGCTAGCTAAGCAACGAGTAGCTAGACTACATCAAAGCTGTTTCAGGTGGGTAAAAGTCAACTACATTTAAAAATTTTGTGATTACACTATTGGGAGTAACTAATAGCGCAGTCCTTGCCTGATTTTCTTAGTTTTTGATTTTTGCTGAGTGCTAAATTGCTAACTGAGTTCTGATGACTAGCTTAGCTGTCGATTGTTGTGTTAACTTTGGCACGCAGGCTACCCGATTGTGTCCTTATAATAGTGCTGAACGACTTGGATGGTGACAGCAGCTTTTTACGGGATTGTAAACCAAGTTTAAGTGTTCTGTGAGACTCGATAAGTAGCATGAATTTGTTCATTTATGGCCCATAGGTTTGAGGAGATGACTGTAAACACCTTTGGCTCCGCCTCTGCCATTGATTCGCAGGCACCGTATAAATGTAAACAAATCTCCACGTGTGGCTGTCTGACTATGTCATTTCCTTGCCGCCTTCTTTGACAGCAGTTTCCTGGCTAAAAGTAGTCGAGTCTGGTTTCACGTTTTCTACACGCTTTCTACATGCCGGTGTGATGTCGACGTGAGCAGTCAGAACGTCACGCGGGGACGGAAAAGCTTAAAGCAAGAGGCGAGCAGCAGGTGTGTCATCATTCATCAAAATAAGTTATGTTTTGTGGCACGCTGCACTTTTACAGAAGCATGTCACTGCTTAGTGGTTTAACCCATTAAGGCCCAAAGCGCATGGCAAAACATGCCTCTAAAACCTATGGTCACCCCCGAAAACCTGACGTTTTCCTGGAAATTCAACAATATTAAAAATAATTGATATCTCAGCTGTCATGTCTGGGAAGATCTGGTTTTGGTTGAGGGTCCCGATTGGTCCTGAGTGGGTTCCAGCCCTTCCGCGGGTTGACCAATCCGGGCCCTCAGCCACTTGTACCTGGCCCCAGGTGTGGCTAGTTACCCAATTAGTGTGGGTGTATTTAGATCCCGGGTGGTGATCATTCGGCGTGGGATCATTGCTGCTTGTCACGGTCACCCCTGGAGTTCTGGCTGTCATTTTGATTTTTTGTATCGTTTCAGTTTGTTGTTTAGTTAGCATTAACCAGTATCCTGGTTAGTATTTTCTGTAAAATAAAGCACGCCAGTTTCGCCCGCACTCCTGCTGTGGTTCTCCTGCCTCCCTGCATTTTGGGTCCTCCACTTCACACGCCGATAGACACCACGCCGCTCCGTGACCACACCGTAACAGAATGATCCCACCATAAACAGACCCAGCGGACCAAGAGGCAGGTACCGTTCCAGTTTCGGCGGTGCGCATGCAGCGCCCGCTTCCAGTTTCCGGCTGGAAAGCAAAACTTTATTGTTGATGAAAATACACCACGATTTTGATATACAGTGTTCCCTCGTTTTCCGCTGGGGTTAAGTTAAAAAAATATACTCACAATATATGAAATCTGCGAAGTATTTATAGCTTTATGTTTTACATTTATTATAAATGTTTTAAGGCTCTAAAGTTGGTATTATATTAATATTTAGCTCTTTCCTACCTTACTAAAGTATTAATAAATGATGTGAGAACTCATTAACATAATCGGTGTCTTCAAATTTTGTATTCAGAAGTGTGTATAAAACTGGAAGCCCTTCAAGTTTATCAGTACCAAAGAACAGAGGTGTTAAATCCAGGTCCAGATAGTAAAATCCCTTCCACAGTTTGGCTTTAGTCACAGGTGCTTCTACTCAACCGAGCACCAAATTAGCTCTGATGATTCAACCCTTTACACTACTTTTGACAAATGTGTCCAAAAAAGTGTTGTTTCTCAGTATTCTGCTTTCTCATATGGAATTTCTGCTTATCTAGCCACCACAGCTGCTCCCTGAGTGTGGTATAGTGAAAGAAAGCAAACGATCTCAACTAATAGAAGAATTGAGGGGGGAAATAGATGCCTCTGGCAGATTTGTGAGAAAAAAAGGGGATAGGAAATGAGATCCTTCCTTATCTTTAGCTCCAGTTACCACTTCACAGATTTTTATCTCAGTTGTTCGAGAGGTTCGCTCTGCTTGGTAATCTGTTTGTCAACTTTTCTGGGGAGGGGTCCCTCTGCTCCAAGAATCCAACCAAGGGAGATCCCAATGGCTTGATTTACAGCCATGTAGAATCTGAAGTTCATTCCTCCATTGAGTTTAGAGCCTTGTCAGTTACTGTCCATTCGATGTATAACTTGCATTGATGAGAAATGCCTGTAGCAATTGAATGCTTAGGCAAGAAGTAACTCTGTTAACTGTTGATTTCCCCTTCATTAAACTTCAGCCCAAGTGGCATTCCTTTGTCCTCCAAGAGCATGTTTCTGGACAATTTCGAACAAACAATAGCTTGGATTGAAAGGCTTAATGCGATTAAAAAAACGATCATCTACGGCAATAGCAGGAGCCCGTGAGCTCAATTGGATTACTAATGGAGGACGCAAATGAAGAGTGGTGAGGCAAAGGGAGCATAGTGGAGACTTTGTGGAGGCCTGATTTATATTCTGATGCAGTGGGCTTATTGTGTTGATAAAATATGCTTTGTAAATCAGGTTATTGTCCTATATGTAAAGAGCTATTTCATTTTTCAAATGAGTGCCTTACAGAAAACCTCAGAGCATGTCACGTTGGAGCTAAATTGTCAGACAGCCATGTCTCATTAATTTTGTGAAATCAATTATTCTCCACTGGATACTCTTCATGCGACAGGAGTAGGGCGATGAACCGCCCGCATATCAAGTTTGGTGGAAATGTGCTATCCATTATTTTTTTTCCTTTTTTTTCTTTTTTTTTTTTTACATAATCTTAAACTACATTCAAAACTTCTTCTTTTTTTACACTTGGCAGATGTAAGCTTGTTATATGATGGCAGGAAGATATTTTTTTCCCCCCAAAAGAAAATTGCAACATAATCTGCATTAAATTGCTTATTTGGAGTCGGACCCAGAGGATATCTTGGACTCGCCAAGAGTTTTGATTGCCTTTGGTTGCCAGATCCCCCTCAGGCCTGTTGAGGTATCCTCAAGGAAGATAGCGAACCCCCAGTTGCTGATGGTGCGATGTCATCATTTAATTTCCCAATTGTCTGATTAATACAGGCTTAGCCACATGTACATGGGTGGATTTCATGACAAAAAATCATCTGTATGCTTGCATGGACATTACCATAACACTCTGTATTTTAGTTATATTTTCCACCAAGCAGTACAGTTGAGTTTGGTTCTTTTTTCACTTCAGCTGTTACCATTTTGTAACCACTGTGGATGGAAATTCAAAAATGTTTCTTTTTGAGCTGCTGGTTCCCAGTAATTCGATTTCTAGAAATCTTTTGCCTGCTTGCCTGACATTTACGCTTATTGACTCCTTTTACGTCACACACAAAAAATCTATTTTAGTTCTGAACTATTCCACTGCACTCTTCTGCTTTATATAAAGCCTTGTATTCCAATTAGTCGGCTTAGTAGCCACGTAAACAGTAAATTGGAATGCTTTATCTGTAAATGTACAGTGATGTCATCATATACCAACTTGAAAATATGGCAGCTTCCAAACAGAGCACAACAGAACTGTTCTTCAACAGAGAGCGTGTTTTTTTAATAGTAACGCAGCGCTAATACAACTATTGTGGAAAATAGACGACTGACCTCCATCTTTTTTTTTTAAGAGCTCAGTATTGTTCATTCGGAAATGTCATCATCATTGCTCTTTATTTATTTATTTTTTGTATGTGTACGTGCGTGCGTGTATTTGTTAGCTCACCAAAAAACCTATTAGAAAAAATCTCATACCGTTCACCTAAACCGAACACCGCCGTCAGGAGACCCGAGGGGACCAAAGAAAACCAAGGAAGGTGAAATCCAGCACCGACCAGACACCCCCCACCAGAACTCCTCCCCAACCCAAGAAACATCCAGACCCCAACAAATCCAAAAAACATAAAATCAGGGAGGCCTCAAGAGACCGAAGGAGAGCCCGAGAAAAGGAAGGAAGGACAGACGAAGCCGCGTGAGATCCACAGACACCAGCCTCCACCGATTCAATGACCTGAGGAGGAAACAGATTGTGTCTGAGTTTCGGTAGATGCTGGTGTGGTGGATCTGGCATGCATGAAAATCTCCACCAATGAGGGGAGCCGTCGACCCCCGCCGGAACAGAGCAAGCGCAACACCTCAGGGCCCCCCAGGCCGCGGCAGCGCCAAAGGACGACCCCCGGGCCCCGCCAGGGCCACCGGCCGGAGAGCAAACCCAGGAGCAGGAGCACCCCCCCGCCCCAACACGGCCCGCGCCCCCGACCCAACGCAGCAGGACTGGGCACTGCAGGCCCGCCAGGCACCCCACCGGCCCCCATCCACCCCCGCCACCCACCCCAACCCAGCCCCAGCCGCCCCCAGGTCCCCAATCCCCTAGCACCCCGCAACCCCCACCACCGCCCCCCACCCCGACCAACCGCCAGCCCCCCAGCCCCCAGGGACCACCCGCACCCAGGCACCGGCGCCGAAGAGGGGCCGGACAGCGGAGCGGAGAGGACAGCTGCGCCCACCCCACCCCCCGCCGTGTGGAGGGACGGAACACCGGGGGCAGAAGGGGGAGATGGGGGCACCGGAGGGCGGCCGACACCCCCGAACCCCAGGCCCAGCGGGGGAAGGCCCCGGTCGTCACCCCAGCGTTCTTTGTGACTGACCTCCATCTTGATAAATCATGAGATGTTTACATTAACCTGCGCATGTCACACATCTGTATAAAGCATCGGTCTGCAACCTGTAGCTCTGGAGCCACATGTGGCATTTTAGTCCCACTCCAGTGGCTCTCTGTGAACCTCTAAAAAAAAATATATATATATATATATAGTAGAATTCTTTCTTTTTTTTTTTTACATATTTTTTAATACAATATTATTTATATGAATTAATAATTAAATATTCAAAAAATGTCAGTCCAAATTTTGAAGTTATCAGGAAAAGGTAGATGAAAAAGTTTTAGAAGTTAACTAAAAATGTCCAAAAAGTAACCATAAAATGTCCACACACAAAATAAGAAAGACAGAAAATTACCATAAAATGTCTTTGGAATTGCCAAAACAATCTGATTATTATTATTTTTTTTCAAGGCAGAAAAGAAAACGATCAAAAAGTAATTATAAAGTGTACAAAAACAAAAGACGAAATCCCGGAGACTACCATAAAATGGCAGAAAATTAATAGTAAAAAAGGCAGGGAAAGAGGATGAAAATTACCATAATATGTTCATAATTGTTTTTACAGAAAGGCAGAAAAATCTAAATATGTATAAAAAATGAAGCATTCAAAAAAAATTAAGACTAAAGATAGAAGAAAATAAAAAACGAAAATGAAAAAAAAAACGTTTTTGTTGTATACTGAAAACATTTGAGTTTCAGATCAAAAGATGAATGAGAAAAAAGTGCAGAAATCCAACTTTAATTTTTTTGTATTTACATCGACGTGTTAAACTCAGGACAAAGCACTTTTTTGTTTGAGCCCACCCACTTTTCAAGTGAGCAAAGTTATTGGAACGTGTGTCTGAGGGGCGTTTCTAGTTGCCTTTTGGATTGATTGCTTATACATAAGCAAAAATAGAGACCAGAGAGCCGTCTATGGGAGAAGACATTTTGAAGCTGAGAGAAGATGGAAAATCTATCCTAGCTCTTGCACAAACATTGGGCTTAGCAAATACAACAATTTGGAATGTCCTCAAAAATAAATAAACTGCTTGTGTATTGCACAACAGACATCAAACAGGTCGGCCAAAGGTATCAACGGGAGTTGTACAGTCGTGGCCAAAAGTTTTGAGAAACTTTGCTGCTTCAGTGTTTTTAGATCTTTTTGTTAGATGTTACTATGATATATTGAAGTATAATTACAATAATTTCACGTGTCACATCTTTGATTGACAATTAAATGAAATTTATGCAAATTGTCAATATTTGCAGTGTTGACCTTTTTTCTCAATACCTCTGCAATTTGCCCAGGTATGCTGTCAATTAACTTCTGGGCCACATCCTGATTGATGGCAGCCCATTCTTGCATAATCAATGCTTGGAGTTTGTCAGAATTTGTCAGTTTTTGTTTGTCCACCCGCCTCTTGACCACAAGTTCTCAATGGGATTAAGGTTTGGGGAATTTCCAGGCCATGGACCCAAAATGTTGATGTTGTTCTCTCTGACCCACGTTGTTATCACTTTTGCCTTATGGCAAGGTGAAAAGGAATTGTTTGTCACAAAACTGTTTATGGATGGTTGGGAGAAGTTGCCCTCGGAGGATGTTTTGGTACCAGTCTTTATTCATGGCTGTGTTTTTAGGCAAAATTGTGAGTGAGCCCATTCCCTTGACAGAGAAGTAACCGAACACATGAATGGTCTCAGGTTGCTTTACTGTTGGCATGACACAGGATGGATGGTAGCGCTCGCTTTTTCTTCTCCGGACAAGCTTTTTTTCCAGATGCCCCAAACAATCGGAAAGGGGGTTCATCAGAGAAAATGATTTTACCCCAGTCCTCAGCAGACCAATCCCTGCATCTTTTGCAGAATATCAGTCTGTCCCTGATGTTTTTCTTGGAGATAAGTGGCTTCTTTGCTGCCCTTCTTGACACCAGACCATCCACCAAAAGTATTCGCCTCACTGTGCGTGCAGATGCACTCATACTTACTTGCTGCCATTTCGGAGCAAGTTCCGCACTGGTGGTGGCCCGATCCTGAAACTGAATCCACTTTAGGAAACCGTCCTAGCGTTTGCTGGACTTTCCTGGGCGCCCAGAAGCCTTCTTCACAGCAATTGAACCTCTCTCCTTGAAGTTCTTGATGATCCGATAAATGCCAACTAGGGGCTTAGAAAATAATTTTAATTCATCTGGTCAGTGTGCATAACATTCTGGAGTACATTCAAATTGTCATCATCAAAAATGAGGCAGTAGATTTTGTGAAAATTAATATTTGTGTCATTCTCAAAACTTTTGGCCACGACTGTAGGCAGAAACATTGTGAGAGCTGTAAAGAAATACTCAAAGACATCATGTCATGAAGGTATCACAATCCACTGTTCGAGGAAGACTTCGAGAGATGAAATACACATTGACATACCACAAAATTCAAACCACTTATGAACAAAAATAATCAGAAGGCTATCCAGTAAATTTTAAGTACATTTTACAGAGTCAATTTGGTCTAAACAGTAAATTTTACTGAAAGTATTTTTACCGTGTATGAGAGAATTGGCCTATCCCATGACAAATACCTAATAAAAGTTTTTTCACTCAGAAATTCTAAGTACATTTTGGAAGGATTTTTTTATGAGTTTATTTAAATAATAATAAATAAATAATAATAATAATAAAATTTACCGTACACAAGGGTTGGGGAACAAACTTACTATCTTCATTTTAGCAGCCACTCTACCACCTAAGCTATGCTACTGTTTGCTAATATATAATATAAAAAAAAAATTGGGGGGGAGGTAAGAAGATTCCAGCTGACACTAGCAATGTACTAACACATAATAAGAGCGGCATGACTCAGGGAGTAGATCGGCTGTTTGTTCCCCTCACTTTATTTTTTATTTATTTTATTTTATTATTATTTTTATTTATTTATTTATTTATTTTTTAATAAACTAGTATGATTTAGTCAAAATCTCTCCTGGCAAAGTTTACCTAGAGTTTTTTTTTTTTTACTTCGCAATTAACACATTCATGACCTCTTTCGGTGTACCCATCATTTAATTTGTATGTCAAATCACACCAACTTTCACACCAATAATAATGCAATACAATGTGAGAGTGGGAGTGACAACCATATGCTTTCTGTCATTGGGAACAGCTCACACGCCATTGATTTTGAACACAGATAATCATAAAAATAGGATGTTTAGGAGATGAGACATATAAAAGAGACGGGAACAAACCATAAAATAACTCCCCTGCCCACTCATGGGCTTCTGTTGATGATCTAGTCATTGTCATTTGATATCTGCAAAGATAAGAATTACAGATATGAACATTTGTTATGGACCCAATGACTCTAGAATGTGGAAACATAGAGCGGATAGTGCGCTAACTCATTTCCTACAATCCTGTTCTCCTCACAAAACAAGCCAGTCACTGTGACGACCTTGCAGAGGACAGTTTGGCCATAAGACACAAGTCTCTTTTCAGCCATCTTCCCCTGTGCCACCATCCATCCCCCATTTAATCCCTCCCCTTCATACACTGTCTGATTTTAATGACCATGGGGAAGACAATATCCACTCAGAGAGGAAAATGGCATTTGAGGGAGAGCTTTCATAGGCATTCACGACATTCCCAGCCTGATTCTTCAGCTATGTTCAAGTGGAGCATGTACTTTGTAACGAATATTGCCCGTCACCCTCAATTTTTCCATTTTATGTGCCTTTTTAAACATTTCCCCCTGGGGAATGTGTGTGCGTGTCTTAACTCTGTGTTTTCAGTTCAAAAGGACTCTTTGAGTTTCCCTCCAGCAGGGACTGGACTTCGTTTTATAACCCCCAGGAAACGCATATCACAGCTCCGACAGACCTGAAATCCTGACTGATAAAGCAGTCCCCAGACCATCTTTTATGGTCTGGTCTATCCACAAGAATTAGCCATGTGTTTTTTGGAAACAATGCCCCAGGGAAGTTATATGGTACAACATTGCCCTCCAGCGGTCACTATCGGTTATCCTCAAGAATCCTGCCGCTCCTAATTAATCTGAAGTCTACATAATTCGGGACATACACGGACTCTATTTACTTGACTGACATAAAGTAACTCCTGTTGTTTATCTTTGTACACAACCTGTATGTCTATCTCAAATGAATGATGTGTGTAATTTCTGTAGCCACCTAAGTTTTTAGCTAATTAGTAAGCTTAGCGGAGTCAATAACTTTATGATCGCGGTAATGTTTTAAATGTGTTCAGAATGACAAATGAAGCATCTGGCTTGTCAATTCTGATAAAAATTTTTTATCAAATACTATCCCAAAAGCTTGGTCTCAGTCGACTAAGTCTACTTCATGCGCACGGAAGGGGCGGGACTACGGCCCGGCCCCCTGCTGACACAGTTTTAAAAACCAACGCGAACGAACTTCTCTCTCTTTTCCTGAACGCTCTTCCCCTCTCCTTTGCCCTATGAACTGCTCAAGGACTCTCCCATTCCTGCTACTCTTCCACCCGCTCTCCACCTCACATGAACTTTTCCTGATCATCACGAGAAACGGGATCGCTGAGGGTGACCACGCGGCTTCTTCCTTTGAGCCACAACGCGTGTCCCAAAGCGCGCATCAAGCAAGGACTTGCAAACACCCCGCGCATCCCCACGGCGCGCGGGTCTGTTCCAGCTGTAAGTACGAGGCGCCCCGCAGTGCCCACACAAGGACCTGCCGCGACCTCCACGCCACGCGGGCATCACCGACCAGCAACCAGAGACTCCCGGGCAGCATTCCAGCTGGACGTGCGCCAGCCAAGGACCTGCGGCGCTTCCATGCCGCGCATGCACCTTGCCACCAACCGGAGACCTGGCGCAGCATTCCAGCATTCCAGCATTCAACCAAAGATCGATGCTCGAGTCTCTCTCTCTCTCTCTCCTGTGTGACTGAACCAGTCCGCAAGTTGCGCCTGCATTGCAATCTGACCATATACTACTGGTGCAACGCTTTTATTCAAACATAAAATAATTTACAGGTCAAACGCTTCCATCTTTATCCCCATCTACCTTTTTTATCTTAGTTAGGTTGCAAGTTTTCTTTTTATCTTTGATTCACATTTTTAGTCAGTTTCATTAATAGGTTAGGCTGTGACTGATATATGTGTGTTTACTAAATACATTTGTTGTCTAGAAATTCTATTTCTGCCGAATCATTTGTGTTTACTGAGTGGATTAGTAATTCTCTTATGAAAGCAAATAACTCCATGATTAACTAGCAACTAAGTAGCAACTTCAGATTATGAATACTTGATAATTGGATTTTTATCATTTATTTTTCTCCTACAAACGAAGTAACGTGGTGCCCTAGAGGTTGCTGAGGGAATTACAACTCCCCTCAGTACCGTCTAAATTTCTCATAAGCCATTACGGCAACCCAAATAATCGCTACAACTTCAACTCTGAAAGACGTAACGGTCAAAACTGTATTTGGAGAGGAGATCTCTTAGGATAACAAAGAGCGAAGAAAGCCATCATGCAAAGAATCAAAACTAAAATATAGTACTGTACTGCGGAAAGCAGAGACCTCCACCAAGATTGAATTGTGGTCACTATTTGTACGTGCTTATGCTTGTTTTACTACAATGTGGCGAGCAGCTGTTTCTGCGGTCAGTAGTGGGCACCCTGACAAGAATAGGGCAGTATATGACTGGCTTATATTTACACAATCAATGTCACCACAGACAAGGTGCAGTATAATGTACACACGAAATTTCGATTTGGGCAGTTGTGGTACCATACTGGACAGTTAGGTACGCAAATGTCATGGTCACTTATTTGGATTTTGTGGTGACAAAAAAAATAATCCATGTTTTCTCTCTCTCTAGCTGATTGGATGACAAGCAGAGGTGGACATTATAAAACTTGACAAAACAATGACCAAAAGAAACAAGGAACACACAACTAAGGCCCCGGCCACAGGAAAGACAGTTTCAACGTATCCTCAAGTTTCTTACCATTTAGGCTGTTCGTCCAGACGACGGTGCGGTTTCGTAGCTTGAAACCAATAACTTTTGAAACCGGGCTCCAGAGTGGAAAAATTTCAAAACGAGCCCCGTACGCGTTCGTCTGGACACCATATGCAGGATACTCCTCCAGTGATGACGTAATGATCGCAGATTGATGACGTATGCGCCAATTCTCGCGTGAACACTCAAACCGGCAGTCTGTCAACAACAATGGAGGATAGCCGTGTCATAGTTGTTTTGCGCAGCCTCCTTAGCGTGCTTATGCTTTTGCAGCAAAATATTTTGTTTCTTTATTCCGTTGTTCAACAAGCGGTGTTGTACTTGAATCACCCGTCATTGTCACTTCTCCTGTGTTTGTCTTTTTCACGTTGTTTTGATTCACGCAAAGCCATGTTTGTTCTGTGGATTGCAATAAAGTTAGGAAAAAAAGTGTTTGTCTTCTTCGCTGATTCTTCTTCTACACTTTCCGTAAACTCCCTTGGCATATACATAACAGCCGTTGAACATCCTCAGCATCTTTTTTTGGGCACACGCAAGTTTTGAAATGCTTCTGTGTGAGGTGTGTGTTTGAGGAACAAAGCCGGCTTTGCTTCCGTCTGGACGGGGCCTAAACTCTAACCAAAAGTAACAAACTTGGACCATGATAATAAATAGTCTTAAATGAATTTTGTTTGCACACTGGAACAGCACAACAGGCTAATTTGATTATATGAAACTTTGACATGAGGATTCTGATTCATTATTTGAAAACAGTTTCAGTTTTGTCAACTTACAACTTCATCTTAAGTACTGTGCATACAATGTGGATAGATTTTTCTCCCTGCTCCTTTTGATCGCACCTTCACACAGACAGGCAAAAAAAAAACAGTCTAAAGGCACTTTGGCTATCAAGGGGAAAGCGGGCATGTGTTCTGTCACCCAACACGGTGCCCCCCACCACCCCCATCTTGCACATCCCTCCTCATGGTGCAACATAAAATATTGTAATTAAAATGCAAATCATCAAACTATAGGAGCGTACCATTTTCTTCCCCAACTCCAGCGTGATTCTTAAAACATACATAAATAAAACATTGTGAAAACATTGTGTATCCCTTTGCCTGTCAGTCTGAGCTGTGAAATGTTTAACTTGTCATAACACTCTTCGTATAGTATAATGACTTGTAGTAAATTACATTTTAAAGTGCTAATTAAGCCATGCTTCCACAGTTTTAATGATGAAAGTAAGTCAAACATACTGCAGAAGTAATGTATCACATAATTTAGATTATAATCTCATAGTAGCCTATTATTAATACTTTTAAAATGACAGTAACTGGAAACGTACGATATGCCAGTATAACATATTGTAAATAATTTCCAAACAGTATTAATAACATGTTAAAACCACTTTATTTTTTGCCTCCACTATTCAGAGACCCCGAGTGGTTTAGTCGTATCTTCACATCTTTCAAGATCAGAATATCAGCTTTTGGCACAAAAGAATGGTTCTTTATGAAACTTCAATTGATCCAGCGAAGCCGCAATTCCTGTAGGAAAAGTATGTAGACATAATTTGAAAGAACATACCCAGCCAACCGGCTGAGCTGTCAGAGTCATTGCATTGCCTCTGGTGAGCAAGAACGCTGGAGCAGACCTTGCACTTTAATAGAAAGCCTGGAGTCTTGCTCCAAGAAAACCAGGAGCCTTCGTAATGAACGTATGAGATGAATTGCAGCTGCATTTTGCCATTCAATGTGACCGTTCTGCACTGTGAGAATTGTCGTCACGGCGAAGTGACAGTATTACTAAACTTCTTCAAAGTTTCAGGTACTATTGGCCTACTGTACAGAGTTAACGATTTAACAACCCTGGGACCAACGAAGTCCAGATTTAATAGATGGTAAGTACTAAATAGTGTCCCATCCACTCCAAATGTCCATTTGTATAGTTCAGTAGTTGCTACAGATTGTTAGTTTCAGTATTAATTACTGTTGTTTAGTGGTGTTGGGGCACAATCAACTGGCACATGCATTTTCAGGTTGTGCCGCTGTTATAGATCATCGATACACAGTCCAGACTTGGAGCAGGCTAAGAACGTGCCTACATGGCGGCCATTTTGGAAGGTGACAGTCCCCACAAAGGCAAGCAATGGAAAGCATTGATATTAGCTTAGCATCACTGTAGCATGCAGCTCATCGCAGCTGTCATAACTATCTAATCATTTACAGACAGCGAAAGCTGTACAGAAAAATAATTTTGTACTGAATACAGTATATATATATATATATATTTATCAGGGGTGTAAATCTCTCCAATCAAGACGATTCGATAAGCATCTCGATACATGGGGTGCGATCCCATACAAGGACGGTTCGATTTGGTGTAGCGATACAACGATTATTTGATTATTCAACAATTAGTCAATCGTCAAATTAATTCATAATGATTTTGTTACTCCGTTTGAATATCTTGTTCAGTGGTGGTCAAGTCCGGTCCTCGCGAGCTGCTATCCAGCTTGTTTTCCATGTCTCCCTCCTTCAGCGCAGTTAAATCTAATGATCAGCTCATCAGCAAGCTTTGCCAGCTTTACAGATCAACTTATATTTTGTACTAGTAATGTGTTTTGTGTATTCTTTATGTTTACATGTTCAATATACCAAAAAAGATAACAATCCTGATCATGAATCAGGTGTGTTAGTGGAGAGAAACATGGAAAACAGGCTGGATAGGGGTTCTCGAGGACCGAACATGGCCACCCCTGATCTTGTTTCATTTAAAATTATCTAAATCTTTGAATTTGCACATTTGCAAACGTCTGCTTTTATTTTGGAAAACAGTGAGCAACATTTTTGCATATGTAATGTTCTGACATGCTGCAGACCAAATTAGTAACTATCAGTCTTTTAAAATGCTGTTTTAACATGCATCTGCCTAATAAAATATTATACTCATAAGTTGTAACTATTAATGAATATCTTTTTCAACGTGCCATCTTACTTAATGTAAACTAATTAACTTAAAACAATTACATCTTAGTTACTTTCTATTACGTTTACTCTTGTGACAGTGTCAGTTCCTGTATATTACCCATACATGCAGTGAATAAGTTGATGTATACTTAATGCTTATCAAGGTTCTTCTTGTGGAAAAATAGCTGAACTTGATCATCACGATGTCACCTATCATCAGGCTTGGGGAGTAACGAAATACATGTACCGCCATTACGTAATCAGATTGCAAAAAAATATTGTTACTGTATTCCATTACAGTTACAGGAAAAAACGTGTAATGAGATTGCAGGTACATTTATTAAAAATGGGGATTACGTCGAGCGATTACAATTTCTACGATACGATTTTATTTTGTCTTCATGAGCATGCTCAATATTGGAGTAATCCGAAAGTAATCCAGTTACATTACTGTAATATTATGGTACTTGGATTACATTACTAACTACATTTTTAGCAGGTAACTTGTAACTGTAATGGATTACATTTTAAAAGTAACCCTCCCAACCCTGCCTATCATATTCCATTATCAGTAACGAGGGCTGGCACTTTATTGCTGTGTTCTACTCAACCCATGTTTTTGTTTTTGCCTGTGTGTGACTCGTTCAATACCCTGCTTTTTAAAACAACTCACTGTGTGTCAAACAGGAGTCTAGTTGCACATCATATCGGGGACGTTAATGATTTTATCATGTCCTGAAAGCCCTCATTCTCCACAACGCAGTATGGCTTACGTCTTTAACAATAAACCGAGTTATTAAGGTCCTTATTACCTTTCCTCTGGTCCTGTCTGTCTGTCCGTGCGGTTGAACACTGCGGATCCATGCCGGCTCTTCAAGCGTGTAGTACATCTGCCGTACTTGTGGTTGACAGTCTTTGTACATGGCGACACTTTTATCCAACATTTCATTGTTCATTTAAAATAATCATATCTTCTATACTTTGTACATTAAACTTGCCGGAGCACGTTGTGAATCTTGTCCGCGTGACCGCGTCCCATTCAATATATGTTTTTACTAGAGATGGACTGATTATCGGCCAGGCCGATTATCTGTGCCAATATTTGGCATTTTGACAAATATCGACATTGGCCTTTTTAGGAAACGGAAGGCCGATAAAGCTGGTATCTGCCTGAGCGGCGAATGCTTGCGAACGTAGCAAATTTAGGGTTTTCATCAAGATTTGTAAGATGTTCACAGACAGTTTTTACTTGTTGCAAAAACGTTTTGAACATATTCAGACAAATTTTCACTGTTTGCGAAGATCTTTTACAAACACTGACGGAAAAAAAAAATGTTGCTACATTCACATGCATTTGTCGCTAAGTGAGCTACAGGGAACTTTAATTTATGAATTTATTTACATTTCCACTTTATAAAAAAGCTGACACTAGGAACTCCCTACACTTTTTAAAAAATATATTAGTTAAGAATTTATGTTAAAATTTTGGAAAACTTTATTTCATATAAAACCTTAGAGAACTATTTACTTGCTGAGTTTTTAATTTAGCTTAACGCATGCTGATGATCCTGGATTTTTTTTTAAACAAAGCTGTCAATTCTTTATATGTTTAAAAGTAAAAAAATATATATTTATTTTTTTCACGAGAATATTTTCTCTTTTACGGCAAACGAATATCGGCTTGAAATATTGGTAAAAAAAAAAAACATATCGGCCTATCACTACTAATTACTATTAAAATATGTTCGTAGTGTTACAGGTCATAAAGGCTTGGAATCCCAGATAGCAATAATTGGTTGCTGTGCAAACATGCCAGACTAAAAGGCAAATGATGAAAGACTGAAGACACTCATCTTGTGCATTTCATCACGAATTTGCTCTCTCTATCTCAACAGGTTTCCCAACTCATCTCATAAACTTCATATTTACGATACTTAATTGCACCAATACCGCCTTCTTGTGTACATAGTCAAAATATCCATACAGTGTAATTCTGAAATAATGAGCGATGTAACTCAACATAGTTAAGATGACTTGTTCCTACATTTTTTAATACATTGCTCAGGGACTGATATACTCAGAATATTAACTATGAAAATACATTTAACATTCATAAAGTCATTCAAGCTAAATAATCAACCTCATTTTGTATCACAATGCTATATGCTATGTTGACACATTCTGTTCCAGACTGGTTATATCTTCAGCGAAAATTTGATGATACAAAAATGTATTTGTGTTGGTGAGCGCATTTGTCTCCGAGCCATATAAGTGGACTTTGGGTGACTCGATTTGTAGCTACCATTTTGGGGAAAAAAAGGTGATAGATGTTTGGTGAAATGGTCGCTAAGTTAGCTAAATTAGCTAACCATTTTTACCACAATATTTTTTTTTAAATCTAAATAAATGCTTAGTACAAATTACCTACAAAACAAATATTAGTCTGTTTACATTTTCTTGAATATTACCTACAAAATAAACTTGATCACATACAGTATTTTGAGTGTATCATATTAGCATGATGAAAGTATTCTTCTACATTTTCTGTTTAAATTGCAGCCTATTTTAAAGCGAAATACAACACCAGAGCCACAATATAGGATAAGCACAAAGCCTCCTTGTCTCTTTGTATAGAACAAAGGCAAAGGCAGTATTTTGCCATAGCCGAGTGCAGGCAGGTCACCCGTTAATCATATATTTGCTACGGGTGTGACATTTAAAATACTTAGGCAAATTACGTTCAACACAACAGGTCAGGAGAAGAAAATCATGTGTGAAATGTGATATCGATGTCTCACCTTAACAGGATTGTCTTTCAAACAGGCACCATATTATAACTCTGATACTACTTGTGAGCGACAAATATTGGCAGAATGAAATTTCCTATTTCATGTCAGTGCAGGTCACTGAAGATACAGTACTCGTGGAACTAAATAATCCCTGAGCACATGTTGTCTGATGCCGTAATTTCCACTGTTTACTTTCTCAAAGATTTTTGCTGCTCGCTGTCAGTGTTTTTATGCAATAAAAAAGGTTTTGCTGCTCTGGAAAAGACACAAAGACACACTCAATTGTCATCAGTCAGTTGGCAAATTCAGTCTTTAAGTATTTCAAGAAGTAAGCTCAAAAATAGAAAACTAAAATGTACCAGTCTGACCTTTGATTCCAGTTACCTCAAGCATCTGTTATCACCGTTAGATTTTTCCATCCTATCAAAAATAGCAATCAGCAAACAGTGGCTTTCAAAGTGCAGGACAGTGAGCCTCCCCTCAGATAACACACCAGACCCAGAGCCACATATATTCTATTTATTTTGCTCACACTGCTGCACTTTCACTCTGGCGCCCCAATGGGAGGCCCTTCTGAATTTTTATAATCAGGTTTAAGGAGCTGTCTAGGCAACACAGTATTCTGGTTTCCCTCCACGTTCCAAAAACATGCATGATAGGTTAATTGAAGTCTCTAAATTGCCCATACAGTAGCTCCAAATGTGAAAAATTGTGCCCTGATTCACCTCACCTTATGCCCATATGCTCTAGCTCATAATATCGATCGAATCTTTAAATCAAAACTTTTATCATGCATCTTCCTTAAATGTTTAAAAAAAATATATATAAAGTGATTGGCTAATGTCTATGTTTCGCATAGGTTGAATGATTGCCTAATGAATCTCACCTGTGTTGTGTCTGCCTGTTTGTTTGGTAGAGAGAGAGAGAGAGAGAGAGAGAGAGAGAGAGAGAGAGAGAGAGAGAGAGAGAGAGAGAGAGAGAGAGAGAGAGAGAGAGAGAGAGAGAGAGAGAGAGAGAGAGAGAGAGAGAGAGAGAGAGAGAGAGAGAGAGAGAGAGAGAGAGAGAGAGAGAGAGAGAGAGAGAGAGAGAGAGAGAGAGTTTATTGGTGACTACTAGCTTGTTAGTGTCATATTATTCAACACTGCAAGTGTGGTATACAACTATATTCAAAAGTATTATATTTACAATAATATTGTTCCCACAGGTATTTTGTGTTAATTTATAGTGCAGCCCATGCTCAGATGGTGTATTAATTTATTTAATTTTGGCACTTTTGGTCCTCCATAAGAGGGTGGTCATCTTTTCTCATTGTTTAATAGTTAAGGGAGAATGATTTTAAAAAATTGGTATTCTAGAAAGAAGTAATTACTAACGCCAATCAGCGGAGGGCAGCGTTTACTAATTTTTGTGTATGACCTAAAGAAGAGCCACATGCAATGTGGATACAGCCGTGTATGCGACATTTTGTGAACGCTGTGCATTAAATGTATTATATTTTGTGTTTTTCAGCAACTCAAAATAAAAACCCACTAAAATTAAATGTGTAGCGCCAAACTGCATCCTGCACCCCGCTACACAAGTCTATCTTTATTAATTGTGAAAGTATAACTTATTGAAAGAGTCGAATATACAACTTCAAACTTCCGCAATGGCTTTAAGTTTCAGATAAAGCCCTGTCGTCCGTTCTTAATGGCTAATGTAGAGATAGTCATGTAATCGTACAATTGTAATTGTTTGCTACTATTATTTTGTAAACCTATTTCACTGGCGGAAGAGCATGTATTAGCATCGCTATGCTTGTAGCATTGGTGATACATTCGTTGAGATTATTCATATTTCGTATCTTTTTCAGATCATGGCCTTCAACTGACACCCAAAGATTACAAAATAAATAAATAAATAAATAGGTATGGTAAGATTAAAATCTATCTGTTTTTATTCATTTCAGGGAGGGGCCATTTTGATACTTGCTGTCGACTGAAAATGACATCACAGTTGTGCAGGGAGCCTTGAGCAGCTGTGATGTCATTTCAGTAACAACCAATCACGACTCAGCTTCAGAAAACACATGAGCTGTGATTGGTCGTTATCTGAGACTTGAGCAACTGTGATGTCATTTCCAGTTGGATGCAATATTAACTTAACGTGTAAATACGGTTTTTAATACGTTGTCCTTCACTCCCAAAAACGTGTTTATAATTTGTTTTTTTTGTTTTTTGCAAGAACATACATAAGGCTTTCATGCAGCTTCTGACATGAAGAGGTGTCTTAAAGCAATGGTAGTTATTACCAAAAAAACAGGTGGCAGCAGAGTACAAGAAATCAGCCAGGGCCATGTTGGCTCTTTTTGACAGTGTTTTAAACCGGAATGTGAATAATGATTCAACTTAGCTGTATTCTAATGCGAACTGTCTGTCAAAATTCTGTAAACCAGCTGGGAGCGAAGGGGGTTGTTTCAGTGAAAATGGCTGGGAGTGAATGAGTTTTAATCAGGAGACTGTTAAACAATGGTAGATTATGTTGAGTTCATTATATAAATGAATAGTTTTAGAAAATACAATATATGGAAACTAATGGGAAACCCTGTGATAGAAATGTTTTTCTTACCACAGATAGTATGTGAATTAAGGCAAGTTTTCGGATAATGAATAGCCCCAAAACACCTTGGAAAATAAATGTTTCTGTGTGAGAGCGCAACTTAACAGTTCTGCCTCTCCATGCTCACAGCCTCAAGGATAACATCTAGAAAACGGTGTTCCCTTAAAATACACTCTATCAGTGGAACTGCAGCCCTCCTGTTTTTGCCCCAGGTGGCATCTCAAAATTGAAACCCCAGTTTCATTGACCCCCCCTTCCTTACACCTCTACTTGCAGAAAAGACAGGGTAAACATTTAATGAAATGACTTATCCAACAAGTTCCTTAAACACTTTTGGAAGTTGTGCTGGTCCCTTTATACATCACTAACAGCCAATGGGAACTGAAATGAAGCGTGGGAGGATAGAAGAGGCTGGTAATAGGGAAATGGGTGCAGTTTGTGAGGGTGGATGGGCGGTTTGGGTGGAGGTTGACTGTTTAAACACTCACAGACGCCCATGCGTGTCGAGAATGCCAATCCTTGGGGAAATCAGGGCACGGGAAGCCGTCAGGCTCCCCCGGAAAGATCCCCTTTTCTAAGCGCAGAGATCTGACATTTTTTAAATGTGAAGCGGCTAAACCACCTGCCGCACAGAGAGGTTTGATATGAGTTTAGATATGAGATAGACAGGGGTCTCGTTTGTCGAATTTTTCGATCTCATTACTCCCTTTCTCCTCCTTGCTCCCCTCGCTGCTTTTCTCTTCAGATTCATCATTGTTGAGCAATAACTTTCGGAAGTGTCTGGGTGTCTCTGTAATGAGAACAACCCCCTGGATATTATTGATCTATGTCCTCAATTACCTTGCAGCTCTCAATTATTTTACAGTATGCAGTTCCAGCTCCTTTACTTGCAGACGCTATTCAGGATAACTTGACTCTCCAATTGTGTCGCTTTCTGGCAAAGATTAAGTGTTGCTGCGCTACGTACTGTACCCTTTCTGATTGATTCTGTGCCTTTATACAATCCCTAGAGACAAGCGTATTCTTTGTGATCCCACAATGCATTGGTGATCAGGTCTCTGTATATCTCTACGCTTTTAGACCCATGCTGTGTTTTTTAATATCAAATATACTGCAAACAAGTTCTCATTATTTTTAGGGGTGTCATAATTAGTGCGTTAATTTTGAGTTAATTTAAAGTTTCTTTAATGCCTTGATGCGCGATTAATGACCGCCCCTGACTTGGAAAGCCTGTACTGGGGTAATTCCAGTCACAACGCAGCAGACACGTCCATGTCAAAATTGAGCAGTAATAATAATGCATAGATTTGTGGAGACTGGGGTCAAGTTGTACTGTACTTTTTTTTTTTTTTAAAGTTTCTTCATGTTAAAGCTTAGATAGCGCTTAATATGAAAAGAAAAATGCACTGAGCTGTCACGTATTACAAATGCAATTATGCCATCTAGTGGCAGAGGAAGTACCTCAACACAAATCAATATCACACTCGTTTTTATTTTTAACTCAATTGTATGAACTATTATGAAATTACTGTATCAATGACTAAAAGATGCAGCCATATTTCTATTAGTTTATTACCCCCCCCCCCACACACACACACACATTTATGTTAACAAGAATATTAATACTTTGCAATTGTGAGTTAACTATTGAAGTCATGCGATTAATTACGATTACAAATTTTAATTGCCTGACAACCCTAATTATTATGTAATTTTATGTGGCAGAAGTAGAAATTCAATAATGATTATATGACATAACAAAAAGGAAATATAGGCTGTAAGTGATGTAACCTAAATTCACACTAAGTGCCTCAAAGCAGGCAAAGGAAAGACTCCCATAATAACTTGGGGTTTATTATCATCATACATTATTAAAATCCCTTGCATGCTGAAGATAAACCAACTCGACCTGGAGCATTTGGAGATTACCCTGAAGCATCCACATCCTTTACCGGGCAAGTCCATCAAACTGTTGCAGTAACATCTGTAGCTGCTTATCTCATACCTCTTGAAATTGTTGTGACTTTACATTTTATCAGCATTTATCTTTTGTCATTTTATTCGGAAAAGCATAGTACGACATGTTCAAAAGGATTTGCACGGTTTTAATGGTCTGACACCCCAAAACCCTATGGCATGTGGAAACCAGATCACCCCAGCTGAAATCCTCCAGGGGTAGCCCCTGGGCCTTTAGCAGACCCTTAAATAATCATAGTAGATCACATGTAACATGCCCAACAACATCGAATGCAGACTCTAAAAACAGTTGGGTTAAAAATAACCCAAACTCGATCAAAAACGAACCAATTCTACTTTTTGGGTTATTCAATTAACCCAAAACGTTGGGTCAAATGAATAACCCACAAAACAATCTAAAAAATGTGGCTGCCTGGTGGATTATTATTAATTTTTTACCAATTTATTGGGCTAAATAATTCAAAAAGTTGGGTTGGTTAATTTTTCAATTGTTCGCAATTCAATTGTTGTTTTGTGCATTATTAATCTGACCCAGATTTTTGGGAAATTTTAATAACCCACAAAACAACTCAACAAACCGGGTTGCTTTGTGTGTTTGACCCAACATTTTGGATTAAATAATTCCAAAAGTTGGGTTGATTCATATTTGACCAGTTGGGTTATTCAATTAACCCAAAAAGTTGGGTAAAATTAATAACCCGCAAAACAACCCCAAAATGTGGCTGCTATATGGGTTAATAATTTAATTTTTACCAACTTTTTTGGTTAAATAATTCAAAAAGTTGTGTCAGTTCATTTTACACCCAATTCAGTTGTTGTTTTGTTGGTTATTCATTTGACCCAGCTTTTTGGGTAAATTGAATAACCCACAAAACAACCCAACAAACCGGGATGCTTTGTGGGTTATTATTTAATTTGACCCAACGTTTTGGATAAGATAATTCAAAAAGTTGAATCGATTCATATTTGACCAAATTAAGTTTGGTTATTAAATTAACTCAAAAAGATGGGTCAAACGAAGAAACCATAAAACAAGCCAAAAAAAATAGATCGTTTTGAGGAGTATTAATTTAATTTAATAAGTCTAAAAGTTGGGTTGGTACTTTTTTTTTTTACCCAATTGGCATTATTTTTTACCCATCTGTTAACGTGAATGTGCAGTTTAGCGCTGGCTATATTTGTGATCTTAATAAATCCAACCTATACAGTCTCTGAATAGTACAAGCATCAAAAAGTTTCTTTCAATTTACTGAGTACTTTTCGGCAAGTAGCAAATCATATTTTTCACAGTACACTGGGTCTGTCTGTAGAAGGTCGATCAGATAAAAATCTGTGTGCTGCAGGTTGTTATTGCAGAATTAGAACATTAGCCACTGCAATCCATCATTGAATGGTTTGTTCTTGCTAGCTAAAGCATGAAAGGTCTTTTATGCTTTTTTTTTTTTTACTGTGATTGTATTTTGTAACAGATGTCTGATTAAATCTAAATACAACACTTTTTTCTTTGATGACTTTCTTATGCTTTTATTGATTATACTCTAATAAAGAATTTGTCATTTAAATGTGGTTTGAATAGTGCAGTTTGGGTTCCCTGAGCACAACCCCCGTATTGTTGTGTTTTAAAGATGACTGGCGCCCTCTAGCAATCAAATGAGAATATACAGGAACAGGAAGAAAGCATCAAAATGGTGTGGTATGCACCTGTATAGTTAAATCTCAACATGTATCATTCATGCCATTAAGTAACAAAAGCAGACACTAGTTGTTTTTGTTTTGTTATTTTAATGGTTCTGAATTCTCTTCCATCACATAAGGACATAGTATGTAAGTATGAAACTTCGTTCTAGGATAAGACTACATGTTTTGACAGATGTCTAATGTCTAAATAAACGGTGTGCCAATATTGCTACCGCTGAGAAGATGCTACATCTGAAACCTGAGCCTGATTGGATGATGGATGGGATGCAAAGAGGTATTCATGTAGATTACATAAACTCCAAACCTGAGCTAGACAAGGAGAAATCTGTGGTTTTAATGGAGAAACACATTTCAATAGCATTACACTTACATTGAAAATTGTCTTTAAGAGTTGAAATCAACTTTCTCATCATACATACTCACTAATCAACTGACATATTAACTGTGTTTCAATTTTGCAGTATACACAGTAAAGTACTAGTTAAATATTTGTTTTCTACCTTCTCTACACATCCCAGTTTCTGGATACCTGATACTTACACTAACTGTGGGTGTGTTGAGTTTTGGGTGCAACATCAGGGCGGGGATTTGAGCAGCTGAATAACAAAGAACTGAACAAGCAAAAGGCCACTTAGGGATATTTATGGAGAGCAATTCGCTGGGCCGTTTATGGTTCATAAATTGGACTTGAAATATCACCGTGAAGATGACTTACTCGCTGTTATATCTTCTGACTTATTGAGGTCTGGCTGAGTTCTTCATTTTAAATGAATAGGGGTTCCTTTTCATTCTGACAACAACATATGGCGAGAACACAAATGCCACTTGTGCAATATGCATAAAGATCAAGTTACCATGCAGATTAATGCCAGTAAATCAATTAAAGCCAACAATACCATTATTATTAACATTATGTGAAGGTCAGGTACCACGGGAAGCAGCCTGAGCAGAGAACCTAACTTGGTCCATCTCCTCCAAGGGGATCCTGAGGCATTTCCAGGCCAGCTAGGAGAGAGAAGACCTCTTCAGAAAGTCGAATCTCCTAACCTTTACAGCACCTTTCCTTAACCTTTGCGGGAAATGTCATCTGGTCGAGGCGAGATTGAAAAGACCATTGGAAAAGACAACACTGTTTGAAACAAGTTTGGATCTTCTTTTCCAAACAATGCCATCATGGGATGGCAACTATTGCTGTCAATTCCCTTGAAGGATTATGGGTGATACATAACTCCTTTTGTAAAGGTTTATGATGAGTAACCTGGAGTAAAAGTGGGTTAAAAATTGCATCAAGGCACTTTAATGCATTTTTAGAATTCAGACAAGCTTTTCTTCAAGTAAAAAGTACTTCAGATAGACCAAAAATAATAATAATAACAATAAGTTACATGTTGCATGTTTAAGAGCTTATGAAACACTGGCTCAACAATTATGCTATCAAAATATTGTGTTCCCATACCTTTGCTAACGCTGTAAAGTGACTAAGAAGAAACGCAAAATGAGGTATGACAGCAGATCAAATTAAATAAAATACTTTACTTGTCTGTGTTTCCGTTGATTAGATGGAGACTTTTTAACAACAGGAGCTGGTAGGTTAAAACAAAATAAAACCATGATCTTGGTTCTCTGAATTTGTTGCTGTCGCCCTTCAATTCATGATACCCGGTTCACGTTCCTCCATATTGTTGCTGTTTCTGGGTTGTTGTTTTTTCCTATCAGAGCTCCGGATCCTCACTTTACTTCTTTTATACATCGCGTCGTTTTCTAGGTTGAAAAAGTAGCAAGCCTATATATTTGTTTTATGCTGCTGTTTTTTGTTTAGTTTTTATCAGCTTTAATAGTTTGTTTGTACTCTACACACATAAGCCTATTTGTGGAGTGCAAAATTTAAAAAAAGTTAGGCTATAGTGTAATAAAGTAAACAAACTACGATTCACAATTGATTGTTTGACCTTCTTTCTCCTATAACCTATGGCTGAACAGTGATAGTAAAATTAATACATTGAAAATAAACCCCAAAAGCTCACATATGAAATTAATAGACAAATAGGAAAATGAAGGAAAGTTTTGCTATAATTATAGTTAATTTTGGTTAGTTTTATCAACATAAAAACATATAAACATAAACTCAAGTGTATAGTTTCAGTTATCTTTAAAACATTCCTGTTTTTATTTGTATTACGTTAAAATGTTTTTGTTGTTTTTTTAGTTTCAGTTATTGTCTTAGTTTTCGTTATCTTTAACCTTACCCACCATCACTGAATTCAACTGAAATTATTTTTTTCATTGTGAGGGAAGGTTTGTAATACCGTATAGTCCTATATGCAGTATTTGGCTCAACTAATTGTGTTGGTAAAATATTAGAAACACATGCAGCACATTTTTGCAGTTCTACGATACACTACTGCATAGTAAACATGTTTTCGAATACAACTCTGACAGTGTAAATACAAACAGTGCATTATTAGTCGTTTTGTTTTCAATTATTATTATTTATTTATTTTTTTGTCTATTTATGTATTTTTTTTAATGAGAGACACAGTACACTACATTATACTGGGTGCTGTCAAATCACCCATTGTTATTTCTACACTACATAGATATTTAACACATACCGAATTTACAGTGCAATAATATTTGCCCGTTCGTGGATGATGTTTTTCACGCTGTCCCTGAATGCATCAAATCGTTTGCATGCATGTAAAATGTTTTACAGTGACGTAGCAAATAAGGCGTGGCTTGCCCGCAGGTGACCCGAACACAGAGCAGGTGCGAAATCTGCGACATGTGCCTCCTGAAAAACAGGTTGACGGGCCGAGTGCCGTTACACGGGCCCGCATCTGGCCCTCCGCCGTTATGGCCGCCAGCTGCGTGGGCAACTGCGCGCCGGTGTTCGTCCTCGCCATCATTTTCGATGCTGCTGGTCTGCTTGTACTTCTGGTGGGGATTTTTGGCAATCTCAATGTGGACGGCCGCTACTACGGAGATTTTCTCATTTACACGGGCTCGCTTGTCATTTTCCTCAGTTTAGTGTGGTGGGTTTTGTGGTACACCGGCAACGTGCGACTGTACGCCGATCACAAGAGCGGATCCCTGGACATCTCTTTCACGCATTGGGCGAGGAAGCTGTCTGAGAGGCTCTCCAGAAGCGCCATGAAGTCTCTGGAGAAGAAGAACTTCGGCAAAGAGATGAACGGAGCCGCGCCTCGCGATGAGCCCACTCGAATTACTTGGGAATTGACAACAGGTCAGGACAACAGGGCCTTTGATGGGGGGACTGAGTGTAAATCGGATGGTAAAAACGTGGAGTTGGCTGCGTTGAAGAACTCTGATGTGAATCTGCACACTGTGGAGAACAAATCAGAGAAATCTCTCTGCCTGGATAAGGTGTGTATACGTTTTCTACATTGTGATTCATCTGCTGTTTATTATGGGGTTTTGCGTGTGGGAAAAGAGTCACTATGTTAAAATGACTGCCATAAAAATGTTTATTGCAACAAAAGCTGGAGTTGACCTAAGAGTTCACCTCACCACCTCTTCTTCCGCTACAACCCCAAACATCTTTTTGTTTAGAGTCATTACTGAAACTTTATTCCCTAACCTACTTTGTCTCTTTGACCCCATCAATAGTGCATGTTGCATTATTTATTTATTTTTTTGCAAAAGTTCAGGCATACCTTCAAAAACATGTTTGACCTGCAAGATGCTTAGCGTATTGAGTCAACAAGCAATGGAGGAGGCGGGACTTCCGACTTCCGGTTTTTCACCCATCAACTTAGTTTCCGTTTCCGGTTTGCGACGTGTGGGCCGCGTTCCCGTCGACGGGTGCGAGGCTGCGAGTGTGTAGTGTCTGTCTCAGTGTCCCAAGCATTTCAGATAGCCGAGACGCCCTCCCGCCGATGAGCGGGGAGCGCGTGGTTGGGGGGCGCAGGAGTGGGGGTGCGAGTGTTGGAACTCGGCCAGCAGTGGCCTGAAACGGCGCTCTCGATCGCTCCTCTGGGGTTGTTTGCTGCCACCAATTTAAGTCTGTCATCATCACTGCTTCTGATCAGTCATAATCAGGAAATGACTCACTTTATTGTCATTGATTAAATGACAATAAAGTGAAGCCCATGCGCTCTGGAAAACATTTTACCTTAAGATATAAAATACACCATCATTGATGAGTTGAAACATTATTATTATTATCATTATTATTAGTAATAGACCGATTATTGGTGCCGATATTGAGCATTTTGATGAATATTGGCCATTTTGAAGAATCATACGGCTGATAAATCCATTTTTAAAAAAAAGTGTTCAGGAAAAGGGGAAAAAATCAGAGAACTAATTATTAAAAATTTCATAGATGCTTCTGACCCTGGGAACTCTGCACCTTCTGTCTTTGTTTGAAATTAAAACTAGATCAATAAAATGTTAATACTTCAGATATATTGATGTTTTAAATTAGAGACCTATTTACTTAAGTTTTTATTTTAAGACATGCTACTGCCCCTGGAAGATTCCTGAACTTTTTGTTAAATTTGAAAAACAAAGATGTTTATTGACCCAAAAAAATTTGAACACTTCAATATTTTACGAACCCTAAACATTGTTCAATAAACATGTGCTGATAAAAATACAAATCAGAGCTGGAGTTTGTATTTTTTACATTTTTTATGCCAATATTTTCCCTTTTAATGAAAATGAATACCGGCTCCATATATCTGTATCGGCGTCCTTGACTAATAATATATATATATATATATATATATATATATATAAATAATGAATGAGCCAGACTGGTTCTGTTCACCTTCACTGTTCTGTTTTATTTCAGCCAACTTGTAATCAGGTGGAAAGCCAGACAGCCTTCGGCCCAAAAGGCGCAATTGCATTTTAATGGAGCTCAGCGGTTTTTATTGATCCACAGGATGAATAGTTGTAGGGAGACAGGGGAGAAGATACATAAGGTCTCCTCGCTCATAAGTACACCTTATGCACATTCACATCACACACTAGTTCCAGTTAGTAAATTTGAATGTGCCTTCGCCAAGTTCTTATGATCATGAGATGTGTACTGTGTGAAATAGTGCAGTCAGATGAACAAACACTGCACCCCGAATGCCGATGTTTCTTCCCATAAATGTTTTTCTTTTTTAAAACATAAGGCACTGTCTTATTCATGAAATGTTTTCTTTTTGCCGCTTCACTCGGGTGTTCACTGTGAATTTTCCAGCAGAGCTCGACTCAAAACAGATTAGTTCATTATTCATCTGAACGTTGAACAACTCCATGTGCAGCAAAATTGCCAGTTTAGTTAACAAAAAAATGGCAATGCTGAATTTACTCGGGTCGTGTTATCCAGGTCATGTTTGTAAATGAGAATTAGTTTTTACCTGGTTAAATAAAGGTTGAATAAAAAATACAATAATACAAAATTGTCCCTTTTTTTAAATTTGTATTTCATGCAACGTTAAAAAATCAAATTGAGTAAAAAAAAAATTTAAAAATCTGTGTATAAAAAATGTGTGAACATTTAAGTCTTTTCAAAATGTTGCTTAATTAATTTTTTTACACTGCACCAGTGCTACTCCAACACTAATCTACAGTCGTAAACACTGAGTAGTGTTGATAGCAGGCATGTAGGCCAACGATATTCAAACATCACCAATTTTTATCTCTGTTCACATTAAAAGCCGAGTTAAAAGTTGCACGTGGGTGAGCTTGAAACAAAAATCAAATGTCAAAATATACTTTTGAGTCGGGGGGGTTACATTAAAATCCAAACATGTCACCTCTTTCATACGAATACCATCATATCTGTATAGCTCTTTTTTTCCTCACTTTACTTGTTTTAGCGTCTCCTTCAGTATGAGGTTCATTCTAGTATCTACGCCCTCGAGGATTAAGGTGTAAACTTGCGAGTGTCACTCTGCATAAACTGTACATCATTCAGTGCCAAAAGTGCTGACTCGGTTGTCCGTCACACACAGTAAGCAAGGTTGATGAGCTTGCTTTGGGTCACAATCTCGCTTAATCCCCGAGATTAAACCCGCAGGACTCGCCACACCCAAATGTAGCAATGACAATAGATTATCTAAGGGTTATTTAAACACTTTTGTACTGCAGAAACAGAGACCAGGATGCCAATAGTTAAATGAAAAGACACAATTCAATTGTTGTGCTTGAAAATGTTCTGTTACTCCTTTGGCCTGATATTTGCATTGTTAGTATCTGCATACAATGCCACTGACAAAAAACTCTCTTCTTCATCACAGGTTGGATTCCCATGAACGATGAACGGGTGATGCTTTTCAAAACTGTTCTAAAGACTGAAAACCTTGAGCGAAAAACCTAGTGTCACTTTTTTATTTATTATTTTTATTTTTTTAAGGTTTTTTAATCAGGGACAAGCCAGACTCAAGGCAGACGGGCTGCACACAGAAGAACATCTTTCATATGTAAATAGCAAATTCCTATTTTTTTTTAAAGTGTCAATGTTTGGAAAAAGAGAATGTGGAATACTTTTCAAGGAATAAAGTTTACCAGCAGACAATGTTCTTCCAAGATTACATTGCATTGTTGAAGGACTACTTTTGTTGTTGATTCACGTAATACAAAATGCATTTTGGTAAAACATAGTCACGTTATCTTTTGTAGTAATGTTCCATTTAAAAAGCAACAATGTTGGACTGCACACAAAAAAAACAGTCAGCATTCAGATGGATCTGTAGAAAATAATGCTGCCATCAGTTCAGCCTTGCATGTGGACTGAGACGGGACAGGAGCACGCATTTTCTTAAGTTTTTCCCTTCAAACTATTTCCATGAGTTGTAAAGGTCAACCGGAAAAGCGGTGAAATTTGTTTACGCGCAAAGCATAGTTCTTTAGAATGGATTACACACACGCCTTATCTCGGCCACTGCCTGTTTTTCTTGGTGGCTGTTTTCCCGGATGTGGCTGGCTTCGTCCTCTTCCTTGTGGACATCGTTGCTCCCTTTTTCTTTTTATTTATTTTATTTTATTTTTTAAAAAATTTTAGGTCTTATCTGGAACTCTCAACCTTTTCATCAGCCTGGTCTTCTGGATTTTCTGGTATCTTGGAAACCTGGTGGTGCCAAAATGAAAAGTGGTTACCTGGATGACAGAACAAAACTGCCCTGTCATGATGATAATGTGAATTTTTCACCCCAAAAATATTCTGTACAATAATATATTCTATACGCCTTCACATGTCTAAACACGGTACGCTATTTTGATCACTGTTGCGTTTGTGAAATGTGAATTCAGTAGCAAAATCCACCCGTTTTTAGTCAAGTCATGCGGCGGCCATTTTGCCACTTGCTCTCAACTGAAAATGACATCACAGTTGCACAGTGCTCAAGTTACAACTAATCACAGCTCAGCTTGCGAATGTCACATGACCGATCGCAGAAAACAGGTGAACGACTAGTGAAAGCACATAGAAAATACTATTGTGAAAAAAAAATTGTATGTAATTTTTGCTGAGTCGCTCTAATGTCGTTGCAAGCTAATTTCCATGTTAGTCTCTTTATATTGATTTTCTGTTAACTATGTTGTCTCTATGTGGGGATTTTTATGTTGTGAAATCTGAGTAATGGTCCCGCACTCAACCTATTCAAAAGAAACCAGTCAAACTGGGTTCATTTGTTACTGGAACAAGGAAGGAGTGCTCTCATTTTACAGGAATTGACGTCTGTAAGGGGCCAAATGCTATCAACCATCATAAAGACATAAAAAGCAAAGTCCAAAGTTGAGACTTTTTTTGTTGGCGGCGGCGGCGCCACACTTCATTGCAAACTTTACATGAAATATGTGAGACAGGTGGTTTCCATTCTAAAGTAGCACACCCTATATTGACAGTGTGGCTTATATTTAAACTGAAATAATCTTTCCGTTTAACAGTAACAATACACCCAACGTAAGCTTTTCACTAAATGGTTGGCCATACATATAACACTCGTAAAATGTTTTTATGCCTTTTTTGTCCTATACCAGGGGCTGTGGAGCCACATGTGTCTCTTTAGTCCCTCTCCTGTGGCTCCCTGTTGGTCTCTACATTTAAAAAATGTAGAAATTATTTTTTTTTTTTACATATTTGTAAAATATTTTTCGAATGAATTATTCAGATTTTTAAAAATTAATAATTAAATATTCAAAAAATGTCAGTCCAAATTTTTAAGTCGTCAGAAAAAGATCCCAAAAGTGATCATAACCTGTCCAAAAATGAAGAGGAACAGTAGAAATTTACCATAAACTGACCACGAAATTGCCAAAAAATGTCAGAGAATTTAATTAAAAAAGGCAAAAAATAAAAATTTCAAAAAGTAACCTAAAATGTCCAAAAACAAAAGAAAAGCAGAAAATTACCATAAAATATTTTCTGAATTGCCTGCAAAAAAAATATATACAAAAATGTATAATAAATAAAAAAAAGCAGAAAATAAAACATTAAGAAAGTAACTATAAATTGTCGAAAAACACAAGAAATCACGAAAATTCCCATAAAATGTCCACAAAATTGGAAAAAAATTACCGGTAAAAAAGAGGCATAAAATTTCCAAAAAAAGGAAGTCGAGAGGCAGAAAATGACTATAAAATACCCACAAAATTGCCAAAAATGTCAGAAATTTTAGAGAAAGTCGGAAAAGTCTAAAAATGTATTTAAGAAAATTGCGCGTGCGCACACGCACAAATCCAAAACCTAAAGACTAAAGGTAAAAGAAAATGATTGTCATAGCATCGGTAGCTGCATATTTTTGCGTTGTTTGTGGTGCAGCTCTAATTAGCTAACACTAACACACTGTTCCCTTCATCACAGTCTTCAAATGTTTTGTGGCTCCAGACAAATTTTTGGTTATTTATTTGGCCTAAAATGGCTTTTTTGACAGGAAAGGTTGATGACCCTTGCCCTATACATAAAGTGCAGATGACTCCAAAATGTAGTTCGTGAGGCCTCACATAAGCGCGACCGTTCTGTACATTATTAATTCATAACATTCAGGGATGAGTATGTCAACACGGATGTCCAAGGTGTCACAAACACGCTGGCAGGCAGTCTCCATGGGTTTAAATTTCCTCCTCACACCTCGCGTGTCATTCCGGGCTGCTGTCTGACTGCGACCACAGGCAACACACAACATACACGAACACACACCCGTGTGGGTCAAGTGAACATGACACTGTTTGACTTGACACCGTAGTGACAATGGAAACAATGATTGAATTGGAGGTGGCAAGTCTGTACACTTCTGCAGGCTATGCTGCTTTTTCTTATGATTTGACTGTAGAAGAAAAAATTGGCAATAAACAGCGGGGGGGGGGGGGATATTTTATATTACAAATATATATTTTGCAGTTTTTTAATGTACATGTAAAAACATGTGTGTACAGTTTACTGTACATAAACAGAAGTAATAGTTTACGCCACAAAGAAATCCTTCCACAAGAGCAGTCTAACAAATTAAATATGGATTAAAGTTAACGTCCCCAAAGGTAATCGGATACATCGTACTGAGAAATTTTCCTCGTATATCATTTTACTACATCTCAATTCAGCTAAGAGCCCTCGGGAGGGTAAGGTGCTTATTTCACAATTTTTTTTTAACGCAAAATTCTATTTTCGTGAGCAGCATAAATCCTGAACAGTGCATCATGACTCAGCATGAGGCTCGGCATTGTTTTAGTGTTTTATTGTATTTACGGTTATGAACAGTATTTTTTATGCAGCTATGGTTGTTGTTTACTCTAAAATTAAGGTTGAATTGAGTTTAGCGCATATCGCTGCGAGGAAGCGAGTTAGACCCAATGTTTGTAATTTTGCAGGTGGAGCAGCTTGGAGCTTTTGGGTCTTGGGTTTGATACCCTAAACAAGCTATTACATTTATTCAAAGAGGGTTAACATAACCCTAATCCATCCATCCATTTTCTGATCCGCGTATCCTCACTCGTCATCATCATTTGTCTCTTGTGTTGTCAGGGATAATTTCCCAAATGTGGAGAAATTGTGAGCAAACAAACAAACAAACAAACCAAAGACGCGTCATTTGAGAAAATGTCAGGAAAAAATGATGTGCCTCATTTGAATATTCTCCACTCCACGTAATGGCCATATACAGGCAAACCCAATTTATGACAGATTTCCCCTAGAACTGTCTAATCACTAACACAATACATGCATTCATTTCTCATTATTTGTAATAATAATAACAGTAATAATAATCATCATCATCATCATCATAAATAAAATGTTGTATGCTTGTATTTTAATATTGAGTTTTAAGTGTGTGTTTGAAGCATTAGATAGAAAAGCGCTATATAAATCCGATGCATTATTAGATGTTTTAAATCCAGTGCAGTCTTGCTTTTCGCCAGGAGAGAGCACTATAGCTGAAGCTTCAAAAACTGAACCCATTTTTTTTAACAAATTCGGTCCGTGTTACGGTGCTTGTTTCACAAAAGCTTCATTTGGCCAAGATTATCTGAAGTCACGAGCTACATCGTCATTCTGGTTTCATTTGTGCCTGACAAATAGAATTTTAAATCAGAGGTCATGGTAAAATTGTGGCAAGCAAATATTGAAGTATTCTGTGCAGCAACTATTGTTCAATTATTTCATGTCAAGAATGGATTTGGTGAATAAACCTGATATTAGCTGTGAAGGAAAAATATATTAGCTGTGAAGGAAAAATATAATTTCGGTATAATTTTCCAAAGTGAAAATAACAAATCAATTAATCAAGGAATCTGAAGTAGACACTTAATTTGCTTTATTTGGCCGCATAAAATGCTGCGACATGGTGTGTCCAGTAAACATATGAGAACATTTGTTTGTGTGGTTGTTTTAAGCAGTTGTGACTTAACCAAGATCACATCACACACATTTTGTAGAAATCCAGATAATTTCAGGGGCTTCACATTTTCTTCCAACTGGAGGTACAGTATAGTGCACCAAACAAATACACTAGGCTATCCATAGTCTCTCGTGATAGTCCGTGTTCTGAAGCACTGTATCAGAACGAAAGCCTAAACCTATAATAAAAAATAAAAAAAAAGCTACCAAAATGCATGAAAACCGCAATAGAGTACTGTGAAAATTAGGCTTCTCGGATGTCATTGCATGGCCATGAAAGACCAGCAGAGGGCAGCTCTACCATAACATTTAATTCCAGCCATGGTAGTACAATGTTGACAAATGATTACTGTTGTTTTATTGCTTCAAAATAATTTCTCGATTATAAAATGTATGTTAATAATAATAATAATAAAATTGTGTTAAATGTATGTATTTCTTGCTGTGACGCGTCCAACCATTGACATTCGTACGTTGATTTCTCCACTTTAAAACGCTAAATCCATCCTGAATTTATTCCAGATACTCCTGCCGGCGTCATCAACTGTGAACACGTGTGACATCATGGTTCCTGTGTTCACACATTGCGACACGACGGTTGTGAACACACGTGAGGGGTATCGATATTAGTGTCAAAACAAAAAAACGGTCGGTGTCTGTGGTTGTGTCAAAACAGTTGAGCGTGCAAGCGACCTCCACGCACACGCGCACGGTCACGCGCACGCACAATTACCTTGTCGGTATGGTTACTAGTGGACTACCGTTTGTAAACTAAACAACTGCAAGGAATTCCTGGGTGGAGTTCAGATGGGAACCGGAGTCAGTCGGAATGGAACGTGGAACTATCATTTATTTTTATAGCGTACCATTATTATGCTTCTGAATAACATGTAAACATTTGCTAATAGTTTTTAAACAATCGAATGCTACGACAAATAATATATTTCTGAGGTTGCAAAAGTAGGCTACTTACAACTTGTATTAATGTCAAAATTCAAATACCTATGTAAAAAAAAACACTCAGGTAAAAGTAGCACTGATTCAACAATTTTTTAGTACTAAAAAATACACACAAAACAGTTCATCTCTTTGTTAAGTACAGTAATGAAGTATTTGTACTGTTCGCACCACTGCCATATTTACAGTTTTCCCATTGACTTTAAAGGCATTGCATTGAGCAAACTATTACTTTAAGTTGTAGCAGTAGAATAGACTTGGCTTTGGGGCAGAACATTTGGACATATGTCAGTACATTTTCTGAGCTGAAGTGTATTTGAGAAAAAAGTCCAATCAGAAAAGTACACTTTGATTTAGATGTCTAATCCAGCCAATATTCAACAATTCAGATTACCAATATATATCTTTCAAACTGGCTTTTTTAAATATATAGATAATACAGGGGTGATCTGTGACAAAACAGCACCAGCTAACATGAATGGAATAGTTTATAAGGGCAGTGATGAGGCCAGTCATGGTGTATAGTTCGGAGATGGTAGCAATGACCGAGCTGAAGTCGAAGATGCCGAGATTCTTGTGCTGCCAAGTAGGAGGCAAAGAGGAAGACCAAAGAGGATCTTTGCGGATGTGAAACTGAAGACTTTCAGATACTGTAGCTGGAGTGGATGCAGAGGACATAGACATAGAGATGGAAGAGGATGATTTGTTGTGCCAAGCACTGAATAGTGAATGAGAGGGAAAGAAGAAGATTAAAAATACAGTAGATTCTAATGTTAAGAAAATTGGAAACTCTGAATATTTGAGGTCACTCTGCTGCTATTTTTTTTACACTCTGTCCAGATAAATGGATATTGTGCCATGTAATTAAGAGGTTAGATTAGACTTTTTCCTGCCATTTTTCCTCCCTTTTCAATGTGTGTTTTGGCATATGTTCTACGGATACACCAGGCATACAGAAGACAAAGGCATGAGAAGCCATATGCAATCCCCTCCATCAATACACCGCAGTGCCGAGTCTTCCACCCCTCCATTCATCTGCGTGTCAGTCTGCAGCGCAACCTACCACACATTGCAATCTTCGCTATTTTTTTTATTTATGGTTGCAATTGGTAAACACTACAGCAATGCCAACTCAGGCTTGCTTTTCATTGGCTCAATGCTACGTCAGTCAGGTCACTTCCGCCCGTTTGTCCGCTTTTGATTGGACCAAGAGCTTCTTTTTTTCTCTCCTTCGCGGCGGTGGGTCGGAGCCGCCGTAACCCCGGTCTGGCACGTTCCTTGCTATCTGAACGTTGTGAAATTGGGTCCATTCTTTCCCCCAAAACGCAAGCAACCTCATCTCCTTACCGCATATACCTAGACGTTTTTGCCTCAAACACTATTCCAAATATATCCACCAGATACCTCAGAAGATGGCAGTGGTAAGCGGCAAGTCGGGGTCGGCAGTAGCCCGGCTGGAGGGCCGAGAATTCGAGTATTTGATGAAGAAAAGGTCGGTGACCATTGGCCGGAACTCCTCGCAGGGCTCCGTGGACGTCAGCATGGGACACTCTAGCTTCATTTCCAGGCGGCACCTCGAGATTTTCACGGCGAGCGAAGATGGTACTGGCACGGGGGAATTCTACCTTCGATGCCTTGGCAAAAATGGGGTGTTTGTGGATGGGGTGTTCCAGAGAAGAGGGGCTCCACCTCTGCAGCTTCCACGAATGTAAGATGATTGAATTAGCGCGCTTGAACCTACGACATGTTGTGCGTTACGTTGTCCTGTGTTGTTGTTTTGTTTACCGGCAGCGGTATAGCACGTGCTGTGTCAAGGAACGCTCAGGGTTTGTATTGTGATAACGTCACACCAAACCTTCACGCCTGATATGCAAGTGTGAATTATGTTTGTACTTGTAACCTATTAAATAACCCTCCAAGAGCGTCATGTATATCATCGTTTGAATCGTTAAAAAAAAAAATCCTATTCGGCGTGTATATTTTCACCCAAAACGCAATACTCGCATACATTTCACCTCAGGATTAGCACACTCGCGTGTTCATTTACCGTCTTCTAATTTTTAGGGCACAATTTTACATAACTGTGATTTATTTTTCATTTAAATGGCTCGTTTGTTGTATGCCGAGTAGAAGAATAGAGTGTTGTGTTATTCACATGTCCTCGAATCAAAGTGAAACCATTGATAGGCCTCGATTCTTCTGTAATTTGCGTTAAAGTAGGTCAATTTTGCATGGGGTATCGCCCAAGCTACATGCTAGCCACATGCGTAAGCTACTAAGCAACATTTGCGTGTTGCCAAAACATTCACGTATGGCAACAGTGTGTAAGGTGACAAAATGGCGATTGCGTTTTGCTGTATTCTTGATGCTGACCATATTTTACATTTAACGGCGGTCGATATGTGTCTAAGATGCCAGGCCAGTCTTTAGTAGTTAAATCCAGATTGTTATTGTAAGCTAATGTGACGGTCGAACTTTGCCTCATGTTTCCAGTTTGTGTGTTTCCACGCCTCAGTCGTGTTTGCAGACCAAAACTACCAGTAGCCTGCGCAAACTCAAAACTTCCCTTGTATTGTATTTTCAGTTAATGTATTTCATGGGAAAAGTTTAGTAGCAGATCCAAAGTGTAGAGAAGATGTTTTACATAGTCACCATCATTCATTTAGTAGTTGGAATATTGATTTAAATGATATGCGTGTCATTTGTTTTCAGATGTTGCTTCCGATTCCCCAGCACAAGCATTAAAATCACATTCACTGCACTCTTAAGTGACAAAAAGGAGCAGAGGAACGTTCCTGAATCACCCATCAAGTCTGTACAACCTCAAATTTCCCCACTCACCATCAACATTCCGGACAATATTGCCCACCTTATGAGCCCGCTGCCTTCACCTACAGGCACCTTAAGGTCAGTCAAAGAGGTGGTTTCATTGCTTTTGTGACTCGATTGCTGTAAGCAGAAAAACATAGGCTAAGATTTTTATCAATTCCATAGTGCTGCAAACTCCTGCCCATCAAGTCCAAGGGGGGCTGGACTGTCCAGCTATAGAAGCGGCCGGGTCCTGGCCTCAGACCTTATAGCAGATAACTCCCAGTCAGAAAATGACAAGGAGGCTTCGGGTGAAGACAGCCCAAAGGTGAGTAGTAGATGCACAATTCCGCTAGATATGAAATTTGTATTTGTCCTATAAAGGCTGTAAACTTCAGAGAACCTTTTAATGTGCTTGGTAACTCATTGAAGTCTAAAAATTGCCCAACGCGCTCTTCAAGGAAGACTTTGGAATACAGAACTCGATTGAACTTTTGTGTGTGTGAACAGTTGTTTTTAGCTCTCGTCAGTTTTTCTCTCACACCTCATGTTCTCTACAGGATGACTCCAAACCCGCGTATTCATACGCACAACTGATAGTCCAAGCCATCACCATGGCCCCTGATAAACAATTGACACTGAATGGAATATACACCCACATCACAAAGAATTACCCCTACTACAGAACAGCTGATAAGGGCTGGCAGGTCAGTAACACGCTCACTTTATTGGGAATGTTTTGCTTTTGCTATATGTCTCTGTGGTACTTTTGACAGCATTGCAGGATTTTATGGATGTCTGGATGGCCTTAGTGGGATACTAAGAGTTTAAAGTACTCTGGCAAGGTGCCGGATTTCCGGCGTAAGACATTTTTAGACCAGCTCTACACCCTCGGCAGGGTCCTAGAGTGTGCATGGTAGTTCGCCCAACCAGTCCACATGTGCGTTGTGGACTTGGAGAAGGCGTTTGACCGTGTCCCTCGGGGAGTGCTTCGGGAGTACGGGGTACCGAGCCCCGATACGTGCTGTTCGGTCCCTGTACGACCGATGTCAGAGTTTGGTCCGCATTGCCGGCATTAAGTCGAATTTGTTTCCAGTAAGGGTTGGACTCCGCCAAGGTTGCCTTTTGTCACAGATTCTGTTCATAACTTTTATGGACAGAATTTCTAGGCGCAGCCGAGGCGTTGAGGGTGTCCGGTTTGGTAGCCTCAACATTGCATCTCTGCTTTTTGCAGATGATGTGGTGCTGTTGGCTTCTTCAAGCCGTGATCTCCAACTCTCGCTGGAGCGGTTCGCGGCAGAGTGTGAAGTGGTTGGGATAAAAATCAGCACCTCCAAATCCGAGACAATGGTCCTCAGTCGAAAAAGGGTGGATTGCCCTCTCCAGGTTGGGCATGAGATCCTGCCCCAAGTGGAGAAGTTCAAGTATCTTGTGGTCTTGTTCACGGTGAGGGTAGGTTGGAGCGGGAGATCGACAGGCGGATCGGTGCAGCGTCTGCAGTGATGCGGACTCTGTATCGGTCCGTAGTGGTAAAGGAGCTGAGCCGAAAGGCAAAGCTCTCGATTTACCCGTCGATCTACGTTCCTACCCTCACCTATGGTCACGAGCTGTAGGTCGTGACTGAAAGAACAAGATCCCGTATACAAGCGGCCAAAATGAGTTTCCTCTGCAGGGTATCGGGGCTCTCCCTTAGAGATAGGGTGAGAATCTCGGTCATCCGGGTGGGACTCAGTGTCGAGCCGCTACTCTTCCGCGTTGAGAGGAACCAGTTGAGGTGGCTCGGGCATCTGGTTCGGATGCCTCCCGGACGTCTCCCTGGAGAGGTGTTCCGGGCATGTCCCACCGGTGGGAGGCCCCGGGGACGATCCAGGACACGCTGGAGAGACTATGTCTTGTCAGCTGGCCTGGGAACGCCTTGGGATCCCGTCGGAGGAGCTGGCTGAATTGGCTGGGGAGAGGGAAGTCTGGGCTTCCCTGCTAAAGCTGCTGCCCCCGCGACCGACCCCGGATAAGCGGTAGATGAGAGATGGATGGACATTTTTAGACAAGATCCACCCTATATTTGTGTCTTGCTTAAATGTGTCCACACCATATTGAATCAAAAGATTTAATCCATCAAAAGAATAACAAGTAATTCCACCAATAATATAAATCGCAATGATAAATGCAGATACACGACGCGCTCATCTTCAAAGATAGAAGGGAAAATCATTCAACACAGTGAGAACACATTTTTACTGAAAAAACATTGTGGCAAAACAAATGGCGATATTTATTTTGTTGTTGTTATTAAGAGAATAATGTATGAAAAACTAGAATAAGTGCAATTTCTGCAGAAATTGCGTGGGAATGCTGGAAGCTGAATTCTAATAGCTGAATGCTTATGAAGGAAATTGAAAGATAAATTGTGTGAAAATTCAAAATGTTTAATTGTAGGTAAATGACAAATGAATACAAAGAAAAATTGAACTGCAACTGTCTAAAGTGGGATTTAATCATTTCAGATAAATTCAAATTATTTTCTGATATGATAGTCAGTTGGTATGGAACCATCGAATGTGGTCCAAACAGGATTTGAAGTGAACCCAGGTACTCCTCCGTGGTGGCAGGCAATTGCACTAACCACTGAGCTAAATTGACCTGTTCAAAAATCATGGGTAATGGCGCATTTATTTTTGAAAAGTGTCATTTGATGCTTAAAGCTAACGTGCATTTATTCATTTCAGTTAAATTAGAATGCATTTCCTGATATGATAGTTGGTAACCATTTAAAGCCCTTAGCATAATGGCCATGGCTATATTTGCAATGTACAGTTGGAGGTGGGATTCAAACCCGCGACCTCCTAGTTACTGGACAATGCACTTTACCAACTGCCCCACTGAGCAATATCAGAGAGCTGGTAATGATGAGAAGTTGTATGTATGAACGTGGGCGTGGAAATTGGACTTGGAAACATGTCAGTCCCGTTAAATGAATGGGGAAAAGTTGATATTTAATGTTAAATTGTGCGAATACTGTAAGTAATGTGGAATCAGACGATATATTCCACGGACGGCGTGAATTTTTTAGGCATGTTGAAATTTGAATGGTGTAAATCGGAAGTATTATGTGGGAGTTTTGCACATCGAAAAAGTATGGAGAATTCAAAAGTACCCGAAATAATAAGTATAAAATAGAATCCGAATAACATATGTGGGAATGCTTCCAGCATGTGGGTTTGTTCACCAGGATTCTTTTGGAGACTATACTATATTAATATTATTCATGAAAAGTTCATTAATTTGTGTGTAGAACTCCATCCGCCACAACCTGTCTCTGAACCGGTACTTCATCAAAGTAGCACGCTCTCAGGAGGAGCCCGGGAAAGGATCGTTCTGGAGGATTGACCCAGCTTCTGAAGGCAAACTCGTAGAACAAGCCTTCAGGAAACGTAGGCCCAGGGGAGTGCCTTGCTTTAGAACCCCCGTAGGACCCCTCTCGTCGAGGTATATTCCCAATTTTAGCATTTGCAGCAATTTGCTTGACCGCGTTCATTCATGGAAAATTTGATCTACCCTTTAACAGGAGCGCTCCCGCTTCTCCCAATCACACTGGGGCGCTGTCGGCTCACTCCAGTGGCGTGCAGACCCCAGATAGCCTCTCCAGAGAAGGGTCCCCGGTCTCCATGGAAACAGAGCCAACCCCACCACCAGCCCCCACACCGACTGTCACCGTCCAGCCAAAACTTGCCGTCATTCAAGAGGCTCGCTTTGCACAGAACGCCACTGGTAACAAAAAAAAAATAATAATAATTACATTAGTGGATCTCGAACTTTACATGATGTACCATCTGAAAAAAAATTATGACTAACATTAAAATACATTAGTGGAGTAGGCTTGAGTGTTATTCAGAAACAAGGCAGACATTTTATTCCTTAACAGAATACCTTAATTATTTTAAGCCACTGTAACATTATGCACAGTTTGAACATGACCACAGTGACTAAATATCGGAAAGAAAGAAAAACTTAAATAGTGATTTAGGTAAAATCACAGGTGGCAAATCCGAGTCCAGAAAGTAAAAACCCTGCCACAGTTTGTCTTAAGCCCCTGATGCTAGCTTGCTAGCTCCCTAAAAGGTAAACAAACACCATGGGAGCTAACTAGCTAGCACCTGGGGCTAAAGACAAACCGTGGCAGGATTTTTACTTTCTGGACTTGGATTTGCCACGTCGGATTAAAATGCATTTGCACATAAAAGTAAAAAAAAAATTGTGGTTGAAAAAATGTATCTAAACCCGGCATTTGGATTAATATTGCGTTTGTGGAATATGAAACAGCAAGGTCAAAAGCCATTTTGCCACTTGCTGTCAACTGAAAATGACATCACAGTTCTTCTGGTAACGACCAATCACAGCTCACCTCTCTTTTGAGTTTGGTCATGTGACATTCTCAAGCTAGAGCTGCGATTGGTCGTTTCCTCAGCAACTGTGATGTCGTTTTCAGACGACAGCAAGTGGCAAAATGGCTGCCTTCTGAGATGTATACAAACAGGTAGATTTTGCTGCTTAACTCATATTCCTCAAAAATAAGATTAATCCGAATACTGTGTTTATACTAGTGGGGGGCCATAAAACATTATTGTGATGACCCTTTAAAAAACTGCTGTCAATCTGATGTAAAAAATTATGATTTATATAGCACTTTTCATACATAAAAATGCAACTCAGTCAACTCAAAGGGCGCTCATATGCACGAAAATGGATTAAGAAAAAATTAAGTAGCTACAAATGTCACTTTGATTGTATTACGGGTTTTCAATGTTGATGTCTTGTTGTTATATATTTTTCTTTTTTCACCTGGTTCTAGTAGTGCTCTGTATGTCTGCCTCAAGTGATTCATCTAAATAGATTCCACACAAAACATCCATGAATTAGTTCTGAAGTCCAGCAAGATGACATGAGTCCCCAACCGCTTACCCCAACAGGTTCACCGCTCACTAACCAGCCCGTGTTGATCGCCGTGCAACGGCAGATGCCTCAGACGACCATGAAGCCCGTCACCTACGCCGTGGCCACGCCGGCCATCGTGACCACGACAGTTAGCCCCGCCCCCGTCATGCAGACGGTGCACGTCGTCCACCAGATCCCCACCGTCACCATGACGACGGTCGGCGCGCAGCCCAAGCCGGACTCTCAGGAGAATGGAGGGGGAGACCACCAAGACATCAAAGGTTTGCGTCAGGTGGCTGACGACGACTATGACGATGATGATGATGATATCGTCTCCTTTCGTGAATAGTGAAAGTGGAGCCGCTCCCATCCATCACAACCTCATCTATAGGCGGAGTCAGCCGCATCATCCAGAGCTCTCAAGCCGCTCCGCTGACTACAGTAACCATCATGCAACAGGCTCCGCTCGGCCAGCACCAGCTGCCCATCAAGGCCATCACGCAAAATGGCACCCACCTGATCCCCATCAGTTCTGCTGCCACAGGTGACTCCTCCCACACACACACCTGAGCCTTGGGTTCAAAACAGAAGATACTTCATCTTTTTTACCCTTAAATTTGTCAACCGACACTTGCGCTTGAGAACCTTTTGTTTCAAGACGCCCAATTTTTAAGTGAGCAAAAGTATTGGAACAGACATTATTAATTTAACTTAAAGTGAATAACACAAAAGGTGGAAATAATCCACATGGCTCAACCTTCTAGCCGGATATTTCATAATTTGTATAAAGTATTCAACACAAACTCTGCTTGTATCTCACTCTCATGATCTTCATCTCTTTGTTATTTTGTTTCTCCTGACTGACCTCACCTTGCTTCTTTTCAGCTCGCCCAACAGTCATCTGGCTCCGGCTCAATTTTGGCCTTATTGTTACAGCACATATTTTAGGCCAGCATTTCAAAAACGAATGGCATCCAGATTAAAAAAAAAAAAAAGACTTACAGATTTTCAACTGTAAAGAGGCAAGACTTGTCATGTGTATTAACGATACTTAAATTTGTGATACTGTAGTACAATGGTTCGAGAGACATAGTTAGGCATAGCGTATACTGGTGAACAAAATGAATGGGGAGAGTAACGTGTTATTTATAAAGCACTTTAAAAATAACCACCACTGCTCTCTTAGGATGGAACCCAAGGCAGCAGATACAATAAAAACAGAGGCCCCAGAATTGACCCCTGTGGAACACCATACGTTCCTTTATATATGGGAATCCATACTGCACATGTTCGTCTGGCCAATATCTTTTTTCTTTTCTTTTTTTGCACGACAGTTCGTATGAAGGGATTACATTAAGGGCCCGACCTTATCAACAAATTTCATGATGTGTATTTAAGGATTGTCATGTGTAAGTAATGAAACCATTCTTACTTGTGCACAACTGCTGTACTGTATATGGTTAGAGTACATAATAGGGCTGGAAAGAAAACAACTCACGATTATTTGATTGAGATTGAAATCACGATTAGGAAAACAATTACTGATTTCAAAATTTTGTATTTATTTAATTGCTAAAAACGCATCTATTTTAAATCTATCATAGCGTCATGCCCGTTCGCAACACTTTTTTTTTGGTCATGTACAAAATAACCTTTTAAATATGTGAAATTTAAGTCTCCTGCATATTCCTCATTTTCATTCTTAAGCATTTACCTTATATTTTTATCATATTTATTTTTATCTTGTGTTGTGGAAATTAGCGTTAAGACAAAGAAAGTCCTTGGATTTTGGAATACTTGAATTTTGAGAAAAGTACAATTTATTGAATCATTGAAAACTATTTTAAATAAAACTTGAAATGACAATTACAAAATAAAACAGCAAGAAAGTAAAATAAGAAATAAACTAAAATAATAGCAACTGTTCCTGCGTGTGTTAGCCTCTTAGGGGCAGTGTGGTGCCATGCATACATGGTGTACACACAAAGAGAACAGAAGAAAATTGCTACTGAACTCTATTAAAATACTTTAAAAAAACTTTTCGCAGATTGAGAATAATTTGTGCCTTTTGAGTAGCGTTATCTTACCTGTGTGTATTTGTTTCCACAGCATTTGTGTGTTTGAAGGAATATCCTTCCCAAAGTCGATGCAAATTTTCCGTTAGCATGTCAATGGGATCCCCTATTGACTTAAGCAAGTTTTAAAAACAAAGCACGTTTTGTCTTTAAATATGTGTGTAATTCTTTTTGCTGTGTGTTTAGTTTTACAGTAAACTCCAAGTGGGTGTCATGAAACAGCTTAAGACGTTTAGGGACAACAGAATAACATACGCTACACGCTTGCTAGTTGCTAGTGCTATGCAAGCAAAATGGTGCATTCATGGTATGTTCACAACGTCGTAAATTTTGGTTTTATTTAATTATGTTTTAAGAGAAAAATAGCCAGAAATCACACGACGTACCATCACAAAAGTCACAAGTCGATGACTTAGCGTACCAAATTAGCTGCAGCAACCCTTTGAAGTGCACAATTGATCATTCCTAACGAATGAAACTAACAAACTTGTTCCCTTCTCATCAGCTGTCGCAAACCCTCTCCACCTTCTGGCCACCCACGCTTCAGCCTCGGCGTCCCTGCCCACCAAGAGGCAGAACGGCGAGCTTCAGGATGCGCCCGGTTCCAAGAGGGCGAAAACGCAGGACGCCGACTGCGGGGAGGCGCCGGCTGCAAACGGCAATAGCAACAATGGCTCCGCTGCCGCTGATAGTGCCGGAGAAGTGGAGGTTACTGAAGCGGTGGGCAACCAGTAGCCCCCCCACTCCACCCCCTCTCCCTCTCTATATGCATCCTGAGCCCCACATTGAGCCTCACGCCGTCCACACTCTGACCTCTTCACCTGTACCGGTCATCTACGGCAAAGTGCCAAAAAGAGAAGAGATTACTATAAGTGAATGTTCCAATCTCGTCCTCCCCCCTCCACGTGGAACAAAAAAAATCCCAGTATTGCCGGTTTATGAGCGGGAACCCCCTCTTGAAGCACAGGGGACGAGTATCCCAAATTCCAGCTGACATTTTGGGACTGAAACACACCAACAGCCTCACCACCCGGTTGCATTGTCGGCACTTGGAGATCCAACATGCAGCCAAGCAAATATCAGCCACTAAGGGAAGCGCGTGTACGTGTGGACATTCCCATGTTCGGCAGCTAGCTTCCCTTGACCCACTTGTGAGTAGATCTATATGCAGTATTCCGTTGTGCAAATATGTCTTTGGATCTCGTCATTTTTCCAAGGACCAGTGAGTGGGGTCTTGATGAACAGTTAAAATATCACCTGATATTTTCTTCTTTTGTTTTGTTTTGTATGTGAACTTTGTTCGGTGAAATGAATGTAGGTTTTTTTTGTTTTATAAGAAAACACTATCTAATACAGTGGATTCTCTACTGCTCATTCTTGCAAATGACATTTTGTTTTTCCACCACTGTACAAGGACAGACTTTTTTTCATATTTTACAAATGTCCATTCATGAAATAATTAAAAAAAAGTATATTCCCATGTGTATTTGACCATATGCTTCATTGAGCTTGCATGTTAACAGATCTAGAGATATATTGTACTGATTATCTGAATATGGAACTGAAGAACGTTTAGACTGAAATATGCAGTGCTGCACTTAGCCCTCTTTTTAGTTGTGTATTTTTTTCCTCTGTTAGTGTTTTGTTTTTTGTTTTTTTACTTATTGCGCTCAGTTTTCCCTCCAAGTGTTTACCTTTTTGTGTAGAGGTTGTGGCAGTCTCTTTATCAATGCTGTTCTTCTGTTAACTAAACGTGTTGAATCATATTGTATTCTCTGTTACACAAGGAGAGGCAAGTGATAGGTGTTTGTTCTGCTTCGGTGGATATATATATATATATATATATATATATATATATATATATATAATTTTTATTTAAAACACCGCCTCTTAGTTTGTATTTCTTTAAGTAAAAAATCTCTGGCTATTCTGCATCTGCACTATCTGACCATTATTTTCCCTTGATACATCTCAGCTCAAACTCACTGGATCCATTTGGGTGGTATGAAGTAAGAGAGACATTCCATGTGGTTTGATCAGGCATTTCCAGGAAGCCGGGTTATGTCATCTATTTTCTCAAGTCTTTACAAACCTGCATATTTACGGTTTTGGATCCATCTATATGTTCACATTCACATACACTTTTTGTAATTGTAATGTCTCAAACGTATGGAACAATGTGCTGGCATCGATTCCCTGACAACAAAATTAAAACAATGGGGTAGATGCCTTCGACTTCCGGGGTTCACACGTCAGCGCCCGTTCTAACACTAGCACCTCCCACCTCCCTGCGCCCCCCAAGCGCGCACTCCTGCCGATGGGCGGGAGCGCGCAGGATGTCTGAAATGCTTCGGACAACTGAGACACTACACACTCGCACCGGTTGACGGGAACGCTGTCCACACGTCACAAACCGGAAACAAATTGTATGAAACCCGGAATTCGAAAGTCTCGCCTTCTCTGTAGCATATACCCCAATAATTAGTATAAAAAATAATACTTGTGGAATGGAATTGATGTTTGTGACAATGCAAATAATGTACATTTTAGCACTCACTAGTCACTGCGGTTGTCAATGTAAAAGTTATCTATAAAAACGTACCCAAATGAGTTTCGCTTTGCAAATTAGGCCTCTCTCCACGAGACTGCACAGTAAATTTGTGGTAAAAAAAAAGTAGTTAATGTAACATTACACATGTCTGGGGCTCCGTACACATCTAAGGCAGGGTGGTTGATTTGTGCTTACCATATCTGCCTCATGAGAAAAATAGTTGACTTTCATCACAATAGATTCAAATAATAAAAATTGTAATTAAACTGCGTTTATTTTTTAGGTGCACTGAAATTCAGGTTTAGAAAAGGTTGGGTTGAGGGTGACATCAACAAAATTGGCTATAATGAAAGAGTGCCTACTGTGTATTTTGTGGCTAAGGCTACAATTACTGCTGAATTTACAGTATGTGCTGACTCACACATACTAGAAACACATTTATGCCTAATAAATGACAGCACAAACAAGATGATGCCAGACTTTTCAGTGAAAAATCTGCTGTTTAATTAACAAATGTAAATGCAGATTTTCAGTTTTACAATCAAACTTTCATGTCATACAGTTTTGCGCGGCATCCCTTCAATGTTCAGTGATGGAGAGGTGAAACAGTGCAAATACACAATCTGGTTAACACGGGTGAAATGTTGCAGTGAAAATGCTGTCATGGACCACATGGGAACATAAACAAAATAATATTTCTGTTAATTTGGTCGGTTTAAGTATTCACACCAATTTGCATTAGTTGAATGTTTGTATGTACACGGCGCAGAACGAAGCAGTACAGTATACTGATAACACATAATGCATCCTGTGATAGTTGAGGGGAATGGTTGAATTATTTCTTTTGTCAGTTTTGCTATGTCAGACATACGTTTTCAGACATGCTCAACGCAATACTGTGGAAATAAATTTTTAATTTTTACAAATTATAGATGAGCAATGACCAATCCATCTTTCATGAACTTGCTCCGAAAATGTATATAAAAAGTAGGTAATATTTTTTAAGCTTTATTCCAAGTTACTGGTAATTGTTAGCAGTAGCATCATTTTATTTATTTTTTTGCATTATTGACCCCGCTACATTTGGGGTGGGGGGTGGCGGTTAAAAGGAAAAAAAGCCACGGCTAGATTTAGTAATAAAATGATACCTTGGCTATAGCAAAACTTGTATACCTCCTAAATAAAAAAAAACATATTGCACAATGTATAAAAAAAGAAGCGTGAGGCAAATATGACTTGACTTCATTCTGCACAATGGTATGCAATTAATATTCAGTCTTCAATTTGAGTGAAGGATGCAATATTGAACTATGACCCCCCCAACCGTATGCTTGGAGACCACACACACACACACACAGTGATACATTAGTATCGTCATGCCACGTGACAAAGTGTTAGCAGGTTCTCTCGCTCCACTCAGAGGCACTCCGTAGAATTAGCTTAGGTGGTGTGAGTTGACAAAAATCTCTCCGAATTTATCGACGCCATTCAAGAAAATAACCATTCCCTGCAAAGTCATCGGAAGACATCTTTAAAAGGACTGATGTCCAAAACACCTCCTTGCTTTTATTTATTTTTTCCTTCCTCGCGTTTGGTTCTTGGGCGTCCACGTTGCCCTGACAACTCAGAGATGTGTCTTTTTCTCTCTCTCTCTCTCTCTCTCTCTCTCTTAGCAGAGTCATTCAAGAGAAGTGCAGCAGAGGGACCTCTTGTCTCCTCCCTTCTGGATAATGGGGGGGGGGGGGCTGAAGAATGAAAGAAAGAAAACGAGGCTGTGTAATGGTGCCTCCTCAAGGGCATTGAAAGGTCATATTTTGTCATCTGTCATCTCAAGGAACTGTGCGTAGACATCTCTGGAGCACTCCCCTTTCTGGTTGTACAGGAACTTGTAGTAGCTGCCATCAGCGCAAATAGCTGCGAGACACAAGCGGATGGAGAAAGGAGAGATAAACAACACTTGCCTGTGAAAAGTAGCTGAGAAGCATTCACATTACCTTACTGCGCACTAGTGCTAGACAAATGAAGCTTCGTGAAACATTTTTGATTTTTTTTTACTCCTCTTGATGGCACTCTTGGTTTGAAGATGCAGTGGAAAATGTAATCAATTTTCATTGCACTAACCTTTATATTTAAGCCAGACGAGTAAAGGAAAAAAAATATCAAGTGCTTCATGAAGCTTCATTTCCGCATTACTACTGTGCACACTACTAGGGGTGAGTAAAAATTGATTCGGCAATATATCGCGATATGACAGCGCACAATTCTCGAATCGATTCGATATGCAGCCGAATCGATTTTTAAACATCCATTTTTTATGGGAATATTCAACAAAACGTCTTACTTAGGGTTAGGATTCACACATTAAGCATGGAAGAATTTTTTTTTTATGGAACATTAAGCCTTAATATTTTATTTCAGTGCTGTTCAAAAATGAAACAGACTGCAACCTGTTTGTTAAATGCTCAGTTATAAGCCTGAATTTTCAGATAAATACATTTTCATACAAATCTTACAATGTACATGTGCAAGTTTACTGATTAGTATTTTCAAAATTTGAGTAAAAAAAAAATCGCAATAATCTTTTTTTTAATTTTTATTCGTATCGGGATTAATTCGGTATCGAATCGAATCGTGACCTATGAATCGTGATACGAATCGAATCACCTGGTACTAGGCAATTCACACCCCTATTGCACACAAACAGTGCTTGTGCAGTAAGTCGTGATGGACAAATTAAGCTTCATGAAGCACTTGTGATATATTTTCCTCCTCTAGATGGCATTCTTGGTTTAAAGATACAAAATTTCCATTGCACTCGCCTTTATATTTAAACCAAAAGCACAATCTAAAGGAGTAAAAAACAAACAAACATTGCAAGTGCTTCATGAAGCTTCGTTTTCCCGTCACTGGATGTAAGACAACAAAAATGTCAGGGAAGGCCTACTAGAACATCTGAACTTTATGTGTGGTTATTCAGCAGGACTTAAAATGGTGACAGGTGTGTGCTGACTTGCATTTACAGGGTTTCTTGCAGGTATTAGCAAATTTAATTGAATAATTTTTTTAATGTAATTTTAAAATTAATTTAATGCGCATATCGTACTGCATGCACACACACATACACATATACAGTATACATACATGATTTAGTTAACTCACAATTAATTGCACATTATATCTGTTCTCAATGTAAAATCAAATGTTTTTTCAGACTTGTTATAACTAACATAAGTGGTCAAATATGGTTACCAAATACAAATGTTGTTGTATCTTTCAGTTAATTGATTCAGTAGTTTTATAGTAAGTAATTCATAAAGTTATTTGAAGTAAAAAAAAAGCTAAAGGGAGTGTGAAAAATTGAGTCATAGATTTACGTTGAGGTAATTTTCTGCCACTATGTGGCATCAGTGTTTCATGTTGAACATTGGTGACAGGAAGTGTACATTTTTCTTTTCAAATTGAGAGCAAATGTATGCATCAACTTTGTTTGAATGTTGAATGCTTTTTAATGCCATTTAATTTGTGTCCTGAATGTGATTGGTTGATTCGGAGCACAGCTACATTCCCAGTTAGAAGAGGGTGTCATTGCAATTGTTTAACTACCCTGAAAAGATTTCTTTGGTTTTCTCAATTGTGTTAGACATGTTTTTGAATTGTGACTACTACTTATATTAATGCTAAGGTATTTAAGTGCTCCAACCTATGACAGCATTGGGCTCCGTTCCGAAGGCACACAAACATGGGGAGCTCGAGGGCAGCTGGAACTTGGAAAAGCTCCACATGGAGCTGAAGTATTTGGGAAGGAAGCTGGCTGAGGCCAAGCTGTGGAGAGAATGACACACGACGCAGTTACAAATTGGAAGAAATGTCAAAAACACATCACTCATTGTCATTTTTGCATTCAACTTAAATACAGTAAGGCTGGTGTGTCTGTTACCGAAGTACAGAATATATCGTTGGTAACCTGATGATTCAAAAAGAACGCTGCCAATTATAAACAAACCTCGATTGCCTATTCCTCTTTGCATCTTCGGCTGCAAAGATGTGCACTGTGCCGTGGTCACTCGATACACAAATGAGGGATGCATCCTGGTTGAAATTGATGCTATCAAAGGGATAAAACAAAAGTAGGAAGAACAGATTAACCGCAAGCTTTCTGCAGCAAACGAGGACATGGAACAGGTGGAAATTCACAATCCAAAACTTGACCATGTTAATGAATATTTTAAAAAATGGCATGGGAAAAAAATATTTTGTTTGAGTTCTGTTTTTCAGTGAATATTATTGAAATTGACCTAATGCTAAATGGCAAAAAGCCTCAAGTTTCTTTCTGTCACTAGTCTGAACAAGTCATTCTCAATATTGCGTTTGTGGAATATGAATTAAGCAGCAAAATCCACCCATTTTTATAAATCTTGGGGTGGCCATTTTGCCACTTGCTGTCGCCTGAGAATGACATCACAGTTGCGCACTCTCGGCCAATCACAGCTCAGCTTGCAACGGTCACATGACCAAACACACACACAAATAGGTGAGTCATGATTGGTCGTTACTTGAGCCCTGATCATCTGTGATATCCTTTTCAGTCACCAGCAAGTGGCAAAATGGCCGCCCCCCCGACATGGATTGACAGGTGTATTTTATTGCTTATATATGATGTGTGATTATGTGTATTGCTGCTGGTAACGCTGTGAATTTCTCCACTGTGGGATAAATAAAGGTGTATCTTATCTTATATTATCTTATCTTAATGATCTCGATCTTAGTGGACCTAATTGTAAACAGTTGTTGATGTCATGTTGAGGCTTCCAAATTAGAGATAGAACGATACAGATACCGATTATTAGTAGTCAAGGACGCCGATAACAGATATTTGGAGCCAATATTCCTTTTCACTATAAGGGAAAATAATGGCATCAAAATTTGAAAAAAAATTGAAACTGCAGCTCTAATTTATTTATATTATTTATGTGACATTTTAAGCATATTGAGCAACTTTTAGGGTTCATAAAATATTGGAGTTTAAAAAAAATCATGGCTCTCCCAGGCGCAGTAGCATGTCTTCAAAAGTTAAATAAAAACTTAAGTTAATAGCTCCATATTGTGTTCTACAGTAAATAAAGTTTTCTAACATTTCAAAATATGTCAAGTATTAAAATGTTATTTATCCTAATTTTAATTTCAAACAAAAACAGAAAGTGCAGAGAGTTCCCAGGTTCAGCAGCATCTCTTTTTAAATAATTAGTTCCCTGAAGTTAACACTTTTTTTTAATGGATCTACTATTGGCCGCACGATTCTTCAAAATGTCCCATACCGATATTCGTCAAAATGCTGAATATCGGCGCCGTCAATCCCTATTCCAAATCACAAAGCTCATATAATTCCACTGTCATGTTTACATGTTTGTCTTGTTGTAAAAGTCTCACCAGTAAATGTTGGCTGCCTGAGAGCCTCGTCTCAGCTCTTGTATGAGTTGCCCGGCCAACGTGTCAAAAATTCTGATAAGTGTGCCCTGTGGACGAACACACATTTGCTCAAGTTTCAAATGGCAAAAAAAGAAGAGAAAAAAACAGTGGTACCTCAACTTATGAATTTGTTTTGTGACCACGCTTGTAACTTGAAGCATACATAAATGGAGGTCACGTTTCCCATTGAAATGAATGGAAATTCAATAAGCAAAATGTATAACTCGAGGTTCCACTAGAGTCCCGAAATTACTTCCGGTCATGTTGGCCTACTTTCTCCGACGCGGTGGCTATTCTGGTCCCCTGCAGGTTGAGAGCGATGCAGCACAGCGCCCCCTCGTGGGCAGGGATGTCCACCGGGGGCTTCTCAGTGTTGGCCAGGTCCACAATCTGAACATGGCCCGAGTGAGTCCCAGGGAAGGCCAGAAGGGAGTTGTTGCTATTGGGACACAGCACACACAGTCCTGAAGAAAGAAGAAGTGAGAAAGTGACTGCTCGGCGGTTCCACGCAATTTGAATTCTGGACTGCACAATGTATGTAGTTCCAGTTGAATAGATCCGGGACTACAAACCTTTGGGGTTGTAGCAGGTCTCAAACACGTGAAGCTGATGGGGGTTATGGGTAAAGGTGAACACTTTGATCATGGAGTCCAGAACCACCACAATTCTGACCACAAAACGACAAACAATTCAAGCTTCCGTATACTGATTCTTTTTTTTGGGAAGGGGGGGGGGGGGTTTACCTGTCCCGCCGAAGCTTGACTGCTTTGACCTCTGTGGAGAACTCAATCTCAATGACTGTCTTCTTCTTCAGGTCGTCCCAGATCATTACTAGAGTAACGTCAATCAAATAATGAAGGTATGAGTATTTAAGCAAATGTAAATAGAAGCCACTTGTCAAATTAGAAGCTCGTGTTCTGTTTCAAATCCAAAGCAAACCTTTATTGGTTGGGTACTTGGGCTTCTTTCCTCCACCCACAAGCGCCAGATAGTTGCATCGGAAAAGCATCTCCACGTGGCCGACCCCGCCCTCCAAGAACTCTAAAAGTTTCAAGAAATGCTTTGATATCAAACTCAAGCACTCTTCTGGAGAAAAAAATGCCTGTGTGAGATAAAAATGTGTTTTGCCTCATTTCTTTTGACTCAAAAAACAGAGAGACACACAGGAAAAAGCTCCTCGCCTACAGCAGAACTGATGTTGACAAGTAAGTCCGGAAAGGGTCGAGCTGCTGCTGAATAACATTTGTAGCCAAACTGGAGGGGACAATTCCTCTTTTTCAATTATGCGCCAATACGCTATAAATGCATCCTGCAGAATTTGCTGATCTGAGTCAGACCATGAGTCCGTCATTTTATTTTATTTTATTTTTTATTGCAAACAATTTTACAGGGTTTTTCCTGTGTACAAAATTCAGAGGCGGCCACCTCCGCCTAATTTGCTCGTCACCACCAGCCTGAGCCATTGATATCGCTCAACACGGCGCTCCAGCTGTGTTGATTGAGTTCGGCGTGATCACATTTTAAGTGCAGTTGCAGTGTTGCGCCATTACGCAACAGCAGTGCACCGGAAAGACCTGAAGCAACAACCAAAGAAGAAACAGCTTTCTTTTCTTTTTTTCCCCTTTTAAACTTTAATTAATGTACCGAAGAAGAAACAGATTATGGAGCAACCGTTGCACACGCCCATTTCCAGCCATCGGCAAAGTCATATAAACACATTATATACAATAATGGTTATTGTATATACTGTGTTTATATTTACAATTTAATATGTACTAGTGGATGATTTTTTTAATAGGGGTGTCAAAATGAATGTGTTAATTTTGAGTTAATTTAAAGTTCCTTTCATGCCACTAATTTTTTTGAACGCACGATTCCCTTACTTGGAAAGCCTGTACTGGGGGAATTCGCAATGCAGCAGACACATCCACATCAAAATTTAGCAGTAATACTAATAATGCATATATTTGTGGAGACTGGGGTCAAGTTGTACTTTAACAATTTAATAAATGTGCAGAATTTCACAAGTTACTTCATGTTAAAGATTAGATAGCTCTTAATATGAAAAGAGAAATGCACTGAGTTGTCACCAATGTCTTACAAATGCAATTATGCCATCTAGTGGCAGAAATATGACCTCAACACAAATCAATATCACACTCGCTTTTTACAGTACATCTTTTTAATTTTAACTCAACTTTATGAATTATTATGAAATTACTGCATCAATGACTAAAAGATGCAGCCATATTTCTATTAGTTTAACATGTTTTCCACTTTTATGTTAACAAAAGTATGAAAACTCGGAAAAATATATTTTATTGTACATTTAGAACAGATACAAAATTAGCAATTAATCATGATCACTATTGAAGTCCTGCGATTAAGTACAATTAAAAAAATGTAATCGCCTGACGCCCCTAATTTTTTAATGATTGTAGTTAAAAAATGGTAAAAATGAATGGCAACTTTGTATTCATATAATTTCTAATTTCTAGTCCCTGATCGTAAAATGGTTGCAGGAGGGCGACCTATAGTGGTATCGGTCACCACTGCGAGTACCGATACCTTAAAAAAAGACTGGTATTGGCACAGATACTGATAACTGGTATCGCAGTCAGGGTGATACCACCTCTGCCTCAATTTGAGCTAGGGAATAAGTAAAAACACATACATACTAGCAGTGTTAATTTTGGCAATAAATTTAAATCTCTTTTTAGGTATAGTCTTTTGACTAAAATTAATTAAGGTTTTAGTCATAATATAGTCATCTGATTCTATTTTAGTTTTAATCAAATTTTAGTTGACAAAATTAAAGAACAATTTTAGTCTATGAAATAAAGAACAATTTAGAATGGGCAATTTAGTCTATGTTTTCCTTCAGCATACATTTAAACTTTTATAACTGTAACAGCAGGACACATTTAACATAACAGCGTCGTTTTTTTGCTTCAAAGAACATGTTGAACTGACAATAATAGGTCATTTTATAACTTAATTTTCACCTAAAAAAAGTGCATAATTGCCTGAGATGAATCTTACAGCTGCACAATGAATGTAAACATGTTTGAACATTAAATAAAGTGCAGTGAACACTTTCTGAGTGGTCATTTATTTTTCTGATTGGATTTTGTGAATTTTCATCACTGTGTTGTATTCGTTTTAGTCATTGACAAAATTGTCAGTCAATTTTAGTAATCGTCATCGTCACAATGAATGGCTTCTATTTTAGTTTTTGTTTCATTTTCATCTGAAAAAAAAATCCAGTGACAAAAAATGTTCATCTACAAAATTATCACTGGACATGCAGTCAATATTCGGATTAAGGTCAGAATTCCAGTTTCTGAAACAATCAAAGGTAACACGTTTACATGCGTAGCGGAAAGAGTTACCCCCATTTACATGTTCATTTGTGCTCGATTGGAATACCCCGTTCGGACCGCGACGTGCGGTCAACGTAATTACGTAAATAACGTCATTTCCACTTTTAACTAAATAAAAGACATTATATTTATGTCACTCAATACGCTAAATGAAGTAGTCAGTTTCCTCCTCGCTCCAGAGGTGTGCTTCTTTGCTGCAAGCGTCATGTTTGTTGACAACGGCTTGAGTATGTCCGGTGTGTGGTAGCCTTACAAAACCAGAATATTGCCAATATTCGGGTTTTAAAAGGGTCACTGCCTGCATGTAAACGTAGTCACAGACGGACAGAAAGCCTGATTTATTATGTTCTTTATGTAAACATTACTCAAAAACATAATATAAGGAAAATAAAGATGTTGAATTCCCATTAGAAAATGAATACATGATTCTAGACAAATAGAAGGGTAAATGTCCAATTACAAAACAAAGTTTTGATTAAGATGAGGGGAATGGGGTGAATAATTGCCCCCCCCCCCCACACACACACACAAAAAGAGGCAATAATAGGAAAAGTTTAGAAAAACTAAATCATAACATTACAGGAAATTAGATTTAAAATGTTTTTGTATATGCATTAGGGCTGAATTATTTTGGAAAAGTCAAAATTGTGATTGTGATTTAATTCACAATATTTTTTTCCAAGGTCCTTTTCCAATTTATTTTTCAACAATCTTTATTACGACAAACAATACCAGATGTTACGCATTACAGGATACAAAGATAAAGGCAAATAAAGCATTAATTAATATGAAAGACAGTTTCTACTACATTTACAGGTATAAACTTGCTACTACATCCAGTTTGGCGAGCGTTCACCATCGCAACTAGGGGTGTGAATTGTCTAGTACCTGGCGATTCGATTCATAGGTCACGATTCGATACGATTAATCCTGGTACGAATCTATAAATGGATTATTGCGAATTATTATTTTTTACTCAAATTTAGAAATTACTAATCAGTAAGCTTGTACATGTACACTGTAAGATTTGTATGACAATGTATTTTATTGATCTAAAAATTCAGGCTTATAACTGAGCCACTGCATTAAACAAACAGGTTCCATTAATATAACATTCTTCCATGCTTAATGTGTGAATACTAACCCTAAGCAAGACATTTTGTTGAATATCCCCATAAAAAAATTTATTCGGCCGTATATCGAATCAATTCGAGAATTGCGCGCTGTAATATCGCGATATATTGCCGAATCGATTTTTCCTAACACCCCTTATAACAACATACCGGTAATCCTGCCACAGGGGTGTGGTGTAAACATAAATATACGAAACTAGGTCTGGGCAATATATATAAAATTTCAACTCAATACTCAATATTTTAAGAAGATGCTAAATATTAATCAATATTAATCAAGTCCCCCCCCCCCTAACTTACTGACAGTCATCAACATTAACAGAATTATGGTCATGGAGAACACTGACCAAACCGCACGTCAATTTGGTAAATTTATACCTGTAATTTTAGTAGATGAACTGTCATCTACATTAATTAATGCTCCATTTGCATTTATCTCAGTTTCCTACAAAAACACATCTGAAATTGATTGTTGTAATAAAGATGACATTAAATGTTTTCAGGCATTATTACCTTGTTTCTCCTTCTCTTTAAGAGGATCTGTGTTGTAAACCCGAAATCCATTCTCCATTCCACAGGCAAAGCACCCTGCAAAGGTACATAATAAACAGAAAGTGGTAGTGAGTTCAAACTTTTAGGTCTCAATATTTACTAAACTATCAGATTAGCGTAATTACTGTAGATAAAGCACTAAAGACACATAACACAGATAAAGGCTAGGGTACACATACTCTAGGTGTGGGTGAAACTCATCTAGTTCGGAATGTTTTCCCTTGCCGTTGGATAGTATTGATCTGTTATGATCACATATAATGAACGATAGACAAATGGCTAACAAGATAACAGTGGATTCAAATTTGATGATGCTAATGGGATGCCAGTTAGAAGTAATCGTCCCACGACACTCGAAATAGGATGTTGGTTGGCTACCAAAGTAATTTATGTGTACGTTGATGTGTTAACACACTATTAACGTACCTCAACATATAGTAACTCAAATAATTGCTGTTGCATGATCGTCGAATGAAACCACAATAGCAACGTGAGCGGAAGCTAGCGAAAGCTAGCAGTGGCTAAAAACGGTAGGTGTTTCACGGTAAAGTTCCGCAAGTAATATGACAACTGTCGTGATGCTCTATTTACAAGTTAAGAAAACGAGTTACGGTCATTTACATCTAATGTTGATTACTTTTGGAGGAAACATTGCGTTAGCAAAGTTAGCTTAGCATCCTTGGCGCTATCCGTATTCATTTTGATGAGAGGAAAAAAAAACATGACAACGTCACTTCTCACCATGGTCCTGGTTAAATCCAGCGTAAAGGAGTCCGTTCCCTTGCGGGTTAGACAGCAGTGAATTCATCGTTTGACGCGAGCAACCGATTTCCAAATTGTGTAATCAATAATGAAAACAAGTGCTGCAGCTCGGATAGCTAGCTGGCTAACGTCATCGTTCCTCCAGAGTTGGCTGCTTGGAGAAGGAAGGAGACAACAGACACTGGTTCCTGTTTAGCCGAATCAGTACTCGAAATCGGTGTACATTTCTTTGGGGTTTTTGTTCTTTTATACATTGTAAAAAGTAAAAACAAATTCAATAGTGTGTGGAACTGTTTGTGTGACAGATAAGGAACAAAGTAACAACTAAGGGTCCGAGTAAAAACACGTAAATTCACCCGAGGGTCCGAGTAAGCGGATGTTAAGAGTATGATTGCTTGTAGCGTAGCATTTACATTCGGTTCCACAAGTACGTACGATAGTGCATAATGTTATTGCAAAATAAATTAATATGCGCCCCACTGGCCTAATGGATAAGGCACTGGCCTCCTAAACCAGGGATTGGGGGTTCGAGTTACATCTGGGGTGGCAGTAATGGTTTCAGCCTACAAAGTGTGAATCAGAGGTGTCACATTCTGGTGGATTTCACTGTGTAAAAGCTAATTATCTTCATTCATAATCTAATGGGAAAAACAAGAATGGTATCTTAATTATCGTCAAAACGAAAAGTAGAAAATCTTCAAAAATAAAAGGCTCACTTATGCTGGTGTCCTCCACACCCCTGTATGAAGTCTGGGCGTGGTCTTGCGGGATCTAGATTTTTTTTCTTCCTGACAGCCTTTTTTTTTTTTTTTTTTTCAAAATAGCCATATGACCCTTTTCAGCTTCTGCAGATGACAGTATTTTGGAGAAGGGTACAAATAAATTGCATTTTCTGTTATCATTAGCTAATAGTGTTTGTGTGTGTTTTTCCCCCTGTTAAGTATACAGGAACACATTCTAATAGCAACGCCACTAATCTGTTTAGAAAAAAATAAAAAATAATTATTCTTATCAGTATGAGCACTATAGGTAAAGTCGTTTTTCCATTTAGTTATCTGAATGTGTATTGTAGCTAAATTACTCAAATACAGTAAATTTTGTAAGTTTACCGAAGTACTGGATTTGAAAAAGTACTTTAGTAGGCCTACGTAGATGTGTATCAAGCAGTGTGCACCCTCTACTGTCATGTCTCCATGCATAGTAAAGTTAGTTCCTGTTTGTTTTTAAATATTTTTATTTTATTTTAATACCTATATGTCTGGTATCATGACTGATGTGTCTGCACGTCCTCAACTCGTTAAGGCTTCCCAGTGTGTGTTTGTGTGCACGTATTTAAATATAGTGCCGGTATTTACCCAAAATGCTTCCATCGTGTTGTGAACAACAAAACTGCACACTAAACTTTTAAGATTGACCAGTATTGTGCTGACGAAGAAAAAACTTTTTGCACCCCTAACAGTCGTTTGTGGAATATTAGTAAATCCACCCGGTTTTATCCATTTTATGGCGGCCATTTGCCAATTGCAAAGTAACAACCTATCATGGCTCGCCTGTTTTCTGAAGCTGGGCCGTGATTTGTCATTACCTGAGCAGCTGTGATGTAATTTTCTGTCAACAGCAAGTGGCAAAATGGCTGGACCTTGAGATGGATAAAACCAGGTGGATTTTGCCGCTTCACTCATATTCCTCAAACGCAATAATCCGAATGCCGTGTTAACCTTTTACATTACCAATTTTTTGGGGGTTGTCTTCTCCTTAATTCTCTGTTAACAGTCTGTTGAACAATGTCGTGCTTAACATCTGTTGTTCTAGTGTATGGTATATTGGATCTACATCGCATTTGGGGAAGTCCGGTTTTTTTTTTTTTTTTTTTTAGAAACGACACTAACATGGTGCTTGTGAAGTGCAATACCTTAGGTGTCCAAGGCCCGTTTATTTCCAAGTCAATAACAAATAGAAATTACGTTCAATTTATTGAAGAAAAATGAATTTACATGTATTCCCAAAATTATTTGTTTTAGCATTTGCACAAACTAACTTTATGTTACTACAGCAAACATTTCTGTAAAAAATACAGTTACATTATGTATGCATTTTACACTTTCATAGGTTCTTTACAGCCCACAGTGTGGCAGCCACAGAGGAAGCACAAATTAACCCCAGTTGTAATCCCTCCACCTCATTTTTGTCTCTGTGCCTCAAATATTCACAATAAACACATTATAAGCCACAGTCTCTCATAAGTCATGCCTTATTTTTAATCCATGTTTATGTTAGCTATGCATGGACAAGCCTGCGATGTCTTTTCAGGCCATGTAAACTGGAAAACGCTTTGCTACAGTTAGTACAAACGTATGGCCTCTCTCCAGTATGGGTTCGCATGTGTAGCGTGAGAAAACAGGACTGGACAAAACCCTTTTCACAGATGCTACACTTAAACGGCCTTTCCCCCGTATGGTATCTGCGATGAATTTTAAGTTCTGCAGAGGAACGGAAAGACTTGTCGCAGTCGTCACATTTGAACGGCCTTTCGCCTGTATGTATCAGAGTATGCCTCACTAGCGCATCTTTACCAAAGAAACCCTTTCCGCAATGCTCGCATGGGAAGCGCATGCCTTTGTGATGGAAGTTATCGTGTTTGAGGAGGCATCTCCTCGAGGTGAAGCTCTTCCCGCACTGGCCGCAGTCAAACGTCGGTAAAGCTTTATCGCTGAGGAGTTCGCCAGACTGATGCACGCGCTCGACGTGCCTCGTCAGAGTGACGCCGTGTCGGAATTTCTTGCCACACTCCCAGCAAAGGAAGGGATACGCCTTGGTGTGCTTTTTCTGGTGCTCCACCAGGTCTGAGTACGATCGGAATCTTTTGGAGCAGTGGGGGCACCGAAAGGGCTGGTAGCCGGTGTGTTTCCACTCATGTCGGATGAAACGCTTCAAACTGGCGAATGTGGTCTGGCAGTGGGTGCACGTGAACGGCTCGGTAGGATTATGGACGTCTATGTAGTGCTTATGCAGCGCCTTGAAGACGGGGAAGTTCTCCTCGCACTGGTTGCACTGGAACGGCGTGTGTGATTCTTTATGCATGGCCAACGCGTCAGAGTCGCGCACCAGTTTCATGCAAACCTCGCAGTACAGCGGGTTGTGCGTCTGTTTGTGGGAATCCAAGGTTGATTTGTACTTGAAGGCCTTGTCGCATTCGTTGCAGCGGAAACAATGCCGAACGTCTTCGGGCTGATCGGGATCCACCTGTTGCTCGTTGTAACAGATGTTTCGTAAATGGAAGCGAAACGTCTGCTTGCACTTGAACTCCACGCTGCAGTGGGGACAATAGAATGGCCCGTCAAGGATATTTTTCGTGTCTTCTGGGCTTTTCTGTCCCAATTCTTTGGAGGACCTCTTTCCTGAGGTGGGTAAGTAATCGGGGTCGTCTGCGGTGCTGTCTGCGAGCACTGCTTCGTTGCCTGGCTCACAAATGAGGATGGCAGACTTGCTGTCCTCTTCTCCCGCAGTTTCTGAGTTCTCTTTCTGGGCTTCTGTCTCTGTCGGCACACTTTGGCATTTATGCTGCTGTAAGAAGCGGAAGTGCTTGAAATTTCTATGACACGCTGCACAAGAGTAGGTCAACTCTTCGGCGTGTTGATTCATGTGACGCTCTAAGAATTTGGCATGGCTCACCACCTTGCCGCACACATTACACGTTCGATCAGGCAAATCATTCCCTTTGGCTGAGACGAGAGAGCTGTTGCCACTGCCGGTGGCCGGCGTCCTTCCGGATTTCCTCCACTGTGACAGGAGCCGTTTCATCTTGAGGCCTCGATTCTTTCGCACGGGTCTTTTCAGCAAATCAAAATCTGGATCCTGCGCACATGCTGGCATTTGATAATCTTCATCATCAAGACGCTTCTTTTTTCTCCCACGTCTGTTGGGCGTCTTTACTAAGCTGTCAAGCACTGTCACCTTGCCATCCTCTCCTATGATGAGCGTTTCAGATAGGTTATCGTGGTGGTCTTCCATTTCACAATCATCCGCACCTGTACCTTCTTGAGCGGCCTCTGTACCAATGTCTGGCTTTTCTTCCTGATCAATTCCCAACCACGGTTTTTGCACGTTTTCCTCTGAAAATGCAATTTTGCTGCCAGCCTCGACTTCCATTTCTGTACAGTCCGTATAAACCACGCTACTCTGGGGATGCGTGCCTGCTTGCTCACTGAGGATTGCATCTCTTTCCGCAGGAGGCAGGCACAGAGTGGACAAGATGCCACTATCAACCTCACAAGATTCTGGAAATAAGAATAGGATAAAATTAATATTCATCCTAATCATCCACAATTGTGCTTGTATGCCAACAATAATTTTAACATTTAAAGTATCATTTGCCTAATGCCTGCTTCAAGTTTGAAGTTGTACACTCTTTCTCTTGGGCAAACTGGTGCTTCAAGCTATTCAATACACTTAGATACAAGTAAAACCCAGAACCATTTACATTAAATAAAAAATAAAAAGAGAGAGATGTCAAAAGTAATTTTGTCTTTTTATGGCAGAGGATCAAGAATATTCATGTGGGTATAATGATTGCCTGTTGCTGAACAATTTGTGTTCAAATATTTGTTTCTGAATCGGTTATAACAGCAACACCAACGCTAATCATTACCCCGGGATTACACCGCATGCGTGTGCGTTGCGGCACCTCCGCTGCGTCTTGACTGCGTGCTCCGGACACGTCAATTTTATGAACAAAATTCACCGGCTGCGCACGGCTGTGGTCCGGCAGCTCTGTCGCCGACAACTTGATAATGCGGCATTAAAAAACACAAACACACAGAAAGTGTGCTCAACAGAGAAGCAGAAAGAGAGGTGGACTTTGATTGAACTTACCGTCCACTCCCACAGCTTCTACTACGACGTTCCTTGCATCATAAATTTTTAGGTTCTTCAAATAAAAAGGATGTGCAGTGTCATATATAATCCACCCCCATTATAAATCTCTCTTCGTCCATGTTCGCTGCAGTGAATTAAGCGTTAAGCATTAGGCTATGAGGTTTTGCTGACATGATTGCGAAATAGGATCTAGCGGGTATTTTATTCTAAAAAAGTAACTGGATTTTTTTATTTTTAAATTGCGTCAGTCTTCCTGTCCCGCTCGATGTGTTCTGTGCTAGATTGCCATTTGACAGATGCGTCGACCGGCAAAAATAGAAAATAGGTTTATCCTTGCGGCTGGTCCGCAGTCGATCCATAGCGCACACGCAGCCGGTGTAATTTGAACAAGCTGATAGAATGGAAGTGAATCAGCCGGAGCGGAGACGCAATGCACACACATGCGGTGTAATCTCGGGTTAACCTATTTATGTTTTGCATAGGGGTGGGCGATCTTGCAAAAATAGAACATCCCAATTTTTTTTATGATAAAATCACAAATTTGATTATATCACAACTTTTTATTAATAAGAAATCCAAATTAAATTACACATGAAAAAATAAATTAACTTATTTGTAAAAATGATCATGGTAATAAACACCTTTTGTAAAGAAAAATATAAATTATAAAGCCGCAAAACACCTGAGTAAACCAATAACAAAAGTCACATTTCTGTTTTCAAATAGTCTAATCAAAGTAGTGAATCTCTTGCACACAATTTGGCTGCTAATCATGGTTAAAAAATAAATTAAAAAACGCATGTAAAACAAAGTTGAAAAAACTGCTGCTGTTGGGTAAGTAAAAAGCACCTTTTTATAAGTAAAGATCACAATATTGTAGCAATCATTGTGGGTGGGTGGCGGCATACGTAGTTTCCCATGGTCTAGACGGGCCATGAATGCAACACAAGACTTGCTTTGTGCCAAGTTTCGCAAGTTAGCATGTTGTTTTCTTGCATGGTTAGCGTAATCAATTTCACAAACGCTACAATATGACTTACGGCTGGTCGCCTGTTGCAAAAATAATTGCACTTTTGTTTTTGCGTCACTATTTTTCTGCAATCTGTGTGTTGGGAAGAAAACCAACGTACGACTTGGCAGCTCGTAACGCAGATCCAATGTTATACGGCGTGATTTTGGTGAACGCTTCTGTGACGGTCGGTTGTTTTGGAAGCGCATGCATGCATGAGCTGTTGTCGCTGCTTTGGAGTTTTTGTCTTCATCATTTGGCTGTCATTGTACTGTGTGCGCTCTGCCATTTCAGGTGGCTGAACAAGTTTGTAGTGTTGCCGTAACTTGACTTCACGCGCTCCTCGTACACTTTGCATATGATTTACGCCTTGTCTTTGTCAACTGGAGCGACGCCAAAACAGTTTCATATTATGGACGATGAATTTCTCTTCGGAACAAACTCGCTTCCTCCTCCACCATGCTTTACGCAGCTCGCTTGTTTTTGGAAAAAATGCGGAGCGGGGGCAAGTGTGCGCGCGCTACAGTTGACCACTGATTGGCCGTCATAGGTCACGCACTCCGGAGACAGTGACTGAGAGTCAGCAGATACATCGCTGTTCTTCAGTCAGTGGCAGAAAATGAGCTGACGGTCAAATTGTGCTGAAATGCTTTGCGTCGCGATCAGACGATTCCACAGATATGAAAGATCGTGAGCCCTGCATTTCGTCACACGATTTAATATCGACATATCGCCCACCCATAATTTTGGATCACGTGTTAGCATTAATCTAGCAAACTTGCTAAGGTAAAGCTATGTGGTTTGGTCTAAATACACAACATGTAATTCTTTTTGCCTTTGTTTGACAATAAACATCTATAAGTGACAATAAATATTAAATCTACATTTTTAAAGTGTTTAGTAAGTGACGAGTGTGTAGTAAAAATGTTCTGCATCATGCTTACCAACATCCTCCAACTGGCTGAGGTCTTTGTGAGCGTCCAACACGGTTTTCAGCTCCTGAGATGCGGTAAAAGACTCCATGCACGCTCTCAGAACTGAAGAGGAATCGCTTAGCAAAGATGCAATCTGACAAAGACAAGCAAAATGGTGTGTTTGCATTTTAAATGTGCATATTTTGGAACACAGCATACAGCAGGATTTCACAAACTTGGGAGGTCAGGACCCAAAACGATTTGTATGTCAATATATACAGTGTTGACAATTCTGTTGCTGCGACTTTTGTTTTAAAATCAGCAAGCAGGCATACATTTTGTATTTATGTTTGTATTAGTAAAGTGATGTTTTATTTGTTCTTTATCATTAATTTATGTAAAGTATATGTCTTTGTTATGGCAATACATTATATATTATATTATTATATAGGAGGAAACAAGTTTCTAATTTGGGTCTTCAGCTAAAAGGTTTGGGGAAAACCCGGCATACAATAATTCTAACTAGATGGGATGTGACCTACCTGCTGGAGAGACTGACTTGGAATAAGCTTTTCGAGCCTGGACAGAAATAACCACATCAATGTCTGGATTGCTTTGTCATATGTGGGACCAAAGTCTTCAGGAAAAACATCCTGCACAGACAATTCACACTTGCTTCTGAGATTGCCAAGCAAAGCAGACACTCCAGGCACGAGCAATAGTAAAACAAGTGAGAGGCGTGATTCATTTAAAATATCTTGCTACTGCTGAATATCAACAATATGTTTAGATGGCTGATTCACATTTCTTTGATCATTCGTCAAAGCCATGGTCAATAAGTACAAAATTAGCAAAATAATTGTCACGTGAAAATACAATTTTGTGCCACTGAGGTGAAAAACAAACTTACTTGAAAGAAATTGTTTCTCTCTTCAGAATTTCTCAACAAATTCCGCACGAGGCTCATAAAATGAGAGTCAGAAATGTCTGGCGTTGCATTCTCAGACTGCAAAACAAGGGGTCAAAAAAGACAAAGGTCAGAGAGAATGGGATTATAAAATCGGTCCAGTTGTTGATAAAACTAATGAGTGTGATATGCACACAAACAAAACATGTCCCTCTTAACCCATTTTGGCCCAGGAGCACATTACCGTGTTTCTACCAATAGAGTCGAGAGCACTGTTGCGCTTTTCGACCATTAAATTCGGGAAAGCGGTTAATTCCCCCCCCCCCCTTTTTTTTTTAAACCAATTCTCAGTCTCTTAGCCAATGAAATGCATCAGTGACGTGGGCCTCATAGCAGTTACTGGAATTGTTTTCTTTTTGAGCATTCATGGCTGACGCAGATTCACTAGAGTTATGAAATAAATGACGGTAGCGACAGACGGCACACTGAGAACTTCCAACCAGTGGAACCAGTAGCCAGTGATATATTGTTAAGACATATGTTTGGAGACAATGAGGATGTCGAAGATTTAGACTGCTTTGAAACAGAATGGAGGACGAATTACCATTCGATTCCCCGAGGTTATTACAACTGCGCACCAGTGATGACGGTATATATACCCGCAGATGCTACACAGTTGCAATATTTAGTCATATTTTTACTGAAGAACTCTGGGCGCACCTCAGGTTTAAACCAATATTTAGGGTAACCCGAGCCAACACACTCCAGCTCGGTCAAAATGGCAGTGGTCTAACTCACGTGAATGCGCAAGAGATTAAATTTTTTGGGGGGCTGTTTAAGCGGTACGGCTCAAAAATTTTTTTTAAAGCAAACTTCACACAAGGAAATAAAATTAAACAATACACAATAATTTAAACAAAAAATTTGTGAAAAGTTTATTATTCACACATTATTTTGTTTGTTTTATTCGATTTCTTTGTGTGATTCTTAAGTCACCCAGGAGTTTTAGAGACATGTTTTGCCAAGTGCTTCAGGCCCTATCGGGTTAAACACTGCCATTGATCCACCGCCTATGTTTCAATGCTATATCCAATGTTTATATGGGCGTCCTCCAATAATTCTGGAACCATCCATTCATTTTCTGTATCATGAGCTAGAAACGATCAAAGCTGACCTACTGAATATTTAATGTGTATAATTTAGTACCATCTAGTGGTAAACTAATAGAATGCAACCATTTTTTTAAGCATGACACTACAGTCCCTCAAAGAGACCACAGTTTGCAAGGCTACCACCAATTATTATTTAAAGTGGGCAGGCAGGAGTAGCAGGAGAGGCGAATAAGCGTGGCTGGCAAGAACTCACTGCAGCGGCTAACTAGAGCGGCTAGAAAGAACTTGCTGGAGTAGCTAACAAGAGTGGCTAACAGGAGAAGCTAGTGAGAACAAAGCAGAGGGAGAAAAGCTGATTACAAAACCTACGATAGTAATAAAAAATAAAATTAAAAAAAAAAGTACAATGTAATAGGAAAAAAACTTCTTTTTTTTGTATATTGCCATTCATAGTGGGTTTCTTGAATGAATTACTAATTCACCAGAAGGTGCTAAAAAACACACACCATTTCTTTAAAGGAGTATGCAAGGATCTTTTGTCGCTGTGTCTTTTGGGTGGATCTTCTTAACGATTGGTTCTTGATCCTGTCAATCAATCTGACATAACTACATCGTGCGTGCTCGTTCCTAACTGCGCATGTGCACATCGAGTGTTTGTAGCATGTAGCCAGTGAGCTTCGGACTTAGCCATTCATCGATGTAGCTCCACCGATCCCACCACATACTTTGAAAATGGCTGAGGGTCGCAAGAGGACATCCGTCTATGAAGCGAGGCCGGCTGCAGAGACTGATGAAGATGAGCCCACACGTTTCCGACATTTGATAGGCGTTTCCCCCGGACGAGCAGGAGAGCTGGCAGGATGGTCTTCCACATGTGCATTTTTTTTTAAGTGACAAACTGATGTTTTGCTTCTACTTTTTGAGAAAATCCTTGAACACACTTTTAAATTTGTATTTTGTGAGAGGGACAAAACTATTTAAAAAAAAATTGTTTTTAATTCTCCATCACAAATTTGATTGTATTGTGGTTTAGTCTGGAATGTATCGCCTGTGACAAATGATAGGTTGAACATTAACATTTATTCTTAAAAAGTTGGATACAGGCACAAAATCAGAATTGGGCACTTCTAAAAACAGTTTATAATAATCAATGTCATAAGAGTTCAATGTTTTGGCCCATTAAAATGTGACCTGTTTTCTCCACCGTAACTTTTAATACCACAATCTGGATCACAACCAAACAGAACTCATTTGGACCCAAAGTGTAATAGCAAAATGCTATGGAGATCTATAAACAAAACTGTTTACCATGCTACTCACCTCTACTTTCCACACTGATTGAAGGCTTTGCATACGATCGAGGTGTGGCTGAATGGTCTGGATGTTGGCTGTCTCCTCAGAGCGGCAAAGCTCCAGGATGAGCTACAGGCATGAAGAGAAGATAATAAATATTATGATACTGCATCTCTATTAACATGAAATGTATTTATATAGCCACAATATAATAGCAGTGTGCCCAATAGAATCTTAGCCAATAAGTGAAACATTCTGCATTGACAAAGATGTTCAATGTTGACTGACATTGTCAAAGGTAGGGTTACACAGGGATGTGATTTGACCAAAGTGAAATTATCTGAAAATTTAGCCGGGGGTCTGGGGGCCGCGGGCACTCAGCTAGGTCCAGAGCTCATGGGTTTTCCGTGTTTTTAAGTACTTTCAATGAATGCACTCAGATGACAAAGAAATAGACAAAACAACAGCATAAATTTTCAATGTATATTGAACTATCCCATATAAAATTGCAGTTTTAGTAAACTCAAAATCAGTCACATTCAAAAACATTGGACTGCCTTTGCTTTTAAAAACTATCACTGAGAATATCATCATATATATTTACCATGCAATACATCATTTAATCAATCATTCTTAATTTAATACATAATGCATAACAAAAACATAAAATACCTCATGCAGCAAAGTCTGGTAAAAACACAATCATGCATTCGGATTGACTAAGATCATCTCTGTAACTGCATACATCAAGACAGTCAACATATTGAAACCTGAAAAGTGCAAACATGCAGCATTCATTTGAGTTTGTGTCAATGATTAACCATGTTAAATATTTATGGCCATTTTTATTACGTTATAATATTTTCGAAAATTTGATTTCGATTAATTTGAAAAGTTTACCACCGACCTCAAAATTCACGACTCTATCAGCAACTGGTACAGGTTGTTGGGGTGGATCACGTCTCTCTATTACCGCTTCAGATTGTGATGTCAATAAGGGATGGAGGCCGTAAAGTTTTGGAGTTTTCGTTTGGGCACCGAAACTTCCAGCGATGGAATAATTTGTTGTTCTTGACTGGAGTTCTTTCACGTGTTTTTTGCTCTTTGCGTGACTTTCAAGAGCTTTGAAACCTCTCCCACCATAGTCAATGGTATCATGGCACCAAATGCAAAGCGCTTTCCCGGCACGATCGATCTTCCGAATAAAGTCACTGAACAAATTCGTCACAGTCTTCTTTCCAACATTTGTAGATATATCCTTCTCTAACCAGTCCCATCGAAACTTGTTTTTTACGATCTTGTCAATTTCCTTAACTCGCGGAGCATCTTTGCGTTCGATCACGGACATCTTTCTTTAAACACCCGGCAAAAACGTCTGAGAAATGAACAATGGCATACTCCTATGCCTTTATAACAAGCGCGTTTATTGGTCAACAAACAATGGCATACGCCTATGCCTTTATAACAAGCGCGTTTATTGGTCAACACGGAGACTTCAGCCAATCGCAAGATCAGTTTCATTTCAGTTACGGAAACACTCAAATGGAATGCTGTCGAGAGACGAAATCGGATTTTTTACCACTTAAAAAATTGTAACATTTTATTTTTGGAGATAAAAAAGCGGAATTCCGCGAATTAGCGGAAAAATCACATCCCTGGTTACAAGGCACACATATTTATAGTACAGTTTCTGTGCAGTTCAGCAAAAAAGGCTAAAAAAAAAATTATTTTATTTTTTATATAGATTTAAGATGGAATGTTCAACACAGTGTTTCCCCACCCCATATTAATACTTGGGTGGTGAATTGGCCACCACCCAAGAAGTTTCCAAGAAAATTTATTTAAAATATATTTTAAAAAAGAAGAAAAAAAAGTGTCACGACAATATACTGCATGTAACGTTAGTTCGCCGTCACTCATGGATAGTGAGGCTAGAGGAGACATAGTAACAGGACAGAGACCCACCTCTCGTCCAACCCGCCTCCCATACCCACCGCCGGAGTCCACCCACCCAAGTAGATTTCAAATCTGTGAGAAACACTGCTGGAGAAATGTTTCTTACCCGTGCCCTCAGACCCAAAATGAGTTCTGCACGTTGCCTGGTTGAAAGGAGTTGAGGAACAATTTCAGTAACCATAAACACAAACTCCTCAAGTAGTCCATAATCCGATACAGTCTTGTGCTCTATCGTCTGCCAGATGACTGCAGAGACCAGACGAATTGGCGAAACAAGGAGGTGCAGAGTAGGGAGGGATGGACCTGGACGAGGAGAGAAATGCACTTTTCAATAATGGACATTTTCTTTCCACAAAGACATTGACACACTTGAGAAGAAATATGTTCACGTTATGCATAAAAACGTTAAAACACAGAGAAGTATACATTGTCCTGTGGTTCAAATGTGAAGAAACAAATAATTATTAGTAGGTATTTTATATAGAAGAGAATATTATAAAGTTTTCTACATAGACAACATAAGGAAACCTACATTAAAGTTTACTATCTTTCATCTCAATTGACGCACTAGGAAGAACCCAAACACGCCAGCCGCTACCTACTACTATAGAGTACAGCCAAGAGCAATTTAATTAAACCAGTCAAATAAAAACAATTCTGCCGAAATGTTCGTGTAACTGGAAATAATAATGTTAAACATAGTAATTTGGACGGCGTCATGTAATTACTTGGAACCACCCTACATCGCATGCTAATTTTAGCATGTGGCTGCTAACGCGGCGTAAAATCAAATCTACATTTACAGGAATTAGCACATACTTTGAAGCAAACCCTGCCTAAAGTCAACCACGAGTAGAGCAAATAACGAAACAAAATGGTTTCCGCGGCGCAACAAAATTATTTTAGCACCAAACTAGTCTTCAACATGAGTTAGCAATGCTATTCCCGCGCGCCCAACCCGGTGCGGCCTAGCTAAACTAATCCGCCCAGTTTTTACTTACCGGCTTGCTTGGAGGAACCTTCATCCATCCTAATATATTACATTACACTACGCCGGGGGAATGTTTATGTTAGGGTCAACACTATACCTCCAAGATGAGTTTTATATAGCAGACACCTTAAAACACCATAGGAAATGGAGCTTTGTGCGTCAACGGCTGCCTTTGCGTTCCGATCGGAATAACACTCCGGCGGACAACAGTTTGAATTAATAGTTCCGTTTCGCACACAAGTTGCCAAATATTTTTGACGATTGTGCAATAATATTGACTGATCTCGATCTCTTACAAATATCTTATTTACATCTTACATAAGATATTACATAGCATGCGGTATTGTATATTCTAATGCCCTGCGCACAAGATAATATTTATAAGTAAACAAACACACCTGGGTACGCAACTTTCTATATGACAGAAAATATTTATAATTTGCTTAGCCTGTCACTGGTGGGTCTATAATGCCATACGGTAGTTTATGTAATAGTCAAGCTGCACGTTGAACCTTTTTGTAGCTATGTTTATGAAGTAAAGAGTGGAAATAATTATGTAATGATTTTATTGATGCATCGCTGGTTCCAATTAAGCCATTTTCAACACTTTCAATCGGTCATTCATTCGCAAAAATGACACCCGCGCGTGTGGACTGACAAAAATAATAGATTTTTTTTTAAATATGAAATTTGAAATTGTGCTTAGAGGGCATAGACGCCAGCTATATGTAAAGAAGATGCAAATATTTACATCTAACATAACACAATTTCTCTTCACAAAACACTGTGGTGATTGTGAATAAAGATTACATTTTAGAAGCTAAATGTGTTTCTTCCACTTTGTACTCTTTGTGCCAAGGCCCGATTTATCACCTTTAATGATGCTCGAACTTTTTTTTAAATACCTTTTGTTTTGGGTCTGCATGCGGATACGGGATTTGGTCGCTGTCCAGTGCAGGGATGAATCTAGTCTAGTGGGATACAGGACTGAGGTCCGCAAAAATCTTGAAAATCGAATGCTATTTGGATACTATGTCGCGATTGATGTAAACTAGAAAATCAAAACAATATATAATTGTTTGCTTGCTTTCAGTGTGTTTCATGAATTAAATACTGCACAAAAAAATTCAAAGCGGTCCTTGCATCCTACCATTTTTCTGTATGTGACCCAAATGAAAAAGTTTGGGCACCCGTGATTTAAGACACACACAAAAAAGGCATTCTAAAAGTGGCAGTGAGTCAATGTTTAAGAAGGGAAAACTGGATCTACAGTAGCTGAAAGGCCAACTCTAGTGTCTTTCTATTACTTTGTGGTTGTAACTGTTGCAATCAAAATATTGCTGACGGATTATCAATCATAAATACACCATATGGGCAGAAATTTTTAAACTCCTAGCCATTCCACCAGCAAGACGAAATGCGGAGGATTTTTTTTTTTTTTTTTTGCTTTGGAGATATAACAGTATTGTAACCTCTGAAAACTCTTCTGCAATATGCTGTGCACAGTCATCATGCAGGACATGCAGTGTAAAGTGTTTTTAAATTGAATAACATTCAAAGATACAAAACAGGCCTCCTGCAAAATGGAAATAAAACGAAAACCATGTGTGTCTCACATTAGCTATTTTGTTAGACATCCCTTATATCAAATTTAGAACACAGAGAATTGCTGATGTCATCACATTTCCTCATCTCAAAGTAGTCAAATTGAATAACAATGGAGCACATGTTTTTATTGTTTATTTTATTGTTTTGCATCACATAAATGAAATAAAATTACAGATTGACCAACAGGGGAAGCTGTCCTCTCGTGCACCTAATCACATGCATTGCCATGCTCAAAAGACAATTGAGCCACATGGCTTTGAAAAATTGCCAGTGTGGGAGTGTTAATAGTAACTATGGATTCAATACAGGTCACAGGTACTACTTGAAGTTTTCCGTATGTAAGGGATTGTACCAAAATCCAAATTAAAGAAAAATATCAGGAAAACAGGTTTTACATATGGAAGCAGTTAACGGAGACAAGAAAGCTTGTGGCAAATCATCTCGACCAGGGGTCACCAACGTGGTGCCCGCTGACATCGGGCAGCCCCTGAGGACCACATGAGTAGCCTGCGGACCTGTTTTAAAAATAGGTCACAGTCGACAGTGTAAGAATTTCATACAAGGACCACGTGTTGTCAACATCTTAGTTGTCATGAATTAGCACCCCCAAAAAAAACAATACTGTACAGTTATGTAAAAAAACAACAACCAGACAGACAACATAAGTGTGGTTATAAATTAGCTAGTTAGCATAGCATTGTAGCACAAGAAGGCATGAAGTTACCTCCCACCATACTGTACTGTTATATAATCAGTATCGGCCTTTTTCAAAAATCGGATGTCTGATAATAGATCCATATAAAAGTTGACCTCAGGAAACAATATATTTAGATTTTCAGTTAGCTTACACCCTAGAAACTTCACATCTTCGCATCTTATTTGAAAGTATAACAAAGATACCTGAAAATTTGACATTTGAGCTATTTTGGAATTTTGGATGTATTTATTGTAGAAAACTATAGGGAGCTATGACATTTACTTGTTTAGGTTTTCATTTAATTTTTAAGACATACTTATGACCCTGGGAGCTCTCTGAAGTTTTTGTTGTTTGACGATTGTCTATGATAAAAATAAATAAACATTTTATTATATTCTTTAAAGCATTCCAACAAAGAGTTGGAATTTATACTTTAAAAAAAATTGACGGCAATATTTATCTGTCTCCTTGACTAGCAATAATTGGTATCGGTATCAGCCCTGGAAAAAAAACATATCGGTCTATCTCTACTAGTGATAGACTAGGTAACATCATATTGAAATTTGGGCACGGAAGGATCACAACTCGCCCTATTTTGAAACTGCGTGCACTAGTCTCTTATGTCTATTCAGGGCGTGGCGCTTCGCGAAGCCCTTCATGCAAATGTTGCATACAAACGGTTTCTTGCCTGAATGTATCTTCAAATGCTGATTCCGAATCCCGACTGTGACGAAGCCCTTCCCGCAAATATCGCATCTGAACGGCCGCTCGGTTGAGTGGTGCATGAGAAAGTGTTTCTTCTGCTCGGTAGCCGTCAAGAAAGACTTGTTACAATCGGCAGCCGTGCATGTGAAAGGTCTCTCTCCGGTGTGCATCAGCCTGTGTCTGGCGATGGATGACGAGGAGAAGGACTTCCCGCAGTACGGGCACAGACAACGGTCGATGCCTTCGTTGAGGTGCTTGCGCTTATGGTGCTGTAGCAGGGCGCCTTTCTCTTTGAATGATGTCTGACATTCCGTGCAGAAGTATTTCTTTTCGTTTTTACGCTCGCTGTGGAGGAAACGATGGTGCCGGAGCAGATTGGGCTTCTGGGAGAAGGTTTTCCCACACACTCCACAGAGGTAGGGTTTCTCCTTGGTGTGAACCCTTTGATGTGAAATCAGATCGTAATCTCTTTTAAATCCCATAGCGCAAATATTGCACTTTAGCGGCAGATGACCGGCGTCCCTCCATTCGTGTCTGATTAAATACTCAAGCCTGGAGAATGTTTTGGAGCAGCACAAGCACTTAAAGGGTCTGCTAATATTGTGGAAATGTTGATAATGTCTGCGCAAGGGTTTGAAAAGAGTGAAGGTCTCCTCACAGCGAGTACACCGAAACTCGGTGTGGGAGGCCTTATGCCTTTCTAATGTCGTGGCATCTTTTAAGATTTTCCTGCACACGCTGCAGTAGAGTTCATCGTGGGTCTGTTTGTGGGCTTCCAGTGAGTGCCTATACTTGAAAGCCTTCTCGCAGCGGTCGCATTTATAAAGATCGTGGCCCGTCTCAGGGTCCAACTGCTGCTGAGCGTGATCGTAGCATTTTTTGACCAAATGCGTCTTCAGAGATGAGAAGAGTTTAAACCTGCTGTTGCAATGCGGGCAGCTATACTGACCGTCTGGGAAGTGGCTTCTCATGTGAGTTTTCAGGGTGGTGCTCACTTGCTCACTGCAGATGAAACACTTGACTTGACGAGACTTTTTCGGCGGGACCTTGTTTTGGCTGGAGAGACGTTTTGTGCTGGGAGCGGCAGATTTGTCTTTTTTTGTGTCAGAAGTGACCTCATTTAAGACATTTGGAAAATAATTGACAGAGGTCACATCTGATATATCCTCACCAGAGTAGCCGGACCATAAACTTGGACTACCGTGAGAGTTCTCATCTGAATAGAAAGACCAGGAAGATTCTTCGCTTCCATTGTCCTCACTGTCAGAATAATCAGGAGGGCTCACAACAGGTGATTCCATTTGACTGGAAACTGATTTGCTCACTGGGAGATCTTCTTCGCCACCGAGTCCTTTTTTCTCTTCCAACAAAATCGTTTTCATTTTTAGTCCTCGGTTCCGACGCGCAGGTCGAGACTGCAAAGTCCCATCAAGTGTTTTCCCTTGAACGCAGTTATCCGTTTTAATTTGACTTTCGACATTTTCTTCATGGTCTGTGATTTCTTCATGAGCTTCATCAAACTCTATCCTGAGTTGATTTCCTGTGGTTGTTTTAGATTCCTTGTGTGCAGGGGTTTCCTGCAAAAATGTATATTTTACTGAAGCACACTTGAGAGCAGACATTATGTAGGTGCCATCTGAGTAAACATCTGTAAAGAGAAAAAAATATGGTATTTCATTATTCAAATAATCGGTCAGCAACTAATATAAGGTTTCTGCAGGTATCAGCAAATTTCATTTGATGTTTTTTTATGTCATTGTTAATTAGGTGTGTGCCAAAAAATAGATTCTCATAAGAATCACGATTCAGAATTCGGAATCGATTTTAAATGTCCCAAAATTGATTTTATTTAAATTATTTTATACTGTCTTCCCTTTGTTTGTGTGTTCCTTTATTGGGAGCGCTGTTCATGTTGTACCTGATTTGGCCAATTAGGGGCAGTGTGGTTCCCTGCGATCTAATACACTGTTAAGTTGTAGCCACATTAGAGAGTAGAAGGAAAAAGTCACGATCAAGTTATTCCAATAAAAGTTGTTTTTTTGCAGCATGGAGCCGTTCTTTTGAGTGATAAAAGTGCCGCGAGTAGCGCATTAATTAGCATTAGCGAGTCAGACTGAAGTAGATCATTATGATTCCTTGAACATCAATAAATTGAAGCAAAAATCATTGTCAATCAAATCATTTTGAAGCAAAAATCGTTCGTAATCAGAAATCTATTCTGAATCGAATCGCACACCCAAAAATCTTAATTGAATCGAATAGTGAAACATTCAAAGATTCCCACCTCTATTGTTAATGCAACTTTAATGCCCACATGAAACTGCATATACACACGCACACATATATACTGTACATGTGTGTATTTATTAGGACTGTCAGTCGATTACAATTTTTAATCGTAATTAATTGCATGATTTCCATAGTTAACTCGTGATTAATCGCACGCGATAGCTGTTCTAAATGTACAATAAAATGTTGTTTTCAAGTTTTCCATACTCTTGATAATTAACTTAAAAGAAGTGGACATATATGGCTACCTATACAAAGGTGGTTGTATCTTTCAGTTAACTGATTCAGCAATTTCATAGCAAGTACTTCATAAAGTGATTCGAAGTTAAAAACAGGAGTGTGCAACATTGAGTTGTAGATTTGTGTTGAGATAACTCTCTGCCACTAGGTGGCATTAGTGTTTCATGTTCAAAGTTGGAGACAGGAACAGTACATTATTCTCTTCAAATTCAGAGCAAATTGCATTGTATACATCAATTGTATTAACATTTTTAACGCCTTTGGACAAGATATTTAATGGTTTTTAATGCCATTTAAGGCCATAATTTTAGCCAAAACCAATTTATTGACTTTTAATGTTTTTAACGACCCACGGAAACTCTGTGAAAACTACACAAAACGCCTGGTATATTAAGCCTAAAATGTACATTATAGCTCTTTACAATTGAAAAAATGTAGTGGTTGTAGCAGTTGTGGTCAAACAGGTAGTCCTCCATTTCATTAGTTTATTATTTTTTTAATGTATGTATAGACAGGATACTGTATGCCTACATTATAGTATATACTGTATATAATTACATTTTATTTCATATATGTAATATTTGTTTTAATTTAAATTTGTTTGTCATTTAATAACATTCTATTTTACAAACATGGTCTCAGAACCCATTGTGTTCGTAAGTTGACGACTACTTGTAATTGAAAAAAACAAATAAAAGTAACTGAAAAAGACTTACCATTGTGTCCTAGTGGGCTTTGGTATTTGTAATACTGAAGCAGAGTTTTAAGCGTGTTACAGTTACGGATGGTATCCAAGCAATCGCCCAGAACAGAGGACACCTCACCACATGTGGAGGCAACCTATAAGAAAAATAAATGTCCTTGTGAATATAACGAGTGTCTTTGTAATATATTTACATTTTTTTGTATGTACCTGTTGAAAGGTTTGCTCAGGAAGAAAAGCCTCAAGTCTGGACAGAAAAAGCTCCAATAGGGACTTAAGAGCATTGTCGTATGATGGGCCAAACTCCTTGGGAAAAACCTCCTAAAAGGAAACCAAATGTAACCTTTAGTCTCTAATAATCTGAATTGGGAGTCTCGGAATAAATTAAGAACATGTAAACCAATTTCTGCAGAAATCCAGTTACAATGAACCCCTTTTTTACCCAATCATCTGTATGCCACGTTTCATTCGAATTTCAGCATTAGCACTTACAGTAAAAAAGTGTCCCCTCTCAGCTGGATTGTCCAGTAAGTGTTTCACAAAATCCACAAAAGTTGAGCATGGATTGACATGGTCATTTGCAACACAAGTCTGCAAAACAAAGTAAAATCTCATGAGTATCAGAAATAAAGTGACTCGGTAACCATCCTTTTAAGTCATTACTTGTATATGAATTTCAAATGAGGTGAACACATGTATATGAATACCTTGACAAGGATGTTCATCCTATCCAGGTGCTGCTCGACATCACGGACATGAGCCTTGCCTTTCAAATGACATATCTCAAGGATCAACTAAAACAAAAACAAGCAAAAAAAAGTGGGATTATATGAAATTAATATTTCTGGAAGCTTGCATTCTAATTTGGAGTGACCACCTAACCTGTGCTCTGAGGCCCAGGAGGAGTTGGGTCCGCTGACAGTTGGTGAGCAGCTCTGGCATGGCGTCGGTAACCATGGAAACAAAATCCTCGAGCATCCCATAATCAGCCACAACTCGTTGCTCGATGATCTGCCAGATCGCTGCAGAGACGAGTTTAACTGGTGACACCAAAAGGCGCAAAGCATTCAATGAAAGTTGCACACCTAAAGGAAATATAAGGAAGTTAATAAACGTTTGCAATTGCATCGGATAACCGTACACCAAATGTATGTAAAGTAACTCTACGTTCACTGTTAAAAATTATATGTACCTGTATTCATTTTTATTTTTCTCGGAGTCCAGACAGTAAATTCCGCCCCTTTCTAACTTTTTCGCTTTATTTCACGCGTCCGTTTGAAAATACTCAAAATATTATTCCAATGGTACTTTTAATAAAGTATTTCACAGCCAAATGTTTGCCGTATTTGAAGTTAGCTGTTGGTCGACGTTCAACCTTGGTCCGACGGTATTTTGGGTCCGACTTTCATTTCCACAGTATACGCATTGGTTCCGCTTCTCAAAAACCCACCACATTTTACGAACGAAGTCATGTCGTACGTTAACTTTAAAATTGCTTGGCAATATTATTTTGCATTTGGGCGACTGCGTATTATGAGATTTTAAAATTAATTTTCAGAAGATTTTTCACGTGGTCGGAAAACGAAATGACGGAAGGTGGTCGTGACATGTTCGTCCAATCTGTAGATTTGAAAATGGCACGCTCTCGTGTTAGGGAAATTATACTACGACCAATCCAAATTTTCACAGGGCAGAGTGCATTGCTTTGTGTGAATAACACAAGACAAGCGATTTCATCATCTTTATTTGTGGTGGCATTGGCAACATGTGGAAAAAGCTGATAACTTAAAAGTTCTAAATTGCCTGCGTGAACATCTTTAAAAACAAAGCCAATTACACGGTTGAATCTGTAACAAAGCAGTAGTGCTCTCAAATTTACAATTATACACAACAGTGGGACAATTGTTCATTAACAAGATGAACATAAAATATCTGCACCCACCAGAAATGTTCAAAGCCTGCATTACTGTCATTTTTTTCTCAAGTGCTCTCTGATTTGTCACATCCTGTGTTGATTATCTTTGTTTATCAATTTATTCAACAATGTTTGATAACTGCTACTGATCAACTGTGAAAACACTTCAACAATGAGTATACTCCTGAGCTCCAATCATGCTTTTTTAACACTAACTTTCATTACTGTAAACATAAAAACCACATCATGTTTAAAAAGAAAACCAAAAAACACACAAAACAAAGGCTGTTTGCTGCTAAAGCTGAAGAATACAACTCAATGTTTTCATCAAGTTTGGAGGATGCAGTCTTCCTCTCAAAAATTAAGTGAAAGAAAAGCAATGTGCATTTATTGAGAATGTCCATACCATCTTGAAGAGGGACTATCCCATCATAAATGTTTCAATATTATACAAGTCCAAATGAAATTTTAAATGCAACAAAATCTCTAACATTATTTTCAGAGAACTGTTTTTTTATGTAGAAAATATTTCCCATTTCGTTGTCCTTTCTTTATACAAAGTAATTAAAAAAAAGAAGTTAATGCAAGATGCGTCAAACAGATACCCAATAAGCCTACAACTAGCTTCTGCAAATGTTCTGATGCTCGTCAGAAGACGATGCAGACGGCCTCTCCTACTTGCTCTCTGTCTCAGGCATCTTACTCTGGCGGGAGGGGGAGAGGAGGAAGTGGTTGGTGGCGGCGGAAAGGGGGGTCTCAGGTGTCCACTGAGTCTCCTCCTCCCGGCCAGTCCCCTTCTTCCAGTATGCTCCTTTTTGGCACTTAGGCAGGCAAACTCAGTTTCTTTCCTTTGAGAACTACAAAGAGAGGAACACACATCCAAGTAATGAAGTGTTAAACCAAAACAAGAGGTTTTATTATGCTGCCAGTGCGGCATATCCAATGACAGATGTGAAAAGGCAGCTGGACTTACCTTTCGTTACATACAAGTAGAAGAAGTCGCAGTAGAGGATGGTTTGCACCACCCCTGCGACAATGGCGATCATGTCGAAGAATCCCTCAAAGTAGAACCTCCATATCCAGTTGATGAGGTACAGGGCTCTGTAGAGGCCCAAGAAGAACAAGTAGTGGGTGGTGATGGTCTCGGCCTCGCCAGTCTTGCTGATCATGAAGAGCTGCGGCAGGATGGCCACTGACTCCAAGTAAATGGAGAAAGTCCACAGGATCTGGAGCAGAGTAGAGGACAACAAATAAGTGGGCGGCCTCACACTCAAAAGCATTTGATGGGTCGTCACTTGTAATCATTTGTGGAATATTTGTATCCGTCTGAGCGGGCGGCCATTTTGTGACTTGTTGTCAACTGAAAATTACATCAGTTACTAAGGGCTCAAGTAACGACCAATCACGGCTCAGCTTGCAAACATCACATGACCAAACTTAGAAAACAGGTGAGCCATGATTGGTTACCTGAGCAACTGTGATGTCATTTTCAGTTGACAGCAAATGGCAAAATGGCCACTATCTGAGATTAATTATAAATAGGTGGATTTTGCTGCTTAATTCATAGTCCACAAATTCAATAATTAATTTTTGCTGTAGGGAATAATAAAGTAGTACAACAACGACTGAGACTTTCAAATTATTGACGTTCATTAAAGGAGAATACTGCTACTTAGTGTTTATTTATTTTACATGTCACATGAGTGCTGATAGTAAAGCTTGCTTTATCAACTACTACCCTGGATTATGCCGAAATAAGTGCCATAGCTTGCAGCTACTCTGTGCTACGTTATGGAGGGGCAAAACTGACAAAATAAAAAATACATAAATTAATAAAATAAAATAAAAAGACTGAAAGCAAAAATAAAAACGCATATAAGCAAAATAATTAAAAAATTAAATACTATATAAATGGAAATGGAAATAAAAAACAATAAATATATATATACACAGTACACATAAACACACTTAAGACCCCTCATTTGAATAACATTTCGACCTGACAGAGCGTCTGCAGCATAAAATAAATAAATGTGAGCAGAACGTTTTTTATTTACTGATTGATATTTAATTCTATTTATATATTTATTTTTGTATTTATTTTTATTTTTTGAATCTTGTGTTTTATTTTTGAATATATATATATATATATATATATATATATATATATATATATTTTATATACAGTATATATTTTGTCATTTTTATTTCCATTTATATTTATTTTGGGGGATTTAATTTTTGAATTATATTTTCTATATCCGTTTTTATTTTCACTTTTAGTCATTTATTAATTAATTTATATTTAAATTTTGGCAGTTTTTGGTCCTCCATAATCTGCTATGCATGTTGCGCACACGTCACAAATTCTTGTCTGGCGTAGCATTGCTCGTGATTGGTCTATTTAGTCACACGCAGTGATGGCGTAATCAACTTGCCGTGTGACGTTTCCGCAATACTTGTACCGCCATTTTTAAAACAGAAAACATGCCCGGTGGAAGAGAGGCTGCGCCAGGCGGTGGAGCAAATATATTGTAGCAATCCTTGCGTGTTATGTGGTTTCCAAGGCAACACAGACTTTTTGTCTGTAAGGCACGCACGCATGTTAGCATGTTCTTATGCTTTGGCGTGGTTACGGCCGACAGTAACATTCGCATTAAATAATTTGTTACTAGCTTGTCGCTTGGCCTGATCATTTGTCAAACATCACAAATATGCATTTGTGTGTATATATACAGCGCTGTTCAAAAGTTTATGAACCCTGCAGGAATGGTCAGACTTTTTGTATAAACTATTGAAACAACTCTATTAAAAGTTTAGTCATACCCAAATCTACAATGCTGACATTGAAAATAATGGACTTAAACAAAAAGAATGATAATTCATTCTTGAACAAAAGTTGATTTAAGAAAAACTGTGCAAAAGTATGTCAACCTCTCACTTCATCAGACATTGCATGATAGATTTCTCTTCCTCTCAGCATGACTGACCTGTATGGGTTCACCTGGGTAAGACTAAAGTAACGTGATTTTGTCTCTGTCAGTGATGCACAATTTCTTTGCTAAACGTCTCATGTCATTGGTCCATTTCGGTGGTTAGCTTAGCAACCAATTTGTCCTACTTGACCCTACTTGACTGCTTGTTTTAAGCAATGCAGCTCAGGGTTCACTTACTTTTGCACCTACATGAATTGACCAAAAACTATTTTTAATTAAGACTACACAATTGATTTTTTTAATTTTATTTTTTAAAGAACAATGCATTGAATTGTTAAACCTCGACCTGTTATTTCATATAAAATGTAACGGTTCAGATTGAACAACAAAATCAGGTTGAAACAATTGGAAAGTCCAAATTGCTCAAGAGTGCAAGCTCGAGGCATTATAAAAACACACAAAAGGCAGCCAACTCCGAGAAGAAACTAAGAACGACTTCTGGAATTGGCCATAAAATGCAGAGGAAACTCCACTCTGTGGCGTCCGAGCTAATACCAGCTATAGCGACACCCTGACTTAATGAAACTGTAGCACATTTACATACAACACGTGTCTGTTGCACACAAGTATGAAGACAAATGCAAGTGCGGTACTCCGCCGTGACGTCTGGCCTAAGTCACAATGAATGTAAAAATGTTTCTGAACTTTCTCATCTGAGTGTAGCATGCACAACACATGCAGAACATCTGACCTCCAACGGCGAGAAGTCGTGATTAACGAGAAATGCGAGGCCACCGACGGGAACGACGAGGAACTCTACTCGGAACGTATCATGGTTTCCATCATACGTGGCTTTGAACTTCATGTAGATCATGTACACGGTGGCGTATGCACATCCGATATAGATGACCTGGAAGACAAAATGGGCAACAGTCACTCAGTCCACTGTGTCCAACAAAGTAGAAACATATCTCTCCACATTTACTTAAGCAACCGACACGTCAATAAAGGTGTGTCAAAGACACATCAGGGACATTAGCATGAGCAACGCATCTCACCTTCATGGTTGTGTTGTAGAAGGAGATGAAGGATGTGAGCAGGTCCAAGTAGCGAGTGGTGAAGACCAAGGAAAACAGGATCTGACTCTTTCCGGATATCCCTGAGAAGAAACACCAAAAAATCCGTTGAATAACCGCTCCTGTCTGTCATGAACTACGTGTGTTTTGCTTAACAGCTGACACTTCTGTTATCACTCGAGGGTGCTGTTTGATGCCACGTCAGTCAGTGAGCAGACAACCAAAAAGGCCTCGTTCTCGCCGAAATGGAATTATGATTAAGAGGGAAAAGCAACAGGCGCATTGTAATGTTGTGAGGTCAACTTGACTTTTAACTTTTTAATCGAAAGTGAGGGAGGGGCGTGCTGCACTAACAAAGGGAGCACATATTCACCGAATCACATTGCTTTTTGGGCTTTTGATTGATCGCACTCCAAATTAAGATGTTTAGTTGGTTTGGTTTATTGAACATATATACATAGAAAAATATAAAACACATTACAAGTTTAAAATATAAGTTGAAGTAAAAAAGAAAAAACAAGAATAGGAAGAAAGAAAGTGCATTTTCCCTTTTTATATTTTTGTTGAATTGATCGTCCATGAAATAGTCGCAAGTGAAACTGCAGTGATCATTTTTGTAAAAGTGATTTGTCTGGGTCCAAATTATTCTCAGGGTCGAATGTCTTGTAGTCAGCATATTCAAATGTTTTCAAGTCCATATTTGTGTTCATCATGTTCATCTTTCCTTTGTGTTACTGTGCTGCTGTTGATATGTAGTTGTGGTATATTTTTGTCATCATTTACAGTGAGTTTATTGTATTAAATGCCTTGGCGATTGTATATTTCTCATACTTTTGTGGATTATTTGCCTTTACTGAGTTTTGGTGTGCTGGTCATGTCGTAAGTATGCAATTTCTCCTCTCTCTCTTGCAGCTCTCAGTTCAAGCATCATTTATTTTATTTTGTAATTAGCAACAATTGCACTGTCAACCGTCTCTCGATCATTAAATCAATTTACAATCTGTGACAAGCGATATTAGCAGCCTAGCTAAAATTAGCTGACAAGCATGATACTACTACAGATGCGTACATAATCGTATGATGTAACTACACGTCATTCATTTATTTACACTATATAAAGTACTAAAGATTGCTAGTGAATGTATGTGGCGACTTACCGGCACAAGACCTGGTTTTCCATATTTTTAGCAGCAAGATGATGATGGCTGCTAGGTGGGACAGATCGCCGGTTAGCCTGAAGATATTCATGTTTTAGAGAGCTCCACCAGACGCGAGGGGAATGAAGACTCCGCGATGAGCTAAAAGAGTCTTTAATAACGAAAAATATGTGACCTTAGCGCCTTTGAAGAAGAAAAAAAACACGAGGATAAAGTGATTGTAGCTCGCCAAGATTGAGGAAAATGGCGAGTAATGCGCGACGTGGCTCGGGACGTGACCAAGACTTCAATAGCCAATAGGACATCGTATCCGCTTCCGAGCTCAGTCAATCAGAAGAGGAGCTTTTCTAATTATCATAATTTATGCTCACACGCGTTGCGTTTAAATTGGGTGATACAGTCGGAATTTCTTTATTCGGCATGGACACATAAAGGGAAGCGAGATGTCACACGTAACCTTGCAATATGCGTTAAAACTGTTTTACCCTCAACTATGCTAAACAAATTAAATGTAATCCATCCATCCTTTTTCGTAGTCTTTTATTTTATAACTCAAAGGATTCTTACAATACAAATATTACTTGTGTCAAAGTCCAATGCAGCATTAAGGAATTTTGCTTACATTACAGTATCACAAAAGTGACCCCAATAATATTTTTATTGCATTGTTAACGGGACAACACATTTCTATAAAGTAATCAGAATACATCTTGAAGTGTAATTTTTTCCCACTCAAATAACTGAACAAGCAGCCATGTGTAAAGCCACTGGCAAAAAAAGTGAGTACACCCCTAAGTGAAAATGCCCCAAAAAGGGGTCAATAATTTGAATGGCCAGACTTATTTTCCCCAATGCTCCAGGATAACATCACAGAGGACATTGGCAAGACACACTTGCCTTTGCACTCCTCAGCTGGCTGAAACCACACAAACTTGACACCATCAGAACTAAATAAGTTTGTTTTGGTCTCATCAGACCACAGAACATGGCTCCAGTAATGAGCCATGGAGACCAATTTAACTGATAGGCTAGCCTGATACCCTCCCTCTAACCTCTGCAGCAATGCTGGCAGCACTTATACATCTGTTTTCTAAAGACAACCTCTGGATATGATGTTGCGCAGGTGCATTGGAATTGTACCACTAACGAGTCACATGACACCAGGGAGGGGAAACAGTTAAATGGCCCCAATGTGAACCTTTTTATTTAAAGGTGCACACACTTTTTGGGGAGAAGACAGTAAATTTACATTTTACATATTTTACTCAAATTTGAGGGGCGTGCTCAATTTTGTGAAATACTGTATCTTGTATATAAACACAATGATTGGGAACTTTTGACTCTTGGTTATGTTCCTATATGGTAGGTAGCACCACAAAATAATAAAACAAACAAACATGTACAATGTAACATTTTCCAAAAGCTGATCAAATAAATTGTTGCTGTAGGGCGGAATCCTTGCATCTCCATTGACTACTAATTACTAAAAGGCCATTTTGCTGGAGTTCACTCAAGTTGGTATTATATACTATATTGCTAACATATACTGTTGCACACTAGTATCAACACACCACCACCACCCCAGTCATGTTAATGTGCCTTAAAAAACAAAGACAAAACAAATACAGTCAGTTGTTAAAATGGTAGCAAGCACCAGCCACCCATATCTCACTGTCGTCTAACACTGAGCCTCTGACCACAAAAAAAAAAACCTTAAATACTTCACAAAAGCAAGCAACTGTGTTGCGTCATCTTCCCAAATTCTTTTTCAAATGGTCTTACAACCATGAGTGATGCATTAAATAAAATGATGAGCTGACTAACCCCATGTATCAGCTCGATGGCTCATGGGCTTTCCTTCGCCAACAAAGCATTAGCGCAATGGACTTTAGCTTAAATGTGTGTAATCTATTTTTACGCCTTATTGTCTTAAAAAAAAAAAACATCACAATTTTAAAGCGTCCCTTAAACCATACGGCTCTGCAAAGATGACATTTTTACCATGTTTGGACATATGGGGTTTCTACCTGACAGGGACAAAATGGTGCTGGTACCTCTTATTTGCTATTTTGTGGATTTACATTGCATTATAAAAACAAAGAAGCAATAATGGCACATTTTGAAGTTTAATTCCAGTCAAAATTGACAGTATATATACTGTATGTGTGCTTTATTAAACCATTTTTTGTAAAAATAAGAAAAATTGTAAAAAAATCACGAGCATCATGGAAATAAGTATAAAATTAATTAATCAGTCTTTTAAATCATGCAAATAAATGTGCATTGAGATATGATTTTTCACATTGACATGGAAAGAGATACTATTTACTTAACACTTCCCACACAATACATAATACAGTACAGTATAGCGATGTGTAGATCTTACCATCCCTACACACTTCGGGGTATGGGAATAAAGTGACCTTTTTTTTAAATGACGAGGTATCACTGTCACATAAAAAGTTTGGTAAACATAAAACCTACGCATCCCACAACCTCCAACCCACCATATAAGAGTTCATTTTTGGCAAAATAGGTGCACCTTCACATCAAGTTTCGTTCTTCATTGACCAGACTCTTCAGTCACGTTTGACGCCTTAAGAACAAAAACGGCATCATCCAGAACATAGTAATCATTGTACATGTCCCCTTCACAAAGGTACGGCAAGCGGGTCACAGTCTCTACCTCAAATCCCGACTTTTGGAAGATTTCATGTGACAGGTTAGTAACTTGCTCCTCCCATGTCTTGCCTTGTATTTTTAAGTATTCTTGTGGACGCTGCCATTTCCCACCTATCAAGAAATTACACAAAGCCGGTGTTAACAAAGTGGGCCATAAATACATTGTCATTAAAAAGAAGATAAAATCATGTGGAATTATACCACTAAACAACAATTCAGTAGAAGTCTACAGTATTCTGTAGAAGTCTTGAACTGACCAACTTCAACGTAGGGCTGGAAGGGAAGAACAGCAGCCAGAATGAGGCGTCCAGTATAGGGGACGAGCGATCGTCTGATGTCTCGCAGGAGATGTAGAGGGTCCTCGCAGCGATCCAGCAGGTTGAGACAGCTGATGACATCATATTGGAGGCTGTTCCGCTGCCACTCGTCGATACCTATCAATCTGTGGATAACGGACAAAGAGAGGCAAGTGTTACTTTCTAATTGGGTTCTGTTAGCAGCACTAGCTCACATTTCGACAATACCAGCATTAAATACATTTTTAAAACAGGGTATAGTGAGGTGAAAAACGATATGTTAGAACAGTTCCCATCTCCCGTTCTGCCCCCAGTGTTCCGTCCCACCACGCGGCTGGAGGTGGGGTGGGCGCGGGTGCCCTCGCCGCTCCGCTGTCCGGCCCTTCTCCGGCACCGATGCCTGGGTATGGGGGGGTCCCTGGGGTTTGGGGGGCGGGGTCGTGGGGGGTTACGGATGGCTGGGTGCTGGGGGCGGTTGGGGCTGGGTTGTGGGTGTGGATGGGGGGCGGGGGGAGCGGGGGCTGTGGGCCGGTGGGATGCCTGGCGGGCTTGCCGTGCCCCGTTCTGCTGCGTTGGGCTGGGGGCGCAGGTCGTGTTGGGGTGGGGGGCGCTCCTGGCTCCTGGGTTTGCTCTCCGGCCGGTGGCCCCTGCGGGGCACGGGGGTTGTTCAAACACAAACTGCTTCTTCCTCTGGTTGTTGAATCGGTGGAGGCTGATGTCTGTGGATCTCACTCTGCTTCATCTGTCCTTCCTTCCTTTCCTCAGTCTCTCCTTTGGTCTCTTGAGGTCTCCCTAATTTGTTGGAATTTAGATGTTTCTGGGGTTGGTGAAAGACTATGGTTGGTAACCCGGTGGGTAGTAGGTGATGTCTGGTCGGTGCTGGATTTCACTTTCCTTTCTTTTCTTTGATAATGCCTCGGGTCTCCTAACAACCTCACGACTCTAGCTAGATTCTGAAGTATTCGGTTTAGGTGAACGGTATGGGATTTTTAATAGGTTTTAGGTGAATTAATGAGTACACATACACACGCACATACAAAATAATAAAAAAATAATAATAAAAAGAGAGCAATGATGATGACGTTGAATCGGTAAAATTACCGAATGAACAATACTGAGCTCTCTCTTAACAACAACAAAAAGAACAGTTTGATACAGTACATTTTAACAACTGACCATGGTTCTTTTAGTTAAGGAAAACTAACGAAACTAACTAAAACTAAAATTCTAAAAACGAAAATGCTTTTTTAAGAAACGAAAACTAACTGAAACTACATTTTATGTTTACAAAACTAATAAAACTACCTGTAATTATAGCAAAATTGTCCTTTGTTTTAGTCTTTGGTAATTAATTTAATACATGAGCCTTTGGGGTTGATTTTAAATGTCATTTTAAGTATATTTATTTTGATATTAACCAGTAATAAGGACGTTTGAAAGTGTGCAACAAAGAAGTGACGTCATCTAGCAGCAGTCGATAGAAAAGCATCTTCAGATGACGTCACTCCTAAGCGACACTTTTGCATGCTTGACTTTTGTCTCCAACGGCTCGACTCGCCTGCATTTTCATTTAACTCAGCCAAAATGCAATGCCAGGTAAGATATGCATTACTTTTTTCATTTTACCATGGTGTTTTTTTTTAATATTGCACACAAGTAAATACACATTTTTTAAACGAAAAATAATACTAAAACTAACGAAAATTAAGCATTTTTAAAGTAACTAAAAATAATGAAAACTAACAGAACCACCCTGAAAACTTTTTAAAACTAAATTTAAAAAACAAAATTCAACACGAAATAAAAATTAACTAAAATGAACATCCCAAACCTATAATAACCTTGCAACTGACAAATTGTAAATCATACAATAAAATAATATTACCTTAATCATCACAATTCAAATACACAAAATTTCTGGAAAACTGCAAAAGTCCATTGTTGAAAAAGACATAATGGCTTGCAATGGAATACATAATCGACGGCTAAATAATGGAATACAAAATGGGTTCTGAAATAGTGTTGTTTTTTGCGCGTTTGTTTTCCAATTTAGGTAATGGTCCAAGTTGGGGATTTAAGGAATTCTTTTGGTAATGGTTACTTTATCATTGCGTAAAAAAAAAAAAAGAAGAAGAAGAAGAAGAAAAAGAGAGAGCAAAAGAAACAAAGAAGAAAGCTCCAAATCCTTACTTGAAATTCCTCCTTTGGAGATGCCATTTCATGGGTGCCGAAACCTCTGTAGCATAAATCTCTCTGAAATGACCTCTCATAATTTCTGTCACAGCACCGTCACCGGCTCCAAGGTCCAAAAGTTTCTCTGCTTTCCAGTCCGTTCCGACCTTGAGGAGTTTCTGGAATTGCTCCATGGAAAACACAAACATAGATCCACGACCCAAAAACCTACGCAGGAGAGCACACGATTAGAAATGTGTGCTACATACGAACATAGAGACAGTTGTGTTTGTATTAATGGACTCACCCATTGATGGAGGTGCGTGACACCAGAGGGGTAAGCATACTTGATACAAAGGAGTGATAGAGTTGTGTGAACAACCAGTTAGACTTCTCAATGCTTTGCTTGAGGAAAGCCTTGGTGCCTGAATCCAGATGACTCTGAACAAACAGAGGTCGCAGGGACTCCCCAAGCAGATCAGGGCAGCATTTGTACCACTGGAACAAAAGAAACGAGGAATACGTCAATGCGGAAGTTCTTGAAACCATACATAGTTCAGTACTTTGCAGCTACGGAATGACAGAACTGGGCTCGAGATTCCCGGGTTCGAACCGCCAACCACTTGACCACAACGGCGTTAACTGCGCATGCGTTTATGCGCCGGGCGATGTCGTATCTCATACCAATGATGACAATCATTTCCTACCTCCTGTGTCTCCATCGCAGTACCTTCCCCTTCGCTCACCATGTTCATTAAAAGTGAACGTGCCAGTGGACCTCGCGTGTACTTAGCCGTCCATATCATCCTCATGGAGTGCAGAAAGACGACGTAACCCAGCACCCACGCCACAAAAATCAATGTCCTCAGCTGTAGATGACACATAATGGAAAATAACTCTGAGAGCAATCGGACATTGGCCATAGACACCGTCAAGGGAGAAGCGAACTCACTCGACCGGAGAGAGAAGCGAGATGTTGTGGAAAGAAGATAACCGGGGGGGAGGCAGTAACCAATCGTAAACCAACACGCCAGGACTTACTTCGCACCCAAAGCAAGAAAGTAAACAAACTCGAGGGTGTGGTGGGTTTATAAAAACAAAACAAAAAAACAAACAAAAAAAACCTACTGTTTTCCACAAACTTTGCCCATTGGTAAACCCACCGAGGTCCCTGCCCAGAAGGAAAACACAAATATTTGGAGACGAGTCTCGGTGCGGACCATTGGCGAGTGCGTCCAACCGGAAACACATAACCTCGACTTCCGTCACTTACCGCAGTTTCTTTTAGCCTAACCGCTGATCTTTTTTCTCTTTATTTCAAATACAAACAAAATAGGTACAATTCCCTTTCAATCATTTTCAAAATGCTCACAAAGAGTACAATCAAAAAATAAAAATAAAATAAAGAACATAGGGCATTTCCATTTCAAATAAAGGACAAACGGGGCTATGGGGGGGATAATCACAAGTACAGACTTTCAATAAATGACGCCATTATTTTTGGATTATTGGTATTAATAAGCAACAGCGAATTATTGCCTAACCACTGAACTGAATATATTACTGGAGTCAGATACATGCCCATGCAAGCCATTGAAGCCACAGGGTGGCCATCTTATTCCTCCCATCTCTCGAGCAAACTACTGTATCAACTATACGTATACGTACAGATTAGACATATAGCCTAAAGATCGTAGGCTCTTAGTATAGGGCGGGGGTGGGGGGGTTGTGGCGGGGTGGTCACTATTTTTTAACAAGTAAAAAAAAAAGAAGAAAAAAAAGGTATGTGCTGCTTTGAAGACCCCCTTTTTCTTTTATCGCTCAGTTCCTTTGACCCCAATATTAGATTTGGCAGAGGCATCTTTTGTTGAATTACAGTTATAATTCTTTAATAAAAATAAATAAATAAAAGTTACCTCCTGAAAGCCAGGTATTGTGGGTTCGAGTCCCATCTGGGGTGTTTCTGGAGTCTGAGTTGATCTCACGGTGGAAGATTTACAGTAACGCTGCCAGCCATGAAATATGACATACAGCTCCAAAAGTACGATGGGTAATTGTCACATTTGGATGGGTTTCATTCAAAGTATGACGTTTGAAAATCTTTATTCATTACAAAATATGATTTAGTGAATGAAAAGCTATGCTGTTTTGCGTATAATTTACAAATTCAAGATGTTGAATTTAATTTAAATTTGGAATCATTAAACACAGGATATGATGGTAAAGTATCCATTGTGCCAATAGATGGTATTCACATGAGGTACGCTTTGAAAGTATGGGAGCTGTATTTTGACATGGAGAGGAGAGCAATATCATTCACTCGCCTTTGGGGTGTGGGTGGGGGGGGGGGCACATCATCAGTAGTGTTCCTTTGAATCAGTGGGTGTTTCGGCCTTTCAACACTAGACACCCTCATCAAAGGGTGGCCAGCTATAGGGTGATCACGCCTGAGCTTGTGTCTTATACCCAATCATAAGAGTTACCCAATTTTAAAAGGTGGTGCAGTACTGCCACTTTTTTTGGGCCCAGTCAGGATCTTTCTGCTTTGCCCATATCCACCTGCTGCTTTTCTCGGCTGCTTCAGAGACTGATCTTATTGTCTGCCGCAGAGCCTGTCCATGAATCCCAAGGAGCTTCAACAGGCTAATGGTGGAAGAAGCCACAAACGCTCTATATCCCACTTCAGCCGGATAGACTTTTGTATTCCACCCTTTCTGCTGAGCGTCTGCTGCAAGGTCTGTGTAGCGCAGTTTCTTGCGCTCATAGGCCTCCTGCGTTGCATTCTCCCATGGGACAGTAAGCTCTATGATGAACACAGTCTTCAGTGAAGATGACCAGAGTACCATGTCTGGCCTTAAAGTGGTAGCTACAATTTCGGGTGGGAAGATTAGCTGTTGGCCAATATCGACAAGAAGCTTCCAATCTCTGGCCATGGCTAGATCTCCAGCTTCTAGTTTGGCAGAGGGATGGTTGGGCTTTTTTCTGACCTCGGATAAATGTTGGTGCTATGATGGAATTTGTCTTTCTCAGGGGCAGGGAGTTGGTGGTATTTCTCTTGCTCTCAATGGCTGCTGGCGCAGGTTGGGTCCTCTCCATACCGCTGGTGGAGGTTTTTTGGCGATGGGAGCACATCGTAAGTTGCTCTAATGATGAAGCTGATGTAGCTTGCTTCCATTTCCCAGAGCTCTCTCTTCTTTCCAGGCCCTCCCACCTCATCTATTGTCCTTGTTTGGCAAGGGAGACAGCCTTGGCGCTTCCTTCCACCTCCTCTTGACGGCGCACCTCTTCCATCACCATTTTTTTCCCTCTCTGATGTTTAGGCCTTGCGCCAAGTTGGTTTACTTAAAGCAAGGCCAAGACCTCCTCTTCCCTGGTGGACAAGCCCCACAATGTCGTTGTGCCTCAGGGCTGATGTAGCTTGCAAAACCGCATTAGATGGTGACCATTTTCGTCCAGTTACCAGGGGTGGTGCAACATTACTGATAGTCTGGTCTCTAGAATCCTTCAAAGTCATCTGGAGTCTTTACTTTAGAGCACTTGTACTCTTCGGTTAGGCTTGTTATAGGCAGTTCAAGGACCCCTTTGCCGTAAAGGCTGATGTTAGTCAGACAGCGTGGGACCCTGAGCCATTTCTTAATGTATGAGGTCATGTTTCGTTCCATCTTCTCCACCGTTGTTATTGGGACCTCATAGAGTGTGAGAGGCCACAATACTCGAGGGAGAAGACCAAATTGTAGGCACCAGAGCTTAAGTTTTCCTGGCAATAGTGTCTTATTAATGTTTTCCAGGCTGTTGAAAATGTCATTACCTAGTTGTTGTATTTGGTCCTTGTCCCTGAGGCTTGCATTGTACCACCTGCCTAGGCTTTTAACGGGTTGCTCAGACACTGTGGGTATTGGGTCATCACCATTGCAGAACTTCACCTTGATGATTGAGATGCTTCATGACTTGTTTGGCTTGATTTTCATCTGGGCCCACTTGATGTTCTCCTGCAGTTTTGCAAGTAATCGCCTAGTGCATGCTGCAGTAGTAGTCAGAATGGTTATGTCGTCCATGTATGTTCTGATAGGTGGAAAGCGGATCCCGTTCTTGTCTCGCTCACCACCCACCACCCATCTTGAGGCCCTGATGATGACCTCCATGGATATTGTGAATGCCAGGGGTGAGATAGTGATAGAGATATTGCCTACTTCTACACGCTGCCATGATGTTGTGTAGTCAGCTGTTGTGAAGCACAATCGCAGGTCTTCAAAGTAGGCTTTTATTAGTGTAGTGACAAATAATGGAATATGGAAGAAGTTGAAGGATTCCCAGAGGCGGTTATGGGGAACTGATCCAAAAGCATTAGCCAAGTCAAGGAAAGTGACATGGAGGTCTCTTTTGTCCTTCTTTGCTGCTTGGATCTGATGGCAGATCATACTGGTATGCTCCAAGCAGCCAGAAAACCCAGGAATGCCGGCCTTCTGTACAGATGTATCGATATACCTATTCTTCTCCAGGTAGGTGGATAGCCTCTGTGCTAACACGCTGAAAAAGATTTTGCCCTCAACATTGAGAAGACAGATTGGCCAAAATTGACTAATGTCTGTTGCATCCCTTTCTTTAGGAATTAATACACCTCCAGCCCTTCGCCACACCTTAGATATAATACTTTTTTATACTATACTTTCTGTATCTCAGTAATGCTGCCAGACAGGAAATATGACATACGGCTCCAAAAGTAAAGGAGTGATTGTCACATTTGGATGGGTTTCATTCAAGGTATGAAGATTGAAAATCTTTATTCATTACACAATCTGATTTAGTGAATGAAAAGCTTTGCTGTTTTGCGTATAATTTACTAATATTCAAGATGTTGAATTGAATTGAATTTGAATTTATTCGGGCAGCACCATGATTGCCACAAATAAGAACAAACTGTCAAATGAACAAACAAATTCAATTAAACATACATCCAGTATATATATATATATATATATATATATATATATATATATATAAATATATATATATATATATATATATATATATATATATATATATATATATATATATATATATATATATATATATATATATATATATATATATATATATATATATATGTATTTATTTATTTTTACGCAATTTCAACCGAGGGGTTTAGGGCTGAAGCTAAAAGCTTATAATTGCCCTGGCCTAACCGATCTCACTTTCTTAATTTTAACCTATTTCAGCAACCAAAATGCAATATGTGACCATCTCCACAAATATACAATATTTTTTGTCAAGAAAGTGCCCCAGTGGCCTAATGGATAAGGCACTGCCCTCCTAAGACAGGGATTGTGTGTTCAAGTCCCATCTGGGGTGTTTCTGGAGTTGGAGTTGGTCTTATGGTGGAATGTTTACAGTAAATCTGCCAGGCAAGAAATTTAATATACACTCTAAATTTAAATAACAAAGATGGCGGATTCCGATAAATTGTTCTGGTTCGATTCAATTATGGATTTATTTATTATATACATACTAAGAACAATGCACATAACTTCCCCCCTATCACCCATATTTTTTATGCCGGCTTGTACACACGTTCTGTGCTGATGTCCATAAATGGATAAAAAAGAAAATCCAATTTTTTCCAGATTGTATTTCTCTGAATGACATAACATTCAATATGATACTAGAAACAAAGATGACAAAGTTTGCTGCAATGTAATTCTCTGTCTCTCCGAGTTTTTTATTCATGAGAACATAATTTTTAAATCATCTCCCAAATGTATAGTTTTTCTAAGTTAATTCATTTTATACCTGACATCTCTTGAATAATTAAAATGTACAAAAGCACAAAACAAATACATGCATATTTAAAAGAATTCCCTACTGAATTGTGTAATTTGTTTAGTTTCCCCCCTACTTTTTGTATTTCTTTATCATTGGTACTTTTTGTTATTCTATATTATTGATCTTAACACTTCTATGATGTTCAGTCATTGTTCTATATTTGTATTGATGGACCCATACATGATATTCCTTCTGGTTTTCTCGTGTTGTTTGACACATGCAAAGAATAATTGATGTCATGTTTATTCTGTAAACTAAACTACAATAAAGTTAATTGGAAAAAAACTACTCAGGCGCCAACAAAACCACATTTTATTAATCAACAATAGCATAGAAAAATCTGATCTTTCAACCTGACATATTCCAGCACCCTCAGATTGCTCAGGATCAGAAAGAACATTATTTTATTGTAATAGCCGGTATAGGTACCGGATGTACTCGGGAGGTCAGATCGGCACCTGCACCTGTTGACGACGTCACGCCATGGCAACGCCACTCGGACAATGAACATTTGTGTGCGATGTGCATCCCTCAGACTTATTATGATTGTATTGTCAATTTCACTGTTGGGAGAAGTGAAGCCGCTGCGAGTGCCATGGCGGCCATCTTACGTTGCCACTTTATTAGTGCTTATAGCTTGAAAACAATTATTTCTCTGCTTTGTTATTCTTTTCATATGTTTAAGTCCGTGGTGCTTCTTCACGGCTTTATTTTTATTTGTTGAGTCAGTTTGTCTCAAACTGTTGTCTCCATATTACAGACACAAACTGTAGATTTGAGATGGCTTCAATTGTACAGGTATAATATTGTAAGAGGATTTATTTTCATATTGTTACATGTATTTGTAGGGGATCTATTTTGTTTTTGATTTGGGGGTAAGGAATTACATTATTATAAATGAAAGTGATTGACGGAAGGATACATTGAAAAATGAGGGAGAAGCATTTGTGACGGTTGTTGTGTTGGCTGGAGAATGAGACGAGGAAATAAAGTTGTGCTGGAGATATTCCCTCTCCAAATGCTGTTTTTTCCCCCCACGACCTTCGTTTGAGTGATACACATACACTCTCGACTTCCCAAAGATACAAAGTTACGTTATGTATTAGCTTCTAAAAATTCCCACCTCCGTATTTTTTTAACAATGAATATTATTTAAACAACAAATAGCATACAAAACGTATAGAAAAAAAGAATAGGGACTGTTCTGCCCTTCAGTTGAGCTTTGGTTTGTTTAATGTTTATGCTGACTCTTAATTTGAAAGCTATGTATGGGGCCATTATCGTAGCAAAACTATTTACAAATGCATTATTGATTCTTTTGTTTACTTTTACTTGCTTATATCTGTTAATTAATTTATCTCAAGTATTGAGCAGGGGTGAAAGTGGGGAATTGGAGGCACCCTATTAAGGCAAGTTATAAAGTGTCTGAAGTCCTCTTATTTATGTTTAACAAATTTAAAACATCATCATAAATCATGCTGTTTCTACGAAGTACAGTCTCAAATGTTCTACAATTTGCGGGAACGTTTTTTGGGAGGAGTAGTATGGCAGCCTTGTGGCTTCAAAAGTCTTGGCCTATCGGCTATCTACTTTCCAATATATACAGAACAGTGAGCCGAACCATGAAAACCATAAGCAGTCAGTAATGGGCTCTGGGTGGCGGAGTGGTCCAGGACCAAGTAGCCTTGGATACAGAGTGCCGTTCGAGGCGGGCTGTCACATGGGTTGGACTTAAACGTTTGACTCCGCCCACACAGATTTTTCCAAATGGTTTAAACAATTTTTTTTCCAACAAAAATTGCAGATTTAATAAGGCTCAGTCTTTTTTTTCTAGCAGTAATATTGATGGATTGAATAAATATTTAAATACAAAATATATATTGAAACAATCAAATAAATATGTCAATAAATAATCAATGAAATATTAAAAACATTAAAACAATATTGAATTATTAATATTGAGATAAATATTGAGATAAAAAATACATCAATATTAAAATAAATAAATACTGAAATAATTGAATAAACAGTCAAGGCACTTTATTCCATTTTGGAATACACATCTTGACATTTCATTCAGAATGAGTTCTTTCTTGCACATTCTTAACCAATGGCCTTAACTTAAAAAATACATATATATTTTTAAATAATTTATTGAACAGGTCAATCAATGTAAAATATGTGAGTGGGGAAAAAAATCTCATACAAAATGACTGACGACAATTGTAGGAGCTAAACATCTCCAATATCATCACTGACTTTGAGTCGTAACACGACATGCAAGTGGAATTATTTGCAGAGGAATTTTATCAGTTGTGTAAAAGAAAGGAAAAAAAATCATGTTGTCAGACAAATGTGGCCAATAGGAAGGTTCTGTTTTGCACAATTCAGTGTTTGTATGTGATTCAGAGAATAAAACTGATCTTTTTTTCATGTCCACATGAACTCGGATCTTCTGCAGCTTCACTGGCGGATTCCAAAATTCAAATGACTCCCCAAACGTTCTGTATTCATCATCATAAAATGCAATGCTCCATGTTTTTATGTCATGTGGCAAACAAGAATCACCCCATGCCACACCCAGTACCCAGTTTCTGTTGTCTCCCACCTCAACATCCCACATGTGCGTTTGTGAGACCAAAGCAGAACCAAGCACATATTTCCACTTGGACCTCTCTGGATTGTTTGGACGCTGATGTTCTTTTTGATGACTCACACTGGTCAGATCTGCAGACAGACTGAGTACTGGATCGGCCGTGTTTGGGTCCAGTATGACGGGTCTGTAGGAGACCATCTCCTTCATTCGTTCCCACACGCTGAACTTGAGGTTGCCCACATGCTTGACTTCGTCCAGCAGAGCTCCTGAGAGCAGTTTGGGCTTGTCGGGTAGGTTCTGGATTTTGGTCATCGTATTCTTGAAGTTCTTCATGAAGGAAACGGGGTCAGAGGTCAGCTTCTCCTCTGTGCTTCTGATCGCGTCTGAGAGTGCGGCCATGTCTCTGCTGAGAGCCTGAATCTTCTCCTTCATCATCCGACTTTTCTCCTCCTCTTCCTCCCTCACAGCAGACAACCTGGCCTCCTCCTCAGCCTGCAAGAAGCGACGAAGTTCCTCGAAATCCAACTTAATCTTGTTTTCCACCTGCTCCCTCTGGACCTTGATGTACGTCGCTTGTTCATTGCAGTTGTCTCTTGTCTCAATGTAATCTTTCAGTCTTTTCTTTGCGTCCTGCAGGCCGTCCTGGAGTTTGTCTTTGTGATCTTCGTGAACTTCAATGAAGGGATAGAACTTGTGGCCAGCGTGGATTTTTGCATCTTTGCAGATGAGGCACACAAGCTCCTGGTGGTCCACACAGAAAAGTTTCAGTTTCTCCTTGTGCAAGCTGCAGATGTCGTCAGACTCCACTGAGACTTGTGAAAAGGCCTCACACATGTTCTTCAGGGCCAAGTTCAGAGGTACATCAATTGATCTAAACTCCGTCCTACAGACTGGACATGTTCGATCTCTATTTTGCTCCCACCACTGCTGTACACACGCACGACAGAAGTTGTGGCTACACGGCAGCATGACAGGATCTTTAAAGATCTCCAAACAGGTTGGACATTGGAGATTGTCCTCAGCTCGGCTGGCCATCGTTCCTTGCGAAGATACCGACTATGTCGACAAGCTTCCAACGTTCACTCTCAAGAGAGCCGCAACGCAGTCACGAGTGAAGGAAATATTTGGAAAAAGTCCCCAAGTGCACTTCCTGCTTGCGTTTTCTGACTTGACCCTGTTATCTACGATCACACAAAAACGATTTATTACCACTTGCACATAAAAAACCAAGTCCGTAATAAAAACAAAAAACAAAGCTCATCAGTTCCATCTATAGTTGACGTGAAAGAAAAGGAAGGAAAAACTGAATCCTGAATGCAAACTTGCTCAGAAAAGAAAAAAAAAGTTTAAAAAATAAGAAGAGGAGGAGAAAGGGTGTTGAAAAGAAATAGCCGCTTACCCGTCCTGCTTGGTGCTCGATGTGCAGCAAACAATGAAAAAACAAACCAAACAGCTCACCTTAAACATTAGACAAACCCACCAAACTCGCTTTACCACATTGCAAAACTCCGCGCCTCTTTTGGTAAATTTTCCTTTCAAAATGAAAACACCAACATTGAAATACAGCTTGATTTGATTGATTCTTATCTGGAACGAGTAGGTAAAATAAAAAATAAAAGAATTTCAATTTTTATTAAAACATTTGTTAAAATCTTAACTTCCTGCAGGTGCTCCCACACAAACAAGCCTCAATATGTCAGTGTAAAAAAACAAATATTAATCACTATCAATATGATCAATGTGCCACGTCAAACCCTTTTTATCATGTTTTGAATAAAACATCACATCACTTATTTCCAGAAAAATCACAGTTCCATGAAAAATTTAGTGAGAAGCTTTTATTATATACATAGTCAGAAACACATTGTAGCATAAATTCAAAAAAAGTTGTTCTGTCCTCTGACACTCAATCCTTCATTGACCAGATCACAAGTCTCAAGAGATCATGTTAGCTGTTGCTTGCAGGGGACCAGCGTGCTTACTGGAGGTCATGAACCTGACAAGGTTCAAACTAAGACAACACAGACATCAAAGATCCCAGTACACTCAAACGCATCTGGGGGCATGAAAGTTTGCATAACAGGTGTTAGTAACGAAGAACTTGCATACCAACCAGTACTTGCAGGTTTATAAAGAGTAATACTTGTGTCCAACAGCATACTCATGTTTTTTTTTTTACCCTGTAACGATACCACTCCCACAAAAGGTCCTTGTGTCTTACATTATTCAGGAGGACAAGGATTTTGCCAGGGAAAATAAATCTGCTGAACTCCCCCTTCTCACCTCTTAAGATCACAACGTGGTCCACTGTGACCTTATTTCATTATGAGTTGGGTGAGCTCTTTTTGATGAGAATGCATATCCAGCCAAAAATAGTCCAATTGTGAAATAATACTGACAGTGATGCAGCAAACATATGCTTAGTGCGGCTTTTTGTGACATTCCATTATTGTATGTGATTATCCTTGTTATAATATCCTGTATCATAATGTGCAAAAAAGTGTTAGATAAAAAAATATGTAAAATTATGACTTTTTATTGTTAACTTCCAATGTAGAAATTCCTTAAAATGCAATCAAGGACACTTCAGTTCTTCTGTTCACAGCACGTAACTTGTGCCCAGTCAGGTAAGACCACAGCTTCAGCAAGTTTGGAGGGAAAGTGAAATTCTTGTGATTCAATGTTTAAAAAAAACAACAACCATTAAATAATAAGGAAATTGTTAAATATTGGTCAATATAGCAAAATGGCACAAAATGTAAACATGTTGTGCAAAACTTAGGATATTCCCAAAATTAAACAAAGCTAACCATCCATATACTAAGATATTATGGGTAGGGAATGTTGCGGAACTAGAACAGGCGTGTTGTTGAAGTTTTTTTTGTGTGTTTTTTTAACCCTCCCTTGCGGTGACTCTTGGCTCAGCCAGCGAGTTGTGAATGATGCTGCTGATGGAGTTTACTCCCTCTCCTTCCAAAAATGTGTGGTGGTCGCCCTCAATGACGTGGACTGACACTTTGCCGTCACATACCTGAAAAAAAAAACACAATATGATATGTAATATGTAAATACATGTCAGCATAGTGATACTTGATTACTACGTTACCTCGCCCAGCTTGTAGTCGACCTCTCACCTGTGTATAGGCTGCCACGTATGAGTGCGATCCATCAAACAGGAAGAGATTCTCCACGGGCAGTTTCTGGTTCTGCAACTGAGTGCACATTTCAAACGCCACGCAGGCGCCAAATACATCATCATACAAAAATATGGTAATTTGTCTTAGAAGAGAAGGTGAAAGATATTGTTAGAGTAGACAATATTAAGTATTGTACTCTTTGCGTGTTCAATTAACTGAATGGTGAGATCATGGTGAAGAAGTCCCTTTGCAAAGGTATTATAATTATCAGAAGCTTCTGGTGACAAAAGCTGACGACACTGAAGCCGTGTTCTATCAGGTTGTCCGGCTCTCCGTCACATCCTTATTTATTAAAAAGTGGGCGAATACGAAATGTCTCCACCCATCAGCCCACAGTACATTTGGTTACAACTCAGTGAATACAAGAGAATCTGTTCCCATGGGTATAAATCAGATTAGAGAAAAACAATAATAATAAGCCTGTGACTCCCTTCTTCCGACCGGCAGAGACCGGCCCTCCCATTAAAGATAGCAAATGTACAAACCCGTTGCCCTTTCTCTCATGAAAGTAACACAGATAAGAATACAATTCTATTCATTGAGCCATACTGCTATAACTAAATCCAAAACGGCTAAAATATAAATTGAAACTAAAAAAACAATGTTAATAACTCATCATTATCCTCATGTATCACTGACAGTACCTTTGGTGCACTGCAAGCCATAGCAAGGCACGCTAAGCTTGGAGGCAAGTGTCTTGAAGGCAGCAATAGAACCCTCTATTGGGTGGACAAGGAACAGCGGCCTTTCTTGGCTCTGCACATCATTGAGGGATGCCACGGTGGGACCATCTGGGTTGACTAATAGCTCTGTCAGATTAGACTCCGACAAGGTTCGAATGACGTCCTTTTTCGCTGGAGCATGGAAATGTTTAAAACAGTGAATAAAAAAAAAAGTGAGTTCATTTAAAGTTTCTTTAACGCCACAAAAATTTTTTTAACGGGTGATTAATGTCCGCCCCTTTCTTGGAAAGCCTGTACCAGGGGAATTCCAGTCTCAACACAGCAGACACGTGAACATCAAAATTTAGCACTAATAAAATTAATAATAATGCATATATTTGTGGAGTCTGGGGTCAAGTTGTATTGTACAATTTCACAAATTACTTCATGTTAAAGATTAGATAGCTCTTAATATGAAAAGAAAAATGCACTGCGTTGTCAGCAATGTCTTACAAATGCAATTGTGCCATCTAGTGGCAGAAGATGGCCTCAACACAAATCAATCACACTTGTTTTTAATTTTAACTAAATTTTATGAATTATTATGAAATGACTGTATCAATGACTAAATAATGCAGCCACATTTCTAAAATTTTCCCCAATTTTATGTTAACAAGAGTATGAAAATGAGAAAAAAATATATATTGTACATTTAGAACAGATATAAAATGTGCCATTAATCATGAGTTAACTATTAAAGTCATGCGATTAATTATACCTAAAAATTATAATCAACTCACGCACATACAAAAAAAGAGGAAAAAAAAGAGAGAGCAATGATGATGACATGTCGGATCGGCAAAATTACCGAATGAACAATACTGAGCTCTCTCTCTCTCTCTCTCTCTCTCTCTCTCTCTCTCTCTCTCTCTCTCTCTCTCTCTCTCAAAAAAAATATATAATAATTTTTTTAATCATCTGGCACCCCTAAAAAAATACACCTTTTGAATTTGCAAGCAACAAAGAACAGTATGATGTCAATTCAGATATGTAATGTTACCATTTGAACTTTCTGGCTTCTTATTGGACAGTTCACGGAGCTTGTTGATGGTAAGCTGCCGGATCTCCCTCATGGCCATAACGATGTCGTAGTCAAGCTCAAGAGTCTGGCGAACTTCCACACCCATCAACGAGTCCAGGCCCAAGTCGGCTAATGAAGCATCGGCATTCAGGCTACTGACATCTCGCACGCCTAAGGAGGAGGTGCATTAGATCGGTGGGTGTGGTCACCACATTTATCAAACCAAAATGATCCATTTTCATTCCATACATTAATATCCAAAATCAACTTTCAATAAATGATGCAATTATTTTTGGATTGTTGGTATTTATAAGTAATAGCGAATTATTGCCTAACCACTGAACTGAATATATTACTGGAGTCAGATACATGCCCACGCAAGCCATTGAAGCCACAGGGGGGCCATCTTGTTCCTCCCATCTCTCGAGCAAACTACTGTATCAACTATACGTATAGGTACAGATTAGACATATAGCCTGAAGCTCGTAGGCTCTTAGTATAGGGCGGGGGGGGGGGTTGGTGTGTGTGTGTGTGTGTGTGGGGGGGGGGGGGTTGTGGCTGGGTGGTCACTATTTTTTAACAAGTAAAAAATAATAATAATAAAGTGGACGGTATGTGCTGCTTTGAAGACCCCCTTTTTTTTCTATCGCTCAGTTCCTTAGACCCCAATATTAGCTCTTTGACTGCCATAAACGTTATAAAACGTTTAGCATAAACCTAGGGAAGGGCGCCGAGGACGTTAAAAGACGTCCCCTATGTTTTTTTTTTTTTTTCAAAAACGGGTGCAGGAAAGCCTTGGGCAGCTGTGCTGAAAGTATCAGGCAGATATGATTAGTCAAAGACTCGTTTTGGCCCCTAGAGGGCAGCGATGACTCTCTTTGCACAAGGTTGGATGGGCCGCCCACCGTGGGCGTCAGTAGAAGACGTGAGGCGGAGCTAGAGTGTTGAGGAGACAATGGCTGATCCAAGCCACAATGGCTTGACCAAGCAACCGGTTACAAGCAGCTCACGCTTGAGCATTTTTTTCAAAGACGGAAAGCATCAATCAATACTAAAAAGCGCATTGATGTCAACGATGATGATGACAACGAGCTCTACGCCAAAGTTGGAAGCTTTGGCGTGACTGTTATGAACACGTAGTAAGCCTCACCGGTAAGCGCGGCTAGCGCGGCTAGCGCTGCTAAGGCCGGAAAACGCGCACAATAGCCGGCCGGGTACTTCTACACAATCGGACATTCGATCGGGCGATGGAGAGTTGGCATCGACCAATGCAGATTGATGATGATGATGATGAGGACTCCGAGCTCTACGCCAAAGTTGGAAGCTTTGGCGTGACTGTTATGAACACGTAGTAAGCCTCACCGGCTTAGCGCGGCTAGCGCTGCTAAGGCCGGAAAACGCGGAGCTGCACAAGCGGACATTCGATCGGACAATGAAGAGTACCCCGAGTCCAATGCATATTCATCGGAGGAGCGGGTACAGTCTGATCACGGAGAAGACACTGTTTCTGGACTACGATGCCACCATGAATGGAGTGGATAAAATGGATCAGAACATCTCCTACCACCCGGTATAGCAACTGAAGGACGCGAGGAAGCGAGACGTAACACCACCGTAACGTAACCGTAGCATGATCCTGATATTAGACTTGATGACACACTGCAGTATATACTTGCTATTCCCCGGAAAAAAACGGCCTGCAAGAAAGTGGCGCACGCGAAGAGGCAATCTTGTGCAAATGCTGTTGCGTCTCTTTGCACGCAGGAGAGTGTTACAAAAAGAAAAACTGTCGTTGAAACATCCACATATTTGTAAATAGCACCACAGTTGCACACATTTGTAAATAGTTTGCCAAATTGTTGTCAAATTGTTACACTGTTGAATGTAAATAAACGTATTTTGCTATCAAAAAACACTTTTTCATTCTTGGTGGTAGTGTTTTATAGAAGTAAAGCACTATTTAGGTGTTTGTGGCATCATTCATGGACAAAAAGAAGTGTAAAATTCACTAGAATGCATGAAATAATATCGTTTCACTAAAAGCTTGATTTCTCCATATTTTGGTCCAAAACAGGCGAAATTGGTTCAAACTAACCATTTTCTATTGTTGATTACTAAAGAACGGAATAAGGTAGAAACAAACTTCTGATGAAAGATGAAAGTCCAATCTTTCATTTGGTAGTACGTGTGTTTCCATAGTCCAAACAGAACATTTTCTGTGGACCTTGAAAGATCAGTCAAAATGCTTAAATCGGCTGGCACTGGCGGCATCCCTTTTCTGAAAACGTCTGGCAGTCAAAGAGTTAGATTTGGCAGAGGCATCTTTTGTTGAATTACAGTTATAATTCTTTAATAAAAAATAAATAAATAAAAGTTTCCTCCTGTAAACGTAAATAATTAAGGCAAGTTGTAAATCCTCTTATTTATGTTTAATAAATTTAAAACATCATCAAAAATCATGCTGTTCAGTACTCAGTACTGTCTCAAATGTTCTACAATTTGCGAGAAATGTTTTTGGGGAAGAGTAATATGGCAGCCTCGTGACTGTAGTACAAGGGGTAACTGTCACATTTGGATGGGTTTCTTTCAAAGTGTGAAGATTGAAAATCTTTATTCATTACACAATATGATTTAGTGAATGAAAAGCTTCGCTGTTTTGCGTATAATTTACAAATTTGGGATGTTGAATTGAATTGAATTTGAATCACTTTCTTAATTTTGGAGGAGAAAAAAGGGATTTTTTTTCTATAAAAACCTATTTCAGCATCCAAAATTCAAGATATCTGACTATATCCACAAGTATACAATTTTTTTAATTTTTTTTTAGAAAGTTCCCCAGTGGCCTAATGAATAAGACACTTTCCTCCTAAACCAGGGATTGTGGGGTTGGGGGTGTTTCTGCAGTGGGAGTTAATCTTATGGTGGAAGATTTACAGTAAATCTGCCAGCCATGGAATTTAACACATACTCTAAAAAAAGTTGGGTCAAATAATGGACCAATCCACATTATGGGTCAATTTGACCCAACTTTCTGCGTTGTTTTATACAAAATGACCCAATTTTTTAACCCAAGTAAAGGATCTGAGCAACATCTATGAGTTGTTTTACACTAAAAGACCCATTTAATGACTCAAAGTTGGGTCAAATTGATCCAAGTAGAGGATCGGTCAATTTTTTACCCATAGTTGGGTTATTTTTGATCCAACTGTTTTTAGAATGTACAGCTCCAAAAGTACAAGTAGAGTAGAGAAAAAAATGAATTATTTTGTCAAACCAATTTCAGCAAACCAAAAAGTATACAATATTTTTTATTAAGAAACGGCCCCAGTGGCCTAATGAATAAGGCACTGGCCTCCTAAGCAAGGAATTGTGTGTTCAAGTCCCATCTGGGGTGTGTTTGGAGTGGGTGTTGATCTTACGATGGAAGATTTACAGTAATGCTGCCAGACAGGAAATATGATGCACAGCTCCAAAAGTACAAGGGGTAATTGTCACATTAGAATGGGTTTCATTCAAAGTATGAAGTTTGAAAATCTTTGTTCGTTACACAATATGATTTAGGTGTCAAACACCGGTCCTCGAGGGCACTACAGGTTTTTGGATGTTTCCCTTCTCCAACACAGCTGATATATGATCAGCTCATCAGCAAGCTCTGCATAAACCGGAGAACGATCCTGTTGACTGGAATCAGCTTGTGTTGGAAGTGAGAAACCTCCAAAACCTGCAGGACTGAGGACCGAGATTGCCCACTTCTGTACTAACGTCAGATATACAACACAAGTGCTAACAAGTAAGTGCTTCTGAATCGTTCCAGTGTGCTAATCCGTTTCCACTGATTTTTATTTTTTAGTTTATTCGTATTCCACGCAGTTTTGTCCACCGCGGCTCACGTCGATGTTTGCTTTTGTGCGTGCGCCTCAAACCAACCAACACGCTCGCGAAGACGACGAAGACGCTGATGCAAGTAAAGTTGGTTGAACACCACCCAGGGATGATGAAAGAATGAAGGTGCCCCAGACTCACAGCGGGGGAGGCGCCCTGCGAGAAGAGGCAGCAGGACCCTCCCAACCAAATAACAGGCTACAAGTACAGACGATGCTGCTAAAACCTACTCTCGGCGTGCGTGTGTGTGCCCCCCCGCCCCCAACAATTCAGGCAAAAATAAATACATAATTATAATAAAAATAATGAGACGAAATTAGTGGCTACATGATCAAATTGGGTAACTATCTCGGCTGCACCTCCTGTCATAAAGCAACTTGGTGTCCAAGCAATTAAAAAAAAAAGAGTCAATGTTTTAGTTATCTTCAAAGTATATTCCATATCAATGTGCACAATGTAGGCGTCATTTGGACTTATTTATGTTACTTATTTATATCATTTAAGTTATAATGTTATGTTCTGATCTAAAGTATAGTTAAAATTGAGGTTTTGCATTTGGATGTAAGGGAATGAGGGATAAATATTATTAGGAGATGCAGCTTGGGGTTACAATATGCTGGTGTTTTTGTTTAATGTTATTTTGCACATGATAGTACTGTATTACAAGAGGGAAACCAGGGCCACAATAAAGTACTATCAAGTGGAAAATGAGGGCCACCAGACCCCAAAACAAAGAGCTGATAGCAAGCACCAAGAAAGCCTGTGTTTCCAGGACCCCCAGGCAATGCTACGGCGCATCAAGGCAGCTGATTAAGACAAAGGGAATCCAACCATCTAGTGAAGATTGACATATCATTTTGAAAATATCATCCATCCATCCATTTCTTCACGTCATTCGAATTTTTTTAGATCGACAACATTCGATACGTATCTTGATACGGTTTAATTGGAGAGATTTACACCCCTAATATATATAAATTAGGAATTCTAAATGAAATAGTGTAGAGTATTAAATAAATATTCTGATAAATATTGAAATGAACAAGCAGCTATTAGATTGATAACATCTTGAAATAATTGAATTAATATTCACATTAATGGGGGATATCAAAAACATATTTTACAAAGTAATATAACTGAATACATATTGAAATAAGGGAAATAGTGAACTAAAAAAGGAAATAATGGAATAAATATTTAAAAAATACATATATTTATATTTAAGTATTAAGCAGTAATATTGATGGATTGAATACATATTTAAATATAAAATATATATTGAAATAATCAAATAAATATGTAAATAAATAATCAATGAAATATTAAAAACATTAAAACAATATTGAATTATTAATATTTTTCTAAATATTGAGATACAAAATACATCAATATTAAAATAAATAAATACTGAAATAATTGAATAAACAGTCAAGGCACTTTATTCCATTTTGGAAACACAACATGACATTTCATTCAGATTGAGTTATTTCTTGCACATTCTTAACCAATGGCCTTAACTTCAAAAATACATATATAATTTTTTAAAGAATTTATTGAACAGGTAAATCAATGTAAAATATGTGAGTGGGGAAAAAAATCTCATACAAATTGACTGACGACAATTGTGGGAGCAAAACATCTCCAATATCATCACTGACTTTGAGTCGTAACACGACATGCAAGTGGAATTATTTGCAGAGGAATTTTATCAGTTGTGTAAAAGAAAGGAAAAAATTTCATGTTGTCAGATAAATGTGGCCAAGAGGAAGGTTTTGTTTTGCACAATTCAGTGTTTGTATGTGATTCAGAGAATGAAACTGATCTTTTGTTCATGTCCACGTGAACTCGGATCTTCTGCAGCTTCACTGGCGGATTCCAAAATCCAAATGACTCCCCAAACTTTCTGTATTTATAATCACGAAATGAAATGCGCCATGCTGTCATGCTATGTGGCAAACAAGAATCACCCCATGCCACACCTAGTTCCCAGTGTCTGTTGTCTCCCACCTCAACATCCCACATGTGCGTTTGTGAGACCAAAGCAGAACCAAGCACACATATCCACTCGGACCTCTCTGGATTGTTTGGACGCTGATGTTCTTTTTGATGACTCACACTGGTCAGATCTTCAGACAGACTGAGATCCGGATCGGCCGTGTTTGGGTCCAGTATGACGGGACTATAGGAGACCATCTCCTTCATTCGTTCCCACACGCTGAACTTGAGGTTGCCCACATGCTTGACTTCGTCCAGCAGAGCTCCTGGCAGCAGTTTGGGCTCGTCGGGTAGCTTCTTGATTTTGGTCATCGTATTCTTGAAGTTCTTCATGAAAGAAACGGCGTCAGAGGTCAGCTGCTCTTCTGTGCTTCTGATCGCGTCTGACAGCGCGGCCATGTCTCTGCTGAGAGCCTGAATCTTCTCCTTCATTATCCGACTCTTCTCCTCCTCTTCCTCCCTCACAGCAGACAACCTGGCCTCCTCCTCAGCCTGCAAGAAGCGACGAAGTTCCTCGAAATCCAACTTAATCTTGTTTTCCACCTGCTCCCTCTGGACCTTGATGTACGTCGCTTGTTCATTGCAGTTGTCTCTTGTCTCAATGTAATCTTTCAGTCTTTTCTTTGCGTCCTGCAGGCCATCCTGGAGTTTGTCTTTGTGATCTTTGTGAACTTCAATGAAGGGACAGAACTTGTGGCCAGCGTGGATTTTTGCATCTCTGCAGATGAGGCACACAAGCTCCTGGTGGTCCACACAGAAGAGTTTCAGTTTCTCTTTGTGCAAGCTGCAGATATCGTCAGACTCCACTGAGGCTTGTGAAAAGACCTCACATATGTTCTTCAGGGCCAAGTTCAGAGGTACATCAATTGATCTAAACTCCGTCCTACAGACTGGACACGTTCGATCTCCTTTCTGCTTCCACCACTGCTGTACACACGCACGACAGAAGTTGTGACTACACGGCAGCATGACAGGATCTTTAAAGCTCTCCAAACAGGTTGGACATTGGAGATGGTCCTCAGCTCGGCTGGCCATCATTCCTTGCGAAGATACCGACTCTGTCGACAAGCTTCCAACGTTCACTCTCAAGAGAGCCGCAGCGCAGTCATGAGTGAAGGAAATATTTGGAAAAAGTCCCCAAGTGCACTTCCTGCTTTCGTTTTCTGACTTGCCTGCAGCCACACCCTGTTATCTACGATCACACAAAAACGATTTATTAACACTTGCACATAAAAAAATAATATTTATCCAACATCAGAGTAAAACCAAGTCCGTAATAAAAACAAAAAAAAAAGCACATTAGTTCCATCTATAGTCGACGTGAAAGAAAAGGAAGGAAAAACTGAGTCCTGAATGCAAACTTGCTCAGAGAAGAAAAAAAAAGTTAAAAAAATAAGAAGAAGAGGAGAAAGGATGTTGAAAGGAAATAGCCGCTTACCCGTCCTGCTTGATGCTCGATGTGCAGCAAACAATGAAAAAACAAACCAAACAGCTCACCTTAAACATTAGACAAACCCACCAAACTCGCTTTACCACATTGCAAAACTCCGCGTCTCTTTTGGTAAATTTTCCTTTCAAAATGAAAACACCAACATTGAAATACAGCTTTCAATTTTTATTAAAATCTTAACTTCCTGCAGGTGCTCCCACACAAACAAACCTCAATGTGTCAGTGTAAAAAACTTATATTAATCACTATCAATATGATCAATGTGCCACGTCAAACCCTTTTTACCATGTTTTGATTAAAACATCACATCACTTATTTCCAGAAAAATCAGTTCCATGAAAAATTTAGTGAGAAGCTTTTATTATATACATAGTCAGAAACACATTGTAGCATAAATTCAAAAAAAGTTGTTCTGTCCTCTGACACTCAATCCTTCATTGACCAGATCACAAGTCTCAAGAGATCATGTTAGCTGTTGCTTGCAGGGGACCTGCGTGCTTACTGGAGGTCATGAACCTGATAAGGTTCAAACTAAGACAACACAAACATCAAAGATCCCAGTACACTCAAACGCATCTGGGGGCATGAAAGTTTGCATACAACAGGTGTTAGTAATGAAGAACTTGCGTACCAACCAGTACTTGCAGGTTTATATAGAGTAATACTTGTGTCCAACAGCATACTCATGTTTTTTTTTTTTACCCTGTAACGATACCACTACCACAAAAGGTCCTTCTGTCTTACATTACTCAGGAGGACAAGGATTTTGCCAGGGAAAATAAATCTGCTGAACTCCCCCTTCTCACCTCTTAAGATCACAACGTGGTCCACTGTGTCCTTATTTCATTATGAGTTGGGTGAGCTCTTTTTGATGGGAATGCATATCCAGCCAAAAATAGTCCAATTGTGAAATACTGACAGTGATGCAGCAAACATGTTTAGTGCGGCTTTTTGTGACATTCCATTATTGTATGTGATTATCCTTGTTATAATATCCTGTATCATAATGTGCAAAACAGTGTTAGATAAAAAAATATGTAAAATTATGACTTTTTATTGTTAACTTCCAATGTAGGAATTCCTTAAAATGCAATCAAGGACACTTCAGTTCTTCTGTTCACAGCACGTAACTTCTGCCCAGTCAGGTAAGACCGCAGCTTCAGCAAGTTTGGAGGGAAAGTGAAATTCTTTTGATTCAATGTTTAAAAAAAAACAACAACCATTAAATAATAAGGAAATTGTTAAATATTGGTCAATATAGCAAAATGGCACAAAATGTAAACATGTTGTGCAAAACTTAGGATATTCCCAAAATTAAACAAAGCTAACCATCCATATACTAAGATATTATGGGTAGGGAACGTTGCGGAACTGGATGTGTTGTTGAAGGTTTTTTTTTTTTTAACCCTCCCTTGCGGTGACTCTTGGCTCAGCCAGCGAGTTGTGAATGATGCTGCTGATGGAGTCCACTCCCTCTCCTTCCAAAAATGTGTGGTGGTCGCCCTCAATGACGTGGACTGACACTTTGCCGTCACATACCTGAAAAAAAATAACACAATATGATATGTAATATGTAAATACATGTCAGCATAGTGATACTTGATTACTACGTTACCTCGCCCAACTTGTCGTCGGCTCCCAGGCTTTGTCCGTATTCGCTGCTGGTTTTGGCACGCAGTAGCAACACGTTGCCGTTGTATTTGGTAGCGGGAACATAACTGTCGGCTGCCTTCAACTTGCTGTAAAATGTGGAGGCCGCAAAGTTCAGCAAGTCCCGACTCATATTATTGTGCGTGGATGTTATGAGGTCCACGGCCATGTTGACACGAGCCTCCAAGTCCGTCAGCGGCAGAAGCGTGTCCAGAAGCTGGTGACAAAGCGAGAGAGACGAAAACAAGTTTGTGATAAAGGGCTGGTAAAGAAAAATGTGATGATGCCACAGATGTGGTGGTGCTCGTTTACATGCCAGAAAGTTGTTTACCTTGCTGTACTCCGTGTCCTTAAACTGTTGGATGAAGGCGCACATGGCTTCCGTTTCAGCCTCAGATTCTTTGTCTGGGGTCAGCTTGGCCCTGTAGCTCTGAAAAACCAAAAACTTTGTTAAATGTCATTTCCCTCACAAGATGGATAAAGTTTTTCATCTATTTATCGATCCATCTATCCATAGAGGGTACAAAAAAATCTACACACCCTTATTCAGGTTTTCTGCAGGTGTCATCAATTAAGGTTTTTATTTTTACAAAATACGTTTAATGACTTCATGCTTTTTAATGACCCGAGAAAACCCTGCTAATGCTGATCACTGCTTTCTGAGAGATCTTAAAGAAACCTTCTCTTAAATTTTGTCCAGAACTAAATCATTTTGTGCGAGTGTATTTCCACCTCTCGCCTGTGTATAGGCTGCCACGTATGAGTGCGATCCATCAAACAGGAAGAGATTCTCCATGGGCAGTTTCTGGTTCTGCAACTGAGTGCACATTTCAAACTAAATAAATAGTAAATAATTGGTCCCGGCACCTCCTGGACCAGATCATTTATGGACAGAACTCTGCGTGAACTTCCAAACATTCCTGATACATAGATAACTCAGAAACAACTTAGACATCTCTTTCCCAGAGAAGAGAACAATGGACTATAGCTTGAATAACATATGAATTAACTGTTATCTTATTACACAGCTCTAACTAATATCAAAACGGTTAAAATATAAATCGAAACAGTAAAACAATGTTAATTATGTTAACATTCCTTCAATTGGGCTCGAAAGAGCCCAAAATAAACATTTAAAAAATTTTTTTTTAGAGGATCAACATGAGAATGTGACAGCGTTTGAAGATGTTTTCCCACCTCGAAGCCATCTCGTGATGAAGTTCTTTGTTGAATGAAAAGAGTATAGTGTTAGTTTTTTCTTCTTCTTTAAGGACCTCAGGGTAGACTGCCCAAGGTTCTTTTGTTTGTCACCGGGATTATTCTGCCCGCAAATGTGACTCCTCGTGGAATGATGCCTTGTAGAGGGTCAGCTGATATGATTCAGCAAATGTTGTTTTCCCAGTCTGAGGTGGTGAGATTGATGAGCCTGGGATGGATCCGGCGGCCTTGTAGACCAGATGTGGAATGATGTCTCCCCCTCCTTTGGACAGTTGAACTCCAGATAACCTCTCCCTCACCTCTGGGATCCAGACCCTCTGGGTGCAAAACATTTTCGTTTAGTCACTTATAAACATACATATTCTTTATTTGGAAAGAGCATCTTGTAGTTTTTGTTAGTTGGGATTAGTAAATGTTACTTGATTAAAATCGTAGGTCCTGTGCTGTTGGAACAGGAAAAGGTCTATTTGTGTGACATTGAAATAGAGCCCAGCCTTTTGACTGAGTTTAATGACATTCACACATTCATTAATACAACAGAAAGAGCTTGCAAATATTTATTTTTCAAATGGGTTTAATCGTCTGATCAAAATTTTTCTAGGAAACCCATATAATAGTATGTAATGTTTTACCATGATATTTACTGTTCTAGATTTGCATGAATGTGCCTTTAGCCACCCTGAAAGGAAACATTTTACCAGCAAATCATATATATCATCTCAACCCAGAAACATCACGCCGGCCGGATTGTGAACACACTGGGGAGAGGCTCATATATTCATACTATTCTATCTTTTGCAAACACTGGGCTCAAAGCATTGCATTTTCAATTGTTTCTGAGATAAAATATATAATATAATTACCTTCATTTGGCGATATGCTTCATTATTGTCTCCTCTTCAAACTTACTTTTCTGTCACAGCTTGATCCTCCTCTGTAGATTTATCACATTCAGACTGTGGATTATCACTTCAGAATCACCCACAGTCAGTTGGGGTATAGACCGATACCCCGCAACCTTTTCATTTTTTAATCTACTAATTCGTCTACATTGACACAACGTGGTAGTTTTAGAACCCAGACGCAGAGATAGAGGTTGAGGCTGAAGCAGCTTTTATTAAACAAAACAAAAGCGCCTCATTGAGAGGGAAAAAACAAAAGCCATTCAAGGTTAAACTAAAGGCGCTCCAAAAGGGAGGAAGTCTAAACTACAATCAAAACAAAATCACTCCTTAACTAAAACAATACTGTGGCTATTCAAAGTTACAAACCAAAGTTCTCTCAAGGGACAGGGCAACAAGGCTGTGGACGGTAACTGGCTTTAGTGGCTCTGACGAAAACACTTAGGCACAAGACAGGGGAGACGCAGACCATTTAACACATGAGGGTAATGGGAAACAGGTGGACACAATCAGGAATCAGGGTTGACACTGACACCACACGAGGAAGTGACCTGAAATGAAAGGAGTCAGAATTTTCAAAATAAAACAGGAAATGACAGGACAACCTCACCGCGGTGTGACAGTACCCCTCCCTCTAGGGCCGACTCATGACGGCCCAGGATGGTCAGGATGATCCCTATAGAAATCCTCAATTGGAGAGTCATCCATAATGAAGCGGGAAGGAACCCACTGTCTCTCCTCGGGCCCATACCCCTCCCAGTCCACCAAGAACTGCTTGCCCCGGCCCCGTTTGCGGACGGCCAGCAGTCGCTTCACTTTGTAGACGGGACCCCCATCCACAATCACAGGAGGCGGCGGGGGCGAAGGAGCCGGAACCAGGGAACTCTCCCTGACTGGCTTGACTTGGCTAACGTGGAACGTTGGGTGAACACGAAGGGACCGAGGCAGGCGAAGACGGACAGCGGCCGGGTTGATCACCTTGGAGATGGGGTACGGGCCCACAAACCGTGGTGCCAACTTTTGGCATGGCACCTTCAAGTGAAGGTTTTTGGAGGACAGCCACACTTTATCCCCCGGCTGGTATGCTGGAGCAGGTCTCTTCTTCCGGTCAGCTGTTCGCTTGCCTCTGTCCCTCTGGCGCTCCAGTACCTGCCGAGCGGCTGCCCAGATGCGATGGCAGCGACGGACCAAGGCATGGGCAGAAGGAACAGAGGCCTCAGACTCCAGGTTAGCAAAAAAGGGGGATCGTAGCCAAAAACGCATTTGAATGGGGTGAGTCCTGTGGCAGAGGTAGGCAGGGAGTTATGGGCAAGCTCAACCCAGACCAGGTGTTTGCTCCACGTTGCAGGATTCTGGGAGACAAGGCACAGTAGACCGGTTTCTAACTGTTGGTTGAGGCGTTCAGACTGGCCATTAGCCTCAGGGTGGTACCCTGAGGTTAGGCTGGCTTTGGCGCCGATTAAGCGGCAAAACTCCCTCCAGAAACGAGACACAAACTGGGGCCCTCGGTCCGACACAATGTCTCTAGGGAACCCATGAACTCGAAAGACGTGGTTAATCATGACCTCAGCCGTTTCCTTGGCTGAGGGAAGCTTAGGCAAGGCAATGAATCTGACCATTTTAGAAAATCTGTCGACTACAGTGAGAACTGTGGTTTTACATCGGGAGATGGGGAGTCCTGTGACAAAATCCAGGGATATTTCTGCCCATGGTCTGGAAGGAATGGGAAGGGGCTGCAGCAGGCCCATGCGCAATCTGGTGGATGTCTTATTTCGGGCACATACCGAGCAGGCCTCGATGTACTCCCGGACCTCCGGCTCCATGGAAGGCCACCAGAATCGCCGGGAGATGGCGTACATTGTCCGTCGGACTCCCGGATGACAGGAAAGAAGCGAGGTGTGGGCCCAATGGATCACCTGTGGGCGCAGCTGCACTGGGACAAATAGTCTATTAAGCGGGCATCCATTTGGTGGAGTTGCCTCACCGTTGGCTTGTTTAACATCCCTCTCGATTTGCCATGTCACGGCTCCAATCACACAGTTCGGCGAAAGGATGGTCTCTGGTTCCTTAGCTGCAGGCTCGGGCTCATAGAGACGGGACAAGGCGTCGGGCTTGACGTTACGAGACCCCGGCCTGTAAGTGAGAGAGAAGGAAAAACGGTTAAAGAACAGCGCCCACCTGGCCTGGCGTGGGTTAAGTCTCTTGGCTTTGCGTATGTACTCCAGGTTCTTGTGATCGGTCCAGACCACAAACGGATGCTTCGCCCCCTCAAGCCAGTGCCTCCATTCTTCCAAAGCAATCTTGACAGCCAGAAGCTCTCTGTCCCCAACATCATAGTTTCGTTCAGCCTTGGATAGTCGTCGAGACAAGAAGGCGTAGGGATGCATCTTTCCATCCTTCTCTGCACGCTGAGACAGGACAGCTCCGATCCCCTCATTGGACACGTCCACTTCTACAACAAATTGCCGCTGTGGATTTGGCATTGTGAGGATTGGTGCTGTGACAAAGCGTTGTTTGAGTGCTTGAAATGCGGCATCTGCCTCCGGTGACCAGCTGTACCTCACCAGAGGGGAGGTGAGGGCAGCTATTGCGCTGAACCCTCTGATGAAGCGTCTGTAAAAGTTGGCAAACCCGAGGAATTGCTGAACCTTCTTGCGGCTATAAGGTGTGGGCCACTCCCTCACGGCACTAGTTTTAGCCAGATCCATCTGTACCTTCCCAGGGGCTATGACAAAGCCCAGGAAGGAGACGGTTTTGGCATGAAAAACACTTTTCTCTGCCTTGACATATAGTTTGTTCTCAAGCAGTCTTTGAAGAACCTTGGAAACATGGATTTGATGTGTGGCTAGATCTGACGAGTATATAAGTATGTCGTCTAAATAAACATACACAAACTGGTCCAGAAAGTCTCTCAACACGTCATTAATCATGGCCTGGAAAACCGCAGGAGCATTAGTGAGACCGAAGGGCATGACTAGGTACTCGTAATGGCCACTAGGTGTATTAAACCCGGTTTTCCATTCATCCCCCTCCCGGATCCTAATGAGATGGTAGGCATTGCGCAAATCCAATTTGGTAAAGATCGTAGCTTGTTGAAGATTTTCAAACACGGAAGACATGAGAGGAAGGGGGTAGCGGTTCTTTATTGTAATGTCATTAAGGAGGCTATAGTCTATACAAGGCCGTAAGGAACCATCCTTTTTCCCCACAAAAAAGAAACCTGCTCCCGCTGGTGATGAGGAAGGACGAATCAGTCCAGCCTTCAGGGAAGTCTCGATGTATTCCTTCAGGGCCGCCTTCTCTGGTCCTGAAACAGAATATAGGCGTCCCTTGGGAATGGTGGAACCTGGAACCAGCTCTATGGCACAGTCATAGGCACGATGGGGTGGGAGCGACATGGCTTTGGTCTTGTTGAAAATCTCCTGGAGGTGATGGTAGCAAGAAGGGACGATGCTCAAATTTGGGTATTCAGAGTCTGTGAAGGAATTAACAGAAATGTGATTAACAGTCGTGATGTCCACTTCTCGAATTGGCGAACCAACCCCATGGCTCACACAATTCTTCCCCCATCCCAGAACTTCGCCAGTCAACCAGTTTACATGGGGGTTGTGTTCACACAACCATGGGTGTCCTAGGACCAGAGTCTGTGAAGGAGACTGAAACACATGAAAAACTAGGTGCTCCTTATGTTTTCCAACTTGGAGCTGGATGGGTTCTGTGATGTGTGTAATGGTGAATAACTCACTTCCATTTAGTGCCCTAGCCTTAATGGGCTTAATTAGTGTCTCAGTCTTGGCTCCAAAATGTCTCACAAGCCCCCAGTCTATCAGGCTCTCATCAGCCCCAGAATCTATCAGGGCATGGAGGTCTGTGGGAGTGGTGCGGTGAATGATTCTTACTGGTGTGAGTTTTCTTGGAACCGACACTGGAGTTGTAACTTGACTCACCGTTTGGGTCCTTTTGGCTGGGCAGGCGGCCACGAGATGATCTCGGTTACCGCAGTAAAAGCACAGACCTTCCAGCTTTCGGCGCAGTCTCTCCTCCAGCGAAAGCCGCGCTCTGCCCAGTTGCATGGGCTCCTCCTCTCGCCCCAAGGGAACGGGTTGGCGCTGAACCGCCGAAGAACCGAGAGGAGCTGACACACCTGGTGCTTGGAAGAGCGGGGATCCCTCCATCGTCCTTGGCCGGCGACCGCAGCTCTGCGTCAACTCCTGCAGCCGATGATCCGTCCGTATGGCAAGGGCGATGAGGGAGTCCAAATCCGGTGGCAGATCGACTGAGATGAGCAGCTCTTGGATGGACGTTGCCAGGCCCTTGAGGAAGACGTCAGAGAGCCGTGGAGTTCCAGCCACTCTCTGCCGCGAGAGTGCGGAAGCGGATGGCATAGTCGCTCACGGAGTCCTTTCCTTGAATCAGGCTGCTTAGCTGCCGGGCCTTTTCCCGGTCGGAACAGGCTGGATCAAAGACCCTCTGAAGAGCGGCTCGGAATTCCGTGACGGAGCCGCAGAGTGGGGAACTGCGGGCCCACTCTGCCGTGGCCCAGGTTCTGGCTCTCCCAGTCAGGTGGGAAATCATGAAAGCCACCCGGGATCGATCTGTGGGAAAGGCCTGGGGGGAGTACTCAAAATGAATGTCACAGTCAGTGAAAAATGCCTTGCATTGTCTTGGCTCCCCAGAGAATCGCTAAGGGGAGGCTAGCTTGATCCCCGACCCGGTATACGGCACGGGCGGAATTGGCATGGCTGATTGAGTCTCTGGCACGGCAGGAGGGCTATTGGTGCGATCCTGAACGTCCTGTAACTGTGCTGTGAGCTGGACTATTCGCGCTGCCATGGCTGTCTGAAACTCCTTTTGCTGGGAGAGACGGGCTTCCTGAGCTCGCATTGCTGCGGCAATTTGCTCCCTTTCTGCTGGGTCCATACTGGCCTAAGTGTTCTGACACAACGTGGTAGTTTTAGAACCCAGACGCAGAGATAGAGGTTGAGGCTGAAGCAGCTTTTATTAAACAAAACAAAAGCTCCTCATTGAGAGGGAAAAAACAAAAGCTATTCAAGGTTAAACTAAAGGCGCTCCAAAAGGGAGGAAGTCTAAACTACAATCAAAACAAAATCACTCCTTAACTAAAACAATACTGTGGCTATTCAAAGTTACAAACCAAAGTTCTCTCAAGGGACAGTGCAACAAGGCTGTGGACGGTAACTGGCTTTAGTGGCTCTGACGAAAACACTTAGGCACAAGACAGGGGAGACGCAAACCATTTAACACATGAGGGTAATGGGAAACAGGTGGACACAATCAGGAATCAGGGTTGACACTGACACCACACGAGGAAGGGCAAGTCACCTGAAACGAGAGGAGTCAGAATTTTCAAAATAAAACAAGAAATGACAGGACAACCTCACCGCGGTGTGACATACATTAATTAACTATCATGTGTACACACCCTCCTTTTGACAAAGATCCACTCTGATCTTTTCAAACACGTATGGTATTTCAAAGGGAGGACACACCGAGACTTCGCAGCTCATAAATAAGGAATACCAGACTATAGCTTTCCGCAAAATACGTCGTAAATAACACAAGCCTTTAAATCAGGCGATTGTGAGGCAAACAAGAGAGAGCTTCAGGTCACTGCAATTAAAATGAGCACAAGCAGATACAATTTGAGACACTGGTATGTGAGGACTTTGGGGTCAGGGAAAAATAGAGTTAGCCACATTAATCTATTTCAGGTTACAAATTACACGAAACTTACAAATATCTACCTTCTCAACGGGTAAAATAAACATATTATAATTAGAGCCGAAAATAACACAACACTCCTACTTTGAGCAAACCGTCAATTATTCCTAAAATACTAATCAACCCCACCTCTTCTACATAGTAGTGGGTCATATAAAACACAACAGTAATACAAAAACCAGCAAACTCGCTGTTATTTGTTAAATTCCCATTGCACCAATTCAGGAACTGATGCTCCCAAGAAAATAGGCAAACATTTAGTAGGCTACACCCAATAATCATTAAGTAACGGAAAATTGAGTAATTAAGATTGAAATAAATTTTACCAATCATCCTATTTCAAATTCACATATGTTGTTTTCAATTTCCTGAAATACCTTGCCATAGATCAAATCTCCCCATCCGACACATTAAAATGCCTTGCATACAACCAGTTTACCATATCAATGACCGGAGGTGTCGCATCCCAGATGAGACCATAAGCTTTGAGTAGTCAATGTTCAGTCCTGGCCAGCAGATGGCAGGGCGGCGGATGTTTCAGGCAATGTTCAAAGCAGGCATTGAGACGTTCACTGGAGTCAAAACAGCCGTAGGGGAGATGTCTCTGTAACGAGGCTTGTGCACAGTCACTCGGCATTGTGGAATTGAGCACCATCATTGTCGGTAGGCACAGGGGAATGACTTTGCTGCGGCGTGAAGCTCTTTGACCTCTGCCACATCCACCCAGACGCTGGAGGTTGCTGTCTGCAATCGTGGACCCGATGACACATTTCGGCCCTCCTTGGAGCTCACCTCGACCAATGAATGCACCTGCCTGATCCAATGCACTCAACCGACAGACCGAGGAAGATGAGCTCATAGCAAGATAGTTCACTTCCTGCTTTCTCAAAAAAGTTTCAACTATACCATAGCTTGTTTTTGGGAATGCCCTTCAAAATAGCTACTAGAAATACTTGCGAATACAATGTAGCAGCAGCTGGGGCGTATCCCGTTCGCAGGTTGTAACCAGTGAGGGCCATCAAGCCCCCATCTGCTTTGGAACTTTAGCATCAGTTTCTGAAATGACACACTCAGAGAAAAAACAAATATTAAAATTATTATTATTATTTCGTCTTTAAAAACATTTATTACTTCTCATTCAACTATCTTAAATCTAGCCACAGCTGTACAGATGTAGGTATAATTATGTTAACTCAATATAGCTTGATACAAAATGCTATTATTTTTTCATTTTTCTTTATTCATTTGCCTAGAAAAGAGAAAGTTAATAAGTTTATTTTCTGTATCAAAAGTAGTATAGTTTTAAAGACTTTCTATTTAGTCACTAAAACAAATCTAATCTATTTTTTTTCTACAAGAACTCAGCAATTTCCTTTAAATACTGTTGTTATTTTCTTATCATTCTTTTCTTACCTAGAAAAGAGAAAAACTTCCATCACGAGGACACATTATACTCTAACTCCTATCTCACACACACAAACCCCCCCCCCCCCCCCCTTTGAGACACAGGGGAAGGAGCGGAAAAAGAAAACATCTTAGCATTAACACATCGCAAAACCTGTTTTACTACATTCCCATTCGAAAAACAAACGCCATTATCACACCAGTCTTATCTACTCAAAAACAACACCAAACATACAGTTAAAGATATTGAAGAAAAACAAATGAAATATCCATACACACATTTCTCATTCACAATCACACTCCCAGTTAAACCCAATCCACCAGGGTAGCCCCCACCTTTTTTTTTTATCTAGGTCTCATACAATTACTCAACAATTCTCTCAACTTTTCAAACTTTTGCAGGTACATACGCACACACTCTTTATTCATTTAAAGAAAATACAAGTCTCTCGTACCATTTTGTCCAGCGATCGCCGTTTTTATTTTCCGCATGCCAATTCCACCGCTTTCATCAAAGATACCAAGCAAACCGCGGATGTCAACGGTGAAAACCAACCTTTATCACAGCAAGCCGTCATTCAATCAGTGAACAGTATTTTTCGTCGATGTTTTTCGGGCATGGCTCCGACTGACCTCGGAAGCATTCTTAACTTATACATCCAAGAATAAGTTCCGACTATGAACCGGAAGTACTTTTAGGTCAAACCATTCGGTGTCGCGGTCAAAACCGCCCTCCATTATTTGTTTTAATTATTCACCTCTTTAGTTATTATTATATTCAAGTCGTATTAATATTTATCAATTCAGTGACGTCTCACTTGTAGTATGATAGTTCAATAGGTTAAATTTATTCGACAACGTTTTTGGTCCCCACCTCAAAATAAACATTTTCACAAGAATAAACACAGACAACCACAAAAACGTACACACATAACAGACATTTAACATACATAAATAACGAATCACGTAATCTCTCGATCGATCAACAGCGGTAAAACCCAAATCCACTGCCTCAACCTGTCCTCACTCTCATTACTGCTCAATTTTAGCAGGCGCGTATTTTTAAAATAACCATCACGTGCTAGCGAATGCTCCCCAGCGGTAAAAAAATAAACTCACTGCGTCATCCTGACCTCTTATTACTGCTATATTTTAGCAGGCACGCTATCATAATCTCTAGATTACTTAGCGCCAGAAAACCCCCGCGTCTATCCGTATCCCTCTCAAAATTCATAAAATAACCATCATGATCTAGCGATTGCTTCGCAGCGGAGAGACTCCCGTTCCAAAAACAAAATAAAACAAAACCGCTTATTCAACCTGTATGTCTAAAAATGCTTCTTCAGCTGCGCATAAACGACAATGCTCGTCACCACGTACGTGTATAGTTCAATGTCGTAGTAAAATCCCAAATCAAGGACTTCACGTCCCTCCGTTAATTGAACGACTTCAAACTCTACTACAACCTGTTCACTCAAACCTCATGTGAAAAATTTAGACAATTTAAAAGACGAAAACCGGTTGCAGCGGTCCCAAACAGACAGAACCTCCCTACGTGGATAAACGTCTCCACTTACCGTGAGTAATTATTTAGGCGCCTAGAAGTTCCGCCCGTCCGTAAACGCCGCAGCCCGCAACCGTCAAAACAAACTTTCGTTCGGGGTCACCATTTGTTGGAAAATCATTCTTTGTTTTCTCGTGTTCATAATATTGATTATCAAACTCAGACAATGAGATCGGTGAAATCAGGATTTATTTTTACATAAGCTAATGGACACATGAGATCGGCTGAACTCCGCAATTGTTCTCCCTCATGTGTAACCCCCCTTCTCCTGTTCCGGTCACTAATATCCTTCAGCGACTCTTCAAACACCTCCTCTGTCTTCTTCGGCCAATCCTCTCCTTCTCAGACAGTCACATGATACATCAATACACGTCACCAAACTTCCCCCTCTTTCATCCTTGTCCTTGTGGGAAGAGTGAAATACAAAACAGATAATAAATCTTCAGCTCGTATCTTAGTCCACTACAGATGTGGGTAAATAATTGGTCCCGGCACCTCCTGGACCAGATAATTTATGGACAGAACTCTGCGTGAACTTGCAAACATTCCTGATACATAGATAACTCAGAAACAACTTAGACATCTCTTTCCCAGAGAAGAGAACAATGGACTATAGATTGAATAACATATGAATTAACTGTTATCTTATTATTACACAGCTCTAACTAAAATCAAAACGGTTAAAATATAAATCGAAACAGTAAAACAATGTTAATAATGTTAACACCGGCGATTTGGTAAAGCCCGTCTGGATGCACCCGTCTGATGCAATCCACGTAGTACGCCGCTAGAGACTGGATGCTGTCCAGCGGAGCAGCTGGGGAAGGAAGTGATGAACTTGATGAATACATTTTTCATGTCAGTCTCATCATACAAAAATATGGTCATTTGTCTTAGAAGAGAAGGTGAAAGATATCCTCATGTATCACTGACAGTACCTTTGGTGCACTGCAAGCCATAGCAAGGCACGCTAAGCTTGGAGGCAAGTGTCTTGAAGGCAGCAATAGAGCCCTCTATTGGGTGGACAAGGAACAGCGGCCTTTCTTGGCTCTGCACATCATTGAGGGATGCCACGGTGGGACCATCTGGGTTGACTAATAGCTCTGTCAGATTAGACTCCGACAAGGTTCGAATGACGTCCTTTTTCGCTGGAGCATGGAAATGTTTAAAACAGTGAATAAAAAAAAAAGTGAGTTCATTTAAAGTTCCTTTAACGCCACAATTTTTTTTTTAACGGGAGATTAATGTCCGCCCCTTTCTTGGAAAGCCTGTACCAGGGGAATTCCAGTCTCAACACAGCAGACACGTGGACATCAAAATTTAGCACTAATAAAATTAATAATAATGCATATATTTGTGGAGACTGGGGTCAAGTTGTATTGTACAATTTCACAAATTACTTCATGTTAAAGAATAGATAGCTCTTAATATGAAAAGAAAAAGGCACTGCGTTGTCAGCAATGTCTTACAAATGCAATTGTGCCATCTAGTGGCAGAAGATGGCCTCAACACAAATCAATCACACATGTTTTTAATTTTAACTAAATTTTATGAATTATTATGAAATTACTGTATCAATGACTAAATAATGCAGCCACATTTCTATTAGTTTAAAATTTTCCCCAATTTTATGTTAACAAGAGTATGAAAATTAGAAAAAAAATATATATATTGTACATTTAGAACAGATATAAAATTTGCCATTAATCATGAGGTAACTATTAAAGTCATGCGATTAATTATACTTAAAAATTATAATCAACTCACGCACATACAAACAAAAACAAAAAAAGAGAAAAAAAAAGAGAGAGAGCAAGATGATGACATGTCGAATCGGTAAAATTACCGAATGAACAATACTGAGCTCTCTCTCTCTCAAAAAATAAATAAATAATTTTTGGATCATCTGGCACCCCTAAAAAAATACAACTTTTGAATTTGCAAGCAACAAAGAACAGTATAATGTCAATTCAGATATGTAATGTTACCATTTGAACTTTCTGGCTTCTTATTGGACAGTTCACGGAGCTTGTTGATGGTAAGCTGCCGGATCTCCCTCATGGCCATAACGATGTCGTAGTCACGCTCAAGAGTCTGGCGAACTTCCACACCCATCAACGAGTCCAGGCCCAAGTCGGCCAATGAAGTATCGGCGTTCAGGCTACTGACATCTCGCACGCCTAAGGAGGAGGTGCATTAGATCGGTGGGTGTGGTCACCATATTTATCAAACCAAAATGATCCATTTTCATTCCATACATTAATATCCAAAATCAAATTGTGTCTCAGAGCATTACCCAGAATGTGAGCTACAGCGTCCACCAAATTCTTCTGGCTTCCCGCCTCGCTCTTCGCAACGGCCCGCTCCGCCAGCACAAAGCTCGACATCACAGGGCTGCGCTGGCACAGGAAGTGGTCGAGCACATCCAGGCAGGAGGCGATCCTCTGCGGCAGGGTGCCACCGATCACGACGTCATTGCCGCCCATCGTCTCCTGCACCACACCCACATCGCCAATGGCCCCCCATTGGACTGCCAGTCCAGGAAAGCCATCGTGACGCCGCTTCTCACAGACGCGCTCCATGGCCGAGTTGGCGTAACCGTAATTACTTTGGCCAGCATTGCCCCGACCGCAGCTGACCGATGAGAATGCGACAAAGTGAGCCAGTTGTGGGCAGGATTTTCTTGTGATTCTGGAGAGGGGGTGGAAACGTCTCAGTAACATTCATTTGAATCGGCTCCTTTCATTTTCTTTACTGCTCAAGAGGAAGGGACGTCTTACTTGTCTAGGTTCAAGGTGCCATCGTATTTTGGTTTGTTAACGTCAAGGAACTCCTGAGGAGTCAGATTCTCCAACATGCCATCTTGCAAAACCTGCAGACAGGAGAAACTCAATAAGGACTGTAAAAATACAAGGGATGTTGAATACCACTTTTTTTCAGACTAATACATGTACTGAACTCAAGTAGTCACCGACACTCTAGTGATTTTGATAAATAACCACCCCCACCCACCCCCCATCCAAAAAAACAACAACACTTTTTTTTAAAGAAAAACCTGTAGTCAATAGTGGAATAATTTTTCCTTAATATTGCATGAGAATAGAAAATTGCCTTTTATTTCATGCAATTTTAAGGAAAATTGCTATAATAGTGCTTTATTTTATATATCAAAAATACTAGTGGTACTTGTTACCGGTATCACTGAATACTCAAGAGTTGAGTGCTCGTGCTGAAATCGGTCTTAAAAAAAAAAACGAACATCCGTACTATTTTCCATCAGGACTGAAGAGTATGTTACCATGGCAAGGTGGAAGACCCCACCGACTGGACCCAGCCTGCAGGCCTCAGCAATGAGCTTTTCCACTCCCTCAAACGTGCTCACGTCACTTGTTGACACCAACACCTCCACATTCTGACTTTGCCATTCACTCACACGCTTTGCCTGGTAACCTAAAAAACGGACGAAATACAAAAAAACAAAACCTCAACACAGTACATCATGGTGACTGCTATTGCACACTGCAGTCTGTTCTCATTATGTCTTACCGTTCCTGATCCCAGATCTGGAAGTTAGCACCAGTTTGCGGGCTCCTTTTTCAGTCAACCACTGTGCGAGCTCGAGGCCGAAGCCCCCAAGCCCCCCAGTGATGATGTAAGAGTGGGAGGCCAGGCAGTAGGTGCGTCGGAGGGCTGGGATCGTTAAAGGGGAAGCAGTATGGGCTGATGTGTCCGTCTCCTCGTGACACACCTGTGTGGGCAAAACAGTCAGTGGATGCATCTGGATTAACCCCTATGCTTTTTCAATGAATTCCAGATGTATTCGAAAACCTATTTGAATGGTTGATTTTTGGTGAATTGTTAAAGACTTCGTTTGATGGTCAAGTGTGACTGACCTTCAGAAGGACCTTGCCAATATGTTTTCCCTGGGCCATGTATCTAAATGCCTCCAGGAATCGTCCGTGTCGTGCAAGACATCGAATACTAGCTTGTAGCTTCTCCTCAGCCAGAGAGTTTAGCACCACATTCACACCTGAAACACATTACACAGCGTTATAAGTGGACGGCATACATTATATGGACAAACATTAGAACACCCACCCAAAAAAAAAAATACAGTTGCTTTCCTGCTGCTTCACTAACCCAGACTATTTATCATTAAAGATGGATTGCACAAACCTTTGCCCTGAGTGTGGAGAAGGACGTGCTGTTCAAAAGACGCGTCTCTGGAATTAGCAAAAGAGGTTGCAGAGAGCTGGGGGAACCTCTCCTGCAGGTAAGCGCGCTTCTCCGCTGATCCTACAGACATAAAAGTCAAGAAAAAGCTTTGTTTGGTGTGTATCGACATAAATGAGAATATTCATTGCACCTTTAAAAAGTATCATTTTAACATAAATTCCCCCGAAAATGTTGTAATTATTTGACGAGGGAATTTAACTTCCACATTAAAATACTGGCATCCATTTTAAAATCAATTTGAAACATCACATTCACCAATAACCAACTTACCAACTGTTGTGAAGACTGTGCAATTCTTGCTGAGTGCAATGGCAATGGCGGCCTGCCCAACACCACCTGATCCTGAGTGGATGAGAACACTCTCTCCAGAGCGCAACCTGCCGCGAACCACTAGAGAGTAGTAGGCTGTGGCATAGACCACGGGCACGGAGGCCGCTTGCTCCAGAGTCCTGCATGTCCAGAGACATTCAATAGTAGCAGAACATCACTCTATAAACTTAAAACTCACTCCACTTCAGCAGTAAGACACTGATTGTGACGTGACATGCTATACATGCCAAGCATACTAAATTGATTTTAATGTTTTAATTCATATTGCCATTGTGATTATTATCATCATGTATATTCTTAGTATTTTATCATGGTGTATTATGGTAGGCAATCATAAAGATCCTAAATGACCAGGAAACTATGTGGACATATTTTTTACAAAAGAACAGTAATAAATGAATAAATAATTAAATTAATATGTAAATAAATTAGGGGTGTCAGGCGATTATTAATTTTTAAATCGTAATTAATCGAATGACTTCAATAGTTACCTCACGATTAATCACAAATGTTATATATGTTCTAAATGTACAATTAAATATTAGTGCTGTCAAAGTTAAAGCGTTAACTGATTAATTAATCACGAAAAATTATCGCATTAATCATGAATTAACGAAGATTAATCGCACTATTAATTTTGACCTTATATTATCATTTAGCGTGACAGCGGATGGCTACGTTTAAGGTAGCACAAGTTGCGTTTGAGCAACATAATTTCATGCATTAAAGTAAAGCATATAATGAATGTTTGTGTATCACATTTAGAATATTTGTTCATGTCAAACTATCGGGGTCATTTTTTTCCCATTTTAATTTATGAAAATAATTAACTGATTAGAAAAAGAGGAGGATGAGCGTGTACAGTGGATCAAAAAATGTTGAAGACGTCCTCATAATATTAAATGTCAAAAGAATTAACACGTAACCGGTGCTCTTCAAATTTGGCGGGGAAAAAATGTTGATAAAAAAGCCTTTTTTATTAGGCGATTAATCAGAATTCTAAGATGTGATTAATCTGATTAAAAAACGTAATCGTTTGACAGCTCTATTAAATATACAATACATTTTCAAATTTTCCTCCTCTTGTCAACATACTTTTGTTAACATAAAAGTGGAAAAATTTTAAACTAATACAAATATGGTTACATCTTTTAGTCATTTCATAATAATTCATAAAGCTGAGTTAAATTAAAAAGAAGGACTGTGTGATATTGATTTATGTTGAGGTCATTTTCTTCATGACATGAAGTAACTTGTGAAATTACGCACATTTTTAAAATTGTAAAATACTTGACACCAGTCTCCACAAATATATTTATTATTATTAAATGTATTACTGCTAAATGTTGACACTGACGTGTCTGCTACGACTGGAATTCCCCCAGTACAGACTTCCCAGGTAAGGGGCGGTTACTAATCGCGCATTTAAAAAAATTAGTGGCATTAAAGGAACTTTAAATTAACGCACTCATTTTAACACCCCTAAAATGTTTTTTTTTAATGTCAAACAATTAAGATAACTTCACTGTCAGCTGTCTTTTTTCACCTATCAAATGTGATACTAACCAGCTCGAAGGGACACCCCAAAGGAATCTTTTATCAGCATCAACGGTTGTTGCCAAGCCTTTAGCAGGCAGAAGTCCCATCACACGTCGACTATCTGCATCACAACCAGAAAACTCCATGCCCAGCATGCACTGCTGCAGTGCCAAGTCCCCTGCACAGTGCAAACAGTATATATTTTTTGGTCATTAGGAATAACAGAATTTCCATAACATTGTTATTAGAAACAAGAGCAAGATTAATAATTCAGTTTTCCATAGAGGATGTACCTGGAATAGCATCTGGTGGCAGTTTGCCCGTGGCGAGCATTATATCTCTGAAGTTGAGTGAGCTGTAATAGACGCGACACAGCTGCACATTGGGGTTGCAGGGTACAAAATGGCGGAGTGGCGAGGCAATCCAGCTCAGTGACGAAAGGTCTCCCCGAGTCAATACGTTGACATAGGCATGCTCTGTCAACTCTTCATTTCGATCTTCAAAAACACAAAATAATTTACATTAGCCATGTTATATGTCCCTTCCAAATGTTCATGAACTGCTTTACACACACCCACATGAAAAAACAGTGTTTAACTTTAAATAACACAAGCATTGATAAGAAGCTTAACTTCCAACTAAACAATCAGGAAATAATCTGAATTAGTGCGTGCACATTTTGTACCAAGAGTTATTAGTTGGTGTCTGAAGACGCCCCAGCAGCCATCTCTGAATACGTTCATGACGAGGTCCCCCTTGAGCAGCGATTGCATGGATAATTCATCAAACTGGAACGCCTCTGCTTCTGATGGACCGTTTAGATTTGACACAAACGCACACCTGGGAAGCATGGCACAAACATGGACAATTAATAAAAAATAAGTTACAGTGCACAATCTGGATTGACCAAGTATATGTAGTAGATGTATATATACACAGTAGCTATAAAAGTCTAAACACCCCTTTTCCAGAGTCAGGTTTTTGTGATGATAAAAATAAATTACATCAAGCTTAATCATTTTATTCATTGATTTTTAATTTAATTTAATATTCTATTTAATTCCCCCCACCTTTTGTAAGGCCCCAGTTCTAACTGTGTGAGTGAGAGAGAAAGAGAGTGTGAGTGTGAGTGTGAAAGAGAGAGAACGATGCTTCACTATATGTATGGTGTTCTTTCTGGTGGTGAACAGTGTTGTATTTCCACCAAAATATCTTTTGCAATTATGTCCAAAAGGTTCACCCTTGGTATTATTGAACCATAATAATTTCCCTAAAACCAGGGGCAAAATGTGTTATCTAGGTAGCATGAAGTCATGACCCTTAGCGCGCCCTAAGGGCTCATTGCCATAGTGATACCAACTCATGACATGACTAAAGTCAACAGTCTCGAACTTGGGTCTTAAACTGGACAATGATTTTAAACGGACGGCAAATTGGTACTATTGTTGAATCCATCTTAGGCAGCTAGCTAAGGTAAAGCTTTACTTTGCAAAATATTTAATGAAGTGATCGACAAGAAGTCAGTTGGTGACGTCCAACGACCAACTCCTTAATTTTGCACTAAATAACAAGTGTTTTACACAACATATACATTAAAAATACACCCTCTATTATGTAAATACATAGCGATGTGAGTGCTTTTACAAGCTGAATGCATCTACAAACACTTTTGACTAACAAAGGAATAACGTATTCAAAGGTCACTGAATTTCAAAGGGAGACTCCAGCACTTTGACCATCATGCCGAGCTATGAGTGAAATGACGAATGGTAGCTTGTTTATATTGAAGCAAGGCTGCGCTGTGCCATACCTTATTCGGAGACCACCTGGTTCCTGCCGCAGACAGTTGACCATTCCCACAACGCCACAGTGGGCCTGAGAAGCAGTCAACCACACTGGAGAATCTGAAGGCCCTGCAAGTGTTGCCTGTTCCAAGCGCAACAAAGAAACATTCAGAGAAAGCGGGACATTGTTTGACATTCTTACAAAAGGTGAAATAGTAGACATGAAAATATCCCAGCGGAAGCTTGTTTCCCCAAGTGTCTCCCCCTTAAGCAATGTGTGGAGGAGAACAAATCCCCCTTGCCCGGCTCCTGAAGCCAAATTTGTCACCAGCAGATGAGGGTCTACCCTTAGAGGGCCCCAGGCATGGTTACACACCGCCAAGTCAGCCCCTCCTACTGAAACTCCAGGAGCTGGGCCCAACATAGGGTCCCACTCTGCTGTCGTGACTCCAAGTTCCTCGAGGTTGCTCTGGTAGGGAACCAAAAGATCCTTGCTGCCTGCCGTGGCAACATAGTCCGCAAGCATCATGGGCTGGATATTGAGGAGTTCTATTACACGGGAGAAGAGCTGACCATCACTGGATAGTGCCTGACAAAAGGTTAAAAAAACAATTGCAAATATTCATGAACTGCAGACTTATTATATATTCTTGTAGTGACAATTCCCGCCCTATTTATTCTGTTTCTTACTTCCAAGATTTTGATCTTGCCAGGGGTGCTGTTTTCCATAGCAGTGTCCACACAGTGTCTGAGAGCTTGGTCATCCAGTAGGCCCCGTAGTAGACCGTCTTGCAGCAGACATGCCCTCTCATTTTCCACTGTCTGCTCCAGTTCTGAAATAAGGTTCCCATTCAGCTCCAGGTCACAGAGCATGCTGAGTAACCGGATCAAGCCAGGCTCAGAGGATTCAGGGCTGGGAAGGGAGCTTTCCGACACTCCCTGCAGCCCTGGGATACAGAGCTTCATACCATGAGGGGCCAACTTTTGCTGCAGTTTGTGGATTAATCCTAGATGGAGACATTGAGTCAAAGACAACATGGACAATGGGCTGATTACGATATTTGTCTTTTGGAGGGTTTTACTTATATAGGGCTAACTAAAATATCAAAATGTGTATATAAAAACCAATAGGCTGTTCAGCAAGTTTTGTAATAGATAAATAAAAATTATTAATAAAAACAACAACAAAGCCCAAAGCTACCCATACCTGAACCAAATTTTATTTATATATTTAAAAAAGATCGTTATATATATATATATATATATATATATATATATATATATATATATATATATATATATATCCTTGGGTGAGAAATGTGTGTGTTTGCGTGCGTGTGTCCAATTCAGGCAAAAATAAATACATAATAATGAGACGAAATTAATGTTTACATGATCAAAATGATCAAAAACTATTGAAGAGGGTCTTCTGCCCAGATTTAGTCATAATTGTTTTAATTTCCTTATTTCCTCAGTAGAGCTTTGTTCTGCCGATGTATCTTTGTGAGTGTTATCGCAATTTCTGCCAGGTGCAGTCATGACTGAAAAACCTCCTCTATTCCTCAAATGGGCTTTTGTTTTGTGTCTGAATAGTGTATCTCTGTACGTCCGGTCAACTCCGCTTGAGCTGTTTGCTGGAATTGTGTGGTACCGCCCTTCAAGATAGTATAAGAATATTGTAAGTCCTCTGTAATCTTCGCCATTATCTGTAACTCACTTGTGCCCGGAATATTCTGTACAAATAAAAGCTTCGAAGGAACTGTTCATCGTCTCCAGCCTGTATTCAGATAACCAACAATTCTCACTACCCGGAAGAAAACGAACACGCGGAGGAAAAGATCAACTTCACAACACTATCTAGGCTGCACCTCCTGTCATGAAGGAACTCGGTGTCCAAGCAATTAAAAAAAAAACAAGTCAATGTTTTCGTTATCTTCAAAGTATATTCCATATCAATGTGAACAATGTAGGCGTCATTTTGACTTATTTTTTGTTCATTTATGTTACTTATTTATATCCTTAAAGCTATAATCTTATGTTTTAATCTAAAGTATAGTTAAAATGGAGGTTTTGCATTTGGACCAAGAAAGCCTGTGTTTCCAGGACCCCCAGGCAATGCTACGGCGTATCAAGGCAGCTGATTAAGACAAAGGGAATCCAACCATCTAGTGAAGATTGACATATCGTTTTGAAAATATCATCTATCCATTTCTTCACATCATTCTAATTTTTGGAGATCGACAAGATTCGATACATATCTTGATACGTTTTAATTGGAGAGATTTACACCCCTAATATATATAAATTAGGAATTATAAATGAAATAGTGTAGTGTATGAAATAAATATTCTGATAAATATTGAAATGAACAAGCAGCTATTAGATTAATAACATCTTGAAATAATTGAATTAATATTCAAATTAATGGGGATATCAAAAACATTTTTTACAAAGTAATATAACATATTGAAATGAGGGAAAATAGTGAACTAAAAAAAAGGAAATAATGGAATAAATATTTAAAAAATACATATATTTATATTTAAGTATTAAGCAGTAATATTGATGGATTGAATAAACATTTAAATACAAAATATATATTGAAATAATCAAATAAATATGTAAATAAATAATCAATGAAATATTAAAACAATAATCAATTATTAATATTTTTCTAAATATTGAGATACAAAAAATACATCAATATTAGAATAAATAAATACTGAAATAATTGAATAAACAGTCAAGGCACTTTATTCCATTTTGGAAAACACAACATGACATTTCATTCAGATTGAGTTATTTCTTGCACATTCTTAACCAATGGCCTTAACTTAAAAAATACATATATATATTTTTTAATAATTTATTGAACAGGCCAATCAATGTAAAATATGTGAGTGGGGAAAAAAATATCATACAAAATGACTGACGACAATTGTGAGAGCTAAACATCTCCAATATCATCACTGACTTTGAGTCGTAACACGACATGCAAGTGGAATTATTTGCAGAGGAATTTTATCAGTTGTGAAAAACAAAGGAAAACATTTCATGTTGTCAGACAAATGTGGCCAAGAGGAAGGTCCTTTTTTGCACAATTCAGTGTTTGTATGTGATTCAGAGAATGAAAGTGATCTTTCGTTCATGTCCACGTGAACTCGGATCTTCTGCAGCTTCACTGTCGGATTCCAGGATCCAAATGGCCCACGAAACTTTCTGTATTTATCATCAAGAAATGAAATGCGCCATGTTCTCATCCTATGTGGCAAACAAGAATCACCCCATGCCACACCCAGTCCCCAGTCTCTGTTGTCTCCCACCTCAACATCCCACATGTGAGTTCCCGAGACCAAAGCAGAACCAAGCACATATTTCCACTCGGACCTCTCTGGATTGTTTGGACGCTGATGTTCTTTTTGACGACTCACACTGGTCAGATCTTCAGACAGACTGAGATCCGGATCGGCCATGTTTGGGTCCAGTATGACGGGACTGTAGGAGACCATCTCCTTCATTCGTTCCCACACGCTGAACTTGAGGTTGCCCACATGCTTGACTTCGTCCAGCAGAGCTCCTGAGAGAAGTTTGGGCTCGTCGGGTAGCTTCTGGATTTTGGTCATCGCATTCTTGAAGTTCTTCATGAAGGAAACGGGGTCAGAGGTCAGCTGCTCTTCTGTGCTTCTGATCGCGTCTGACAGCGCGGCCATGTCTCTGCTGAGAGCCTGAATCTTCTCCTTCATCATCCGACTCTTCTCCTCCTCTTCCTCCCTCACAGCAGACAACCTGGCCTCCTCCTCAGCCTGCAAGAAGCGACGAAGTTCCTCGAAATCCATCTTCATCTTGTTTTCCACCTGCTCCCTCTGGACCTTGATGTAGGTCGCTTGTTCATTGCAGTTGTCTCTTGTCTCAATGTAATCTTTCAGTCTTTTCTTTGCGTCCTGCAGGCCGTCCTGGAGTTTGTCTTTGTGATCTTCGTGAACTTCAATGAAGGGACAGAACTTGTGGCCAGCGTGGATTTTTGCATCTTTGCAGATGAGGCACACAAGCTCCTGGTGGTCCACACAGAAAAGTTTCAGTTTCTCCTTGTGCAAGCTGCAGATGTCGTCAGACTCCACTGAGGCTTGTGAAAAGATCTCACACATGTTCTTCAGGGCCAAGTTCAGAGGTACATCAATTGATCTAAACTCCGTCCGACAGACTGGACACGTTCGATCTCCTTTCTGCTCCCACCACTGCTGTATACACGCACGACAGAAGTTGTGACTACACGGCAGCATGACAGGATCTTTAAAGATCTCCAAACAGGTTGGACATTGGAGATGGTCCTCAGCTCGGCTGGCCATCGTTCCTTGCGAAGATACCGACTCTGTCGACAAGCTTCCAACGTTCACTCTCAAGAGAGCCACAGCGCAGTCACGAGTGAAGGAAATATTTGGAAAAAGTCCCCAAGTGCACTTCCTGCTTTCGTTTTCTGACTTGAATGCAGCCACACCCTGTTATCTACGATCACACAAAAACGATTTATTAACACTTGCACATAAAAAAATAATATTTATCCAACATCAGAGTAAAACCAAGTCCGTAATAAAAACTAAAAACAAAGCACATCAGTTCCATCTATAGTCGACATGAAAGAAAAGGAAGGAAAAACTGAGTTCTGAATGCAAACTTGCTCAGAGAAGAAAAAAAAAGTTTAAAAAATAAGAAGAAGAGGAGAAAGGGTGTTGAAAGGAAATAGCTGCTTACCCGTCCTGCTTGGTGCTCGATGTGCAGCAAACAATGAAAAAACAAACCAAACAGCTTACCTTAAACCGAAGACAAACCCACCAAACTCGCTTTACCACATTGCAAAACTCTGGAAAAAATTTCCTTTCAAAGTGAAAACACCAACATTAAAATACAGCTTTCAATTTTTATTAAAATCTTAACTTCCTGCAGGTGCTCCCACACAAACAAACCTCAATGTGTCAGTGTAAAAAACTTATATTAATCACTATCAATATGATCAATGTGCCACGTCAAACCCTTTTTACCATGTTTTGATTAAAACATCACATCACTTATTTCCAGAAAAATCACACTTCCATGAAAAATTTAGTGAGAAGCTTTTATTATATACATAGTCAGAAACACATTGTAGCATAAATTCAAAAAAAGTTGTTCTGTCCTCTGACACTCAATCCTTCATTGACCAGATCACAAGTCTCAAGAGATCATGTTAGCTGTTGCTTGCAGGGGACCAGCGTGCTTACTGGAGGTCATGAACCTGACAAGGTTCAAACTAAGACAACACAGACATCAAAGATCCCAGTACACTCAAATGCATCTGGGGGCATGAAAGTTTGCATACAACAGGTGTTAGTAACGAAGAACCTGCGTACCAACCAGTACTTGCAGGTTTATAAAGAGTAATACTTGTGTCCAACAGCATACTCATGTTTTTTTTGTTTGTTTTTTTACCCTGTAACGATACCACTACCACAAAAGGTCCTTCTGTCTTACATTATTCAGGAGGACAAGGATTTTGCCAGGGAAAATAATACTGACAGTGATGCAGAAAACATATGTTTAGTGCGGCTTTTTGTGACATTCCATTATTGTATGTGATTATCTTTGTTATAATATCCTGTATCATAATGTGCAAAACAGTGTTAGATAAAAAAATATGTAAAATTATGACTTTTTATTGTTAACTTCCAATGTAGGAATTCCTTAAAATGCAATCAAGGACACTTCAGTTCTTCTGTTCACAGCACGTAACGGGGCTATGGGGGGGGATAATCACAAGTACAGACTTTCAATAAATGACGCCATTATTTTTGGATTATTGGTATTAATAAGCAACAGCGAATTATTGCCTAACCACTGAACTGAATATATTACTGGAGTCAGATACATGCCCATGCAAGCCATTGAAGCCACAGGGTGGCCATCTTATTCCTCCCATCTCTCGAGCAAACTACTGTATCAACTATACGTATACGTACAGATTAGACATATAGCCTAAAGATCGTAGGCTCTTAGTATAGGGCGGGGGTGGGGGGGTTGTGGCGGGGTGGTCACTATTTTTTAACAAGTAAAAAAAAAAGAAGAAAAAAAAGGTATGTGCTGCTTTGAAGACCCCCTTTTTCTTTTATCGCTCAGTTCCTTTGACCCCAATATTAGATTTGGCAGAGGCATCTTTTGTTGAATTACAGTTATAATTCTTTAATAAAAATAAATAAATAAAAATTACCTCCTGAAAGCCAGGTATTGTGGGTTCGAGTCCCATCTGGGGTGTTTCTGGAGTCTGAGTTGATCTCACGGTGGAAGATTTACAGTAACGCTGCCAGCCATGAAATATGACATACAGCTCCAAAAGTACGATGGGTAATTGTCACATTTGGATGGGTTTCATTCAAAGTATGACGTTTGAAAATCTTTATTCATTACAAAATATGATTTAGTGAATGAAAAGCTATGCTGTTTTGCGTATAATTTACTAATTCAAGATGTTGAATTTAATTAAATTTGGAATCATTAAACACAGGATATGATGGTAAAGTATCCATTGTGCCAATAGATGGTATTCACATGAGGTACGCTTTAAAAGTATGGGAGCTGTATTTTGACATGGAGAGGAGAGCAATATCATTCACTCGCCTTTGGGGTGTGGGTGGGGGGGGGGGGCACATCATCAGTAGTGTTCCTTTGAATCAGTGGGTGTTTCGGCCTTTCAACACTAGACACCCTCATCAAAGGGTGGCCAGCTATAGGGTGATCACGCCTGAGCTTGTGTCTTATACCCAATCATTAGAGTTACCCAATTTTAAAAGGTGGTGCAGTACTGCCACTTTTTTTGGGCCCAGTCAGGATCTTTCTGCTTTGCCCATATCCACCTGCTGCTTTTCTCGGCTGCTTCAGAGACTGATCTTATTGTCTGCCGCAGAGCCTGTCCATGAATCCCAAGGAGCTTCAACAGGCTAATGGTGGAAGAAGCCACAAACGCTCTATATCCCACTTCAGCCGGATAGACTTTTGTATTCCACCCTTTCTGCTGAGCGTCTGCTGCAAGGTCTGTGTAGCGCAGTTTCTTGCGCTCATAGGCCTCCTGCGTTGCATTCTCCCATGGGACAGTAAGCTCTATGATGAACACAGTCTTCAGTGAAGATGACCAGAGTACCATGTCTGGCCTTAAAGTGGTAGCTACAATTTCGGGTGGGAAGATTAGCTGTTGGCCAATATCGACTAGAAGCTTCCAATCTCTGGCCATGGCTAGATCTCTAGCTTCTAGTTTGGCAGAGGGATGGTTGGGCTTTTTTCTGACCTCGGATAAATGTTGGTGCTGTGATGGAATTTGTCTTTCTCAGGGGCAGGGAGTTGGTGGTATTTCTCTTGCTCTCAATGGCTGCTGGCGCAGGTTGGGTCCTCTCCATACCGCTGGTGGAGGTTTTTTGGCGATGGGAGCACATCGTAAGTTGCTCTAATGATGAAGCTGATGTAGCTTGCTTCCATTTCCCAGAGCTCTCTCTTCTTTCCAGGCTCTCCCACCTCATCTATTGTCCTTGTTTGGCAAGGGAGACAGACTTGGCGCTTCCTTCCACCTCCTCTTGACGGCGCACCTCTTCCATCAAGTTGGTTTACTTAAAGCAAGGCCAAGACCTCCTCTTCCCTGGTGGACAAGCCCCACAATGTTGTTGTGCCTCAGGGCTGATGTAGCTTGCAAAACCGCATTAGATGGTGACCATTTTCGTCCAGTTACCAGGGGTGGTGCAACATTACTGATAGTCTGGTCTCTAGAATCCTTCAAAGTCATCTGGAGTCTTTACTTTAGAGCACTTGTACTCTTCGGTTAGGCTTGTTATAGGCAGTTCAAGGACCCCTTTGCCGTAAAGGCTGATGTTAGTCAGACAGCGTGGGACCCCGAGCCATTTCTTAATGTATGAGGTCATGTTTCGTTCCATCTTCTCCACCGTTGTTATTGGGACCTCATAGAGTGTGAGAGGCCACAATACTCGAGGGAGAAGACCAAATTGTAGGCACCAGAGCTTAAGTTTTCCTGGCAATAGTGTCTTATTAATGTTTTCCAGGCTGTTGAAAATGTCATTACCTAGTTGTTGTATTTGGTCCTTGTCCCTGAGGCTTGCATTGTACCACCTGCCTAGGCTTTTAACGGGTTGCTCAGACACTGTGGGTATTGGGTCATCACCATTGCAGAACTTCACCTTGATGATTGAGATGCTTCATGACTTGTTTGGCTTGATTTTCATCTGGGCCCACTTGATGTTCTCCTGCAGTTTTGCAAGTAATCGCCTAGTGCATGCTGCAGTAGTAGTCAGAATGGTTATGTCGTCCATGTATGTTCTGATAGGTGGAAAGCGGATCCCGTTCTTGTCTCGCTCACCACCCACCACCCATCTTGAGGCCCTGATGATGACCTCCATGGATATTGTGAATGCCAGGGGTGAGATAGTGATAGAGATATTGCCTACTTCTACACGCTGCCATGATGTTGTGTAGTCAGCTGTTGTGAAGCACAATCGCAGGTCTTCAAAGTAGGCTTTTATTAGTGTAGTGACAAATAATGGAATATGGAAGAAGTTGAAGGATTCCCAGAGGCGGTTATGGGGAACTGATCCAAAAGCATTAGCCAAGTCAAGGAAAGTGACATGGAGGTCTCTTTTGTCCTTCTTTGCTGCTTGGATCTGATGGCAGATCATACTGGTATGCTCCAAGCAGCCAGAAAACCCAGGAATGCCGGCCTTCTGTACAGATGTATCGATATACCTATTCTTCTCCAGGTAGGTGGATAGCCTCTGTGCTAACACGCTGAAAAAGATTTTGCCCTCAACATTGAGAAGACAGATTGGCCAAAATTGACTAATGTCTGTTGCATCCCTTTCTTTAGGAATTAATACACCTCCAGCCCTTCGCCACACCTTAGATATAATACTTTTTTATACTATACTTTCTGTATCTCAGTAATGCTGCCAGACAGGAAATATGACATACGGCTCCAAAAGTAAAGGAGTGATTGTCACATTTGGATGGGTTTCATTCAAGGTATGAAGATTGAAAATCTTTATTCATTACACAATCTGATTTAGTGAATGAAAAGCTTTGCTGTTTTGCGTATAATTTACTAATATTCAAGATGTTGAATTGAATTGAATTTGAATTTATTCGGGCAGCACCATGATTGCCACAAATAAGAACAAACTGTCAAATGAACAAACAAATTCAATTAAACATACATCCAGTATATATATATATATATATATATATATATATATATATATGTATTTATTTATTTTTACGCAATTTCAACCGAGGGGTTTAGGGCTGAAGCTAAAAGCTTATAATTGCCCTGGCCTAACCGATCTCACTTTCTTAATTTTAACCTATTTCAGCAACCAAAATGCAATACAAGATATGTGACCATCTCCACAAATATACAATATTTTTTGTCAAGAAAGTGCCCCAGTGGCCTAATGGATAAGGCACTGCCCTCCTAAGACAGGGATTGTGTGTTCAAGTCCCATCTGGGGTGTTTCTGGAGTTGGAGTTGGTCTTATGGTGGAATGTTTACAGTAAATCTGCCAGGCAAGAAATTTAATATACACTCTAAATTTAAATAACAAAGATGGCGGATTCCGATAAATTGTTCTGGTTCGATTCAATTATGGATTTATTTATTATATACATACTAAGAACAATGCACATAACTTCCCCCCTATCACCCATATTTTTCATGCCGGCTTGTACACACGTTCTGTGCTGATGTCCATAAATGGATAAAAAAGAAAATCCAATTTTTTCCAGATTGTATTTCTCTGAATGACATAACATTCAATATGATACTAGAAACAAAGATGACAAAGTTTGCTGCAATGTAATTCTCTGTCTCTCCGAGTTTTTTATTCATGAGAACATAATTTTTAAATCATCTCCCAAATGTATAGTTTTTCTAAGTTAATTCATTTTATACCTGACATCTCTTGAATAATTAAAATGTACAAAAGCACAAAACAAATACATGCATATTTAAAAGAATTCCCTACTGAATTGTGTAATTTTTTTAGTTTCCCCCCTACTTTTTGTATTTCTTTATCATTGGTACTTTTTGTTATTCTATATTATTGATCTTAACACTTCTATGATGTTCAGTCATTGTTCTATATTTGTATTGATGGACCCATACATGATATTCCTTCTGGTTTTCTCGTGTTGTTTGACACATGCAAAGAATAATTGATGTCATGTTTATTCTGTAAACTAAACTACAATAAAGTTAATTGGAAAAAAACTACTCAGGCGCCAACAAAACCACATTTTATTAATCAACAATAGCATAGAAAAATCTGATCTTTCAACCTGGCATATTCCAGCACCCTCAGATTGCTCAGGATCAGAAAGAACATTATTTTATTGTAATAGCCGGTATAGGTACCGGATGTACTCGGGAGGTCAGATCGGCACCTGCACCTGTTGACGACGTCACGCCATGGCAACGCCACTCGGACAATGAACATTTGTGTGCGATGTGCATCCCTCAGACTTATTATGATTGTATTGTCAATTTCACTGTTGGGAGAAGTGAAGCCGCTGCGAGTGCCATGGCGGCCATCTTACGTTGCCACTTTATTAGTGCTTATAGCTTGAAAACAATTATTTCTCTGCTTTGTTATTCTTTTCATATGTTTAAGTCCGTGGTGCTTCTTCACGGCTTTATTTTTATTTGTTGAGTCAGTTTGTCTCAAACTGTTGTCTCCATATTACAGACACAAACTGTAGATTTGAGATGGCTTCAATTGTACAGGTATAATATTGTAAGAGGATTTATTTTCATATTGTTACATGTATTTGTAGGGGATCTATTTTGTTTTTGATTTGGGGGTAAGGAATTACATTATTATAAATGAAAGTGATTGACGGAAGGATACATTGAAAAATGAGGGAGAAGCATTTGTGACGGTTGTTGTGTTGGCTGGAGAATGAGACGAGGAAATAAAGTTGTGCTGGAGATATTCCCTCTCCAAATGCTGTTTTTTTCCCCCCACGACCTTCGTTTGAGTGATACACATACACTCTCGACTTCCCAAAGATACAAAGTTACGTTATGTATTAGCTTCTAAAAATTCCCACCTCCGTATTTTTTTAACAATGAATATTATTTAAACAACAAATAGCATACAAAACGTATAGAAAAAAAGAATAGGGACTGTTCTGCCCTTCAGTTGAGCTTTGGTTTGTTTAATGTTTATGCTGACTCTTAATTTGAAAGCTATGTATGGGGCCATTATCGTAGCAAAACTATTTACAAATGCATTATTGATTCTTTTGTTTGCTTTTACTTGCTTATATCTGTTAATTAATTTATCTCAAGTATTGAGCAGGGGTGAAAGTGGGGAATTGGAGGCACCCTATTAAGGCAAGTTATAAAGTGTCTGAAGTCCTCTTATTTATGTTTAACAAATTTAAAACATCATCATAAATCATGCTGTTTCTACGAAGTACAGTCTCAAATGTTCTACAATTTGCGGGAACGTTTTTTGGGAGGAGTAGTATGGCAGCCTTGTGGCTTCAAAAGTCTTGGCCTATCGGCTATCTACTTTCCAATATATACAGAACAGTGAGCCGAACCATGAAAACCATAAGCAGTCAGTAATGGGCTCTGGGTGGCGGAGTGGTCCAGGACCAAGTAGCCTTGGATACAGAGTGCCGTTCGAGGCGGGCTGTCACATGGGTTGGACTTAAACGTTTGACTCCGCCCACACAGATTTTTCCAAATGGTTTAAACAATTTTTTTTCCAACAAAAATTGCAGATTTAATAAGGCTCAGTCTTTTTTTTCTAGCAGTAATATTGATGGATTGAATAAATATTTAAATACAAAATATATATTGAAACAATCAAATAAATATGTCAATAAATAATCAATGAAATATTAAAAACATTAAAACAATATTGAATTATTAATATTGAGATAAATATTGAGATAAAAAAATACATCAATATTAAAATAAATAAATACTGAAATAATTGAATAAACAGTCAAGGCACTTTATTCCATTTTGGAATACACATCTTGACATTTCATTCAGAATGAGTTCTTTCTTGCACATTCTTAACCAATGGCCTTAACTTAAAAAATACATATATATTTTTAAATAATTTATTGAACAGGTCAATCAATGTAAAATATGTGAGTGGGGAAAAAAATCTCATACAAAATGACTGACGACAATTGTAGGAGCTAAACATCTCCAATATCATCACTGACTTTGAGTCGTAACACGACATGCAAGTGGAATTATTTGCAGAGGAATTTTATCAGTTGTGTAAAAGAAAGGAAAAAAATTCATGTTGTCAGACAAATGTGGCCAATAGGAAGGTTCTGTTTTGCACAATTCAGTGTTTGTATGTGATTCAGAGTATAAAACTGATCTTTTTTTCATGTCCACATGAACTCGGATCTTCTGCAGCTTCACTGGCGGATTCCAAAATTCAAATGACTCCCCAAACGTTCTGTATTCATCATCATAAAATGCAATGCTCCATGTTTTTATGTCATGTGGCAAACAAGAATCACCCCATGCCACACCCAGTACCCAGTTTCTGTTGTCTCCCACCTCAACATCCCACATGTGCGTTTGTGAGACCAAAGCAGAACCAAGCACATATTTCCACTTGGACCTCTCTGGATTGTTTGGACGCTGATGTTCTTTTTGACGACTCACACTGGTCAGATCTTCAGACAGACTGAGATCCGGATCGGCCGTGTTTGGGTCCAGTATGACGGGTCTGTAGGAGACCATCTCCTTCATTCGTTCCCACACGCTGAACTTGAGGTTGCCCACATGCTTGACTTCGTCCAGCAGAGCTCCTGAGAGCAGTTTGGGCTCGTCGGGTAGCTTCTTGATTTTGGTCATCGTATTCTTGAAGTTCTTCATGAAAGAAACGGCGTCAGAGGTCAGCTGCTCCTCTGTGCTTCTGATCGCGTCTGTCACGCGGCCATGTCTCTGCTGAGAGCCTGAATCTTCTCCTTCATCATCCAACTCTTCTCCTCCTCTTCCTCCCTCACAGCAGACAACCTGGCCTCCTCCTCAGCCTGCAAGAAGCGACGAAGCTCCTCGAAATCCATCTTAATCTTGTTTTCCACCTGCTCCCTCTGAACCTTGATGTACGTCGCTTGTTCATTGCAGTTGTCTCTTGTCTCAATGTAATCTTTCAGTATTTTCTTTGCGTCCTGCAGGCCGTCCTGGAGTTTGTCTTTGTGATCTTCGTGAACTTCAATGAAGGGACAGAACTTGTGGCCAGCGTGGATTTTTGCATCTTTGCAGATGTGGCACACAAGCTCCTGGTGGTCCACACAGAAAAGTTTCAGTTTCTCCTTGTGCAAGCTGCAGATGTCGTCGGACTCCACTGAGACTTGTGAAAAGGCCTCACACATGTTCTTCAGGGCCAAGTTCAGACGTACATCAATTGATCTAAACTCCGTCCTACAGACTGGACACGTTCGATCTCCTTTCTGCTCCCACCACTGCTGTACACACGCACGACAGAAGTTGTGACTACACGGCAGCATGACAGGATCTTTAAAGATCTCCAAACAGGTTGGACATTGGAGATGGTCCTCAGCTCGGCTGGCCATCGTTCCTTGCGAAGATACCGACTCTGTCGACAAGCTTCCAACGTTCACTCTCAAGAGAGCCGCAGCGCAGTCACGAGTGAAGGAAATATTTGGAAAAAGTCCCCAAGTACACTTCCTGCTTTCGTTTTCTGACTTGACTGCAGCCACACCCTGTTATCTACGATCACACAAAAACGATTTATTAACACTTGCACATAAAAAAATAATATTTATCCAACATTAGAGTAAAATCAAGTCCGTAATAAAAACAAAAAACAAAGCACATCAGTTCCATCTATAGTCGACGTGAAAGAAAAGGAAGGAAAAACTGAGTCCTGAATGCAAACTTGCTCAGAAAAGAAAAAAAAAGTTTAAAAAATAAGAAGAGGAGGAGAAAGGGTGTTGAAAGGAAATAGCCGCTTACCCGTCCTGCTTGGTGCTCGATGTGCAGCAAACAATCAAAAAACAAACCAAACAGCTCACCTTAAACATTAGACAAACCCACCAAACTCGCTTTACCACATTGCAAAACTCCGCGTCTCTTTTGGTAAATTTTCCTTTCAAAATGAAAACACCAACATTGAAATACAGCTTTCAATTTTTATTAAAATCTTAACTTCCTGCAGGTGCTCCCACACAAACAAACCTCAATGTGTCAGTGTAAAAAACGTATATTAATCACTATCAATATGATCAATGTGCCACGTCAAACCCTTTTTACCATGTTTTGATTAAAACATCACATCACTTATTTCCAGAAAAATCACAGTTCCATGAAAAATTTAGTGAGAAGCTTTTATTATATACATAGTCAGAAACACATTGTAGCATAAATTCAAAAAAAGTTGTTCTGTCCTCTGACACTCAATCCTTCATTGACCAGATCACAAGTCTCAAGAGATCATGTTAGCTGTTGCTTGCAGGGGACCAGCGTGCTTACTGGAGGTCATGAACCTGACAAGGTTCAAACTAAGACAACACAGACATCAAAGATCCCAGTACACTCAAACGCATCTGGGGGCATGAAAGTTTGCATACAACAGGTGTTAGTAACGAAAAACGTGCGTACCAACCAGTACTTGTAGGTTTATAAAGAGTAATACTTGTGTCCAACAGCATACTCATGTTGTTTTTTTTTTTACCCTGTAACGATACCACTACCACAAAAGGTCCTTGTGTCTTACATTATTCAGGAGGACAAGGATTTTGCCAGGGAAAATAAATCAGCTGAACTCCCCGTTCTCACCTCTTAAGATCACAACGTGGTCCACTGTGACCTTATTTCATTATGAGTTGGGTGAGCTCTTTTTGATGAGAATGCATATTCAGCAAAAAATATTCCAATTGTGAAATAATACTGACAGTGATGCAGCAAACATATGTTTAGTGCGGCTTTTTGTGACATTCCATTATTGTATGTGATTATCCTTGTTATAATATCCTGTATCATAATGTGCAAAACAGTGTTAGATAAAAAAATATGTAAAATTATGACTTTTTATTGTTAACTTCCAATGTAGAAATTCCTTAAAATGCAATCAAGGACACTTCAGTTCTTCTGTTCACAGCACGTAACTTCTGCCCAGTCAGGTAAGACCGCAGCTTCAGCAAGCTTGGAGGGAAAGTGAAATTCTTTTGATTCAATGTTTAAAAAAAACAACAACCATTAAATAATAAGGAAATTGTTAAATATTGGTCAATATAGCAAAATGGCACAAAATGTAAACATGTTGTGCAAAACTTAGGATATTCCCAAAATTAAACAAAGCTAACCATCCATATACTAAGATATTATGGGTAGGGAACGTTGCGGAACTGGATGTGTTGTTGAAGGGTTTTTTTTTTTTTAACCCTCCCTTGCGGTGACTCTTGGCTCAGCCAGCGAGTTGTGAATGATGCTGCTGATGGAGTCCACTCCCTCTCCTTCCAAAAATGTGTGGTGGTCGCCCTCAATGACGTGGACTGACACTTTGCCGTCACATACCTGAAAAAAAAAAAACACAATATGATATGTAATATGTAAATACATGTCAGCATAGTGATACTTGATTACTACGTTACCTCGCCCAGCTTGTAGTCGGCTCCCAGGCTTTGCCCGTATTCGCTGCTGGTTTTGGCACGCAGTAGCAACACGTTGCCGTTGTATTTGGTAGCGGGGACATAACTGTCGGCTGCCTTCAACTTGCTGTAAAATGTGGAGGCCGCAAAGTTCAGCAAGTCCCGGCTCATGTTCTTGTGCGTGGATGTGATGAGGTCCACGGCCATGTTGACACGAGCCTCCAAGTCCGGCAGCGGCAGAAGCGTGTCCAGAAGCTGGTGACAAAGCGAGAGAGATGAAAACAAGTTTGTGATAAAGGGCTGGTAAAGAAAAATGTGATGACGCCACAGATGTGGTGGTGCTCGTTTACATGCCAGAAAGTTCTTTACCTTGCTGTACTCCGTGTCCGTAAACTGTTGGATGAAGGCGCACATGGCTTCCGTTTCAGCCTCAGATTCTTTGTCTGGGGTCAGCTTGGCCCTGTAGCTCTGAAAAACCAAAAACTTTGTTAAATGTCATTTCCCTCACAAGATGGATAAAGTTTCTCAACTATTTATCGAACCATCTATCCATAGTGGGTATAAAAAATCTACACACCCTTGTTCAGGTTTTCTGCAGGTGTCATCAATTCAGGTTTTTATTTTTACAAAATACGTTTAATAACTTAATGCTTTTTATTGACCCGAGAAAACCCTGTTAATGCTGATCACTGCTGTCTGAGAGATCTTAAAGAAACCTTCTCTTAAATTTTGTCCAGAACTAAATCATTTTGTGCGAGTGTATTGCCACCTCTCACCTGTGTATAGGCTGCCACGTATGAGTGCGATCCATCAAACAGGAAGAGATTCTCCACGGGCAGTTTCTGGTTCTGCAACTGAGTGCACATTTCAAACGCCACGCAGGCGCCAAATGAGTAGCCGGCGATTTGGTAAAGCCCGTCTGGCTGAACCCGTCTGATGCAATCCACGTAGTACGCCGCTAGAGACTGGATGCTGTCCAGCGGAGCAGCTGGGGAAGGAAGTGATGAACTTGATGAATACATTTTTCATGTCAGTCTCATCATACAAAAATATGGTCATTTGTCTTAGAAGAGAAGGTGAAAGATATCCTCATGTATCACTGACAGTACCTTTGGTGCACTGCAAGCCATAGCAAGGCACGCTAAGCTTGGAGGCAAGTGTCTTGAAGGCAGCAATAGAGCCCTCTATTGGGTGGACAAGGAACAGCGGCCTTTCTTGGCTCTGCACGTCATTGAGGGATGCCACGGTGGGACCATCTGGGTTGACTAATAGCTCTGTCAGATTAGACTCCGACAAGGTTCGAATGACGTCCTTTTTCGCTGGAGCATGGAAATGTTTAAAACAGTGAAAAAAAAAAAGTGAGTTCATTTAAAGTTCCTTTAACGCCACAATTTTTTTTTTAACGGGTGATTAATGTCCGCCCCTTTCTTGGAAAGCCTGTACCAGAGGAATTCCAGTCTCAACACAGCAGACACGTGGACATCAAAATTTAGCACTAATAAAATTAATAATAATGCATATATTTGTGGAGACTGGGGTCAAGTTGTATTGTACAATTTTTAAAATTTGCAGAATTTCACAAATTACTTCATGTTAAAGATTAGATAGCTCTTAATATGAAAAGAAAAATGCACTGAGCTGTCACCAATGTCTTACAAATGCAATTGTGCCATCTAGTGGCAGAGGATGGCCTCAACACAAATCAATCACACTTGTTTTTAATTTTAACTTAATTTTATGAATTTATATGAAATTACTGTATCAATGACTAAATAATAGAGCCACATTTCTATTAGTTTAATATTTCCCCAATTTTATGTTAACAAGAGTATGAAAATTATAAAAAATATATTTTATTGTACATTTAGAAAAGATATAAAATTTGCCATTAATCATGAGTTAACTATTAAAGTCATGCGATTAATTATACTTAAAAATTATAATCAACTCACGCACATACAAAAACATTTTTAAAAAAAGAGGGAAAACAAAAAAAGAGCGAGAGCAATGATGATAACAAGTCAAATCGGTAACATTACCGAATGAACAATACTGAGCTCTCTCTCTCTCTCAAAAAAAAAAAATAATAATAATTTTTTGATCATCTGGCAACCCTAAAAAAAATACAACTTTTGAATTTGCAAGCAACAAAGAACGGTATGATGTCCATTCAGAAATGTAATGTTACCATTTGAACTTTCTGGCTTCTTATTGGACAGTTCACGGAGCTTGTTGATGGTAAGCTGCCGGATCTCCCTCATGGCCATAACGATGTCGTAGTCACGCTCAAGAGTCTGGCGAACTTCCACACCCATCAACGAGTCCAGGCCCAAGTCGGCCAATGAAGCATCGGCGTTCAGGCTACTGACATCTCGCACGCCTAAGGAGGAGGTGCATTAGATCGGTGGGTGTGGTCACCACATTTATCAAACCAAAATGATCCATTTTCATTCCATACATTAATATCCAAAATCAAATTGTGTCTCAGAGCATTACCCAGAATGTGAGCTACAGCGTCCACCAAATTCTTCTGGCTTCCCGCCTCGCTCTTCGCAACGGCCCGCTCCGCCAGCACAAAGCTCGACATCACAGGGCTGCGCTGGCACAGGAAGTGGTCGAGCACATCCAGGCAGGAGGCGATCCTCTGCGGCAGGGTGCCACCGATCACGACGTCATTGCCGCCCATCGTCTCCTGCACCACACCCACATCGCCAATGGCCCCCCATTGGACTGCCAGTCCAGGAAAGCCATCGTGACGCCGCTTCTCACACACGCGCTCCATGGCAGAGTTGGCGTAACCGTAATTACTTTGGCCAGCATTGCCCCGGCCGCAGCTGACCGATGAGAATGCGACAAAGTGAGCCAGTTGTGGGCAGGATTTTCTTGTGATTCTGGAGAGGGGGTGGAAACATCTCAGTAACATTCATTTGAATCGGCTCCTTTCATTTTCTTTACTGCTCAAGAGGAAGGGACGTCTTACTTGTCTAGGTTCAAGGTGCCATCGTATTTTGGTTTGTTAACGTCAAGGAACTCCTGAGGAGTCAGATTCTCCAACATGCCATCTTGCAAAACCTGCAGACAGGAGAAACTCAATAAGGACTGTAAAAATACAAGGGATGTTGAATACCACTTTTTTTCAGACTGATACCAGAATGAGTACTCAACTCAAGTAAGTCACCGACACTCTAGTGATTTTGATAAATAACCACCCCCACCCAAAAAAAAAACACTCTTTTTTTTTTAGAAAAACCTGTAGTCAATAGTGGAATAATTGTTTCCTTAATTATGCATGAGAATAGAAAATTGCCTTTTATTGCATGCAATTTTAAGGAAAATTGCTATAATAGTGCTTTATTTTATATATCAAAAATACTAGTGGTACTTGTTACCGGTATCACTGAATACTCAAGAGTTGAGTGCTCGTGCTGGAATCGGTCTTAAAAAAAACCGAACATCTGTACTATTTTCCATCAGGACTGAAGAGTATGTTACCATGGCAAGGTGGAAGACCCCACCGACTGGACCCAGCCTGCAGGCCTCAGCAATGAGCTTTTCCACTCCCTCAAGCGTGCTCACGTCACTTGTTGACACCAACACCTCCACATTCTGACTTTGCCATTCACTCACACGCTTTGCCTGGTAACCTAAAAAACGGACGAAATATAAAAAAACAAAACCTCAACACAGTACATCACGGTGACTGCTATTGCACGCTGCAGTCTGTTCTCATTATGTCTTACCGTTCCTGATCCCAGATCTGGAAGTTAGCACCAGTTTGCGGGCTCCTTTTTCAGTCAACCACTGTGCGAGCTCGAGGCCGAAGCCCCCAAGCCCCCCAGTGATGATGTAAGAGTGGGAGGCCAGGCAGTAGGTGCGTCGGAGGGCTGGGATCGTTAAAGGGGAAGCAGTATGGGCTGATGTGTCCGTCTCCTCGTGACACACCTGTGCGGGCAAAACAGTCAGTAGATGCATCTGGATTAACCCCTATGCTTTTTCAATGAATTCTAGATGCATTCTAAAACCTATTTGAATGGTTGATTTTTGGTGAATTGTTAAAGACTTCGTTTGATGGTCAAGTGTGACTGACCTTCAGAAGGACCTTGCCAATATGTTTTCCCTGGGCCATGTATCTAAATGCCTCCTCGACTTGGTCCCTCTCAAACACGGTGGTCTTTAGAGGCTGGACGACACCTCCTGCGATGCCCTCCTGAAGCAGCTGTGACACTTCCTCCCACTCACGATTGCCTTCTTCAAAGAGAGCATCCAGCAAGATGCCGTGGAATGCCACATTCTTCAAGAACAGAGCCATGCCTGGAGAGACGAACATTTGACTCAGTTCACGAACCAAAACCCAACGTCGTGTGTGTGTGCTTTTCTTCTTTTTTTTTACATCAAGCCTCAGTTGCTATCTGACTTCTTACTGACCAAGAGGAGAGTTGTTGGACAGGTCGTATTTGCCTATCTCCAGGAATCGTCCGTGTCGTGCAAGACATCGAATACTAGCTTGTAGCTTCTCCTCAGCCAGAGAGTTTAGCACCACATTCACACCTGAAACACATTACACAGTGTTATAAATGGACCACATACATTATATGGACAAACATTAGAACACCCACCCAAAAAAAAAATACAGTTGCTTTCCTGCTGCTTCACTAACCCAGACTATTTATCATTAAAGATGGATTGCACAAACCTTTGCCCTGAGTGTGGAGAAGGACGTGCTGTTCAAAAGACGCGTCTCTGGAATTAGCAAAAGAGGTTGCAGAGAGCTGGGGGAACCTCTCCTGCAGGTAAGCGCGCTTCTCCGCTGATCCTACAGACATAAAAGTCAAGAAAAAGCTTTGTTTGGTGTGTATCGACATAAATGAGAATATTCATTGCACCTTTAAAAAGTATAATTTTAACATAAATTCCCCCGAAAATGTTGTAATTATTTGACGAGGGAATTTAACTTCCACATTAAAATACTGGCATCCATTTTAAAATCTATTTGAAACATCACATTCACCAATAACCAACTTACCAACTGTTGTGAAGACTGTGCAATTCTTGCTGAGTGCAATGGCAATGGCGGCCTGCCCAACACCACCTGATCCTGAGTGGATGAGAACACTCTCTCCAGAGCGCAACCTGCCGCGAACCACTAGAGAGTAGTAGGCTGTGGCATAGACCACGGGCACGGAGGCTGCTTGCTCCAGAGTCCTGCATGTCCAGAGACATTCAATAGTAGCAGAACATCACTCTATAAACTTAAAACTCACTCCACTTCAGCAGTAAGACACTGATTGTGACGTGACATGCTAGACACGCCAAGCATACTAAATTGATTTTAATGTTTTAATTCATATTGCCATTGTGATTATTATCATCATGTATATTCTTAGTATTTTATCATGGTGTATTATGGTAGGCAATCATAAAGATCCTAAATGACCAGGAAACTATGTGGACATATGGTTACAAAAGAACAGTAATAAATGAATAAAAAATTAAATTAATATGTAAATAAATTAGGGGTGTCAGGCGATTATTATTTTTTTAAATCATAATTAATCGAATGACTTCAATTGTTAACTCACGATTAATCACAAATGTTATATCTGTTCTAAATGTACAATTAAATATTAGTGCTGTCAAAGTTAAAGCGTTAACTGATTAATTAATCACGAAAAATTATGGCATTAATCATGAATTAACGAAGATTAATCGCACATATCGCATATTAATTTTGACCTTATATTATCATTTAGCGTGACAGCGGATGGCTACGTTTAAGGTACCACAAGTTGCGTTTGAGCAACATAATTTCATGCATTAAAGTAAAGCATATAATGAATGTTTGTGAATCACATTTAGAATATTTGTTCATGTCAAACTATCGGGGTCATTTTTTTCCCATTTTAATTTATGAAAATAATTAACTGATTAGAAAAAGAGGAGGATGAGCGTGTGGAGTGGATCAAAAAATGTTGAAGACGTCCTCATAATATTAAATGTCAAAAGAATTAACACGTAACCGGTGCTCTTCAAATTTGGCGGGGAAAAAATGTTGATAAAAAAGCCTTTTTTATTAGGCGATTAATCAGAATTCTAAGATGTGATTAATCTGATTAAAAAACATAATCGTTTGACAGCTCTATTAAATATACAATACATTTTCAAGTTTTCCTCCTCTTGTCAACATACTTTTGTTAACATAAAAGTGGAAAAAATTTAAACTAATACAAATATGGCTACATCTTTTAGTCATTTCATAATAATTCATAAAGCTGAGTTAAATTAAAAAGAAGGACTGTGTGATATTGATTTATGTTGAGGTCATTTTCTTCATGACATGAAGTAACTTGTGAAATTACGCACATTTTTAAAATTGTAAAATACTTGACACCAGTCTCCACAAATATATTTATTATTATTAAATGTATTACTGCTAAATGTTGACACTGACGTGTCTGCTACGACTGGAATTCCCCCAGTACAGACTTCCCAGGTAAGGGGCGGTTACTAATCGCGCATTTAAAAAAATTAGTGGCATTAAAGGAACTTTAAATTAACGCACTCATTTTAACACCCCTAAAATGTTTTTTTTTAATGTCAAACAATTCAGATAACTTCACTGTCAGCTGTCTTTTTTCACCTATCAAATGTGATACTAACCAGCTCGAAGGGACACCCCAAAGGAATCTTTTATCAGCATCAACGGTTGTTGCCAAGCCTTTAGCAGGCAGAAGTCCCATCACACGTCGACTATCTGCATCACAACCAGAAAACTCCATGCCCAGCATGCACTGCTGCAGTGCCAAGTCCCCTGCACAGTGCAAACAGTATATATTTTTTGGTCAATAGGAATAACAGAATTTCCAGAACATTTTTATTAGAAACAAGAGCAAGATTAACAATTCAGTTTTCCATAGAGGATGTACCTGGAATAGCATCTGGTGGCAGTTTGCCCGTGGCGAGCATTATATCTCTGAAGTTGAGTGAGCTGTAGTAGACGCGACACAGCTGCACATTGGGGTTGCAGGGTACAAAATGGCGGAGTGGCGAGGCAATCCAGCTCAGTGACGAAAGGTCTCCCCGAGTCAATACGTTGACATAGGCATGCTCTGTCAACTCTTCATTTCGATCTTCAAAAACACAAAATAATTTACATTAGCCATGTTATATGTCCCTTCCAAATGTTCATGAACTGCTTTACACACACCCACATGAAAAAACAGTGTTTAACTTTAAATAACACAAGCATTGATAAGAAGCTTAACTTCCAACTAAACAATCAGGAAATAATCTGAATTAGTGCGTGCACATTTTGTACCAAGAGTTATTAGTTGGTGTCTGAAGACGCCCCAGCAGCCATCTCTGAATACGTTCATGACGAGGTCCCCCTTGAGCAGCGATTGCATGGATAATTCATCAAACTGGAACGCCTCTGCTTCTGATGGACCGTTTAGATTTGACACAAACGCACACCTGGGAAGCATGGCACAAACATGGACAATTAATAAAAAATAAGTTACAGTGCACAATCTGGATTGACCAAGTATATGTAGTAGATGTATATATACACAGTAGCTATAAAAGTCTAAACACCCCTTTTCCAGAGTCAGGTTTTTGTGATGATAAAAATAAATTACATCAAGCTTAATCATTTTATTTATTGATTTTTAATTTAATTTAATATTTTATTTAATTCCCCCCACCTTTTGTAAGGCCCCAGTTCTAACTGTGTGAGTGAGAGAGAAAGAGTGTGAGTGTGAGTGTGAAAGAGAGAGAGAACGATGCTTCACTATATGTATGGTGTTCTTTTGGTGGTGAACAGTGTTGTATTTCCACCAAAATATCTTTTGCAATTATGTCCAAAAGGTTCACCCTTGGTATTATTGAACCATAATAACTTCCCTAAAACCCGGGGCAAAATGTGTTATCTAGGTAGCATGAAGTCATGACCCTTAGCGCGCCCTAAGGGCTCATTGCCATAGTGATACCAACTCATGACATGACTAAAGTCAACAGTCTCGAACTTGGGTCTTAAACTGGACAATGATTTTAAACGGACGGCAAATTGGTACTATTGTTGAATCCATCTTAGGCAGCTAGCTAAGGTAAAGCTTTACTTTGCAAAATATTTAATGAAGTGATCGACAAGAAGTCAGTTGGTGACGTCCAACGACCAACTCCTTAATTTTGCACTAAATAAGTGTTTTACACAACATATACATTAAAAATACACCCTCTATTATGTAAATACATAGCGATGTGAGTGCTTTTACAAGCTGAATGCATCTACAAACACTTTTGACTCACAAAGGAATAACGTATTCAAAGGTCACTGAATTTCAAAGGGAAACTCCAGCACTTTGACCATTATGCCGAGCTATGAGTGAAATGACGAATGGTAGCTTGTTTATATTGAAGCAAGGCTGCGCTGTGCCATACCTTATTCGGAGACCACCTGGTTCCTGCCGCAGACAGTTGACCATTCCCACAACGCCACAGTGGGCCTGAGAAGCAGTCAACCACACTGGAGAATCTGAAGGCCCTGCAAGTGTTGCCTGTTCCAAGCGCAACAAAGAAACATTCAGAGAAAGCGGGACATTGTTTGACATTCTTACAAAAGGTGAAATAGTAGACATGAAAATATCCCAGCGGAAGCTGCGGAACATACCTTGAGTGTTTCCACCCACTTGTAGTCAGCACTATCAACAACAAGGACAACTGGTTGCTTGGCAGGAGTCCGAGAGCGACAGAGAAAGAGCACCGAGCCATAAAAAGACTTCCTGATGGCAACCAGGTTGAGTGAAGCCTCGGAAAACACTCTCTCCCACTCATCCTAGAGAGATGGAAAATATGATTGCCTTATATATTGTGTCAACACCATGCTTGAAAATGACATGCAACTTGTGTCAATTTCAATAAAGTTTCATGCTGCTGCTGTCACAAAAACTGGGTAAAGGAGTTACACCTTGATAAAAATGACACAGTTTTATTATAGGATGAGTAGTAATACCGATTTTCACTATTAATCAAAGATTCAGATTTTTAAATGAGCAAGTGACAGAATGCATACACAAAGAAGAAAAATATCTCTAAGAGGCTTTATGTCTCCTCTCTACTGACCTGTGTGAACAATCCTTGCTGACTGTTGTCACTGACACCAGAGAGGAAGCTGACTGTTTCCCCAAGTGTCTCCCCCTTAAGCAATGTGTGGAGGAGAACAAATCCCCCTTGCCTGGCTCCTGAAGCCAAATTTGTCACCAACAGATGAGGGTCTACCCTTAGAGGGCCCCAGGCATGGTTACACACCACCAAGTCAGCCCCTCCTACTGAACCTCCAGGAGCTGGGCCCAACATAGGGTCCCACTCTGCTGTCGTGACTCCAAGTTCCTCCAGGTTGCTCTGGTAGGGAACCAAAAGATCCTTGCTGGCTGCAGTGGCAACATAGTCCGCAAGCATCATGGGCTGGATATTGAGGAGTTCTATTACACGGGAGAAGAGCTGACCATCACTGGATAGTGCCTGACAAAAGGTTAAAAAAACAATTGCAAATATTCATGAACTGCAGACTTATTATATATTCTTGTAGTGACAATTCCCGCCCTATTTATTCTGTTTCTTACTTCCAAGATTTTGATCTTGCCAGGGGTGCTGTTTTCCATAGCAGTGTCCACACAGTGTCTGAGAGCTTGGTCATCCAGTAGGCCCCGTAGTAGACCGTCTTGCAGCAGACATGCCCTCTCATTTTCCACTGTCTGCTCCAGTTCTGAAATAAGGTTCCCATTCAGCTCCAGGTCACAGAGCATGCTGAGTAACCGGATCAAGCCAGGCTCAGAGGATTCAGGGCTGGGAAGGGAGCTTTCCGACACTCCCTGCAGCCCTGGGATACAGAGCTTCATACCATGAGGGGCCAACTTTTGCTGCAGTTTGTGGATTAATCCTAGATGGAGACAACGAGTCAAAGACAACATGGACAATGGGCTGATTAAGATATTTGTCTTTTGGAGGGTTTTACTTATTTATGGCTAACTAAAATATCAAAATGTGTATATAAAAACCAATAGGCTGTTCAGCAAGTTTTGTAATAAATAAATAAAAATTGTTAATAAAAACAACAACAAAGCCCAAAAGCTACACCTGAACCAAATTTTATTTATATATTTAAAAAAGATCATTATATATATATATATATATATCCTTGGGTGGGAAATTACAACATAGTGGTAAAATGCTCAAAAGAAGGTATTGTTAGTGGCATTAATGATATCAGCCATGTTCATTGTTTTTCTTATCTTAAAAATCCTCATCATAGCCCTGATCTTGCTGAACAATAGTACAAAAAAAACAACTTTAAAAACATTCTATGATCTATGAAATTTCTATGATGATATAAGAAATCCTATAATAAACTATAAATTCATAACATTGGATATAGCCGTAACAATGAAGTGATTTTTTTAAAATCACATCACAATGCAATGCCATGCTTTATTCTACTAAGAAAATAGGGTTTTAGATAGTGTTCATTTTGTCAACAAAAAAATAATTACCTCAACATACATTTTTCACCTAACTAAAATTAGACTCGACTAAAAGCCTCATTAAAAACAATAACTGGGACTAAATCAGTATGGATTTTCGTCGAATAATGAAGACAAGACGAAAATGTACTTCACTTAATCAAAACTGGACTAAAATCATTTTTGACATTTTAGTTGATGAACAAAAACGAGACGAAAATTATATGATTTTGTAAAATCCTGTCTCTGCTAATCTGTCACTGTGACACACTGACAGTACACCCCCTTTCAAATCTGCATCTAGCAAGTGCAACATGCACAAACACATGGGACAGACAGAAGTGGATTCACGGTGAACGATTAAGAAAAAAAGTATCATAGTTATAATGTAATATTATTCCAATGGCTACAATAACGTTAAGCCGACCGCTAACTAATGCTGGCTAATTTACTAGCTCATAGCATGGAGCCACAGTAGCCACTTGTTGATCTACTGTAATTGTGTGTGAATTTGTTTTTCACTTAAAAATGAGATTACATTTTATGTGAAATTGTTTAAATCTGAAATGTTCAACATTATCTGCTGACAAAAAAAATATACTGGGGTAAAAATTATTGTCCTGACTAAAACAAGACTAAAACGTTGGCAGTGTTTGTTGACTAAAACAATTATGTTTTCTTGGACTAAAATAATAGATTTATAGTAGACTAAAAGTTAACTAAATAAAAACGAGATGAGGTTGACTATGTTAAAAACTAACAAGCGTGATTGAAGCTGGACCAAAACTGAGACTGAATTTAAAAATGGCTGATAAAATTAACACTAGTTTTACATAAGTACCTTTGCAAAATTTCAGTTGCTCTACAAGCTTCCCATTGGTTGCCAGGCACTCCGTCTCTACGTAGGGAACAAACAGGAACTTCTCCAGGGTCGGGGGGTTCTGCTGCTGCTGCCGACGTGGTGCCACAGTTGCATGAAGGCCGCTGATCTGCACTCCCCCAGCAGTGATTTTGTCAAGGCAGCGGTTGACGTGGACTGTCACAGCTATCAGAATATTTTTGACAGAAAAGTCTGATGAGACCAAGTTTTATGCTTTATTAAGATGTCATTATGCTATGAATAGTATGAATTACAAATATATTCTCATCCATTAAGATCATGTATGTCAAACTCAGGTCCGCAGTGGGGTTTTATATTTGTCCCACAAGATGACATCAAATGTGCAGTGTAGCTGATCCGATGGTGTATAGCTCTTGCACTGCTAATATTAAAAGTCCCAGAATGCTTTACAAGAGTGTTGGTGATCAGTCAATACCAGTCTGATAAGTAATGATTATTATTTTTTTCAATAAATATTGAGTTTTGCCCGCAACCCACTGCCAGGTTTTAATTTTGGCCCACTGTGAATTTGAGTTACACTATCACTTTGACTAATGTATTCAGCATCATACCTAGTTTTCCTTCTGCATACTCGCAGACCTTTTCCAGATGGATAGCGGGATCAATGCATACTGAGCGAATCCTGGTTGGCAAACGAAGACTACGGCCAGAGAGCCCAACAACAATCATCTGCAGCATGGTATCCAGAAGTGTAACCCAGTTTCCCGTCCACTGCAACTTCCCATTGTCACCTGGAGGAGAACATTTGCAACAATTTAGTTGACAAACAATTGTCAGTGTACAAGATACAGTGCTAAAGCGGGTCTTGCACAGGATGCTATTCAAGCTAGGATCACTGAGAATAACAAGTAGAACCTATAACCTTTTGCTGTGTGTTGCAGTATTGTCTACTGTCATCCATGGCAGTTAAAAGTTAGTGATACAGTAAATAAAGTCATCGGATCTGTTACTTTGGATCTGATTCAAACTGTATTGGTCACTTCTTTGGCTACATTCCTAGAGCGCAAAATAGACCAAAACATGACACGCTTCATACTCGAAACTCACCAGCATTATTAGATTCCAAGATGCCTTGGAAAGACTTGCCATAATCATAACCGCGCAGTCGCAGTTCCTTGTATACATCATGTGCCATAAGTTTCAGTTTGGGGTCCTTGTTGTCTTTGGGAGCTTCCTGGTTCAATTGCCTATGGAATGAATCAAGGGCTGCATCCTCCAAAACACTGACTTTTCCTGATAATGACAGAATACTTGTTGGAACATTGCACTGTATGTTCACATTTTGATCAAAAGTTTACCAAGAAGAAACATTTACAAAACTTTGTAAAATGTGAAGGACAGGTGGGATCTTAATATAAAGTCTTAATTAGCAAAATACAAAAGATTTGGTATCTGTGCACAATTTGATAACAGTTACCTAACAATCTTGAAGTGGCTGTCATTATTGTAACTTCTAATTCAATCTAAAACTACCTACCACTGACTGCCAGGTTTCCATTCTCTGAAACTTCAAACTTGTTAGTGGCAGGCATGAAACGCACTTCCAACTGGACAACACCTGTAAAAAATTGTTTAAAAAAAATGTCAAGACATGCACATGAATAGCTCTTTCAAAACACAATAAATCCATTTTGATTAAAATAATTTCCTGATAGCATCTGTACACGTTGAATGGCATGACAACATATAGATCATTGCAACAGCATCCTTGCTTCTACTACTCACCAGTCTTTGGTAGGATTGTGGCCCTATGGATGGTGACTTCATCAAATGTCACAGGCGTTGTGTCCATGACAAGTCCCAAACTTCTCACTAAGGTACGCCAGGCCAACACCAAGTAACCTGTCGCCGGGTAAAGGACACGCCCATCGATGCAGTGTCCAATCAGATAATAATCTGGAGATTCCGGATTTATGTCTGTTGGTTAGAGTTGGACACAGAAAAAAAATACAATAGATCAGAGAGAACCTTATGGCGTGTTATCCTAAATAAAATCAAAGGAAAGCAGATGTACTGATACATACTGATGTTGTAGACAATGGCTGAATTTGACCCAGAGCCAGAGGAGAAATCCTCTGTCTTGGGTACATCCCATGTCTGAGAATGGTCCCACTGCACCAAGGGAGAAATCATAGGGGTACCAACTGCTACAGGGTATTTAACTTCGGAACACAGAGCATTACCATCCAAGTTGATGCTATAGAGATTCACAAAGAATTGTGATATCAGTAACCAGAATATACTTCCAAGAGTCATTGTAACTGAATGGAGGCACTGACCCATTCATGTAAAGTTTGCCAATGTTAGAGAGAAAAAAATCCAGGTTATTGGGGTGACCTCTCTTCATGAGGGGAAGTGAAGTACATGTTTGCTTCAGGCTACGCTTCAGGATGGCCTAGGGAACGATGACAGGAAGTTGAGAATATATTATTTTGAAAAAGAACATCTCTAGCCCAAGTGATTATTGAACCTTTTGAAAACTAATCTGTTTTACACAATTGTTCCCAGTTTGATGGGTGCAGCTAAATAAACACTGCCCATCACGCACACACTTAACAGTTCTTTGTTTATTGTCAATAAATGCTATAAATAACTCTGTGATGATAATACCGCTTTATAATGAAACATATTTTAGATAAAGTAATCACTGATCTTTGCAGTCTCCACAAAGGAATGTTGAGTACACTATAAATTTAGTAAGTTTTTAGTTTAATTGGAACGAAATAAAATAGTAAATTATGTTTCGAAACGTAGTATGATACCCAATCTGTCTTAATCAAACTAAAACATAGTTTTACACAAGATATACACAAGATCAATAAAACAAACACCTGAAGGAGAGCATGAGGTGCTATCTCCACAAGAACAGCATTGTCAGGCACCAGGCTGAGGCCCTCTTGGAACAGAACCGGGCTCACGAGGTTGTTGACGTGATAGTCAGCGGTACTGTATAGAGCCAGAGGAGTGTCCCAGTCCGACTGAGGGATGCTCGTGCTCACCCAACGGGGTGAACGCAGCTTTGGATTTTTAATTACCTATACCCAAAAGAATTATTGGCATTTAATAAAGTATATATCAATATCAAAATAGTACAGTATTACAGCAAGTTCCAATCATACTCATAATGTTAAAAAACAGAATAGAGTATGTGAATACCTTCTTTAGGGCAGCTAAGAGAGTTGGAGCGATGGACTCCATATAGTACGAGTGAAAAGCCACACCGGCGCTGCGCACCTCTTTTGCAAACACTCCCTGCTCTTTGAGCTCAGCCACAAATTTGCTGACTGCCTCCTAATGAAGAAACACACACAGCAACTGGTTAAATCTAGATGACAATTAGTATTTTATAGCATTTATGCTTGGCATCCAGCTAAGACGTCTGACCTGAGGACCAGAGATAGTAACTGTGTCCTCAGCATTGTGGCAGGCTGGGACGACACCCTTGGGACACTGAGCCATACACTCCTTCCAGGTCAATCCTGAAACATCACACAACAAATAATCCATCCATCCATTTTCTATAGCAGATGCTAATTAAGGTCTCAGGTGAACTGGACCCTATCCCAGCCGACCCAGGACGAATAGCAGAACATGCTAACCACTAGTACCCCCAATTCTGTGTAGCATCAAATCAACATAATAAACAATAAACAGAATTGATAGAAACATGCATTTACATTTTTGAATAATCTGTATGTACCTGCAAAACTGTTGTGATGACTCATAGCAGATGAGAGTGACGAGTGCTTCCACTTACCCACTGCCGCCATGCCCCCAGGAGGAAGATCAGCTTCTTTGATGCAACGTCCCCTCCAGTACGCAGCCAAGATGGCCTCCTCCTGGCTGAGGGACCCGTCAGCATAGCCACAAGCCAGCTCTCCCACTGAGTGGCCCACAATACCGTCAGGCTGTAGACCCAACTTAGTGAGCACGTCTATCTGAGCTATCTGCATTCAGGTGAGGCACAGAACACACAACTGTTAAAACGCCATCCTTTGAGTCAGTCAGTCATACATAAAAGTAAATAAAGTCATAAAAGAAGGCATATGTTTTGCAATACTGCATATTTTTTTCTTTGCTGCCAAAACAGTTGCTCATCTACCTGTATGGCAGCAAGCCCAACAAAGGCATGAACAGTGTCTTCAAAAGTAGCCTCATTGGCCTCCATGAGAAGGTGCGACACGACCAGACCCGTTTCCTTCAGAGCCATGTCAGATCGCATTATTGACTTTCGGAAGTCTGGTAGCTGCATGAGGCTGCGACCCATGCCCGCCCACTGTGTCCCCATACCTGTGATACACATACAATGCAAAAGTGTTATCTACCAGAGTCGGTCCAGAGGTAAATAGTATTATTACTCTCATGCTCCTGAATTGTCTCTCTCACCTGAGCATATGTACCAGAGGGGCCTGGGAGTGGCCTGCACCTGCTGTACTTCAGTGGTATCAGTCTGAGAACCAATCAGTGTGTAGCCTCGATAGAGCATAGCAGCAGTGGGATTTCCAGACACTCCATTGAGCAAAGACAGGAATCCATCATTGATACTGTTTTCCTTTGCTTTTTGGAGCAGCGAGCTCACAGCAGTCTCCGTCCGGCCGCAGGCTTGAAGCACTCGAGAGACTGTCCTGGTTGGTGTGCTAATGTCACCCTGTGTCTGAGCACTCCTCTCATTGGGACGAAGGATGACATGGACATTTGAACCCCCAAATCCAAAGGAGTTGATGCCTACAATGCCACCACGTACAGGTACGGGCCGATCGACAATTTGAACACGACCATCAGTGAGGGCAGGAATGTCAGTGTTAGGACTGTTGAAGTGTAGGTTGGGGGCCCACACGCCTTTTTCCAGAGAGAGTAACACCTACAAATAGGGTAAAGAAATGATTAAATATTGTTCTGCCTTGCAGTTTGGCCATTGTTTAGGGTCGGACCCTTTCTTGGGACGGACGTTATGTTTGCGGATATCCGGTATTATGCCCAGTAGTCTAAGCGGGTTTTTGTAGAGACGCCAGCAAGCAGCGACCACGCAACAATTTACAAGTGTACGTGCTTTGTCACGAAAAACTTGGTCAGATGGTGTGTAAGTAATATAATTCATGTTTAAGTTTTAACTACTGATTTATTTGACAAGGCAGTTTATTTATCGTCTGTGTTTTTGCCATAACACATTCCACAATGACATATCAACACTGACTGCTGCAGTAGCTGTAAATGGTAGACCTTTGCATACTTCACATCAAACTTGCATCTCTCATAATAGAGAAACTGGATCAAATATAGTAAAAATATTCACCACTAATCTATTTTAACACATTTTCTCATTCTAATTGCTGTAGTACAGGACCGAACTTGAGCACCCTTGCTGTAGTGGTTGCCAATGATGGCCAATAGTTACGACAAAATGATGGGGGGGAAAGTACTCAGAATGAGAGCGGGTGTTTTCATTCATTTCTGGTGAATAATTCTCAATCCATCTCTATTGTCTTACAAAAGAAAAAGAGCATCTCTGTCCTTGCAAGTTACTGATGTACCAACCCAAACACTTCTCCTGTTTTGCTGATGCAGCGTTATTTTTTTATTTGTTAACTTTTGATCATGTGTTTATTGGTTAACAATAAGTTTATCAGTGCAAACTCAAGACAGTGTATCAACTGTAAATTCAAAACTAATGGAAACTATTCATGTTATTCATCACATTATTTTGCATGATCAGTACATCAATGTTTGATATTATCCATTATAATAGATGTTATTAACTTTCAACAATCAATTTACTTTGTCTTTCTTTCTGTGTTTGATTCATGTATGTTGTGTGAACTTTGTGTGATCTTTAAGTTTACATAAATTACGGTAACAATGTAACTCTTCTTCGATAATGAGAGAGCAACAAGATTAGGTTTAGATTAGATAAGGTACTCAGTTTCCGAAAGCATGAGGCCAAACTGATAAGAAAACAACCTCGGAGAGTCTTCACAGGTAGATAAATAGAATGCAATATACACCAGTGTTTATGAATAGTTTAACATTCCCCTTGACTGTCTCATGGTCATATGGCTGCAGGCTGGTGACGCTTTTATTCAACAACAATTATTGTCTAACTCTTGTCTTATTCATACATGTTTCAGGAATTCCCTCTGCATTAAACACATTTGATCTATTTCCCAAAACTATGAGAGGAACCTTGGAGCAAAATATGTACTTATATGAATACATCTAATATTTTATTGATTTTACCAACAAAACTGCTTCCTCCTTACCTTTGCCATGGCAGCCAGCCCAGATGCCGGTTCTGGATGGCCCATGTTAGACTTGGTGGACCCAATAAGCAGTGGCTCTCGCTTTGACTGGCAGAACACACTGACAATACCATTAACTTCCTGTGGGTCACCGACCTGCAAGTTGAGAGCATCAACATCCCATTTGAGAGCAGACCCAAACATGAATTTGTCAGAAGTTATTTTACAGTTGAGGTTTGGTTTAAAATTTAAAATTTAAATAATAATCCAGATGCAGATTTTAGATAAGACAACAGGCGCACTGACCTTTGTTCCGGTGCCATGGGCTTCAATGTACTCGACCTGCTCAGGTGTGATATTTGCCTCTTGATACAGAGAACGAACTAGCGTTGCCTGCATCTCACCTGAAGGAAACGTTACTCCTACAAGACAAAGGGGAATCAGTGAGACAATTTTCTTCACATACAAGTGCACAAGAATACTTATATGCAACCGTAAATACAACAAACTTCCGTCCATGCATCCATTAATGATTTTCTATAGCACATGTCCTCATTAGTGTCCGGGGACAGGTTTAGCCTATCTCAGCTGACACTGGGCGAGAGGCGGGGTCCTGGACGAGTCACCACTCGCACGGCCTATATTAGACAAACAACCATTCACACTGCTCAGATTTGAACCCGGATCACCTGATTGTGAGCAGACGTGCCAATACTTTACCATGCTGCTATATCCAAACAATGAAGAGTACAAAATAATCTAAAAGGCACTGACCTAATTTCTGCCATTTCATCCTTTGTGAAGATTCCCTCAAATCATTCAACCAAACGCGCTGCTCTTGCGCTATACTGTGGCTAGTGTGTCCCCTCACCCTGTTCTTTGTATCCATCTGTGTTGTTGCCAGCATTCAACACTGTGGCGTAAACTCTCCTAGCTGTCGAGCGCTTGGTCAGCAACACTGCTACTGCTGCCTCAGAGCGACAGTATCCATTACCTTAACAAGAGAATGATAAATACATCAATAAATATGGGTACCGTCATATAATATGCACATTGATTTAACACCAGATCAAAAGATTTTTACCTGAGGAATCAAAAGACTTGCAGGTCCCTTCGGGACTTAGCATGCCTAGTTTCATGAACTGCACCGAGGTGTTTGGCTTGAGGAGCAGGTTGACTCCCCCGACCAAGGCAGCATCACAGTGGCCCAGGCGGATGGCTTGGAAGGCGTTTTCTAAAGCGAGTAAGCTGGAGGAGCAGGCCGTGTCTATGGCTGTGCTGGGGCCTGCAGTAGGACAAAAAGGGAAGAAATGAGTAAAACACATCTACGAGCGAAATAGTGTGTAGAGAACATGTTTAATGCTTTAGTGGAACAGTGACTCTTAAAGCTAAAATATTGCCACATATAAAACAAACTACATACAATAACAAATATTGCTAAGTAAGAGATAATCACTAATCAGGTGATCCAAGAGTGAGAATCAGATGATCATTGAATCAATAAAGTATGACATGAAGTAGTGTTAATTTTATCAGACATTTTTAAATTTAGTCTCAGTTTTTGTCCAATTTCAATCACGCTTGTTAGTTTTTTTATAATAGTTACTATACCTCATTCTGTTTTTATTTTGTCAACTTTTAATAGACTATAAATCTAGCATTTTAGTTTTCATTTTAGTCCAAGAAAATATTATTCGCCTAGTTTTAGTCAACAAAAACTGTCAGTTTTTTAGTCAGGACAATCATTTTACCCCTACATATTTTTTTGGTCAGCAGATAATGTTGAACATTTCCGATCTAAAACTATTTCAACTAAAAATTTTCCCTCATCTTTTTGGTGAAAAACAACCTCACACACAATTACAGTATATCAACAAGTGGCTACTGGCTACTATGGCTCCATGCTAGTAAGTTTGCATTAGTTGGCGGTTGGATTAATTACTGTTGAAACGTTATAGCCGTTGCATTAATGTTACAATGTAGCTATCATTTATTATTATTATTATTATTTTTAAACCTTTCACCGTGAATCCACCTGTCTGTCCCATGTGTTTGTGCATATTGCACTCGCTAGCTGCAGATTTGAAATGGGGTGTCACTATGTGTCATGTGACAGATTAGCAGGGGCAGTATTTTACAAAATCATATAATTTTCATCTCATCTTTGTTCATGAACTAAAACGTCCATAGATTTTAGTCCAGTTTTTAAATTAAGTACATTTTCATCTCTTTTTCATTAGTCGACAAAAAAATGCATACTGCTTTAGTCCCAGTTATTGTTTATTAATTAGGGTTTTAGTCTAGTCTAGTCTTCGTCCGGTGAAAAATGTGTGTAGCCGAAAACACTATTTGTGTTTAGTTTTCGCTAATGAAATTAAGAATAGCATGAAGGTGAACACTGAAAGAGTAATATTTGTGCATCAGGCTGTGTGTGTGTGTGTGTGTGTGTGTGTGTATGTGTACCATTGAAGTCAAAGAAGTAGGAGAGTCTGTTGGCCAACATGGCCCGCTGGCAGCCAGTCATGCTGTAGCCAAGAAGCTCTTCGGGATCTCTGCTCAACGCCTCACCAGCCTCCGAACCACTCACCCCAATGTAGACGCCTGTCTTACTGCCACGCAGAGTGGTGGGGTTCAGTCCTGCATCACAACACAAGGTGGTCATTTGGCTTTCAACAGTAATATCAAGAGTTATTGTGATTTAAATTATACATTCCAGCAAACATATATAATTCTATTTTTTTGCTACCCTACACAAAATGTTTCCATGAAAAATATTCAGGGTCCTTACCTCCATCAACTATAGCCTCATAAGCGACTTCCAGCATGATACGGAGCTGAGGGTCCATGTTGTTAGCTTGTTTGGGATGGACTCCAAAGAATGCTGCATCAAAATGGCCAATGTCTTTCAGTTTACCGTTCCTCTTTGGGAGACCGTACAGGCCTGAAATGCAAACCAGGCAAAACGGTTATCAGTTTAAAAAAACCTTCAAGAGTTCATCGTACTGATTTTTCACAATCACTGTCAAGTTACTGAAGAGGGAAACTGAGGGATGAAATCTCTAAATTGGGAAACAACTACATCAATATGATATGCAAGGTTCAATCCTGTGGTAACCATTTGTTGCTGCATAGCACATCAGCATGGACTGATCGAAGAGCAACCGTCAATTAGACCCGACCAAAACATATTCCGTATGTTGGATTAATCAAGTATATGTGCCAAGAGTCTCAAGGCCAAGCAAGGGAGAGGTCACAGCGACACAATGGTCTAGCTCAAATCACCTATTATATGTGTACCAAAGAGGACTAATATAATAATAATAATAATAATAATTCACTGACATTTTAGGGCCACAACCCCCAACTAAGAAACATGCATACAGTCCCTCGTGAATAATGGTTAAAAGAAGAGTGAAAAATAACTGTACTGTTGAAGTGCTTAGCTCCAATTCTACGAAGTGATGTTGCAGTGGTCATGGGTTAAAAACATTGAGATCAGACAAGCAGGAGGTGAAAGGATTTGTCATGGCCTCCTCCTCATGAGTCAAACGTTTCGGTTCTCTAAATCATCATTGTCCATGTTCTAATATGGCAGATGGATTATCCTGTATGATGGTTCATTGTCATGGTCTTGAGACTCCTGACTGATCATCGTAGCTAACAAGCTGAAGTATCTTCACTGATGCTCATTACCAAACGTTCGGATCGAACGTTTCTGCCATGAAACTGATTAGAAAAGCTTTATTACTGATTAAATAAAACACCGCTCAAGAAAGTGACATGCAAAAGTAAAAAAATAACAACAAAAACACGTGCTTCTTAGGTCTTCAATCATAAAAGACTGAAATGAAAGCGAAAAATTTAAACAATGTTTACAAAAAACAAACACTGAAATAACTTCATAAAAGCCACGATTAAAAAAATCTAAATTAAATAACCAGATGAATGGCAGCCCAGTAGGACTGTAACATTACAATGAACCAGTAAGTAATCACTGACACAATAGCTCAAATACTTCCTTGGGCCACTTGTAAAGTCAATAAAGAAAAACACCTTCAAACCATTCCCAGGTGCCGGTAAGGTCACTTGCTCACTTCCTTATTAAAAAAAAAATAAATAAAAAATAAAAAAATGATACGTCATTAGAGGTTAAATTGTAGTCTGCCGCATCAAATCACCAAACCTATAAAGCACATGAGTGCCTATTAATAAGGTTTCCATTCATGAATTAGCACAATGAAATCTTCAGTAGGCCAAATTACTAAAGCACCTAAACTTGGCCATACTGTATATGACATTGGTGAAACTATTGGAAATAAGACTTATTTTACAATGTGACCTTTAATGTAATGAAATCTTTAAAATCTGGATATTTAGTTAGTTCTGGCATAAAGTACATACATTATTGTTTAAACTTACAATATACACACAAACATAGTGGAGTCACACAGGCACATTACATCTGGGTGGTATTCCATCAACGCAGCTAAAGAAAGCCAGGCTCATGCAAAAAAAGTGCGTCTTGAACTAACACCATCTTCGAATTAAGTGCCAAGTCGTTCCACAAACTCAATCCAGCCGCGTGTTATCAAGGCTAACCCAAAACGGGATTGCATAGCCTGGTTTTGCAGGCGCTCTTGGGGTAGGTAAGAAGTCCTGGTGAGTCGAGAGGCGAAATGGCGATCAATTATATCAAAAGACAGACAAAACTAGAGCAGTATTCTTCTCACAAACAGAAAAGTTATTAATGAAGCTGTATGAGGAATCCAAGACAGAAATCACCAATAAACCAAATGTGCATAAGTGTCATTAACTCAGCAGCCATTTTCACTAAAGCAACCCCTTTCGCTCCCGGCTGTTTTACTGGATTTCGACTGATTTTGCAAGGCCCAAAGAATATTGTGTCTATTGCTATAAAAACATGGAACCTACCAAAAGAAAGATTAGAGTCTCTTATTTTATCAGGAAAAAAGTGTATTAGAATATAGTTTCATAAGTATTCACAAATTTCTTTAAAACACTGGGGACAAGAGCCTTTTGCAACATGCCCCTGGTTGATCTCTTAAACTCTGCTGCCGCCCGCAGGCCGTTTTTCTAATAACTATTATCGTTTTAAGCGTTCTCTTCAGTTCAGAGGCTGCATCAAAGCTTTCTATATGCTCTAGCATAAAAAATACATTAAAAAAAACATATAAATACGTTTTGGGTTTAAAATAGAAAGTTTTTGGGAGCAAATTAGTTAATCAAATACAATGTCATAAAAAAGAAAATATGCCATTTCAGGTGCTACACAAGCGCAAAAATGCACGTCACGGAAGAGTCTTTTGATGTTTTTTTTTCTTTCTCCAGGTTAGTCTTGCAGCATACATTTCCATGGTTACTGAGTGGGCATTCACATAAACCACGGTGATGAAATGGAACACCGATTTAAAATCAGCCAGGTTTATTGAAATGAGCCAGGCTATTAATTCTGCATCATAAATTACCATGGTTACTGAGTGGGAATTTATATAACCCACTGTGATGGAACGGAACTCTGATTTAAATGAGCTGGGTTCATCGGAATAAGACAGGCTTATCCTTAATCCGGCTTGATGAAATACCCCCCTGCTAAGAGCAAAATAGACCACTCAAAAATTGATAAGGAGTTTGGATTCCTGAAAAACAGCCCTGCCATCATAAAACTTGGCTAAGCTACATTGTAAAAAGTACAGTTCAATACTGTATTTGTTAACTGTACATGGAGTTGCTTCTGTGACTTTATAGAGGTACCACATTGTCCAACAAAAGCATAGTGTATTTCGCTGCCCAGCCACCATACTTTTACCTTTGCATGTACTCACCTGGGGTCCACCTGCGATCGTCCTCTGTCACCATGTCCACTCCATTGATGAGGTTCTCCCAAAATTCTGCCAGGTTGTTGGACTCGGGAAACCGACCCGATATACCTGCAATGACTACATCATCCATGCTGTATTTCTGTGGACAAAAGAGGGAAATTGGTCAGATAACATTCATCTATCACTCTTCTGTTCATCCATTTATATTATATATGTCAAGTCGCAGGAGCAGCAGCCTAAGCAGGGAATCTACTATTATATAGCACCTATTATGGTAAACCAATAGTAGGACAGGATATGCACATTGGTCTGCCATTTTGGCTCAGTAAACACAGTACAGCAAAAATGTCATTTTACAACTGTACAAATAACAATTAATAGAATACTGGCTGTTTTTACCACAACAAAACACAAAGCGCGCAATGTATTAATTCACAGAGAAGATGGTACAGTACCAAAGCATGTGTAATCGTGTTGGCTTCGACTGACAGGTTTGGAAATGAGGACTCCTACTAAGCACGCATGAATGAGCAATTTCAGTAGACAATGTAGACAGCGTAGACTAGTGTACACATCAGTGATGTTGTGTGTGTCTGTCTGTCTTGCTCTTTGTTCTTCCTTTCTGGGCCATGCCTTTGTGTGTCAGCAGGTGCTCTTGTCAGCCAATGAGATACTCTGAATTTAAGTCATTCAGCCCCTATGCTTAGATTTGCCCACATAACACGCTTAATTTCATTTTAATCAAACAGTAAAGAACAAATGTTTAAAAATCAGCCCTATTCTTCTTCTTAATACGAGTCAGTTTGGACGATAGTTGTCCCCAACCTTCCCTGATGGCATTTTTGAGTCCCAGGATGCACTCTCATTTAGATTAAAAGGGCTGCTTCAACACAGATAGCCTTACTCTGACCTGGCTCACATGCTAAAACCATGGCCATGACATAGCAGAATGAACATGTCAAGCCTCTGATGTGTTCTATCATCTTTTGCACTTTACCAATTCTGATTAGAACCACAAATGTATACATGATATCCAAGGAATTCAATATTCTATTATCATCACTCCTTTATCTCTATTATTATCCCCATTGTGGGTTTTCTTTTCTTACTGTACCAAGTATATTTACAGGCAAACAGTAATGTTTTCTCAAAAAATAGAAGTGATAGAAAGTCAAATAACTTGAGTCAAAGGAGTCCAAAAGTAAATAACTGGTATAGAAATAATGCATTCCAGTGTGAAGCAATCACCTTTATGAAACTAAATTTTTAACAAAAAGACATAGTGCAAATGTGATTATATTCATGCTACAAATGTGTATCATCATGCATCTCAGCTTTTACCATTAAAAAAAAGGTGTAAAGTAAGTTAACAAGTCACAACTGTCACCAATGAGTGACAATGTGTTTGCTTTAGTCTGTACTTAAATTAACAAGCGTTTTCTTTTAACACACCCTTGAGCTGGTCTTCCTTTGAGAATATGCGTCACAAAATAGCCACAGGAAAAATAAAGCGCACAGTAAATCTTTAGATGCTGCACACCTGAGCTGCTAGCGGTTTAGGGGATTTTATTTTAGAGGCCCATGTTTTATTTATTTTTTTAAGTCCAATTCCAAAGGCTTTTTATTTGAAGGTATCCTCCTATAGATTTATAATACTACTGATTTTACTTGATTGCTTAGCATTAAGTGTACTTTTTCAATTCAAACTCTTAACCAAGTAAATAAAGGTTGAAAATCAACATAATTTAATGTAAACACAGATATTTAACATAAATGTAATACATTGTCACATGATGTCACATAATGACTTGAGTTACGGCAGAACGTCAACTTTCCATGTCACACTTGCGATCACGCTGTATGACTCAGGTGGACAACGAAAGAGTCCATTGAGGAAATGTAAGCGATTAACTCAACCACGCAGCAGAACAAGTTTTGACTTGTCATACAACCTGTTAGGGGAAAACACATGGCCTTCTTCTTCCAAGTGACGGGGGACAAACATGCTTTGCATCAAGTAATTCACAACCAGCTGTGGACCACTAGTGCGTCTTGAGCTATTATCAGGGGTGCAGTAAATGAAAGAGATCATATTTATTTCTGTAGCTATTACACTATTTGTGGCATTCTTATTTTGCAGTGGCATGAGATTTTTTCTGTAAAATGGGTACCTTGGTTCAATAAAGATTGGCAAAGAGAACCCTGCTTTACGCCTTTGCCACCCTGTAATAGCACCTTTAAACATTTTACCCTCCATAGATAAAAACATTGCACCTGACATTGTTAATATGTATGTATGAATAGCAGTCTTTCACCAATGCATACTTTAGAGAGTCTCTTTCCATTACTGCGTCTTTGTTTCAATTTGTTTGGCCAATGTGCCAGTCAGGCTCTTTTATGCCCTTCTACTTTTGGCACAAACACAATTAATTCCTCAGCCTGCTTGGGAAATCCATTCACTCTTGTGTTACTTCACTTGGTTCACCCAGTTACGCCCGGCAGCCATGAACTCCAGTAAAAGTAACTGACAAGCAGAGAAAACGAGGATATAAATACTATTTTTTTGGTTAACATGATGGCAGACACATTCATTACTTAATAGACAGCATATCACACTCCTGTATGTGCACAATCACGTATTGACATCAGTCCCTACTTTACGTCACGATACTACAGTAAAACCACTTAACACCGCCCTACACATATTTTCTTTAAAATGTGTACAGTGAGTACGGTCTCACGGGTTAAATCGACGCAGTCTCACATTTAAAACAGAGTCACGCCATGACTATGTAATCCGCCAGCTTGACGCAGTTAGCTTGGCTTACCTGTGTCGTATTTCTTCCTAAGTAACGAGCAACAACCGCTTCGATGGGATGCTAAGGCGCTTCTGGAGCATGTGTTCCCACGTTTATTCCGTTTGTTGCTCCACGGTGGGCGGGTGCACTTCGACGATTAAAGAAGTGAAAAGCAGCATCCGTACTTGACTGTTTTCTCTTCTTCCGTCTGGTGAATTTAAATGCCCGACGTTATGCCCAGCCACGCCACATGGGCTGACGGTTTGGTTTGGCCGAGTAGTCCAATGAGAAAAGAGGCCGGGTTTTCGGATCCAGCCAGCGGCGAGTAATTCATTCAACGCCCCCTTGTAGTTAGACGCAGGAGGAAAATAGGGAAACTGGAGGTTTAGTAGAGTTCAAATCGACATTGCAGAGCCACTCTGTGTCTTCATGCAATGCTGGGCAGGTATTTGCATCACCAAGGGATGTCTTTTAACTTTAAAGACAAAAAAAAAATCAGTTAATGACGCTTTGATGAGATTCTTGGCGACTATAATCAAATGATTCCAGTAATACTATTTACTATGACGCATCTGCATTCCTCGTGTCTTAACAAGCAAATCAGTTACAAACACATCTTCTTAGAAACTACAGACATGTTATTCTGTTATACAGCATGTTTCCATGTGCGTTTATCGTACCGGTTCTAAGAAAGTGTGTTGCTGTTTTGCTTTCACCAGTTTAGACCATGATAAATAACCTCCTATTTTCGCCCTCAAGTAATTGCCAGTGCACATTAACCGGTCACGTTCAGACCTCAAGGCAAATTTACAATTACGTAAATCGACATTGAACGTGAACTTACCAGAGGACCCTGCAAAGGCACACGTGGATGACACGGACGTATTGACTTGTCACATATGTTGGCCAATGGCGTATCGAGGGTGTGGAGATTTATCCAATCAGAAACAAGAGGAAGGGAGATAGCGTGATTGAGAGGCGGTGCCAGATGATGACGTAACCGGCAATGCTGGGGTGATTTCCTGAGGTTACTGTCGTTCATAAATTCTGCTTGCGTGATATTCGGAGAAACTCCTACTGACCCACTCTGATAAGCACAGAAGATAAACTGACAAGCGTCCATAAACCATTGAAAGGGAAAGGAGGCTCTATACACTGAAGTAACAGTATTATTAACATTTGAAAAGTGGAATGAATTTAAAGTCATCCCAAAAAACAAACGAACATTTGAACACATTTTATTTTAACAATAATTAATTTTGGCATTAGCAGCAACCAGGAATGGGCAGGTGATTTTTATTTTATTCTATTTTTTGTTGTTTTTCTTCTTGGTTAATTTAACATTTTGACATCTGAATTCTGTAAAATCGAACTTTTTTTTTAGACAACCGAAACACATCTAATTTTGTACACTTGTATATTTAAAAAAGGCACAGGTAATTAAATAGTCCAAACCAATAAAAAAAAATGCAGTTTTGGTGTGGTTTTCTGGGATTAATAAAAGCAACATTTTGCATTACGAACAGTTTTAAAAAAGTGCACAATTGACTTGTATGAGTGCATCAGTCTTTTGTATTATAGTTCCTGATCCTGCTGATTTTGCCTGGAGCTCCATTCTGGCAGTTCTTAGTCGGGTGCGATGGTACTTTGGAGGGGTTCTTCTGCTGCAGCTCGGCCGGGGAACGACTATGGATGGGAGCACTGGTACCGGTCACCATCACTCGGGTTGACTTGCTTCTGCTCAGTTCACTTTCGCCTTGATGCAGACATGTTATGTTTATTACATTTTCATTTAGCTGGTGTCTTACAAAACAATAGATGAGCACATCTTATGGATCAAGGGTTAAGTACTTGGATCATGGTTGGCAGGAAGTGATCATTTTAGCATTTACTGTGTCAGAATTTAAAATTAATATACTGTCGTATCTAAATCAAAATAATTGTTTCAAAGTAATTAAAAATGATTGTTAATTCTCGACATAGTCAAACATTGAATTGAAAGGCAATCCCTATTTGCAATGCAACCACTATTATCAATACTAATACAACTGCAATATAAATAGTGCACAGTTCTGTGACTAAATAAGGTAGTACTGTAAATAGAATATTAGAAATACATCTCACAAGTTTACACAACTGCAAACTACAACCACACTAAATAAATATACACTATATAATATACCGGTAATGTTCATAAAATAAATAAATTTGACAATCAAAACCGAGCATCCGTTTACCTTCTGAGTAAATGGATGAACTCAGTCCATGGTCCAGTATTTCCCAAATCTCCTTTAATGACTGCAGAGACTCTTCTGAGTTGGGCTGTGTCTTCATCTCCAACGAGTTCTGTTGCTGACTGATCGTAAGACTTTTGTCTGACATTTTGGAGGTCTGAGGAAAAGATACAAGGTCAATATTAAGATACATTGGTTGGGTTTCTGATTCCTATTTTTTTTTTTTTAAATAAATTCATTGTATTCAGCAGTCAAATCAAAATTTTGACTTGACATTTTGTACACTATTTACCCCAGACTCATCAGTGGTTTTGTGCCCTGTGGAACAAAGGTTGCCGTCTGCTTTTAAGGGAGGTCCTTTGCTGTCTGATGAAGAAGCATGTTCAGCAACAGTGCAAGTCATTTGCCTCACAGCATACTGGAGCTCCTAGGGACACACATAGTTGAGTGGGCTTGTTTCGCCCTCTGGTGGTAGAAATACACAACAGACGATAACTCAAGTCCTTTATATAGGCCTCTTTTTCATTTCTTATATCCATTCATTTTCTTTATCCTGTATTGGTGGGTGGAGCCCAAATAATTTTAGTGCAAAATATTAGTAATCAACCTACATGTATTTAATGTAAGGTCTTTTAAGAGACTTGTGTCCTTTTACAACGTTACTTTTAAGTTTGGATCAGGTAAGGAATAAAATTTCACAAGTGCTTTTTTAAAAAACATTCGTGAAATAGTGGAAGTAGGTTATACAAAATGAATCTTTAGTTTTTCCAACCCTCCTTGTCCACACGAAAGCCTGTTTCAATGTATCCGCACAAGTTTCTTACCGTTTGGGCAGTTCGTCCACACGGCAGCGCCGTTTCGGAGCTTGAAACCGATCACTTTTGGAACCGGGCTCCAGAGTAGAAAGATTTCAAAACGCGCCCTGTACGGTCCAATGTGGACACCATATGCGGGATACTCCTCCAGTGATGACATAGTGGTCGCAGTTTGAAGACAACGCCAGTTTGTCAATGGCGGATAGCCATGTTATTTTGCACAACCTCCTTAGCTTTTACAGCAAAATATTTTGCGTGTTGTTGCTGCACTGGAATCACCCGCCATGATCACTTTTCCTGTGTTCGTCTCACTGATCATACACGTCCGCGCAAGCCGTTGAAGCGACAGGGCGGCCATCTTACTCCTCCCGTCTCGCAAGCAGATTACTGTATAAATGATACGTATACCTAGATTAGACATGTACAGCTTTCTTGGAAGGAGTAATATGGCAGCCTGGCAGCTTCTAAAGTCTTGGCCTATCGGCTATTCAGATCAGTGGTTTGTCTTCTTCGCTGATTCTTCTTCTACGCTTTCCGTTAACTCCCTGTGGCTGCACTACAGCGCCACTCCAGATTTGGCATATACATTACAGCCGTTAAACGTCCTCAGCGTCTTTTTTTTGACACGCGCATATCTTGAAACTTTTCTGTTTAAGATTATTTTGAGGAACAAAGTCGGCTTTGCATCCGTGTGAATAAGGAATGAATCAGCTTTTAAAGCTTTTTAACACAAAAATGAGAGGGAACATCCTTGGAAGAACAACAATTTAAAAGTGTTGGATTATACTGTTTGAAGCTCGATGTCTTAAACGGTTAATGACAGAATGTACCTGCGTGGTGAGTCTATACTGCAGCTGCTCCAGAGCAGAAAGACAATCTTGTTGATGTCCTTGTTCCACTGTTGAGGAATCTCTCTTCTGCTCAATTGCCTCTGTAAGGCACACAGCAATGGATTGAAGACTTGCATTCCATTTTGGTCGCTCAGCATAAACATTGCAATGTATTTGACATAACCAAAATGATAACATTATAATTGCATGTTTCTTATTGTACCCTGTAATTCAGCGGTGGTGATCCGGGCACGAAGGCAGTTGCCCATCTGTATGAGCTGTTGCTTCTCCTTGCTCAGACGAGCGATATAGGACGCCGCCTGCTTCAGCCTGGCATGTGCCAGTGCAATGTTCCTTTTAACACCATTACCTGATGCAGCACCAGTCATCAGAGCTGAGTTCAGTTGCTGCTGCCACAGGTAGAGGTTCTCATCTCGGACTTGTTGCACCACAGAATTCTTTCAGGAAAAAAAAGCATAATTGTTGAGCCAAAGACACATTTTGATTTTTAGGTCAATAGTTTATCAAGATAACAGAACTGCGTGGCGACTGACCTGACCAATAGTATAGATTTATGCAAAAAATTTAAATTGACCAAATTTGGACATAGAAGGTTTCCTGATAGTAATGCTATCTAATCTCCTGAGCATTAACTACGTGATTGCAAACACATCACTTGATCACAGTCAAATACAGGTCACCTAAAAAAAAAAATTGTGAATCCCTCCAGTACCTGATTCCTTATATTGGCATGTGCAGGCTCTACATGTGGCCCTCTCCCCACTTGGCGCCTCAAAGCACTGGTGTCAGCATGCTTCTCGAGATACAGAACTGAGGATCCAAACCATAATAGAAAAACTGTAAAAATGAAGCCAGTATTTGCCAGAAAATAACACTTTTTTTTTTACCTAGTGAACATGGATCTACCTCAGATTTTTATTTGTGAGCCCACTAAATGCCTAACGTTGTACCTTCGGTTGCATTTTTAATAATTTTCCAAATTATTTTTGACATTTATCTGCTTAAGGTATCTTTGAATGAAATAAACTAAGAAAGATGTGCTCATCTGAAAGGTTGCGGGTTTATAAAGTATGAGAAGAGAACACAATGTTTCGTGTGTTGAACAAGAACTCTAAACGAATACAGTTCAGAAAAAGCACTATATAAATCTGATGCATTATTATTATTATCACATATTTCACAATATATAATCAATGGAACAATAAATGTGAAACCACATTTTTATTTTATTTTTAATTTTATTTATTTATTTTTATATTAACAACATCCTCCTGAAATGCATCAACAAGAACAAAATCCATGAATAACTCACCATAATGCTAAATCAAGAGCCGTTCGCCGCATTTTGTGATGACAGGACTTTGCGCGTGAATCACCCGTCGCCGTAAATCCATATTTCAAGTATAGGTCTCCTGCGAATGTACGTTTTTTCCCCCTTGCTTATAGGCTCTTGTGTCATCTCACCAAGGTTATTTTAGTTAACAAAAACTAAAGAAAAAACTAAAATTCCCAAAACAATTTTGTTAATGAAATAATATAAAAACCAAAATGATTAAAAAAAAAAAAAACTAAAACTAATTGAAATTACAGTTTATGTTTATCTAATTACTGTAGAGAAAAAATGTCCTTCGTTTTAGTCTTTGGGGATTAATTTAATGCATGAGCATTTGGGGATGATTTTAAATGTGATTTTAAGTATATTTATTTAACCGGAATAAGGACATTTGAAAGTGTGTCACACAGAAGTGACGTTTATGTAGCAACAGCCAATAGAAAAGCACCTTTAGATGACGTCGCTCCTTGGCGACAATATAGCTTGCTTGACTTTTGGCTCCAATGGCTAAACTTGCCTGCTTTTTCATTTAACTCGAAATGCAACGCTAGGTAAGAAATGACTTACTTTTTTCATTATATCATGGTGTTTATCAAATATTGTGCACAAGTAATACACATAAAAAAAAAACATACTGAAACTAACTAAACCTAAACTAAAAAAAAATGAATTTTTTTAAATAACTAAAACTAATAAAATCTAACAGAACCACCTTGAAAACTAATTAAAACTAACTAAATATAAAAAACAAAACTAAAAACTAAATAAAAACTAACTAAAATGAAAATTCCAAAACTATAATAGCCTTGCATCTCACTGGCCTTTTCCCCGTTGCAAATAAAAATTCAAAATACTGTACATTTAAATTGTATTTATTTATTACTAATTTTGTTTGTTTTGCTTGTGGATTTAATATTAGCGTTAGCGATCATGATAATTAGCATCTTGACAAGAGTCCGTCACAGAGAGAATCCGGTCATGTTTCAAAATAACATGTTTTTCAGCCTCGGAACTGGAAGTGCTCTGTTGTTATTTTTTTGTTATTGTTTTTTAGTTTTTTAAAGTCTTTCAACTTTAAAGAGAAAAATAAAGGCTAGTGCAGTGGAGGCCAAGTTCATTCCTAGAGAGCCACTATCCAGCCTGTTTTCCATGTTTCTCTCCACTAACACACCTGATTCAGGATCAGGATCATTATCAGGCTTCTGCAAAGCTTGCTGATGAGCTGATCATTAGATTCAGCTGCGCTGAAGGAGGGAGACATGGAAAACTGCTTAGGAAACGGATTAAATATCCACTGCATCTTTAAACCAAGAGTGCCATCTAGAGGAGCTAACAAATAGCACAAGTGCTTCATGAAGATTAATTTGTCCATCACTAGTTCTACGTGATGCCACACTTGATGACGTTCGACCGCATGTTTTCTTGAACAATATTTACATATTGTACGATCTTCAGGGCACTGACATTAAAAGCATGCAAGATCCTTTTCTATATGTGAAACATGTATTTAATCAATGAAAGAATTGAAAACTACCTTCCTTATATCCCTGGTCGTGTAGATGTGGTTTGTTCACATATGTGTGGGCCAGGGACTCTTTCGGTGCACCTTCTAGCTGCTCCTCGAGATGTCTGCATCGAGCGTTCAGCAGGGCAACCTCCTTCTTCAGAGCTTGAGTGGAGTCTGAAACAAAGCAACGCTTTGGTTAGCAAAAGGTTAGCATCGCTTGCCAGAGTACATTGTGTGTTTGCATTGGTGACTTGAACTTCTGAGTGACATTTTAAAATCATCAATTATGTTTCTGTGAAAGGGACCTGACAAATATGCTGGAATGTTGTTGGCAGAGCTGTCCGGATGCTTGGCAAGAGGTTCAGTTGTGGAGGTAGCTGCAGGCGCTTCGGGGGTTTTAACTGCTTGGTGGTTGGTCTGTTGATGTGGTAGGAGATGACCAAGATCCTCCATATCCTTTCTCATCTGGGAAACCACAGCTCGCAAAAAGCTATTCTGCTCAACCAGGGAACTTATCTCCTCTGACGCCTGCACGCCTAGTTTTGGTGTGGTGCCCTGTTGGTTTGTAATACAGTATATTCAGCCCACTGTTGAGGACAGTTTAGCTAATTATGAAAATCACAGTTTTGAAAAAACAACAACAATATCTATAGTTTAAAGCACAGTCACTCCAATGTCTAGGAAACAGAAAGTCATCCTTCCGATCGCAATTGCAAAGTACAATTCACTCTTTATGTACTCCCCACTTATTCCCCAATCAATATAAATGATTCTTGTTTTTGTTCCACTTGACAGCATCAGTCACAATTAAAGGGGACGTCAATAAAAAAAAGAATCTTTACGAAAATATGTTATATGCACCCCCACTAATCACAGCATTCTGATTAATATTGCATTTGTGGAGGATTAATTAAGCATCTAAATCAACCCGTTTTTATCCATCTTAGTGGGCGACCATTTTGCCACTTCCTGTCGATTGAAAATGACATCACAGCTGCTCAGGGCTCCGGTACCGACCAATCATGGCTCACCTGTTTTTTTAATTTGGTCACGTGATGCTTGTTCGGTCATGTGACACCGTGATTGCTCGTTACCTGAGGCCTGGGCAACTGTGATGTCATTTTCAGTTAATAAGTGATAAAATGGCTGCCCCCTGAGATGGATAAAAACAGGTGGATTTTGCTGCGGAGTTCGCATTCAATATTAATATGAATAAATGTTTATAATATTGGGGCTGCATAGAAAACATTATTATCATTATGTTAAATAAAAAAATGAACATAAAGACATTTTAGCCTGTTGGCATGTTTTGCAATACAGTAAATGGTTTGAAATATTAATAGTGAAGAAATAAATGTCAGATATCTTATGTACATGGCCATATCAATAAAAGTTAAAGGAATATTTATTTGACTTTGTTAACATCAACACAAATGTACCTGCTTGCATTTCCATTCAACAATTATGTCATAGTTTTCATTGCAGCCACTTAGCCTTTAAGTGTTATTTGATAAGGTGTTGTTTTCCCATTGGAGCCAACAGTTTATAGCAGCTGCCAGTTTGGAGAGGCAAAAAGTCAAGCTGAAAGGCCATTATACCTAACAGGGTGTTCAAGCAAAAGGCCATTGCCAAAAATTGTACGGGTTTGAATAGACAGCACAAGAACTGAAGGGCATCAGCTGCCAACAAAACACAATATCCACGTAGCATACAGTATGAGTGTGTAGCTTTCAGGGGATTGAATGTCTCCTTGATCAAGAAATTGAAATTGAAATTAAAATTCAGAAAATGGCTTTCCATGTTCAATGTAATATAAAGAAAAGTTTTTTGTTTTTTAAGTTATCAGAGGAAGTACATGTTTTCTTACCTCCACTGCATTGTCACTCTTCTTTTTGACAGACGGAAGCAAGTAATGCAACTCTTTTTCTCTCTCACTAAGCTCTGCCTTTGCCTGATAAAGATAAATAAAAAAAACAAATAATAAAACTACAGATGAGCTATGATGAGTCTGAATAAGTTTATTTTATTTTATTGATTAAAATATATATGGACGGTCAACCAAGAGAAACCTGTACCACACATATGAAGAAATTCAATTTGATTGACAACAAAAACATATTTTGAGGTCTTCTTTTATGAAAAAAGATTGACCTGGTCTCTGGCAAGGGTCAAATCTTGTATAAGCTGCTCATTAGCCAGGTAGTGTTCAACCTTGACGGCATCATAGCGCTTCTGCCACTCAAACTCCAACTGGACTCGTGCCTGTTCGAGGGCTTCCTCTCTTTTTAAACCAGCACTCACATCTTGCTTGTACCTGACACACAAACGGCCATTTAAATATGATAACCACACAGGTGAAAAGGATTTCTTATAAATCTGTCAGAATGCACTCATGTTGGGCATGGTCCATTGTCTCACCTGTTAATCTCCTCCCTGCTCCTCTCCAACTCAGCTCGGAGTTTGTTATTACTGTTCTGTATGGTGATCAACTCTGTGTTCTTGGCAACCATCTCGTTAGAAGTCTGACTCATGTGCCTATCCCAGACAGTTTGGGCTGTAGTCACGTCAGTACGAAGCCTGTGGAACACACAAATACACGTGTTTGTGACAGTGGGGCCAATTATTTTATCTGGCTATAGACAGATAGAAGATCCAAGGATGAACATGTAACAAGTTATCAACATTTTCTTTTTATGAATTTACATCTCAATCCAATTAACAACTTAGAAGATAGCATTTTGTTTGAATGTCCCCGTTTTTGTGTGTAAAATATTTTATTGATGTTTTACATTTATGTAGTGGGTAATATAAAGGGAGAAGACATAAACATTGTGTCTTTGGGCATGTTGCTATCAACTAGAGCAAAACATTTCTCCATTAAGACCAAGGTACATCGAAAGGCAAGTGCCATTCCCCACCCAAACACATTCACTCATCACATTCACATCATACCAAAAATTAAATAGTACAATTTAAAATAAAAAAAACATCAAAGGAAGAATAATACACAGGGATAAAATACATTTGATTAAAATTGTATATTGTTTTATATTTTTATTATCATTATATTATTGTTATTATTAGATAATATTAATAATAATAATAATAATAATCCTCCTTACCGTGGTGGAGGAGTTTGTGTATCCCACTATGTTGTCTGGGGGCTTTATGCCCCTGGCAGGGTCACCCATGACAGGTTCACCCATGACAGGTTCGAGGTGAGGGGCCAGACAAAGCACGGCTCAAAGACCTCTTATGATGAACACAGTATATGGACAGATGTTTCCCTTGCCCGGACGCGGGTCACCGGGGCCCCCCTCTGGAGCCGGAGTGGGGCTCGTTGGCCAGCGCCTGGTGGCCTGGCCTGCACCCATGGGGCCCGGTTGGGCACAGCCTGAAGAGGCAACGTGGGTCCCCTTTCCCATGGGCTCACCACCGGTGGCAGGGGCCAAATGGGTCGGGTGCATAGTGGGCTGGGCGGCAGCCAAGGGCAGGGACCTTGGTGGTCCGATCCCCGGCTACAGAAGCTAGCTCTTGGGACATGAAATGTCACCTTTCTGGCGGGGAAGGAGCCCAAGCTTGTGTGTGAGGCAGAGAAATTCCAACTCGATATAGTCGGACTCTCCTCCACACAAGGCTTGAGCTCTGATACCAATCCACAGTGAGAGGCGTAGAGCAGGTGCGGGCATACTTATTGCCCCCCGGCTTGGCGCCTGTATGTTGGGGTTCACCCCGGTAGATGAGAAAGTAGCCTCCCTCCGCCTCCGGGTGGGGGACGGGTCCTGACTGTTGTTTGTGCATATGTACCAAACAGCAGTTCAGAGTACTCACCCTTTTTGGAGTCCTTGGAGGATGTGCTGGAGAGCGCTCACCCCGGGGACTCCCTCGTTCTGCTGGGGGACTTCAACGCTCACGTGGGCAATGACAGTGAGACCTGGAGGGGTGTGATTGGGAGGAACAACCCCCCCGATCAGAACTCGAGTGGTGTTCTGTTATTAGACTTCTGTGCTTGTCACGGATTGTACATAACAAACGCCATGTTCAAACAGAAGGCACTTGGCCCAGGACACCCTAGGCCGCAGTTCGATGATCGACTTTGTAGTCGTGCCATCGCATTTGCGGTCGCATGTTTTGGACACTCGGGTGAAGAAAGGGGCAGAGCTGTCAACCGATCACCACCTGGTGGTGTGTTGGCTCCGATGATGGGGGAAGATGCCGGTCAGACCTGGCAGACCTAAACATACCGTGAAGGTTTGCTGGGAACGTCTGGCGGAATCCCCTGTCAGAAAGAATTTCAACACCCACCTCCGGCAGAACTTCTCCTTTGTCCCGGGAGAGCTCAGAGTAGACCATGTTCCACGCCTCCATTGTCGAGGTGGCCGATGGGAGCTGTGGCCGTAAGGTGGTCGGTGCCTGTCGTGGCGACAATACTCGAATCCTAAGGGATGCTGTCAAGCTGAAGAAGGAGTCCTATCAGGGTCGAGCCGCTACTCCTCTGCGTGGAGAGAAGCTCGGGCATCTGGTTCGGATGCCTCCGGTACGCCTCCCTGGAGAGGCATGTTCCACCGGCGGGAGGCCCTGGGGACGACCCAGGACACGCTGGAGAGACTATGACTCTCAGCTGGCCTGGGAACGCCTTGTGATCCCGCCAGACGAGCTGGTTGAAGTGGCTGGGGACAAGGAAGTCTGGGCTTCTCTCCTAAAGCTGCTACCCCCGTGACCCAACCCCAGATAAGCGGCAGTAAATGAACGGATGGATAATAATAATAATAATAAATAAATAAATAAATATTTAAAAAATGAATTAAATTCAGCATCTAAGTGGTTCATTGATTCTCGGCATCGATATGCAAGGTGTCTATGTGTAGCAAAAAGAGCTGCTAGGTTTTAATGCCCTAGTTTTTCAACTATGAAAAGGTATTTGACTGCGAGGTGTGATTTGTTGCCAGACAACCATAGAGCTGTCTGGGTGGAAAAACAAGCAATTGTGAAGCGGAGAGACGACAGAAAATCATTCAGTGTCATTGAACAAATATTGGCTATAGCCAGTACAACCATTTGGATGGATAGTCCTTAAGAAGAAACAAACCACGTGTGTACTTAGTAAAGTGACATCAAATTTATGGATCAAAGACAACAACAACAGCAGATGAGAATAGACAAATTTTAAGTGGTGGAAAGAAAGACCCCAAACAGCTTTTTATCTTTTGTTGTCAAAACCAAATCCTAAACTTTTGGAAGAAGAGTCAATGCTATTCTTTTTTTTTTTTGGAAGATGATAAACCCCTGAATAGTAGCATATTAATATTGCTACACAAAACATACTCGATACACATTACATATGTCTCACCTCTTTATTGTGTCATCTTTCTCCTCTAAGGCCATCGCCATGTCTTTTTGTGCCAAGCGAGCTTTCGCAGACTGAATCTCCATTTCATCCTGCAGTTTGACCTTTTGTTTTTCTGTTCTCTTTAACTTTTCTTTGTGGGCCTGACATTGGGTCTCAAACTGCTCATCCTTCTCTTTCAGAGCCTGGCCCATGTCCTCATGTCTTGACAGGCATAAACATACATCAGAAATGTCAACAGTCTGTATTCATTTCGTAAAGGTGGATTTTTTTGTTTTTCCTGGTTGGCACGTATACATTACGGAGTTTGTATTGACTCACTTTTTTATGTCGTCTTCCTTCTGCTTCTTCAGTTTGTTCTCTATCCGTTTTAACTTGTTCTCAAGTTCCTTTATCCTGCAAATGACAGTGAAAACTCCGAGATGTATGTCAAACACATAGCAGTCAAGTGTATAAATAAAAGTGCTGAGTATGCAACCTGAAGCCCTCTTCCCCAGGTTTTCCAAGGAAATTTATAGTGGTATGGTATTTATGCCATTTTTTTTTACTGCCCATAGCACAAAAATGATTATTGAACCTCCACCCTCATAAATTTTTCATATCAAAACGCCACATAAAAAACCTGCAACACACTGTTACATAATGCCATACCTGACCTCCTTGACGGCAATGGCTTCATTATTCAAATCAGCCTTGCGTTGCAGTTTGGTTTGTAATTGCTTACAGAGATCTTCAGATGCTTTGAGCGCCTGTATTGCTTGCAATCGAGCCTGGTTCTGAACATCACACTCTTTAGACAGCAACTTTATCTTGGAAAAAAAAAACATTAACACACAAACATGTCAACAAGAGGTAGTGGCAACATTTTTTATGAAGACATTTTCATACTTTCTAGACCTTGAGATCACTGGACAGCAGCACTGCATGCATCTCATCAAGTTTTAAATTGAACTCGTGCTCTTGTTGCCTGTGCTCTTTGTTGTAAATCGCTGTCATCCCCTGATGGCCAAAAAAAGACATTTTAATTCATTAAAGTTTCATTTAAAGAGAACATGGAATATCTCATTTCACATGTTGAAATAGTCACAATTCCGTGCATTTAAAGGGCAAATAAAGTTTTAAAGGGGAAGACAACCAAAACATTTACTTTAAAATATGTTCTCTGCGGTCTCACTAGTCTAAAAACGGTATTCTGATGAATATTGCATTTAATCCACCTGTTTTTATCCCTCCATTTTGTCACTTGCTGTCGACTGACAATGACATCACAGTTGCTCAGGGCTCAGGTAACAACCAACCAGGCCTGACCTGTTTTCTGAGTTTGGTCATGTGACATTTGCAAGCTGAGCAATTGGTTGTTACCTGAGCAACAGTCGGCAGCAAGTGGCAAGATGGCTGCACCCCGAGATTGATAAAATCAGGTGAATTTTGCCGCTTAATTCATATTCCACAAACACAATATTAATCAATGTGTTTAGACTAAAATTTAGTTATTTTATTGTTTAATTTAGTTCACCTACCACTTCTTCCTATTTTTATTTTTTTTATCGGCTACAGTCAACATGGTGATGATGGCTCTAAATCATACTGAGATGGGTGTCAGTTTAACACCAGATTCCTGTGACTCATGCAAGTGCGAACAAGAGCATGCAAAATCCCTTAACACTCACACTGGGATCAAGTCTGACCAATACACTGGAACACACACATCCATGCACTTGAAAATACAGTACCGGCATACATAACGCTGCAATTTTTGTGTACTATTCAGTGTGGTTTCATTCAAAAGGTCAGTTAGTTATTTCAGTCTCGCACACTGTGGCTCTAACATGAGGAAGAGTTGAGTCCACATTGTATGATTTGAGTTCTACTTGTTGAGGTCAGGATAATGTAATCATGCGAAAAGACACATTTGAAGAGTGTAAATTAAAGTTTAAATCAAATGATAAGAACGAGTTGTGCTTGCACCTGTTTCTGCCGAGTGAGCTCTCCCTCCATCTCGTGTAATTTTTGCTGCATCTCCAATTGCATCCGCTCGTGCTCCTCCATTTGCTTTTGAATTGTACCTGTCATTGACCTTTGATACACATACACACACACACACATTTTTTTTTAAGTGTTTTATAAATTGAGTTGAGTTGAGGAAGTTTGAAGGGTGTGCTTCAGTGCCTCAGAGAGACCACACTTTGTAAGCCTACCGCCAATAACTACGTTCGCTTTGTTTGTCTCCTTCGGGTTTCCGTAGCAGAAAGATGGCGGCAAAACATGTCCGCCTCTTGTAAGGTGAAGCGCGAACCATGTAATATAATTGGTGATTACTTGATCTATGATTATATATATTTTTTAAATTACATTGATGCTATAGAATCTGTATTTCTTTGCATAATATTAAAAAAAAATAAAAATTGAATGAACGAAGACTGAAAAATTACAAATTCGACACACTTTTCTAGATCAAATTGGGGTGAATGAGGCCCCTGAACTCTCCTGAACTCCCCTGAGTTTGGTCTAGACGTCACAATAGCATCGGGACCACCAGAGCACCGCGGGGATCTTTTCATCTGCCTGAACATACCAAACTTGAAACAGAACTTCACAATTTCCTACCACATCCATGTTCTCAGATGAAACAACAAGTCATTAAGGATGAAAAAGAAGGTGAGTACAGAAACCTGCTGGGGGGTCTTTGTTACGTGGTGTAGATCGAACAACCTCATCAAGAGCTTTAAGAACAATGAGGTGGTGCTGGACACAGGCCATCCGCACTCTGTGTCAGCATTAATGTGGTCAATGTGGACGTGGTTTTACACACACAAACAAATACGTGTCTCTGCACCAAAACGACAGGGACACACTTTACAGGAAGAGGCACCACTTCCTGTTAAGGCTAGAGTTCACCCACCACACATTAGCCTGTCTTCAAGATAGGGAGGGGTAGTAGTGTCAAACTGTGAAGATTTCCAAACAATACACCAGAAATTGCCCACATGTTTTTGCCTTTAATTTGCACAGTTTGTCATTTATTGTATTTTTTTTCCAACATTTCCCTTTCCTTTATCTATAACATCATCCAACCTAACCTATGTTGAGCCGAGTCTTTGGACTCTGACATAGACCAGGGATGGGCAACTGGTGGCACGACCCACAACCATAGTCTGAGTGACCACTTGATTCATTTCTTCTCAAAATTATTATCATTATTATAAAATGTTTTACAAAACCAAAAAATTCTACAGAAAATGCTGATGAACATTCAATATACCGTACATTCTCCGTGAAAAACAGAGGGAAACACCACAACCAGACAAAGTGCGAAAAATCCAAGATGCGGGATTTTTTTTTAAGAAAAACAATAAATAAAAAAATAAGGCCAATTTTTTTTTTGTGGATTAGGAATGATAGGCAAGAAAAAAATTATAGTAAAATTAGTTATTTCACTTAACAATTAAGCACCATCTCTGAACAGTAATTGTTAAAAACTAAAATGATAAAAAATTAAGAGCACGCATTTCACACATATGCTCATATTTTGTCCATATTTAAAATAGCGTTTTTGTGGCCCCCTCCAGGATTTAAGTTGATCCATCCCTGACATTGATAAATGTTATTTTTACATTTAAAAATGTGTTACCATACATACTGCTGAATGTTACTATTCACATCAAACTAATTTCTTTAGTTTTTAGCCCCCCTCCTCCAGACTCACTGTCTGAGTTCGTCCAATTGCAGCCTTTGTTGAGCAGCTTTGTTCTGGCTGATCCGCAGCTCCTCATGTCTCGCCTCGGCATCTTTGGCTTGCTTCTCCTCCAGCATGGCAACCTGGATACGCAGCCGGCTCAGCTCCTCCTGCCTGTAAATAACAGCAGTTTTTTTGGAATTAGTCCTGCTTGTTCCTCTGTTAGTATAAAATCCACAAGAGTCACTTCCTTAGTTCATCTGCACACAATGAAATTATCAAATGACTTGATGACTTTGAAAGTCAAACACTATCATTTTTGTGATGTTGGCTGCATTCAAGTTGTTGTAAAGTCAATGAATTCTGTTCAAACTGTTCAACCTTTGGATCACTTTTCCTATATACCATACGAAGAAGAAATCTGTCGTTATTGAAGAACTGTGGTGGAATATGATAATAATGAATAGTAAATGCAGAATTTCTGATCCAGCTTTAGCTGTTCATTTGTATTTTAATATTGCCGAAGGCATGTCAAGCAAAATGTAACTCAGATAAACATGGATCAAAGCAGTTGACTGTTACTGTTCTACCTGTTCTGCTCTGCATTCACAGCCCTGGAAGTGATGACATCATATCGCTCCAGCTCTTTCTCTCGTTCATCCAGGATAGAGAGATTGTACTGGAAGTCCTCTTTCAGCTTCTGGTTTTGATGTCTCAAGAAATAGTGCCAACAAACAATGGAGTAGGTTATCGTATATATGGTATCGTGTGTTAAACACAATAGATTGCATAGAGTCACGGACGAGCTGGAGACGATCCCAACTGACTGAGTTTGGGCAAACCCTCAAAACCTTTTGAGTAATAGTACAAACAAACAACAACGTTTAAAACAAGATAATTTTCTTGGAGAGTAATTAACAGACCTTTGAAAGATGTGATGAAAAGTAAACTCTAGTATGCCATATTACGTTACATTGTGTGCAGTATAACTCAGTTGTTCAGTATTTTTGCATTGGGCGTAGGACAATTGACTTACAGTAAATGGTATCTCTGTATCTTTAGTAAAACAAACAATGGGGGTGTTTGTGCTGTGTAATTTGGAGTCCTTCTAACATGTCTTGGTTACTCTTGATAATCCACAAACGTCCATTGTATGGAGTTGGTGGCAGATATACTGGAGACACATTTCAAAACCAGTGCAAATAAAAGCAATTCTGTGTGTATGGTACAATACGGTAACAGTTGGGTGGGGAAATATGCTTCTTTGCAACATGACTTAATACTGTACGAGTTCAAATGTTCAAACTACTGTTCAACTGTATTGTATGCTACTTAGACAAATACTTGACTTAAGGCTTTTGACAGTAATTTGGAGGTTGTGTTGATGAGAAACATAATGAATGGTAGCAAAACAATGAAGGAAAGACGGAAACAATTTCTGTGATTTCTGTCTAAAATTGCTGTATTAATACCTCAGAGAAGCACACTCCTCCTTGGTCTTTTTAAGAGAATCTTCTAGTAGATGAATCCTTCTTGCATGAAGCTCTTTCCACTCCCTCTCTTTACTGGCCACCATGGTTTCCAGGTCGTCCAGTCCACTGTCCCGGGTGTCCCCACCTGCCTGCATTCTGGAACTGGACAAAAATAAATCAATAAATACACAACAGTGACCAATACAGCATAAGTCATGTTTTGTCTTTGAAAAATAAAATACATCCAGAATCTCCAGATGTGCTTTTACACATGGACAAAGCTTTGGATAAAGTAATAAAAAACACACATATCTTTAGGGTGGGGGTGAAAAAAATCAATTCATGAATGCATTGCAATACTTCCCCTTGCAATTCCATACCGATTCAGTAACTACCCTCCACAATCCAATATTGATTCAGCAAATCCTATGAATCACAAATAGAATCGAATGACCGTGTTCCTTTGTGTTTTACTTTTGTACTCCATATGCACAAGTAATTATTGTGCAAACGTTTGTACATTTATGTATTTGCACTTCGTATTGAATCATTATTTGAGGCTTTAAATCGTCATCAAATTGTAACCTTAAGTATTGAAATCAAATTGAATCTCAACGAAGAATCGAAATTGAGCCCTACACATCACAGCAAATTTGTATCCGTTCTCATGGCTGCCAGTCAGAATGCAATGTTTCAACTATGTGGAATTAACTTACTTTTATTTCGATCATACGAATAATAATTATGTTGCCCTACCATGTAGCTGCCACTGTGTATCCTCGGTGGGTGTCGACAAAGTTGCCGTAACTATTTAGGCGTCAAAGTCGCCGTTGTTGACAGAGACTCTATCCTACATGTCAATGGCACAAATTTACTCAAACTATTCAACACGTGATTGATCGCAAACAACTATCTTGTAAGCTACTAGGTTAGCTACTTTAAACGGGTGAGGTGGTTTCCATGGTAACTGCGCGATCGTAAATTCTTCCCTAGCTACATAGACACAAGGATAAAAGGTTCCTAGTTCAAACACCATATTTTTTTTAATAATTTAAATCAATGCAGCCTTTGAATTCATTTAAATAAAAAAATGTATTCGATATTTTAAGTCACTAAACTAATATCTAACCACGACTCAGTCACTAGGTCAGTTTGTTTATTATGGGTCAGTTCACTTGAGCGGGTCAAAAGGTTTCCATAGCAACCGCGAGTCTGTTAATATCTTCCCCAGCGACAAAGACAACAATGGATGGTTCCTAGATCGATTTGTTTTAATTACCTAAAACACATGTAGAATTCAAAGGTGTGTAAACATTTAAAGAAAGTCGAAAATAAATATCTAGATACATAAACACAATAAACATCCATCCTTTCTGTACTATTTTGTCATGGCTCGTTAGAAGTGAGCAACGAAGCATTAAAAACATGAAAAGGAAATATGATTTGTAAAATAAATGGCGATCTTGATTTATTTTACGGTTAAATCAACGTAAAAATGCGGGGATCTTTTCGAGTGATGTAACTGTGACACAAGTCCCAGTGGGGTGTCCCATCAGCGCACCGCCGTTTATAAAACCAGTGACGACAGCACGTTCACATGGTCTGCATTGAGCGGCTCTCCGGTAGACAGCATCTCTCCAGGTACCGTGTGCGATTGTTTCCCCCCCCTCTTCTGTTTGACTTTTTAATATGCGTCCTTCATTTCAACACCCGACGTCAACAGTGAAATGATTTGTGGCAAAAGCAACAGGTACAGAGATTGACGTATTTTTTAAAAACGGGGTTGTAAAATTAGACATGGGGGATAAATGTGTTTAGAATAACCTATATTTGTCAATGTTCATTCTCGTTGCGCACTGTATATGGTCAAAATTACATTAAATTAGTGGGAAACGAAGTCATTACGTAAAAACATCAATTCAAATGTAAAAAATGAAATCGTGGTTAAGTGTGAATAACTGTGAAGAATTCTACAGCAATTCTATCCTATTTGCGCTAATCAAGGATTTAAAATTGAAAACATCAGTTGAAGAGAGACGCCGCGGTCCTCACGTACGCCAGCCGGGTTTACCCAAGCAGCATCCACGTGACGTCACACTCCTCTAGACACGTAAAACGAGGCAGCTGGAGCATCCCAGAATAGATATTATACTACCACTTGAAATTTGTCAACGTCGCCTAATTAAATATCCATCCATTATCCATTACATATATGTATATTATTCTTTTTTTTATACATGAAATGTAAAACAACTGATCGCGGTGTTTTATGACCTGTAGCAGTGGCGTCGCGTGGGTTGCTATTGACAGGGCAAGTGTAGCCGAGAGGCAAAATTAGCACTCTCTGGACCTCTTAACACTCTACACTGACTGTGATATATTGATGATGCATGGTTTGCTAGATGGTCAATGGTTGAGTTGACAGAGAAAAACAAATTTCTGATTGAGTCGTGTCACTCTAGAATTGGCCTTGGACAGCTTGAAATGATCATTAATGTAATGTAAAAGGAAATATTCTGCTACACCTTCCTAATAAAAAGATAATTTCATAAAAGAATAATCACCTAAACGTGTAACTGCTAGAAACAAATTGAATTTGGAATCATAAGTCGAGGAAAACTGTCGCACATATACATTTGAGTATACAGCTATTGTGTTAAGAAAATATTTGGTGGTAGAAAGAAATATAAAGTAGACACACTTGTGAGCTACGTAAAGTGATGTGGCCCCGGGACATTCATGTGTTAAAAAAGGACAAATATATCGATATACATGTAGTTATGTAGGTAGACAATAGACATGTATGCATAGACGCGTAGAAAGTTTTTACCCTGCAACTGTCTCTCACACTTTGTACACACAAAGCATGTTGGCATCTGGAGTCCTTTCATCTGACTGTTAGGGATGAGAAATGTTCCATTTGATAGCTGCTCCACGTGCGTGCGTGCATGTGTGTGTCCAGTGGATTGCAGAGAGTCTTAAATTAGTAATGGTGCTGATATTTCTTTGGCTCTGGTCAGAATGGTGGAGTCACACAGGGGTCAATTTGATAAGAAGGGAGCAATATAGGGTCTCACAATACTGAATAATAAAGAAAGGAAAAACTGCTGAATCTCCTTTCAGTTGAAGAACTTATTGCATGGTAGCCACATTATATGGTTATCGAAAACTTGTTAGGGCCCGAGCACAAATCAGTGTCGAAATGTTTCAGGGTCAAAATTGAATAGGAGAAAGTCAGTCATTTTGGTTTTCAAACAGCCATTTTGAGACAAATTCCAGCACTTGTGCTATAGGCCTTCTTTGGAAAAACTCCCACTAGCAGATTCGCCCAAATGAGCGTGCAGCTTTTTAAGTTTTAGTTGGTCTCACTATCAAAAAATTGCTCAAATAAATTTCTCAATACAGTGGTGAAATATCCAGTGTAAGGCATTTCACAAGGCGGACAAAAAGACTGAATGGGTCATTGTAAAGCTTAACCTTATAGGAAAAGTTGTCAAAATTGACTGTACTATGAGTCAGTGTATTGTACATAATTAATCTGATAAAATACCCAACAGGCAAGTACATAATGTTGACTTCCATGTTATTTTAAAATAAACACGGGAGCTAACTTTGTAAAGAGCTTCACATTCATAAAGGGAATTCTCTGAAAAACGCAACAAATTCAACATTGTCATGGTTTATTTTTGTGTGTCTTGCTCACGGTCAGGAATACAATAAAACACATTCCATGTAGACTTATCAGATATCAACACACGGTCCAACACATTTCATAACGGCTTCTAAACAAAGATACAGTGATAGCCAGGTATCATTGCCTGTTGTGCAATTTAGGGGTCAAACAGATTTCAAAACTGACGCTGCATTTGAACAGTCGATGGTCCTAATTGGAAAGTACATTTTAAGCCCAACAAGTTAAAATGTCCTTTTTTTTGTTGTTGCTGATATGATACTATACTAATACGTTTTATAGAACTGGAAGGAATTTGAAATTGTCCCATAGATACCCCTTTTTCACGAAACAAAAATATCAGAAAATGTTTACTACAGCCACACATGAAGAGCTATTTTCCAAAATAAAAGCCAAATTAAAAAAATAACAATCATGCAATGCCATTCCATTTGTGGAGACACTATTGTTGAAAATGTTCAGACGGGACTGAGCCAATGAAGTTAACGTTTGCTAAACACGATGAAAACACCAAACTTCTAGAGTCTGTCCAGAGGTTTATACTGGAACTCAGCATCAACCTCGGTTCGGCCGATCCTCCGCATAGTTGGCTTCATGTTGTTCAAAGGCTTCACATGGAATCTTATGATCTTCAACAAGCAGATGTTGGTATGGTTAAAGTGTTATTATTCTTCAAAGCATCCGCTGAATGCAGCTTTTGTTGATGCTGAGTTCCAATGGAGCCTTCCTTAGCTTTGCGTGATCGCCTGCTCTAGGAACTTAGCGTTTTCATCATTGGTATTGTATTAGTAGCAGGCCTTCCGCTGTGTTGTCAAGAACAGATCCTGTTTCGAGAAACTTGTCTGGATAGCGTCATTTGTACTACATTGGGGAACAGTGTGACGACAACAAAGTCAATTGGTTAGCCATGTGCAATGGAATGGTATACTTACAAAAAACACAAAGCTAGCAAATGCAGATGGTCTCTCGTCTGGTTGAATGGAACCCAAAATGAATGGATGGTAACTTTTGGAACACCCTATAAAAATAGTAATGAATACAAATATTACACTAATAGCTATTAAGAAACACAAATAGGAAATTGATTTTTTAAAAACTGCATGACTAAGGCTGTGTAGATATTAGAGTCAGTATGAGAACCCAGTGGCTAAGGAGGACGCCTCAGTAGGCTTGATAAGCTGACAACAGTTAATCACCCACAGAAGACGCCGTGTTCCCATATTAGCAATCATTTAGTGTTCTCTACCAACATTCCGCCATTGCCTCTAGCCTCCAAGTATACACAACGACTTAAATAGATCCCCTGTAAATAAGTTACACTCAACTGCGACAAAGAAAATTTAAATTATTAACGTTGTTATTAATTAAAATTTTTGTTTTTTTGCAGCTTCTGACTATAAACACATCAACCCGAGAACAGCATGGGGGGTGCAGTGGTGGACGATGGACCAACTGGGGTGAAGGCACCCGATGGCGGCTGGGGCTGGGCGGTGTTGGTCGGCTGCTTCGTCATTACTGGATTCTCCTATGCGTTCCCTAAGGCTGTCAGCGTCTTCTTCAAGGAGCTAATAAGGGAGTTTGGTGTTGGCTACAGTGACACCGCATGGATATCATCCATTTTGCTTGCCATGCTCTATGGCACAGGTAGGCACTTGTGACATGGCGTTGCATTGAATAGTGAGATAAACTGATGTGTTCTCACTGTGTGTACCCGTACTAGGTCCTCTGTGCAGTGTTTTGGTGAACAGGTTTGGCTGTCGACCGGTGATGATGGTCGGAGGACTCTTCGCTTCAATGGGAATGATTCTGGCTTCATTTGCAACCAGCATCATGCACATCTACCTTTGCATTGGTGTAATTACAGGTAGAGTTAGAGCAGACAACCACTAGCCTCTCCTTTAGGTACACCACTTTGTGTCAAGGCAAAGCTGGGTGAAACATTAGCTATGAAATAGTTAATCAACTGTTGCTAAACACAAATATGCATTAATAAAAAAGAAAAAGTTTATTGTTGTGCAGTGTTATGCATCCATAATTTTTTTTCTCATTATTATCTACCGGTAGTTAACTGACTACTCAAACTAGTTAACAAATTAGAACAATTTCTAAACTAAAACTACTAATATGACCACAATTGTACAGGACATTTTTGGATTTTCAAGCGTTCTAACTAACAAGTGTAACTGCACAACCTAGTGGAGAATTTCCTAAATTGCAACTACCTGAAACCTTTAAAATTGGTTAGAGGAATAAAAGATACAGATGGAGCTTTGGCCCATGTAAAAGTACATAAAATGTATAATTTCAATAAAATAATTTGTACATACAGAAATCTAAAATGGATTTGGGTAATTACCAGGGGCAGCTGTGGCTTAAAAATTACATTAAGTCTAACCGACAATTTGTTAAATAGTCAACTCTTGAGGTCCAACTACATCTCTTAACATTAAATATACTGTACCTGCTTCAGAAAAGAAAATGAAATACCTAGCTTATTTGTTCTTGTTGTGAAACATGAGTTTATGTCGAGAAAGGCAGTCACTCCAGCAAATGTAACATATAATGTGCTGACTTAGCTAGCTTGTGTAAGCTTTAACTCACTCTTTAGTATTCACTTTATATCAGCGTGTTGGGTTTTGATAGGAGTAGCAGTGATTTTGATTCTTATCCCCAACAATACTTACATGCTAAATCTGTCTTGAACAGATTAATGGCAGACAGATGGCAGACGGAACAATAGTCAAGTCTGAGGTCCAACTAAACCTCTTAACATTATACTATAGTAAGCTACCTGCTGCAGGAAAGAAAATAAAATACCTAGCTTACTTGTTCTTGTTGGGAAATATGAGTTTATATTGACAAAGGCAGTCACGTAAGGCAGTCATGTAACATGTAATGTGCTAACTTAGCTAGCTTGTGTAAACTCTAAACGTACAGTATTCAGTATTTACTTTCCATCTGTGTGTTAGTTAGGTTGTGATGGGAATAGCAGTGATTTTGATTCTCATTCCCAACAAATATTCAAAAACGTATTAAATAATAAGTTTTATGTAACGCTGTCATTTTGTTTCTGTAACGCTGCCCTCTTGTCTCGTCAGGTCTGGGCCTGGCATTGAACTTCCAGCCATCCTTGATAATGCTAAATCGCTACTTCAGTGAGAAGCGACCTTTGGCCAACGGCCTGGCAGCTGCAGGCAGCCCTGTGGCCCTGTGCTGTCTCTCTCCCCTGGGACAAATTCTTCAGTACCAATATGGCTGGAGGGGTGGGTTTCTCATACTGGGGGGAATGCTGCTCAACTGCTGTGCCTGTGGTGCCCTAATGAGGCCTCTCTTGCCACCAAAGAAACATCTAGAATTTGAGGATGGTCGTCTGAGAGCTGCAGAGGAGAAGAAGCTCCAGCCAAAGAAAAAACTGCTTGACTTCAGTGTGTTCAAAGACAGAGGATTCCTCATCTATACCGTTGCGGCCTCGATTATGGTGCTGGGCTTGTTTGTCCCACCCGTGTTCGTGGTCAACTATGCTAAAGGACTCGGCTACGAGGACACTACCTCAGCGCTGCTGCTCACAATTCTGGGATTCGTAGATATGTTTGCTCGTCCTCTGTGTGGAATCATTGCAGGTACGAAGTGGATGCGGCCAAGGTGTGTCTACCTCTTCAGTTTTGCGATACTCTTCAACGGAGTCACCGATCTCATTGGATCACAGGTAAAGGATGAAGGCTTTAGATCCGCATTTAACAGACAACAGTCAATTTTGAACACCTCTTTATTGTCTTGGAATTCAGGCAAACAACTATGGAGGTCTGGTGGGCTTTTGTATTTTCTTTGGCATGTCATATGGCATGGTGGGAGCACTGCAGTTCGAGGTCCTTATGGCTATTGTGGGAACAGAAAAGTTTCCCAGTGCTATTGGCCTTGTGCTGCTGATGGAAGCAATAGCGGTATTAGTGGGCCCTCCTGGAGCAGGTAAGCACATTCGGTCGGAATGTGTCTGTGTAATATTGTGGAGATGCAGAGGTGGCAAATCCAGGTCCAGAAATTAAAAACACTGCCACAGTTTGGCTTTAGCCCCAGGTGCTTGCTAGCTAGTTCCCTAGCTAGCTCTCATGGTGCTCGTTTACCTGCTATGTAACTAGCTAGCTAGCATCAATGGCTAAAGCCAAACTGTGGCAGGGTTTTTACTTTCTGAACCTGTATTTGCCACCTCTGACTACTACGCTTAAGAACAGGCATGAAAAAATGATGTTGGCTAATGTCCTCTCCTCCAGGTCGCCTTTTGGACGCCACCCATAAGTACATGTATGTTTTCTTGTTGGCTGGCTGCGAGGTCACATTGTCAGCCATTGTGATCGCCCTGGGTAACTTCCTGTGCATCACAAGGAAACAGGAAGATCCCGAGGCTAAGCTGGAAATGGCTGTGACGGCTGCGGAGAAGGAGAGCCTCCGCAATGAGATGGAGGGCCAAGATGAAAAGCGGGAAGTGGAAGAAAGGGGGAAATATAATGGCAAGTCTGCCGATTTGCATGCAGGGGGAGACGATGCGCAGACGAATGGTGGAGAGGAGAATACTGAAGCATCATTATAAAGTTGTTATGAAAGACACTGGATCAGTATCAAGAGGATATACAGAAATGCACCAAGCATTGTCATGCAATTTGTTGACATGCAAAGCTACAGTAGGGCAGTAAATGGCGTTATAACCTCAATACTGTACTGTATTTGTTAAATTTAAACACTTCAATTCATTTCTCTCAATTATTTTGCTTATACTCTGCCCACGCCACCTCATGAGCATTTCATGAGCTTTCTACCAAGGGCATTTTCCTTAAAGAAAGTAGTTTTGCAATTGTGTATAACTGCACTGCAGAGGACCACTCATGGCCTTAAAACGGATGATTTTCTTGGACTGGAAGGCCCGAGATCCATCTTTACATCCATTTTATTTTACTTTTAAATCACAAATACTTTTGTTGTTTAACACCATCAATGCAATTAACATTCAAGTCAACAACATTCCCCAAGCAAAGCTATATTGCCTATGCTGCAACATTTCATTTTTGCCCTTCATCAAGTTTTTTTTTTATAATACTTAATGCTGCTTAATGAATTTGCCTTGATCATTTCAGCAGTGAAGTAAACTTGATTAGTGTCCGTTTCATTTGTTATGTTGCACAATTGGAGTAATGACGTGTTGTCGGGGTCAATAGATATTGTGATGTCTGCTTTCTTATAAAAACACTATTGTGAATTCAAGTAACATAGCACAAGTGACTATGTTGGCTAAAGCAATGTGACAATATATGTTTCTTGCACTATATTGTATTGAAAAATAAATGATTTAGGTGTGTGTCTTGATGCGTCGAGTTTGAGTTACGTTTTTGTCCAACTGATCTGTTGTGTTAAAGTGCAAGTTTAAGATTGCTTATACATTTATGACAATATGTTATGTGACCTCACTAGTCTAAAAATGACATTCTGATTAATATTACATTTGTGGAAAAAGAGTTATGAAGCAAAATCCAGCTGTTTTTAATCCATCTCTGGGGGCGCCATTTTGCCACTTGCTGTCAACTGAAGATAACATCAATGTTGCTCAGGCAACTACTAATCACAGCTCAGCCGTTTTCTGAAGCTGAGCTGTGATTCGTTGTTACCTGAGCAACATTGATGTCATCTTCTGTCGACAACAAGTGGCAAAATGGCTGCCCCGAGATGGATAAAAACGGCTGTACTTTGCTGCTTAACTTGTATTCATTCAAAATGACCATTGCAGGCAGTCAAGGCACAAAAAGATACAAGGAGGTAATTTATTTACAATTTAGGTACACAAATACAGTGGCAAATATAAATGTGAGAACAAATGTTGCTGGCCCGGTTACTTATTTTTCTTCAACTGGCTGACCAAAGAAGTGTCTTAAATCAAAAACTACAGGGCAGACAGCAGAAAGAATGGCAGGGCATTATTTCAACAGACATGGCTACGCGCAGCCAGACATCCTCAACACAATTTAAGCCAAAACGGGGAGGGGGGGAAAAAAACACACAAACTGCTATTATAGCCTGCAAAAAACATTACCCCTTACAAAGTGTCATTTCAAATAGTGAACATTTTAGAGGATTGCAACATGAAGGCCATACTGACAACAGTATTCCTGCCTGACAGCCAAGTGTAGGAAAGTTGGCCACATTCAGTACAGCGCCTGCGACCAGCACTGCTCTGTGACAAAAAAGGTAAAGGGTCCGGGGTAGGGGTGACACACACCAACAAGTAGACGCTACACACATTTCTGGCTGCCTAACTTTGCTGCAGCAAGCTTCCTAAACCGAAGCATCAAAACAATGCTCAGACTCATCCCTAACTAGGAAGGAAGGAAATCAAAGACAAAAGATATTTACACATCTACATTGCAAATATTTCACAGCTTCAAAACAATACAAATAAGACGGCGCAAAATGTTTGATCTGTACACAGTGAATAGAAATCTGGTCAAAAGTGTCAAATGAAGCTCTTGCCGCCTTTCATAAAGTGCAGTTGTTTGGTACCACACTAAGAAAGGGAACAGGGCCCACTGAACACTGCACTGTGGACAAGAAATATGGATTTAAACGTTAAGGATACATAAACCTCCTGCGTCTGAAATACCAAAACATGTTTGGTACATTCAATGGATGTGTGTGCGTGTGTATTTATTTATACACACACTTTATCTTGATACTACACAAAAAAAGAGAAAATTTATTGATGAGCATGATTAAAAGAAGACATTGGGCCATCAATTGAGTCTGTAGACTCAATTGACATGAAAGCACTCAAAAGATGCCATGTTGGCCCTGTACACAATCATTGTCTTTAGACATGCTTAGAAAAAAAACGTGAGACCTGATTGGGGATGGGGCAGTGCAGCTTGTCCAGATATCTCCTGCAAAAGTGGACAGAAAACAGTCCTGAAGTCCAACACTCAGACCGAGACGACGACAAAAAAAAGGGGGGGGGGGGCTGGCCAAGGGTAAAGAGCTAACAACATAATGTGACAGTACTGCAAGCAGTCATTAAGGAAGCACTTCCAGTTAGTTGGTTGAAGTGGCTTCCTATGGTAGCTGTTGCAGTAGTAATTCAGAGTGGCAAGAGTACTATTAATGTCTCTGCGTCTCAGTTGGCGCGGACTGAACTGCAAGGCTGCGTGAGACTGGCTCATCGAGGACCAAGAGGATGGAGGCCACCATGCAGTGTGCATGACATCATCTACAGGAAACAAGAGAGAGGAAGGAGCGTCAGTATGACAAATGAAGGACGGCTGTATTGTTCAAAAAACACACCCGATTCACTATAGTGTCCTCAAAGTATACCAACATGAAAAATAGTGAGCAACAATATTCACCAAAAAATGAAATACATCCCATGATGCATTGCCACAAAATTGAAAAAAATATCTATTTTCCATTTCCCTTCATTGCGTGTTTGATTTTCAGAATGAGACGAATCCCTAAGTTTACGTGACCTCACGATACGAATGGACGTTCAACAGCTTTGCTTGTATTCATTTTGTAAAACACATCCATCTATAAACATCATTTTATCACAATTGAGTTATTTGTTTGTTCAATTATTATAGTTCCGCCAGCTGATGTCTATGCGTCAGCTGTGTTGTAAATACTTAATTTACTCGAATAATGGCCGCCACAGGTGTTTAAATTATCGCATTAATCATGTGTTAGCGCAGATTAGCACACTATTAATTTTGACCGCAGATGATCCTTTAGTTGACAGCAGATGGTTATGCTAAAGTTAGCACAGGTTGTTTGAGCAATAAACATAACTACATGCATTAAAGTGAAGTATTTAATAAATGTTTGCGTATGACGCTCAGAATATTTGTTCATGTCATACTTTTTTTCATTTTAAAATTATACAAATAATTAATTGATTACGAAAAAGAGGATGAGCGTGTGCAGTGGATATTTTTTTTGTGTGGAAGATGTCCTCATAACATTAATTGCAAAAAAAAATACCACATAACAGGTGCTCTTTAAATTTGGTGGGCAAAAAATATAGATAAATAAGCTTTTTTAATTAAGCAACTAATTGTGATTAATCAAAATTCCAAGAGTGATTAATCTGATTAAAAAAAAACGTTTGACAGCTCTAGTTTGTTTTCAAGTGCACATAATTGAAGGCGTTTATTGAAGTGGATGCCATATTTGGAATGCCACAATTTACAACAGCTCAGTGTTGATATTTAAATTCTCAGTATTGCGTAACTCAGGCTCCAATAATATGTTGAAGTGTGAAGCACTAGTACAACTATCTGGGCCCAGTTGTTCAATTCTCGGTTATTTTAACCACTGTTTAACCCCTTAAAAGGCGGTTAAATTCTTAACCCGCCGTTAACTAACCGGCCGTTAACTAACCGGCCGTTAATTATGCGTTGTTCAAAACACGGTTAGTCACGCTGTTTGTTAACGGCACTGTCAAAGTTAACCACGCTGTTTACGTCACTGGTTAGCACCGATATATCCCACAATTCTTCTTTTTGTTTACTTCCGGATCGGCGAAAGAAATGGATACTATCTAAACGACTCCTGGCACTCGGTGCAAAAAAATAAGCGTGAACTTTTCTGCTGATGAAGAAAACGTTATTCAATCAATGGTTGAAGCAATTTAGGAGTTTTTGTGAAATAATTTGTTTTTATTTGTTATTTAAAAAAAATTATACTTGTGTATTTTCAGTAAATATTTTGTGGATTATTTTTGCCAATATTTTTGTAGCATATAATATTGCATATTTGTCAGATTTTGTTTGTTATATTTTTGTCCGTTTTTTTTGTCTAACATATTTGTATTTTTGACTAATTTGTATTTTGGTGTTATATTTTGATAGAATAGTTTTGAATTATTTGTCTTTACATACATCTAATAATGTGTGTATTTTTCACCTAATATTTGTAACTATTACTAATATTTGTAATTGTTTTAAATTAAAATTGATTAAAAAAATAATTTATAAATTAAAATTAAATATTTAGCCGCTATTCACAGTGTTGTTGTCAGTTTAATTATTGACGTGAAAGCAAACAAGAAACATCACAGGTAACCTCTCTTTGGAATCACCTCCCACTAAATGTTGGGCAAACCTGTCCATTTTTAGAACTAGTCTTAAAAAACAAATTGTTATTCTTTCTCTTTTGACTCAGCATGAGACTTGGCATTGTATTACTGCTAAGTGGTAGCGTGTGCGTAACTCTTTATCAGAATAATCACCAATGTCAAAGTCAAAACCTCAACAGACTTTTTTTTCTTGCGCTCAACGGGCATCATGAAGGCAGCATTAAGCCACAAACGCAGAGTTAACCACACTGTTAAAAAGTTAGCGGTGGTCCTTAGGTGTGGCCGTTAAGTTCACCGTCGGTTAAATCTACTTAACCAGTGGTTAAAGATATAACCGAGTTTTGAACAACCGGGCCCAAGAAGATTGTGCTCAAATGTCTGTCATCTATTGTGAATAACATGTGCCATCGTGTTTAATAAATTACTGAAATTACTTTCAATGAAAAGTGTCTCGAAAGATAGCTGGTGGCTAGTGCCTCTCAATAGAAAAGCACCACGACGACGGCTTGGTGCGGTGGGACATATTCCATCCATCGCAAGCTTTAAAAAGTAGATATATTTTACCAGCTCAAAAAATAGGAATGTGTGTAGAAAGGTGCTAGCCTGTAGACATACAACATTAAAACCCAATGTCGCCAGTCCACCTTGGAGAAATACTGTCTTGTCATTAGGTAATTTGTTGTCTCTTATAAGAGCACTTGCTGTATTCTACAGTGCAGCTCATGGGGGCGGGGTGACGGGGAAACCATTTTGTGTCTGCGTGTGGAAAGGGAGCGTCAGGATGTAAAACAAACGCACATGTTCCTCTCGCTTTTTACTCAGGCGACACAAAAAAAAGCAAAATTCTTGGTCCGAAAAGCTTCATATTTTTAATGCGCATGATCACCACTTACGTGCAACCCTGATTATTATATATTTTTTTTTACAAACATTTACTATTAATTATGAGAGTATGACTTTACTACTGTGTAAAGCTTATTTGTGGTTACATCAGTGTCAGAGGATTCGTGTCAATGTTTTCCACTACGGTGCATCAATTTAACTACAGAGAGTCCTCGAGCTACGTCGTTTTGACTTAATGGCACCCGTGAATCGTCCGTAGCACCTTCTTTTTCGTTAATTTCCCACAGTAATCACGCCATTTTAAAGTTGCGTTGTTGTTACCTCCAGCAACGGACGTCCGTCAGCCGGTTGGCTCGTCATGCGCATCACATTTCCGTGTTTAAGCTTGAATTAGCTTACTCTGCCGTCCGCCAGCAATAAATGTCCGTGCGGAAACACGAAATATTGGTTCTGGCGTCTTCCGGGTCGCGCAAATATGTTTTTTTTAAATTACTGTACAAAGTATTTTGATGTAAATGTCGACTTTAACGGGGAAATCCAACTTAAATAGAAATTCGGTTACATCGCCAGCGTAGGAACGGAACTCCGCCATAACTTGAGGACTCCCTGTACAAAAATACAAAGTCAAAACATTTTCACATAATACAAGTAAAATGTTACCATCATGGAAAATTAGTTCACAGCCAGTAGGAATGTTTGCAGCCATCCAGTCATTACTCAACACATAGTGTGTCAAGTGCCGTTTACGTTGTCATTTTGGTGAAGGCATCGCGAGCACTGAAACATTTGAAATCCCCTTCCCTTGAAAACACAGAGCACTCCGTGTCTGAACAACTGGATGGCGTGCTTTCAGCCAGAACCATGAGGAAGCTTGAAGCTCAGATGCAAAACAAGTAGCTTTTAATCTCATGCAAGTGTTATGGAGTGAAAATCAGAGGAAGATGCAGGGACGCAGATTTTGGCAGGTAAATACAACATCAGAAACCCACAACTGCACCAAGCCACATTGGGGTGAGGGGGGTAGAGGGTGGATAAAGGTGTAAAGAGTCCATTTTGGGCCAGTGAGTTGTATGCGTGCCATTGATGTATGTGGCGTCAAACCAATGGTGCAAGCAACAAGCCACAAAGACAAAGCTGCTCAAAAGGGTTGTTGTTTTTCCAGGTCTGAGTAGACAATGAGGGGGGGAGTTACATTCTCGGACTATGGTGCACACTGTAATGCATTATCCAGACCAGTTCTCAGGACTGCAACCTTCAACTTCGGATCCCTCAGGCCTATGAGGTAGTGATGGGAAAATGAAGCTTCATGAAGCACTTGGAGTATTTTTTGACTCCTCTAGATGGTGCTCTTGGTTTAAAGGCTCGTGCAATAGAAATTGATTACATTTCTACTGCATCTTTAACTTAAACCAAGAGTGCCATCTCGAGGAGTCAAAAATTACTACAAGTGCTTCATGAAGCTTAATTTGTCCATCAATACTATGAGGTACCCATTTACTGACTGATTGACAATGGCAGCTTGATAAAATAAAATTCCCTTGCTTTATATATTTGATTACTACTACTCAAAGGAATAGCAGCGATTTGGGTTCAAGTGAAAAAAAAAATACATCTGGAAACAGGCGTGTAAATCTAAGGCATAACAGTGTAGAACTGGAAGTTGGATCAATGCATTCCTGGTGCTTACAGGGGTGTGCAACTCACCCAGTGTTGCCACGGTCACACAAGTATGTGGCGAGCGTCTACTTGGCGTGATGTTCGTAGGGAATGCTATTCTGAGGTTGGGGGAAGGCAGAGACAAGGCCCAATACGTCAAGTCAGAAACCTTGTCATGTAGTGAGCGCACTACTGGTTAAACAGACTAAAAGAGCAGTTCTTCAATACAAGGTCAATGTGCTGCACAAGAAGGTGGAGGGAACTCGGTTTAGGGGCCTACCATGTTTGCTAACATAGCAATTGATTACTACTACAGCAGCAGACAGAATTCAGAGACATGTAATTAATTGACTTGCATGACATGCATTTTGAGATTTTTTCCCCAGAAATTTCCCCTCAGTATTGATTCAAGGCGATCAGCAGCAACACAGCAGCGACCCGTGCCACGATTCACAGCGAGCAGGCACCCTTGTTCGCTTTATGGTTAGTACTCAAATAAAGACGGAAAATAACTTTCTTCCTTTGTCTATGGAGGGTCAGCATTTACATGGGATTCCTACTTCTAATCACAATGAGCGGAAATAAACTCAAAGCGTCTTGTACCTGTGAGGTGGACATGCGGGAGTTGTCTTGCCGTCCAGTGAGATCTGAGGAGGAGACGTTGACAGGGGCACCGCGGTGCAGTCGCATGCTGACTTTTCGCTCACGCTCCATGCCAGATGCTTGGCGTGGGGAAGCTGGAGATTGCAGGGGAGGGACTTCAACAATTTTCAAGTAACGATAAACAAGTTCAATGCAGCCTCAGTCTAAACACTGATAAATATCGTGTTTGTGGAATATGAATTAAGCAGTAAAATGACAAATCCACCCGTTTTTATCCATCTCAGGGGGCAGCCATTTTGCCACTTGACAACTGAAAATAACATCACAGTTGCTGAGGGCTCAAGTAATGACCAATCACAGCTCAGAAAACAGGTGAGCTGTTTTTGGTCATTACCTAAGCAACTATGGTATCATTCTCAGCTGACAGCAAGTGTCAAAATGGCCGCCCCCTGAGATGGATAAAAATGGGTGGGTTAACTCATTCAAGCCCAAAAACGAGTACATATGTTTTTTTTTAATACTTTGTGCTTCACTCCCAAAAACATATTTATACAAGTTTTATGTTTTTTTTATGCTAGAGCATACAGAAGGCTTTGATGAAGCTTGAAGCAATGGTGTGTGTGTGTGTGTGTGTGTGTATATATATATATATATATATATATATATATATATATACACACACACACACACACACACATATAAAACATCCAGCAGGTGACAGCAGAGTATAAGAGATCAGCCAGGGCCATGTTGCAACAAGCTTTTTTTGATAATGTTTTCACCAGGACTGTGAATGTTGATGAAACTTAGCTATATTCTAATGCTAATTGCTGCAAAACGGAAACAGACACAAATATACTTTTTTCCTGATGAAAGAAGAGACTCTAATCTTTATTTTGGTAGGTTCCATGCTTTTATAGCAATAGAACACAATAGTCTGTGGGCCTTACAAAATCAGTCAAAATCCATCCAATAAAACAGCCGGGAGCGAAGGGGGTTGCTTCAGTGAAACTGGCTGGGAGTGAATGATTTAATTCATATTCCACAAATGCCACGTTTAGACTAGTGAGGGCACAATGGCGCATATGAAACATTATTGTAAAGATTTTTGGGGGGGTTGACTTCCCCTCTAAAAAGACTTCACTGGCTAGTGTGAACGACACTAAAGTTACCAAGTGATCATTTACAAACCTGGGGCTCCATCTTGGGCTCCCCGAGGTCGTCCCGATGCAGCAGGTACTGCTCTAGTCGCCGGGGTCCTGCCATGTCTCAGCCTGTCCTCCCGGTCGCGGCGTTCTCTCTCTGCCTCCTCTGCTGCACGGTTGGCACCCTGTTCAAAACAACAAACGTCAGAACAATCACACCAATAAAACGAGGCCATGAACAGACCATAATTAATACTATTACACTTTGGTTTTTTTACAATTAGTAATAATACTTTGTTAATATAAAACATTTGTATATTGAGAAAACTGTCACCAAGCAAATCTGTTATTGAATCTTAAACTAAAACAAAAGCTACGCATTATAATCCATGCGACATTTGCTATCTTTGGCACAAATGAAATATTGCATTGGCAGGTTGGCCGCACAGTTTAAAGGAAGCAAATTATCTTTTTTATCCACAAACTATTGCAATAAAGTGGCTGAAGCAATACTCACAAACTTGAGCATATTCCAGTCAAACACATAGTCATAAGAGAATCCCTGTCTGTGAAAAAGGTTCCGGAAAAGCTGTCGTAGGTATGAGTAGTCGGGCTTGTCATCAAAGCGGAGGGAACGGCAAAAATTCAGGTAGGTCGCAAATTCAGCTGTAACAGAGCCAATACATTCTATCAGCGGAGACCTCATTGCTTCACTTAAAAAACAAACAAACAGGGCAACCATGACATGGGTACAAGAAATTGACTCACATGGGTATCCCTTGCATAGAATCTCAATGGGAGTGGACATTTTCTTCTCACTAATGCGTTCATACTTTTGCCTCTTGGTGGCAGCCTTGAGGCCTTGCCAAGGCAGGGAGCCCAAGTTAAAATACATAAGGACGTAGCCCAAGGACTCCAGGTCGTCACGCCTTGACTGCTCTGTAGAAGATGAAAAGAGAAAACAAAACAAATGGGTGTTCACCTTCCAAATCCCTTTCAGACAAGTTCAAGCATGTTCACATGAAAACAAGCCTATTCTATCTGCGTGAGTATGTACCAATCCCCAGATGGGTGTTGATGGAGGCATATCTTGCAGTTCCAGTCAAGTTCTTGTTCTCGCGGTAGGGGATGTGCTGGTGAGTGCGGGCGTCGCGATATTTTTTAGCCAGGCCAAAGTCGATAATGTAGACCAAGTTGCCCTTTTTGCCGAGCCCCATCAGAAAGTTGTCAGGCTTCACATCTCTGTGGATGAAGTTCTTGGAGTGAATATACTCAATGCGACTGATCTGTAGTGGAGAAAGGAGGACATTATATTAACATTGTGTTAAAAATAAAATTTGTCAGCGCAGGGCAAAGAGAAAAAATATATAGGCAAACTACTGTCAATTTGTCTCCTTTGCTACTACAGACAATCCATCAATTCAGTTAAAGTAGAAGTTTCTTCCTATTAAGTCGGATTCATTATGCAATAACTACCAAGGCAATTTTCCACAAGACTTGTTTGAACATGATCCACAGAAGAATGCACTGAATTAGGGAGTCACACCTATGTAAAAGTAAGTGTGCACACCGTATCTGTCATGCAAAGAATATGTGCAGGACTTGCCATTTAAGCGGCTGTTAATGTAGATTTTCTAGTAATATGGTTTGCCCCCAGCATGGGTGAAGATATATTTACCGGAGATGATTTAAGACACAATGATGCCAATAATAGTTTTGACACAACTGGGAAAAAAGCAGCATGTGATTACCTGGGCAAAGTGCTATGAAAAAAACAGAACAAAAAGAGCATCTCTATGATGGTTGGTACTAGGAGTGTTAGAAAAAAATCGATTCGGCAATATATTGCGATATCACAACGCGCAATTCTCGAATCGATTCGATATGCGGCCGAATCGATTTTTAAACATCAATTTTTTTTATGGGAACATTCATCAAAGCGTCTTTCTTAGGGTTAGGATTCACACATGGAAGAATGTTATATTAAGGGAACATTAAGCCTTAATATTTTATTTCAGTGCTGTTTAAACACGAAACAGAATGCAACCTGTTTGTTAAATGCAGTGGCTTAGTTACAAGCCTGAATTTTCAGATAAATAAATACATTTTCCTACAAATCTGTACAAGTTTACTGATTAGTATTTTCTAAATTCGAGTTAGAAAAAAATCGCAACAATCAATTCATAGATTCGTATCGGGATTAATCTGTATCGAATCGAATCGTAACCTATGAATCATCAGTTGGCTTTGATATTGGGCTTTGTCAAGTACAAATGACAATGTTTCTTCGAGTTGCAATTCATTTATTGATTATTTTTTAAATGCGTGTTAATATATATATATATATATATATATATATATATATATATATATATATATATATATATATATATATATATATATATATATATAAATATAAATATAAATATAAATATATATAAATATAAATATAAAGGGCTGTCCTCAAATCAGTAGAGAATCGAAATGAGATGCCGTAAAAAATGAATCCTACATCACAATTTTTTTTATTTGAGTGGGAATGAATCATAGCATATTGCTGTGTGTACTAGCGTCACAGGAATGATTGAATGGCAACGTGGGTGACGTATGTACATTTGTGGGGAGTGCACAGCGTCGTGTGACATGTGCACTTTGCGACCCAACACCCGAAAGTGTTTGCATGTGCACGACAATGTTTGCCGGCTAATGGTCATTATATTAAACTGTTAAGTAATTAGTCAGTAAAGCTCATCTCGGCAGTGTATCAATGCCGTAACAATTTTAGTTTTGTGGCAAAAGTACTAGTAACCCATTCGAATGAATTTGGGATTCAGTGGTTAAATGGTAAACGAATATGGAAACATACATTTGTCATATGTGTTAAGGGGTTTCACAGCCTTAAAACATATCATAAATGTAAAAATAAAACGTGGATTTCATCTATTGTGGGTATTTTAGGGAACGATAAAGGCGGGAACACTATATATTTGCTCTGAATGTTGGACTAACCAGAATAAACTGGCCTTTGTCATGTCAATTTCCACTGATACAATATGTTATTTAATGATATCAGTGTAAACATTATAAGGTCAATCAAAAATATACACTAAACTATACTACTCTACTGACCGCTTTGGGATATTTTGCAAAGTTATCTCTTATCCTTCATGGTTGAGATACTAATGGGAAAAAAAGACGACTGTGTATGCTAATATTGAATAAGGCCATGACAACAGACACAAGAGAGAAAATGGTACAAGGGAAGTCCTCTCACCATCTGATCAGCAAGGAGGAGGACTGTCTTGAGGCTAAACTTGCGGGAGCAAAAGTTGAAGAGATCCTCTAGGCTGGGTCCCAGCAGCTCCATCACCATTACGTTGTAGTCCCCTTCTGCTCCACACCATTTTATGGTTGGAATACCCACTACAAGCACAATAAAAGGACATCATTGTCTAAAACATTTAAAATTCTGTGCAACTCCTGTCGTCCACTCTTGGCCGTGCGGCTGCACAAAGTTGTGCAAAAGTGTCTTGATTCTGAGCCTAGAAAGTTAGGGGTGGGCGACTTTGCAAAAAAAAAAAAAATATATATATATATATATAGTTTTTTTTTATAAAATCACCATTTCGATGTTATCCCGATTGCTTTTAATTAAATAATTTAAATTAGAGTAGTATTGAATAAATACTAGGCTAGTAATGCTATTAAGGTTTATTAGTTTGTGAAAATAAACACTAATAATAATAAATACCTTTTGTAAAGAAAAATATTAATTATAAAGCAGCAAAATAACAGTTCTGTAAAAATAAATAAATAAATAGTAAATAAATAAATAAAAAGAGTTCTGTTTTCATGTAGTGTATTCAAAACATTGAATGTCTTAAAGTGCAAAGAACTTGGCTGGTATAAAGTCAGGGTAAAAAAAAGAAAAGGAGAGAGCGTAGAGGGGAGCATGTAAACACAAAGTTAAAACAAACTGCGGATGGCAGCAAAGTAAAAAGCACCTTTTTAAAATAAAGGTCAATATTGTAACAAGTTAACAACTCTTGTGAGTGCATTGCGGGTTATATAGTTTCCGATTGTCTGAACGGGCCTTGAATGCAACACAGACTTTGTCTAAGCTACGCACGTTTGCGTGTTGTGTTCTGGCATGGTCAGGTAACATTTGCAAATTGGCATTAAGGTGTTTGTTCGCCGTTTGGCCTGATCATTTCACAACCGCTACAGGTCACTTGTAAAAACAAATAAAAACCCTGTACATTTTGTATTTTTTGCGCCACTATTTCTCTACAATTTGCATAAATGCATGTGAGGAATGTCGGTGTTTGGGGAAAAAACAACTTGAACGCTTCTGTGACGGTCGGCCGTTTTGGAGGCGCAGGTATGAGCTGTTGTCGCTGCTAGCTATTAGCTTGGCTCTCATTGTACTATGCGAGCCGCTGCAGTTTCACTTCGTAGTGTTGCCGTATTCATCATTGCCTTGCACACTTTGCATATGATTTTTGCCTGCTATTTTTTGGTACCCTTAATTGGTGATTGAACTTGATTACAGAATGAAGTTGTGTTGTTGACATCAGTACTAACAGTTTCTTAGGGCAAACAAAGGGGCATCAACTAAGCCGCGACAAGTTGCCAGGAACTCAAAATAAAATCATTTTGAGGCATTGATCTCCATACAATTGGTAAGGCAAGGTTTGTACTGAAGTTGGCCTTCTCACCGCGCTGGCGGCTTGTACTGTCATGCATTGCATAAACAATTGTTGCTGTGGTTGGCTTTACTACATCTACATGTAAATAAGCGGGTATTTGAGGCAGCAAAAATGCCTCAAGAATTGTTTTTAACTGAGGAACTCGAATTACTGGAGGACTTGTTTCAGCCCTACTATCATTCAAAATGCATCATTTCCTTGACAACTTTCCTATTAAACAGGGTTCTGGCACCATCTTGAGTCATCTTTGGGGATGAATATAAGCCTGAAATTGAATTTTTCATCAAACATCTGAGGAGAGGCTCCACAAAACAAAAAATGCCGAAAGGTGAATTTAGGAAGATTCCACTACTTTACCTCCTCCTTGCATCATTTTGTAGATCTTGCTTTCGATGTGGAGTTGGGGGTGCTTGGTCTTCACACATTCCAACTTAATGGCAACCTCTTCACCCACAGAAATATCAGTGCCTAAAAATAAAAAATATATATACAGACATACATTGTGAATACAAAGTATTTTACAACATCTGCATTTGCATCGTTATAATTACGGAATGATAATCTTTTACAATTATGCACAAGCAGACTACATATATAAATAGATAAATACCAGTTCAATAAGAAATACTGGATAATCACATAGCAAGCTATGTATGTATTTAAACTTGCCTCCTTTTATAATAAAAGTTTCAACGTGAATAATTTGAAAAAACTGCCCTCTCTCACTGCTGCACAAGTCTGTTAAAAAAAAATACTGTACACGCGGGCAGCTTGCCAAAGCATAATCAATGTGTGGGAACAGATGACCATCTGATTTTTGATTACGTTTTCAACGAACGCCCTATACTAAAAGTCACGACTCAATAGTAAATATGGTGAGTTTATAGATCTGATTGTAATGGTATCGACTCAGTTTGTCCAGTCAAATGGACTACCACACTTTATACAATTTGAACCTTGACAAAAATGTTCTCGGAAAAATTTGCCAAAAAGCTAAAGACATCTAAGGATTAACGCCCCATGTGTTTTTCTTATGACACCACAGAATGATTTCCCCCCATAAAAAAAACAACTATTAAATAAACAGACTTTGTCCAATTAGAAAATGTGTCAAAACAATTCAAATACCATATTATAATATTCAAACTTGCAACAGTCAGTGCCCTACCCATGAACACAGGCAGTGCAGCCCTTTTGAAGCTTGCATGATGAGTAATCAACGCAAAAGCCTGCAATCTTTATTGTCATGTTAAACTCCTGTTGGCTGCCATGTCATTTCCCACCCAAGTCGAGGCTCAATGACGAATTGATCAATTCTGATTAACATACAGTTGCTTTTACGTTGCTAATCATTCAGGGATAAAGAATGATTAGAAAGACTTGAATGAGATGACATGCACGCATTGAACAAAGACCTCCAAGTCCACTGAAAGACGAAATGGTGACAGTTGACAGATCACTGAAATTAAGTGTATAATACGATTAAAGCGCACACACACACACACAAGGATCGTGTTACTAGAAAATGACGTTATAATGTGAATATGCGCGCTTGGAAATTCGAGTCAACGAACTGAGCAGCACAGCGAGAAAGATGAGACTGTGGCCTTCGCTGTGCCGATGGCTTATGGGGGTTGTATTTGTATTGTGTAACTGCGGCCAACTGTTTCTCGACTGACTCGAATGAAAACGAGAAGCTTGTAGCAACGGGTAAACAACAGGAACTTCTGGGTGGGTCTTCTTCAAGCACAGCCCAGAAGTAGGCTTCATTGCAACATTCGTTTTACGTAATATATTCCAGTTAAACAAGCCGACCAGCTAAGATTCCCAAATGTGCTCTTAAATTCCAACAGTCACTCGATAATTCGACTCAAACGCTGTTTTCTAACAACAATAACATTTCCGTTGGATTATTTGAGTTAGAGATGAAAACTAGATCTGATGCTAGCTAATCGTAGCTGATCTTAAAACAAAGGTTTAGACTAGGGATAGTGACGATGGCTCTTGAACCAGTGACACGTCGTTAAAGGGGGTACCACGACAATAATGAACACTAACAACCAAGTTGAAAACACAAACATTGAAGTATATTTGACTTACCTAAATAGATGTCACCGAACGATCCACTTCCGATTTTTCTGCCTAGTCTGTATCGGCTTCCCACTCGAAGTTCCATTTTGTCGATGACAGAATTAAACGTTACCTTCTTTAAATACACTCAAGTGTCCACCTTTTCTTTATTTTAACACCTTCCTTAAGTGGTTGACAACCCACTCTCAATTCTTCTCTCCACGGAATCGGTTTCTTCTGTACAATCCAAAATTCACCATCCCTTTTCTCCTTGTCCGAGAGCTGAAGACGTATAATTTTGGTATCAATCGATAGCGTAGAACACGTAGTTAATGTTCTCTACGTTTGAAAATTCATTTTAAACAAAAAACGAGAGGATTGGGATGGATTTAAACCTTAACCAGCGCTCGTCCAGCTTCCCCTAATCGTGAGACTCGGGTTTTTTTTCGTCACGAAAGCGGGTTCGTCAATGACGTCACTTCTCCTAGCAACCACTGGCAGATTTGGAAATTACCCAAATGTGTGTCGGACTATTATATTGACTATTTACCAATTAGGTTGCTTCATATTCTATTTATTAATATCATAAAAACATTTATAGGTGGCTTTATAATCTGTACTTAAATTAATTTAATTATAAGAATAAAAAGTGGATGATTGGCATGGTACATTTTAATTCGTATAAAAAGTAAGACTACAAGCCTCACTAAATCTTAAACAACATGGTGATCAAATGCGAATTTATTTCAAACTTGAAGCAGATAACCTTCTTAAGGAAAGTAGGAAACGCCCTGCCTGCCTTGCATGGGTAAATGATTGGCAACGACACACGCCCATGTTGGTCCTGCCCAAATCTGTAGCCACAGCCTCCGGTTGATATGTTCTGATTGGCCGACTGTGCGTCAACTGCTGGCGATTTTTCTCATTGGTTGCAAGAGAACCAATCAGAAAAATTGTATAGGCAGCTCACATGGCCAAGTTGTTGTTCCACAGATTGGGTAACCGACTGGCACGTGTACTCCAACGTTCTGCATGTCGTGTGCATGCTGCGTTCAAATCACGTAGGATTAACGTTTTAAGACAACTTGATAGAGTTAATCTAGGTGGAATTCAACACAAGGAATAAATATATCAATGAAAGAAAGCCGTTCAAAGTATATAATTAATGCAAAACTGCAAACAGACAAAACAGACACTTTAAAGGAGAATTTTCTATGTAGTTTTACATTACAGTAATCGTCCACTTTTAATATTTACATCCCACAACAGTTTTGCCTGTTCTGATCTACTTATTGCATGTTGTACCATGCTGCTTTTTGCGTGTATGCTTGCTGGTGTAGGACCCTGTCATCTAGCAATGCAACAATGAGGCCTGACCCACAGGTTGTGCGTTTTCGAAACAAGAAAAATATATTAACCACTCTTAAAACTGTATTGTATTATGTTTTTGTATGTGCTTTATTTATGTAACCCCAGCCTACCTTGTATAGCCTGTTTGTACCTATACTACCTAGTATCTGTTTATTCAAGGTAATTACTGATACCTGAGAAAACCCCTCCTATTCAAGTAGTGCTGGTGTATAATTGTTGCGACAGTGTTTTGACTTTGCAGATGTATTGTCATTCAGCAAACATAACATCCCAGATGTTGTCACCGAACGAAAAAATGTCAAAAATGCACAGCACGAAATAAAAACACAGAAAACAAACAAACAAACAAACTATACAGTAAATTTAAAAAAAACAACAACCTTAAATTAAAAAACTAACAATACAATTTACACTTTCGGGAGAGTTTTAACTCATTATATATTGCACTTGTCCATTAAATATATAGTGTCTTCCAAAATTATTAGCCCCACTCACCCTCCTTGCATTTTAGTTTTACAATCATGGTGTGTGTATACAGTCATACTCAGAAAATTAGAATCTATTATTTTTATTTTATAGATTAGACTGTCAAATTTCCCCCTTTGAGTGTAGTGTTTATCTACAAAGTTCTATTGCCACCTAACGGTGTCCTGGCATACTGCAGTTTACAGATTTTTCAGCATTGGTCGGTGCACGCAACGGTAGTTTTGACAACGTTGTCATTAGTATGTGAACAATTTAAAAATAACAAGGAAAACAAATCAGCTATTTAATATAGATACGTAATCCCTGTTCATTTAGAGGGAGTTACAAACATAATGGTATTTGAAACCACCACAACTGATTGGAAATTAAGCTGTGACAGAAGTGTAAAATTTCTGCTCCAATTTAAAAGGGTTACCTGCAAAATCTTTTAAAATCTTATTATTAATATTAAACTCATTTTGTACAGAATACTGCACTTCCATTTTCAGGATCGATTGTATTTGGACTCAGAGGTGGGTCCGTGTCTCTTTTGGTCATTGGATATCACGTTTTGAAACAGATATGAACTCTTTGACCGCCAAAAACGTTTAATAATGTTTAGTAAAATCCAAATGAACGCCGCCAAAGACGTTAAAAGACATTTACTATGTTTTTTTTTTTTAAACGGGTGGAGGAAAGCCTTGGCAAGCTGTGCTGAAAGTATCAAGCAGGTCGAGTTAGTATAATGACTATTTTTGGGCACTAGATGGCAGCGATGACTCTCTTTGGACAAGATCGGGTAGGCGTCAGTAGAAGACGTGAGGCGGAGCTAGAGTGTTGAGGGGAGAATGGCTGAGGAGGCGAAAATGGCGACCAGTTGCAAGCAGCTCACACTTGAGCATTTTTTTCAAAGACGAAAAGCATCGACCAATGCTAAAGAGCACATTGATGATGATGATGGTGACTCCGAGGTTGACGCCGAAGTTGGAAGCGTTGACGCGGCGGCTTCGATCGCGTCGTAAAGCCTCACCGGCTAGCGATGCTAACGCCGGAAAACGAGCACTTCTGCACAGGCGGACGTTCAATCGGACGATGAAGAGTACCCGAGTCCAATGCATATTCATCGGAGGAGTGGGTACAGTCTGATCACGGAGAAGACACTGGTTCTGGACTACAATGCCACCATGAATGGAGTGGATAAGATGGATCAGAACATCTCTTACCACCCAGTATAGGAACTGAAGGAAATGAGGAAGCCAGACGTAACGCCAGGTCACCGTATCATGATCCTGAGAGTAGACTTGATGACAACATGGCCAAACACACACTGCAGTATATACCTGCTACTCCCCGGAAAAAAAGGCCGGCAAGAAAGTGCACGCGAAGGGACAATCGCAGTGAAACTAATCTGTGGTGCAAATCCTGCTGCGTCCCCTTGCACGCAGGGGAGTTTTACACAATATACCTCACAAAAAGAAAAACTGTGTAGTTGAAACATCCACACAATTGTAAATAGTACCACAGTTGCACACATTTGTAAATAGTTTGCCAAATTGTTTTACTGTTGAATGTAAATAAACGTATTTTGCTATCAAAAAACACTTTTTCATTGTTGGTGGTAGTGTTTTACAGAAATAAAGCACTGTTAGATGTTTGTGGCATCATTCATGGAAAAAAAAGGTGTCAAATTCACTAGAGTGCATGAAATAATATTGTTTCACTAAAAGCTTGATTTCTCCGTATTTTGGTCTAAAACAGAGCATTTGGGTGAAACTAACCTATTTTCTATTGTTGATTACTGAAGAACGGAATAAGGTAGAAACAAACTTTTTTTCTGATGAAAGATGAGAGTTCAATCTTTCATTTGGTAGTATCTGTGTTTCCATAGTCCAAACACAACATTTTCTGTGGACCTTGAAAGATCAGTCAAAATGCTTAAATCTGCTGGCACCCACACATTCTCTTTTCTGAAAATGCTTGGCAAAGAGTTAAAAATCGAAAAACGACTGGTTATTTGATTCTCGATTTAAAATATAAATCGAAAAACTTTTTTTGTTTTTGAGTGCTCATTCATGTTGAGTGTTGAAATGTTACTGGAGTTGGACATTATTGTCACAAAATAATCTAGATTGTATTTTGTAAATTTCTACAGATCATTAAAAAAAATGTAGTTATGTTTATTTTCAAATATTTTTCTTTCTTTTTTTCTGTTTACCCCATTGAGGAGTCCTTGAATATGGACCTTAAAACTTCCCTGTTGGATTTGTAAGGCCATGTTACTTTTAAACATGTCTCTTGTTTACAGATACAACTAAGACATAAAAATGCTTATCTATGTTTATTCACCCCCCCAAAAAATCGACAATAGATTGATCGTTAAGCAGAATCGAAATCGAAATCGTAAAAATCTTAGCAATTCCCATTCCTATAGGACGGACAGTCCTACTTTTCAGTGATGAGTCCGGCGTCAGCCTGCATCCCCGTTTGTCACAAATGGTCTGCGCATGGCAAACCGCATGGCAAAACATGCCTCTAAAACCTAAAAGTCACCACCGAACGAGGTTTTCCTGGAAATTTAACAATATTAAAAACAATTAATCTCAGCTCCTGAAGCAGATAGAAACATAATTCCAAAAACTTTTCAGAGCTTCCACCTGTGGGGTTCACACAAACATAAGTTTCTTATTATAAACCTTCAATATATATTTTTTTAAATCAACAAAAAAATGTTGCATCTGCGGGTACATAATTCCATATTTATTTACCTCCAACACTGGAGCGCAGTTGTAATAACCCCAGGGGATGGATTCGTCCATTCCGTTACAAGACCGTAAACATTTTCAACATCCTTATTGTCTACAAACATATTTCTTAACAGTGTGTCACTGTCGACTGCATGGTTACACTTATTCGAATTTCTCCCGTGCCGTTGTCAATCGCGTCATTTATTTTATAACTCCTGCGAATCTGCGTCAACCATAAATGCTTGGAAAAAATTCCAGGACATGCTACGAGGCCCAAGTCACCCTCTCGTACATATTCTGATGAATTTAATCGGCTAAGAGACCAAGAATGGAGAAGAGTGCTCCAGCTTTAAAAAACATTGTACTGTAAACGAAATAAATTGTCAAAAAGAAGTTTGACTTTTTTATTGATATTTTTTACCATTAAGTGCACAAACACGATCTATAAACCATGCAAAACTTTATTGTTGATGAAAATACACCGCAATTTTGATATACAGTGTTCCCTCGTTTTCCGCTGGGGTTCGGTTCCAAAAAATATTCACAATAAATGAAATCCGCGAAGTAGTTATAGCTTTGTTTTACATTTATTATAAATCTTTTAAGACTCTAAAACCCCTCACCACACAGTTTATATACTTTTTTCATCGAGGCATTTACATTTTCTCACATTTTCTTCTGTTTGTCTTTTCTTTAAAGAGCTCAGTATTGTTCATTCGGAAATGTCATCATCATTGCTCTTTTTATTTTTTTTATTTATTATTATTTTTTATAAATATACATATATATATATATATATATATATATATACATATACATACATACATATATATATATATATATATATATATATATATATATATACATATATATATATATATATATATATATATTTTTTTTTTTTGTATGTGGGTGAGTTTGTGTATGTGCGTGCGTGCGTGCGTGCGTGCGTGTATTTGTTAGCTCACCAAAAACCTATTAGAAAAAATCCCATACCGTTCACCTAAACCGAACACCGCCGTCAGGAGACCCGAGGGGACCCGAGGGGACCAAAGAAAACCAAGGAAGGTGAAATCCAGCACCGACCAGACACCACCCACCGGGCCACCCACCAGAATTCTTCCCCAACCCAAGAAACATCTAAATTCCAAAAAATCCCCCAAAAAAAAAAAAAAAATCAGGGAGACCTCAAGAGACCGAAGGAGAGACTGAGGGAAGGAAGGAAGGACAGACGAAGCCGAGTGAGATCCACAGACACCAGCCTCCACCGATTCAATGACCTGAGGAGGAAGCAGATTGTGTCTGAGTTTCGGTAGATGCTGGTGTGGTGGATCTGGCATGCATGAAAATCTCCACCAAAGAGGGGAGCCGTCGACCCCTGCCAGGACAGAGCAAGCGCAACACCCCAGGGCCCCCCAGGCCGCGGCAGCGCCAAAGGACGACCCCCGGGCCCCGCCAGGGCCACCGGCCGGAGAGCAAACCCAGGAGCAGGAGCGCCCCCCACCCCAACACGGCCCGCGCCCCCGACCCAACGCAACAGGACGGGGCACTGCAGGCCCGCCAGGCACCCCACCGGTCCCCAACCCCCGCCCCCCCCCACGATCCCCCCGCCCCCATCAACCCCCGCCATCCACCCCAACCCAGCCGCCCCCAAGTCCCCAATCCCCCAGACACCCCCCCACCCCCAGCACCCCCCACCCCGACCAACCGGCAGCCCCCCAACCCCCGACCCCCAGCCCCCGGGGACCACCCGCACCCAGGCACCGGCGCCGACGAGGGGCCGGACAGCGGAGCGGAGAGGGCAGCCGCGCCCACCCCACCCCCCGCCGCGTGGAGGGACGGAACACCGGGGGCAGAAGGGGAGATGGGGGCACCGGAGGACGGCCGACACCCCCGAACCCCAGGCCCAGTGGGGGAAGGCCCCGGTCGTCATCCCAGCGTTCTTTGTGAAAGTTAACCCCTGTTACTGAGTCCGCCAGCTCGCCGACTGGCGAACTCTACCCCTAAACCGTGAATGTGACCCCACCCAGTGTATATACAAGTGTGTGTGTGGGGTGCATTAAAATTAGGAGCAGGTGAACCGGAGCCGAGGGAATGATATTCCCACGCTCCGATCCACCCGCCTCCCAAGCATGTTACTGAGTGTATGTGGTGCATTAAAAAAAATAGATAGGGTGGGGGGGGGGGCACGGTCAGGGGACCGCAGCACTGCTCTATACCGCGGTCCCCAACCGATGGCACCCCCACAAGACCCCCCCCCCCCCCAGTTGTGTGGTGCATTAAAATTGGAGGGGAGTTGTAGGGTGAAGACGGTGTTTCCACCCTACCCCACCCCCCAAAGTGTGTTATGTGCCCTATATGTCTATAAAAGTGTATTGTGCAAACCTAGTGCAGTGAGTTAAGAGGAGCGACCAGCGGGGCCCTCCCCAACCGGGCGGGGGCAGGAGGCGCACCCGCCCACCAAGCCCCCACCCATCCCACCGGGACCCCGGCGGGCATATGGGACCAGTCCGGCGGGGCGATAGGGCTCGCCCCCCAGATACTGGGTCCCGCCCGAGGTGCCAGGACGCCCACCGGAGCGGGGCGGGCACGACATCAAACCCCAGCCACCCACGCCGGCCCCCGGAGCACCGAGACCCGGGCCATGGATGGAGCCGCCGGCCCAGGGGAGGGGAAGGAAGGGGGGAAGGAGACGACAAGAAGGGCAGGGGGCAGCGGCAGGGCCGCAGAGAGAGGGGGAGAGGAGGTTGTTTAAACATTCTCAATGTTCAAACCTTCATAAATTTGATAAGATAAGCACATTACTGTAAAAAACAAAAATGCATGCAAAATTGCACACAAAAAAAATCAGCAAAACAGCGAAAAAGTAAACTGTGTTATAGCGAAGGAACACTTATTAATTTTTTGAAATATGTCCCGCTAGCCGCTCTTGTTAGCCACTCCAGCCTATGGCTCAGACTAACTCCCGCTAGCCGCTCTTGTTAGCTGCTCCTGTTAATTCTGGCTTACTCAGTCTTTCGGCGTTGCTCGCCAGGCTTCACAACGGCTGCCAAATCGCCGCCGCTCGCCGAGATGCTCGTTTTCTCATGCAAAATAAGAATTGGTGGTAGGCTTGCTAAATATGGTCTCTCTAAGACATCGTAGTGTGCGTGTTCCTGCATGCTTCTAATGCTATTCTTTGACCACGAGATGGCGCTAGGGATCACTGAATGTCCCTTTAAAAAAAAAAAAAAACAGTATATAAACATGTATATATTTGCACATTTGAGAGAAAATGTCCTTTTATTGTGTTTAAAGAACCTGGAACTAAGGAGTAGATAGTCACAATGCTTTTGTTGCCCCAAACTCTTCCTTATGTTCTTCTTCCGTGTTTTTCTCTGCTTATGCCATTTCCCCTTTGGATCTCAGCTGTCAAAGCTCCTCCTCCTTACAACCATGAACTATGCTTTTCTCTCTTCCACTCACTCAGTTCGCCACTTGTATGCACTGTTCCTCCTCCCCTTTTAGTCTCCTTCACTTGTTTTTAGGGGCAGGTCTTTCTGGCAGCCACTGTCTGTGCTCTGTGTTTTGAAGAGCAAAGAGTGATCTAAGGAGAAAGATACGCAAAACAAAAAACAAGAAAGGAACCTTGCTTATAGAAGAGTAGGAGAGGAACAAAAGGAAAATAAATGTTTTTTTTCCCACTCTAGAGGAATATAACGTGTGATGGCATCAAAAGTAAGATTTTGCTTCTTGCAAATAACTTTGATACTGCAATAAGGCTGTGATTGACACAAAAACAAGTGTGTAAGTCAAAAGCAACTGAAGAAAACACAATTGTGCTCATGTCCTTGAGTGTGAAATACTCCAAAACTTAAAAAATCCACACCAACTTTCTTAGACAGAATGAAGTGACCTTGAATGCTCTGCAATATCACAATAATTTGTCTTCCCAGTCTTCTGGTTCATGCCATACAAAAGGGATAACTTGTCTGAGCATGCATCAACATCAGGCACATCATTAGTTCTGCCTCTACAATTGAATATGCATCATATTAAATACAGGTGTTTGTCCACTTACCGCTTTCTAACATTTATCACAATGGGTATGGCATTTTTGTTATACTATGATCTTGTGTTTTATGAGGCAAAAGTGATTTATCCTTCCTGAGAATTTTTAGGCCAGGTCTCGTACGTTGGGTTAGGACAAAAGTGCGGTACCAAACTACACAATTTTCCTCCCTTGATTCCCACTAAAATTACCATTACTTTTCCTTGTATATTGCAGTTGACACGTTCCATTGTTTGGATGATGCTGTTCTGGCTTTGTCCGGCCATTATCTACCAAACGCCTCAACATGGGATGAAAGATCCAGAGATCAGAAGGGACCACACGGATCAGCACTACAATCGTGATGCCAGGTGCACATCTAGCCTAACTGGGTTCATTGTGTGTTCTGTTTGTAACAGGGATATAAATACTAATTTTACACACAATTTAAGCACAAGGGCATTTCAGCCATCAGTCGTAAACATCAGCTCTGGGGAGAAAAAGTTAGATTTTATGAAGTCCTCTGTATTAAATAACTTCTCTTTTGATGGATGTTTGTAATAAGAAGCCAATTGCAATATGTCTATAACTAGTCTAATTGTTGACTGTATATGTGAAGGAGCAGAGAGTGTCGCCGATGCTGCGACCCGGAAGAGTATGCCAGCCAGCAATACCCTCAGTACAAGATTGCACCTCAAATTAATATTACCATACTCAAAGGTAAGATCACAACAGAAACAATCTTACTGCAGTTATCTACTGACTGTATCAATGTATGCACAGAAACACAATATATTTGACAATTCTTTGTGAGAAGTCAACCACATAATTTTTACTCTCAAAGAATCAAAACTAGACTTTTTGCTTGATTTAACTGCTAATCATCGTTTAATACAGACAGGAAACATGCTTGTTATTCATGTTGTATATATAGCTTCTTTGCTCTTGAAATCAATAACTTTCAGTTTATAATGGGCAAAATATACGCATACCAAAAAAGAATGAACCACGGTGTAAAATGAAAAGGTATGCAAAAGCATAATTTTTGATGATAAGTTTTTTATCATTTGAAATATATTTCCCCAAATAAGAAATTGATCTTTTGTGTTTATTGTTATTTCTTTGGATTGTAACAGTTAGAGCTTTTTCCGTTGCCTTCTAGACAAGCCTTTCCTATTTAGCTTTTTTCCCCTTATTTTGTTTTTTTTTAATATAAATTCTTAGCATTTGGTATTTTCTTAAACAAAAAAAAAAGAAAAAAAAGGGGAAGCCAACCCATTTTATGATTGTTTTTTTTTTTTTTTTTAAACAATAATATGCTCTATGCAGACCCACTAGTTAGTGGAATATGAGTTAAGCAGCAAAATCCAGCCATTTTATCCATCTCAGGGGGCGGCCATTTTGCCACTTGTCGTCGACTGAAGATGACATCAATGTTGCTCAGGGTTCAGGCAACGACCAATCACAGCTCACCTGTTTTCTGAAGCTGAGCTGTGATTGGGTGAGTGTAAATACTGCTTGTACTCAAAATACAGTTTTCCGATTATAATCTAAGTCTGCACTTTAAAAAAAGTATTGTTGTAGGGCAATTGCCTTGTTTCGTTCTCTCTTATAGGTGAGAAAGGTGAGGTTGGTGGAAGGGGATCTTATGGTAAACCAGGCAGAACAGGTCAGATGGGCCTACCAGGATCTAGTGGGACAAAAGGAAGCAAAGGCAGCATGGGTATTCCGGGGGAGCCCTGCAAGTCCTACTTTGCCGCCTTCTCTGTGGCACGCAAGAAGGGCTTGCACTCCAACCACTATTACCAAACACTGACATTCGACACAGAGATAGTAAATCTTTACGGCCACTTCAACATGTTTTCAGGTAAGTTTTACTGTTACGTTCCAGGGATCTACTACTTCAGCCTGAATGTGCACACATGGAACCAAAAGGAGACTTACCTTCATGTGATGCACAATGAAAAGGAGGTTGTGGTCCTCTATGCGCAACCCAGTGACCGCTCCATCATGCAAAGCCAAAGTCTGATGTTGGAACTTGAAGGAGGTGATCAAGTCTGGGTCAGACTGTATAAAGGCGAACGGGAAAATGCCATCTTCAGTGACGAGTTTGATACTTACATCATATTCAACGGACATCTGATTAAACCCAAAGATAAGCTGTAGCTTGCACAGTGGCCTCATTTTAATGGTGTTATATTACTAATGGTATTAGTTTAATGGTAAAATCGAACTTGTTCAGTTTATCCTCATTATTGCTCTAGAGTTTAGATAGAATGTATATTGGTCCATTTTAACTGATTAAAAATAGGCCATTAGATGGAATCAGTCAACAAATGTTGGCTTCCCTGTATGGCACCCTGTGAACTAAATTAGAACTTGTTGGTTTGTTTGTGAGCCTGAACCAAGGGTATACAAATAAACTTAAAATTTAACTGAAATTAAACATATTATAATATTGGGCCGGTTCTTAATCTCATTTTAATGGCTATACTTTTGGAACATGTGCTTATAAGATATCGTACATGTGCTGTAGGGAGACTGACATAACAGTAAAAACTTTCTTCTAGACACAAAAACTTGGACTTATAAGTGAACAATAACATGACAACATTTTTTTTTCATGTCGCTCAGTAAAGTGCAGACCTCAGCCAAGTCAAACGGTCCTAATTTGGATAAGAGCCAAATGCTTTATCTTTAGGCTCATATTAACTTATTATTCAGTGGAAACAAGGAAAAAGTCAAAAATATGAGTGACAAAAGTGAACAGAAATAAAGAGAAAAAAAAACAACTAAATGTATCCATAGTTTTACCCATATTTATTCATTTGTTATTTGGCTTATGCTCCACTAACTCATAATGTTTAATGCATTGTAGTTCAGGAGTTTTGTTTTTGTTTTTTTGTTTTGCATAATCCCACTAACAAACAAACTGTATACCGATAATAACTTTTTTTTCATGAAGGTAATAAGCAATTTAATTCTCACTGATGAGGCTGAATTATTTACTGTATTTAATCAATTTCATACAATGATGCAATTCAATGATTTACACAAGGGATAAAATAAGGAAAATTCACCTGTTAATACTGTATATAAAAATACATGAAGTAAAATATACAGATACAAATGCGCTAAAAGGAAGAAAGAAAACACTTTCTCTGATTAGACTCAATGAGATGTTGCATACACAGATAACAGTGTTTGATTTTGAGTCTCCAGCACCATAATCAATGATCACAGTAACACAAAGAGGTATTTGAAGATTTATACCTCGCTCACAATGTTAGTTAAAACTGACCAAGAAGTTTCACATTACCAGTGATGAATATAGTTAATAAATAACAGCCAGCCAGTAAGTGTATTATGTCTTTACAATAGAAAACACAGGGGGAATAGCTTTGCATTTGTTATTTTAAATGAAAAATATTGTTGAATAACAAAATGTGTCTAATACTTAATGCTATCACAAACATTAGCAGCATTAAAAACTCCCTATCTATGGAGAAAGTCCACACTCCATTTATTTTGAATAGCCGGACAATAAATGTGAAAAATCTACCAACAGCACTATATAACAGAACATTACTTTGCACTTGTTTTATGGCATTTCTCACACTCATTTCAATTTCAGTTATGGGAGAATGGAATAAAATCATTACATTTGCATTGAGCCATCTGCTTTGGTCCCATATAAGAGTAGTAATAGTAGTAGTAGTAGTAGAAAGCTTTCTTTAATTTCAAACTTAAGGCCAGTGTCAGCCCACCATATTGTTTTATATGTTAAGTATAAGTGGGCCTTTTTCATTTGTCTTGCAAATTGGATTTGTTCTTTCATTTTGGCAGAAAATCTTTGCCTAAATTGTTATTTTTATTTGACCTTTTACAAATATTACAAGCACTCTTTTCTTCACCAAATCATTTATCAACATATTGAACAAAAACATTTAAATTTATTTGTTGTCTCCATTTGCCATTAATTCTGATTTCAAATCCATGTTTATTTTGGTTAAATTATATAATAAGATTGAAATGCAGGGGAAATTATGTTTATGATATGATGAGGTGATTATATTATATTTTAACGACCCTCGGGGGGAACTTTCCGCGATGAGGACGAGTTTGACACCCCTGCTTCCACGTCAACTTGGCCCAGTGGAAACTGAGGCTTGAAGCCATTACACCTTCACACCACGTGATGGCAGACTTGGCTGCTTAATGTGAGGCAGACGCAAGGCTGTGCTGAGATTCTCCTTTAAGTCTAGATATTTGCAAGTTCACTATTTGCACTCCAAATATGAACATTTAGCTATTGTAACAGCGTCAATAACGCTATTTGTAATGAACACAAGATTGTGTTCTACTAATAGTTGTGTCGAAATTATGATGTATGAATTTATGTTAGTAAAGCTTTTTATTAACTGTAATTGTATACTTGACACCACAAAGGTCTGTTCACAATTACTGTATTTATTATAAGTTGGTGCAAATTTCAGAAATGTTTGCTAATAAAATGTATCAGGCATCTTTTCTTTTTTTTTTTCAAACTGACTGTTACCAGATGAAACACAAATATATATAAAACCATGCAACATGAAGTAAAAAAAAAGTTTGTTTTTTAAAACTTTGACAGCATTGTATATATATATATATATATATATATATATATATATATATATATATATATATATATATATATACACATATATAATGCTGTCAAAGTTAAAGCATTAACTGATTAATTAATCACACAAAATGATCGCATTAATCATGAATTAACGCAGATTAATTGCACTATTAATTTTGACCATAGATTATCCTTTAGCGTGACAGTGGATGGCTACGTTTAAGGTAGCACAGAGATTGTGTTTTAGCAATAAACATAATTACGTGCATTTAAGTAAAGCATTTAATAAATGTTTGCGTATCACATTTAGAATATTTGTTCATGTCAAAATATTGGGGTCATTTTTTTCCATTTTAAATTATGAAAGTAATTAACTGATTAGAAAAAGAGGAGGATGAGCGTGTGCAGTGGGTCAAAAAATGTTGAAGACGTCCTCATAATATTAAATGTCAAAAGAATTAACACATAACCGCTGCTCTTCAAATTTGGCGAGGGAAAAATTGTGATTAAAAAGTTATTTTTTTTTATTAAGCGATTAATCGTGATTAACCAAAATTCTAAAATGTGATCAATCTGATTAAAATTGTTTATAGTTTGATATCTCTCTCTCTCTCTATCTATCTATATATACATACATACACTGTGTGTGTTTGTGTGAACAATGCAGCCTATAGCCATGCATTACCATGGCAATCACAAAGCCTCATCCAAGCAGTCTCAGGGTCATGTCTTTTGCCATTCATTTTCTAAATAACAGCGTTTGTCATCCTTCTTCCTGCTTTGGCTCAAGCCCGTCACCCCATTCTCAAGTGACTTGTGGGTACTCAATAAATATAGCTATAAAGATGTTGGGTACGTGCGTCTATATGTGAGGGCCACAAGCAATATCAATTTTTAATTCAGTAAGCACATTGAAGGGGCTGCTACAGACATGCCAGCATTGTCTATTTATTAGCATATGCCGATGGGAGGCCGGCTCTAAATAATCAGCCTATACGGGACACCAGCGCAATGAGACATTAATATTTCATAGCACATTGTGTACCTTGGTATATAGAAACATAAATAGTCTTGGTTCATGATGGTTTATTAGGTATTAAAGATTGAATACTACCCCCTTCTCTTTCAGGTTTTCAACAACACCTGGAATTCCCATTCAAATATTCAGCCGTAAATAAATCCTGTGCAAACTGAAATCACAATATAAACATATTGTTTGAAATAATACCTTTCTGACGGAGAAAATTCAAATAGAGATGCATCTTTAAAAGTAAATTGTTGATATAGCCCTATAAGTGTACCTATAATGTTGCTAATGTCAATAACAGTTCTCAAAACTAGGTTGTGATACTGATCAGGAACGCCCTGAAATTAGTATCATTGTTTACACTTCTGATCATTCTTAGCAATAGCAAATATTTTTGTGTGCATGTGTGTTCAATGTTACTTTATGAAAGTAATAATACACCAAAATCTGGGTCCCATTAATTAATCATCATGGGATTGGAGTCAGATATTTCACTAGTGACTGTCTTCCCATTCTCTCCTCCAGATCGACGCACATGACCTCTCCACAAAATTAAATGAATAAGTTACTAAGTTAAAAATGATAAAATAAATTAGTCACAACAGAAAGTAACTATTGTGTTACTTTCATAAACTGTAGATTTTAAATAATAAAATGATGTGGGCTCCGCATACATTCAACAGAACTTTAAATTCATGTGTATGTTCAATTAATCACGGTGAATCCCAAAACAAACAAGCAAACCCAATTAATTCCTAACAGAAACAATGTACACACTAAACTATTATAGTATATTAAATATTATATTATATTATTATATAAACTATTATAGTTATATATGATATATTATAGTATATGCTGCTGCGGGACAAAGCCAGCCGAGCCACCGATCAAAAGTCATGTATTAGAACATTTGATATCTATTGCAACTAAACAGGCCCCAACTGGCTATATAATTAATTATACATAAAATATTAATACATAAAAAAGAAGTTATGCTTGAGTAACTTTGAAAATGTCTGTTTACATGTTTTGTTTTGGCAACTAATGCTTTGAAAGGCTCAGACTTAACTGATGATAATGGCAGCATGTCTTCCACAACATACCTGACTTCTAGTTTGTAAGCTTGGCCTGAGAATAAAAACGAGCGGGTCGAAAAATTAAGATTTTGTTGTTTTGCTTGGCACTGTCTATCTCCATCGATGTTCATGACCATTAAATTCTTGTATAATATGTGGCATTGAATTTGAAAGACGTTTCCTTAGGTTGGTATCTCTTGACTTTGACAAAGAGAAGCACTATTGTCCAAGGCATACTGCACATTTAACATCAACTATGACCTTTAATTTCATTTACTATGGCTATACTTCTCCAAATCTGTTGTTGATCATTTACTTACATTTGTCCCTGTGTGTGCGACTATGCTTGTTTCCATTTGTTTGTCTGCTTAAAGTCTTCCTCTGACTGGCTTACAATGAAATATAACACTGTCTCAGACAATCATCATCATTTATGTGGTTGCCTCATGCATCCTCATGAGGAAGCGAGGTTGAAAACCCCCCACCTCTTTAGAGATCTATTTGGTCTGAGGAAAACCGTTTCAATAAACAAATTATTATTATTTTTTGGACAACAGCGGTAACTCGTCACTGAAAAATGTGTTACTATTTGCAACGCTGTTTATTTTTAACACCGTTGCTCCATAGCCGGTGTTGAACACACTCACCAGACATGAACGAGGAATCAAAGATGACACCCCCGCAGATGTGATGTATTGAGTATGTGCCCTGCTTCAGCAGATTAAGCCCTGTGATCCTCCACTCTTGCCAATCAATGATGGGGCAGTGGTGGCTGCGTCAGCAAAGCTGCACGCTCACGTCTGCAGCCACAACAATGCTGCTCATTCTTTGTTGGGGTTTTTAAGATGATCTAAAAAGACAAATATAGAATACATTAAACTGTGTACAATAGTATTATTGGTGATATTACAATAACAAAGTCACGATTCTAAAGAATGAATGTCAAAATGAGTCAGAAACGGGCACTGTCACTATCCGGAGATCTGAAATTTGTTTGACAATTCATTTGAATTAGGTTAAAGCCTGAAAGGTCCTATGTCATCAAAATCCAGCTTGATCTTATATATGTGTAACATAGGTATGTGACATGGTTTAAGTGTGAAAAAAAGTGTGTCTGACCATCCATCCATCGCACCACGAACAAGTGGTTAGCACACCAGCCTAACAGTTTTGAGCTTTATGATTTTAATCTTTGGTGCTCCGGTTTCTTTCTTTGTTCTAAACCATGCGTATTATTAAACATTCATAAAACAAACAAACAAACAAACAAACAAACAAACAAACAAACAAACAAACAAACAAACAAACAAACAAACAAACAAACAAACAAACAAACAAACAAACAAACAAGTATATAAAAATAAATATTGTATAAATATTACATTTATTTTGTCTTCATTAACATATTTGGTTTTGGAATACAGTAATCCAAAAGCAATTTAAAATAATTAAGTTGCATTACTTTAACTCATTCACTGCCATTAACGGGTATAGACGTCAAAAATTCATTTGAACTATTTCTATTAGTTTCATATTTTTTCCCACTTTTGTTAACAAGAGTATAAAAACCTAGAATTTTTTTTTTTTTTATTGTACATTTAGAACATATATAAAATTTGTGGTTAATCGTGAGTTAACTATTGAAGTCATGCAATTAATTACAATTACAAATTTTAATCGTCTGACGCCCCTAATTTTTTACTTTTATTTTAATTTTTTATTAGGGGCTTCAGGTGATTAAATTGTTTTATTGTAATTAATCACAACTTCACTATTTAACTCATGATTAATGACAAATGTTATGTCTGTTCTAAATGTACAATAAAAAATGTTTTCTAGGTTTTCATACTCTTGTCAACAAAAGTGGAAAAAAATGGGAAACTAATAGAAATAGTTCAAATGAATTTTTGACGTCTATAGCCGTCAATGGCAGTGAATGAGTTAATAATGTGGTACTAGGATTGCATTGCTATTACATAAAAAAACAAGTAGCTATTTGTTTTGGAGTAATTGCCAAATAATTGAAAGTAATCAAGTTACATTACTTTAATAATGTGGTACTTGGATTACATTAGTAACTACTTTTTTTTTTCTTCTTTTTTTTTAACAAGTAACTAGCAACCTGCCAAGCCGCGGAGGCAAGCGACTTTTATCAGTGTCATATGCAAATCGTGCGTCAGTTTTGAAATTGGTGTTTACGAACAGCAACAGAAATCAGTGGGACTTATTTTTTCCATCTCATGTCGCCAGAGTAGCGAGGTTGAAATAGGTAATATAAATATTTGGGGGAAATGAGGGGACACACCTCGACCTCCTTATTTCATTGAGTAGTCTACCAAAGATGACGTCGCATCATCGCCGTTCGTGGTGAACCGTCTGCAGGGCTGAATTTCTACTATCGGCACACATGTCAACGTTATGCTTCATGTTTCAAGTGTGATTAAATAAAAATGTAACACTGTTACTCAAAACAGCTTTGTATATAGTCACAGATGTGTCAGTAGTCTCCCTTCCAAGCACTCTCTCCTGCCCGTGCAGAACGCATATGAAATTTTTGATGACGTAAGAATTGGATGCGTGCGGATGAGCGTTCACAGTGCAGACCCATCGCATACATATCCAATTTATATCCACATACAAAAGAGGCCCAGGTCGGGTGTGAAAAAATCGGAATTTGCCGTTCACACTGCATGAAAAAATCAGATACTGCTGAAAAAATCTGAATTGAGCTTCAGTGTGAACGCAGTCTTAGTTGTCCTAATAATTTAGCAACGTGGGAATTTGATTTCAGTACAGCTGCAAAGATGATGCATAATATGAACACTAATCATAACTTTGCATGAGCATGTAGCATTAAAAGCTCCGCTGAATCTGACAATAAATACAAAATAAACACGGAAAGTGAGCGTATTTTACCTTAGTTTGTCGTACCAACATTTTAGAACGCTTCCTGGATGTTTCCATCAGTCAAAAAGTCCCAAACTTCCGAAATGTCAAACAACAAGCAGCGGCTATTCGTACAATACGTGTAGAACGGGGACATGATGCAATGTTTCAGCCTGCTGAACTCATTTACTCCCAAAAACGTATAAATACGTTATTTTAAATATTACCATGCTCCCAAAGACATATTTATACGTGTTTTATGCAAGAGCATAGGCTTTTATGCAGCCTCTGAACTGAAGAGAATGGTTGAAGCAATGGTAGTTCTTACAAAAAAAGAGCCAACAGGTGGCAGCAAAATATAAGAGATCAACCAGGGCCATGTTGCACAAAGCTCATTTAAACAGATTTGTGAATAATGATGACAATTAGCTATATTCTAATGCTAATTGCTGCAAAACGGAAACAGATACAAATATACTTTTTTTTCCTAATGAAAGAAGAGACTCTAATCTTTTTTTTTGGTAGGTTCCATGTTTTTATAACAATAGGGCCTTGCAAAATCTGTCAAAATCCAGTAAAACAGCCGGGAGCGAAGGGGGTTGCTTCAGTGAAAATGGCTGGGAGTGAATGAGTTAAATGCACTCTCAGTCTCGCGCCAAAGTTTCAAAGCTCCGCCTGTCAACACGAAGCATTCAGCTGACTCGGTCGGAATGAAGCAGTGAAGTGGTTTGAACATCATCAGTGACGTCCATTGAAGCAAGCTACGGCCCACTGCTTCACCCGTCTCGCGTGACGTCAAGTTTGGGTGCCGCCCCTTGCTGGAGGACAGTGCGTCAATGCGAGTGAATTAGAAAACAATCAGTGTGACCTAGAAAATAGGTTAAACAGTTGATAAATCAGCGACCAATGCTATGGCTCTAATCGCTATTTACTGAGAGAGATTATTTTTAATAATCTTTTTTTTTTTTATAAAAAAAGATTCTTAAAAATATGTCTAGATTTTCATACTCTTGTTAACAAAAGTGGATTTTTTTTTAAACTAATAGAAATAGTTCAAATTAATTTTTTTACGTTTATAGGCGTCAATAGCAGTGAATGAGTTAATAGTGTTTTATTCCCTCTTTTTTCTTTTTCAGTACACACATTTTTTTGGCATGGCCTGTCAATAACCATCAGCTGCCTCCACAGGCCAAAAGACTCAATAGGACTCCTTTTTCTGATGGCACCCCTCACCGCCTCTTTAACAAGTGGCAAGGTGGCAAAAGTAGACTTGACCTGAGGGTTCCTTTGTGTTGTGTGTGTGTGCGTGCGTGCGTGCGTGCGTGCGTGTAGTCACATCTGTCTTGACAGGAGCCCTCTCTCTGATGGCAGCTGTCAGTGTGACAATTACTGTTGACCAATTCCTTGACATTAGATACCTAAAAAGGTGAAGGAAAAAGAAAAAGAAAACAAAGAGATAACAACATGAAATAATCATCAAGTCTTTTTCCTGCACCAGGGTTATATGAAACATTAATACAATCCGTATGTTCCACCCCCTTCTCATCTCTGACTCAATCCTGTGGTTATATCTCTAGGGGGAAAACTAATAATGACAAAAAAAAAATGCAGAAATGATTAAAAGCTGCTTCTCTGTAAGACTAACAATAAGATTAATGGGAAGGGTGGGGCGAGAGATACGGTGAACTAGATCTAAGACTTGGTGGAAAGTCAAGAGAAGAAGGAGTGGCCAAGGTGAGACACAGGGAAAGGTGCTCGAGTATGAAGGACCAAAGACAAAGCTCGGAGAAGTTGATGTTGGAGAAAGCTGAGACTGACAGCCTCGGTCTCTGTCACTAGTTAATATTCTAGCGGTTGGCTTGGCCCAGCCACCTCATTTCTTCTGCAAATATTTATACTGGATAGGCCTGTATCTATGTTTTCTTTTATGCTGACACACACGGCATACATACACACACAGTGTAGACTACTTCATCTTATTACAACACATGCACCAAGACAGTAAGTTAAAAGGCCATGTCCACACAGACAGCGGTATTTTAAAGCAGATGATGGTTTTTCATGTTTTCAATATGGGGATCCATTTTTTTGTGCTTTGCTCCACATGCACGCTGAATTGTACTTCGCTGAAAGCTGAGTGTTTGGAAAACATGGCCATCGTGAAGATCTCCCAAAAGTTTTGAAATTTGTTTTAGTTGACTTTTTTTCTCCATTGAATGATCACTTTTTTCTTCTTCTATAAAGCATCTTGTAACTTAAAATGTAATGTTTTATTATCATTACCATTTTGATTATTATTTGGGACCACCACTTTTTTTCCCCCCAGACAGATACCAGCATGAGTACTTGACTCTTTAGTAGTCACTGATACCAAAATCAAGTACCGATACTAGTACTTTTCATACATAAAATAATACAAAAAAAGAGATAATAAAAAAAAAGACCTATACATCACGATATAGCATTTTTCCTTACAATTATATGAAAGTAATGTCAATTTTCTATTCCTCTATTCGCCATACTGGTATCGGCTGTTGTCACAAGTACCGATCGCCAGGTATCGGTACTCCCCCATCCCTAATTATTATTGAAATGTTCCATTTATATTCAAGTGTGATGTTCAAGAGTGCTTCTCATTTCAGTATTTATTTATTTATGGCCAGTTGTATTGATTTAATATTGTCAATTTTGTGCCTTTTTTCACAAGTTCCTTTTGTCAGCATTCTGTGAATGTGATTTCATGTGGTCATTTTTTCCCCCTTTATTGTAAGGCTGGGCATTGATTCTAATTTCCTCAATCGATTTGATTTTGATTCACAAGAGTTCAGTTCGATATGCTTTAGATTTTTTTCGATTCAATTCACTCCAATATTGATTAATTATGGAACATCAATTCTTCTTAAATATCAAGAATATGATAAAAACTCTACAGACATTAAATTCCAAATACAATTTTGCAGAGGCAGTAATTGGTTAAATGATGTAGTTTATCAATGAAAGTAACGCGTGTAATCATCACTTAAGTGTTATAATAACATTGAGCAAAGATGAGATGAAAATATTTTCATAATTCTATTTCAATAATTGTAAATCTAAATTAAAAAGATTCTGAATTGCAATTAGTCAGATTTTTCATAAATGTAAGAAACTACTTTTAAATTCATATAAACAGTACATTTCAAGAAAACAGTAAGATAAAAAAAAGGCCTTTAAAATTCTAAAGAATTTGAAGGAAAATCGATTTGATATTGATTGTTCAATTTTTTTAAACGCAGTTTTGCGCTAATGCTCTCATTTTACATTCATACGCTATGGGACACCGGAAGAAGAACAATGCGAGTGAGGCACACTTGAGTCAAAGTGGACTGTGCTAACGGCACGCTACCCCAACAGGCTGCTAACGGCGAGTGAGATGCTTTATGAGTATGCAGATGAGTGAACATCTGCCGGTTCAGGATTTGCTTGAGGTTCTTTTGACAGTGTACATATCAGGATGCGATGGAGATCAAACATGCTTCTTCCAATTGAGTCATGTGAATCCTGAGGGTGACAACGATTTCAAGAAAAGATAACTAAATTAGCTTTTTCCCCTATTTTGAGTTTTGATGTAATTCATTTAATTCTTATTAATGGGCATCTATTTTCTTTGTGGTTATTATTATTATGATCTTTTGGTAAAAGACGCTGACAACGTGCTCGTACACTTGTGCAAAATAGCTTTTTGTTCTGGCACGGGTGGTGCAACTTGTCTGCTTTCACTCATTATTCACACAGTGTCCCAACAGAAATGAATACCGCAATGCTGTGACGCCATTCCATGTAATGCCCCTAGAGGGCATACTTTTTTGTGCAAATTTAGTCCATTCACTAGCTATACAGCATATATATAGGGGGTGGAACGATATCGGAATTTCAGTGTGATATCCTATTGTAAGAAAAAACAAACAAAAAAGTCCAACAAACACATTGGTCAATACAGAGATTAAATAAAAGCTTATTTAAACAAAAGTATATTGTCAACATTTACAATGAATATCTCGTCGCATCACGCATGCAAACCAATACACAAACATGGCTAACAAATTGTTTCAAAATCTGTGCATGGTGCTGTTGCTACAAAACGTATATGGCTGAAAATAAAATAATGGTTTGGAAAAAAAAACTACTCACAGCCCCTAGGTGTCATATTTGCATGTTATCTGAGGTTTATGATGTGCTGTGATGTATTGATGGTAGCATTTGTCAGCATTCACACGTATTTTCGAAGGGAATTGAGCAATATAGCACAAACTGTCTGTGTTGAGTATATGCATAGTATTTGGAGATTTCCAGTAAACTGCAGTGTTTTAACCTGCTTTTAAGGCCTTGGTTATAGTCTTTAGGTCTGTGCAATTTACACACAATTCCTTTGGGCAAATAACATTTCAATTCTGAACTCAATTGTTACAAGGTAAGAAAGCATCACACTTAATATCCCTTTTTAATATGATGCCGTTCTGGATATTTTCCTCCTAACTCTGCATATTTGAACAATCAATGACAAACAGTTTTATTGCATTGTGTGTTAAACATTTGGTTGTATAATGCTACGTGACTCTATTCATTTTATTTTGGAGTTGAGCGAGCCACAACACAAGAATATAGTCAAACATAATTATTGTGTATACATATATTCAACCTTGAATATTGAAATAGATTTTGTGCTACAGATATTGTGTATAATTTGATTGAACTCAAGCTGATTGAAGCACGTGGGTCAAAATGAGTGTCCAAGATGAACTCATCCATTCCCAGCCATTTTCACTGAAGCAACCCCCTTCGCTCCCGGCTGTTTTACTGGATTTTGACTGATTTTGCAAGGCCCACATAATATTGTGTTATATAGCTATAAAAACATAAAACATACCAAAATAAAGATTAGAGTCTCTATTTCTATCTGTTTCCATTTTGCAGCAATTAGCATTAGAATATAGCTAAGTTTGATCATTATTCACCAATCTGTTTAAACCAGTAGGGGAAAGAGCTTTTGCAACATAACCCTGGTTGATCTCTTATACTCTGCTGCTACCTGCTGGCCGTTTTTGTAATAACTACCATTCTTTCAAGCATTCTCTTCAGTTCAGAGGCTGCATCAAAGCCTTCTGTATGCTCTAGCATAAAAAAAACATTTGAAAAAAAGTATAAATACGTCTTTGGGAGCATGGTAATATTTAAAATAGCACGTAGCTATATGTTTTTGGCCGCAAATGTGTTAATGAATGGACTCCCAACTAACCAATAAATGACATTTATTTTGACATTAAATATTAATGCATTGCTTTAATTACATTACAAGGTTTACAAAGCTTACATCGCAGTTTCTGAACTTTCCCAATTTCAAGGACATTATTGTAAGTAGGTAAACTGTAACCCCACCCCCAAAATTATTTCCAATGAAAAATCAACCGCGACATAGCAAGGGAACACTGTATTTACAAGTATGTCCAGTTAGTTATGAAGTATACTATACCTATTGTTAGTATAGGGGTGTCAAACTCATATTAGCTCAGGGGCCACATGTGGGCCGGATCGGTAAAATCATGATATATAATTTAAAAACAATTGCTGTATATTAAATGCAGATTTTCACTATTTGCGGGTCAGCCCTAAATCTGTACAACTGTAAATATATTGTCCCAAAAAAATAACATGAATGCAAATGGAACGCAGCAACATTTTGCCCGTATGAGTTCCAGGCGTGTTATATCTACCTATTTTGCATACTTTACACCTGTATATTGTTCACAGAATGCATTGTGGTGCCGTTAATGAAGTTATAAGGACGTTAATCCTTGTCATATTCGTAGTTGAATGTTTTTCTATGTTTTCATTTGATCTTTTTAAAACAAACTGTAACTTTAAGTTGCGTGTAAAGTAATGACATCCAGAGCAATTCCGCGTACAAGTTACATTGCTCATCTGAGGATTGCTTGTGAAATTATTTATTTATTTATATGCAGCGCCGCCCCGTGACACTTGCGTGGACAAAGGGTTAAGAAAATGGATGGATGGATGATTGTGGCCGGCTGATTAGTTGGTCTGACATTACTTCACAAAATCACACTATACCACAAGTAAGACCTGATTTTACCAAGTCTAAAATCTAGTCTACATGTTGTTATCGACGTATTCTTCTTTTCACGCTTACTTAAACAGTTAAGAAGTTAAAAGGAGCAAGATGATAGACCTTCAGGAATCCTCCTCCTCCACTCCCTTATACACTTATATGTCCGTGACATATCACTAAAGTTAAGGCTGAGTATACGATATGTCTCTTAAGTTAATATAGGCAGTGCATTTACCAGCAGTAACAAATCAGTTGTCTCATAATGGATTGCGACCTTGGAGAGCACACTGAAACAGAAGATAAACCAATGTTTTTTATTGTTATAAATCAAACAAAGAAAACATAGATTTGGAATAATCTGATTCAAGGTGCCTAACAGCACAATTTTCTCAGCCCCCTACCATTTCCCCCCCCAATTTCCCTCACTGCTAAAGATTTTGAGTTTAGCCAATTATTTTCTCATTAAGTTTGAGTTTGTGGCCTTGACAACACAGAAGCATCTGCTGCATAATGAAACTGTACACAGCAGGTCTCTTTCTTTGCTTTTATGCACGTCACACAGACAAACACACACAGGGGTAGTATTTTTGAACATTTAATTACAAAAGGGGACAGCAGGGAGGATGGGCAATAGAGGAGAAAAATGATTGTTTTTAATTAATGAAGTATACAGGCGCAGGAAGGCAGTAGGGAAGTGAGTAGTCCAAAAGGACATCAACATCTGGCTTCTACCTAAAATAAAAGCTCATTTTGTTGGCTAAACACACATAAAATACACACTGAAATAGGCTATAAGTGGTGTCAACACTCCTTTATGCATCCCCACTGTGTAATTATTCTTTTTTTCTACCCCCTACAGAAAATGTGTTTATTAGTACTCTAACAACAGCACAGACAGTAAATGCTTTATAGTGTTTAAGCCAATGAGATATCATCCCACTTCACATTATTTTATTTGCTCTTCAAAGTTATACTATGTATAATTCATTAAAACGGAACAGAACCTCCGACTTGGCATTATAGTATAAAACATTTCGAGGATAGTGTTGGCATGTGTTGTCCACGCCTCCAAATTCCCGTATCTCACTTCACTCCCTGGTTTGAGCTCGTCTAAACAAACCAAGCACTCCATCATGTCAAACATTTGTTGGTTGTATCCAACTCTGTTGAGCATAACAAATTATCTGTCAAACGGGTATGTCTATGAAAAAAGCCAACAGGGAAGCTGTAGTTTGAGATATGTGGTGTTGTCAAATCAGCAGTACAACAACATTAATGGAGTCAACGAGTGTACACTAGGACATTTGAATAGTGGTTGGGCCCAATTGGGACCTTAAGTCCGGTATGTTTGGCTAAGGTTGAGCGCTCTGATGTGTACACGGCAGCACTTCTCTTCCTTTAGCACTCTTGGAAGTGTTGGGAGGGGAGCCTCAGCCATGTCTGAATAGCTAAGTGTGAGCACGTCCGAGGTTAGAGCAAACTACTCCAAAGAGACAAACGAGAGAATCTTAGAAACATGAGAAGTGTGTGTAATGGATACTTACTAGTTAATAGTTTCTTAAATAGGAAGTCAAGTCAAAAATGTTCTTTACGATAAGGCATTTGCATGTTCTACGCACCCCACTAGTCTAAAGACAGCATTCTGATTATTATAGCGTATGTGGAATATGAATTAAGCTGAAAAATCCACTCGTCTTTATCCATCTCAGGGGGGCGACCATTTTGCGAATTGCAGTCGACTGGAAATGACATCACCGTGCCAAACGGCTCAGGTAGCGACTGCCACGACTTAACTTTTTTCTGGGTTTGGTCATGTGACATCTTCCATTGTGCCGTACAGGTCTCTGTCAGTTTTCAATAAGATATAGGTAAGCCAAGAAATGGAATAAATATATCCAAATATCCGCTCAGTCAAACTAACTTCAAACTCAAACTTAAAATATGTTTACTAAACGAAAGTCACTAAAACATAATGTACATTGACCTAATAACAAAGTTGTGGTTATAGATACATTGTAGTTTATTTTTGTATTGGAATTCTTATAAAGTCCTTTTTTTGAATGCTCTTGGTGTATTAAGTGTATTATATATATATATATATATATATATATATATATATACTGTTTTACATTTGTTTCTGTATTGAATATGTATACTGAATATGAAGATTATGTATGAGGTGAGATCTTTTTATAAACCCGATATGGGTTTCCTGATCTCTCCCGCACACTTTAATGTTACAACTGTTTTTATATTGTCTTTTTGTCTATGTGTGAATAAACAAAATGAAACGAAAACATTCCATGAGCACGTTCATAGATGACAACTCTTTTAACTCAAATCACCCTTCCATTCCGAATGAATGGAAATGCTACAAATCTGGCACAGCCATTAAAAATCCCAAACACAATTTCTAATTTGATATAAAATAAGAAAAATAGTAAATAAATAAATGTTCCCTAGCCACCAAGGGCAGTGTAATACAAACAACAACGAACTACTGTATGTGACTCAGTAGACTGCAGCCATTTCTCGCTGAAGATGAAAACTCATAGATTGTAGTATGTTATTGAAAATTAATATAATAATTTGTGACACCAGTCCTGGAACATTTTTGCCACACCTCCATCAGAGCTGTTAGAACAGTGATTCTCAACTCTTAACTCTAAAAACAGTTGTGTCAAAAATAACTCAAATTAGGTCAAGAATTGACCGACCCAACTTTTTGAGTTTTTCAACCCAAAAAAGTTGGGTCAAATGAAAAACCTACAAAACAACCCCGAAAAATTGTGTTTCTTTGTGTGTTTTTGTTTAATTATAAGTTCAGTCAAATTAAATTAATATACCGAAAAGCAACCCAATTTTTGGAAGGTTGCTTTGTGAGTTATTAATTTGACCCAACGTTTTGGGTGAATTAATTAACTAATTAATTAAATTGAGTCAAAAATGATCCGACCCAACTTTTTGAGTTATTTAACCAAAAAAGTTGGCTCAAATAAAATTAATAACCCACAAAGCGACCCAGTTTTTTGGGGTTGTTTGTGGGTTATTCATTTCACTCAACTTTTTGGGTTAATTGAATAACCCAATTGAATTGGGTAAAAAATTATCCCAACCAACTTTTTGAGCTATTTAACCCAAAAGGTTGGGTCAAATAAATTAATAACGCACAAACAACTCAATTGTTTGGGGTTGTTTATTGGTTATTTATTTATCCGACCCAACTTTTTGGGTTAAATGAATAACCCAAAAAGTTTGGTCGGTCCCTTTTTGACCCAATTAACTGTTTTTAGAGTTTCAGGTCGGGAAATATGCAGGGTTAGAACAATACACACATACAGCATTAATTCATTGCTACAGGCGTCAATGTTAAGAATAAATTTTGTATTTGCAGTTGTCATGTTCGTCATTGGTTTCTTAAGAAGGTGCTCCGAAACGCATGTTGAGCATATCGCCTAAATATGCGTAGTTAAAATACGATACACATTTGTTTTTAATGGTTATTTTTGAGCAGTATGTTTATTTGTTCTTAACATGTATTAAAGTGGGTCACGACTTAGGTACAGTAGAAAAATGCAGTTCTCCGTGTAACAACAGGTGAGAACCAATGGTGTAGTGCATAATCTAATACAACTGCACGCACCTCTGCATCAGTGGTTCCCAGACCAATAATGTCTAATTTGGAGGAATTAATTTGTCTTCCTCCGAGGAGCCCAATCACTCGCAGGTAACTCCAAAACTCTGCGATTGTGTGTGCAACCGTGTGTCAGTGTACAGGACAAAGAGAAAGTGTTTAGCCGCTTTAAAACACCTGGTCCCATTTTCGGGTCTTTCATTTGGGCTGCCGAGGGGCTGCCATCTGCCAAGGTGCTATCCTTTCAATTTCCTATACTCACCGGTCATCAACCCAAACTGCTCTAGTAAACCCAACCATGCCCTCACTATTCCCAGTGCTGTTTTTAGCAGTTCCAGGGTTCTGACTCCAGCAGCAGCAGAAGCGATGGCGGTAATTAATGGATTTACACATTGAGCTCTTGTCAAACACATGTCAAGGGCACGGAGCTATCCCAGCCCACCATAAGCGATTAACTTCTCACAAAGACATTGGCACACAAGTGAATTCAGCTCCGTGTCCCTCTGATATGAAAAAAAAAACCACCCAGTGTAGTTCAAGTATACGCCCAAACACACAAAGGCAATTATCTCAAGTTAAAGCCCACTCATTGGGGTTTGCGTGACTTAAGGAATGCAAATCAAAAATTATGCTGTCCCAAAGAAGTCGACGAATGCTTAAACATAATGACAACATAAACTAATAGCTGATTTGAGATGGAATGCAATTTTGACCGAGAATGCAAAAACACCATAAAGGATTTACTGTCTAATAAGTCATACTTTTTCAGATAAAATATTACAAGTGCATGCCAAATTTACAGCATACAGATCACCATAGTTTGTGGGGATACCATTGTGGTATGGTTCATGGATGTAAGATAATTTAGCCTTCCCAAAAAAGTCAAGGTCCAAACAACACCAACAGCAAACAAGACGTGGCTAAGACAATAAACCGACAAGGTCTCAAAGGGAACTTATGCAGAATTTGAGGAAGGTGGGAAGTCAAACTTTTCTGACCTCTGACCAGGAATAGTCTCCTGGAAAGCACATTTCAACAAAGCAAGGTCCAAGCTGCAAAGTCGGGTGGAAAAAAGGACCTCGACTTCACTAACCAGCTGCAATCTGATGTCACTCGATAATGGCTGTGAATGGAAAAAAATGACAAGCTTATGAAAAATACATTTGACTCTTTATTCAGTATTAAATGTATATAGTTATTCGAAACACAAAAACAATTTATCACTATCCACCATTTTGGTTGTTTACTCTTGCCTTGAACACTTTCAGGTCGGAACTGGGAAAAGCCAACTGGGATAAATCCGACGTCCGACCTTCCTCGAATGCAACATTAGATTTGGAGAACTCTGACCAAGGAATGGACAAAAACTCCTATTTTCGTGAGGAATTGTGGTTACTATGTATGAGTCATCATTTCAAAAGCCGTGATTGGTTAATCCTTTAAGCAAGATAAAAATTACACTTGTAACCTCAAATCAATAAACTACTTTCACATTTGGCCCCATTTTTGGCATTTTATAGAGGTCACATTTTAAAGAACTGCTCCTACAGATTTATCTGACTGTCTTGAATCTGAATATTTCATGTAAAGATGTTCAAGATAAAAAATAAAAGCAAAGTTTTTATTTTGATGAACACTGTTGCCGTGGCGGCGCACTGTTTGCCAAGAAAATAACATTGTTTTGGATGGTCTTAACATTCGCGAAAACATATGAAACTTTTCACACATGTCCTATCTGGCCATTTTGTCCTCTGCTTAGGGAACTCCTAAGCTGCTTAAAAGTCCTCTTCCCTTCTCTTCTCTCAGATCTCACCTTAAGAGCTGTCTAAAGGGCTCAGATTCTTCAGGAATAGCTTTTATCTTTATTAGGATCTATTCCTCACTTTTCGGGGAAATTCAAAGAAAACATCATGATTCTAATAATGTTCTTTCAATTTGGCTACTAGGAGCAACACTTTAGGAAGTCTGTTTTTCAATTAACTCCGAATGAGCGCTCTTTGCCAATCTACTCCCGCTACACTGTGATCTGTTTAAAAGATGATTCACATCGATTGAGACTGTTAGCTGAGTGTACTCAGACCAAGTTGAATCATCTGAACCTGGAGTGACAGCAAATCGTAGGATGTCAGGAGAAGTCATCTGTAATTGTCAGTAATACCGACTCTAATTGCCTAAACCTCACTAAAGAACACATTCAGCAGTTATTGCTATTCAATTACAGTATGTCCAATTATGAATAAATTACAGAGCAAATAGGGCTGGTTTAATTTCCTAGACACATTTTTTTGTGGCTTTAGTGTTGGATTAGCAAATTGTAACAAGGGAAAGGTGGATTTTGTGTAAAGCTCATTAATTTGAAAATTTGATGGATTAAAAAGGGGTTTAAATTCAGTGCTGCCATTGTCTGTTTGTTTCCCTTTAATGACTGGAAAAAGAAGGAAATGTAACCACAATAAGGTAAAAAGAACGTGGTAGTGGTGTGGTGTACATGACTGATGATGCACTGTCTATGTGTGCCTGTGACATCTCTTAATCACAACCACATGAGCTGGCTGACAGAACTCTACTTCAGAAGCGACCAATTCAGCTGGGATTTATTTTATGGAATGAATTACCCTTGGTAATTAAAAACCTTAATCTCTTTTTTTCCCCCTCTCAACACAACAATTTTGTTCAAACCCAGAGAAGCAATCCAAAATTAATTTACCGCACCACTGAGTAGTATTAATGTTTTGGCCTACTCCACCTCAGTCACCCATTCACGTCTTCATCTTTTACATTGGTTACGTGATATGAGACGATAGGCTTGATGTTCAAACATGGGATGTTCCTTGTGTAATCATCAGAAACAGAACCGTATACTGGGGATGAAGGGTCTTAGCTTTACTACAGCAATGACAGCTATTGTCGGTGTGTGTATGTGTGTGCGTGCGCTCTGTAGATAACTTCAATCAATGCAAATATGAACTTGCTGTGTTTCCTTCCTTTTGTGTGTTGACATGCAGTCACGGTCTTAGTCACCGACTGCATGAACATGAAATCATAATTGAATGTGTCAGTACGTGCATCAATCTGAAGGCATTAGATATTTTTAGGCTTTCTTGAATGTGAATGTTTTAACTGAACTGATCACACAACACCCCATAATGACAACATGAAAACTTTTTTTTTAATTACAAAAAAACAAACAAACTAGAAAATCACATGCATATAACTTTAAGCATTCACAGCAGCAATTACAGCCTATAGCACTGATGTCAAACTCAAGGCCCGGGGGCCAGATCTGGCCTGCGACATCATTTTATGTGGCCCGCGAAGGTAAGTCTTGTGTGTCAACTTCATGTTTCTTGCAAAATATCATCACTTTTAATAACATTGAGATGTGAGATATTGAAAATAAATACATTGATAAATAGTAACAAGCAATTTACTGGCATTTGATTTTGAAACCAGTTACCAATCAATTTGTTGTGTCTATGTGACAATATAGGACAATTATACGTTCATATGGTCTGTAACCGGTTTGAACTTTTACAACCTTATCACAGACAAAGGAATTTCATTTCTTTGTCCTAGGCCTGCCAAGGTGGGGGTTGGGGGACCAAGAGATGGTCTGTCTCACCTCCACAGACCGCCAACCCCACCCAGCTCTGGATTGAGAAGACCCTTCCAAAAACCTGACTGAGTGTCTTATTTTGCAACAGAACAATGAATTATGAAATGTTACGTGGTTGCCATTTTTGAAATGTTGACTCCATGAAGTATTGTGAAGGTGTTTCATTTTTGTGGCATATTCCCCACTTAACTATTCATTTGTGTGCACGTTTTAACAGTTGTAAGCTAGGTAAAATTTATTTTGATGTGTCCAACTGCACGTGTTTGCATTGATTGAGTTTTGACCTTAGAATCTCATTTAACATGGGATCAAAAATGCAACCTGATGATTCTTTACCAAAATCCCCTCCAAAGCTGGTAAATTTCCACCCTTGCTCATCCGCTCTCCTTGCTACTTTTTCCCTTTTTTCTTCACCTCGCACAGCTGCTGGGAGAAGGCCAGCACATGGCTGGCGCGACTGCTTCACACGACTACCTCACGGCTTGCCATCGCTCCACGGCAGGCCCATCAAAACACGCTGTTTTTGTCCCCGCAGCAACGACAAAGGCGCTCTGAAGCCGAAACTAAAAAGGCTTTCTCGCCCGCAGGTCGACTCCCAAAGGATTGCTTCAGCAATTCAGGCCGTGAGGCCTTTCTCCTGAACCTTTTCTTAAATGAACTGAGCTTCGAACCTCCAACTCAGGAAAAACTCGCCGCGTCTTGGGCCAACTCAGACCATCTGTAAGTGCAACTTTGTAAGCATTAACCAGATTGTAGAAATTGCTGCATCCAATTAGGTTAAGTAATTAGGTTAAATTTTGGGTCCTGTGTTTGCCTGACTAGGACGTTCCATCACCTTGTTTAAGACCACTTCTCTCTTCTTGTTTGTTATTTCTTTGATTATTTTATCATTTTAGTTCTTGTTTCTATTTCCTATCACAGTAGTTAGAATTTTGCTTCTTTTAAGTTCCAAGTAGATTTTCCCAAATAGATTAGAAAATAAACGTGCACAAAATCAAAACCTGATTGTGTACTGAGTGTGTGTTTTATCAATTTATATTAACCTCTAAGCTGAAGAACTCACAAAATTGTTAAAGGGTACAATCTTCATTTTAATGACTGATTTAACAAGGTTATCATACATAGATGTGGTGCTCCGCAGGCTCAGCTCAAAATTTATTTAAATATTACATTGGAGTCTCCTTCAATTAATGAGTCAATTGGTTATTAATTTAATCATTACAATTGTTAATTTAATAATTAATTGAACCGATGTACCCTTCAGGTCTCACAGTCAAAACCACTCTCATTGGGCAGTTTTGCCTATTTTTCCTTGCAGTACCTATTCAAACCCAGATTGGATGTGGAGAGTCAGCACACAATCATTTTTAGATATCTCCAGAGATGTTCAGTCAAATTCAGGTCTAAGATATAGCTGGGCCTCTTAGGGACGTTCACAGAGTTGTTCAAGGGTTGTCAATACATCGATCGCAATCAACCAGTCGATCGCAAAAATATTACTGGTAGATCGCATGACATAGTAAAAAAAAGTCATGTGCCTATCATCCAAATAAGCGTTCATTTGAGCTCACTGATAGCGCTCTGTGCTCACAAACCAGTGACATGGACACCGCGATGATATTGGCCAGGTAATGAGCGATGCCTGGTTTGCACCAAACACGAAAGTCTGGCATGCAACTCGGGTGAAGTGAAGCATAAAAACACAAAACTTCCATGCTTTTAACTTCAGAGCACTTTTTAACCAACTTCTAAATTGTACGACTTTAGAAGCATTAAACTTTTGAGGTTCTACTATGTGCACACGTTCTCTGACCATTACAGAGTATAGTAGCAGTCAATTTATAAGACAAGGGAGGTCACAGTTTGGGCTAAACCAATTTAGCTCAATATATGGGATGTCCCGGTGCAGGATATTTACAGTTGGAGGAATTGGGCTGGCTTGCTGTGATAAAATTTATATCAGGCAGGCAGGATAACTTGGCTAGGAAAAAAATGTTCATAAAGAAAGCTGCATGGCTCTAAATCTGGTGTCAACGCTTTTTGACCCCCTCGGGTGAATAGTGTTTACTAAACATATAATTCATAACAGCAGCCATGTGGCCCTCATAACAGTTTTTCTTTCCAATTAAAACCACTTAACCCTATGATAGGACAAAGAAAGCTGCAAACACAGCAAACTCCATTTGTTCTGGACTTCTTTTCTATATACGGTAATGATGAAGTGTATTGATGAGATCAATATTTGGTGGTGTCCAAGCAGTGCACTCTTTGTGCTTCCTATCATTTTTACGGCACAACGGTGAAAAGGAACCAGTATAAATGTAGAGGTTTGAAGTGGAGTCGATGACACCTTGTTTGGTTTGAGTAAATGATTGTCGTGGTGATAAAGACCAGCACTCTGTCTTGTGCATCGTAGGAAGTGGAACAAGAAGGGAATAGTAATCAATTACCTATCCTTCTTCTCTGTGACAGACCTTTAAGGTGAACTGGCTAAGCTTGGGGCCAGACGGTTAGATAGTAATCACAAATGTATTACGGCCCTTGACAAATACACCCGCATGGTGAATACAATACGCACATTAAAAGAGCAGTGGGACATCTAAGTAAATCTGAAAACATTGCCACCCGCCCCACAATTTTAAAACAGCTCCCTGGTACCATAATAACATAATAACGCGTGTGTGACGTGCTCTTGGTAAAATAGCCCAAGGATCATTAATTAGCTGTATACATTTTTCAACACCGATTTTCTTGCCTTGCCAAAATCAAGCCGTTTTAATAATTTGAGGACTTGTTTTGCCCAGTAAATATCATATCTGTACATTTTGATATGATAGAAAGTTCAGCATAACTGATGTTTAGGCAAACCACATATAAATATTGGATTAAAATGGTAAATTAACAATTTAGGAAATGAATTAGTAATGGGTTTAAAATGGCTACATTTGAAGTTAAAAACAATAGATGAAATAAATATGATTTCACAGTTATGTAAAATTACTTACTGTACATGGAAATAATACCGTATGGTTTTGAGAACAAGTATAAACCCTAATTCCAACAAAGTTGGGACAGTGCATAAAATGTCATTTAAAAACAGAATGCAATTATTTGCAAATTCTTTTCAACTTGTTTTCAATCGAACACACTCCTAAGACACAATATTTCATTTTCAAATCCCCCCCCCCCCTCAAAAAAATCTCTCATTTTGAATTTGATGCTTGCAACTGAAACGGTCAACACAAAACTGGTCGAAATCGAAGAATGCATATTCAAATCCTGTGTTTGGAAATTCCCCAGGTGTTAGTTAGAAAGTGGAAAATGTCATAATTGGGTATTAAAGGAACACCCCTTTGTGAACAACTGTGTAAGCAAATAGTCCAACAGTTTAAGAACAATATTTGTCAACATCAAATTGTGAGGAATTTAGGGATTTTTTTCCACCTACGGTCTATGATATCATCACAATTGACTACATTACCACAACAAGATATGTAATGTTCATAATGATACACATATTCACCAATTTTTAATTTGATGCCTTCAACATGTTCCAAAAAAAAGATGTGACACAGGCATGTTTACTACTGTGTTACATCACCTTTCTATTCAAACTACATTCAAAAACCGTTTGGGAAATGAGGGCACTAATTGTGGAAGCTTTATATTCTTTTGAATTCTTTCCATACTTGCACAATGTACAACTTATAGTCTGTCTCTGTTGCCGTATTTTGTGCTTTGGCCCGCACGATGTCCATAATAAAAAATAAAAAAATTTGAAATGTGGTCTCGTCAGACCACAACACACTTTTCCACGAGGTATCGGTTCAATTGAGATGAGCTCCTGTCCAGAGAAGCTAGTGGTTTTTCTGGGTGTTGTTAATATATGAATATATATTATTTTCATTGGAAATATTCACATTGAATTGCTGAGCATCTGCCCACCTTGACAGTCTGAAAAACCCTCCTCGTCAAGGGTGGCTGCTCTTTTGGTGCTGTAGCCTTTCCTTTGCAAAAAAAATTAAGGCCAACAACATTCAACTTTAACAAAATGCTAACACGCTTCCACAGATACAAAAGATTTGTTTGACTTACTTTTTGGTCTCCATGCCACTTTCTTCCCACGGGTCTATTGCTGAGTTTAGGTGTGCGTATATTGTGCTAGTTTGTCAGATCTTAATACTGTACTTAATAATCAAAATGCAAACAGCTGTCACAAATCAAACAAAACTAGCATGGAAGCGTCGTTGAAAAAGTTTGTCCATCCAACATTTTCTCTTAACAAACGCTTCTGCTCCAATCTACTGGAGCTCGTTTACGAGTCCCTGTGTACACTTTAACGTGTGCTGGCTTGAACACAACATGTAGGCCACCAGGGGGCACAATTGCGCATTTTAAAATTAGGTTAAAGCAGTATTATATTGAAGCAAAATGTTGGCTCCAACATTTGGTGTGTGCCTGTTGTACTGTTCAGTCATGTGCTATTCACTCGGCCACAGTTCTGCCGGATGGGGTTAGACATCTCTGTGCTGTCTTCTGTATCGGTGAATTTTCCAGCATGTCGTCGTGGCTTGACTTGGGACTTGTCTTGACTTATCATGGCACTTGACTTCAGATAACCTGTGACTTGACGTGCCAAATACAATATGACTCAGGTCATACTTGAGACTTGAACGTTAAGCCTTGAGACTTTCAGACCTTGACATGTGACATGATTCCATCTCTGCTTGTTACTTTGACAACACCAGGACACAATGACATGTTCGGTAAAAAATAATAAATACAAATATTACCATTAGCAAAAATGTGCATGTGAAGTCTTCTCACTCTCTCATTTAATATCTTTAATGACCCAATTTATATCATTCTAGAGGAAAAATATTTCCATGAGGCTACTTGTCTAAGTTGTCTGTACACACGTACACCAACCTGTAACCTTTTATTGAGTGGTAGATTTGCCAGTTGACATACCTTGGTTAAAGCAAGGTACACTTTCCCTCGATATGACAGGAGGTTATAGTCCGCTCTGCGCAGATCATACTCCACTAGTCGCTCAAAAAAAAAGAGGTGGGAGGGATGAGATGGATCAAACAATTTTTTTGAGCGAATTGGGAGTCTATTGTATTTTTATTTTTGTTTTGTATATTCATTTCAAGTACTGTATGGTTTGTACAATTTTCTAGCTTCTTAAATTGAACTCACACACAATTTCTTTTTTTTAGATGCGCTTGGATTCTCTATATAAATGGGCTAAACATGCCTATGTCTGTAGCGTTCCAATTCCATGCATTTCCCCTTCTCTCTATGCGTAGAGAGCAAAACAGATTGGAATTGTGTGATTTGAAACATGTAATGTAAGACCATTCTTTGATATCTGGCAAGGGTGAATGACTTGAACGTGATGTTTACGTGTATCTTGCTGCGTCACCTTAATAATAAATTTTCTAATTAAACAGGTCTTTTTTAACATCTTTAGTGGCATTTAAAGTCAGTGCATTGAAAATATTTTGTCACCCATTAGTCTGAACGCATGAATGGGCATTAACATGAATGGGAATTAACAAAAGGATCACTCTATTGAGTAAAGAAATGTTTATTAATAATAATTATGGTTGGAATAACTGTAATAATCATTGTGATAATAATGCACCAATATCATAATAAATAGTATTATTAGTTTGGAGCACATTGGGATTCTACAAAAAGAAAGAAAAGAAAACTATATTCATAAGTATTGGGACACAAACAACTTCATTTGCTTTGCTCATTTTATTTTTGTCCTCAGTAAGAATTGTCTGAATGTTTTTTCCTCCAACCTCTTTTACTATTAACCATAGTTAGGTATCATACTGAGTGTTATTTGATAAAAATAAAAATAAACACTTATTATCCAAACATTTCTAATCAACTTGAGACCTTCAACCTGCTTAAAACAGTAATGAGGTGTCTTTACACCTGTCCAATTACCTTTGACTTGCTGATGATGAATGACTGCACATGGTTTTTAAATCATAAATATATTGAAATCCAAATAATTCAATAATACATTAAAGAGGAGTTAAACTCCATTTATAAGATGTTTTTCTTCACATCTGATGCGACGATGCACATAGGCAGAATATGTGTCCCAACACTTATAAAGTAACTGTACATACACATAGGACTGTAGTGAAGATCATGTGACTTAGCTGCAAGGTTGAATAGCCCCTTAGCCTCCTACTTTTTTTCTTCATTAAAGCATATTTTATATGCATAAATTTATAAATCCAAGGGCAACTAAAGTTGAAGTTCATTGCTTTATTGTGGATTGTACAGCACTTTGTAACTTGCTCTGAAAATTGCTATCGAAATAGAGTATTATTATTATTATTTTTTTTATTGTTATACATATTTTAGCATTAGAGCTCTATTTTAGTGGAATTTTCTTTAAAAATATAAAAATATAACAAAATTGAAGGTTGACTTTTGATTGAAGTCCAGGAGACATTAAAGCAATTATTTTCCAGAGTTTATGAGTTGAGTAAATTGACAAATTTGCCCTTCATTACAGTCCTATGAGAAAAAAAAGTATGCCAATTGAGTGATGTCACATAAGTTTGTTGTTCTAGTATACAGTGATACAAAAGCAGAAAAAGAAGATCTGCACATAAGAATATAAAAGCACATTGAAGCCTTAAATACATTTTAAAAAAAAGACTCAAACAGATGGATGAATACAACAGCATGGAAGGAAATCATTTTTTCTTTCTACCATTCAAACCTTTGTGCTTTGGGGATCTGCATAGGACAGGACGGCTGTTAGGGTTCGAGGAGTGTTGGAGGTGTAAAGACCACAGTATACTAAAAAAGCCCCATATGGGTATTCCTAATTACTAACGTATATGATGCTATCGGGGGGAAAATGCTATAAATCTTGAAACTTGAAATACAAAGACGTTGCTGCTATATTTTTCAACGAAGTGTAAATTACGTTAACTCTTTTAATCAGTGTTAGTATTTACGGTGGAACCTCTAAGGACTGACTACATTTACATGCAGTCAATATTCGGGTCAAAATTCCGGTTTCTGAAACAACCGGGATACTAGTGTTAATTTTATCCGCCATTTTTAACTGTAATCTCACTTTTAGTCCAATTTCATTCACGCGTTTGTTTTTATCACAGTCGGTCAACCTCATCCCGTTTTATTTAGTCCATTTTTAGTTGACTATCGAGCTAGCATTTAAGTCTTTATTTTAGTTCAACAAAACCTAATTTCATTCGTCTAGTTTTACTCAACAAAAACTGTCAACGTTTTAGTCTAGTTTTAGTCAGGACAATCATTTTAACCCTATATTTTTTTTTGTCAGCAGATTATGTTGAACATTTCGGATCTAAAACTATTTCACAATATCTTTTTGATGAAAAACAACTTTACATACAATTACAGTGGCTACTATGGCTCCATGATATGAGCTAGTAAGTTAGCTAGCATTAGTTAGCGGTCGGTTTAACATTATTATTGGAACGTTAGAGCCGTTGGATTAATGTTAAATTATCACTATAATTTACTTCTTTTTATTTTAACCTTTCACCGTGAATCCAGCTCCTGTCTGTCCCATGGGTTTGTGTATGTTGCACTTGCTAGCTACAGATTTGAAAGGAGGTGTGTCACGATGTCACACCATATCACATCATATAATATTCGTCTCATTTTTGTTCATGAACTAAAATGTCCATTGATTTGAGTTCAGTTTTAATTCAGTGAAGTACATTTTCGTCTCGTCTTCATTAGTCGACAAAAATGCATACTGACTTAGTCCCAGTTATTGTTTATTAATGAGGCTTTTATTCTAGTCTAGTCTAGTCTAGTCAAGTTTTAGTCCGGTGAAAAATGTGTGTTGACCAAATGATTTTTGTTTAGTTTTCATTGAACAAATTAACACTACGGGATACTCCATTTATATACCAGAGTACATACCCTCGGACGTTATTACACAAATAAACGTCATTTCCACTTTTAATTTGCTACGGTCAAGAGAAGACATTATATTCTAATATAAAATAACACTGATAAAATAGTTGCTTTCCTCCTCGCTCCAAAAGTGTAGTTCTGTGCTGCGCCACTATGGTTGTTTACCTCTGCTTATGTATTTCCGGTAGGTTGAGCGCCAGACGCACAGACTTATATGCATGCATATGTGTGTGTATAGATACACACTATGACATTTTTAGTGTAGATACCAGAGGTGGGTAGAGTAGCCAAACATTATATTACTCAAATAAAAAAATTCACTCAAGTACAAGTAAAAAAGTATTCATTGAAAAGAATACTCAAGTACTGAGTAACTGCTTGAACATGAAGTCTGATTTTTTTTTTTAAAACAATGTCATCAGACAAACAAAAACATAAAATGATGTGCAAATTATGGCATCTTCAAATCCTACAATAACAAAAAAAACAAAAAATAAAAACATTTTGAGCTTGAACAACAGTGCAAGCAGACACGTTGGCCCAAGCATGCACAATCCATTCACAAATTGTGGCGTAACTCGCTTGGCGCTGCCTCCCAGTCTAACGACCATAGGAGGCAGTCTCTTAAAGCACTCTTCCGGGTTCTCATCATGCCTGCCAGTCTTCAACCAGGGACGCATTTCCAGTATACAGGGAGTCCTAAAGTTACGGCGGAGTTCCATTCCTACGCTGGCGATGTAACCCGAATTTCGACTGAAGTCGGATTTCCCCGTTAAAGTCGATATTTACATAAAAATATTTTGTACAGTAATTTTAAACCCGGAAGAGCCGGAACCAATATTTCCTGTTTCCGCACGGACATTCAATGCTGACGGACGGCAGAGCGGCGCTAATTCAAACTTAAACACGGATATGTGACGTACCTGATGGCGAGCCGACCTGCTGATGGACGTCCAATGCTGGAGGTAACACCAACACAACTTTAAATAACTTTAAAATGGCGTGATTACTGTGGGAAATCAACAAAAAAGAAGGTGCTACGGATGAGGCACGGGCGCCGTAAAGTCGAAACGACGTAGGTCGCGTACGACGTAACACGAGGACTCCCTGTATAAACAATGTGTCTGCGGAAATGCTCCCACACAGTCAGTCAAGCGGCGCGCTTATGTAAAAATGCGGTAAATCTAATGTATGAATGGGGCGGGTAACGACTCTAGTGTAGCTCAATATAGTGGAGTAAGATTAGCGTTTCTTCTTCACACATCTACTTAAGTAAAAGTAAAAGTATTGTGTGGTAAAACGACTCTTAGAAGTACATTCCCCCCCCCAAAAAAAAGTTCCTCAAGTAAATGTAACGGAGCAAATGTAACTCGTTACTACCCACCTCTGGTAGACACAGAAAATAGTGTGAAAACGTTGTGGAGAAATCAATGTATACAAGTAAGTCTCGCTTAGTGAGTGGCAACGTAAAATGGCCGCCTCGCATACAGGTAGTTCCTTTACTCAAAAAAAAAAAAAAGATTATTTGAATAGAGCATGGGCAGAACACAAAACCAAGGATCTGTTCAAAGGATGTACCCTGATCGCTTTTAAATGACCAAATACTTGGGTTACAAAAAGGGTCTTATTTGGGGTTTTAAAAAGAGCTTATTCTGTTTTTTGCATGTGTTCACATGGCCAGTTTTAAAAGGGTTATTGACTGCATGAATAACAATTTGTTCTAGTATGCTAGTGAACTTCCCATGTGTTGAGATTTCAGAGCATGTTTTCTCATTAAGAAATAAAGGAAGTAAAATGAGAATTTATTAGTTACAGGGTCAAATTGTGGCCAACATAAAATCTTTAATAAAGTTTTATGACTTTGTGGTGTTAGACTTTAGAAGTTACATTGTCTTTTTATTTTATTTTTTTTATAGTTGGAGATCATTTTCTTTGCAAAATGCTATTTTCCCCACACATGGTATAGCTAGCTAGCTCGCTGTACAGATGTATACAGCATTTTTTTTTTTTAAAGAAATGCTGAATATCTGCTAAATAGTATACTGTGGTCTTAGATGTGGAGGTCAGTGGGTTACCAGGGGAGGTAGGTGTGGTTTTGGCATATGGATTGTAGTCAGGGTGTAGCTGGGGTACAAGCGGCGCTTAGCAAGGTGTGGTTGCCTGGACACTTGACAGGTTAGCTGCTTTAGGTCTTGCATCTGAGGTATACACAAAATAACAACATGGGGAACATTTTGCAGACATCTGATAGGAAGCTCAAGGATTTTTCGTCTGGTGTGTAGTTTAGTAAACAAGCTGTGGAAACGTGGTCAAGGATGGAGAGCTTCAAGGTAAAGGACACGGAACGTTCTAGTGGTAGAATCCTCTCAGAATTACAGGATTTTGCCATGGATGCTTGAATGGAAGCCGGTTATGTGTTTTTTTTCTCCCCCAAACTTCTCCAAACAGCAATAGTGAGCATTTAGGGTTATATGTAAACAGGATGAAAGTCTTCAACCAATAACAGAAAAAACAGAAAAATTCAGATTAAGAAGAACAAAGCACAGATCAGAGTAAACCGAGATCTCTGCTTAGATTGACATCGTTAGTTGCTTTCATAGTTTGTTCTTGTTTTGTTTTCTGTAAGTCTTTAGTGTGGTTTTCTTCTGTCTTTTGCGAATTGCCTCAGTTTTCCCGATCCACCTGCCGGTGCGTTATCCCAGTTAAAGTGCTCAGCAGTGGATCGTTGCGGAATGATGGTGGGTAAGCCTTTCGTGAAAGGTAATCCACTTGACGCACCCCCACACATTCCGTGCCAGTCTGTGAAAAGGCTTCCGACCAGAGAACACAGTCATGCACTGTATGACCCAACTGTCCTTAATGTGTCATGTGCACTTTGAAGATACAAATGCCGCTGCACGGAAGGTATCTACCTCTTGATCCTTTTTCAAACAGTGGCAAAATCTATTTGAGTGGAACACAGAGTACTCATTCATTGTACAGTGGAAGAGGAAGAAAAGGAGGAGGAGGAGGAGGAGACTTCAGCGTTCAATGTGATTTTGTGGCAAGAATTCCCTCCTTCTGTCAGAAATTCCTGAAAGTTCATCGAAAAACCAAAGCACCCTGAGGCTGCTACATTCATCAATGCACAGTGCTCTTTTCAGAGGTGGACAAAATAAGGCAAATACAATTGAATTAACGGGTTATTAAAGTCCGATTAAATGGCTTACCAATGTGAAGACATCGATGTAGTTATTACCAATAATGTGGAAATTACATTTGAAAGAAATCACCTTTAAACTAAAAAAAACAAAAAAACAATATAAACAATAAGCCACGATAACAGCTGCCAATCCCTCTGCTAGGAGATGTTTTCATTATGTTTTTGGTACTGCAATATTTTTGTTCATATTAATCATAAAGAGACAAAGGATATTTTCAGCATTTACGTATATCAACCAAGGTGTCTCACTGAACAACGCAGGCATATGGAGGTATGTCAAAGTGTACCATATGGTGCTGATTTAAATCTTACTGTCGGTCTGCGCTCAGCTGATGGTGAATTAATTTAATAATGATCTATTAATGAAAGTATTTTTTCTTTGCAGTTTTTCAATAGAACACAGAAAATAATGACTTATACACAGCCTTGTCTTTCACCATTCAATATGGACATCCTTCATTTTGAAAAAGGTTTAGATTTGAGGTCCTTAGAATAGAATCACGGCAAGAGCGTTTTTAAAAAACTTTAATTTTAAGACTAGGTTTCAAAAGCTGCCCTTTTCGAGCTCCACAACAGGATTGTTGTAAAACAAAAATTTAGACCACTCCATCTGACGAAGCTCGGAAGTTAGGTTACAATATGGTGGCTCTAGAAGTTAAAAAACATAGGGACAGTGGTGTCCAGATTATGTCCCGGGGGCCATTTATGGCCCGCCATCCATTTTTAACTGAAGCAACCCCCTTCGTTCCTGGCTGTTTTACTGGATTGTGACTGATTTTGCAAGGCCCACAGAATCTTGTGTTCTATAGCTATAAAACATGGAACCTACCAGAAGAAAGATTAGAGTCTCTTCTTTCATCAGGAAAAAAAAGTATATTTGTATCTGTTTCCGTTTTGCAGCAATTAGCATTAGAATATAGCTAAGTGTCATCATTGTTCACATTCCTGTTGAAAACACTGGCAAAAAGAGTTTGTTGTAACATGGCCCTGGCTGATCTCTTAAAAAAGAATGAAGCACAAAATAATAAAAAACTTATTCATACATTTGGGGGTTTTAATAAATTAAGTGGCTTTAAAAATACAAAATATGACATTTGCTACTAATGAATTAGTTTTTTATAGTGTGTAGAATAATGATAATTTATATAAGCAAAAATGTTTTCCTCTACTTTCTGTTGTCAAGGTCCAAATTGTGATGAATGATTCCCAAGTAACTGCTTGAAAAATGGCCAATTTACGACAGATTGCACTTTTTTTGTTCTGAATGTAGAGACGGGATGGATTTTCAGTGCAGGGGCTGATATTTTCTGGTCGGTTACAGGGTCTTGACGACCCCATAATTTTGGGAAATTCTAAACTATTTGCCTTATAGAAAGCTGTTCAGGTAGCAGTTAAAAACAAACAAACACTTAAGTACAGTGATTGCTTGAATTACTGATTTTGATGTGCTTGATAAAGTTAAGAAGAAAAAAAATCAAAGTGGACCCTGCATTCTTTGATTTTTCTGTATGTGGCCCCCAGAGGAAGAAGTCTAGACACCTGTGGATTAGGGGGTGATGATATGTGTGCAGGCTTGAATTATTTTTATTTTTTTGCTCTCTCGACGAAATTTGGCAAATAAAAATTGTATGCTAGAATTTTTAGTTTTGTTAATAGTATTAACAAGCCATTGTTTGGGAATATTCCTTGAGTTGATGTACATTTTAGAACTTACACACATACAATAAAAACACAGCAGTATGAAAGCCCAATTATTTTGTCCACCCCCTTTTCCTCAGAAACAACTAACTTCTAACTTTGTATTTGTGCCCACGCCAAACCATAGCACCTTAATAGCTTTAGGATTCAAGGAAGCTGGATTAAAAAAAGAAAAAAAGAAATCTGTATTTCAAAAAAAGTCCTTTTCATCTTTCTCTCTGTATTATTCACGTGGGACAGTCTGCTCCCAATTTCCTTGTTCTCATCAAATTTGAAAAGCAGGGCAAAGAAAAATTCTAACTGATCCTGCCATGATTAAACATTTGTGTCTCTCCCGCTGGCTGCAGGGTGCTGGTGGTCCTTCAGGATGTTCCCCTCCTCCAATTTTCATTCTCGCTTTCCCTCTTCTTTCAAATTAGCCATGGTAATACAGTCAGTCCGGGTCAGTGGAAGTCCAGCATATTATCAGAAACATTTTGCTATATCATTTACACATTTATATCATTTACAGAGCACTGTATTTTTAAATATATATACTGTATATATAAAACAACAACACCTACCTAAAAAGTTCCAAGAGTTTTTGAATTACATTCAGTAGCTGAACTGAAAATAAAAAAACAAACAAACAAATGAATGTCAACAGAATAAAACATCACACAAGTAGAAACCTCATCATACATTGACAGTGCATTAAATCCTGCATGGAAGTTGAAAACCAAAGGCAAACTTATTCTCAATAGCTGCAGATCACAAATAGATATATCTATATTCATATATAAATGTTTTTGTCTTCTTACCGGTAATACAATAAATACAACATTAGTAAATGGCTACAATTGACTCTTCGACCATGCCCGACAGCATGTTATTAGTACAATGTTTAAATATAGAAGGATGTCACTAAAGAGAGATCCATATAAATAGAAAGGATTAAAGAGACTCTTAATAAAACTTAGTTTTTCTCGACTCCCTTTTTCATCTATATGCAGTTAGACCCAGAGGTATTTGGATGCCGATTTTTCAGAATTTCCAAGATTTTGCCATAATTGTTTTGATATAAAACGAGTGAGATGTGATTGATGTGCGGACTTCTGTAATTTACGCGATCTCACAAAAATCTAGCATTCACCAATTAGGACCACATTATAGTTCCAGACTTGAGGCTGTCAAGGACAGCAAAATATTTTCATCCAAGCCCTGTATTAAAAATGCTTATATTTACAATGATGTCACTTGTCCAAATACTATTGAGCCCATCAAAATGGAGACAATCTGAATAACATTGATGTAATACCTAAATGGTAAATTCAACAATTCTTTGCAACCGCTACAGTTTGTGTGTGGCATGTAACTAATTACATTGTACATTGTACACTTCAATCACGTCACATTTTAACTATCATTCTAAATCAGTACCCAAATACTTCTGTACCTAACAGTCTGAGGCTTTTTTCTTTTTTGAAATCCTCCACCTGTCATCCCCCTCCGTTACCGTCTAATTTGTGTGCTGTCTGGACCACCCACCCAACCCGACACAATGTATAAAAGCAGTTCACTACACAGCACAGCCACCTCGACCACTACACTACAGCGACATGTTTGTTTGTAATGATGGGGGCCCTCCAGCAGACATATCCTGTACCAACCTTGACCTAGTCAAAGAATGTCCCATTCTGTCTTCTTATTTCCATTTGTACAGATCAGTGCAGTGGCACAAATTTATATATTTTGAATATTTTTTGTTGTTGACACGAGACATGCCAGAAAAGTAACAGCTACCGCAGTAAGAAGACCACATTGGCTCCTTATTTATTTTTTTCCCGTCAAAATTTGGAACATGTCTGCTTGACCAGCTGCGACCCCAGTCACCTGGGCATAAACCCAATGAAGAAAGGGTGTTAATGGGTGTACAATCAGAAGACATAAGGGGTCGAATATCATCTCACCCCCCTCTTCTAAATTGTAAAGACACATATCTTATTTTAAACATACCTACTGTATTACACCCATATATATATATATATATATATATATATATATATATACACATACATATATATATTAGACATGTACATATTCATAATACATACATGAGTCTTTTTTCCTTTTGTAAATCATAAACATATTTTTTTTTTACAAAAATAAAATGTTTTATGGTGACCTTGTTGTGTTTTTTTTTTGTTTTTTTACAGGGGTCAGAGCTAGCATCCCCCTGCCCCATAATAGACTACATAGGCTCAATGGTTCAGGCCTTGGCCTCAGAGTAGGTCTACAATCATCTCCCGTCCATCCTTCTTTTCGTTCAGGTGTTTTTTTCCTTCTTCTCGATAAAAAGGCTCCGGAACACACACTTTTTTTGGGGGGGGGGGGGTGGTCTTTTACGATGTCCCTCTGCTGCCACACTTTTCTTCTCAGTTTTTGATGTCCATCTGTACCCATCACTTTAGAATTTTATTTACTAAAAGAGAAAAAAACAAGAGTGATAAGAGTAAATACATTGATGCAGATACATTGCAGATTGGAAATATTGTTAATGTTGTATTTATTATTATTATTTTTTATTTATAGCAAAGATATACAATATAGTCACTAAATAACTGTGAAAGATTTAAACAAATCTTTCTGCGATTCCCAAGTGTGTCCATGGGAATTTTTGTCTATTCATCCAGAAGACACTTGCTGAGGCCAAAGTCACTGAAGTTGGACAAGGGGACGTTGCCATTTTATGTCATCTGGGTTGAAGTCTGGGCTCTGGTATGGACCTGTGAAGTTCGTCACCACCAAACTCATCCAAGTATGTCTTTATGGACCTTTATTGTACCCCATAATACAGTAATGGTGGAACAAGGAAAGAAAAGGCCTAACCTAAACATTTCCCATCAACTTGACTTGTATATTGAAAAGTTTCTATAATATAATTCGTACATAAAACTTTATTCTTAAACAGGTCTCTTAAACCAGTCTCTTAAACCAGTGTCCCTAACCACCGGTCCACGATCAGTATTGTGTGTATTGAATTGAAAAAATACATTCTGTATTTTATTGTTTTTTAGGTTATAGATTTCCTTGTTTTATTGGCTAGCTTATTTTTCACGTGTTAACTTTAAAAAGGCTATACATGTATACATTGTCAATGCTATGTGAAAAACACGTCCATTAAATTTTATTTTTATTTTTTTTAGTTTTTGGGATGTCTGCATTCAGTTTCATCACAAAAACATAAAAATGCAAAAAAATGACAAAATGGGACATAAGCGTTTTTCACATAACAGCAACAATATCTAATGTAAACAATAAAACCCCCAAAGTATTCACACCCTGACCAAACTTAAAAGGAATTTGTATTTGTTGATTGGGTCTATTTTAGCTGAAAGGTCAAAGTGGCAAAAGACTATAAGATGTTGTGTTCATGACCTTTTGAAACGTATTTCTATCCCAACACTTTGAGGGAATGCAATTATTCTAAAAGGACATTCCAAAGGATTGTGGTATGCTTTAACAACCATAATCCACAACACTCTAATCAACCATGAAGTTAGACCGTTGGATATGCCTTCATGTGCCTGCCACAAAACAGCTGGCATAGACTCCAACACAATCGTAACTCAAATAAGGACAAGCAGTAGATGGTCATGGAAACCTCTGTCAAAATTTCTCATTTGTGGTGCGGTGCAAATGCCAACGGATCTTGATTTTCCAATTTGGCATACCAGTCTCTGCCAAGCTAGTGGAGTGGCAATTTGGTGGCCGAGAATCTTTCTAAAATTCCTTGCTCACAGCCTCAGACCACGTATAAGTGCAGATGCACGATAGTCAGTGAATTCGATTGGGGCACAGGCAGGCAAATACCAAGCTCTGCAGACTGGTGTGGTGGATTTCAGTATTTCATTCAGAAATATGTGAACAGAGGGCATTCAACTCTCTGAATCAATGTAAAAATGAAATAATTCAACGCATTATTAAAACAGGAAGCCTGGTGGGTCGCCTTGCAGCACCCCTAGTTTCTTAGATGCAAAAAAGGAAAACAAAGAAGGGGGGGGGGTCAATGACCTAATATGAGAACTTTACCTCATTATTTTGCTCAGCAAGAATCATTTTAGGTCTGTACAACTGTACTGTATATCTCAGTAGAAATGTGACATTTAATTTCCCTTTATATACAAATGTACACTATCTTACAGTCGTGCTAATTACTTAAATTACCAAATACCTGTATTGTCAACATTGAAAATCACCGTAATTGTGCAGACCTAGTTGTTAACTTGTTCAAGGGCTGGACTGGCCATCTGGCATATCGGGCAGATGTCCGGTGGGCCGGCCTCTTTTGGGACCAATGGAGTACTTTTTGATTATTATTTTCCTACATTTTACTCCTAGAGACTGGCCCACAATTTAGAGGGACCAGTCTATTAATCCAGTTTGAATATAGATAGCAAACTGAAACATCAACAAACATCAGTGGCAGAACTACATGTTAGGCAGGAGTTGGGCTGCGCCGGACCGGGCCAGTGGGCCTAAGACAAAATGCTAGGGCTGATTTTTTTTGTGCCAGTCCAGCCCTGACTCATTCACTGCCATTGACTACTATAGACGTCAAAAAATATTTTTTTTTACTCGGCTGGCAGTGAGTCTTTATCGCTGACATCAAAATTGAAAAAATCCATACAGCACTGTTTTATAATTTCTTGCAAATTGCACTGGAACAAAGAGCAACTATTTATATCGAGCATCAGTTGGGTGTAATACTAGTCTGTCATGCCATTCGTCCTGTTATAAAACAGAGACAATGAAAGTCAGTGTCTGCGTTGGGTGAAGTTGGATCTTCAAAAGAGGCTGCTTGTAAATTCAGCACCACTTTGTAGTTGCTTCGTCCTGCCCCCTCCTATGGGAGACCGTGAGAGACAGGACCTGTGGAGCTGCACCAGCGTGTCACCAATCACAGCTGATAACTGCCTCTTCTCGTCTCAGCTTAACAGGCTCACACCCTCCGAGACTTGTTTCATACTCGCTACTGCTGCAGAGAAGAAGCCTCAGAGGATGGAAAGGAAGCAGAAGAGGGGAAGGCTGGAGGATTTGGAGGTGATGTGAGCTCCCAAACTGCCGCTGGGGCTCAGGTATACACTCGCAAAATAGGTGATCAAGGATGCTTGAGAATTGAGACGATGTGACACCCAAAAAATAAATAAATAATAATATAATGGCTTGAGCAGCCTGTGCACCTGTGACTCCCCCTCCCAAACCTACCAACTTCCTGCGTGCTCCTCTTCACCTGCTATGTGTGAAACTTCTTCAAACAAAGTCCACATGCTGTTGCAAGAAGAGCCGAGACAACGAGTCTTGGAGGTGAGCGACGGGGCTTCTTGGCTCATCAGTCAACGTTCACAAGACAAGAGCGAACAGCGAAAACGAGCTCAGAGAGTGGGTGGGCCATCAACCTCTTTTAAAGAACAGATGAGAAAACCTGACTGGTGTCTCTTTAAAGACATCGTGTATTGTTATTCACACAGGAAAACATTGTATAAATGTACGCAACTTAACTCATTCACTCCCAGCCATTTTCACTGAAGCAACCTCCTTCGCTCCCGGCTGTTTTACTGGATTTTGACTGATTTTGCAAGGCCCACAGAATAATGTGTTCTATTGCTATAAAAGCATGGAACCTACCAAAATAAAGATTAGAGTCTATTCTTTAATCAGGAAAAAAAGTATATTTGTATCTGTTTCCGTTTTGCAGCAATTGGCATTAGAATATAGCTGATCAGCGCAATTGATCCGCGCCTAAGTACGGTTCGGATCCCCAGTTTAGCACGATTGGAAGAGGTGGGCCAGAGAACGGTACGTTTGCCCATAACCATCACGTCACATACGTACGTGCGACGTATATAGCAAGCGACCATTCAGGCACCACGACTGACTGTGAAACAGCGTCTCACACAGTCTATGAATGCATAAATCTGGGAGGGTTGACTATTTAGCAGAGAACAAAAAAAACCCCAAAAAAAACATTAACAACGTTAAAGTTAGTGCAACCGGGTTGTCGAGTTTGCTCTTCATAGCGCAACAGTCCCCTTATGATGACGTCTTCTTCTTGCGTGAATCAACGTGATGACGTTTATTTCGGAGGCAACTGGGCCCGGGCACGGTTTGGTTATGTGAGTATGGGCCGAAGGGGGACAGGGGAGGGGGGGGGGGCAATCAGGCTTCAGTATGGTACGGAAGAAATGGCCCTAGTGGGAGTGCGCCCTAAGTTGAATCATTATTTACAAATTTGTTTAAAACAGTGGGTAAAAGAGCTTGTTGCAACATGGCCCTGGTTGATCTCTTATACTTTGCTGCCACCTGCTGGCCGTTTTTGTAAAAACTACCATTGATTCAACCGTTCTCTGCAGTTCAGAGGCTGCATCAAAGCCTTCTGTATGTTTTAGCATAAAAACAAACAAACAAACATAGAAATACGTCTTTGGGAGCATGGTAATATTCAAAACAGAACATATTTATAAGTTTTTGGGAGCAAATGAGTTAATCAACTTATAATTATCAGCCACATTTACAGATAATATACAAAAACATAAAACAAAAATTGGTTATCTTTCCACATTCACAAAATCATATACAATAGAATGAATGTGAAAACGTGGCGGGCACAAATATACCCATTAAAGTTTCCTGATACGGTTCAGTTGTACTTGAACTTTCTTTCTGTTTGAAAATTGCTGTGACTCCGAGCACAGCTTCATGAAAAATATGTGGCCTTTTAAATTGGCTCCCATGTGGATCCTTCCTGCTTGATTTGGAAGTCTTTTGTCCCCCCACAATCCTACTGGGGACACGAGGCTATACACATCATATGGAGGTTCATGAAATAGACCACAAAGGTGCAAACAAACACTGAGCACACTTTGGATTTATCCATGAGGAGATAATTGGAATAAATGCAATGATTTTTTCTCTCTCTGGTAAAATGTATTCTTATTTAGTTGAGAATAGATTTTGTTAATCTTCACAAATGCAGGTATGCAGTCATGGAGAAATTAAGTTTTTTCACTTCCTGATGACGTGTGACACAGTGATGAATGTGCAGAGAGATATTATTGCTTTTGCTTCTTTTATTATTCATGCCAATTACTGTCAAGTTAGCCATATTACACTGGGCGCTACTACACATTGCAATAACTCAGTTTCCAATGTAATCTCCAAAAGGAAGACTTTAGAGGTAAACTTTCATTGGGAAGTTGCTTGAATGGCATACAACAATTGTTAATGGGTCTTTGGGTGCAAAGGTTTGGGCTCCACAGATTCAAGATTATGTTAAAGATTTTCTTTTTCTTTTATAATGGATTATCTTAATCAGACTCCCGCATCACATTGTAGCCAAAGGTATAATTCTGGTGGATTAATGCACTTTGTGTAATCTTGTGGAAACCGAAACCGCCCAATTTTCCATGACTACCTAAAGGAGACGAATAAGTTCCATAGAAGAACGGTAGTCATGGAAACTTGGTATACAAGACGCATTGATCCATCATGATTGTACCTTTGGCTACAATGCGATGTAGGATTCTGGTTAAGGCAATTAGCACTAGAATATAGCTTAATTTAATCACTATTCATGAACCAGTTTAAAAAACTGGGGAAAAGAGCTTGTTGCAACATGGCCGTGGCTGATCTCTTATACTCTGCTGCCACCTGCTGGCCGTTTTTTAAATAACTACTACTGCTTTAAGCGACCTCTTCAGGTCAGACACTGCGTCTAAGCCTTCTGTATGCTCTAGATCAGGGGTGGGCACAATCTGTCCGGAGTCCTGCGGGTTTTGGACGTTTCCCTTCTCCAACACAGCTGATATATGATCAGCTCATCAGCAAGCTCTGCATAAGCTTGGTAACAATCCTGTTGATTGGAATCAGCTGCGTTGCAGCAGGGAAACCTCCAAAACCTGCAGGACGCCGGCCCTTGAGGACCGAGTTTGCCAAACCACTGCTCTAGATGCTCTAGCATTAAAAAAAAAAAAACTATAAATATGCTTTTGGGACCATGGCAATATTTAAAATAGTTTTTATACGTTTTTCGGAGCAAATAAGTTAAACTCAAAACAATAATATGTTCTATGCAGCCCCACTGGTCTAAATATGGTATTCTGGTTGATATTGTGTTAGTGGAATATGAGTTTAGCAGCAAAATCCAGCCGTTTTTATCCATCTCAGGGGGCAGCCATTTTGCCACTTGCTGTCAACTGAAGATGACATCACAGTTGCTCAGGGCTCAGGCAACGACCAATCACAGCTCAGCTTCAGAAAACAGGTGAGCTGATGTAACTTCAGTCGACAAGTGGCAAAATGGCTGCACCCTGAGATGGATAAAAATGGCTGGATTTTGTGTCTTAAACCTTATTTTACAAATGAAATATTAACCAGAATGTCATGTTTAGACTAGTGAGGTCACTGAATAGGGGGGAGAGAGAGAAAGTTGGCTTGTGTTATTATATTATTTTTATTATTATTAATTTTTTGTAATAACTGCCCCTGCGCACCATATTACACATTCACAAAAAATTAAAAATAAATATATATTATTATATACATTATATATATATATATTATGTCACCTTTAACCCAAGGTAGTGCATGACGGAAGTGGGTTGCAGTCAGCGCTTACAGGACTAAAATGGCGGAAAAACGAGCCAAAACATATCATTTTCACCCAGAGTGGGAGGAAGATTTTTTGTTTGTTTATTCTAATTCAGAACCCGTCTGTTTAATCTGCAAGGGAACAGCGGCGTTGGCGAAGAAAGGAAATGTGGAGCGGCACTTTAAAGCTCTACATGGGAGCTACGAGAAGGACGTACTGGCAAAAACCGCATTACACGCTGCAAACGTGCGGGATTTGAAAGCACAGCTTGCAGCACAGCAAGCAATTTTCACCAAACCGAAGGCCAAAGCTAAAGCCGCAACTATTGCTTCCTATCGCGTAAGTTACGTGTTTTTGCTAAACACAAGAAGCCATTCAGAGACCGGGATATTGTAAAGAAAGCAACGGATAGCCTTTTTGATGACTTTAAAAATAAATCTGAGATTTTAAAGGCTGTTAACAAAGGCTGTGCAACTTTCACCACTACAAGGCGATGTGAAGAAATGGCTGAGGACGGATATTGACAGGTGTGTGTGCTTTCCCTCCTTTCAAAGACATGAGCATCAAGGAAGAGCTACTCATTGCTTTGCCATTAAAAAGACACACCAGAGGTAAAGATATTTTTAATGCTTTGATGGGATTTGTTGGTGAGACAAAACTGCCTCTCTTCAATGCCTCAATGACTGATGACCACCTTGTTGCCTGCCTACGCTTTAAAAAAGTGTTGTGACGTTAGCTACAGCAGGAGGGAAAATATGTGTGTGTGTGTGTGTGTTTGCGATGTTGGCGCTGAAGTGGTAGATCTTGGGAGCTTGGCAAATGGAAAAGTAAGTCTTGGGTCAAAAAAGGTTGGGTAGCCCTGCTCTAGCATAAAAAATATATATATTTAAAAAACGTATAAATACGTTTTTGGGACCATGCTAGTATTTAAAATGGAACATATTTATACGATTCTGGGAGCAAATAAGTTAATGAAAGTAGTCAGTGTGTGAGAAGAATAAATACAAAGCATCACATTTCAGACGGTATTAGGCCAATGGTTTATCAAAAGACTTCATTAATGTGACCATTTATACTAGAAAGACATTCAAATGAGTTGAAACGGTTAAACATTTTCTGATCATATAAAAGGTTTACATTGTCTAACCCTTTATGTTACCCCTAGATATTACAAAAACAAACATACATTAAGGTATCTCTTTAGACATGAATGCTATTTTTTTTTTAGTACAACTCAATGACAAACACTTTAAATAGTTCATTAATAATGACTATAGCATTAAATTACACGATACACAATATAAATTGAAACAAAATTACAAAAGTTGAAATGAAAGTACATTTGTCAATCGGTTGTAGTGTAAAGTGCATGGGTTAGCGATGGATGAAGTAAAACTGATTTTTTTTTATACATTGAGGAAAAAGCAGGTGATATCCCATCATCACTGACATTGCATTATACCACATATACAAGTCGATACATATTAGTGGGAGACTACTTTTGCATTTATATTACACCAGGATAATGTTGCCATTGTCACTGTCATATCAACCCACCCCAACACACATTCATATACAATATATACAATAAAAATATGTAGCATGTTAAGATTAGAGAGCATATATTTCCCGGTTTTTATTTGATACGGTTGATATCCATTTTTCAAAAAACTATAATTACTGTTTACTGACACAAGTAATTATATATTTTTTTAATTTAAAAAAACCCATTCAGAATTCAAACCCAGAACCGCTCGACTGTGATGCAGTTGTGTTAACCACCACCATAATGCCGAATAGGGAAATATCAAATAAAATATTGATATGCAGGTATTGTGACACACAATGGGGACTATTGATTTGATCCATCACAATAATGCCAGTAGTAATAATCATTTTTAACAGTCAGGTCTTCACTTTACTTTTGTTCTTGTGTCGTTATCGCTAACGATACAGTAACGATGCACTCTGATTTGTGCCAAGGCTTCTCATATCATCTTATGTCAGCTTCATCATTTCTGGTCCGTTCCCCGTAGAAGCATTTCACTGTCCGGGTTTGTTTTTTAGGCCTTAGGCTTGTTTTATAACCACACATTTTATGCTTGTTTACATGTGTTGCCAGATGTTTGATGTTTGTTTTTCTGTGGTCAATCATCTTTAATGCAAATAAAACTAACTCATTGCATTGTTCACCTTTTGTTGTTGTTGCTTATTTACACTCATAAAGAAGCTTGGTAATGACTGCAGAGACAAAATGTATGTATTTATTCACAATACAGAATTCCGATATAAGATATGCAATATTCATACAAAATGATGTATATACAGTATATTGTTTTATATACAGTATTTGTGTTATTCTGAATTCATAAAAAATGCTAAATGTGTTACAAACATTGAAAAGCATCACCCTTTCTTCAAATTTGAGTGAGCAACTTAATTTGGATGCATAAATTAATACTATTACAGTTTGCTTTTATCATTGTTTTTCTATTCTACTTCATCCGCAACAAAGTTGGGATACCATGGACACTAATGAAACAATGAATTATGGCATATTTAATTACCATTTATACTGAGCCAACGTTTTTATGAAGATAAGGATGATCAATTTCAATTTATTTCATTGTGAGTTTTTCAGCCTTTAATGGAAGTGTATCGGCATAAATGTCTATGAGTGTATGTTGTGTTTTAAGATTTCTTTGTTACCTGCAGTTAACTGGCTATCAGCTGGTAGAGATCCCTGTCTATTGGATTTGTGTAGGGTCTTATCTACTGTCGCATTCCAGTCAGAGCGCACGCTGCAGAAAATGCTCCTCTTCACAGCGTTGTCAAATGATTATTTGTTACCAACTTTCCTCAATTGTACGTCAATGATGGTGGAGACTAGTAGTGATTGTTATTAATAGGGATGAGCGATTACTGATACAAACCTATTTTACGGCATTGGTACTTGTGACAGCCAATACCAATGGTGATCAAAACCAATGACTGAGAAAGAGCTTTTCTAAGTGAACTCCATCCAACAAACAAATTTGTCTATTATGATGCAATTTCTTTAAGTATATGTATATTTATAAGGTTTATATTTAGGGATGTTCGATACCACTTTTTTTTAAACCGATACGATACTCAAATCTTCAGTACTCACCGATACCAAGTACCATTAGTACTTATAATACATAAAATTTCCCCAAAAATAATGACAGATAATTTTTGAAAAATGACATATATCCCAACTACAGCACATTTCCTTAAAATGGAATGAAATTAATGGCAATTATATATTTTTCAATTTGCTCATAAAAGTCTTTTTACATAGAGCACACACCAAAAAATTATTTAAAAAAATCAATAGATAAGATGAAACAAATAATCCAGTGGCCAAAAAAAAGAAGAAGTCCCAATCAAAATACAGTATGCGGTTGGACAACTTTTAGGAATAGAGTGAAGTGCAAAGAGTTCAATTAAATACAATAGGGCTTCAAGTAATTTAGTAGTATCTACCATGTTAAAAAACATTCAAGCTGTTTAGTGTGTGATGTTTAATTATATCTTGTTTTGAAATCCATGCTTTTAATTTGGAAGGCTGCTCTGTATTTCCGCTTCCTGTTTCACGTTCTCCGTTCATTACAAATATTTAATATTTATAATTAGCATCTGCGCGGGCCGTAAATGGCACCGTTCTATTTGTAGCACCTCAACTCGACGCCGTCAATGAGGCAATTAAGTGCACTGCAAACGTAAACGAGGCAATTAAACGTTAGTTAAAGTTACGTGAGCTACAAACATATATAACACACATTGAACCACAGATATAGGTGATATTACTCACAAGTGTACTTATTTATTCTCAGTAACGCAAAAACAAAATGGTGCTGCCGGAAGTAATGAAATGAACCAGTGTTACCTCATAAGGAGACACACAGGAAGCGAGCGAGACGGAACAAAACTTTCGTTCCCCTCAGTCTTTCTGACAAAAAATGCCACAAGAGCGGGGGGCCGATACCAGTATCGATATCTGTCCTGAGTACCGATACCATGAAATGTGGCTTGGTATCGGCCCGATACAAATACCTGGTATCGGTCCTCGCCCATCTCTATTTATATTAATGCTTAGTGTGCATTTTTAGTGTGTTTTTACCAAAATGTACATGTTTATTTGTTCACTTAATTTGGGCATGATTGACAGCGTTTTTCCCCTTTTGAATTTAATCCATCCTCTCATATGCCCATTGAAATGCAATTTGACAGCTCAGTGCATTTTTCTTTTCATATTAAGAGCTATCTAATCTTTAACTTGAAGTAACTTGGGAAATTCTGCATTTTAAAATTGTAAAATACAACTTGACGAGAGTCTCCACAAATATATGCATTATTATTAAATTTATTACTGCAAAATTTTGATGTGGACGTGTCTGCTGCATTGTGACTGGAATTCCCTCAGTACAGGCTTTCCAAGCAAGAGGCGGTCATTAATTGTGCGTTAAAAAAATGTGTGTCATTAAAGGAACTTTAAATGAACTCAAAATGAACTCACCAATTTTGACACGCCTAGCATTTACCAACATTATGCATTGATTTGCTAAATCAATTTGGGCGGTATGATGACTTTTCTCAATTACAGTAATTCAGGCATCTACTTATTTTACACATCGCCTGAGAAAAATAGTATGTTGTTCATATTCAGTGCATTAATATGTTCCATTGTTTCTGATGATTGTATAACAGACACATCTCGGAACTCGTACAAATCGGACTTCGACCAAAACATCAAAGAAAAAAATGCCTCGGAGTTTGACCTGCTGAATGCTCACGTCACGGTACTCGAGACAAGGTGCTGCTCATTTCGAGTAAAAGCGTGAACACGCTCAGATGTGCTCCGTACATTTGCGAGTGAATTTTTATTTTTCCACGACAATTTTCTTTGCCACGAGCCCAAAGAAAGACGACAGTGCCAGAGTGCTACGAACCACAGTGGAAGGCGATAATTGCACCGTTGTATCTACCTTGACTTTTTCCGTAAATACTGGGGTCCTGACCTTAAACAGTGCACACAAGTACCCCTTAGTAGTCTAAGTCTAAGTCTAAGTCAACATGCTCAATGTAAAATACACAAACTCAACACTGAACTAAAGCAAGCATTAACATAGCAATGATTTACAACAGTCCCCGAACATTTGCATTTTTCATCCAGTCATACCATCACACCACAATAAAAAAGGTAAGGTATTTTTTTGTTTTTGTTTAAATACTGTACAGGGTGTACATGTTTTTACATAAATAGAAATTCAATTTAATTAGAAATAAATTAAAATAGACATGTTCTTTTTTTGGATCTTGGGAACAGATTAATTGCATTTACATTATTTCCTATGGGAAAAAATGTTTTGGAATTTGAATAAATCAAACTTTGAACACTTCACAGGAACGAATTATGCTCAAACTCCGAGGTACCTCTGTACTTACTAATTGCCAATTTCATACTGCCATGCTTCACACTCAAACCTGTAGTATTTTTGCACTTTAATTTATTTTGAACAGAGACTATTACGCAACGAGTTGGCGGCTTTATTTTACACTTCTGTTTGAATTCTAAATTTGGAGTTAGCTGTTTTTTAAAATGTATTCTTTATTGCAGTGTCAATGTTCTGCATTTTGTCAGAAGTAAACAAAAAGTCTGGTTTGATAGAAATCTTATGTAAAAGTACGGTTCATTTGTATGTGTTCATTCTCATACTGGTCTCGGTCTGAAAAAAAAGTGGTATTATTAGTTATTAGTGTTATTAGTAGTAATAGTAGTAAACATCGTACCTGATAATAACACGCTCTACAGTACGTATGTGTAGCTGTCCTGTATTCCTACGGATCGGCACAGTTTGCTTTCAATCTGCTACTTCACCACTAAATGTCTGCAAGTCCTCTCTGCAAGTCTTCTCACAAAGATAAAAACTATTAAGAGGTGCTTGCAGGGTGAACACACGGTGTTTGTTACGAGTTACGACATGGTGCTTCTTAGATTAAAGCCACATATTATGCTTGCGCACAGTAAAACTGAGGCTTTTGTTCAATCCCGATTTTTGGCAACAGCAGGGGAACAAGAAAAAAAAACGACCAACGCTGACAGCTAGGGGAGCAAGTGCGAATTTGTGCGTGTTTGTGTGAGTTGAGTCCGTCTGGTCTATCTTCAAATGAGATCAGTGCCTATTGACTGAACTCTCTTATCTCTAATCTGCGGCGTATATTGCTTCGGTTACTGCTGCTCTTCACACTCTCTTCCCTTCCTGCGCTACTGACTCCCGTCTTTACGATCCCATCAGACACAGCCGGCACAGATGCTTTACTGGTGAGGGAGCTCCTATACGTGTGTGTTTTTGTGTGTACATGTTTGTGAGAGATGGAGTGAAGTTAAGGGACAACTGCCTGCTGTGGCCATGTGACTATTGGCTCATTTCTGGTTAATACACTGAGAGCCAAGTTCAATAAAGGGCCCAAATCACAATATTTTCGTCAGTGTCATGAACTAAATTCATCCAACCTCATGCGTGGACTGCTTTGATGTGTGTGGAGAACAAATCAGTCTTTTGCACCTCAAACACCAATGGCGTGTTCTGCTATGCCTTTTTCCAATAAATTCTGTCTTTAGTAAAACTTGAACAAAATCAATGCAAACAAACTTGCTTTGTTTTCAGATATCAACAGTCATTTTACTTTTTCTACATTTATTTAAATTAATGATTAAGTTTCCTTTTAAAACTGAATGTATTTGGAGCAATAATGCTGCAAAAAAAGTTGTTGCGGCTGTGTTTTGGGTTGGGACATACAGTACACTAAAAAATAAGGGTCTGTGCCAGACTGTGACCTGCCAAACTAAGAGTGGCTAATAGAGGACCTTAGCAACTGCATAGCAACTGACAACATCATCATCATTATCATTATAAGGGAAATAGTAACTCCATAGCAACTACAAAATAAGAGTGACTAGACAAAATAAAGGTGACAAATACACCATCATCACAAGAGACATAGCAACTGTATAGCAACTACAAAATAAGAGCAACTAGACAAAATTAGGGTGACAGTCATCATCATAAGGGACAAAGCAACTGCATAGCAACTCCAAAATAAGAGCGACTAAATAAAACTAGGGTGACAAACACATCATCATAAGGGACATAGCAACTGCATAGAAACTACAGAATAAGAGTGGCATGACAAAATTAGGGTGACAAACACATCATCATCCATCATCCATCATCCATCATCATCCTCACCACCACCACAATGGACTTAGCAACTTCATTGCAACTGACAACAAATTCATAACAACACAATGACCCCATGACCCAACCCAAAACACAGTCACATACACTGAAAAAGAGTCTGTTGGATTTACAAAGTATGGACATTAGTTACATGCATTAAAATCATGTTTCCCCAACATGAATATGATTTTATTTTGAGCAATAATGACGTTATGGTGATGTTGTATTTGTCACCTGTATTTTGTCTAGTTACTCTAATTTTGTAGATGCTATGCAGTTGCTATATCCCTTATGATGATGATGAAGATGTTGTCAGTTGCTATGCAGTTTCTAACTCTTAGTTTGTCTAGTCACTCTTATTCTGTCATATTGTTTAGTCACTCCTATTTTTAAGTCACTATGCAGTTGCAATATCCCTTATGACGATGATGATGTTGTCAGTTGCTATGCAGTTTCTAACACTCTTAGTTTGTCTAGTCACTCTTATTTTGTCACATTGTTTAGTCACTATTATTTTGAAGTCATTATGCAGTTGCCTTGTCACTTATGATGATGTTGTCAGTTGCTATGCAGTTGCTAAGGTCCTGTATTTGCCAGTCTTAGATTGTCTAGTCACTCTTATTTTGTAATAAAGGCCGTTATTCTGTCATATAGAATTGTGCATTGCCATAGCGAGAGTTACTGAATTACACTTTGTCAATACGTGGAGGTTTCTCTCTTCCATGCAATTTGTGTTCAAGGTTGCTCCCATGCATCCAGCCCTGCTCTCTCAATCAAGGTTTCTCAGTCAAGGTTTCTCCGTCAAGTGTTTTTTCCAAGGCTGTCTGTTGTTACTTTGTATTTTTGTATATCATGAATGTCTGTTCCCCAACTCATTGCGTTTGGGTCCTAACTCTGCACCTTACGTAACAAAAGTTTGCTCATACACTCGCTAAATAACAAATACGAATATGAACACTAACCCATGAATAATTTGACGGAATACTAATTATTAATTTTATTTGTGAATTATGTTCCATTTACAGTATATTCCTTATTCATCAATCTTGGAAGTCTATTGACAACGTCTGCAGAAAAGCAGCAGACTGGGTCCTGCTAAGTTTCCCGTGGAACCGATAATCATAAATAATATGTCGTGGATGAGTAGACATTCATCAGGAGGTCGCTAACTCACAAAATGCCAATTCGACGATTTGCTTGCCGCATTTAAAAATGCACTAGAAAGCTAAAGCATTTAAATCTGTGATTTGTGCAGACTGATCAAGCAAGTTTAAATAAAAGCCTTTTGGGGTGATTGAGGCATAAATATATATATTTTTGTAACACTCTTCCATTTGTTCATTAGATGGAAGACATATTTCACATGTGGCATCATTGCTTAGTATGTGCATGATGTGAACAGACAGGAAACGATACATATTGAGTGAAAAAAATGCCCCCCCCCCCCCCCTGTAAAGCAATTCAGAAGCAATGTGATACCTCCTGCCTCTGGCAGCTAGCCAACAGTCAATTGGCTCCAACGCCCATTTTGCAATGGCTGCCATAGCTCTTTCTCCACACACCCACTATACATCACTTCCTTCTGCATTCACATTCAGTAATAGATCAGTCTGTGTCCTCACTCTTAGCCTGCCTTCCGTTATGCATCACTTAATGCTGAGCTCCCCCCCCCCCCCCAGTTTTACCTTATTTGGACTTAAGTCCCATTAAGTCAGCTTGGAGCCAGGTCTCTTAGGGCCAAATGGTTGTGCCATTTATGTTATAAATTCCATATGTAAGTTTTTTGCTCAAAATGGAATTTGCTGAAGGCTCCTGCGCTTAATGTATATGAGGGAAATGACTAATCGAAACAATAACAAGTTGGGGAATTGGGTGGAATTAAAACTAACACATTAGGAGCGGAGTTACAGACTAATTTGGTGAGAACACACAGAAAGATTGGAAATAAAGATTCCCTATGTTGACAACTGCCCCCTACACCACTCCCACCAATGAAAAATAAGGTCCCGAATAAATACATTGAATCCATTCACCAACTACTGCATTTCCACCTTGACATATAGTGTGTTTCTTCATATATTTATAGATTTTGTTTGCTGTTGCTTTTATGTTTGTTTGTTTTTTGCTGGGGAGGGAAAGGGGGCGTGACTCCCTCCTTTCTAGTAGGGAGTGAAGCGACTGCACCCTCCTCTGTAAAGGCTAGCCTGCAACATCAAAGATGAAAAAAAAAAGAAGCTCCAATCAGTATCCAATGTCCACCCTTGATTTTTTATATTATACAAGTTAACTTCTTTCTTTTGTGCAAACAAATCAATCTTCCCTTTTTCTTTCCACATTGCCTCCTTAAAAAAGTCTGTAGGTACCGTTCATGTATTTTAGTATTTAAATCCATCAGTCCATTTTCTGAACCTCACATAATTTTTTATACTGATTGTATTTCAAAGTTTTGATGCCATTTTAATGTAAATCATTTTAATTTTCTGTGCTTTAAAAAAAAAAAAAAGCAGTTTTAATTCAAGTTCCACAAACCAATTGATGGATTAACACTATGTACCGTATTTTCAAGACTATAAATCCCACAATTTTTCACAGTTTGGCTACTCAGATGCAACTTGTGTATATTAAAATTAGAGCTCAAACTCGCACCCAAAATCTCCATTCCCCAGTCATCTTGGCAGGAGCTAACAACTTCCAATTGATTTTGAAATGTTCACTTCAAATTACTGAAAAGTCTTTTTTTTTCATTTAAAAACGGCTAATCTGAACTAGAATTCCGCATCGCATTGTGGTCAAAAGTAGAATCGTGGTCGGTTGTTGCAACTTTTGGTGATGTAAATAGTAAATCCTTGTTATGGCGGATACTGCATGCTAAACTATCCAGCTCGCTAGGGAGACGGCCCTTTGTTTCTTGCCATGAGTGGAGGCAGCAAACTAACGACATATGCCACATATTAGTTGCCATGACTACCAATTCATCAATTTTTTCAGAAGTGGAAGTTGCCATCATCACAATTAGAGAATAGGGATTTTGTGTGCGAGTAGGAGCTCTACTGTTCTTGGTCACGTTTTTAATATAATACATTTCCCCCCCAAAATTCAACTTAATATTCAGTGTCTTATTTATGTTTTTTTAATCTTCTTCCTAATGCATTTTTTGACTGAAGCGACTTATAGTCCGAAAAGTACGGTACTTGTCTTATAAACTTTGCCCAATATTTATTGACCTACATAAGGTTTACATCTGTACTTTGTAACAAAATAAATAAATACAAATCTATTAAAATTGTATTAAGACTATGTAAGGTAGTCATAAAAGAGCTGTTGTACACTAAATGACATGGTCGGCTGCAACAAGCAGAGGCTCTGTTGATTCAGTCTCATCTAGTTGGCCGAACAAGAACAATAACTTGACATTCACTGAGAGACGTTGAGCTTCATGTACAAGAATTCCGCAATGGCACAACTCCTCCAGGCAGCTCAAGACAACAACACTGGATTCTAAGCAGCAACTATCAATGAGAGATTCTTCCAGGCAATTAACAGACACATTAAAAAAAAAAACACTTAAGTGATTGATTGAGCGTTAATTTTACTCTTAGTTAATCAAGGAAATTACTGGTTGTCAAAAAATAAATAAAATGCTCATCCTGAATCGGGATTCACATGAGACCTGTTGAAAAATGAACGTATTTTTTAAATATATTTGAAAGTAATATAGGCCAAAATAAAAGTGTGAATTACATGTTTTTCCTTTAGCATTTGTGCCAGGAATCAGCTATTATTATTTTAAAAATTTGGGGTGCTAACTAGCGAACCACCAGGCTTCCCGTTCTGTCTCCCTCTGTTGGTCATCGCTATTTTTACTTATTTATACTTGGCCAATAAATCAGATTCTGATTCATCACCAACAGTATCTTACCATAATCAATTATTAATATTATATCATTATTTCCTAGCTTATATTTCAAATTTTAATTGAACGTTGTGACTGACTTTGGGAAGCTCAGTTACTTTTGAAGATTAGAATATTACCGTGTATGATATATTTCCCCACTTAAAATCACTTACGTGGGAGGATGTGGCAAAAGGGAGGAGTGATTTGAAGAAAAAAAGAGATGAAAGTTTAAAGTAATAAGGAGGAAAACACAGGCCACTGTTTTAATTAAGTAAATGAAGAGGAAATAATGGTTGTAATTAATGAAGGCTTTTAGCTAGCAGCTGCACTATAGGGGAGGAAGGGAGGTGTGCATGGGGGACACATGGGGGAGGTGTGGCGGGATCGTGATTGCCATCACCACACACATGTCAGCACTGCAGCATTAATCTGCATAGGATTTTTTTATTTTTTTTTTGGAACCCAACATGCTGCATCAAGCAGCAACTATGCTGCAGTCCTTACGGGTACCAAGAAGGGTACCTAAATTAGGGCAAGGAATCATTTGGTAACGCAAACTTGAGTCAAAAAGTGGATGTTACACATCCCATAATGAGACTGTAGAAGCCTTTGATTTCTTCCAGCCAATCAGCAAAGAAAGATAATGATAAATTGAAAATGTATAGTTAAATATAACAATGAAATTAACAAAGATAAAAAATATAAATATAGAAATTGTTGTTATAATTAAATGTACTTAAGAAGCACAAAAATCTCATTAGGGTTCAAAAGTTTAATGAGTGTCCTATAAAAGGTTGACTGTACCTTTGCTTCTATGCTTCCTTCTTCTATCTTTTTTTTTGTCTTTAAATCTCACAGCATATGCATCAAGTAGATGGCTGTAACACACTGGAAGAAGGCTTTACCTAGACCCATGTAGAAAAAGGAACAATAAAAAGCAGTACTTGTGGTTTTCCTCCGTCCTCTGAGATATTTTTTTATCGTTTTAATCCAAAAATCATTTTCATCTTTGATGTTAGCTGCAAAGCTAGCTAAAAACAAACATTAACGTTTGACTCCCCTTGCAAAAATGGTCATGTGTGGAGGAATTCCAAGTCTCAGCTAAATTTCAAGCAAAAAAAGCTTCAGGCCAATATATGCGATTGGGGAGTTAGAGAATACAGCAGCTTCCCTTTTTCATTTACTGAAGTGGCAATGATTCACATTCAACATTAAAATTTGGTCACATAGAGGGAAAACACATTTCGCAGGCATGACAATTTAGCAGCAGCCTAAGGGCGTATGTTATGTTCCTGGATGATTAAGCAAAGATATCCGTATATATACACATTAACGTCCATGTATTCAGGTGGAGTGTTGTGTTATTTCAAAACAACAGTACAAACTGATGCTTTATAACACACAATACAGGCATAATGTTCAAACAGCCAGACCAAGTAAGAGGAAACACACTCACCATGGTGCCCACTGTATATGTGGCTGCAGGACCGATCGTATGGTGATATGGGTCTGCTGTTGCATAGACTCTGCCATAACTGTAAGGGGGGAAAAAACAAGCAACGTAAACAGTAGTTTGTTTGTTAGTCCTTGCACCCTCTTCCTTTTATTTGGCCATTCCATCTTCTGAAAGTGCGCAGGGGAAAATTTGAGCTCAGGAATCCTTCGGTCTTTGATATGTGTCTGTATATTCCCTTGAGGTGCACAAAGCTAACTCCATATGGCAGGATTATTATACTTGGCCCTGAGCATCAGGTATTCCTATGATGGAGTATTGCCCTTGGTTTGCGGCATGCCAATTACTTTGTGGTAATTTAATTAAACACTTGAAAACAAAAATAATTATACAGTAAATTCTGTAGAGCAAATTAAAGAGGGACCAAATAGACTCAGTTTTAGAGTAATATTTACACTTGGAAGAGAGTAAAATGAATTTAAAAAAAAGTCACTCAAAGGTTGAGGAACAAACTCACGACCTTCATCTTGGTAGACAGCCAAAAACAATGTTTTGGTTATAAGTAAACAGTAGGAGGGGCATAGCTCAGGTGGTAGTTTGGCAGTCTCCAAAGCTGAAGGTCGTGAGTTTGTTCCTCAACCCTTGAGTGATTTTTATTTATTTATTTTCCAATTCTTTATTTTACTGTCTTCCAAGTGTAAATATTACTCTAAAACGAAGTCTATTTGGTCCCACTCTAAATAGTCAAATTTACTCTACAGAATTCATTGTGTAGGTGTGAGGCAATGTGACAGTACGACTGCATATAAGGGCCACTGATAATAAATAAAAGCACTATGAAAACAAAGTCATAGAATTACAGAGTACATTTTTTTGTGTGCATAAACATTCTCAAGGTGTCCGTATATACACCAGGCAACAGGACAATCGAGGCCGCAGTTCAATTAGTCGCCGGATTTGAAGACAAGGGCAGATCTAGTGGGGGTAACATGACGGTTTGACGTGGAATACCCAAGCACATTATTAGGGTCTACTCGGAACGTCAGGCAGGCAACTCTTTCATGGTGAGAAAGAGTTGAGGTGGCCGAATGCAGCTGTGGCCATAAGATGGTCGGTGCCTGTTGCGGTGGCAATCCTTGAACCCTGCAGTGAGGGGTGTCGTAAAGCTAAAGAAGGAGTCCTATCAGGTCTTTTTGGTTTTTGGGACTCCGGAAGTAGCTGTTGGGTACTGGCAGGCCAAGCAGAATGCACCCTTTGCGGATACTAAGACAAAAACATGGAAGAGGGGCGGCATGGCTCAGTGGTAGTCGTTGTCTTCCAACCGTGAGTTTGTGGGTTCGATCCTCAGCACTTGTGACCATATCAAAGTGTCCTTGAGCAAGACATTAAACCCCGATTCACTCTCAGTCGATCTGCCACTGCCTTGCATGGCAGTAGCCGACAACTGGTGTATGAATGTGTGTGTGAATGGGAGGCATTGTAAAGAGCTTTGGGCACAATGATGTAGATAAAGCACTAAATTAAAAAAAAAATTGGTGTATTCATGGAGAACGACTTCTGGATGGTTTCAAGGAAATTCCAGCCTTGGGGAAGGCATTCCCCTTGGGAAGTCCTATTGGAGGTTTTCCTGGGAGCATAGGATACTGGACTCTTTGATATGGACTGCTTCAAGCTTGTAAATTGCCGGCAGTAAGTCTGATACGTTTCCATGATTGCTCCAGCATCTGCAGTGATGCTGAGGGTTGTGACCAAAAGTGGCCGAAATTAGTTTTCTCTGCAGGGAGTCTGGGCTGTCCCTTAGTGATAAGCCATGCAGCTTGGTCATCGAGGAGGAGCCTAGAGTAGAGCTGCTGCTCCTCTGCACCAATGGGAGCTAGATGCAGTGGGTCAAGTTTCTTGTACAATGGCTCCAAGACACCTCCCTGATGAGGCGTTCCAGGCACATTCCACTAGGACAGTGGTGTCAAAGTCTGTACCTCAAGCCCTTGTGTCCTGCAAAATCCTGCATGTTTTAGAGGTTTCCCACGTTCAACACAGCTGATTCATATTTAAGATCAGCAGCAAGCTCTGCAGGAGACTGATAATGATCCTTATCATTGAACCAGGTGTGTTGAAGTAGATAAACCTTAAACACATGCTGGACCCTCGAGGACCAGACTTTATTTTTAATTATTATTTTTTTTTAAATGTTGGAATTTAGATGTTTCTGGGGTTGGTGAAGAACTCTGGTTGGTGGCCCGGTGGGTGGTGTCTGGTCGGTGCTGGATTTGACTTTCCTTTGTTTTCTTTGGTCCTTCCTCGGGTCTCCTGACGGCGGTGTTCGGTTTAGGTGAACGGTATGGGATTTTTTTTAATAGGTTTTTGGTGAAGTAACGAATACACACACACTCGCACGCACACACGCACGTACGCACATACACATACACATACTCACCCACATACAAAAAAAAAAAAAAATGATGATGACATTACCGAATGAACAATACTGAGCTCTTTAAAAAAAAATAATAATAATAAATAAATATATATATATATATAAAAAAAAACGAGGACCAGACTTTGACACCTGTGCACTAGGAGGAGGCCCTGGGGACAACCCAGGGCACAGTGGAGAGTCTATGTCTCTGGCTGGCACCAAAGCGCATTCTGCTTAGTTAGTGCCACATTTCACCTGCTTTGTGAATTAGACGCTTGCTCCATTTTGACCAGTTAGTGCCACGCAAAAGCCACACAAACCTTTAGTGGATTTGGCCCTAAGTGGGTAGACAGATTTTTAATGCTAAACAAAATCAGTTTTAATACAACGAATAAACATTTGGAAAGCTATTGCTTTCAGATTTAGAGTCGCTATACTGTGAACATACTCCCTGCTGGAAACTAATGGCTTGATGGAGGTTTTTGCTAAGGAGGCAGTACATTCTGACATTATGACTTGCTCAACAAACATAAAACTGTATGGGATCTTTGGAATGATACAAATCAAAGAGGCAATTTTATCAGCTGGGAGAACGTTAATTGTTTCCCTCTTCCTCCATCTCTAACTACAAATTGTGAACTAGTGGATGTTAACTCTGATTAGGTAGAGCAAGATAATGGATAGGGAAGCGCCTGCTAATGACAATAAGCACGGGATGCGCGGCATTATGGCTCGTCGATTTTAACTGTGGTGCAAAGCAGAGATCTATAACCATTTACCCGTCTCGCTCATGCTAAGGAATGGCCAAAGGGATAAAAATGGATGAAGAGCCACAACACCTTTCAACAATAGACCCCTTACGAGTTTCTTTGTCTTATAAGTGCCTTCAAACTTTGATAATGGACCTAGAGTTTTAAGCTAAACTTAATGAAGTTAAAAATTATTACTGTGCTGGGTCAGAAAAGCAGGTGGGTAAAAGTTGCCATCAAACAAGTGAATTTCTTTCATTTCAATGGAAAATATATATTAACTAATTTGCTCCCAAAAATGTATAAATGTGTTCTATTTTAAATATTACCATGCTCCCAAAGACATATTAATAGTTTTTTTTTTTTGCTAGGCTTTGATGCAGCCTCTGAACTGAAGAGAATGCTTGAAGCAATGGTAGTTACTACAAAAACGGCCAGCAGGTGGCAGCAGAGTATAAGAGATCAACCAGGGCCATGTTGCAAAAAGCTCTTTCCCCCACTGTTATAAACAGATTTGTGAATATTGATAAAACTTTGCTATATTCTAATGCTTATTGCTGCAAAATGGAAACAGATGGAAATACACTTTTTGTTCCTGGTGAAAGAAGAGACTCTAATCTTTTTTATAGCAATATAACACAATATTCTGTGGGCCTTACAAAATCAGTCAAAATCCAATAAAACAGCCGTGAGCAAAGGGCGTTGCTTCAGTGAAAATGGCTGGGAGTGAATGAGTTAAGTATTGTGTAAACAGTTTTTCTTGCTATCGATTATTAAATTCTGAGACTTCTGTTTTACCGGCCATTTTTCTCCTTACATATTCACAAGTCTACTTATACATGTATTACATGTATACATTTATTTACCCCCATCACCTCAATCACGTAGGATGATATCAATCAATAATACTGCATTGTGAGTTACTTTGGGATTCCCACTTCACCAAGCAGAACAAAGGACACAAATTCGGAGAGGACAATTCATTTTTCTGGTGGCTACTTATTCTTCACCTTCTCTAGGTTCCCCCAAGTTGCCAACTCCAAGTACTCCTCTTCATCTGTCTCCCAAGATTTATTTCCAGTCTATTCACTAGCACTGGCTTGGAACTAATCCCCAACCCCAAAGCCCATCTCTTTTCTCATTCCATCCCCTTTTCTCTTTTTTTTTTTATTTTTTTTATTTTTTTATTTTTTTTTTTTTTTTATTTTTTTATTTTTTTTTTTTTTAAGAGCTCAGTATTGTTCATTCGGAAATGTCATCATCATTGCTCTTTTTTTTTTTTTTTTTTTTTTTTTTTTTTTTTTTTTAAATATATATATATATATATATACACATATATACATACATATATACATATATACATACATACATACATACTTTTTTTTTTTTTTGTGTGTGTGGGTGAGTATGTGTGTGTGCGTGCGTGCGTGCGTGTGTTTGTTAGCTCACCAGAAAACCTATTAGAAAAAAAAATCTTATACCGTTCACCTAAATCGAACACCAGGAGACCCGAGGGGACCGAAGAAAACCAAGGAAGGTGAAATCCAGCACCGACCAGACACCCCCCACCAGAACTCCTCCCCAGCCCAAGAAACATCCAGACCCCAACAAATCCAAAAAACATAAAGTCAGGGAGGCCTCAAGAGACCAACGGAGAGACCGAGAAAAGGAAGGAAGGACAGACGAAGCCGCGTGAGATCCGAGACACCAGCCTCCACCGATTCAATAACCTGAGGAGGAAACAGATTGTGTCTGAGTTTCGGTAGATGCTGCCCCTTTTCTCTGATGCTACTCGACTGCTTTATTTGGATTCCTCTTTGCCTCTTTTTCCCTCTTGTTTGTTTGCTAAATTTAAAAAGAAGCAAAAAATATGTCTGGAGGACAAAGATAAGAGGTTGCGTGGGTAAACTAGGTTTTGTTAAACTCGGTGTATAAGTGAGACATCTACAGACAAAAATAAAGCGCAATGGGGAGGAAGCAGGGAGAGTGTTTGCAAATAATGGTTGTTTTAATCAATAAGGAATTGAAATTAGTTTTTGAAACCCCCTTTGAAAATGCTTTAAACAATTTGTGAACAGTCTTTCATGTCAGTCATAACTCACACATAGAATCAATGTTTCGCCCCGGCTGATGAAATAGGGTGAACGTCGTGAAATATGCAACGTCAATAAATCTGCTCATAAATCAAAGAAAACATCCTCTTCAGCAGCTCATCTGCAAGTTGTTGGAAGTTATAAATGGCAACTAAATGGCTGGCTTCTGTTGAGGTGCCCTTGAGCAAGAGCTGAGATGGCTCAGATGGGAAGTTGAAAGAGTCTTTCGGGGGTGGTAGGTGAGTATGCCCAGCCAGGGTCAAAACAAAGCATTATGCATTAATCATTGAAGACAAAACCGCTTGCGTTCTACTATTAGCAGGGTTTTGCACATCCTTTGTGAGTGCTAATAATTAGGAGTGTCAGGCGATTTTTTTTTTTTATCGTAATTAATCGCATATCTTCAATAGTTAACTAGTTTTTATACTATTGTTAACATAAAAGTAGAAAACAATGTCAAACTAAAAAATACGGCTGCATCTTTTGGTCATTCATACAGTAATTTCAAAATAATTTATAAAATTGAGTTAAAAGTTAAAATGGGATATTGATTTGTGTTGATGTCATTTTTCTGCCACTAGATGGCATCACTGCATTTGTAAGACATTGGTGACAGCTCAGTGCATTTTTATTTTCATATTAAGAGCTATCTAATCGTTAACATGAAGTAACTTGTTAATTTCTGCACATTTTAAAATAGTAAAATACAACATGACCCCACAAATATATGCTGTTAAATTTTGATGTGGGCATGTCTGCTGCGTTGTGACTGGAATCCCCCCAGTACAGGCTTTCCAAGTAAGGGGCAGTTATTAATCGCACAAAAAAAATTAAAATAAATAAATAATAATAATAGTGCCGTTAAAGGAACTTTAAATTAACACACTAATTTTGACAGCCCTAGTAATAATGGTGTGTGAGCATGCTTGTTTACATTTTATTTATTTGTTGGAACGGGATAAAAATAATTTGAGGGTCAGCCTTAAATATAAAGTATAAACTTTGGTTTGCGCACATCTGGAGAGGAAAAGTACAAAGAAAGTCTCCCAGCCCATCCCATCTAGTCTATTTAAGAGCCCTCTTATCTGACAATAAATAAAACTGCCTCCCACCCTCTGACCCATCTCCTCTCAATTCCACCTCAGTGTTTAGACTTTCCTGTAAATCAAGAGCCTGTGAAAATAGAATATAAGAGAAAAGAGAGGGGCGATACACAAGCGTCATGGAGAATAAACAATCTGGGAATGACAAAGAGGAAACATGTAAGTGGAGAAAATGAAAGGAAAGCAAATTAGTCCAGAGGGGGGAGATGCGCCCTCTCACCTGCAGTATATTTCTCCTTCACTTTCTTTGTACTATAAATCTTTGGAGACCGCCACTCACTTCTCACCTCTATTGTATCTTACATTATCAGAGGTCTACAGCCTCCTACTGCAAACATTTCTTATCTGGCCTGACATGCGCTATCTCTTGAGGATAGTTCACAGAGCATACTTGGCACACACACACACACACACACACACACACCCACACGCACACACCTGCGCGCATACACAAAAACAACTATCTGTTGGTATAACTCAAGTTTTCACATATCTCAAAGCTATTTGATGAGTGTAAAACTCTGTTATATATTCCTATATAACTAATCACCTCACAACCTGCACCCTGACTCCAAAAGATAACGTCAGAGGAATTATGTCCAATCAAGATGATCAACAAATAGTCTTCATTAATACTAAATAACATTGGTTAGCAACAAAAAAGCAATATAATGTTTATAATACAATTTTATCTAATGTATTTAATATATTAAAATTTAGAATTGTATTAAAACTTGAATTTTAAAAATACATTTAATGTGTCTCGACTTACGAACTTAGCAACAGCCTCAGAATCCATTGTGTTCGTAAATTGAGGACTACCTGACAATTTCATTTTCAATAACAAATTCATGCTACTTATTAAGTCCTCAATGAACATTTATACATTGTGTCATTATCCAAGACTTCCAACACAATTAACACAATAAGCACCAGCTAAGCTTGTGATCACAAGTCAGTCAACAAACATCAACAGATAGCATAGCACTAGCTAGCAATATATTTCTGGCTTGACAAATGCAGTTTCCCTACTTTTGTAAATCTATTGTAGTTTAGCTTGCTACTTTTCTCTAGTGGGTAGTTTTAAACAGTTAGAATTAAGCATAAAGAAAAAACACTAATGAAGAAAACAGAATATCTGATCTCATTACATGTCATTAGATTTTGATTGTGTATTGATTATTATAAATGGTGTATATAAGAGTTTTTGAATACTACTAATTCAATGTGAACCATTAAAAATGCATAATTTTACAGGACCGTAAACGAAAAACGGAGAATGACATACCTGTCACTATATGCAGCTGCAGCAGTAGCAGTTGGCTGGGCATATCTGTAAGCTGCATATCCACCCTGAAAAAAAGAGACCATTTCATTAAAGCGTGACAAATGTATGGATATGATAAAACAAGTAGTAATTGCAATGATTTGATTCAATATGTCAGATATTTTTAGACATCTTCATTTAAGATTATTACAAAAAAAAAGAAAAGATTACAGATATACTTACATATATTTCTGCCCCATAAAATCCATCCTGGTAGACCACACTGCTAACAAAAAACAAACAAAAAAACGTAAAGCTTTTAATTTTAAATATGATTTTAAGGAAAATATATTGTACAGTACTTGGTTTTCTATTTTAGGAGTGCAGGGAATTCCACTATCAAATCACTCTTAATTCTTTTTCGAAAGGCATAAAAACTCACTTTACGACACCTTGAAGAACTGTGGAGGTTGGCTGAATTGGCCAGACTTGATAAGGTAATTACTTTGCAACGCTGATAATCATGACGTTAAAAAGGAGGATATGGAATTAAGAATTTTCCATAAAGTCGCTTTTAAATGTCCCCAACTTAGTCCAAGTGGGCTCACTTCTTTTTCTGCAAGTGTACATATACACACACACACACGTGCACACCGCTACTAGCTCTCGCTCTGACTGAGGTGGGCCCGTTGGAGTGTGCCGGGCAGGTCATAGCAGTTCATTCACAGCTGAATAAAGAGTGACACATTAGAAAAAAGAGAGACAAATTTGGCCATTCTGGAATCAAAGAGCAATTTTCCGCTCTATTAGAAAGTGGCCTTTTTGTTTTCCACTCACCATTCTCCCATTACTGCATGTGTGCAGTGTAAATGTGTGTGTGCATGTGTTTGTTTGCACGTTTGAATTAAGTGAACGTATGCATATCACTCACGCTCCGTAGGCTGGTATGGGCGGAGGGGGTGGTGCGGCACGGAACGTGTTATACACAGCGCGACCCCTCCCTCTCAAATGGGCCCCTCTATAGGCAACTGCTGCTCCTGTGGTGGGATATGGAAATCCTGTGACTTAGACAAAAGCACAGACAAAAACAATTTTATAAATTGTGGCACGAATGTATTTTAATAAACAGCGTTCAACCAGGGTGAAAATACAAACTGCAGTTAATCCACAAAATCACGATGGGAATTCAGAGGTGCTACTTCTTTTTCAACAACCATCCGCTTTGTGTGAAGTTTTTTTTTCCATTGGCAGCAAAATAGCCAACGAGCATGATGCTACTGCTGCCATGCTTAAGAGAGTTTGTCTCATATGGTCATAAAACTTTCTTTCAGGACCTTTTTTTGAGGGGGGGGGGGGGCAGGTGTTAAGCCATCCATCCATATTCACACTCAACACTCATTGGCAGAGGTGGCAATGCAGGTCTAGAAAGTAAAAACACTGCTACAGTTTGGCTATAGCCCTAGGTGCTAGCTAGCGAGCTCCCTAGCTAGCTCAAAGGATCTCTTGACGTTCAGTTTTATGTTATGATGATAATAATTGAGTCCAAAAGGTGCTGACCTGCTCAAAAGATAATAAAAGTCATAAGCGGTACACAAGCAGACGTGCTTGGCTATGCATGACTCGCCGTTTTATTTTTGGGGGGTGCTAGCTAGCGAGCTCCCTAGCTGGGTTACCTTCTCGGGAGCTAGCTATCTAGCACAAGGAGTTAAAGGCAAACTGTGGCAGGGTTTTTACTTTCTGGACTTAGATCTTCCACCTCTGCTCAAAATGGTCACACTATCAACTGTTTGCAAGTCAAGATATTAGTCATACTACATACCATTTGAAACGTATTTATGGATGTGGTCAGATTTTGTGATGGCTCTAGTTAAAAACAAGCCTGCTGTTGCATACTAACTAAAACAATGTAACCTGCTTCATTATGCACTGTGCTCTTATACCTTACAAAATGCTCTCTCTCTCTCTCTCTCTCTCTCTCTCTCTCTCTCTCTCTCTCTCTCTCTCTCTCTCTCTCTCTCTCTCTCTCTCTCTCTCCCCCCTTCATCCATCTGTCTCTTACTCTCTCAGTAGAGTGATGGAGAACCACAACAATCTGCTGTTTCTGCCTGGGCCTATTCTAACGAGAGCATTAATATGTCACGCAGCCAGCAAACACTCTGTTGGCGATAAAGATCAATTTCCTCCCTCCACCTTCTTTACCCCGCTCTCTTAATAGTGGACGTCCTTATATTAATTCTACTTTGTGTGTATGTGCATGTGCCAGAATATGACGATGAGCTATGGCTTGCGCATGCTACAGTGGCGCTGTAACAACCCATGAATCATTGCAGGGCTCTTGCATGTCATCCAACAGGCCCATAAAATAAAAAATGCGGAAAACAAGCATATACATATGAATCGAGAACAACAATTGGTGTATTTTGAGACTATAAAAATACAGTAAAATGTATCTTGTAATGTATATTCTGAAGTTGGCTCTGTGTTTTTATTGGTTTTATGACAGTGTGCCAAATTAATATTTATTTGAAAATAATAAGAGATTGCCTTTTTGAAATGTAAATCGGGGTTGCTTTTCATTGTGGGAGCAATGTATGTTAACTAATTAATTAATTAACTGCTTTCATATATATTCAAGCGGATTCTTTATTCTAATTGTCTGGTAGAGAGCCATGAAATCGAACTATTACGCAATGCGGTACTGTTTTTTTCAAAATGTCTACAGAAGTGGCAGCTTTTCATCCAAAGTGCATTTGTGAGCAATACTGTGAAGACCTAGCACGTTTAGTTTCTCATCTCTTGTGACCAAACCGAACTGCATTGCAGAAAGCTTCTGACTGTCTGTAACGTTACAACCATTGGACTGGGATCTGTAAGATCCTTGACTAAATTTTGTATTATCTTTTCATATTAAGAGCTATCTAATCTTTAACATGAAGTAACTTGTGGAATTCTGTGCATTTTTAAAATTGTAAAATACATTTTGACCCCAGTTTCCACAAATATATGCATTATTATAAAATTTATTACATGGACATGTCTGCCGTGTTGCGACTGGAATTACTCCAGTACAGGCTTCCCAAGTAAGGGGCAGTAATTAAAAATTTATGGAGTTAAAGGAACTTTAACTCCATACATTTTTAACTCAACATTAACACACTAATTTTCACTGAAAACAAAACAAAGCTGGAAACAGAACATTATGCACCAAACATTTCTCCTTTCAGTGAATGAATTCACCATACCACATGACATCACTTCAAATCTAATTATTATAAAGGTAACACCGTAAAAGTGACTGATGGCTGGCCCAAGCAAAGAAGATACAACAAAAAAGCCATCAAGTTTGCATTCCAACTTAATTTCCAGCCTGTGTTTAAAGCCTTAACTCTTTGACTGCCAAAAACGTTTAATAACGTTTAGTAAAATCCAAATGATTGCCGCCAAAGACGTTAAAAGACGTTCACTATGTTTTTTGTTTTTGTTTTTTTAAACGGGTGGAGGAAAGCCTTGGCAAGCTGTGCTGAAAGTATCAAGCAGGTCGAGTTAGTATAATGACTATTTTTGGGCACTAGATGGCAGCGATGACTCTCTTTGGACAAGATCGGGTAGGCGTCAGTAGAAGACGTGAGGCGGAGCTAGAGTGTTGAAGGGAGAATGGCTGAAGAAGCGAAAATGGCGACCGGTTGCAAGCAGCTCACGCTTGAGCATTTTTTTCAAAGACGAAAAGCATCGACCAATGCTAAAGAGCACATTGATGATGATGATGGTGACTCCGAGGTGGACGTTCAATCGGACTATGAAGAGTACCCCGAGTCCAATGCATATTCATCGGAGGAGTGGGTACAGTCTGATCACGGAGAAGACACTGGTTCTGGACTACGATGCCACCATGAATGGAGTGGATAAGATGGATCAGAACATCTCTTACCATCCGGTATAGGAACTGAAGGACACGAGGAAGCCAGACGTAACACCAGGTCACGTATCGTGATCCTGAGAGTAGACTTGATGACAACATGGCCAAACACACACTGCAGTATATACCTGCTACTCCCCGGAAAAAAAGGCCGGCAAGAAAGTGCACGCGAAGGGGCAATCACAGTGAATCTAATCTGTGGTGCAAATCCTGCTGCGTCCCCTTGCACGTAGGGGAGTTTTACACAATATTCCTCACAAAAAGAAAAATTGTGTAGTTGAAACATCCACACAATTGTAAATAGTACCACAGTTGCACACATTTGTAAATAGTTTGCCAAATTGTTTTGTCAAATTGTTACACTGTTGAATGTAAATAAACTTATTTTGCTATCAAAAAACATGTTTTCATTGTTGGTGGTAGTGTTTTACATAAGTAAAGCACTGTTTAGATGTTTGTGGCATCATTCATGGAAAAAAAGGTGTCAAATTCACTAGAGTGCATGAAATAATATCGTTTCACAAAAAGCTTGATTTCTCCGTATTTTGGTCCAAAACAGAGCATTTGGGTGAAACTAACCATTTTCTATTGTTGATTACTGAAGAACGGAATAAGGTAGAAACAAACTTTTTTTTCTGATGAAAGATGAGAGTTCAATCTTTCATTTGGTAGTATCTGTGTTTCCATAGTCCAAACACAACATTTTCTGTGGACCTTGAAAGATCAGTCAAAATGCTTAAATCAGCTGGCACCCACACATCCTCTTTTCTGATAATGCTTGGCAGTCAAAGAGTTAAGAGGCTTTCTTTGTCATTTTATTCATTTTGCATTTGAATTGATTTGTTGTGTTAAGGAGAGCAATACTGCCAAGCAACTGTCATACACTAACACCAATTAAACTAAAATCTAAAACAGTCAATCAGTCAGCTTTAAATTTCCTTCATTTCCCTTCTGCCTATGTAGTGTAGAGTATATTCCTTCCCAAACAGACACTCACATGCATGCCAATTTCCACTCATAACCTGAGATTATGACCTCTATATTTAGCCCAAATCTGGCACGAAGCGTGGTTAAATTCTGCTCAGGGGCAGGCCAAACTAGGTTTATGTATTTTTCACAGACCCTGATTTGCTGCCTTTTAAAATCAACTCACGAGAGGCGCACATTCCTTTACATTGCCCCCCCCCCCCCTTTAGAAATCATTTATTAATAAAATGTAACACGTCCTGGCTCCCTGGATGTTTTGGATTATATGCGTATGCTGAAGTGATACATTCAGTGCTATGTGAGAATGTGTGTCTGCGTGCAGGTGGAGGTCATCTGTCATTCTTTTGAATGGGATTTGCGCACAATAAACCTGTAGCCAAGCCTAGCAATGGAGATGGAGTGCACTGTCAGCTGGGTAGGATTTATGGAGGCCGATTCAGCTGATGTGTGCTGGGAAAAGCCGTCTGATAAAGGGTGATTAATCGTCCTTACATCCTGCTTTTCATCCCACCCCAAACTAGATCAAATGCAGTCATAATTATTCCAGGAAACGTCCTGATCTCACATACTTTTACTTCTATGTGGATGATCTTTAAGTCTAATTTTCATTTATTATGTAAAACTGGTTCAAACACCCTGACTGTCACTTTTTTTTATTTGAGTTTTCTTTTAACACTGCTTTTGCAAACTTGAATGTGAATTAACTGTATTATATATCTTGCAGTATGTCGTGACTCATAACCGTTTCACACCTCGGGTGCCGTACACTGTTGAACATGTTTCAAAGTGCAAACTTTTATGCACAATTTTAATTAGGCAAATGGAAAGCAGGCTTCATTTAAACAACAGAAACCTGAAAGGTTTTCAATGCACTTTTATGAAATTACTTCATGTAACAATAAACTAATAGCATCAATCTTTAGCCATCAGTATATTTAATGTTTCATCTGCGAATGAAGACATACTAAATTTACCTCCAACGGTGAAAGGATGCTTCCATGTAACTTGTAACGATGGCCAGCAATTTAAGATGACGTTTTCACAAAGCTCACATTGTCAACAAAGTATTACATTCATGTTTAGATTTACATTGAAATCAGAAGAATTCTTCGTTAAATGGTTAATTTAGCAGTCCGGGTTGGACTTGATTTATCAAAATGTGATGGCGATCATCTGTTTTGTCATTGACTACGTTTACATGCAGGCAATAACCCTTTTAAAACGGAATACTGGTTCATATAAACGCAATCGGAATACCTCGAATCAACGGGTCATTGCTTTTTGTTGTGCGCATGCTCACAACCTCTTCTTCGTCTCCTTTTCCTCTTCTTCGCTTATTTGCACTCGCAAGGAGTCTTGGTCTTTGTAGTAACGACTTGTACGCGCGGCGCCGGCCTACATGGGCCTCGCTTAAATACATCGATTTCTCTACGGCGGTTTCACGTTATATTGTGCCTCTATGGCGAAAATGCCACAGTTTGTGACACGCTAACTATTCATGTGAGACAGACGAGACATCACTCGTAATGCTTAAACAATGTTTATCTCTAGCCTGCAGTGTTCAACAATACACGTCCGTGAAGGAACATTAGATGACACACACATAGTTCCGCTTTATCTAAACGAAGTAAGTCCGTGCTTCTGGCGTGACAAGAACCGCACTTCTGGAGCGAGTAGGAAACCGACTACTTTATTTAGCGTATTAAGTGAGTACTCTGTCAACTTGCGCATGTAAACGTGTTGTTCCGATTGTTCCAGAAACCCAAATTCTGACCATAACCTAAATATTGCCTGCATGTAAACGTAGTCATTGTCATCATATGGTGAACTTCTAAAGGACACAGATTATACTTATGAGGTTTTGGAAAACTTTGGGATAATTATTAATGGACAAAAATATGGAGACACTTCGCTAGTATGGAAATTGTATTAGCGGTCCCATCTGTGAACAACTTTTACTGTTCTAACATCATTTGCTACATGATTCTGAAGTTTGTCTTAGAAAAGTATTCTTAAATTTTTTGAGTCTTTCAGTCTAAATAGCCTAAGGTCACACAGCAAAATAATTCAGGTAGACCTTGCTTTATGCCCCAGGATGCAGTTGTGGCGGAACAGCAAACGGCAAACAGTTGGAATAAACCTGATTCATTAAGAGATATGCCTCAAGACTAGGGATGGGTGAGTACCAATGCTAGGTATTGGGGGTATCGGGTCAATACCTGGCCTTTTTTTGGTACAATCACAGTATTTTGTGTCCGTTTTAACATCAGGAATTAGAAATGAGAAGGATAGAACATTGGCATCAATTTTATTCAAAATTATCTGTTATTGTTTCCTAAGGGAAACTTTATATACCAAAAGACTAGTAGTATCTGTACTTGGTATCAGTATTGAGAACTTCTCAATAGTTAAGTACTCATATACTGGTATTGGTCTGAAAAAAAGAGGTATTGAACATCCCTAATTATATATTTTTATTAGGTATACCTGCTGTATACCAATATTAAGTGTAACTCCACATGAGGCAATGGCATCCTGACCGACAGATACGATAGATAATGAGTGCTAATTATTAAGTACTGTATTTCAACTGAAATGTATTTAACTTTTGTCTATATACAGTAGATGCCATTCGTCATGGCCTATACTGCGGAAGTCAGCTGATAAGCCCAGAGAAATTTTGGAATAGGTATATTGACTAAGCTCATAACACGGTTGAAGGATTTATGTCCCGCCTCTCTTCCCTTTTTAATTGTCATTTATTGGCAGTAGTAAATATAGATACAAATCCATCTGCAGTTAACTCATATTGGCTGATAATATCAGCATAAAAGGCTTGGTGGGTTTGATTGATGAGTAGAAGGAGGAGGTATAAAAAAGGAAATTGAAGAGGGCAGACAGACAAAGGCATGACTGGGTTTCTCCTTTTCTGATATGTCGTCTTCCCTCCTAAAATTCTGTCTATTCATTTTGCTCTTGTCCTGGGAGGGAAGGAAGCATATGGTGTCATTTAGGCTTGGCAAACTTTAGTGGTGCATTTAAGACCACTCGGCACATTAGCATCATATAAATTAGCAAGCCAGACTGGATATGTGTATGAGTCGGATACATGAATCCATAGAACACTCCATTTAGAGACCGTTTCAGTTTTAACACCCCCCTGAGCCAACCACTGCCCCTACTTCAAGGCCACTGCTATTTTACCAGAGCTGGAGAAGTCAAGCCTCATCTCCATAAAATGCAACGAGAGCCAAGTCAAGAGCCACATAACATTCTCACATTACCCACTTTATATACAGTCTAACCTCCAATGTCAAACAAAATCTGTTCCATGACTCAAGTTGATGTCTACTAAAACTAACTACGGTTAACTAAAATAAATAAATAATAATAATATTGGTGGTGGGCCACAATAAAATGTGCAGTGGGCTTCAAATAGCTCCCGGACAGGACTTAAGACAGAAAAAAAAAAAATCTTATACTAATTGGGACTTCCTGTTTACAGCTTTAATGCACCAACATGGATCTTATATGATGGGAATTCTTCCGGGGATGTCCTCATTATAGGAAATCATGCATTGTTGTCATAAAAAAAAATATTTATTGCAATGAAATCCCTGTCTAACCAAGGGAATGGTAGGAAAAAAAAAACATTACTGCACATGATTAGCAATATTGAAAATGGAAGGACATTCCAGGAAAATCTAACCAGATTCAAATAAATTAAAGTTTGGTTGGATCCAGAAGAATTCTTTTTTTTTTTAAATATCTACTGTATTCAAATCCCTGACCCTATGCCGCCTGACAAGTCTTTTTTTTTTTTTAACTGTATTTGTTACCCTTATACTTGAACAACAGATTGTTCCACGATGTGCTTGTCATTTGTGTGGAATTAGGTGACTAAATGAAAGATTACCCTGTTTGTATTGGGAGGAGGTCATCTCTTCATGCTCTGTTGCTTGTTTGGGTTGGCGGATTAAGGGATAGATGAACACTACTGGGACAGGGGCAGAAAAGTAGGCAGAAGGGAGGGAGTGGGGGAGAAATAAAAAAGATGGATGGCCTCTCTCTGTCAGGACAGTTATTTAGAGGGGTGCTGTAAACCTGTCTAGAAATGAACAGATTTCAGACTAATGAGCAAAAAGGAGTACAGTTATGACGAGCGAACAGTCTCAGCGCATGAAACCAAGCCGCTATTTCAAACTGCACTTACACAAATAAGTCGGTGCAGCCACACATGCACCTCTATGGAAATCACTCAACTGCATTATACAGTCAGTCCAAGTCCAGTGCATATAGTCAGACATGGCCTTCATGCAACACAGATACAGATCAAAGTACATACATTATATATATTAAAAAAAAACATTTTTAATGCTCTAAAATAAAGTTAATTTCTCCTACCTGCATAAAATTCAGGACCATACATGGCTCCAACTACTGGATTTAGCTTCCAACCTGCCAAAAAACACACACGTACACAAACACAGTGAATATTTGTTCTGAGGTTTGGAGTTCAACTCTTGACTCATGTTTTCATTTGAAGTTTTGCGTTTTCTTCCCATCCTTCATAGGATCCACATCTCTTGAATGGGTATTATTAACTCATTCACTCCCAGCCATTTTCACTGAAGCAACCCTGTTTAATTCACTGAATTTTGACTGATTTTGCTCACAGAATATTGTGTTCTATTGCTATAAAAACATGTAACCTAGCAAAAGAAAGATTAAAGTCTCTTCTTTCATCAGGAAAAAAAGTATTCGATTATCATTAGAATATAGCTAAGTTTCATCATTAATATTCACAAACCCAAAACACAGGGGAAAATAACTCTCTGCAACATGGCCCTGGTTGCGCTCTTATACTCTGCCACCTGCTGGTCGTTTTTGTAATAACTACCATTGCTTCAAGCATTCTTTTCAGTTCAGAGGCTGCATCAAAGCCTTCTGTATGCCCTAGCATAAAAAACAACAACATAAAAACTGTATAAATATGTCTTTGGGAGCATGGTAATATTTAAAATAGAACATAATTATATGTTTTAAGGAGCAAATAAGTTATTAATAAGTACATTAAACATATAAATAATATCTACATTCATTTTCATTTTGCTCCTCTTAGAGATTTTATAGAGAATAATAATATAAAACCTGAGGTCCACAATTGTATCCAAGTCACTAATATTAAAAATCGAATGTATATGATTGTTAAAATGCAAAATACAAAGCACTGCATCAATAATATAAAAACAACAAAGTTTGATATTTCAAACTTATTGGACTAGAAAATGGATTGAGGATAGATTTAATGGATCAGTGCACATCTGAGTCTTTCTTTTTTTTTTGAAGATTAAATGTATAGTTAATATTACAGAGTGCTCACTGTACTCAAAGCACTTTAACACCCTAACCTCATTCATCTAGTCACACAATATGCAGTAGAGATCACTGCATGCTTGAGAAAAAATAAAAATAAAAACAGGCACCAGAATACAGCACTTCCGGGACAAGCGACTGACTGGCAATGTTGTGTTTGGAGTTGCGCTGCCAGATACGCACTAAAAGGATTAGCTTTGCTTTGATTTCCTTACTTTAAAAAAAAAAAATCAGTGGAACCTGTGAGCGAGGAAGATACATTAAGTGAATACAAAAAAAAATCTAAATTAATCAGTGGAACCTGTGAGCGAGGAAGATACATTTAGTGAATATTGTAAACAGTTGTACATGGAAGAGGGGATTAACTCTAACCCAAATGTTTGAGTGTCAAAAGAGCCCATCTGCCGTTAATCCGAACAGAAAAGTCAATTAATTAGCCAGGCAGTGATCAGGTCTAAATTTCCAGCACATGTATATTTGAATCACTTCATCTGGTGAAATGTAAATTACAACCGACATTCCATCTGCCTTCAAAGCAATTTACCTCGAATAACTCTATCTTATTTCTTACTTCACACGTTCAAACTACGACGGTAGCAAAGAATAAGAAGAAATAATACATTCAGACTTTGTATTCTCAATCGCTCTGACCTTGTGACATAAAAGGGTTTGTTCACTAGTGGCAGACGTGGCAAATCCATATCCAGAAAGTAACAACCCTGCCACGGGTGTGTGTACTCATCCAGCAGGTAAACGAGCCAACATGGTCACAAGGGAGCGTGGTTTCGAATCCACAATCTACGGACAGGGAGCGATGATCACTCTACCATCCGAGCCTGGAGTCTACTCCACGTTGCCTCATTTGCTTTAAGGCACGATTAATCAACTGCTTCCAGATGTGATTAATCAATTACTTAATTGGTTATTATGATTATCCCAAAGGATGATCCAGATCGACGGTGCAGATATGTGTCCAGAATGAGCAAAATGTAAATTCATCGTCTGCCATGGAACAGAAAGTAACGTGCAAATCAGCAAACAGCTGGATAAACAAACATTGATATTATTATTATTATTATTATTATTAACTTTATTATTATTAACATTGTTATTTTCTTATATTGTTAACTGGTCTGGAGTGTCATTCTAGTATGGCATGGCTTTTTTTCCTGGCAGTTTTTCGTCTTTCCATTTGCCATTAACTTCTGCCTGCACTTTACTATTTGTGTGATATTTCAAACTACATTCTCTATGACAAATATGGATTTAGCCTCCTTCATGACAAATATGCATTTCATTCGTTTAAAGTAAAAGTATGATGCATGCTCAGCTTTTGTTTCCTTTCTATTCCAAAAGTGAATTTACTCAGCAGACTTGGGTTTCTCTCCCTTTTGATGAATAACCAAGAGGTCCGCGGTTGCAACCATTAAACATCACCTGGCACTAATTCAAAAAACAAATGAGCAAACACAGAAAGATACAAATAAAGGTTGCGTCTTACCGTTTGCGTAAGGGTTTGCCACTTTTTTGTTGGTCATTACTCTTGCTGTGGCATTATTGACCTGTCAGTGGGCAGGCGGGCAGAAGTTAGCATTAGGCAAAGCTGGACACAGAAAATGTACCCCACCCTAATCACACTCCATGCTGTATTTTCAAAGTCAGGCTACATGCAGTCAACAGTTAGATTTTCTATACATTCATTCACGTCAAAAGCAAAAAGACTTAACAGCTACACATAGATAGACAATGCATAAAAAAACGGAGATGACTGTATAGAAAATGTAATTATCAAACATATTAAAATATACAAGTGTTAAGAATCCTGCAGGACTAATTTTGCAACATAAACTAACCAAGATCAGCTCTTGAGAAACTCAGACCAGAAAACACAATATACACGTTCTTCTTTCAACAAACATACAGTAGTACAAAAATGTTGTGTTCCCCTCCTCATTTTAAGAAACTCGGGGCTTGCTGTTCTGTCTCGCTCTGTTGGTCACTGTTATTTTCCATGTTTCTCGGAGAGGTTATAACTGTGAAGACAAATTCCTTTTTCTTTTTTTTTTTTGCATACAGGAAGTCCTTGAGTTACGGCCGAGTTCAGTTCCTACCCTGGCCATGTAACCCGAATTCCGACCTTAGTCGGATTTCACCGTTAAAGTTGATATTTACATTAAAATACTTTGTACAGTAATTTTAAAAAATATATTTGCGTGACCCAGAAGAGCCATCATATCATGTTTCTGCACGGACATTCATTGCTGACGGACGGCAGAGCGGAGCTAATTCAAACTTTTACATGGAAATGTGACGCGGCTGATGGCGAGCCGACCTGCTCGATGGACGTCCGTTTCCGTTACTTTAAATAACTTTAAAATGGCGTGATTACTGTGGGAAAATAACGGAAAAGAAGATGCTACGAATGAGGCACGGGTGCCGTAAAGTCGAAACGACGTAGGCCGCGTACGATGCAACTCGAGGACTCCCTGTACTTGGCCAATAAATTTGATTCTGAGCTGCCTACCAAAATGACGTCCCTTCTCTCAATTCAACAAAGGCCCCAAAGTGCCATAAAAAATGGTGACAATGCAATATTTTGATATTAGACATAGCTTTGGTTTGAAAACAGGAAATCGGTGAGTCTTTATAACTGAGGATAGGTTCCCAAAATGAAACTAGGTGAATTTTCAAATGCCAACCATAAATACTCGAGGGTTGGCTTTACACAATGGCCTGATTGGCAAAAGGTTTAAACTGGCAAAAACTGGATTGCTCACACAAACACATGTGAAGGTTTACCTGTTAACCAAGCACACCCCGTATTGCATCTTCCAAACAAAAACTTGCAATGTGGCTAGGGATTAATCTAGCATGCACATTGTGATTTTTCAAACCTAAAAAAGACAATTGTGGGCGCAAATAAGGCATCTTTAAATACGGCATTGGAAACACAGGTAGTACTGTTGTGCGTAACTATGACGGTTATTATGGCTTTAATCGGCATGAGGAAAATGAGAGGCGATGGGACGAACGGACCATTTGTCCAGTTTGTAATGCCAGAAACAATCATCATCACAACGCATCATCTCGTTAGCAATATAATTTCTAAGCTTCCAAACAATTTCAGAGCTGACTTGGAAGCAGTCACAAGAAGGAGTCATGTCATTTCACTTAACAAAAAACAACAACCCGAGGTGCAAAACTGGGTAGCGGAATTGGGGGTGAAAAAAACGATATCGGAACAATACTAACTATTAATATATGCAAAGAGAAAGATAGCATAGTAGGAATTAAGAGGATTTATTTTCCTCTTAACCTTGTAACCATGGACATGCTGTTGTACTTTGTAAGTCCTATTTCATTTTATGCTATTTTTGGGGGTTTTCAAAACTTGTAACTATTCCATCCTTGAGTTTTATTTGCACACCTATACATTTATCTCATATCTTTTAAGAAAGCGGAGATCCTATAGCATAACAAACTTGATGTGCGAGATAAAAAACTGAGATCCATTTTGGATTGTGCACCCAACAATTAGTTAAAAACAGCTGTCAGACCTAACTCAAAAAAAAAAAAAAAGAGTTCTCCATTGGTATCAGAGCGATACATTTATTTGTTTTTGCCTCTTCCACTAACACTTCCAATTCCATCACTTCAAACTACTTTGCACTAGGTTAAAGCCATAAGCACCTAAAGTGCAAAATCTTCTTTTAAAAAGTCGTCTCCACCACTTTATGCTATAAACCTGCAAAATGGACAGATCAATCAACGCACCCAGTATCTATTTTGATTGCATTTTAATCACTTGCAGAAATATATAGTGGACAATGACATCATGTAATATCACAGGTGTCGTTTGGGGTTTCACTGGTTTGGCTTCTTTAGCTTCAACCATGTCAGTTGCAAATTCTGTTATATACACTTTTCCAGTGTTTCAAGATAATTAAATCAACAAAAACAAAAAATGTGATATAAATATTGCACACAACTGACACACCAATAAACTGAAAGGCCTATTTGCCTGATATCTAACTACAGTTTGTTGATTTAAATGAGATTCCTTTCTTTAAAACTCCCCAAAAAGAAACTGATGTTATTGCGTGCGCATGCACACACAAACACACATGCCACAATCCGTCATTGAGCAAAGTAGTAATTCATTGTTTGTGTCAAAACATGGGAAAACACTCAAACGTCGCCAAATCGCTATTTCTCTGTCTTTGTCACAAACACTTACAGATCAGATCAGGCTTCAGCATGCAGCGTTCAAGGTGCAGCAGGCAGGTGGAAGACACGAGATGAATGGAAGAGAGGGAAGGTATTGCAGGAAACTTCAGGCAGAAGGAAAAAGGAAAGACAGAAGTCAGGGGTGGGAGGAGGAGGGTACAAGAACGGGAAGGGAGAAGAGGGGTGGGGGCAGAAGGCAAAAACAGAAAGGAAAAAAGACAGGCACCTCTATTTTGCGTCCCTCTACGATTGTACCATTTAGTTTCTCCCGTGCACGATCAGCATCTGCGGTTGTTTCAAATGTTACAAACCCAAAGCCCTGCAGTTGCCAGGAAGTGAGTTTCAAAAATGAGATGAAGGACGTGAGGAAAAAAAGAAAAGAAGAGAGGAAAAAGACAAAGAGATGAGAGGCCTGGAGCTTAGGAAATGGAACTGGAGGCAAGGAAGTCTGGAAAGCAGGACATTACACACACATCTATGATACTAACGTATGAAAATAAACAGCATCACTTCATGTGTGACAGTTTACATTCTCAGTCCCGGCTTTTCATTCCCCACTGCAAATACATATAATTCAACAAAAGAGTGAGCACACCCTGAAGCAGTACAGTTTGGCACATATATGTGGATGACTGTGTGTGCGCACAGTCCCGTGCGCGCTCTTCTGCTGGTCACACAAGCGGATAGATGTCATACAATTACACTCGCAACCACACTCGTCAACCGTGAGTGACTCAGCCTCAGGGTGCCGCTCACTCACGAGACCTAAAAGTGTTTCAAACTGGGAGCAGAAGTGAAGAAGACACTGTGCGTATGTTACATTCAGAATCATTTAATATGACTGCAGAAATGAACAAGATTAATAACAAGATATGTTCTATTCTGGCTTTTTCCTTATTTAGACTAAACGAAGCTCTTGTACTTGATCGGAAGTGTCGAGCAATAACATAATGTGTGTAAATTCCTGTTTGTCAAAAATGTATTTTCTCCTCCATCTTTGACAGTGTCTTTCCAGACATTTTCATCACAGGAAAATTTATTTTTCACTATAGTTCACTATATATATATATATATTTTTTTTAATTCAGCTGGTTGGTTAGTTACACTAAAATCATTACCGGCCCATTAGCTCGGTACGATAAACGTTCGACCCGGGTTTGATTCCCATTACTTATTTTCGCTATTTAACGCATATCACAGAACATGGCCGATAGAGGTCGCTAAACTACAATATTTAACACTTGGTCCTATTTTGGTGCATGGTAAAAACGACCATTATGGTCGTTATTGTTGGAGGACTTGTTGGCTATTTCTTTAACTCTCCAATTAAAGACAATTTGAGACGGATCTCGATATATTACGCAATGGAGCGATTTGGTTCAATTCAATGCACTCACATCTTTAAAAAAAACAAAAAAACAATGTAGTGGTTTAAAAAGCTTTTTTGTTACACCCCTATTATATATATAATCAAATGCCTATATTTTTTTCCCACTCTTGTTCAGAAGTGCATCCTTACAAATGAGTATCGACTGAATGTGTTTTTTTATTGAAAATATCTTTTACGGCTCTTTTTCCATTATTGCTGCGACTAATTTATACAAATCTGATAGTGATCACTTCCATTTCTGAACTCTGGCACACCGCATGCTTTAAGGTGCCGCAACACTGTGTGCATGTTACGTCTACCTGTTTTCTGCAATTACCCCCCCTCTCTGCTCACCTTTACATGTCATCACTTGATTATACGACACAATTAAATTGTCAAAAACATAATGCATAATATGTCTTTGTTAAGAAAAAACTGTTGGCCAATGTGGTCCATTGGCGTATTCTTGTGTGTTGGCTAATACGTTTGTCTGAATTTGTTTATTTGATAGGCTCCATCTTTGTGCTTCCTACCCACAATTTGCGGTTATCTCCCGCTGCTATAGGTCGGGAAGCTAACTAGGCAAGACAGTGCGTGTTTGCATACTGTGAGCAGCCTGATGTCAGCATTAAGATAAGAGGAGACGGTTGAGCGTAGGTCTCAATGTATGGCAGGCAGGAAACGTGAAAAAGCTGCCTGAAGGCAATTGGAACTGATAAGTTTGTAATTACCCTTAGACAGAGTGAAAGAAAAAGCTGTGAAGACGGGGGAGGAATTGTGTGAGAGTAAACGCAGACAGGGGATACTGACTAAAGTGAGAGGCAATACAAAAAAATATACTGTATTCTATACACCTTTGTGTTTATTTACCTTGGAGCCTCGCTCGTTAAAGATAATCTCCACATCCAAAATCTTGCCGAATTGCTGTTGAAGAAAAGAAGAGACACAAAGGAGAGGAGAGGGACAAAACAGGAAGAGATCATTAGAATGCGGGCAGCAATCTTGCAAACAAAATACAAAAGTAAATCCCAAAACCCAGCGTAGCTTTATGCTGAAACTTCTCTTCATTAAATTGTCTAGTATGCAAGTCAAGTATTCAATTTTCTAAATTATCAAACTCCTCTTGACCTGACTATTAGATTATTAAAACACCCATTTACGCTCAATGCCATTTAATGCTGTGTTTGCTCTGTTGTGGTGATAAAGACGAGTGGAGATGGGCATGTGTGTGTATTGGCGCGAAAGGCTATATGCTGTTAATGAACATTACCAAGGCAGATGCTATAGCTGTGCAATGTATTGGCACACACCACTGATCTTAATGATGCCCATCATCTTATGTTTTTTTTCCTCGATAAAACACAATTAGAGTACAAGTGTCTGAAATTTTCACTTAGAGAAGATAACGATTTCTTTTGGAATTATCCTGCATGGGCTTACATTAATGCCGTTGTGCAGTCATATAATTGTTGGGAATGCTTTTCAGCATTCCCACATATGTTATTGTGATTCTTTCTTCTTATTTATAGCATTTTATTATCCCCACTTTTTTTGCCAGGCAATAACTCCCAACGAATACATCCAATTTACACCGTTCAAATTTCAACTTGCTTCAAATATTCACGCCTACCGGGGAAAATATCGTCTGATTCCACGTTACTTACAGTTTTCACATAATTTAATGTTAAATATCAACTTTTCCCAATTCATTATCAATAGGACCACATTTTAGTACATTCGATGGTTCAATACCAACTGACTATCATATCAGGAAATTGATTATAATTTCACGGGAATGATTTAAGGTCATGCATTCAAATCTCAGCATTCAGCTTTTCAGCATCCCACGCAATTTCTGCAGAAATTGCACTTTGTCTAGTTACAGTAGATAGCGATATAGAAAAAACAATAAGGCCATATATATAAAACTACCAAATGATGGACAGTAGCGGAGGACCTGACATTTCACATGGATACAGTATTCTTACACCTGATGATACTTTTTCATATTAACTGCTTAATCTGAATGCAAACACCAACATAATCTGTCTTTAGAAAGGAACATTTCATTCTTGCATTCACTGTCAATCAACTGATCAATTAATTATTTTCATACCATAGAGAACGTCATTATTTATCAAACCATACACAGTCATAGTTTCATGAAATCAAATGCACATATATCCAGAACCTTGCTCAACACATATAATGGAAGGAGCAAACCCAAGTAAAAAGCAGCGTTCAGAATGGTGAAGAATGAAGAAATGTGGATGTCATTGTGTTTTTTTTCTATATGGTGTAAAATATTGAGCCATTGCTCGCAAAATAAGATGTCAGATGTCAGTGACAACGGATCACTTTGTTTAGCTCTTCGCTAGCGAATCAGTGCAGGGGATTGAAGTAGACTACGAGAAAGTACACAAAAGCAAAGCAACAGCAGAGTAAATGACATTATCGAGTAAAGTAATCTCAGCAAAATCCTGCTTTTTATGTTTTCACCTTGACTTAAAAGGGAAGTCAACCTTAAACATTTCTTGACAATGATATGTTATATGTGACCTCACTAGTCACACCTCACACCTATTTTTTGAAGATGAGCTGTAATTGGTTGTTGTCAGGTCTCAGGTAAGAACCTCAGAAAATAGGTGAGCTGTGATTGGTCGTTGCCTGAGCCCTGAGCAACTGTGATGTCTTCTTCAGTCAGCAGCAAATGACAAAATGGCCGCCCCCTGAGATGGATAAAAATGGCTGGATTTTGCTGCTTAACTCCTTTTGCACTAACACAATATTAACCACAATATCGTATTTAGACTATTTGGGCTGCAATAGAACATAGGTTATAATTGTCAAGTCATTTTGGGGGGCTTGACTTCCCCTTTAAACCTGCTTGTAGTATGAGTGTGTTGAGCACGGTTCTGGATTATGTGCGCATTTTAATTTATGAAACCCTGACTGTGGATGGTATGATCAAGAATGAAACTTTCAAAATTAGAGAGGAAATTTGTTACAAAATTACTCCTAATGGAAAGAGAGTCATACACTATCCACAAAGTAACCTATTGATGTTGATCCCTAACCTTGCCAGGCAGTATGGTAATACTCAGCCTCGCATTCTGCATAACTAGACCTTGAATCACAGTTTATTTCAATAAATAAATAAAGATGGTGCAGACAACAGAGCAAAGGCAAGGTCACGGAACCAGCCCTGAAAATTAGGGCGAATACCAACTATTTCATATGCATCATTTATATATAGAAAATCAACATGTTATTTGATTAGATTTTATTCTGGTCAAACGTATACTTACACTGACATGAAACAATATTTGGAATCATTCAGTCAGTTGTAGCGTTGTGTATGTGTGTGGCACACATTCCGATATTTGTCTGGGACTAGCCCCAGTGAGAGGCCTATCTACAGACCACTGAACAAGCAATTTTGTTCAGCTAGCATGGTTTTTTCTCTGCTCACACAAGCTGGGCTTTACTTCCTCCCAGCGGAAGGTTGCATTTGGAGTGTGTACATGTGTTGCACAACCTTGGTGATTCATGTTGCTTAATTTAGTGTAAAATAGAAACTGCCACATTCTAACAGTTTGTAAATCATTTGGGGTTACTGTATGTGTTCTTGGAATTGTTTTTTTCTAAAGGAAAGGGTATTGGCGGACATGCTGTGGCCACACTGCGCCTGAAGTTATATTTCACCAAGAAAACAGCAATTTTGCCAGTTTTACAAAGCCGGTATATTAGGGAGCTAGTTTTGTATTACAGAGCTTTTTGTATAAAATCCTTATAAATCCTCACGAGAACAGTTTTCTCTGCCCTAAAAAATACATTTAAATTACACTGCTGTACATGGTTTAAGTTGCACAATTCAGATTTCGTCACACGGCCCAGTTTAGATATGCCCAATGGCAGTGTAAACATGTAAACAGATGCTCAGATCTAACATCAAGTACTTTTTAACTTTTGTAATTTGCAATAATGAATGAGTGAAGAATTGTTTTTCTTTTTTGCATAATCAACAGTTTTTTTTATCCCTTAAATTTACGTTGTGTATTGCAAAAAAACCCTGTATTTTCGCGTGCAGAAGCACAACTAAATTGATGGGGGGAGAAAAAGCAAACACAGCAAAAAATGTCTTAAGAAAAGATCCAGCTGTTATGTAATTTGAAAACATTTATTGTGCGGACCTCAAAATAAATACAAACTAAATACAAACATAACATTACTGATATTTCTGTTTCTGTTTTAGCGAGTATTTTTTCTTTCCAGAGTCCAGACACTTAATGTGCTGATTACTTGATGTTGTGCTATTATTTTGCTGTTTAAAGTTGGATATTCTCCAATGTAATGCCGTTCCAGCCAGACGCCTGTGAAAAGTGCACTCAATCACTTAATTCTGCAGTTGATGTTCTAGCTGTGTCACTATTAGGTTAGCTTCGCAAGGCTAGCATGGCTTCTCCATCTTTCCACGTCATACCTTTGTGAGAATGATACTTGTCAGAACACAAGTGTAGCCTATTTGCCTCTATGTAAGTGATGATTGCTGACTTAATTTAGGAGAAACTCCACAACGTGTTTAGCCGCAGCAGTAGCCAGCCTGAACAGGTTGCTAGCTAGCTGGTGTAGCGTAAGACGTAAGTAGCACCGAGCTACCCAAGCCTCGACCCAACTGCTGCATTGCTCCACTTTAACGTGTGCGCGTCCAGCCCAGCAAAGCTTTTTGGGACCGGCGTTTGATCCTCAGCTTTGCTATTCAATGTGTTTTGATGCAATTTTTTTCTGACAGACTGCTTATTATGAGCCCTGTTTTAGATTAAGGAATACCCCAAAAGTGTGTCAAAGTTACTGTAAGTGATGTGTGTTATAAACATGAGATGCCATCCAGCATCATGAAATGCTTTAATGTGAAGTCTTTTGATTACAATGAGGTCTTACGGATTTACCATTACCCAAACTGGAGCAGTTTCAGTGCTAACATTTGTTTCAAGACATGATGTGGAGACCAACGAGCTGGTTTATTGTTGGCATGGCTTTGCAGTTTGTCTTTGCCAATTCCATTTCCTTTTTAAAAAACTGTTATTCAACAGATTTTAAATAAGTATATCAATGAAGTATAATACTGTATTCTTGTATTTGCCCAGGTGAGTTCATATTATTCCTGACCTGTGCAGTTTCCTTTTCACAGCTGTGTTTCAAACAAGAATAAAATGACTAGTGATAGAGAAATATTAATAAAAGTGGGTAAAATACTCACATTCATGTACTTTTAGTTGTACTTAACAAAAGAATGTCTGCTATTTGATAAATAATCTTGACAGAGGAGTATGACACTTGAGTGAACATCATCTTGAGTTTGTCATCTGAACAGCAGGTTTCCCAATTGTAATTTATATATATGTCAACCACATTTAAGTGCAATGCTGCATTGTTGAGCTATACTTCTCCATCAATGTCCTCAAGTTATCGTTGCTTAGATGTTGGTGCCAGATGGGGTTACTGAAGCACTGCAACACAATTAGAAGGCATTTATCTGGATCTTAAAGCTGTCTGCTTTTGTTTATAGTACGACCTTTTCTTCTATTTTGAAAATCATATATCTTACATTAAAATCAAATATTCATTTTCATTATTTCTCTTGGGTGTACTTGCAAAACAAAACAAAACAAAAAACAATTGAGAAGCGCTGCTTTCCACATAAGTCCCATTGTCCATAGTTGTGAGTATTGTTTGTGTATATGTGCCCTGCGATTGGCCAGCTACCAGTCCAGAGTGTACCCGCCCAAAGTCAGCTAATCAAGACATTAGGGTCTTCAGGCATACAGTATCTGAACTGGCCCACATCGTAGAAAACTAAATATGAAGCAGTAATGGTTTTATTTACATTGGCATAAATGCTAAGGCAATGTCGTGCTGTGGAGAATTTCTGCAATTGTGCAAACTATTCAGTTAGATGCAAAAAAGTAAATAAATAAAACAACTAAAATAAAGAGTGGAAAGTAGAAATAATGGAAAAAGTTAAGGGAGCTGTAGCTAACAGGCTGCCAATTCACAGGCACAAAACAACAATTCTCTGCTATAAAATGTCCAGGCTAAATACTGCAAATAGTGCAAAACGGTTAGCATGATGCATTCAGTTAATTGGTTTGTTTGAAAGGATGTTTGTGTTTTCTTCTCTGTATTAGGTATGGAGCCGAAATGAATGTCCATTCATTTAAAACACATACTAAATGGTAAAAACATGTGCAAAAGTCCAAATAAAGAAGAAAGTTAGCGGAGTTGTTGTAACAAGCTGCCAACTCACAGTGCCACTTTGAAGTCTCCTTCTCCAAATAGTAGTTTTGCGATGACCCTTGTAACCATTTAAGGATGTGCAAACCCTTTACTGAACACTAAAATAAAATCTAAACTTTTATGACACTTCTTTTTCCCAGCTTTTTCTGTTTTGGATAAGCTTTCTCCAAATAGTACTGCTCTGAGCACTTCTTTTTTTCAACTTCATTATTTGTCCTTTTGTTTAGCGCTCACTTCCAAATACATTTTGGCATCGACTTTTCAGATGGATGCCCTTCCTGACTCCAACTTCTCCGATTTATCCGAGCTTGGGACCAGCACAGACTTGGGCTAGCTTGCCCCCTAAGGGATGAGGTTCCAAGCTTTTATGACACTGGTAGGTCAGAAATAACCAAGAATTGAAAGCTGATGCAACATCAGTGTCACTGTTTACAGTCAGGATAGTTTCACATCACCATAAACTGAGAGGCTGTTACTGCTCCAACACAAAGACCTTCAAGCTTTGCTGGAGTTTGCAAAGTTTTCTGAAGGAAAGTTTAATGGTGGGATAAGAAACGATTGTGCTCTTGGCCACAATAACCAGTACAAACTGTCAGGTGTGGTGGTAACGTCATACTGCTGGGCTTTTTTTGCTAGAGCAGCTACAGTATATTGTTCAACATTAATGTGAATAGAACAATAAAGAGCTACATTGGAAACCATCAGTTAGAAAACACTGTTGTAATTTGACACCCGGCAGGCTTACATTGAAGTGTTGGGATGGCCATCCTGGTTTCCTGACCCCCAAAAATGCAAACTGTACTTAAAAGTAAGGCTACTGAAAGAAAAACAACAAACTACAGAAACTGTAACAATGTGAGTACGGAAAACATACGGTACTTTTTAATAGCTTGTATGTAGCTTGTATACACATCCCCCATGATGACAATTTATAGAGCTTGCCTAAACATGCAAATAAACTAATTACAACTAATTTAGGAGCAATATTTCTCTTTATACGCCTCATGAATTAAGATATTTCAGGTTCAGACACAAAAATGTTTTCCTGCACTTTCGGCTAACTGCGTCAAGGTCTGATGTGTGGACATAGCACATTAATGATTGAATTGAAGGCCATGAATGATGCCAGATCCTCAAGTAAACACTGTTTTAAGAACTGTAATTTTATTTCAGATTACTCTTGCTTTGGTTCTGAAATGGAGATCAGCTCAGGGCAGGTAGTGGGATACAGGGCTATTAACCATCCAAAATCATGAAAAATCACATACTGTTTGCCTTATCACCTTTAATTTGTATTCAAAATAAATAATTAAATAAATAAAAATGCTAAAATAACTATATTACATAATTGCCTGCCTTTTTGGTTTTAACGTGTTTAACTTTATTCACTCCCAGACATTTTTACTGAAGCAATTCCCTTCGCTCCCGGCTGTTTTACTAGATTTTGACTGATTTTGCAAAGCCCACAGAATATTCTGTTCTATTGCTATAAAAACATGTAACCTACCAAAAGAAAGATTAGAGTCTCTTTTTTCATTAGGAAAAAACATATATTTCTGTTTCTTTTTTGCAGCAATTAGCATTAGAATATAGCTTATTTTCATCATTATTCACAAATCTGTTTAGAACACTGGAAAAAAGGCCTTTTTGCAATGTGGCCCTGGTTGATCTCTTATACACTGCTGCCACCTACTGGCCGTTTTTGTAATAACTACCATTGCTTTAAGCTTTCTCTTCAGATCGAAGGCTGCATCAAAGCCTTCAGTATGCTCTAGCATAAAAAAAACACGGTCATATTTAAAATAAAACACATTTATACGTTTTTGGGAGCAAATGAGTTAATGAAGCCGGAAAACGAAGAAACCGCATCAGACCCTAGATTTAGTGTCGGCTGGCCCACTCCCTATTGGTTATGTAGAGAGAGAGAAAGAGGGAGAGGGAAAAAGAGGGAGGGAGAGAGAGAGAGAGAGAGAGAGAGAGAGAGAGAGAGAGAGAGAGAGAGAGAGAGAGAGAGAGAGAGAGAGAGACCAAAGAAAAGTTGTTCAAAATCCTTCTTGAGCCCAGCGGTTTCCCCTTTAGTGGTTCTTACCAAAGCTGCCCATTCCAAAATAGAAGACAATTTAAATCAATTAAGGTGACACTCATTTCATTCCGTGCACTAATCTGTTGCAACAAGTGCTTCCTCCTCAAGCCAAAAACACTAGTTGACGTCACACTCTAAATGTCATCGTGGAGTAGGAAATTTGGCAAGTGGATTAGTCGACTCGACTCGTGTTTACAAACCCTAGTGTTGTATTATTACTTTTTAGTAGGTATTTTTTATTGTTCAAATTATGTGAATAAAAACAAAATATTCCAAATGAATGTCTGCAACAAGTTATCGACGCTCATAAAGTTGCACCTGCATTGATTTGATGATACATAAAGAAATAATATCTATCACTAACCACACAACAATTCCAAATCGACTCACACAGTTTGCACTTGGGGGTACAGGCCTTAACGTCTTCAATCATTGCCAAAGCTATTTTGCATGACTACAATGATATGTTGATGTAAAACTGCCAATTTTGTATTATAATTACAGCTCGCTTCCTCAGATGCAGAGAAGGCGAGAATGGAGCCTTGTGGAATAATTGGGAAGGCAAATGAGAGGGAAACTATGAACAGGACACATTAAAAAGAATTCCCGTGCTGAGAATGCTGGGTTACCTGGAATGCTGGAAGGCTCCTGAACAGGTGATTAGGCAGGTGTAGGTATCATTAAAACGCTATTACCACGGTACCCGACCCCACACGCACACACACCCAGTATATAGGCAGTGAATGTGTGTTGAGTATCTAATGACTCATTTAGGACCCCTACCTCTGGGATTGTGACAGTAAGGACCGTCTTGCGGTTGGCTCACTAAGTGCCTGTTTATTAATTAAACACTGCCAATGCTCAAGGGACAGCAGTCCTGCAACTCAACTTGTCAGGTTTCACCCAGGCAAAATGCAGAGTAGCCCAACGCCGGAACACACATACTGTAAATTACTCCAATTTAAGAATTGCCACAAATGATGATGTGGTAAAAAGTAGAATTAATGGAGTGATAGTTTTAATGCCAATAATCAGTCTGCAATCAAGATCATCTTTGCTAACCCTATAATAGGCTCCCACTTGTTTTTATGTAATCATGAATTAAGCTTAAACTTGGTTAATGATAAAAATCTATTTCTGTTATATAAAAATAACTTTATATTTTTCTGCTGCTTTCGGAGGTTATGTTTACTTTATTGTCCACTATATATAGAGGTCTTGGGATTCGCCTTTGATTGAACTTCTTTATATGGCTTAGTTTAATGCTCTCATAATGCTTTTCTATTACAACTTTGGCTGAGATGACTCAGAATTCCATTTGCCGTAATGCTCAGTTATTGCCTTTGTCGTGGTGGTTGTCTAGTGGAACTGTAATAGATTTGTGTCTGCTGCTCACACATCCCAATTTAAGTGAAGGGAAGTTCCTCAGTTCTTGTGAAATCTATGGTAGTGAGAGGTAAACCCAGACACATTTTACAGTAATTGCTTCAGCCTTCAGCTCAGGAAAAATAACACATTCAGGAACAATTCAATGGCCGTTTTTTCCACTGCACAGTACTGACTTGTCTTGGTTCAGCTCAACTGTACATTTAGAGCAGATATACATTTTGCAATTAATTTTCAATTGATTATGATTAAAAATGCAATAATTGACAGCCCCAATATTAATAAACAGAAATAATTCAAAATAAATGTATTGTATTACCAAAATCAGTTATTTTTGAAGTTCCATAATTTCTTAGGAATATAAAGCAGTTATCACTAAATTTAATTGGGCAAATCTGCCAATACAATACAACTGTTAAAGGAGACATACAGTATTACACATGTATTTATATTATTATTATTTTTTTACATTTAAACAGTTAACTCATTCACTGCCAGCCCAGTATGAATGGATGTTTGACGTCTGTAGCTGTCAATGACAGTGAATGTTGCTTTTCAGAAAGAAAGCCCGGTCAGGCTGTTTAAGGGATGGATTGGACACTGAGCATTTCTGGAGTTTCCTACAGTTACACTACACTATAAAAAACACCGCCATAATTCAAAAATTAAATATAAAAAATCACTTAGGACCGCCCCCTCATTTGAATAACATTTCATGCTGACAGCGTCTGCAGCCTGAAATAAATAAATAGAAGAGCAGAGCGTTTTTATTTATTGATTGACATTTAATTCTATTTATATATTTATTTTTATATTTAAATTATTTATTTTAAATTGTTGTTTTTAAATTCCATTTCCATTTATTTTTTATATTTCATTTTTTAATTATATTTTTAAACCGTATTTATTTATTTATTTATTCATGGTATTTTTGGTCCTCCATTTTGATATGTGGGTAGTTAATCCAGAGAAGCAACTAATTGTACACAAGCAATTAAAAATATATTTTTTTATGTGTCCAATTCATCCGTCCGTCCGTCCGTCCGTCCATCCATCCATCCATCCATCCATCCATCCATCAGTTTGATGAAAACAAAGTATTTTTTAAAATGTATAAATTTGGTGCTCTGCATCAAAGACTTTTTATTTTTTAACAGTGTTTTCTTGAAGAAAAGTGGTCTATTGTTTAGTGGCAAAATGCCTCCCAGCACATATTTTACCGGTAATTTGAATCCTTCCGTTCCCTAAGTGTTTGTGATCCTGTATTCAACAGGACTGTCTGTCTCTTTTTATTCTCCTTTACCATTCTACCGTTCCTTTCGCCCAGTCTGATGCCATCATTGGTTAATTGTGGTGCTGTGTTCAGTGCCTGAGAGAATCCACTAAGTGACTGGAGACTGCTGGGAGAAAATATAGAGTCCCAGCACTGCTCACGAATACACAAATCCAAACACACACAGACACTCACTCCAGCACCCCTAGCTGGTGCTGTCACCCTGTATACACCTAATGAGGATAAACTCCCTTTTAACCTCGCTGAAGAATCCCATTAATTGTGTCTCTACTGACGGGCCCTTCTCCTAACATCAAGAGCTCTGAGGCCTGGGAAGTGCTGGTGAAACCCACAAGAGCAGATGTTTCAGTCCATTTGTGTAACAGGAAGGTGGGTGTGGGACTAAGAGACACATAACTCCGACCTCCTATTAAATATTCATACTCATGCTGGGTTTGGTTGGTACAATAATATGCGTGTTTGAGTTATATGGATGCAGAAAACAGCGGTAAAGACTTGCTTACTATATTCAGGCAGCCCCATAAAGGCCCTGAGCACGCACATATATGCATTAATACCACACACTGAGTGACGTGGCCGAAAGTGATTGAACTGTGTGTGGTGTTCGGCTGCTGTTTTTTCTGTCGGGCAACAATTTTGCAAAATTTAAATCATCCATAAATGGCTTTGAAACATCACAGATGAACCACCCAATCAAAAATGCCCTGTCGTGTCACATGAGCTTTGATACCTAACATCCATTGATGACTTCTAGAAAAGAAAGGGCAAAAACTGTCCAAGTTGGCGAGACACAATATGGCATATTTAATTCATTCACTACCAGCCATTTTCACTGAAGCAACCCCCTTCACTGTTGTACTGTATTTTGAATGATTTTGCAAAGCCCACAGAATATTGACTTCTATTGCTATAAAAATATGGAATTTACCAAAAGAAAGATTAGAGTCTATTTGTATCTGTTTCCGTATTGCAGCAATTAGCATTAGAATACAGCTAATTGTCATCATTATTCACAAATCTGTTTAAAAAAGTGGGGAAAATAGCTCTTTTGCAACATGGCCCTGGTTGATCTCTTATATTCTGCTGCCGTCTGCTGGCCGTTTTTGTAATAACTAGCATTGCCATTGCCATTCTCTAGCACAACCCAAAATAAACAAATATATAAATATGTCTTTGGGAGCATGGTAATATTTGAACTAGAATGTATTTATATTTATTTATTTTTGGGAGCAAATGAGTTAATGTCAAATGATTCATATTGCCAAAAGATCTGAAAAATACATCCAACAGTACAATCTGTCCTCTCTACAGTAAGTCTTCACAAAATGTTTCTTTTGCATGTGTAAAGACAAGTGGAGCATACAATAGGCTAGCTACCTACCACTCTGACTTTCAGAGGACCACTTAAGGACAGACATGCGAGATAAAACATTAATAAACCTAGCCTAATTTGGGTTAAGGGGCATGCAAAGGTAAGGATATGAATTATTTAGTTTTATGACGTAAGGCTTGCAAACTAGTTCAAGGGACGTATGTTGGCTTTTTTGTTTCACTTTTGAGCTTTGTCTTCATTGACACAGACCACCATGTTGAATGGTACAATCAATCCAACCCATAAATGCAAAATAAGAACAGTAACAAGCAGCTAAAAAAGATCACATTCAGAACTCACAGATTAGGCCACACCCCCTTAAAGGTATAGACCATTTGCACCGACGCCACGTGATCACGGGACTGCCCTATGACGGATGGCGGAAGGAAACGATTGTTGAATGGAAGTGGACGTGACCCGAAGCGACTTAGTGACTTAGCGACTGTTATTTTACAAATTAAAAGTTATTATTGCCCTTCGAGCCACTACTTCAACCGAAGTTTGTCTGTCAGTCAAAGTGGCACATTTAGTCGGGACTCATAGACCGCGATATTTACTTTAGTTGGAGATCGCTAGTTTGAAAACAGCCCCTTACCTTCTGTTGCCTGCTGTTTTTACCAAGTTAATGAAATCGCCGACATTGCCGGAATTCACAGCGCACGACCTATATCATTAGGTAGTCAATGCTGTCTCTTCTCCTTAAATCGGGGCTGATTCAAAAGCTTGTCGCTGGCTGAGTCTCTGGGACGAGATGCTACGCTCACACCGGGGGACAATATATCTCGTAATGCAAAGGTAAAACTTGTTTATTATGCTAACTGTCTTATTTTTACATAGTCCGTTCTATATTGAAACGCTGTGATGATGTTATGTTACTATGTTTACTAGCTATGCAATAATTTCATGAATATGACTCCAGAGAGGAAAAAATCCAAGCACAAAGACAAAATCCCCCATTATTAAACAGTCAAATGCACTTAATAGTTTTGAAGAAGGTACATTTTAAAACTAAGCTGTGTGTTCGTGCAGTTGGAGTGGATGCTAGCTATCTGGCTCGATAATGTGATTTGAAAAACGCAATTTGACACCTCTAGTACAATCTTTGTTAGAGTGTACGTTTACTAGTAAAATGTATGAACATTTATCTACTAATTACAACATTTATCTACTAACCTCGCAAAAAATGATCGCTGCAAATCCGTGAATATTTTGTGGGCTGCCGGTCCTTTCTGTTGATTGCTGCTATCAATCGACGTATTTTGTCTTCATTAGTAGGTATGCGATAAAAAGCAACATTTGGTTTACTCCTTTGTCTGTCTGTACAACCGACTGCACAGCAAGATATGACTATTTTATAAGATAATCGATTAGATAAAGGACTTTACGCTGTACGAGATTCAATGGTTACAATACAGGCAAGTGGCTCTTTTGCCGTCCAGCGTCCCGTAGGGGGCGTTCCCAAGAGGGCTGTGACGTCACGTGCAAAAGGTCAATACAACTTAGGCACACGCAGTTGTTGTTGTGACTACCGGCTTGTCCGAACGTACGGTGAATACGTTTTACAAAACCAGTGTATATTTTTTTCTCGAGTTTGTTTATGTTTGAGAGACAATGCAGTCCTATTATTATTATTTTATTGATTAAACATGCAGTAAGAAATGTGTGTTTTTTGGGGCTGATATTAAAAAAAAGTTGAATAATCAATATCAAATAATTTCTCTTTTTAAAGCCTGATATTGATTAATAAATAAAACAATTATTTTTAAAATATTAATTTTTCCTATAAATTCTTAAGAAAATATGGCTTTACTGTTTTCTTGAAATTTACTGTTCACATGAATTGACAAGTTTTTACTTACATTTATAAAATACCTGATTTATTGCACTTTTAGACAATTCGGAATCTTTTTTATATTTACAATTATTGAATTCGAATTTTGAAAATATTTTCATCTCATCCGTACTGAACATGTTAAAATGCAATTTGGAATTTGATATTTGTGGAGTTTTTATCATGTCCTTGACATTTAAGAAGAACTGATGTTCCATAATTAATCAATATCGAATTGAAGTGTATCGAATCAATCAGGAAAAATTGACTGAACACTTGTGAATCGAAATCAAATCAATTGAGGAAATTTGAATTGATACGCAGCCCTAGTTTTTTGGGGACTGGAAGATTAATGACATTTCAATTCATTTCAAACAGAAATATTGATTTGATAGATGAGTCAAATGCGTTGCAAGCTTAGTCACCCAACAAAAGTAAACCACGACACAAATAATACAAAGGATTACAAACTCTAATCCAGTGCTTCTCAATTAATGCAATAAAGTCCAGAAATATCAAGCATCCATGATAGCCTTGCTTACCCCAAACATTTGCCGCAGGTCAGGATCCCGAAAACGGAAAGGTATGTTGGAGACGTGTAATCTTTTGGGCTGCTGTTTCTCTGATGAGTCGCTTGGCTGCAGGTGAAGATGCTGGGAACCCTCCGTCTGTGCAACGTCATCTACCTGCTGCGAAGAAGCACAGAGAATGCCAAAGGTCAATTACTGTTGGGAATAAACTGAATGTGCAAAACGCCTAGTACTAAATCTATCTTATTTTTCTGGCATATCATGCACTGGTGCAATTATTCCAGTAATATACTGCAAACAGCCTGTATTTGTCTGAAGATTTTTGCGCCATCAGAGACCATTTCACAAAGCAAGGCACATAATTGAGAACATGCAATGCATTCAGTCCGCCTGGCAGCTGCTGTGAATTACTGTGTTGTGGTGACAAAGAGATACCATGTTTTTTTTCCCCACCGAAACATAAGATCCTGACTACATAGTTTATTTTACGGTGGCTGTGGGTTTGTTTAATATTGCCACAACCATTCCACTGTCGCCGAGTGGTTGTTGCATGTCGGTGTGTTGATGTCCTAAGCTTGAGGTAAATTACATCCATCCTCAGTGAGACTTAAGGCCTAGATACACCAATCCGACGTCGGGAGTCGGACAGCGTTGGGCCGGCGGCATGCACCGTCTGATCAGTGTATAAATTACTGTCGTAAAGTACACGTTTCCAGCAAATATGACACGTTTAATCGGCGTCGGGGCATTAGATCACTGTTATTGTGATTGTGTTAGGTAGCGAATCAGCGCACGGGCCAAGAACAGGGTTTGCCGACAAAGGTATGAAAGCCAAGCTATGGCATGACATGGGGACCCGACTGGATATAGAAGGTAGGATTTACTTTTATAAAGGATACTGTGCAAAATGCCGGAGGGTTTCATTCACTTGGGAGGACATCGTGAGAGAAAAAGTACGTTTGTTGTTTACGTTTTTATATCCCGCCCTTGTAAAGAGGTTTCCGGTTGCCTTTAGGAATAATGACTACCGCCTTCGGTGGTATGGAGGGGAATTACTTCTTGCGCATGTGTTTGAAGGTACGTAATAGTCGGGGTCGGTGCGGTGTGTATTTACGTCATTATTCTACGCGACGTGCCAACGTCTGGGCTGACGCCACAGGGGGTAGGCGTCGGTCACATTTGGCCGACGTCTGATTGGTGTATCTAGACCTTTACAGGAAACACATTCATCCATTCAGTTCAGTGCATGAGATCGAGATCATTGAATCCAGTTGATTGGAAGGAGTGACTTTATGGTATGATGAGAGAAAGTGAGACAGAGGGATAACTAGTTTGGCCAAACACTAGAAGGAAGTAGGAACCCATACCTCAGTTGAGAGGGAGAGGGATAAGCTCATTGAAGCAAACTAGAACATGGCCGCTCATTGTCTTCAAGATTCCTGGGCCATACGTCTAACCTCACCTTTCACCTCTAACAACTTTTGATATTGCCTTTCATTTTTAAAATCTTAGATATCGGTGATCGTGAGCAAATGCAATTGTTTTCAATCTATACTTGACACCTGTTTGTTTTTAAACCATGAAACCCTGGGACGCAAATAAATGGTTCCATTTGGGTAAATTTACCTCATCATGTGTTTTTCGCAAGGTTCCATTTTGGGCATTATTATTGTTTTCTTTGCACTTTCTCCTCATGTGTGCTGTTATTAAAAAAATATGGCTTCCGTAGCTGTGGTGGCTTCTGTAGTGCCCCTTCACATTAGACTCCCCCTAAATTGCCAGTTTTAATATTTTATCTCCAAACCCACTAGTTCTCCTCACTGTTCCTCAGCCATTTATGGGTTATCAATTATCTGCTTATTTCTTACTCTCTTATTTGTTTTATCGGTTTTAAATTATGGTTAATAATTTTACTATCAGTAACGTTTCGTTGAATTTTACGAAAGGTACACCACTTAAGTCTTTTGATCGACTGCTTTTTAAGGTGCCTTATAAATGCATTCGCGTTTCTCAGCAACTCATATTTAATTAAGATTGTCTTTCAACAAGAGGAACAAACATTATAGTTGATGGGTAAGATGGATGGAATATTTTTTTATGTCAAAATATACAATAGGGATTAGAATTATTGATGTGTATTATGTAACTAGTGATGAGAAAATAAAGCTTCATGAAGCACAATTTTTTTCACTCCTCTTGATTTTGCTCTTGGTGGGTACATGATGGTTAGGTGGATTCATACACAATAATGTCATACGAGTGTTCTCCAGAGAACAGCAGAGGACAGCTGGAGTGATATTTTAAACACAAATATTACTTCTGTCACTTTCACTTTTCTCTTATGTGACACTGTCACACTCATTTCAAAACTAAGAGGGGAAAAAAGTTTTTCCACTCATACGGTGGTTTATCCTTTGTTGCTTTTTCCTCTTTGCTCGTTACAAAATGTTTGCTGTGAGGAAGCAACAAAATCCAACCAACATAAGAATGAGGGGAAAAGGAAGAGCGAAAGAATAAGGGTGAAACCCTGAGATGGAGAGATGATGTCAGCTTATCCGGCCTCCAATCAATGAGAGAAGTGCTGAAGGTAGCAGCATTTGTAGCAAGAGCCAGCGAGATCGGGAAGAGAGAACTATAGAGTGGGAGACAGAAAAAGCTAAAAGTGAAGAGAGAGAATTAGCGCACGATGATTGGCTGTGGAGGAAGTATTCAGAGATGCAAGACATGGCGTAAGTGCTGACTGAAGAGAGAATGGTAAAAATGGAAAGAAAGGGAAGTGAGGATAATGGTTACATCACTTTCACACATACACAAGTGCACACAGATAGAGACACAAAAGCTGAATAGGTAAGGAGCTTTAATGCTGCAATAATCAGTTGTGTGGGTCTTGGATGACTGCCGACTTTGTGGGCACATTTCAGACAGTTTCAGACATTTAACACAGTTTAGTGAAGACAGTGAGTTCAATTGTGGACAAGAGTCTTATCCTTAATAAAGTGTGTATTGTCCAGAAGAATGACAGAAAAAATGAAAAAAATAAATACAGCGGAACCTCGGCGTTTGAACGTCTCGGAACTCGTACAATTCGGACTTCAACCAAAAAATCAGAGTAAAAAATGCCTCGCCGTTTGAACTCATTTTCGGAGTTCGAACACCCAAGCAAAGCAAGCTAAGCCGAACATACCTTGAAAACGGGTAAACGAGAGAAGCCAAGCGATGCCGAGCGAAGCCGAGCGAAGCCGAGCGAAGTCGAGCGAAGCCGAGTAATGCCGAATGCTCACGTTGCGGTAGTTGAGACGACGCACTGCTCATTTCCAGTCAGATCGTGAATACTCCCGGAGGTGCTCCATACTCGCAAGTGCATTTTGATTTTTCCACAACAATTTTTTTCGCCATAGGCCCAAAGAAAGACAACAGTGCCAGTGGCAGCAAAGAAAAACGTACAGTGCTATGAACCACAGTGGAATTAGGAAGTAGATTATCGCGCAGTTGTCACTACTGTCACTACTTCTGTAAATACTGACACGAGAACCCCCCTTAGCTGTTCAACAACGTGCCTGACGTTAAACAACGCACGCAAGGACCGCTTAGTAGTCTAACGATATGCCCAATGTAAAATACACAAACTCAGCACTGAACTAAAGCTAGCATTAACATAGCATTTATCATCCACTGATGCCATCACACCACAACAGGTAAGGTAAGGTATTTTTTATTGTTTAAATACTGTACTGTACTGTAATGTAAAAAATATAAATATAAATTAAAATAGGAATTTTCTGTTTTTGGAGCTTGGGAACGGATTAATTGCATTTACATTATTTCCTATGGGAATTTTTTTTTCAGAGGTTGAACAATTCGGACTTTGAACACTTCGCAGGAACGAAATATGTTCAAACTCCGAGGTACCACTGTATAAAGAAATAAATGTATTAAAAAATAGAAAATAGAAATAGAAAGAAACATTGAAAGAACATTTTCAAAGAAAAAAGCAATACTTATAATAAATGTACTTTTTACAAACCCAGAAAATATTCAGAAAATTGCTGATGAACATTCATTATATGTTTCCCATGAAGAAGGGAGGGAAACAGAAAACAAAAATCCAAGAAATACTACAAAAAATCCAAAATGTGCAATGTTATTATTTAAAAAAAATATATGTGAATATGTTAATCCGAGGATGTCAAACTGCAAATATTTAGGGGGGGTTTAAATGTAGTTTTTAAAGTTGTAATATTACCAATCACCACTAGATGGCAGTCATGGCTTAGTTGTGCATACACACACAGTCTTATATTGCCCTATACTACAACATGAGTAGCTCTTATAATTTTTTTGTGGATTTGGAATGATATGCAGGAAAAACATAGGTTTTTCATAGTTCTACTGATTGTCACACCCATCCAAGTGGGGTGAAATTCATTCTCCGCATTTGAACCATCCACTGAGGGAGTGGTGAGCATCAGCAGGGGCTTGCTCTCATAGATCAATTGGTGATCTAACACCCCAATTCCAACCCATAATGCTAAGTGGCAAGAAAGGAGGCAAATGGGTCCCATTTTTATAGTCACGGCCAGGGATTGACCTCCCAGTCTCAGGGCGGACACTCTACCACTAGGCAACTAAGCTGATATCTGAATAATATTTTAAACAATTTAGTAAGTTGATTTCTGTGGGGAAAAGTGGCATAAAATGAGTTATTGCAATTAATGTTGCTTTTTTGTTCAATAGGTTATGTGCTGTCCTTGAATGGCCATTTTTTTTATGCATGAGAGCCCCTTGCAATGCTAAAATAAAAATAATATATTTATTCAGTTGTTTGCTTCAAACCTTTTGTTGTTGGGTTAGGATTGTGGATCTTTTATACATTGCGAAATGTGTTCTCAAAAATAAAATATTAAGAACACATGGTTCGCACATATGCTCATATTTTCTCCATATCTAAAATAGCATAAAATTGTGGCCCCCTCCAGCATTTAATATATATATATATATATATAAATGTCAGTTATTCAGTTGTTAGCTTCAGGTGATGGAACATTTTTCAATTACACTTAATCAAATAAAACAGTTGAAGAATGTAGCTTGACCAGGGTAAAAAAAACTAAAATACAAGACATTTCTACCTGTTGTCACATCCTTTTTTATATACTTAGGACACTTTTTGTTTATTGAAGGGTGCTTAGCGTAAAAACGGACACATCTTTATTTTGTCCAGTTCACCGTGTTTGGGAATTTGGCAGACTGTGCTGCACCTCACCGTGTGTTCCGGCGGACCAAAGGTGTTTCCTACACATTTTCTATTAGACTAGACTTTAGGCCATATGAAACCAGGTCTAAGTTGTGGCGCGGGAAGTGTAATGCAATCTTAGTGGATTTGATGCAGGCGCATGCAGACAGATTCCACACTCCAGTGACGTGTGGTGGATGTCATCGTATATCATTCATAAATATGACATCAGTGAGCATGGACCCTCTCTATCATTGTAGAAATCCATTACATTGAATGTATTATTATTATTACCATCTTTAATACATTTTTAAAAGAGGAATGTTTGTGTTTAAAAAAATCATTGTGGCACAAATCCCTACTTTGAAAACTGTTTCTTGTCGATCCCTATTCAAACGGAATTCTCCATATAGACTGTGTATGTGTGCGTGTGTGAGCTTGTGTGTTAGCTGATGAAGCCTAGTGGCATTTTTCAATAAGCTAATCATGTTTTAAGCTTAACTCTGCTCTGCCACTGTCGTAGAGCTAAAACTTATCTGTCTTCTCTTGTTGCTCTTTGGTTGTGTTGAATTGTCTCCCCATTCCATACTGTGTGAGCAGCCAGGGAGGATGAGGCAATAATTACATTAACATTATCATACACAAGCAGACCAAACTTCCTTGGCTGTCACCGGGGAAACGGTGCCGCTGAGTTGAATATTGTGCTTATGTGTGTATGTGTGTGTGTATGGTGGTGGGGTGGATACATTAAGACACAAGCCAAGCTTTTCGATGAATTCCACACGGTCATATGCATGCACACACGTAATCCCCCAACGGATCTCAAACAACCCTAAACAACTCTACCTGCCTATAAAGCCAATTACATCCCAGCTGTGTATTTACAGTGTTTCCAATGAGCAGGTGAGAGCGGATGCGAGCTCAGCAGGATATCAGTGAACTACAGTGGCAGGTAATGATCACACGGCAACTCAGCACAATAGTGCAAAAACAAAGAAAGAGAGTGTTTAACGTTAAATGCCCTGGCGGTCACACAGTTCTAAAGATTTCTTTTGGGAAAATATGCCACTCATACATTCCCAGCATGCACTACGGTCAATAGCTCTGACAGTTGTCAGTCACTTGAGATGAGTGGTGGTGCAGAATGGACATGCTTAGCCATGGATGTGCGTCTTTGCAAGTCTGTGTTTATATTAGGCGTGTCAGGCGATTGCAATTTTTAATCCTAATTAATCGCATGACTTCAATAGTTAACTCACGATTAATCACAAATTTTATACTTTTTTATACTCTTGTTAACATAAAAGTGGGGGGAAATGTTAAACTAATAGATATATGGCTGCATCTTTTAGTCATTGATACAGTCATTTCATAATTCATAAAACTGAGTAAAAAGTAAAAAGATGTAGTGTACTGTAAAAACGAGTGTAATATTGATTTGTGTTGAGGTCGTTTTTCTGCCACTAGATGGCATAATTGCATTTGTAAGACATTGGTGGCAGCTCAGTGCATTTTTCTTTTCTGTTTAATCTTTAACATGAAGTAAATTGTGAAATTCTGCACATTTTTAAAATTGTAAAATACAACTTGACCCCAGTCTCCACAAATATTATGCATTATTATTAAAGTTATCACTGCTAAATTGTGGACATGTCTGCTGCATTGCGACTGGAATTCCCCCAGTACAGACTTTGCAAGTAAGGGGTGGGTCATTAATCGCGCATTAAAATAATTAGTGGTGTTAAAGGAACTTTTAATTAACTCAAAATTAACGCACTCATTTTTGACACCCCTAGTACCTCTATATATATATATATAACCACATGTTGTTTTTACTTAATACAGTTCTAAAAAAGCTGGAAATAAGATGAAATACAATCTATTTCTTGGGCATATCTTCTGCGCGTCATTTACTTTCTTACTTCATGCATTATCCCAGATTTTGGAGGATCCCTCAGGATAGGGTACTTTCGACTTTTTAAGTTCTATGTTTTAAGTTGTGTGAAGCTGGCTTTCAGAGAGACTTCAGAAAGTCAGTCCTAGAGTCAACAAGAAAGGCTTCGTTGACTCCCTGCAGGCTTCGCAGTGTACCACCCACCACTACAAAAGCATTTGAGCTCAACTCGCCGTATCAATTATCTTAAAACCCGACTGGCTTCAAAGGTGAGCAGCACGCCGCACATGAATGAAATCTTTTGATTGTAAAAATTGCATTCAAATCAAGCAATAGTCTACCTTGTAACTGTGGTGAGGAGAACATTCTCTCCACACAGCTTCCCCTGAGAAACCATCTTTTAGCAAGCAAAACTGAAAGAAAAACAAACCATTTAGGTCAAGGATTGCTTGCTGACATTGCACATATCACAAGAAGTACATTTAAAAAAAAAAAAAGCTGACTTAGAGCAAACATTTAAAGCACTCAAAGTCACAAATAGCTCCAACAGTGTATCTCAGTTTGCAAGGACTTCCAGGATACAAGTGTCGGACTGACCAATTAGTATTCTTTGAGGAAAGCGAGCTGAAAGCTACAGGTGTGCTTTGGATGTGCCGAAAGCAACGCTGCAGTCCTGTAAACAACTGCAGTCTCATAAGACGTTGGTGTGCGTAGCCTACTGCCAAAGTTTGCTGTTCTATAGAAACCGGACAACATCATTTATTTAAAAAAAAAGAACATAGAGAGAATGTAAAGGCTCATCTTGATGGAACGGATGTTTTCACTCAAGACTTCAGCTGGAGATATTATACTTTACTTGCTGATCCTGACCTCCTGCAAGTGTGAGTGCCTGCACTTTTCCGAACAGTTTGTATCAGCTCTTTCCCAACTTAACTTTCCTTGCGCTATTTTGGACTACAAAGTGGATATTGGCACTCAAGCCAATTGTTCAGGAAGTGGTCGTTTGTAAATCAAACATTTGACTTTATTGCTATATAGAGAAATTCACTCATAGCATTTTAGGACTATAAACACATCATAGCCAGCAGTGGGCACAAAAAGATCTGATAGTATAAATCACCGGCCATCCATTTTCTATACCACGTGTCCATTCAGTATCGTGGGTGAGCTGGTGTCTTTCCGAACTGACTTTTGGCTGAGAGTTTTCAATGACTTCATTTCAGGAGAAGCTTTCTAATTTTGTGTAGCATTTTTTTCATTTTGAAACAAGGCTTTACAATAACAACATGATACTGTAATATAACCAATGAACAATTGGTTTTTCTTTTTCATATAATCAAGAGTTTTGGACTGCATATTCTTGTCTAAAAGCAAAAATAAATTAATTTAAATGGTAAAAAAAAAGATAACATCGAGTGCAATAGAATTTGAGAACATTTAATGTGCAGACCTCAAAAGTCAAAATCAAAACTCAAGATCATTGTGAAAACAAATAAATGATTAGATGTGGGCATTCCGTCAGTATTGATGGAAGGTCCAAAGTCAATGATGGACGCCTGTTTTGACAAATTACAGCAAACTTTGAAAAATTGATAGACTAAGCATTGTCAAAAGTGGATTTTCGTCCGTCAAAGTAATGAACAATCTGTCAATTTAATTGTCTTTCTGTTAATGAAGGAATACCCATTTTGCTGATGAACGGCTGAAACATTGACAGATGCCTGCTTTGAATGATGGAAAAATTGACAGATGGCTTTTTGGCTGAGGAACGATGAATGACGGATTGGCAATTACAATGCCCTGACTGTTGATGACTGACGAATGACGGACACTCAAAATTCATTTATGCGCCCACCTCTGCAAATGATATTACTGATATGATAAATATTTTATACTACGTGTACATTATTCATTCGTTCATTTATTTTCCAAGCCATTTATTATATATCACTGCCGTTGGGTCGAAACCTTGTACCGACAAAAGAGTCACTTTTTTGTCATGTTTGTGTAACCATTAAAATTACATCATCAAAGAGAGCAAGCCATTTCAACACTTTAGATTGATCAATACTTTGTAAAAATAACAATATGGACTAAACAACAGAATGGATTTTTTTTTTTTAAATATGACATTTTTCAAATAGTGACTTAATGAGCTTTTGGATCAATGCCAGCAATATCTATTTTTAAGCTTATAAAGCCATTCCTGGCTCATGTACGGCGTAGCGTTGATAAATTATTTCTGTTTCAGTTCTATTTAGCAATTTGACTTTCTCTCTGGAGTTCAAACACTTATAACTTTGCCTGCTATTTTGTTGTTCAAGAAAATTCTTCCCTTTAACGTCGTTCCAGACAGATGTCTCTGAAAAGTAGACTCGATCACCCCAAGCACTTAATTTTAGTGTTAAATGCGCTAGCCGAGTCAGTTTTAGGTTAGCTTAGCAATTAGCATGGCTTCTCCATTTTTCCTTGTCATCTCTTGGAGAGAACGATGTGTAGCTTATTTGCCGCCATGGAGTTGCTGATTAGTGGCTCAGAAGCAAGTCCGCGACATGACAGCCAGCAAATTTTGTTGCTAACTTACTGTGAGTGACGGAAGTAGCACCGAGTTTGCATCAACGATCGACCGGTAGGTGACATAAAAGCGTTTTGGCAACTTTAACATGCGTGCGTCCAGCCCAGTGAAGCTTTGTGGGAAAGTCTCCATAGTTTAAAAAAAATCTGTTTTGCTATTCAGTGTGTTTTTAGGAGGCGCAAAATAAAAAATGTTGACCCGCAAACTGTGATGTGCAACCGCTCATTTCAAGCCTTGCACCTTGGACTGTCACACATATCACAGGGCACAAACAGACAAACAACCATTCACACCTAAGGACAATTTAGAGTCTCCAACCTAGCATGCTTTTTTTGAATTAAGAAGGAAGCTGGAGTACTGTGAGAAATCCCATGCAAGCATGAGTCCAAAATAAAAACTCAACACAGGATGGACGGAGCCTAGATTCAAATCCCAAATCTGAAAACGGTGAGGCAGACATGCTAGCCACTAACCCACAGTGCTGCCATTCAACGAAACCTCTCATCTGTTGCTTCAGAGTATTTTGTTTTCAAATTCTGGTCTATCACTATTTTTATCGATCTTGAAACTGTACTGTATATCTGACACAAAGATGTCAATCAGAGACTTCTGTTATCTTAATAAAATGATTAATGCTACTAACATCTATTGAATGTCAATTTTCCAAATGTAAGAATCATCTGTGTGAGGGTTTGCATTGTTGACTCACCGTTACTGTGTTGGCTGTGAGTGCAGGAACGTTGCTGTCATTCACGGGCTGTTCACTCTGCGTGTGTGTCGGCGTGTACAGCGTCAGGGCGTGTTCGGCAACCGTGTTTGGTCCTGTGAAGTCAGTTGGGGGGTGAGTGTGGGGTGTGGCATACTCAGCGGGCATCCCATTCTGTGGTGGAGGAGGGTACTGGGCCGGAGGAAAGGGTTGAGCCATTGCTTCAGGGGGAGCTGGGGCCTCTTGATTACCCTGCAAAAGAAAGGAGGATGGAAATTAAGAACAAAAGGAATGTATTTATTTGCACAGTTCAGTGGTTTACATTGTTCAAAGGACTGTGGTACCTCAAATTTCGAATATCCAAATGTTTGTACAGTTAGAATTCTACAAAAGGGTTCTGTAAAGTGTACCTCAGTTCAGCCAGTTTTAAATCTAAACTCGAAACAGTAGACTCCAGACCACCAAAAAGTATTAGCCTACCACTAAAGCACTACAGAAGAAGAAAACTTCAAACTACCCTAATGTAATGAATAACAAGTGTCCCACAGTGCAGACTATTTCAGTGCCATGCAAACTAAAGATGATGCAATGTTGAGCCAGGAGTTGACTAATGAGGGTGAGTGGCGCATACTGAAGATTGTGAAGCTGAATACTGCGATTGACGGCAAGCGTTAGCTAATAGCGCTAGCTGCTAACTACTGTAAATATCTGCTGACTGTCTGCAATAGTTACTAGCTATCAAAGGTTTTTGATTATACTCATTTGCAGCATGTTCATTTGGAATGGAGATAACAACTCTTCCCTATTGTTCTTTTTATTTAACGAAAATTAAATTTGATATCAGGAAACCTCTTTCCATAAAAAAAAGCACTAGTAAAAACTCTTCTTCTTTTTTTTAAATAATAAAACTGAGATTTGGTATTTGAGTGTTGTACTACCAAACCATAAACCTCTTTTCAAATAAATGTACTATAATCATAATAATCGTACTATAATCATACTGTAATCATAAATACAAACTCTAGATAAATTGGAATACATTTGGATATATTTTGATAAGTTAACTCAAATTTGAAGTCTTACTTGCCAAATGGATAACTGAATGACAATGCTCTGAGCCCAACAATTTATTTAGTTTTTGGTTTTTTTTAATTATCAAGTAAGTTTTTTACAGTGTGGGTGTGTATGGTGTGTGTTTGTTTTTTTTACATACCACACTTCCTGAGCACTAGTTTTTTTCCAAGTAAATATTACTCTTTTTTTCCCTCTTTTTTTTTTTAATAGTGTACACCTCTCGTGATCGACTTGGGAGCAGTCCACGGTCTACCAATCGTGGTAACAACATGGTGCACTCCGCCTCCTATTGGTGCCGCAATGAAAACTAGACATTTTCATGAATTTATAACCCACCCCCGCCACCCCCCCGGACACCTAGACAGGATGTAAATAAGTGAACATGTTCGGGCAAAAGGAGACGTTTAGTCAATCTCATGAGAAATGATGAACATTCAAAACATTTTTTTGATTAAAATCTGAAGGTTGAAATGTTTCCATGACAAATTTGCTTGTGTTTTATCTTCATATTTTTCACTTGCTTTAGTAATGTGACCTCTTATTCTGTCTCTGATGGATATCATGCTCTTTCACCCCTGTCCAGGCTCTCCTTCTAATTTACATGCCTGCCTTATAATAATTTTCTCCAACCAATGATGATGAATCCATCTGACATATGAGCAGGCCACCATTCTTCCGCACTGCTTCAAATCTTAATGGAATATGGCTTAAATATGTAATAATCAATCTCAGCAACTTTTTGAGGAAGGATGATGCTTTGACCTTAGCCGTTTTCAAAGGTTTCCACAATCAATAACAGTATTGAAGTTGGCCATTCTCATGCATAGCGATTGATGGCATCGAGCATAACAAAGCAGTTTGCCGATGGCTCGCAGACTGTTGCGTTGTTGGATCTGGCTGGGAGTCACCATTGAGTCCGCAGGCAGAGAAGCATTATGCTCAAATTAGGGTTTACTTCGGCTGGTACAAATGAAGAACAAAAAACAACTGGCCGGCAGCAAGACGGAGGCAAACACCGATAATCAAATGGGACACTTCTTATATGTGGTAGATTTAGGTGCAAGCGTCCATCTATTATCTCCTATACTGCTGAGCCTCTGCAGGGTCTGTCACAGTGTGTGAAGCGGGCGATGCTTTGTAATGTGTATTTCTACCCGCTGCTATTTTTTCAAGCATAAATAACACCATGAGCCTATATCTTGTTATGCTTATAATGGCAATGATTAACTCACTGACACTAAAAGTTCACGAAAAATCTCCATTGTCAGTTCAAACTCTCTAGATACACTATTTATCGTTAATTACTGATGATATATATATATATATATATATATATATATATATATATATATATATGTATATATATATATATATATATATATCATTATCTATCAAAAACAAACCAATCTAGCTAATGTGCAGTTAATGTATAGAGAAAGGCACATTAACACATTAAGTCGCATTAGTACTAAAAGAATACATCAGTTAAGCAGGCCTATAAGCAAAAAGTACATTTGATGTTAAATTATTCAAAAGTGTAAAACAGATAACATCTGAGATTGCGAAATAAAAGTTCATGCCAAATGCTAGAAATGCTATTGAAAAGCATTTGTCACTGAATGTGTCAAAGGAAGTGGATGGTGATCATGATTGGTGTAATTATTGATGAGGTCAAAATGTATATATTGATCTTTAGAAAAAAAAAAAACATAATACCCATGAAAAGAATTGAGCTCATCTTAGAATTTACAGGATAACACAACTTCTCCATTTTGTTCCCTTTTATATCAGTCGCTTAGATTTCCCTTCCCTTGCTAATCTCTATGCAGTCGATACAGGGTTGGAGTTGTGCCCTGAGGCAAGTCAGCTTAACTCAAACAAGGAACCCTATCAATAAGCTTTCTTACCTTACAGCATCTGACCTGCAGCTAAAATATGGCCCCTCTTGATCACTAATAGAGACAAACATATAAACATGCAGTTTCATGGTTCTAGCTGTGAAGGCTACAAAAACCACTAAAGAAGGGAAGTACCCTAAAGAATTGTTGGTTATTAACTCATAATGTAATAATTTGCTAAGACCTAAGAAACAATAAGTCAGTTAAAGAACAAATAATGGCACAAGGTATCTCATGCTTACTCAATAATGTGCCCACATTTAGCTGATATATGCTGTTACAATTATCAGTTATGAAAATACAGTGTTTATTTAGTTACCTTGAAAAACTAACTTCAGTATTTTATTGTTTGCTTTAAAAAAAAAGTTATATCACAAGTTACTTTAATAGTTACAATTAAGCACAGTTCACACTGCTTAACATAAAAATGACGCCCATTTTTACCACTTTTGGTTTAGTTAATCTTTAAATGACAACATTTCTGACTTAGTCAAATTATTATTATTTTTATTTAAAAAAGTCTCTGTATCGTTTAACATATAAAACACCATTACATATAAAACAAAAGCAGTCTGTTTTGACATATTTACTAATTAATGCTATAATAGCAAAATGACACTTGTGATGTAAATTGTTTATAAATATATTGATTACATTTGTTGACTTTCTCTTTAAGCTTGAATGCATACTATGCTGCGATCCATGTTACATATTTTTTCATCTGACATCGTGTTATTGAAGCTAGACAACACTGTCGCTAGCACAGTGTGCAACAAACCTTAATATTTTCATTTTTCAGCTAACACAAACTCAAAATAGTGACTGTATTTCCAGCATCAAAACACGAATATGTCTCCTTCCTCAGTCGTTTAATGTGGTAAAGTATAAACTCATGAGTCGTCAACACATTGACAACATGACACAGTGCTCCCACAATGCGTCACTATATGTTCATTCTGTAAATACCAGTGATTTTTTATTATATATATATATATATTAGTGCATATATATATTAGTGCTATCAAAGTTAAAGCGTTAACTAATAATAATTAACCCAAAAAACTTAAAAAATAATCGTGTATTAACGCAGATTATTCACACTATTAATTTTGACCGCAGATGATCCTATAGCTGACAGCGGATGGTTACATTGAAGCTAGCACAGGTTGTGTTTGAGCAATAAACATAGCTACATGCATTAAAGCATTTAATAAATGTTTGCGTATGACAATCAGAATATTTCTTCATGTCAAAGAATTGGGGTAATTTTTTTTGCATTTTAAATTATGCAAGTAACTAACTGATTATAAAAAAAAAAGAGAAGGATGAGTGTGTGCAGTTGATAAATAAATAACAGACATCCTCATAACATTAAATGTCTAAAAAATGTACACATAGCAGGTGCTCTTTAAATTTGACGGGCAAGAAATGTTGATAAAAAAGCCTTTTTAATTAAGCGATTAATCGTGATTCATCAAAATTCTAAGATGTGATTAATCTGATTCAAAAATGTAATCGTTTGACAACTCTAATATATATATATATATATATATATGTGTGTGTGTGTGTGTGTGTGCTTCTCACTATGTGGGAAGCGGTTTTGCTCAGCTGGCGTTTGAGGCAGAACATACACAGTAAGAAAAGAGGCAGTGTGAGGGAGAGATAGTGTTAGAGACGCTGAACTTCCATCATCCATCAAAGTGACTGAGACGCTGACACATTGAGACATTCGAAGATCCTTGTCAACAAATTGTGCTGGTAAATGATTTCTCCTATCAGCTCCATCATGCTATCCACCCTTCTCCCTCTCCCTCATTCCCTCCGTCCATCCTTCCATCTATCTGTTCACATCATCGAGCCCCTTTTTCCATCCTTTTCCCTCATCGACTTGATTTCTCCTCAGCTCAGTAGAGCGCTGCGCACGAAATCTGGTTGGACTTGAGCGCCACATTAGAGACATGCATGTCATATGTCTCTCTGTCGATTTCCTTCGCATGTGTACAGCCATGCATAGCTTATAAGAAAGCAATATTTCAGTCAAGCTTATGTCAATTCAAGCAACCATGGATGAAAACAGGAACTAATAGTCAAAGCGCGGCTGTAAATTTCAAATAGCATAGTTTTCTGGCAAAATTTGTATGCCATTTATTAATTCTATCAATTCAGTCTGAAACATTTCCATGCTTGCAATTTAATAAAGAGGTAGGAGGTAATATATTATCACAATTGATAGCTACATAAACTTGCCAGAAAATACTATACAGCTAAATTTCATTGAGCATCAGAACATGGCAGACAACAATTTCAGCTATTTCAGAAAACAAATACACTCCCTTATCTTAGTAAGGACACATCTGAACAATTTGCTTTTTATACACATTTACCAGCCCGGAGACACTGAGTCGCGCAACAATTTTCAGAATGTGACACTCTTCTCAGTCCTCCCTCCATTCATCCATTTTCTATACCACTTATCCTGTGCAGTCCCTGGGAGACTTGAGTCTATTACAGCTGATTTAGGGCGATAGGTAGGGTGCACCCTGGACACAGAGTTGGCAAATAGAGACAGACAAGCGTTCACATTCAGACCTATGCCCAAATTGGGGTCTCCAGTTAATCTAACATTCATGTTCTTGACTGTGGGAGGAAGTCGGAGTACTTAGAGTCAAGATCACTCAGCGGCTCCTAGAGATGCTAGTGGTTTATCCCACTGCATTTATTATAGGAACAATGGCTGAGCTTCAACAATATGTAGTTATTCAATAGAAAGTATAAATATATCAGCGCTGCTATGTGAAAAAAAATGTATGTAATTATTTTTCACTTTTTACATTTTGGGGATATCTGCATTCAGTTTCATCCCAAAAACATAATGATACAAAATATGACAAAAATGAACATAATTGTTTTTCACATAGCAGCGACAAAATACACAGACAGTCCCTCCTGAATTATTGTTGTTATTCTTATACGCATCTTGTACTTATAGACTGTTAAAAGTTGCATTGAGGCCAATTCCTTTACTTCGATAGCACCTTTTATATGGACCAACACAATTTTTATGTAAGCAAAAGTATTGGAACATGTGAGTGACAGGTGTGTTTTGTTGCCATGGTTTGTCCTATTACACGAATGATTCAAACAGCTATGCTGTATGTCTACACTAGTGGTTCTTAACCTGGGTTCAATCAAACCCCAAGAGTTCGGTGAGTCAGTCTCAGGGGTTCGACAGAGGTCAAGACAAACACCTGACTCAAATGAGAGTTGATGTTACGCCCAACTTGCAACACTACTTGGCCTATCTGTACTGCAGGAAATTTGGTGCACCCGAGTATTTGACTTGTTGCTGTTGGAATGGTACATCGTGTGATTTCTTTATTATTGTAATCACTTCATACTAACTATGTTGAGCAAAAAAAGAAAGTGGTCAGACTAATATGCACAAAATGAATTCACATGTATAACGTAACGTATGGTGTTCCACAAGGTTCAATTCAGGGGCCTCAGCTGTTTTCATCGGATCTGCTGCCCCTGGGTTACATCTTAAGAAAACGGTGGTGGTTGTTTTAAAGTGCTCTATAAATATAGAGTCGAGTTGAGTGATGGGGTCAGCGGCAGTTACCTGTAGCTAGTAAAACTAAAGGTGACAACAGTCATTGACAACAGTAACATTAGCCCATGAAACAATTGTTAGTCATGTCAACAACCCCCAGAGGGTGAGTTTGAAGGTCATGAACATGAACAAATTATGCTACACTAGCAAATACAAACCAGTCATTAGGTAGACCAGGCTGGAATTTGCACAAAAAAAAAAAAAGCACAGAGGCAAGTTTTATGGTCTGATGAGACAAAGATTAACCTTTACCAAAGTGATGGAAAGGCTAATCTGTGAAACATAGTGGAGGTAATGTCATGGCTTGGGTTTGCATGGCTTCTTCTGAAACAGGCTCATTAATCTTCATTTATATAACACATGATGGCAGCAGCAACATTAAGTCCAAAGTCGACAGAAATATTTTGTCTGCAAATTTATAGAAAACTGATTGTGAGGTCTTTCATCATGCAGCAAAACACACTGCCAAAACAACAAGAAAATCCATCAAGGGAAAAAAGTGGAAGATTTAGCCTGGTCAAGTAAGTGGCCTGTAAATATACATATACTGCATATAGAATGGAATGCTATTTATATAGCACTTTTTTAGCTATGGTGCCCAAAGCACTTTGCAAAGCCTCACATCCACCCATTCACACACCAGTGGTTGGCTGCTGCCACGCAGGGAGCAAATCAGGGTTCAGTGTCTTGCTGAAGGACACTTTGACGCAATATAATTTCAAAAGTGTGCAGGCAAACTGAGGCTGTTCATCCTGCTTTTAAAAACGACTCTGTAAATTTTATTGCTGTTTGTCACCTGCTCGTTATGTGGAATCATATTCAAGCCTGGAAAACAGAACTGAAATGTCCCTTGTGCCCTTCATATTTTGCACCATTTAGTCATTTACAAAGTAAGTAAGTTTTGAGATGAGTGAGACTTTGAAGCAATTCTACTTCTGCTTATCTTACAAGTTTCAAAGCATCAGAAAGGTATTTTTTCCCTGAAAAGCCTCCTTTTGAAAAACACCAATTAGATTGTGTAAATGGGTGGATGGATTAAAACACATTTGTTCATGTTTAGAAAGGCAATGGAATATAATTGTAGCCTTTTACAGGGATATGAACCATAACGTAAAGTAACCATAAGTGGTACTGAAATTGAAATGATCAAATGCCCCACACACAGTAAGGCAATAAAATGAAGGCAATGATTTCTCCCAGCCAATCAGGAAAGAATGTGAACGGTACTGGTATTATGAAAATTTTCCAATTAGAACGGCATGGTGGCGTGTGCAGGTGGCAGATGTTTTGGAGTTTGCATATTATCCTCTTTTTAAAGGGTTCTGTGGTTTCCAATAATAATAATAATAATAATAATAATAATAATAATAATAATAATAATAATAATAATAATAAAAAATTGATTGAGGACCCTATTGTACGTACATAAGTATGCCATAAGAGAAAATTGTTGTCTATGTGTGTGCGAAGCTGCTCTTTCCCTGTCAGTCAACTGCAATAGATTCAGGCTACACTGAAATGGATGCGAAGCTATGAAAGTGCTAAATGATGGATGGATGGATCATATACTTTTTATTCATTACATTTAAATATATTATAGATGACTCTAAGTACAGTGCTATATAATACAATAATTTCCTGGGGTACATTTTTCATTGCGTGTCCAATAAAGGGATTTCACTGCGAAGCATGTTTCAGTCTGTAATGGTCAACAATGTCATTTTTCAACACAATGACCCCATTTCTACACACAAAGCCAACCTAAATTTGTGTGTAAATTTGCACAGCTCTCAATGAATGGTGACATTTTGCTTGCACTTTCATTTTCTTGACTTTAATGCATGTGAGCATATTCACAGGTGAGATTTGTCTGTAGTTTTGCTGGTTGCTTGTTTAGCCACAGGGACACAAAGAAGGGTATAATTAATTGATTTAAAAAATATATTAGAAAATTGCCCAATAGAAAATGTTCCTCATGTCCCACCTAAAATGATCCAAGGACCAACATCAGCTTTATGAGGAACAAAAGGTAAGTGAATATAAAGTGTGACAGAAAATTTCCAGGACAGAAAAATAGACAGAATTTTAAATCTAATCTCCCAACCACTTTTCATTCTTCAAAGTAATTGCTCTGGAGTCTGGGATTGAACACACAACCTCAGCGTTGCGAGATGACCGCTCTACCTTTGAGCCACACCACCTCCAAATTAGCATCTGGTTGATCTTCTGGCCTGCATTGAAAGGTAAAACTTGTAGCTCATATTTTATGTTTAGAATGTTGTGAAATCTGACACATAGATGTTTTTCATTTGATTACGAAGAAAAATAGGTGAACTAATTTCAGGATGAATAAACACTTCACACACATACAGTCACCCAGCAGAGGGAGGTTGGGGTGTCTGATATCGATTACCGTCTCTTCAGCTATTTTCCATCATAGCCTGGGGCTTGTCTCCACCCCTACTAACCATTAAACAAGCGCACTGCTGGGTAGAGATGCTGCAAAACACCCCGAGCACCTTGCACACACGAGCACATTCACCCCCACCCTCTGACTTCAGCCCCAAGCTACACGAGTGCGTGCCGGGCGTAATACACCGTCTTTGAATGAAATGTTGCAACAATACTGAGATGGAAAGCGATGTATCAAAATTAAACCTAGATTCGCCGCAGTAAAGCACACATAAAGTAAGCACGCAGAGATCCCGCAGACTACTGCGCAAGCTGGTGTGACACTTTGCCAGTCAGAACACCACAGCTTTATTGTTCCTAGGTGACGGAAAAAAACTAATGACGATTGGGGCTGAGAGCCAGTAAGCCACATTAGCCTAAGCGCTTGAAAGTGACATCATTGCCAAAAGGGATAGCCTGTCAACAGAGTACAAATACATTTTCTTTTAAAACATACTGTCGGTTTGGGATACTTTGCATTGAAAGTGAATGCAAGAGACAGTTTATCAAGGTCTTTCATGTTGACACGCAATATGTCACACTTGTTGTCCTCTCACAACTGTATGCCAGTTTAAATGTTAAGCTGCTTGAAGCTGTGCGAGGCTGATCATGTGATAGCGCTTTCATCAGAAGTGGATGTTAAGGTCTTAGCTTGGCATTCTTGAGTTTGGTATATCTAATGCAGGAGTGTCGGAATGATTTTTGTTGCGGGACACTTTGTAGATACAGTGATACAGTATGACAGTGAAACCAACTAAATGTTTAATTGCCTCATCGTATTATTACATATAAACAAGTTTTGAAACATTGTTCAAGGTACTGTAAGAGGTGAAAAAAAAACCATGTATCAAAATTTCGTATTATTTAATACACATGACAATTTAGCATTCTGGTACAGATTATAACAAGAGTCATGGAAGTGATGTGGCGTGCCGGATCTGGCCCCCGGGTCTGACACCTGTGATCTAATATATTGGCAGGATCACAGAGACACATCATAAAAAATGTGGACAGAACAATATAAATTCTCTTGTCATCATATGCTCTTAATGCAATTATCATCATCGGGTTTTGCACGACTTTAATCGACACTAATGTGATGCAAGTCAATTAGATGTTTTTCAGTTATTATTTCAGTGCAGAACTATATATTTTTTTTAAATCCTAGGAGAGTAGTACTTTGCAAAAATGTATATTCATTAACAATGGGCAGCTCTTGGCGCTTAAGAGCATGGATGGGGGCTGGGTGATTGCATTTCCATCCAGCACAAAAAAATAAATAAAAAATCATCTCACTTGCTGTGCTTGCCACTGGGACAGCCCGTAATGTTTGCATAACTTGACCAAACGGGGAAACCTGTCCTTATTCTGAGCCCACCTCAGCATCGGGTATAGTGTAGTGCATGATGGGAATTAGCAGTGTTTGCCAATAATCACGGACCTCTTTGTGTGCAGTGAAATAATTCCTTGCTTTCCTTCCACAAATTATACAAAATTCTACTGTAGCCTGCCTTTTATCCGTGTCTCTGAACTGTAAAAAAACACAACTTGTATTTTTTTTTAAGGTGAAACAACTTTAAAATATTTAAATATACATTTGTGTCAACAATGTTACCACAAAAAAACAAACAACAACTGTTTGCTCCAAAACAATTTGCTGAGTTGTTTTTACTTTTATCTTATTTAGGGGATTCTTTTGGTAAAATTGTTCTAACATTTTGGTGACATTTGGGGGACTCTTATTTCTTTAACAACAAAACTAATACTTAACTAAAACTGAAAACAAAAACTAAAACAAATATATATCTTGTTGAATAGCCCAACTAGCCTTGAAAATTTTAGTTCACCCAACTTCTTTTTTTTTAACAATGTGCTTACTTCACACCACACTCAGAAATTGAAGACAATAAAAAATGAGAAAACAAAAAAACAAGTGATTATGGCTCGTCGATGTCAAGCTGTAAACGTCATTGTGGAGTAGTAAATCCATTACTTGAATAGTCTGAACAACCTCTACCATCAAGAATATAAAAGGTATGGTCATATTTACTCATTACCAAAAATGTATTATATTAATTAATGGTTACTTTATTTACTTTATTTATTTTAGTGAAAAATAAGGGTGGGTGTATATATATATATATATATATATATATATACACACACACCCACACACACACACACCCTTTATGCTCTAGCAGACTGCAGTATTTTGCCGTATGCAGCTCGAGGAACTTGCCGCTTTAGGGGTTGATTAATATTGATGTGCACTGCAGAGAGCCCGAAAAGAGGACAGAGGCAACATAAAAAGAGGGTGGGGGGTGATGAAGATAGGGAGGATGTAACGCCCAAATACTGTCGACATTTTGTCAGTAGACAAAAAGTAATTGAGGCTTCGATGCTTTCACTTAAGTGAGCTTGCTGGTCTCGAAAGCATGCTGAGATATAAACCGGCTGACACTGAACATCACCTTTAAAGAATAAAGTGGAGACAAATGGGTCCTTTAACCTCTAAGCCATATACATATATTTTAATTTATTTAGGAGAATCAATTAATCACATGAATCAAACAACAATTCTGACTTTCATTCATATTCTTTTGATTACCCAGGTAGAAAAGAAAAAAAAACTTAAAAACTTTGCAAAAATGGTTTGCCACTTTCTTCCCCAGCTTCCAGTGCACAAAGCAAGGTCCATGAAGGCATGGTTGAATGAGTTTTGTGTGGAAGAACTTGAGAGCTCTTATCTCAGCCCCATCAAATGCCTTTGGAATGAACTTTAACAGAGATTTATAGCCAGCCACTTCTCATCTAGCATCAGTATGAAATCGTGTTGAAAGTCTTCCCAAAAGAAAGAAAACTGTTATGTCTATAAGCAGAGAAAATATTACATCATTTTTTAATTCGATATCTTTTGTTTATAAATGCTTTTAAATGTGGTCAATATACATTATTTTAGTAATTTTAATAATTTACTTGAGACTGTCTTCAGATATTCTGTTCGTAAATTATTTGAAGGTGTCGTGCTTTTGGTTGTGTGAAGAACATTGAGTTTACTTGGGAATGAAATGTGCTATATAAATAAAGTCGGCTTGTCTTGTCTTGCCTTCATCAATTGTGAGTTATCATAACTCGCAATGTCTTCGAATCTCACTCTAAGTCATATTGCATAAGATCCAGTATCCCATGACCCTATACTAGATAATTTGCATAGCTCACAGGCAAGCAGTTACAAGTTAAAGAAGTCAGTCCAGGAAATGCATTAAAATACAGTTTCAAAAAATGTACAACTTTATATTAAGCCAACAATTCCTGCCCCTCAAACAACCACTCTTGCCACTCACGGGTCATGATTTGATTGGCTTACGTCACTGACGGTGTAGTGGTTCACTCATTTGACATCTGTGTAGGCAGCATGGGGTCAGTTCCTACTCAGTGACAGTGTGAATGTGATTTTAAGAAGAAAAATTTTGTCCGTGTCAATATCAACATAAGGTGCCTCTGACATGTTTCTACTGTATTTCACCACCCAAATCTGATTGAACGTAACATTATTTTTCAGTAAATGTTATGTTGTTAGCAGGGTTATATTGTCCAGCGCCTGCTTTCTAACTGCAAGTTGGCAATGTGTATTTTGCATGCAAAACAGGGTGGGCAATGACAGTGAGGACATTTTTGGCTAATGTTTGAATTTTACGAGCACATGGTGGACATTCACTTAACATGATTTCATTAGCAATTCTGTGCTTGTTTAATAAATATACCTCATATTTCTCGTAGTTTTTAACTCTAAAGATATTTCACTATGACAGAGGACACGTTAGAGGAGACAGCATTCATCTTCACACATAACATAATGAAAATTACGAATAACAGCTACTCTGAAAATATTCACTGTTTCAGTACAGAAGGATGGAACTGCCAATGTTAACAGTTTTGACTGGGCTACGTTTGAATGCACTACAAAAGTGGTTCAAACGTCTTGGTAAAATCATTCGAAGGTTTTGATGAAGTTGTTCGAACATATTGTTAAAAAATAGGCTAAAATGCTAACAACATTCAATTGACTTGCACATGCACAATTGTGATCTACAGCCACTTCACAGGTGGACAGAACAAAGCTCATCAACTGTAAAAATACTGTATTTTCTTTACTCAATTTTCACGTTGTGACATTATGGGGGAAAAAAGTAATGTTCTTAACAGTTAGTCGACGTTTAACCAATATGTGCAAACGACTTTATCAATACGTTTAAACAAGTTTACCAAAATGTTCGAACAACTTTACCAAAATGTTGGAATGACTTTATCAAGACGTTTGGACCACTACATTTGCTGTAAGTTTGAACGACCTTAGCAAAACTTTTGAATGACTTCATCAAGACGTTCAAACCAATTTGAAGTATGCTCGAACGACTTTATCAAAAAGTTGGAACGACTTTATCAAGACGTTTGGATCGCAAAATTTGCAGTACGTTCACCTTCAAACGACTTTAACAAAACTTTAAAACTACGTTAGGAAGGCATCCGAACCACTTTGCAGTACATTCAAACAACTTTACCAAAATGTGCGAGCGACTACTAAAACATTTGCTATAAGTTGGAACGACCTTAGCAAAACTTTTGAATGACTTCATCAAGACGTTCAAACCACTTTGAAGTACGCTTGCACGGCTTTGCCAAAATGTTTGAACGACTTTATCAAAACGTTGGAATGACTTTATCAAGACGTTTGGACCGCAAAATTTGCAGTACGTTCACCTTCAAACAACTTTAACAAAACTTTAAAACTACGTTAGCAAGGCATCCAAACCACTTTGCAGTACATTCAAACAACTTTACCAAAATGTGCAAACGACTACCAAAACGTTTGAATGACTATATCAAGACGTTCAAACCATTTTACCAAAATGTTTGAACAACATTACCAAAACATAGGAACGACTTTCTCAAGATGTTCGGACCGCTTAACGCAGTACGTTCACACGACTTTATAAAAACGTTCGATTGACTACCAAAACTTTCAAGAAACTTTATCAAGACGTTCAAACCACTTTGCAGTACGTTCGAACGACATAGCCCAGTCAAAGTTATTTAATCTCCATTGGCATTTCCACGCTTTCATAGTTTCAACCTCCCCTGAAGAAAGACAACATGCTCATTTGTAATGTCACTGAAAACAACACAAAAAGGTGCAATAAACACATAATGACAAGGAGGTCTGCAATTTTAGGGACACGCAAAATGACCATGAAATTAGAATATACATGATCAAAGGGACATTTTATCATTTTATCATTTATCATTTAATATTTATTATTTAATAACTTGCTGTGGACAATCACAATTTGGCCACTTTTAATAAGCCCTCAGAATTTCTTCATTCTGCAATATTTTCATAAAGATAGAGTGATTCTGATGATAAACCATTATTACATTAAGGTTATTACATCAGGAATATGCAGTGGACTTGTAATACTTTTATAGAACAAATAAAACAACATCCTGAACACTTATATTATTCCTGTGGTGAACAGTTGTTGTAAAAGTGGTAATTAGTTAAGACATTAGTGCCTTTTATTAAAAGAGAAGTAGTGAGGATAAATATTCCATAGCTGAAAAAAATGTTGCTCACTGTTTTCCTGGGTTGACTAATACTCATCAAAACACTACTCTTTTTTCCTGCATCATGATAATCATCAAAATAATAATCAGTGCCCGCATAAAGTTACCACCTTTAGTCTGCTAGTATATGAATGAGTGAGTTGTGTATGAGCGTGTCTCCCACACAACTCCGACAGAGAGGCAACGGAATCTAATTTAACACTTGACTGAACAGAGATTGGACGACACTCCCAGTCCCTCACCGGCCAAGCGGGGACACTCCACAAGCAAACCTCCGTTTGTGTGTATGCGCGAGTGTGTCATGATCGCTTCAGAACAAGAAAGCCGGCGAGAGAGAAAGTGAGAGAGTAAATGGGCGAGAGAGAAATCATGTTCATGAAGGAGTAGAGCGATGAGGCTGGTGGTGTGGAGAGACTGTTTAGAATTCATTTTGATGCAGGACCACTGGCTGCCAACTCCCCCTCGGCCTTTCAACATGATATTCACTAACGCATGTAACAATGACAAACATGTAAATCTGCGCGTGTGCCCGAGTCGATCACAACCAGACACAAAGTCAAATACAACGCTGGTGTCACCTGATGGAAAATACTTTGGGGCTTTTAATGTGTGTAAAAAGGGGCATTAGACATAACGATACATTGCAAAACTATTTTGGCGCACCTCATTTTTGTCACACTCCCACTTTTACAATAAGGATTTCATGTAATTTACAAACGAGCAAGAACAATGTGTATGTTAAAAATATAGAAGAACCCTTCTTCAATCAGAAGACTCTGCACCCACACAGTCATGCACAGAGACTTTGCCCTCTGTGTGAAATAAAGGGAACCACTGCAAGTCACGAAGGGTATCATGATCAGAGATAACAGCAAGTAGATAACTACTAGCAGTTTGCAGCTTCCCTTTGGGACTCCATGAGATATCATCAGCCTCTCTGAGCCAGCCATCTCATCTCTGTAATGACTGGCCTCATTCTGTTTAGATCTATGTCCTGCACACACTCGCTGGCAAATTGAAACGATTAGGGATTTGTTTGCATACGGACGATATGGTTATCTGTGTGTGCGCCTCTAGTGTATGTGTATATATATATATATATGCGTGTGTGTATATATATTAGCGGTGTCCAAATTTGTGCGTTCATTTTGAGTTATTTGAGATATTTTAAAGTTCCCTTAACGTCACAGTTTTTTTTAGCTTGTACTGGGGGAATTCCAGTCGCAATGCAACAGACACGTCCACGTCAAAATTTAGCAGTAATAAATTCAATAATAATGCATATATTTGTGGAGACTGGGGTCAAGTTGTATTTTACAATTTAAAAAATGTGCGTAATTTCACAAGTTACTTCATGTTAAAGATTAGCTCTTAATATCAACATAAAAATGCACTGAGCTGTCACCAGTGTCTCACAATTGCAATTATGCCATCTAGTCACAGAAAAATGACAATCACAATCTTGCTTTTACAGTAGTTTTTTTATTTTAACTAAATTTTATGAATTATTAGTAAATGACTGCATCATTAACTAAGATATATGCATACAATTTTTTTCCACTTTTATATAAAAAAGAGTATGAAACTCAAAAATATTTTATTGTACATTTTATTATACATTTAGAACAGATATAAAATGTGTGATTAATCGTGAGTAAACTATTGAAGTCATGCGATTAATTATGATTACAAAATGTAATCGCCTGACACGCACACACACACACACACACATACTATTGCTGTTTAGCAAATGGAGATATATATATCTCCATTTGCTAAACAGCAATAGTCCCTGAAATCCATTGAGCTAAATAGTGACTTAAGACAGTGGCCAGCTCGGTCAAATGAGTGCTTTGAACCTGGGGCTGTATTGATATTGAATAAGTGCTGATACGTTTGGAAAAGAGAGCAAATGGAAAAATCCAGCCTTCTGAAATCGAAGCAGCCACAGGAGAGGGAGCAGCTAATAAGTCATTTAATTTAATACATAGAAAGGAGGGAGATAAGATGTGTGTGAGACTTGAAACTGCGACTGCTGCAAGCATGTTGCGCTACCGTCGTTGTTTGTTCTGCTGGATTTTGCTGTGTTCAGAATTGCATCAAAACAGTCAATTCATTTTTGCTTAACTGGAAACTATTACAACTCGAGTACAATTACAAATCTCCAAAAATTTGAGTAACAATCAATCAAATTTTGCCATGAGAAGGCTATTGAGAATGAGTGAACCAATCAGCATCCGTTAAAGAGATACAGGTTACATTTTAGGTTAAGCTAATTTTATTACATTTAGGCAACATTTCTGATGGACGCTGGCTTCTTGTCAAACCAGAAGTATGCAATTTATTTTAGCGCCACTTTAGATTATGTCGGTGTTGGTCTGATTGCTTTATTGGTTTGATTGGCTTGTAATGGATGTGACAGACAAATGTCCATCTGATCGTTTTCCAAGTTCTTTGAAAGTTGCCTGCCCATTTCCAACCCGTTTCTACCGATTCCAGATGGTTTCGGAAATGCTATCCATCTGTTGTATCAAGTTAGCCTCAATGTGCATCTCACTTTGATCCAAATGCAATCAGTATGGAATGAATATTGCTAATTATCCTGTGTTGCACGACAACACAGATTGCATACGGTTACAGCAACAACACAAATGTTGGTCTTAAGTTTGTCGTAATTATTTTTTTTTATTTTATCTGACTTAACTTTATTAAACAATGAACTATGACATAGTGGGCTTTACCTGGATAAAATATCAGCTGTAGTTTTGTTGCTAATTATCACAACAGAAATGTGACTTGATATGTAAACTCTTCCCACTTACCAGAGCTTCCCCTTTAATGGAGAGTGGAGCCCTATTGAATGTTTGATGCTTTAAGACTGTTTTATTGTAAAAGAACCAAAGCAAAGTGATAACAACACTGCATAATTCATATCACCGCACTCTGGGGCAGAGAGCGATCAAGACAACAGACCAGACAGGAGAGATGGGTCATGAGAGGAGAGGGACATGACAAAGAGTTGTAAAGACTGGGAGAGACAAAGTGCTCAGAAATTGACAGGGACTACATTACACTTCTTCTACCAAATGAAGAATCTGTGTAAGCATCCAAACACATCAATATCACACAAAATGACACAATCAACAAAGGAACATACAGCATAATTTTTTTCAAAAGTGGCATTTAAAACAGGGCACAAACTTACTCACTTGGATCAAGGCACCAGCTAAGAAGTGCTTTTCTGTCACTTGGATGAATTATATAAGCAAGAATATACAGTATGTCTACTGTACTGTATATCCACATTTTTGTAAATGGTATAGGGCATGACAAAGCAATGGCAAGTATATAAAAAATACGTATATAATTGTTGGCTCAGGATTGAAAAATATTCACTTTAATTGGAAAGACCTTTACTCCTTTTGTGCTTTGTTCTTTTTTTGTATGTGTGTCCCATAATTAAATTTCGAGATGCTAATGATTACCAGTAGTCTATTCTTAAAGCTGCTCTAGTGACATTTTTACCTCTCTATGGACAATTTTATATTTTTAATGGAAAAAGCCAGCATTTCTTTTCATTTCGTTCTCCCCCCCCCCCCAAACATTCTGAGATCATTTTTGAGGATGATCACTCTACATATTACGTTGTATGTACACATTTCTTTAAAAAACACAGTTCCACACCATATTGCATAGACTCCTCGTGTCAGCTTCAGTTTATGTGAGCTCACTTCCCACCACAAAACTGTTACTACAACATTACCGATGTGTGCCTTATTTCTGTTAATACTACTACTACTACTACTACTAATAATAATAATAACCTGTAATTATGCGTGGTATGCCTTGTAGTCAATAACGGAATAGAATACTGGAATGTTTCTACATGTACAACGGTGATTGTATAACGTGTATACAATTATGAATGATAGTATCGCCTGCATCTCCAAGTCTGTTTAATGAACCAAGCCCATTAAGGCCAATTGGATGCACTGATCAATTATCAATTTGTGTGCAAAAAGAGATGGACTGGAACATGTGGCTAATAAACGGATCAATATATAAATTGTTTAATTTGTTTTAGTTTTGTCATTACCTAAGGCCATGCATCACAGATTCGGGCTCGGATGGATGTTGGTAATTAAAAGCATGAGAGCGCTTAAACCTGTGTGTGTATATATATATATATATATATGCCACATTTTTCAGAATACATTTTAAGTAACCCTTTACTTTTTAAAGAAATCCTTCCATCCCTCCATCCTCATATCATGCTATTCCATGTCACCTTCATCCCAAAAGCTCTCCTAAAGTGGACATGTCCAATCTTATAGCAGACATCAAGCTAAGCATAAAAGCAGATGTGTGATTTATGTTATAGTATTTGACTGTATTAAGCAAGATTAGAGTGACTTGATATGAACAAAATCAATGTTGGCGATGAGGTGCCTGTTTGCTTCCCAAGCCTGCTGATGTCAGCTTTCAGCCTCCAACTGAAGGGCCTACAGTTAGAAACCTCCCTATTTATGATAGAATGTATCTGTTTTCGTGCAGGCCAGTGAAATTATAGTACATAAGTATTTATATGTAAGAGCATTTCAAAATTGTAGCCCTACACTTCCCTTTCAGTGATATTGAAAAAGGTTAGCTGTTGTTTACAGTACTAATTTAGTAGTAATTTAAATCCAGAACAATGCTACTTATTTTATTTTGTCTGGATGTGCTTGAGTTGTGTTTCTAATCTTTTATTGGTTTCCATCTTGAATGCAATACGTTCTACATCCTGACTTGATTCATGTTTTCATTTTGTTTGGCCTCACAAGGTTCTTTATTTGATTTGGAGTATAAATTTATTTATTTCCTGGCTGGCTTCCTTTGCCTCATGCCACATATTGCCACGCCATATTGCTTCAAATATGTCATTTTTGTTGACTGCTAATAGAATAAGGCTATGGAATTTTGTATTTTGTGCAACATACGGTATCTACTGATACTACTACTGTATCTACTGTACTGGTGAGGTATTGTGGATGTTTTGTTTTGATGTATCACAATACACTGAGTGTAAAGTGAGTGCAGGCTAATGCCTTTAATGCAGACAGGGCAGAATACCAGACATTTCCTCAATACCCAGCTGGTCCCAAGTCCAAATAATAATAGTATTATTAGTATTATTATTATTATTATTACTACTACTACTACTACTGCTACTACTACTACTAATAATAATAATAATTTATGTTTTCTAAACAAGCTATCTATTTGGATAGTAAACACTGAATAGTAAGCACATATGCAGTACAAGTGAGGAAACAATATACATTGGTGCACGCACACACACACACACTGCACTTCTATATAAAGTGGAAAATGCAGCCAGAGGCCCGTCACAGTAAATAAAAACACAATTTCCCAAAGTGACACTTCCATTCTGTTCAGCTCCCAGTCAACTGCCTGTAATTATTTTAAACATTCACAAATATGCATGCGTGTGTGTTGCTTCCATATACCCAGTCGTCCCTTTCTTCGGAATGGCTGATGGTTTGGTGTAATAAAGGGGGAGATCCCTGTTCAATCTTCACACCATTCCCTTATTTGTATCTCAAAGCCTCAGTCAGACAGGCAGACACTGCACCTGATTTAATTAAGGTCTGCACAACAACGGGCGCAAACTTGACTGCTCACGCAAACGGGAAACTAGAAGATGATCATACCAATCGGGCAAAATGTATTTACACCTGTACATTTATGGCGAGTTGACATGCATGTTGTGTAGTGACATCATGCTCAGTGCGCGAGCCTCGGTCACTCGCTGTCAATATGTTGAAGTAAGCTACGTATGTCGCTCTCTCCTAATTGTCACGGCGATTAAAGTACCGTAATAAAACAAAATGTTACAGTAGATGGCTTTCGTTATGTTGATAAATCCATTGCTGAATATATATTGTGTGATTTTTGGGCTTGCGTTGCAGTCGCTAGGTGATATTTTGGGGCCGTTGTTTGTTGACGGGCTGAGGTAGCATTGCTAACGGCAATTAGCAAACATCCTACTTACATCATTTCTGCCCTATATTAGAACCAGCCAAAAGTGAGGTTACACGCTCAAGACCACTCCACAAGAAGTGGAATCTGCGATATACTCACCTGGCATGTTTTAATAGCTTTTACAGAACTTAATTCAACACGTTTAAAATAATACAAACCCACAGCCAGCCCTTCCTGTAGGCATAAAAATCATGATTACAGCAGATGAGATTTAACAATTCGCTTTAAATTTTTTTATTTTTTTTTAAATGCTGTGTTGAAATCACTGATCTGAATATATGACTGGATAGCCGATAGCCCATACACGCCCGTGCAAGCCATTGAAGTCACAGGGCGGCCATCTTGCTCCTCCCATCTCGCGAGCCGACTACTGTATAAACGATACGGTATTCGTACAGATTAGAGATATACAGATCAAAGGCAGTTAGTATATGGCCGGAAGTCGGGGTGTGGGGTTTGTGGCATGGTGGTCAAAAATGTAGAAAAAGTTTTAAAAAATTTAAATAACAAGTGGACGGTAAGTGCTGCTTTGAATACCCCCATTTTCTTTTATCGCTCAGTTCCTTAGACCCCAATAATATACACCTGTAAATATAATTTAGCATATAATTTATACATATATTTAAGGCAAGTTGTAAAATGTCTGAAGTTCTCTTGTTTATGTTTAACAAATTTAAAACATCATAAATCATGCTGTTTCTACTAAGTACTGTTTAAAATGTTCTCCAATTTCTATACTGTAAATGCATAGGATCGTATGCTGAGAAACGTTTCTTGGGAGGAGCAATATGGCGGCCTTGCGGCTTCAAAAATATTGGCCTATCGGCTATCCAGTCATGTATTCAGATCAGTGGTTGACATACAGTACTTCCTGCTTCGTTCTTCTTTCAAATTTACACTCTCAAACTAAATAAGTGTGCCACCATCTACAGTTCAGAAGTGGAATTACACCTGGTATAAATGAGAGACCAGCAGTTTTGGACAAATGTGCCACCCACCTAAATAAATGAGTTTCAACTTGCACCTTGTGTTGCTTTTCAATATACATGAAACATCAAATATTTAATTGGCAACTTAGTAGCAAGAGACCTATTTGTGGCCTCCATCCATCTTTGTCCGTCTCCTCTATTGCTGTCATCTTGTTCGAAACCTCTTCTGCTGACATGTCCCCGTCTGTCTGCCCTGACTAATGGGGCACCGAATGCCCTAAAGTGCCCTAGGGTCCTCTTATGTATTGAAGCCTAGACATTCCAACACACATATACAAAGTGCATATTTACTCAGCAACACACCCACACGTCTAAAGATGCTTGCCTACTCAAGAATTCCTCTTGGCAAGGTTGTAAGGGGTGGTGTCCCACCTGCTGAATAGCTTGCATAATGTGCTTTGAATAATGTAAATGTTGAATGCTAGAAGGCGTCCAATACAGCTTGTTTCCTTGTCCCAAAAAGGGCAATTTCAGGGTTACACAGTTAAGTGGCTATGTACTATTCAGGCTGAAGATTGTGGGATGGGAGTCCCTGAGGAGTGTCCTCTGATGCATCGTATCCTGCGTCTAAAGCTCGCATTTGTCTGTCAAAAATAGTTTGGATACAAAAAAAGAATCTTTGATTTAAAAAATCTACCTTGGGCTCTCCCTGTTTTTTTCAAGTTTTTTTTTTAACTTTTAAGCCACTATTATGATTACAAACAAACAGGCCTACAGAAGCATTATTTAATCAGTTAAAACTCAGTCAAACCCAAAAACGTAGAAATAAGTTTTTTAATACTGTGACCCGCACTCCCAAAAACGTATTCATACGTTTTGTATGTTTTGTTATGCGAGAGGCTTTGAAGCAATTGTAGTCTGACGGCCAGCAGGTGGCAGCTGAGTATAGGAGAAAATATTACTAGAACTGCTTTTTTTTCATCTTCGTAATATTGTTAAAATTCGTCGCATTTTGTCTGATGGTGATGCAGAAATTACAATTCACGCGTTTGTTACGTCTCGCCTCGACTACTGTAATGTATTACTCTCTGGTCTTCCCATTACTAGGTCTTAAAAGTCTGCAGTTAGTACAAAATGCTGCAGCTACACTTTTGACGCGGACGAGAAAGTTCGATTATATTACCCCGATACTAGCCAACTTGCATTGGCTTCAGGTTTACTTGAGATGCGATGTTAAGGTTTTGTTACTTACATATAAAATATTACAATATTTGGAATGCCCTACCCTCAGAGGTCAGAGACGCTACCTCTGTAGAAACGTGTAAATCACGTCTTAAGACTCATTTCTATACTCTTGCATTTGGCTGAATAATGTGTACCTAGGTGACTGCCGCTGCTTTCTTTTCCTCCCTTCTCTATGGCTTGGAGAGGGAGTTAGGTGTTAATGACCGATTTGGATGCTGCACTGCGGGTTCTGTGCTGGTTGACCGGGATGGGATCCGGACGATCACCTTGAAGTTGCCGCCATGGAGATAGCTGCTCCGACCAACTGGGCTGGATTTGGATGAGGACCCACTTCCCTGACGTCTTTTTGCTGTGCTTAAATTTCTTCAATGGACTTTCACACTATTCTAGTTAATAATGATTACTATCACAAACTATGTACATTTTTGCCCATTCGGCATCCATTGCAACCTGATCATCCTGGAAGGGGGATTACCACATTTGCAGTCCCTTCTCAAGGTTTCTCATTTTTTGCCTGTCGTTTTTTTTTTTTTCCTTGCCTTCTTATGGTTCGATTCGGGGATGTCGTTGATATTTCTCAACTGTGGGCATGTGAAGCCTTTTGAGACTCCTGTGTGATTAAGGGCTATATAAACTTGACTTGATATCAGTCAGGGCCATGTTGCAACAAGCTCTTTTTTCCCAGTGTTTTCAACAGGTTTGTGAATAATGATAAAACATTGCTATATTCTAATGCTAATTGCTGCAAAACGGAAACCGATACAACTATACTTTTTTTTCCTGATGAAAGAAGAGACTCTAATCTTTCTTTTGGTCGGTTGCATGTTTTTATAGCAATAGAACACAATATTCTCTCCGTCAAAGTACAATAAAACAGCCGGGAGCGAAGGGGGTTGCTTCAGTGAAAATGGCTGGGAGTGAATGAGTTAAAGAAGCAAATTCAAGCCAAGCAAATAACATGCAAAATTATTCAATCTTCAAAGTATTTTGCATTGTTGGATTTTTTGTTCATTTGGCAGTTTTCATAAAAAGGTCCAAAAATCAAACATCGTGATGAACTTAAAAGTGGCTCAAGTGAGAGGTTAAAAATGTTGTGTTTCCATTTGGTACAATTTGGATATGGATCATGGAAGTGGGTAGCTTCAGATCCAAGTCATGGCAGAGACAGATAATCTGCAAATTTGACTAAACTGTAAACAGACAGCGTAGACATGGCAGTCAGTGACATATTGCCAAGACTACATGCTTTTAGTCAGTCAGTCTGTCATCCATCCATCCTCTAGACCGGTTATCCTACTCAGGATCTCGTAAAGCTGAAGCCTGAGCTGACTTCAGGTAATAGGCTGACTACACCCTGGATTGGTCCCCAGTCAGTCAGCCCCATTATCGCTCACGTTCACATGTGCATTTAGTGGGAATTGAACCCATGTTAGCTGCACTGGAGTCAGTTAACATCAGTGTCAGTCAGTCAGTCACCACAGGCTGAACAATATGCAAAGCTTAATAATTTTTTTAACCAAATTTATTTTCATTTCTTCGTTGCAACCAATGTCACCGATATTATGTCTCGGCCAATACTTGTTTACAGAGATGGTCATTCCGACACTTCTACTACTACTGCTATATTACAAGGAATTTGCCATCAGTTTACCTTCAGATAATCTTAAAAATTAAAACTAATCAAACTTTCACACAGAGGCAGATAAATCAGAAAGTCGGACACTTTTGCCTGCATAGTGAATGGAAAGGGCTGTGAGGGACATACATTCATCTTTGCCTGTGCATCGTCAATTGTTACTGAGAATTATTATTGTTAGTATTTAAGCACCCTCCTATTTTGTCAGCCTTCTGCATTTTGTTTTACCCGAGCAAGTGTGGCTCCGTAATAGTCCAGCTGGCCTTATCTGTGCACTCCCCCACCCACAAAGTGGAGATTAGTCTCCGAACGATACTTAAAATCTCTCCTCCATCCTCTGTAGCCTTTGTGATTTCGAGAGACTATTATCAGACCGAGTGCTGAACAAGACCAGAGGCAGAGGGTGTTTTCTATTCGTACTCTCTAACACCCAGTCAATTCTTATCAGAGGAATTGGGCTGGAGTATGGGGGGTATCTTTTCTTTTGAGCGGCTTTCAGCCATTTCTTCAAGGCATTTGCTGTCAATTGTGCGGATGGAATTATGAATATCCACCTAAGCACTTACTGCTTGTGAGCAAATGGGATTAAGCAAGCATCGTGGCGCCTTCCATAATGGATTTTTCATGTCTGAATGAAGACATCAGAGGAAGATACATAACAGACAACATTATAATGCACAGAGAAAGTAGGAGAATAGTTGTTTATCGCTCAGTTGTCTGATTGTAGTTGGACGCAGCACATCAATTTGTTAGTGTTATGTATACACACACCAATCCCTCACATGGGCATGCTAATGTAGCACACACCCAAAGAGGCTAAATCAGTGGTTCTTAACCTGGGTTCGATCGAACCCCAGGGGACAGCGAGTCAGTCTCGCGTTTGGCGGAGGTCAAGACACACACCTGACTCAAATGATTCATCAAAGGCTGCAGGTGATCACGATGCATTGCTTGATATATCTATGCTGCAGGGAATTAAGTGTGCTCAGTAGTCAATTTGTGGCTGTTGTGATGGTACGTCATGTGATTTCTTTATTATTTGAATCCATTCATGCTAACTGCGTTGAGCAAAAAAAGAAAGTGTTCAGACGAATATGCGCAATATAAATTCACATGTATAAGGAAATGATGGTGTTCAACAGGGTTCAATTCTGGGGCCTCTGCTGTTTTCATTGTATCTGTTGCCCCTGGGTTACAGCTTAAGAAAGCAGCGGCACTTGTTTTAAAGTACTTCAAAAATATAGCGTCTTAACTGCATCTATCTAACTAGAAAAAAACATATTATTGTCAAGAAATGTTCAAGATTGACTTCCGTTATAAGATGCATGGAGATGGGGAATGCAAAGACACAATACTTTCTGAATTGAAGGTCAAGAGAGCTAGATTCATTGATCATGGATGATCATTGATTTTGTTCACCAGAAAACTATATGTCTTGAATTTGAAAAAACAATATTGAACAATACTTCAGTAAGTGTTTGGTGAATGCGCATAGGAAACTGATGCGATTCATACCTCCAACAACATCTGGGCTAAATGGTCAGACATGAATTGAGAGGGCATATTGCAGTGTGTTCTGCCTGCTATTGTGTGTGTTGAGGGGGTGAAATGTGTACATCTTTCACTGGCTCAAGAGTGCTGATGTGTGCAGGTTGAGGCAGCAGAACACTTTCCATTTTCATTCACACTATATCTCACACACCATACAGTGTCCACTATGTATGCCATATACCACTAAAGCACATATTTCTAATAAGAAGCAAACCTTCTCTGCTCTTATTCTACTCTCACCAATGCACAATTCATCATGTCAGATGCTAATACCCTTAAAGGTCAGAGATAGTCATGAGAAAGGAAACTATGCTTTTTTAAACTTCCCCCCGCCCGACCATTTTCCCTGTCATCCCTCACCGCCAACCCACTACTAACCTTATCCTATTGGCTTGGGGTGATGTGGGGACCCGACTCCTGTTACCACAGCGATCTTTAGAGAATGACTGATAACAACAATAACCCAAGATGGCAGACACTAGGATTGTATAGGGAGGTGAGAAAAGGGGTTGGTATTTGCAATAAAAGAGCACATAGGGTGTTTCAAGCAACAACAACAAAAAAAGGAAAGTAATACTGTAATGCAATATTTGAATGAGTGATCCAAAAGTGGAAACAGTCAACGTTGCCTCAAAGCACTCAAATGAAAATCTACTTTGGCCTAAAAGAAAAATGAACAGAGGGCTTTTGTGATAAAAGTGAAGTTGGTGTGATTGCCATTTGAGCCCATTTATTGTGGAGCTGGACTGCCTGCTGGCAGGGTCAACAGGGGCCAACGTATAGCAATCTGCTCCTGCTGACCAAAAGCATGTAATGCCAGATGCTGCAATAAAAAAAAATAGGTTTCTTTCTTTTTATTGGATATATAAATTTCATCATAAATTGGATCATGATTTTGAATTTACATTGTATGTTTTCTGCCTATTTAGTTATCTTTACCAAAAAGGTGCTGAACGTGTTTCTCTGGGTGTCTAAAGATTTTATGGTGTGGAACCTTGAAATATTTTTTTTGATTTTGTTGTTTTTTGAAATAGTTTATTCCGAAATCCATCATATAAGCCATATTACCTGTACAGGCAGTGTTTTAAGTAACATTTTCATAGTCTGGGGACTCCGCACACTGAGCAATGAGACCAATGGACCATCGACAAAAACTAAATGTTGCTAAAAAAAACTGCAACGCTCAATTTGGGTTTGAGGCTCCCTATACAATATACTGTACTGTATTATTTATATATTGAACCACACAAACATGGTGTGATTGTCAGGTAATAACCAGATAACTGTGGATATTTTTAGAAGCTCTTTCAAACTGGATCGCCATATAGACAACCTCAAAACATGAGGAAAAACTTGTTGCCTGCATAGTCTTTTTTTTTTCTTTCTTTCAATGAGGAATAAAAACATCAAGAGGACTTAAGTCCTGAAAATGTAAACACAAAACAATCTGAGGTAGGCTCTGGTATGAAACTACCACTTTACCTCAAAGTGCAATATTCAACTAACAGTTCCTAAAAACCATAATAGGAGGATACCGTATCATTTGTGGAAGCAGCTGGAGTGCTTCTGTGAGTTGCATGTGTGACGGGCCAATACTGAATGTGGCGAAAATGCAGCTCCACACTACTGTCGCTTCACTACACCACAGACACTCAGATGGATTACTGTTCTTTTATTGTTACACAGACTGCAACGAAGTATGACAGAAACAATGGTACTTTCACCATTGCATTCATCGCAGCTCTGACTATGAAAAAAAAGGTCTACTACTATGACAGTGTGATCATTTAGCATATAACTAAAGCATCCTGAAAGAAATAATATATATATATTTTTTAGAAGGAAAAAAAAAAATAATAATAATTTTCCTAGTAATCTATTTTCACAAAGAACACATTCAATTCTAATTCTAACTCTAATTCAAGGAGCGTCCCTGAACGCACCCCATGCAGCCACGATGTGATTGCCTAATGTAAACTTGAGTAGATAATTTGCCAAATAATAATAATAATAATAATAATATAACATATGTAGAGGTTTCTCCTGGAAGGCTATAAAAAAAATTAAATGCCATAAAAAAGAAATGTTCACATGCACCAGAATGAGCGTGTTCACAATAACTTTCATCAGGCAGAAATAGACTACATTCAGTTCCCATTTGCCAAAAATATCTAGAATTTTAATTCATTGAGCTCATTCAGGTACAACCCTGGCCACAGATAGATATGAAATAAAACATATATAGTTGCGTATGCTGTATATTGTATTAAGACAGCTAGGCGGTACTCATATGGTTCAGGAGAATTCGTTTTCCACTTCTACTGTCAACATGTGAGTTTTTTCTTTTTACCTTTGCCACCTTTCCGATGTTCTACCTTTAGTACTTGATGGAACTAAATGTTGCACTAATTAATAATTGCATATATAAACAAGACATAGATGGAGTGATAGTGAGCTGACACTTTTACATCCGTTCACTCTTCCCTTCATTGCACCATTTATTATATACTGTATGTATGTGCTCTTTGCTGCAAATTGACAGGGACTGTGATGACACGTCGAGTAGAGGTAGCCAACATGACTATCATGTATAAGAGATTAAATAAAAGCACCAGGCTGTGAAAATACATGACACCTGGAGCAAATGAAAGACAATTTTATTAAAAGAAGATTAAAAGAGCCTTCATGGGGAAAGCAGAAACAAAATGTAGACGAAGGGGGGAAAATGCTGATCTATCTATCTATCTATCTATCTATCTATCTATCTATCTATCTATCTATCTATCTATCTATCTATCTATCTATCTATCTATCTATCTATCTATCTATCTATCTATCTATCTATCTATCTATCTATCTATCTATCTATCTATCTATCTATCTATCTATCTCTAATTTAAAGTCAATCACCAGGTACAGTATTGTGAGGCACAATATTTCACACGCACATCCACACGGTAACTAGTGGACCTGAGAACGAAGCCCACACTGGCTCCTCTAAAGTCAGGCAAGTGTACCGCTACAACAACAGTGCATGACAGGAATATGTATAACAAAATGTTGAAAAGGAATCACGCAGGAAAAGAAGCAGAAGGCTGGAGAAGCAACTGCTGTGCACTTAAGAGACATGTTGTGGATAGACATGATGAATAAAACAGACATAAGTGGCACACTTTAGCCTTTTTTATGAGCTTTGATAAAAACATGCAGAAAAGCTCTCGTCTAAACAGGATCACAGGAAAATAAAACTAGTTAAGTAATCAACCTCAATAAAAGTGCAGAGCTCCCATTTCCACACTGAAGGTGCACACCATCCTCTCCTCCCCTCTTCTTTGTCCTCCTCCACTCCTTCACCATAAATCTTAATGAGCTTCACTGGGCCCTATCATGTGAATGTACATTGTGTGTGTGCGTGGTAGAGATAGAGGATTGAGGGGGCTTTCCTCCATTGCTAAGCAGGGACGTGACACTTCATCAACATGTATGAGTGCAAATGAGGGAGTGAGTTTGTGGAGAATGAGGGGCAGCGGGATGATCAATTATTCAGTGGTGAACATTTTTCACTTATTACTTAACAAAATTCTCTACATCCACACTACCTCATGTCCAATTCATCACCTTACACCTCACTTGTGTAACATTTTAAGCACAGTTTTTTTTATCAGTAAATACCTTGGAGGGAACTCATCACTTCATATATATATATATATATATTTATATATATATGGGGTGTCAGGCGATTACATTTTTTAATTGTAACTTATCACATGACTTCAATAGTTAACTCACCATTAACATTTTAGATCTGTTTCACATCTGTCCTAAATGTTCAATACAATGTACAATAAAATTTTTCATACTCTTGTTATTTTAAAATTGATTTTTTTTAACTAATTTACATATGGCTGCATCTTTTAGTCATCAATGCAGTAATTTGATCATAATTCATAAAACTGAGTTAAAATTAAAAATATGGATTGTACTGTAAAAAAGCGAGTGTGATATTGGTTTGTGCTGAGGTCATTTTTCTGCCACTAGATGGCATAATTGCATTTGTAAGATGTTGGTGACAGTTCAGTGCATTTTTTCTTTTCACATTAAGAGCTATCTAATCTTTAACATGAAGTAACTTGTGAAATTCTACATTTTTAAAATTGTAAAATACAACTTGACCCCAGTCTCCACAAATATATGCATTATTATAAAATGTATTACTGCAAAATTTTGACGAGAACGTGTCTGCTGCGTTGCGACAGGAATTCCCCCAGTACAGGCTGTCCAAGTAAGGTGTGGTCATTAATCACACGTTAAATAATTTAGTGGCATTAAAGGAACTTTAAATTAACTCAAAATTAACACACACACACACACACACACACCCCCACACACATATATATATATAGGTGTGTGTGTGTGTGTGTGTGTGTGTGTTTGTGCGTGTGCACATGCCCTCTGTAACATATATTGTAAAATATATAATGCTGACATATCGATTGGCCATGATGCACACACATGCACACACATTGTAAAGGTCCACCCTGGTTAGTTTCCGCTGTCACTCCATCTAAGAAAGGACAAAAAAACAGCCTGTAAACTCCTTGATGTGGAAAATGGACTTTATTTCTATGGTAGGCCAAATTAAAACACTTCAGGCCTCACACCATTAACCCATGTTGTGTGGCTGAGAAGGCCAAGAGGTTGAAGGATGGAGAGAATTAATGGTGTGGTGCAAGAAAGTCGCCAATAGCAAAACTAATCTATGGGGACTTCGACAACACCAGTAAGCAGCAATCCCTTTTCTTTTCGTGTCATGACATGCATGCCACACACATATCAAACACTCAAATGCACAAAAGACACATTATTGAAGCTTTTTAAAGGAAACAAACTCTTGATATCATAAGACTAAATGAATAGCACCATATGCCGCTTGTAAAAATGTGCCCATTACACCCACAGTGAATTTGAAAGTACCCATTTATGTTGCAAATTTAATGCTGTAATGTGTTTTTAAAATATACATTCTGTACCAATTATTATGTGCATTATGGTATAACTTTGTTATTTCAAGTGGGAATTTGCAATAAAAAAAAAAAAACTGTTTGCCATATTTATTTAAACAGATATTGTGGCTGGACGAATTATGATCTGATCTGTAAAAAATAAAATAAAATAAATACAAATTTGCCATTTCTCTCCCCATTTTGTGCCTCTAATTTGAAATGCAAGAAAACAACTGACTTATGAGGTGTTAATCATTTGTTGCAAAAAAGTTAAATGTTGTGTTATAGTAACCCTTTATTATGAATAAAGTCATTTTCTGGGGTAGCAAGGTAATAGGTCACCGTGGGGTCGCTGAAAACACTTAACATTTAAAAATAAAAAATAAAAATAATGAATAATTGAATAAATGAATGAATGAATTGTTGAAAAAAAAAGAGAATCAATGACGTCAGTTGAGCCAAAATTTAGACCTGCTTTTAGGTAGTCTAGTCTACTTTTGGTCACCAAATTGCCATATGCGGCGGGGTAGTGCAATAAAATATGCTGAAATGCCTATTGAGGCGTAGTGAGGTCTACCAACTTCTCAAATGAGGTAAACTACACTTGTCCTGGCATGAAATTGAAGATATGGGCCTAGGTCTACGAAATTAACTAAATTTGAAATTACTCATTACAGCTCAAAATAGTAAAGTATCACATGAATTTGTGCAAAATGTCACCATTTTACTTTTATAAAGGACAATAACATAATTTCCATCTTAATTACAAAATATAATTTTTCTGCACTACTATTAAATCAGAGAATCCCTGCGTTTTGCACAGATTTTGACATTTTATGGCTTAATTAACTATATCTATTCACAGATGTGTAAAAAAAAAAGAAAAGTCCCCAACAAAAAAATAACCAACCGCAGCCTTTCCAACTATGTACAGTATGTCTCTTTGACATACACCTCCACATTCACCTTCAATATATATTGAACACGCTCGCCTACTTTTTCCATCAAACATTTATGATAGAACCACATTTTTGTTTTTACTCCTACCTCCTGGTAATAACCTTCAGGGTGTTTCAATACATTCTGTGTCAGCAAAGGTACTTTTATACAGATGTATGATTATTTATTTATCTGTTCTATAAATCTGCAGTAAAATTGATCAGCACCTACACTAAAGTGTTGAAACTGTATATTTGGAGTGTTTTTGTGTGTGTCTGTGTGTGTGCATTAGAAGTATGAGCACTTGCCAGCAAAGGAAAAGACCAATCTCTGTGGAGAATAGAGATGTATATGGTATAGTATGTTTTGCAGGCCTATTTTTTTTTAAAATCAGTATTGTTGTGATTGACAGACTTACACATGTATGAACAGGATGTGTTTATGAGATGATGAGTTTGTATGTGTAATAAACTCACTGGGAATTTTGCATGTGAGACAAGAACCTTGACGGTTGTGTTGGTAACATTATAAACGAATAATAGAAACCGACACTGTATGAATGGGTGAACAGATAAATGTCTAAATTACAGGGTTAGACAGTGAGTTTTTGTAAAAGTGACTAATTTGTTCAATAAATGGGCAAATTAGTGTGTTTAAAGAGAAAACACTCTACCATTTCTAAGTGGTATGATGCTGGTGTCACAAATCAAACATTCATTATCCCAAGTGGATTTCATGCGGGCCAACAGGCTTCCTTGAGCAAGGCTCTTAAGGAGCTAATTTAATCAAGTGAAGTTTGGTTTAAGGGCAGCTTTTTAACAGCTTAACAAGTAAGGCTCTGGCCTTGGTGCCTAATACATCTGGCAAAAAAAAAAAAAAAAAACCCTAGTGACTAAATTACTTAATTACTTTAGATTACTTGAAAATACTAACTTAATTACCATCTACATTAAAATATTTATGGAAGAAGTTGTAACAGTGCTCGTAAACTTCAGCAAATCCCTACCTGGTAGCAATCCCCCTGGAACTAGTGCAATTCAAAGATGAAGTTGATTTATAGATGTATGAAAATGCATGGGAAAGTAGGACAAATCAAACAGATGATGCATGAAGATGTAAAATATACGTTACTAAATTCACTCCCTGCATTTAAACAGACTGAAACATTTATCGAAATGAGATACTAGAAAATGCCTGTGAGGTGGTTTTACAGTTACTTCCACACATACACACACATATATTTACACTCGTCCCATTCAGACAGTGTGAAACCACTCTAATGGGCACGCTGACTGAATTCAATAGGCATCCGAGAGAGAAGAGGCCAGCAGGTCTACACCATAAAAACCATTGTGTTCTGAGAGAATCAATCAGTGCTTTTCAGTGTAATCCAATTCTATTCACAATGGGCCGGGAAGCAATTTTAAAATGGAAATGCCACTTGACTTCAAGTGAAGGAGAAAGACGGCGGAGGAGGGAAGAGTGAACCAATTCATTTGAGGCTGCTGTGCATGCGTCTCTCCTTTAGCGTGCTGTGCTTACACATGACCTGAACTCTATTTGGCAACATACCTGTGTAAGTGTGTGTCTCCGTATGTGTATGTGTTGAATGAAAATATATATTTTTACATGGTTTACCTTGACCAATGTTAGTTATGACTGTAACATTAACTGTACTGGCGTAAAAGCCAGATTACAGGAACAACAACAACAAATAAATAGAATGCTGTATAAAGATATTAATGAAAACTATTTGTTAAATGCAGTATTTCCCCTCACAGCAGCCATTTCATAAAATTTTCTGCACATTCATAAACAATAAAATAAAATATGGTTCTATACTAGTAAGTGCAATTCTGACACAAGGTGCAGTCTAAAGTTAGACTTTGTTTAGGTGTTTTCATAGACGCATGCCGTTTGACGCAGTAAAAAACACGCAATATTTCCAATAACTAATTAATTGTCCAATTTTTTTTTTTAAAAACATACAGTAATTTCTGGACTATAAGCCGCTACTTTTTTTCACTTGCATTCGAGCCTGCGACTAATACAAAGGTCTACCAGATCACAAAGGGGCGCACTATAAAGGAAGCCCAAGAGCGTTAGGCAGCGCAAAACAAACCAAGTGAGCCCAAATACAGTAGGAGAGAGAACGAGAGCGAGACAATTTGCGCCCTCATTGTGGAAAATAAAGTAGCGGGAACCCGATGCGGTAACATTGAAACACCTGCGGCTTACAGTCGGGTGCGGCTTATATGTGTAACAAACTCGAGTATTCCCCAAATTTAGCTTAGAAAAATAAATCAACTAATATCAGTTGATTAAATTGGCCGGCAATTAGACCTTTTTTTTTTATCATATATATTATACTACTCGATTGTATTGTTGCACTCAAGTCAGCCAGACCATATCCTCAGTTTGACAGTTTTTATGCTCATTGTTAAAGTAAAAATAATAGTGTACATAATATGATATAGAAGACTGAATCTAATAAAAGATGTGGTAAAATGCTAAGGCAGTAACGCATCATAAAGTATGCATGTTGCTTGTGTCATTTGTGAATAATTGATTAAGAGAAAAAAAAATAGATGGGGTTTAGGAACTTTCCCCTTGAGCCACTGAGAACTTTACATAACCTTTTCCACCAGCACACTCCTAATCAACGTGACACATAAAGACACTTAGATGTAAAATGATAATAAACTTTAATGTATTTAATTTAATCAGGATAAGAACATTTTTGATGAATAATTCTGACAGAGCTGAGATACTTCATTCGCTCTTCCATGTATTTCTTTCAAATTTTGATGAAGGAAGAAAACTTCCTAATTACACCAGTTCCTTACTTCTCCAGAAAAATAAATGGAATTCAAAGCTCATTATGAAAGCAACAATTTGACAATATACTGGCTTGTTATAAGGAACACAGCATCACTTCAGCTGTGGTGACCCCCAATCTCCTCCTTTAGCTGTCTATACCACTGGTCGGCGTATTTTGTTGACAATACTGTTATGTACGTTTGTCCAGTTAATAAAAACGTAATGATGTCTACTCTTTGAGTCCTAAATGGATTATTTTAGAGTTGCTATATTTTCTACTATTTACCAATGTGAAATACTGGTTAAAAAAAAATAATAATCTGAGGTTACCAGTTTCGCTGAACCAGGTTATTTTTGTCCAAAGATTCCCAAATAACTGAGCATCCTCGTCATATTTCGAGAACTAAAAATAAACATTTTTAGTATTGGTGTTATGGGTAGAATTTTATGTTTTGGTATTTTATATTATTGACCCCTGACTCATGCAAGCGTTTGCCTGATCCATATCAAATATACACAGCATATCAAAGTGTGGCAAGCTGTCCACTGTCCAGGATCAAGCCAAGGTCAGCCTCGTGATTAGCCCTTAGAGCTGGAGGCTAGCACTGGCAGGCAGTTTTTCTTTAATGAAGCCATCACTGCATGGACAGGGGGAGAAATACTTCCAGTCAGCCCAACTGGACCTGCCTTATTTACAGCTGCAGCAGTCTACACATCAACCACGCAAAGGGAGTATATAGAGACGTGGCTCAGAGTAGTTAAACTGTCAGTGACTGACGGGCTGATGATATAACGTCTGCCTCTCGTTCGGTGGCATTTGGCAAGTGTCACACTGTTTAACATTTTCACTTTATGCTCACACTCAGAGCTTTTTACGGGGACTGTGAACTGGACTGTGAGGTGAACTTCCGCCTGAGAGTCTCAGTGTTAGGATGGTTTGTGACTGAAATTATAGAAAACTTTAAAATGCTTTTATTTATTTATTTATTTATTTTCAATGAAACTCCAAATGACCGGAGTGAGAGCTAAACTCCAGAAAATTCATGATATTTGTTTGGGGAAATGAACATGGAACTTTAATTTTTAAAGTTAAGGAACACTGTTGTGAGATTTGGCAGTGACTTTAACTTTCTCACTTTTATGCTGCATTTTATCCTGCCATCATAATGGCACGGTTAGGGTTGAGGGTTATGGTTTGAAGTAATACTTTAAAAACTTAATGAATATCTCTCATGTGGGTAACTTTAGATAATTTTGTCATCTTTATTATTATTATTGTGTGAAGGTTGAATTCACACAGATGTTATTCCAATTCCAATTTCAACATATTCCAAAAATTCACGGTATGAGTGCTAGTCTCATTCCAAATATTCCGTTTTCCCAAAATTCAACATTTGTAATGATGCCGAGTTTCCTCCAAAGAGTATTTTTCATTCAGTACGTAAAAACATTCAACAGGCCTATTACACATTTACATCACTCCCATTTGAAAATTAAATCATTCAGCTAATTCAATTCATCCTTCCAACGACTTGCCAAATATTTCCACTGACCAAAAATGCAATATTTTCACCAGTAATTTTGAGATTCAAAACGTTCAGCTCATTCAAATTGCACGCCAAAAATTCAGATTTAAAGCTGCTCAATGAAGGAAAATTTATTTTGAATCGCTACTGCCATGTGTGGCTGAAAATGAAACTGCAGACTCCCTTCTTCACGTACACACTGCACATATGATGTCACATCCACAGACAGAAGGCAGAAAATTCAAACTCGAATCCAGTCTGAAAACTGTTGGTCTGAGGCTTGCAGGAGTACCCATTGTGAACAGCTAAGGCATTAATCTGCTAATTAGAAGATGTTTGGTTCATAAATGGTCAAATAAAATGGTTAGTGTAAAGATATTTTTGGGCTACATAGAGAAGCTTTAACAAAAATTCTACATTTTCCCAAAGTTCCCACAAAAAAAATCCCTATTCATTCTCAATGACACATTCAACAAAAAAGATTCACGCCATTCCCATTATAAATTGTAAAAGTTCATCTCATTCAATTCACCTTGGAAATGATTTTCGTGCCCCACATAAAAATTCATATTAATTTTGTATTGTATTATGTCACAGCATTCTATATCTTTCAATATCAATATTCAATTTCACTCCATTTTCAAAATGTTATAAACAAATTATTCTATACTTTTCAATATTAATCCACATCAAAATCATTCCACATTTTAATATTTCAATAATTTTCATTCAACATTTCAGCCTTTACACACAATTTCTCCAGAAATTGCAAATGTCTAGTTTAAAAATATTAATAATGATAATCATCATCATCATCATCATCATCAACATCATCATCATTTTGTGTTTAATGTTAAGAGTTTAAGAGTTAACAGTTTTTCACATGTATGAAAGTTAAGAAGGTTCCAATGTTCTGTGAAAATAGCTTCTACAGTTATTAAACATTTTATGATGATGACAAAAGCACTGGCTCACTTTTAAGTTTACGAAAAAGAAGTTATTATTGGGGATTTGATGTCTAGATATTCAGTTATACGAGTGTGGCCTGTAACGACTTATGTGCCTGGAAGTTCTCCCTTTCTGCTCTTTGGTATTTATCGGACACAGAGACCGAGAAGCAATTACTCCCATAATTCTCAGTAATGAAACAACACTGCAGTGGCCACCAGCAGATTCTGCACATATTGTGCAGTTCTGCACTGCTTAAACATGACACCTTATGTGGTGAAAAGAACCTGGATGGAAAAAAATAATCACTTCATGAAAAAAATATAATAAAATATGTATTGAAATGGAAATTGATGGGATAATGAATAAGAGTAGATCATGTTGGGGCGGCCAAAGGCTCTGTTCTTTAACACAGCCTTTGGGGAGACAAAAGGACGGAAACAAAGATGGCTTAAATCACACACTCACACATACCCGAGGGTGTGAGAGTGAGAGAAAGGCCAGGGCCGAGTCGGAGGAATTAATTGAGGTAGTTTGTTTCACAGCATGGAGTCTATTAAATGCCATGTCACCAGTGGGCCATGGGGAGTAGCACACTAACACCGAGAGGCAGTAAGCTTGTAGAGAAGTCATATGCCACTATGAGCCATTCCTCTAATATCAGCACTCACATTTCACCTCATTCATCTCCTGTTCACCTCCGTCTCTTTCATTCTTATTTCCCTCTTCTTCTTTCCTCTTTGTGCCATCAGCTTTCTTTAGAGTAAGTATGCAATTTTGGATGCCTACTAATGTAAAGTAATCACTTTATACAAAAAAAAAGGCTATTTACTTCTTGATTCTGGCAACTTCGCATGTAGGCAACCCTGCATTTTAAAATATCACATCAGGAAAAAAACTGCTTTGCTGCTATCTGCTACCTCGGGATATTACCTTGTGCAACTTTTCAATGGATTTTCCTTTTGCTTTTCCACAATGACTTGGCTGGGCAAACAAAACCAATGTTTTCGCAGTAACCTCTGCGCTTTTTAACTGCCTTCCTGCATCTTGAAGAACAATTGTACCTACACTGTTGAGTAAATTTGACTATTTAAAGTGGGATTAAATAGACTCCGTTTTAGAGTAGGCTAAGATTTACACTTGGAAGAGATAAAGAATTGGAAAAAAACAAAAGAAAACAAGTAAAAGTCACTCAATGGTTGAGGAACATACTCACGACCTTCAGCTTGGGAGACTGCCACACTATCACCTGAGCTATGCCCCTCCTTCTGTTTGCATTATCTCCAAGAGACCAAACACGTTGTTTTTGGTCTCTTGGAGTTAAAAATATTTCAGCTGACACTAGCGATATACTAACACAAAGTAGGAACTGCATGACTCAGGGTGTAGATTGGCTGTCTCCCAAGCTGAAGGTCATGAGTTTGTTCCTCAACCCTTGAGTGACTTCCCAATTATTTATTTTATTCTCTTACAAGTGTAAATATTACTCTAAAACTGAGTCTATTTGGTCCCACTCTAAATAGAGTCAAATTTACTAGAGAGAATTTACTGTGTACAATCGAATGGTATAAATGACACTAAATATCACCTTTAATTGACACTGCTAGAATTGCTATATCTATAGTTACGCAAGCAAAATAAAATCACTGTTTGGATTTTTTATTAGTTCGATTTTTGATATACTAGGACACTTTGGCACATACGCAGATTGAGCTATGCCACTTTCCTGGCTCTATATCTTCCCACATATCTGCATTCTTGCACACTTACAAATTGAAACCAGTTATGACCATCAAGTCACACATTGTCACATAGGCGGGGCAGAGCTGCCCTCCAGTGAGTAGGCGGACAAGGAAGTCTAAGCGTAGGAACCATTTGGACAAATTAGACCTTCTTCCGCATCTGTCAGAAAAGGGCTCTTTGTGGTATCCATTAAATAGTTAAACTGAAAATACAGTCTTCTGGTAGTTACTGTTAGGATAATGTTGCAAGCATTAACAATAAAAGGACTAGGAGAAGTTTACCAGAAGTTTTCTATTGTTGCCTTGAACGAGATACTTTTGTTTTTTTCCTGTTTGTCTTATCTTGTGCACAAAACCTCTGCTGAGTTTGATAGTTCATTTCAATATTTCAGTTTGTATGCTGGAATGAAACATTTTATGAGGAAAGGCATTCTGTATCATAAAAAAAAATGTTATCAAGATGCTTGAGGAGATTATTTTGCAAACAAGCGCTCAAACATGCACATACACTCTTCCAGACCATGCAGCGCTAATGCTGGCCTCTAGCAGTGAGTGAGGCTACTCAGAGCCATTTCCATTAATTCCACACCATTAATGAGTGCGAAAATGAAATGGAGAGGGAAAATATGGCTATTAATCGTTGCTGTTGTTGGCAGCTGTATAATGAAGTATCAGAGTCCAATTGAATTGGCCCTAATTACAACACCCTCCAGATATTGCTTCATTCTTACCAGTTCTATTAATGTAGCTCTGTGAAAGAGAATAAGCATTATGCTTGCTTTGATATGACACATACTGTACTGTATATTGAAGCTCGGATTTAAAAATGCTGCTTTAGCACATGCTTGCTCTCTCCAACACGTATAACCATGCTTAGTGGTCAGTGCCCAGCATCTCCTCACACATAATAAAGAGAGTAGCAATTGAGAGGATATGAAATGATCTTACTTTAACTGATTTTATAGACAACCCCTAACTGATAGCATAGCAAAAATAGGAACAGACAGCCATAGAGTGTTTGCTTGTGTCTACACAACATACTGTTTCATGTATGTTGTTATGATGGAAAAAAGTCTTGCTCAAGAATACTTGAATTGGGGAATGGGGATCAAACTTGCAACCTTCCAATTGACAAATGAACACCCCAGTGCCATTAAGCAGAGACAAAAAGCGAAACAAACATGAAAGCAAACAGTTCAAGGCTTATAAACATTCATAATAAATGAGTTTTCTTTAAGATCTTGTACAACTTTAGCTGAGCAAATCGGTACACAGTGGACCACATCAGCAGACTTCATCACCCACCATGTTCTCAGCGCATACTTCAAACAACAGCGCTTCCATCATCAAAAGGCAAGTGTGTTTTCAAGCAGTTTGTTTTACCACTTTAGTGGAAGATGCAACACATATAACAAACCCCAATTTAAATCCATTCACAGCAACAACTACGTTTTGGATTCTGAGATCAATGTGCAGTAGCTGAACCTCTAAAGGTGAACCACAATATTGGACAATTCCTCATACTATTGACTCATACCGTGAGTGCTTACTGCTTCTTCTTCATTTTAAAAGAAGGCTCAATCTCATCAAGATGTTAAGAAAAATGTGTGTCAATGTTTTTCCTAAACTCCTTTTCATGTTCAGGATCACGCGTAGCTCGAGCCTATCAAAGCTGACAACTGCTGAATTGTGGAATACACCCTGGAATGGTCACTAACAGCTCGTTCCATTCCATGCCAAATCACCCAGTTGGTTTAACCAAGCAGATTTGGACTTTAATGAAACTCAGTGTACTTGTTGATAATGATATCGCAACATGAAATCTCAAATTTTAAGTCAATCAGAGTAGCGGTTTGGGAGCTATGCCCGCCAAATGTTAAAATTTTCTGCCAAAAAAGGGGCGTGGCCACCTTCCTTTAAAACTTTATATCTCAGGAATTACTTGGTCAATCTTCAGAAAACAGGTATTGTTGGAAAGGGAATTCAACATGGATTCCAAGTTTTACATATTTTAGTAACCTGACCTTTTGAAATATACCTTGTGGGTCATGTAATCTTGACAAAATTGTTCATGAAATGTAATCTCTCACATGCTCTAAAACACACAAAAGTTTCAGAGATGTAAAAATGTTAGTTTGGCAGCAATAAGTCAAAATATCCACACCCTCGTAATCTACCATTGAATATCATTTAATAGATGATATTCAATGATCTTCAGGGCCAGCATCACTCTCATGACAATCTGTATCTTCTTTCTGACAAAATATCTTCATCTATGACAGCTTCTTTTTGTCAAAATATATCTAATTCAAACCATATTCAATAATTTGCAGATTGCTTATTGAAGAAAAAAAGAGATCCGAAAAGATCCCATATTTCTTTGTTGTGTTCTCCGTCTTTGCCTCGCCTTTGTGTTCAGACGGTCTTTTACCCCATAAAATCTCTCTTGTGATTCCCACTCCGGTTTTGTCACCTCTTTTTACCTCCACACATCTCCCCACCCTCCTGGCGAGAAGAAGAACACGTTATCTTCCCTCTGAAGTGCGCTCTGGCTCGCACTTCTTTTCCATGTTGTGCCAGATAAATTATACATGTGAATTACAGCATAGAGAGACATGCTCTTTCAACTACTGGGTATCTCTCCATTGATCTCTTTCTCTTGCTGCACATGCATATGCACATCGCCTCACTTGGTTTCTACAGTTGGAGTCTCTCTCTCTCTCTCTCTCTCGCTCTCTCACCCTCCCTCCCTCCCTCCCCATGCTTCTCCATATGAAACCTCTCAAGCTATATTAGTTGTATCAACATAAACTTATTTATTATATCCAGTGCATTGCCTCGTCACAACAACTGATTCACTTGAGATGATTGCATTTGTCTGTCATTGCAGAATCACTTTAGTACTTTTGCTTACTTTTAATGAGCTTGTCATGCTGTTCAGTTTATATTGAAGTCTGGTATAGAATTCATTTGTCTTTCTATTTCACACATCAGTATGTCCAAAGCATGAGGTAAAATTCCCAAGTCTAATAAGAGAGTCCATTCTTTATGTAGCGTCAAAGTCTTAGGCATCAAAACGCAGCTTCATAGCAGAATGAAAATACGTTGGCTTTGTTTATTTAATTTGCACTTACAGCTGTTGCACTTACGCCACAGACTAACCAAAATCGTTTTTGTGTTCACATCCTACAACAACTTTACAAATCCAGTCATGTTCAACCTTGTCCTTACAGGAGCTAATTACTAGCTTTGCTGCTTAAGCAGTGACTGTATTTTATTTAAGAGGGCAGAAGATGCACTGACACACATTTTAATTGCTACTTCACTTGGGGCCATCTGCCTTGCTGGACAATGGCAAAAGCAAACTTTACTCAAAGTGAGATTTGTTTCCCATTTGATATGTTATACTCCTTTGAAATGGCAATTACACTGGAATGTTAAAAACAATTGGATCTTCCATCCATCCATTTTCTGAATCGGTTATTCCTCACAAGGGTTGCGGGGGTTCTGGAGCCTATCCCAGCTCTCTTCGGCCATCCTGAACTGGTTATCAGACAATCAGAGACAATTGGATCTTTCATTATAATATTTAAGTAGTGTAAATATGTTATATTGCGGACAGTGTCTGAAATACTGAATGACAATGCTAGGTAATAGCAAGAAATTAGACCAGCAAAACTTCTGTTAAAAGAAGAAAGACAAATTTTAGAGATAGAGTATTTACCTAACCACAAAGAGAAAACGCCTCAATCAAAGAACTCCCGAGATTGCTGCTAATCTTGATTTGAGTTCTGCCCATGGCCAGCGAGCCACCATCAAATAATTACCCTGACGACTTCTGGGCTCTGGTTTCTCGGGTGGGTCTAAAGTCACATGGCTTTGTTGTAGGAGGAACTCATGGATTAAATCAACCTATTTGCCCATTTTAGGAAACAGATTATGTGAAGTGGTTAAATTGATGAAGGCAGAGTGATGGGGTTAAGGTAATGGAAGGAATCAAAATAAATGATGACATTTTCGCTTTGACCTCTAGCTAACCCAGTGCTTATATCACGTACATAGACGGTTTTACAGGGTGGCAAGGGGTGGCAGAGCCACCTTTACCAAATGCCTTGCCACCCCTACTGTTGGCAATGATTCTATCAATACTAAGTTCAACATTTTTATTAGAAATGTCTGTTATATTGTCTCCATTGTGTGTAAAAAAGTGTGCTTAGAATTTACTCCCATTCAAACCACACTTCTTTCAAGAAGAAATAATTGTGGCTTATCAATTAAAGGCAAAAAGGTTTTAACTTGACCAACCCAGGGGGATCAGAGACAGTCAGATAAGCTATAATAGATTTGTGGTTGCTCAAGGGTATATTTAACATGTTCAAATGGTCTGTCAACTATGACAACTTATGTGAAAAAAGGGTAGTTAGCAGCAGAATTTTAAGATGTTGGGGGGTTATTAAGGTGCCGCGGCAGAGCTATCTTGCTTGCATCACGGCTTTGTACCTGGAAATACTAAAAAATATTTTGAAAACAATACATTGTAACGTTCTAAGGTTCACATGAAACAATAGGCAGTCAGCTCACATAACAACCATAGTTACGGCCCATGCTGTCACACTATCTCAACTGAATGTTCCATCGATCTCAACACTAACCCATGATCGAGGCTCTTTGGCTTGCTAAGCAGATGCCGTACACAAGTGGTCCCCAACCACTGGGCTGCTTGCCGGTACCACTTTGGACCGGGCTGCAACAGGCTGCATAGTTGAAAGAACAAAAAAACGTACTGTACTTCTGGTTTATCTATTATCTGAGGCGTATTCAGAACGTTTCTTTGCAACAGGGAAAAGACACAGTAATGAGACAACACAAGAACCTATGACTAAGAAGAAAAACAACTGTGCATCACAGACAGTAGTAGGAGACCGACTTGAAATATGGATTTACGGCATCAAGTGATTCCCACACACGAAGCCCGCTCTGCACAATATGCTGCGAGCAGCTCTTGATTTAGTGTTATGTATGTTCTGAGTTATTCATGGACTTTATTTGTTCTGTGGTGCTTACTGTTTTGTTATGTTGGGGCATTTAGGAGTACACTGCTAATATCGTTACATAAAAATGTGTCTTGACGCTTATTGTTATATCCCAAAAATACCCCAAGGTAGCCCCTTTTTATAGTGTTTGTGCTGTTAGAACAGGTACATAAAAATACACACATTAGTTGTTTTTATCAATCAGCCCAATACCTTCCAACCCCGGTTGCGCGTCCGCACAACTTATGGACATGCGTGAACCGTTCCGTGGCGGAATTTTGTTTTTATGGTATGCTCCATGTAATTATGAATACGAAAAATGTAAAACAGTTTCACGATCGTCCAAAAGTATTGAAGAACTAAACCGATTATTTTTATTGTTTGTTTGTTTTGCTGTAGACGGAAAGCATTTGGGTTTGATGGCAATATATGATGAAATCATTTCAGGTTGTACCGTGCCTCTTACTCAAAGTCAGCAGAGAACCAGCTCACCTGCTACCCTAGTTGGACGATTCATCAGAAGATGAGTAAGAAACAAAATAAGTTGAAATTCTAACATATAGTCGCTATGCTAAGATATTTGTAGATAACATTAACTGATTTACTTGGCAAATCACTGCATTTGACTTACTTTACAAGCGGGCCCAAAATACGGATGATCTATAGTGAACACATTTTATCTCTCATCCTCGCCTTTGCAAACTACTTACCGCCCTTTTTTCTCTATATATTTTTTTGCTGTGGAGGGGGGCAAGTAACAAATCGAACGCACCCTGCTGGATGTGCAGGCAATGTCAGCTCAGCTATAGCCCCAAACATGACGGAGAGTAGTACTTCACATCCCAGTGTGCATGTCTGCGTGTGTGTGCATGGTCCGCCCTGGGTCCAGAACATCAATTACAAATGCGAGCACCAAGGTGTGCTTCTCATTCATAATAGATACCCTGACCAGTAGTTGAGATGTATATCATCCATACTATGAAGGGGTCAGAGATTACACCCCTATGGAGTCCCAGTTAGAGGTTGGGGATGAGGAGTTCTGAGAGGGGAAATGTGTTATGCATTAGTTTTTTATACCATGCAACCCAAACCTCCCCCAGAAATGCACCCACCCAATTACTTTCTCAGAATCTCCCTGCAAGTTTCGTTAGATTTGCAATTATTACCAACCTTTGTACTCCTGTAGCTTTGTGTGTAAGTGTGGTGTTCCTTTCATTGCCAGGGGTAGTCTGACATTTTATACCACTGTGAAAGTCATAAAAAGAGGTACCGGTATTGCTTTACAAAGCATATAAATCCCCATATCAAGCTTTATGTGTCATAAAAAAAACTTGCAGGATCATGGTAAAATACTTGAACATGCTTGTTTGGCAAGTATTCAGAAGTTATTGCGTTTGTCAAGTTTTATGTCCATTTTCTTTCATATGAACATATTACTGTCATTTTCTTTTTTTAGCAGGCTAGGTTGCTGAGTTCATTCCTCTACTTTGTTGCTGCTTTATCCTTGACTTTTTGTATCCAAGCTAGCTTTCTGTTCCTTGCTATCTTGCTTGTACCCTGTCATCCACATCCAAATTTAATTCTCCCAATCTCAAATTTGACAAACCTCTCCCCTTAAGCGTCAACTTTGGTATGTGTTAGAAATATGATTCAGTAGAATGCCTTCCCATCAATCTCTGCAGCTAGAGAGTGAGAGTAGGGGATTGTGGGTAACCCTTAGGACATGCGTTGTCTGTGCCTCCCATCTACCCATACAACATTAGTCAAGCAGTATTAGGTCCATGCATCATTTTCATTGGATGTTTTGAATCCCAGTCTGTACTGATACCTCATCCCATGGCCACCAACCAAAACAATTCAGCTCAGTATGGATAACATATGCCTAAAAAAATCACACGGAATTTGATGTTAACGTCATTATGATTCATGATGTCATGTGCAATTTAAACACATTTGGCCCTATTTTCATAGAAAGGGACATTTGACGCATTTGACGTAAAAACACGCAAATCTTCATTTTCCTGCTGGGGCAAGTCTAGTCTACCGCATTTAGGACATGCCATGTTTTGTAATTTGGTGACAATAAGTTAACTCAGTTTTAGACTCTCGAAAAGCAGGTCTAAATGGTGGCGGAGGTGATGGATTTTGGTGGACTTTATCGAGGCGCAGGCACACAGATTTGGCGCTCAGACGTATTTGGCGGATGCCATTGTATTTCATTCATAAATATGACAGCAGTGTGGGACAATCCCTCTGAATCATTGTAGATATCAAATCATTGAACACATTGTTATTATCATCTTAAAATACATATTTTAATATAAAATGTTTTGCTTAGCAGCAATAAGGAATGAAAATATCTCAGATATTCATAATGATACACATCTCTGAAACTTTTATATGTATTAGAGAACATGTGAGAGATTATATTTCATGAATTTTTTTTTCACATGACCCACATGTTCAATTTCTGGGTCAAATAATAGGTCAAAAGGTCAAGTTAGTAAAATGTATTTGGAATCCTTGTTGAATTCCCTTTACAACAATACCTGTTTTGTGAAAATTTACCCAATAGTTCGTGAGGTATAAGCGTTCAAAAGAAGGCGGCCATGCACCTTTTTGCCAAAAATGTCCAAATTCAGCGGGCCATGGCTCCCAAGCACTTACTCTGATTGATCTAAAATTTGGGATTTAATGTTGTGCCATCACTATCAACATGCACATCGAGTTTCATTACAATCAAAATCTTGGTGAACCCCACTGGGTGATTTGGAATGATTTGATTGTCTCTTTCCCAAATTCAGGTGGGTTACACTGGCACAAAAGCAACCCGAGTGAAAATAAGTGGTATAGAAAATGAACGTATGGATGGTGTGGGCTTAGAGAAGCATTCACACTCACACAACAGGGTAGCAGCAGCCCGTGTTGACGCTAAGATAACCGTCATTTTGAGTTTGTAAGGGTTCAAGATCTATGTAAATGAGCGTTAATGGCAACCTATCGGTGGCATTTGGGCGACAACGCCCCTTAAAAACCTTTCTGTCGATTAACATCAATATTTGTCTTCAACTCACTGTTCAATTTACCTCTTAGTCCCGTGCTAATGGCCACAATTAGTGATAATTAAGAGAGGAGGTGGCAAAAGGACATGCTTGATTATGCTTGAACATGTGTATAAATCTGTCACGCATGTAAAGGTGTGGGTGCGAGAGCAAAGATTTCCCTGGGCATTCAACATTGTATTCTTTTAGCATGGCAAAAACTGCCAGGGAGGAACAATCCTAATTAATGAAAACCTGAGGGCACTTATTTAAATACTCGGAAATAAACTTTTTAACCTTTCTTTTATTTCACTTAGTTATGACATATTCATTATTGTTACATCTCTTCACTGATTAACTGAGTTAGTCATGTGGTTTTCTGACATACAATGAGGTGGACAAAGTTTATTTTGTCAAAAATTGAAGTTAGCGATTTCCTGTCTTTTCCCATTAAATGTCTTAACTCAACACCAAATTCGACACCATAAGTGTCAAATTCTGGAGTGCCGCAGTCCTGCAGGTTTTGGAGGTTTCTCACTTTCAACACAAGCTGATTCCAATCAGCAGGATCGTTATCAGGCTTATGCAGAGCTTGCTGATGAGCTGATCATATGAGAATGGAAACATCCAAAAACTGCAGGACAGCAGCCCTCCCGGACTGGAGTTTGACACCTATGTTCTACACCATCAAAAACATCCCCTTGCGGTAATTTTACAATCAGGAGAAATAAATTAGAAGAGTAGAAAATTGCTATTCATTTCATTCAAGTTTAAGGAAAATCTGGGATACCTGGGTCTTTCTTTAAAATGATCTGTCATTTATGGGAGCCAATTTATGTATCAAAAATACTAGTGGTATCAGTATTGACGACTACTCAAGAGTTGAGTGCTCATACTGGTCTCGGTCTGAAAAAATGGTGGTATCGAACATCCCTACTATACACTGTACATATAGGCATGAATTCAAATGATTTAACAACTAAATATACATTAATGACAACACGCACGCGCGCACAAGCGCACACACACACAGACACACACGCACGTGTGCGCACACACACACACCGTTTAAATTTCATGCTGTCAGTCAGTTGAATAAATCCGGGGCTAAATACTGGGGGCAATTACATGGCGCTCAATCAGCGCTTGAAAAAAAAAACATGAAATAAAATAAAACACCCTAGCACTCCTCAACAATGGTAACCTTAACCAAATGACAGCAGGGTTCTCCCCAGATGTGTTATGGTTTGCAACCCCTGACCTAATGACCCTTCCCTCTACTGTATTCTGTCAACCGGATGCTGCACTAACAAGATAGCTTGTCTGGATAACCTTTAACTGCTAAGCTATCCACCTGTTCAGAGACCTTTATCTGAGACAATACCTGAAACCTTTGGTGTCCCAAACTCTGACCTCCTCCTTCCACTTCGCTCATGTCTCAGTGTTTCTCATTGTTTTCCCGTTAAATTCCAAATGTATAATTCCATTTTACTCATCACTAGTTTCCTTGCTGTGAGTCCCAGTGGCTAGGGCAATTTATATTTAACCTCTGCTTAGATCAAATTCTCTTCTCCGGAAGGCCCCCAGTACTCCAACAATTAAATTACACAAAAATGTGGTATTATAACTAGCAAAAATTAAAACTTCACAAGAGTGGATGTGGTCATTGAGCACAGTGACATCTAGGTATGGGCCGGTTGCCGGTGATTTTAAAAAGTCAAGCATTCATTAATGAGCTTGTCTTCTCTCTTTTTGACATCTAAGCAGGGCTCAGTAAGATTGGCTTCTTGCAGAGTTGAGTAAACGAGCCACCTATTTGAAGTTAATTGGTCCATCAACCCCCCCCCATCTTAGCGAGCAGAGAGCAGTTATACACATAGGAAGAGGAGGGAGACATTGCAAACACTGATGCGTTTTACTCTGATTGATGTGCATTGCCCTAAAACAAAAACAAAATAAACAGAATCTATGACAGTGGTACTAGTTAGCCCCAAGGACAGCATGAGTAGCCAAAAAATAGCTCAACAATGATGGGAAACAGTGACTTACTAAAACAAATTAAAACAGACTAAGATTAACATGCGGGGGGTTGGGGGCCGGTGGGGTGCCTGGTGGGCCTGCAGTGCCCCGTCCTGCTGCGTTGGGCCGGGGGCGCGGGCCGTGTTGGGGCGGGGGGCGCTCCTGCTCCTGGGTTTGCTCTCCGGCCGGTGGCCCTGGCGGGGCCCGGGGGTCGTCCTTTGGCGCTGCCGCGGCCTGGGGGGCCCTGAGGTGTTGCGCTTGCTCTGTTCCGGCGGGGGTCGACGGCTCCCCTCTTTGGTGGAGATTTTCATGCATGCCAGATCCACCACACCAGCATCTACCGAAACTCAGACACAATCTGTTTCCTCCTCAGGTTATTGAATCGGTGGAGGCTGGTGTCTGCGGATCTCACGCGGCTTCGTCTGTCCTTCCTTCCTTTTCTCGGTCTCTCCTTTGGTCTCTTGAGGCCTCCCTGATTTTATGTTTTTTGGATTTGTTGGGGTCTGGATGTTTCTTGGGCTGGGGAGGAGTTCTGGTGGGGGGTGTCTGGTCGGTGCTGGATTTCACCTTCCTTGGTTTTCTTTGGTCCCCTCGGGTCTCCTGGTGTTCGGTTTAGGTGAACGGTATGAGATTCTTTCTAATAGGTTTTCTGGTGAGCTAACAAATACACGCACGCACGCACGCACGCTCGCACGCACGCACGCACATACACATACTCACCCACACACACACACACAAAAAAAAAAAAAAAAATATATATATATATATATATATATATATATATATATATATATATATATTAAAAAAAAAAAAAGAGCAATGATGATGACATTTCCGAATGAACAATACTGAGCTCTAAAAAAAAAAAAAAGAAGTTGAAGTTGAAGAAGTGGCATAGCACCCAGGCCTCTGCCGTCATTGCGCTGATCTGCGTCCTGCCATGCGGTGAACACCACAAAAAAACGAGTGGGGAAAAAGTTGGCTCTACACATGGACCAATAATTTCCGAATTATTATGACCACTTTATTACTATTCTCCTATTTACATAAATATTCATCAGCTTAAGCAAACGTTTCTGGAAATGTTGCATTCATTTACAACCATAAATAACGGAGGTGTCTCACAATGTATTGTTGCTATTACACAATTTTGGGGGTAAGGATTTCTCATAAATCAGCATTATTTTTGGGGGAACATGTGAGATTGGAATTTGTTTTAATGAAGGATGGCAAGTGAGGTCATGCCAGGTGAACAGGTTCCAAGTTTAGCTTGGAGTGGAGGTAAATTTCCTTGGTGGGTGGATGAGTGTAACAGATGGTTTGGGATGCTGACAGGGTGGTGGATGTGGGGGTTGAGGCTGGGCTTTGTCTTGGCCATGTTTTTTTCCCCCTACGCTTTGGAAACCTGCACCTGACGGAATGGCCGTAAATACCAATGGAATGATGGCGGATTTATGAGACACAAATATCCGAGTTGCAGCCTATCATTTCAAGGAGGCTGTCATTGTAAGTCAGCAGGGAGATACTAAAAGAGGTTGGTGATTTTTGGCTTTTCCTTTTCCTTTAATAACAGCGGAATGCTGATCTTCAAAAAGCCAGAAATCTTACTTTGGATTTAAAAAAACAACATTTTGGTTGTTGTTAGTTTGTCTTTTAATGTGGCAACATTATACCCAATGCATGTGTAAGGATAAATTAAGTATCCATTAATTTTTTTTTTTTTAAATAAACCTATGTGGCTTATTGTCACTTTATCAGTGGCATTATAAGTGACTCTAGCTCTTCATATATTTGTAGAGCAGTGCATTAGTTGTCTGTACTTATGTGAGCGACTTGAAGGTCAAATGTATATCTCCTATTCTATATTATAGAAAGGCAGATAGGAATGATAAAGGGAGGAGAAGAAAAGGGGCATGGAAATGAAATGACCAAGAAAGAAAAGTCAAGAGGATGGAAGACGGGATTGAAGAGGAAAGAAAAACAAAGACCTTTGCCGAGGCCAATTACATTCTTCGTGTTATATAAATTGGGACACGGGTGAGAACAGCTAATGAGAGGCAGCACACGCTGTCTGTTGGGGATGTACAGCGTATGGTGAAAAAAAAATGACATTAAGGATTCAGCAGTAACTTTGAGAGATGTAAAGCATGAGGCGTATGAACCTGGCCTGAGAGCAGGTGAGCTTATCAAGGCTTAGAGAACTTGTGTAAGTACAAGAATGTGGATGGCAGAAGTGGAGCCATACATTCCGGCAGGTCAGGCAAAGAAAATGCCCTGGCGTGGGAGGAGGGCCAGTGTTTATCTAATCAATCCAGATCTTATGGTTGCATGTGCACATCAAATACACAGTTAAACAATATGATGTTAAATTGGTAAACATGAAGTGCTGCATTATTAATCAACAACGCCTGCAGTATTTTTCAGTTTGGGTATTATTTTGTGTAGGCAGTTTGTTAGTGTTTTGAAGGTGTTCACATGCAAAGTCTATAGACCAGAAGGGCAGAGACAAGCATTAATTGCTCTTATGGTAAACAGTTGAGGGCGCTCTTGGGAGATTAATCAGTTAACATGCAGACTGAAGGTAGTTAAAGTCTGCACAGCCTGTTCAAAATATTGTTGATAACCGCAATAATAATTTGGCCTAAAGTTAGGCAAATGAAAACAGTGCTTCTTTCAACCTTTGCTCTTTGTCTGGTTTGATAATGCACAATGTTTTATACATTTATTTATGATTGATTGTTTTTTTCCCATTTGTTATCTGTGTTGAATGTTGCCTCTTTATAACCAGAATTGCTTCATTGCCATCAACAACAAGGTGCAACAAAATGGAATAGAGTTACAACCCATCCAAGACATAAAAAACAATAACCAACAGAGCTGCTTTATCAGATGAAAAAAAAACATAAGAAAAGGGGAAGGGAAAAAAAACAAAAACAAAATATGATCATGTAAGGGATGAACACATAATGGATTTGCGGGTGTGGGGGACGGACCTCAGCAAACAGCCACATGAATAACCAACAAACAGACTCAAATACTAATTTGGAACTGGGCTGTGGTGAAGTATCAAACAGCGGACATTGAAGCCCAAACACACTCCGTAGGCATTTGCAACCATAGATAAGCACCCACCACCTCCCAACGCACCTGCACAGCAACAGAGGAAGGATTGCCAACAATGGTCATTGATATTCAATTTGCAATTTTTTTTTGTGTATCATCTTCTCATTGCCGTCAGTAGTGTCACAAAGCACAAACAAAGGGGGGCTAAGGGAGATAATGGGAGGCTCGAGCCTCCGACAGTTAAAATCACCCGGAGATATTAGCCTTTGCCAAGGCCTAGACAAAAATTAATATTTTTAGGTCAGCCTTTAGTTTCTGCCTGGACTTCTCAGTGGGCATCATTTAGCCAAATTTCTGGTCACTTCTTCAAGGCAAAGGAAGTCAGGAATCACATCTAGTCTGCTAATGAGCTAACTTATCACTTCAGTCTGAGTGTTGGCATCATAACTGGCAGCTTTGCTAATTCCAATGTCGCCTCCATCGTCATCCAAACTTTCTAATAAATCAGGAAACTGCCTACTCTAAGCAGCAAAATACATGTTATTAGAATTGCCATTATACAAGTATATGCATCTTTGATATCCTCGACAAAAAGGATGGACACGCATACACAATCTTCCATTTGTTCTAGCAATCGTTCGTATACCTGGCCGTAAACATTCCATCTGGAAAAGCAGGCTCTCCTTTTCTTGATCACCTGGCTGAGAATACTCTTTCAATTGCCTTGTGAGTTCAGTTGATCAATCCCATAATTTTGATTATGGAGAAAAATGCAGCCAATGAAAAGACTATATGAGACAAAGCCAGCAAGCAGGAGAGATAAGGGAAGGGAGGTAGGAGAGTAAAAAGTGTCTACCTCCGTCAAGCCAAGAAAAAAAAAAAGAGTGATTGTTGATTTTTTTTCGTATACCACTTAAGACTTTTTCCTCACAAGTAACCATTTTTTGGATAGTCAAAAAACTACTTAAGACATGTCCCTGCCCCTGGTTTAAATCAATTTTTACTGAGCATGAAAAAACAACAACAAAGCACCAAACATGTTTATGTGAAAACATTAAGTCTAATATAAAACAATAAAACAGCATCACAAATGTATGCTGTTGATATTCGAAATTGGACCTTTTGAAATTGGAGGCTCGGATTAAATGGTCAAGTACCGTCGAGCAATAACCGAGTACCTGCTGCTTTACTACCACTATGCAGCTGAATGAACATAATGCAACATAGATGAAACCGAGTGTATCTTATACTTGCTGACGGTTATGTTGCCGTTGTCCATTTTGAATATACTGGATGTGCGTCAAATGTTTCTTTTCTACTTATGCATGTGTTAATATTTAGTTTCCCAACTAAACTGATTTTTTTAAATACAATTTTCTGAAATAGCTGTAAACACATGTGTAAACACACTCTGAGTACACAGTACTAAAAAGAGTCTATTTGATCCCACTCTAAACAGAGTAAAATTTACACTTGGAAGAGAGTAAAATATTAAGAATACATTTTACTCAAAGTATTTATCACTATGTACGAGAGGATTGGCCTATCCCATGACAATAACCTAGTCATGTTTTTTTCACTTAGAAATTCTAAGTAAATTTTAGAAGGACATTTTTTGAGTAGATTTTTATTAGTTTATTATTTATTTATTTATTTTAAAGTAACACAGGGGTTGAGGAACAAACTCAAAACCTTCAGCTTGGGAGACGGCCACTAACTACTTGAGCTCATGCCACTCCTACTGTTTGCTGATATCTCTCGTACACAAAATATTTTACTTTATTCTAAATGCAACTTTTGTTTAGAGTGGGACGGAGTAAAATGTACTTTACAAATTTTACTGTGTATAACAGGGTCAGTACAGTGACTGGCACATTGATTCACTTGTATTTCAAGCAATCTCTGCTGAATTCTTAAACATGAAGAATTAATTCCTTACTGGAAAATTATTATCTTTTGTCTACTCTACAGAACTGTTCATGGTCCCTCATGTTTAATGCCTCATATACGATCTACCCATAGTACTCGCTGTAATTTGAAACCCCCCATTTAATTACTTAATCGGTAACAGCGCTGTTATTTCCAAGGTAAAGCCATGTTGCGTGAGTGTGATGTTGAATTCCACCTCTCTGCAATAATTAAGAACCAAAAATAAAACACCACATGGATGACGTAAAGAAAATGAGAAATCCTTTGAGAATTATTAAGTATTAACTGACAATATCCGCATAAGACGGAGAATAAACGAATAGTGTACGTTGCCGCACACAACAATACAAGCACACCAAGGCCGAAAGAGCAAGAACAAAGACCATCACGATATGAGAGAAGAAGAGCAAAGAGTGCGGCAAGCGGTGGGCTGTTTCACCACATTACTCCGTGTGTTCTGACCACCAGAAAGGAAGTGTTTAACTATTAGGTGCGCCTTGGTAAAGATTCCTCCCTTCAACAACTCCTTTCCTCCCTCCCTGGAGAGAACAGGGGAGCTTGCACAAGCAGATTTAGCACATCGTATTGACTTACGAGGACTTTTTTTTTTCCAGGCTGTCGCCTTGGGAAAAGAGAGCGAGAGCGAGAGCGAGAGAGCAATACAAAGAGAAGGATTGAAGAAGAGAGAGAGAATGGAAATTCAATACACAGACAGGGAGGAGATGAATGTTTTAGAGTGCACGGATGTTTAGCTGTGATCCATGTTGTCTGCAAATGGATGGATAGATGAGGAGAGGGCACATGAAGCGTGGGATCCTGCTTAGAAGCAAATACGCAGAACGCCGAGCCAAAAGCTAGGCATGTTTCTTATTGCAGTTTCCCCCTTTGCAAGGAACATTAATTCAAACTACAATTAAAAACACCGACATCCATCAACTCTAATTGCATCAAGTCTAATAGTTGTTGCCTGGCATGTGAGAGACTATCACTATTTACACCAGGGGTGTCAAACTCATTTAATTCAGGGGCCACTTTCACCCAAATTGTGGGCAAAACCTGTCTGTCTGTGGCGTAATAAGCTATAAATAACGAGTCAAAATATTTTCTTCTTTTTTTGTGTGCAAATAATTACACTGACATTCTGAAAATATTTCCGTGTATTACTATTTTATTGCAGAGTTTTTGCACCAAATCCTGAGTAATAGTCACATTTCCTAATTTCATTTAAGTGGTCAACAATGCGCCCTCCAATGGATAAAATTAGCAACAACAGTTCATTTTAGTAAAAAAATGCAATTTGTGTTCTGTCTTCCCGAGCTATATTCGACTCCCTAAAGACCGTTCTAGCCTGCAGCCCGTATGTATGACACCCGTGATCTACACTTTCCATAATGATATGGTGCACTCATTAGTTGACTGATTGTGATGGCCCGTCATGTGATTTATTTATTGTTTAAATCCCTTCATACTGTGTTGAGCAAAAAAAAAGGAATGATGGGGAATGATAGATGAATTCATATGTATGGTGTTCCACAGGGTTCAATTATGGGGCCTCTGCTGTTTACATAGCCTTTACTGCCCGTGGGTTCTCTCTTAAAAAAACAGTCCTCTATAAATATAAAGTTGAGTGAAGGGAATCAGCGTCCTAACTGCATGATTTGCAATGCCAAGTTGAGCAATTCTAGTCCAGCACAATTTGTTATCTAGCAAAACTAAAGGAACACCTGCATTGAGATGGGAAATATAACAGAACACTTTCTGAATTCAAGGTAAAGAGAGTCAGATTCAATCAAAAGAATACTCATACTGTTTATTTTGTTCGCCAGTAAGCCATTTGTCTTGAATTTAAAAAAAGAAAAGAAAATCACATTTTATTTTTCAATGAGGTTTGATGAATGTGCATTGAAAACTGACTGGGTTCAGTACCTCCAACTAGGTTAAGAACCACTGCTCTAATATATCATGCCAATATACAGTAAAGCACAAAAAATTAGAGCGACCCGATTCAGAATGATTGCAAATCATTGATGTTGGCAATAAAGTGCACAATAGCCGTAAATTAAGGCACAAATACATTTTGCATCCAAAAGTGTTGCAATGGTGCCAAACGGGCATATAGAAAAGTCTTATTCAGAAACACACCTTTGACGGCTTCATAAAAAAAAAAAGAAGAGCCAAGCATTTTTTTTTTTAAATAGCACCAATTTCATAAATACTTAAAAGATATTTTCAAACGGCAAACAAAAAAATCTGAATCCGTGTAAGCAAACAAATGAACACACACGGCGAGGGACTAACAGACTGCTTCCCAAAGGACTCATTGTGTGTGTGTGTCCTCACATACAACTGAGGGTTTAAGTTGGTGCGCGTGTGTGCGTGAGTCCCAGCTGGTGCATGTTGTGTGAGTAATGCGCGCATGTAACCCTTGTTTGTGTGCGTACGTGTGCGCCGCCAGCAGGCTGGTGGTTCTGGGCCGTCCCGTAAAGGTGATGTGTGGCAGCTATTTGGAGCCTGGACGTGGCAGGTTAGCTCACTGCAGCCTGATCATATTTTATATAGCATCTCTCTCCAGTCTTATCATATTTTATATGCCTGCAATAACAAACTGTCTGGAGGAAAAAATGTGTGGGGGGGGGGGGTGCCTGCCACTAGTGCACATGTGCCAGCAGTAAAAAAAAAAAAGAAAAAAAAAAGGAAAAAAACAGCCACACACACTCAAGAGGCTGAGTTGCGGCCCGGTAATTGACCAATGTAGAGTCAATTGAATACTTTTACAGTATAGGCAAACTGAGCGAAGCCCGCAGAGTGATAACTGAGGAAATGAGGCACAGTTAATAGAAACACAGCCATCTGAGTGGGGCCACTTGAAGAAGTGCGCCAGTAGTCATTTGGTTCTATTGTCTAATTCAGTTCGGAGCCGACATCTGTCACTGTCCTGCTGCCCACTGAACATGCACACATGCTCACACGTGCACATTTTTCTCTCTCACACACATCTACACTCACATGAATAGTATGAAAACAACAAACAAAGTCATAACAAGACTGGCTTGGAACAGCAATAAATTCACACATTTTCATACAATTCACTGGCGTCATGTTTAGAGTAGCAAAAATACACACAAAAAAGTTTGGGGGGGGGAAGAGTAATTTAACAATGTGCATACATAAAATCATATTTAGAGTTGGTGAGACGTGAAAGATTTGTGGTAAGAAGTTCAAAAAGTTAAATGAAAGTGGATAGAGCACGAAGGATGCATATCGGAAGTTGTTGTGATTGCTCTGGGTGCCGCTTACCTGGGGCAGATAGAGGAAGGCAGGGGGGCATTGCAGAGAATGTGGTAACATCCCGGTCCCGGACAGCAGAACACAGCCAGAGTTTGCCATAGAGCACAGCATGTGAAGACGGGACCCCTTACTCATAGAGACAGACTCTATTCACACCTCTTTTCGCAGATGCACCGCTCTCTCTATCCTCTCACCTCTCAACCTCTCTCTCTACTTCTCGTCCCCTCCCTTCTAGCTTTCTTTCAGCGGTAGCGATGCACAGGCAGACACTTACTACTTCAGCGGATGCAGACGAGGGATGCCCACACACACGGATTGAACTCCAAGCGATGGAGAGTGCCGCGTAAAAGTGTTTTCACGGGAGGGGAAGTCGTGGGAAGTGCGAGCAAAGTGATGCTCCTGATTCTATTCTTCTCTCCTCTGTTTACTTTGAGAAAGAGGTGGAGAAGCCGAGGCATGCAAATGGGGAAGGGAGGGAGGTTGAGACGGAAAAGAGAAACACAGAGAAGCAGAAGAAGGGAGGAGGGAGAGGGGGGAGGCGGGGCAAAAGAGGCTTGGGAGGTCCTTAAGGGAAGGAGATTGGAGAAAAGATGATGGGGTTGGGAGGCTTTTGAGGGGGTTGAGATGGAGACTGGGTGTGTGCGTACACTTCATATATACAGTGTATGTGTAAACAGTATATATTTGGGATGTTCAATAACACTTTTTTTTTAGACCAACAAAAGTACGAGTACTCTATGCAGTCACGATACCTATAAAAGTAACAATACCATAGTCCTTTTTGATACATAAAAACAAAACAATGACAGATAATTTTAAAGCAAGAACTATATATATACCAACATAGCATTTTCCTTAAAGGAATACAAAACTTATGACAAACTAACCAGCTATTCTGTGAAATGGTTAATTTCAACTCTTCCTTAAAAAAATTGAAATTTATGTTGAGCGATTATGATTTTAAACCTTTTTTTGTATTAAGTACAGGATCAGCCATTTTGGACAGTCAGGTGATGATCGTGACGTGTCGCGTGCGTAAAACACGCATATATGACATGGCCGCTAATGACAACAAAGCCACTCACGAGGAATCATTGCATCCCACGGCGGACATCAAAGGTGGAATTACGCCCTATAGCAATGAAGCACTTCTTCAAAAGCAGTACAGTCACAGAGGACTCGCCAAAGATTTGTATCCAGCCAAAAGTCGGATAAAAGTGGCCGACTCATTCAGCCTGTCGGTTCATAGCGAGTCGAAGTTGGGGACCGTCTACAAGTTGCATGTTACAAAGGCTCACATTAACAGTCAAGTCCCCATTGACATTGGTCACTCTGGAAATGCAATTTGTGGACGGTCCCTAACCTGGACGGTAAACATCCGGGTGACTTTTACTCTGCTAGGCCAAGCTACATGTTGTATGCTAAGCACGCTTTTAGCCCACATTAGCAGAGGCCACCCCCCACCGTCCCACCCCCCACACGGAATGACATGAAACCTGACATGCTGACAGCAAACTCCCATTGAAATTAACGAAGGCGGCCTTCGTTTACGCACGGGATACGACATTGCTCCCATTTTTTATGAAATTAACTCAAAGATCTAAAACTTCCACATACACAATCACACCATTTCTCTCAAATATTGTCTACATCTGTGATATTGAGCACTTCTCTTTTGCCAAGATAATTCAGCCCACCTCGCAGGTGTGTCTTATCAAGATGCTGATTAGACACCATGATTACTGCACAGGTGTGCCTTGGACTGCCCACAATGAAAGGCCACTATAAAAAGTCCCCGGACCACCACCCCACAGCCCCTCCCCAGTAAAACAATACTGCAAAAACTACAAAAAGAAAGAAAGAAAGAAAGAATTAACTAATTCACGCCGAGCCATTTTCACTGAAGCAACCCCCTTCACTCCCGGCTGTTTTACTGTATTTTGACTGATTTTGCAAGGCCCACATAATATTGTGTTCTATTGCTATAAAAACATGGAACCTACCAAAAGAAAGATTAGTCTCTTCTTTCATCAGGAAAAAAAGTATATTTGTATCTGCATCTGCGTCTGTTTTGCAGCAATTAGAATATAGCTAAGTTTCATCATTATTCACAAACCTGTTGAAATTTCTGGCCGCTCACTGATCTCTTATACTCTGCTGCCACCTCCTGGCAGTTTTCTTTAATAACTACCGTTGCTTTAAGCGACCTCTTCAGGTCAGAAGCTGCATCAAAACCTTCTGTATCCTCAAACATAAAAAAAAGAAAAAAGAATAAATACGATTTTAGGAGTGAAGGACAAAGTATTAAAAAACGTATTCATACGTTTTTGGGTTTGACTGTAAAATCATCAAATATAAAGTATATTTAGCATCAAACACTGTTGTAATTGACCCATGAATATAATCTTCTGTCAAAAACAACTGTTAATAAAATTATCAAAATGGACACACAGGCCTTTTTTTCTTTCTGATAGAAACTGTTCCAGAACTTCTCGCTTCCAGGTTTAATTGCGTGTATCAGTAGTTTTTGGACATTCCTAATCAATAATAAATTCCACATGAACAATCAAATATATTATCATGACTTTAATGATTATTGCCATCCCTACAACTCTTTTCTAAATGTAATTGTAAGGATGTGCTTGTGCTAAGCTACATCAAAAGTAACCATACATGCATTTGAGTGCAGAGAAGGAAAAAAAATCTATAAAATACTCAATGCATTTAATCCTTAATACATTATTGTGCCTGTAAATCAATTTAGTTACAACGGGATTAACGTGATCTCAATGCTACAAGAGCGCTTTGCAACCAGCTGCTTATAGGCTTTGTTCAATCAAAAAAGGGCAGCTTCCATTTTCTCTCTCTTTTCCTTCAGCAATTCTTGCAATATGCCGTAACACCCATCTCTCGAAATAAAAGCATTTCTGAAATAATTATGAATGAGAACAACAATTCACACACATGCACATGCACATACGCACACACATTACAGCACTAATGCAACGGCTTAATTTAATTTATAGCTCAGTTGTGAAGAGGATATTTTCCTTTAAGCGAGGCATTTCCCCAGAAAGAAAAGAGCTAATGGCTGAATAATGAGATATATTGTGGTAGGATACACATCCCCCACTCGCTGTCTCACCCTCCTCCATCCAGCATTCCGTCCACCTGTGGGACCTCGGTGTGAGCAAGCAATAGTTTATCTATAATTTGATGTTATGTGTGTTGATTGGTGCACTACGACACGGGCGAAATGATTACGTTTCACAAAGCATCTGTCTTTTACGCACCTCCTGCGTTGAGGAGTCGAGGAGGGGGAGGAGGGGCGGGCCGAGCCGCACAAGCCACACAGGGGATCGAATGATGGAGGGAAAAATAGGAGCAATGCAGATATGCAGTGCTCCTCCATTTTTCCACATTCAAACACTTTGCATTGGAAAGATAAAACTAATTATTTGTTTCATTAATACATAAGACAGTACGTATAGTATGTGTATAGTATGTACTGGTATGTATAGTTTTCTGGCCATAATGAATTTTTTTGAACATGGATTAATTTGTTGGGGGAATTGAGATAAATTACATTAAAAAAATCATCAGACACCCATTGTGTATGTAAGCATGTTTATGTACAGTAGAAATACAGTGCTAAGCAATGTTAGAATGACCATACAGCATATAATTGGAATGTCACTCAGTGGCGCACATACCTCTTTATAAATGTGACATGTAGTGGAACCTCAGCTAACAAACTTAATTGGTTCTGTGAGACCGTTTGTAACCTGAAATGTTCATAAATTAAATGAATGTTTCCCGTTGAAATGAATCGGAATGCAATGAATCTGTTCCAGTTACACTCACAGAAATATTTCAAGCCTAATTTAAGATTTATGTATTTTTTTTTTTACAAATTGCCAAGTAGTTTTTTTTAAAGATAATTTTAATAAAAACCTACCAAATAAACTTTATATGATACATATTTATTAGTCTAATAAAACCTATTTATTTGAAATGCATAATCCTCAGGTTTATGTATTTAGTATTAATAAAATATACTTACTTATTATTTTATTTATTTTTTACGTTTTTGGGATGTCTGCATTTAGCTTTATCCCAAAAACATAAAAATGTAATAAAAAAATGGACATGCATTTTTCACATAGCAGTATATTTATTGTGTTTGTGTGACCTGATAAATATGCAATTCAAACAATATACTTTATCTATTTTAAATAAATACTCTCATTATCATTAATTTTGAGTAATTATACTTTATTAATACTAAATACAAAAACCTGTGGATTATGCATTTAAAATAAATAGACTAAATATTATTAGACTAATGAATATGTATCATATATGGTCTATTTGGTAGGTTTGTGTTACCAGTTTTACCAGTTTGTGGTTAAAAAGAAAAGTGACAAATATGAAGAAATAAAACACTTTAAAAAACATAAAAACAATTTATTGCTCATTGACTTTACTTATGTTTTTTAATACTGTGGAGGAGTACTAAAGTTCATCCATTGAAAATGAGACTTCTTCCCAGAATGGAGAGATTCTGAAGTAATTTTAATTTTGTCAAATTCATTGGTTGATTTTGGCATACCGAGCCAGGGAAATTTATATTTTTTTGTTAAATAAAAAAATCATAAACTGGGATGCCCCTTTGTCATTAATTTGCTACAAGATGATTGATTATTTTTTATATATATTTTTTGATTGCCTCGCTCAAGCTATCATCAGCAAGTACTTATTAATTAGTCAGTCTGATAAAAAGCAAAACAGCAACAAAGATACATTGTATGACACTTCCGCATTCATTCATAAAACGTGGCTGTTTCTGCCGTCTGTGATTGGGTGAATATATTGTACGTAGGTGGAACTCTCTACATGTGCACCAGCTTTTCCATTTACAGCTATGTGCTGCCAATGAAGGCTACGCAGTGCGAGAAGAAACCCAACATAGATCCACCCGCACATCTATGCTACAAACATTCGTAAACAAACTTGCTCATTGGGGAGCAGCAGCCTATTGCCAGAGGGATGCACAAGGCAGGAAGGATAGGCAGCCTGCGTACTCAATGGGCTGCCCTCTGATGCCACTACAATAAACAGTTAGCCACAAAGCATTCTAGCAGGCAGTTCAAGCAGAAAGATGACACCAAGCCGGGTTTGTAAATGCCGGATTGAACTAGATAAATTGACGCATGCTGGGGAAACCGAGCTCTGAGCGGAAAGATTTGTTCAGCAACACACATGCTCAGTACATTTGAATGGAAAACTGCATTTGCTTATCTTACTGTATCCTTGTTTGCGGTTAGGGTCAATGGTCCAGTTAAAACATGGATACCCAAAACTAAATCACTAGGACACCCTGACAACTGTGGATGGGGTTCAACCAGGGCTGCTCGGTTTTGAAGAAAATATTAATCACGATTAATTTGGTAATAATTGAAATCACGATTAGGACGATCATTTGTTTTTTGGTGCAAAACAAGGCAATGTTTAAACGTAAAAAAATATTAAGACAAATAAATTTATTTGAAACACTAGACAAGATTTATTTTATTTTAAAATTAAAAAAACAGTGCAAATACATACATAAAAAAAGAGTATTAATTCAATAACTCCCAGTCATTTTCACTGAAGCAACCCCCTTCGCCCCCGGCTGTTTTACTGGATTACTGGATTTTGACTGATTTTGCAAGGCCCACATAATATTGTGTTCTATTGTTATAAAAACATGAAACCTACCAAAAGAAAGATTAGAGTCTCTTCTTTAATCAGGAAAAAAGTATAGTTGTATCTGTTTCCGTTTTGCAGCAATTAGCATTAGAATTTTCAAGTTTCAGCTTTATTCACAAACCTGTTCAAAACACTGGGGAAAATAGTTTTTTGCAACATGGCCCTGGTTTAGCTCTTATACTCTGCTGCCACCTGCTGGCTATTTTTTACCATCGCTTTAAACGACCTCTTCAGGTCAAAGGCTGCATCAAAGCCTTCTCTGTGCTCTAGCATTAAAAACATGAAAAACAAAAAATATGTTTTTGGGACCATGGCAATATTTAAAATAGAAATGTATTTTATATACGTTTTTGGGAGCAACAATCTTTTATTTTTGTTTACGAGAATGCCAATTTTGCAATTGTGGAGTGTAATAATTGAAACTGTAATTTAATTTTGAATAATTGCATAGCCCTAGGTTCAACCAATATCTTCGAGAAAGATACCAACAAGCACCAATTTTGAACATCTATTGAGCATGACTTGAGCAAATCTTTTTGGCAAAACTATTGTTAGTTCATGGTTTGTTAAGGTTTTTCGCTGCACATCATATTTTTTTCTTTAGAATTTTGTCACACATTCGACATCCAATCCACCCGTTTTTTGATTTTTGGGGAGAATTCAGATCCTAGATTATTTGTTTCCTATCACATAACATGCACTGTGGGTAGGGCCTCATCCTCAGGGATGGCCCTGCTTTATAATATTCCAAGTTTAAAGAAGAACTAATAGCTTACTTCTAATTAAAAATAAACAAAAAAGATCTGTATAAATGCACGTACTATACAGTACATGCATAACAGCAACTCACTAGCTATCTCTCCGCCACCTCTATATTTGCATGCAGTAGTTTTTAGTGTTTCTGCTTTCAGCATAACTGGCTGCCACCAAGCAGTCCTCCTTTACTAAACCCAGCAGGAGTCGCATCTAACACAAATAAGTCCCACCAGGTGAATATATGGCTTACTGACCTGGAAAACGGGGAAAATAAAGAGTTGAGTATGCACAGTCCTAAAGGATCTACAAAGGTTTAATATGCTTTAATAATTAATGTGGCATGCCCCAGTTTTATGATTTGCTGAAAAAGTGCATTTTCCCCTTTAATAGTCATTACTGTTAAAATCCAAAGGCACACATTTTAATATGGCCACAGTACGGATGGTCGGCTTTCACAGATCACGACCTCTTCCATTTATGCAGTTTTGCTTAATTATTAAAAATTACAAACACAAACAGTGCATGGAATTACAATATAATATTTTCATTCATAGGAGGCTGGATAATCCCATTGAATGTGTTTTGGAAAAATAGTTGCTTGGATTTGTTTTGTAAAAAAAAATAAAACAATCATGCAGTACATCTAACATCTGTACTGCAATTTAATAATGTAACGTTCAGTGTACTTTTCTGGATGACTTAGCAAGTTACATTCATTAGATCATCCACCAGATTTCTGGCCTCATCTATAAACTCACGATGCTATTGAACATTTTTCGTTTCACATTCTTGTCAGGAGGCCAGTGGCGAAGCTCCAAGTAATTATTGATGACCGAATTGAGAAGTTGGTTTCTCTATCAAGAATCACACCCCATGAAAAGAGCTGCGAAGCAGACTTTGCAATTTTGAAAAACTTTGAACATTTTTAATATAAGACAGCGGAACCTATAAAGTTTACCCACTAAAGAAAAGTGGGCATGAAAATGACTAAAGATACATTGACCACAATTAAAACTCATTCACTCCCAGCCATTTTCACTAAAGCAATCACTCCCGGCTGTTGCCAAAAGAAAGTTTAAAGTCTCCAGGAAAAAAAAAGTATATTTCTATCTGCTTCCGTGTTGCAGCAGTGAGCATTAGAATATAGCTGAGTTTCATCATTATTCACAAATTTGTTTAGAACTGTGGGTAAATGAGCTTGATTGCAACATGGCCCTGGTTGATCTCTTATACTCTGCTGCCACCTGCTGGCCTTTTCTGTAATTACTACCATTGCTTCACCCGTTCTCTGCATTTCAGAGGCTGTATCAAAGCCTTCTACATGCTCTTGCATAAAACAACAACAACATAAAACAACATATAAATACGTCTATGAGACTTAAACCATTTACAATAGAACATATTTATACGTTTTTGGGAGCAAATGAGTTAAAGAAAATCTAACAATATTGTGCGTCACACACTACATGAAAAACACAATGAATGAATGGTTAGTAGGTTTATCTTTAAGGTCAAAATTGCCATAGGTAGATACTCAAGAAACTGAAATAAAGTGAAAATGTAACAAAACAGTGCTGAATCCCTCACAGGAGAAATAATGAACTTTGCTGAAAGACTATGCTAAGAAGAATACTGGTTCATTTGTTCTAAGTCAATGATTTACTAAGACCCCAACTAGCAGGTGCTAAATTGTATGCTCCCTCACTCTTTAAGTGACAGAAGACACAGCCAGATTATTTTTACCATAGACAATTTGGGAAAGCACTAGATAGAAGATGAAGTTTGAAGTGATGGAACTGGAAGTGTAAGTGGAAGAGGCAAACAAACGACTAAATTACAGAAAATAAATAGACAGATCACTCTGATAACTGAGAAAAAAATCAACCACATAAAGAGTATATTAATCTCAAACTGAGGGAGTGAAAATTAAATGTAGAATTATGTGGTAATCCTGCATAAAACAATAACAACATCAACAACAGATATCTGTTTTGTTGATTTTGACTGTAAGCGCAGTCCACCAGCCCCACCGAAGTGTCACAAAGGTGGAAGCAGGGACCAAAGTGCCACCACCCTTTCCCCGCCAGAGTCAACCACTCCACCCCAGGAGAGTGGGAAAGCCCCAACCTGCCAACATGGCGGGAGTCAGCCACTGCCCTAACAGGCGACAAATGTTGAGCCAGTGGCCAGCAGCAGCTGGATATGAGGACAGGCGTGTGAGCACCAGGTTCCCTGCTTGCAGTCATCATCACTGCATTGTGTACGAGTGGCCCTCCGTGTGTGTAATGCATTACAATCAGGGGAGACTGCTGAGGATGAAGTTGGAAGACTGCTTGGCGCTGCATGTGGTGCATTAAAAACCATGATCACGAGATATGCTTTTACATTTCTTTGTGTGTGCAATTAAGATAGCACCTGTTTTTGCACCCTTTAGTAAATCAGGCCCAATATTTTTTTAAAGTTACTTCCTTTTTCTTCTACTTCTCTGTGCATGGATTTTAATAGTGGCGTCCAGCCATCCATTTTTAGGTCGCAGGTGAGCTGGAGCCCAGCAAGAGGCGGGGTCAGAGTCGGCTCATCCTCAGGCAATCTAGACAGATGCTCAACAAAATCGGGAACATTTTTATTATTATTATTATTATTCGTAGTAGTTGTAGTAATACTCCATCATTTACCAAAGTATATTATACATGTATAGTAGACAATTTATATTCGTTTTTTTTCTTTATATTATAAATTACAATTACTATTATTATTGTTTTACATTTCAAGTTGGGTGACATGTTATCTTATATGTCTATAAAAAAAAACTCAAGGTAAAAATCATGTTAATTGATCTATTGTTTAAGCATCTGAAAGGCACGGATGGATGGGGCACCATATAAAATTTCACCTATCATGCTAAACACATTAATATATGTTATTTACTAAATTCATAAAAAGAGCAATGTATCGGATGTCACTGTTTTATAGGGTGTCTCTATGTTTCTTTGTTGGGACCAGCTGGCTGCCAGTAAACCTCAATAATATTAATGTAAGACCACACATCAAGGATCCTTGAAATTATGCTATGTATTATATTTTAATCACACCATAGTTAAGTATCATTGCTGGATATAAAATACATAGGCTGGCATTTTCCAACCAATATTGTGTGTTAATGCTCATGCATCACCGTATTTAGCGTGCCTTCTGCCATAATGCTGAGTCAGCTCCTGTGTCCATATCCCGTTATGCTTCAGATGACCGACCTTTATTATGAGCGTTTGTGGCTACCTTAGAAAAAAAGGCTATATGTTCTGTCATCTTTGTGTAGCTGTACTAAATGGCAAGTAACGTATGAATGCAAAGATGATCAGATCTGTTTTTGGAAAGATCCCAGTGAGTGCCTCAAGAAGAAGAGAATATCCTAAAACAGGCATGTTTATTTTTTTTTATCTCAGCTCATTTTTACTAGCCTGTGGCATAAAAATAACATAACAATAAAGTCTGCATTAGGCGTAGTGGTTTGTGCATCTGCCTGTTCTAAGGGTTGGGGCTGGAATTTCAGCTTCTCCTTACTTTTTTGCATGCTTGCAATGCATTTGTGTGGGTTTTCTCTGGGTAGTAATATTTTTTTAGTTTCCTGAAAAATTATGCTTCTGGAGAAGCAAGATGCCCGGTGCCAGCAATATGTGTGATCTACGATTGGCTGGTGAATGAATCCAGGGTATGAAGGGTGACCACATTTTGATTTCCTAAAATGAGGACACTCGGCCCGATCTTGAAATGCACAAATGATATTAAAAAAAAAACATAACTCTATTTTGAAGTCTTACGTGACAAATGAATAAATAATGGCATAATGTTCTAAGTCAAACCTTTTATTTTGCTTGTCGAACCCATGGCACAAACACATCTCTGGTTTGCGGGCGCAGAACACTACCAGTGAGCTAAACTTCAGTAGTGCTTATGACCTTTGAAGTCTCAATAAGAGGTTCTTAAACTGACTTACTTTTTTTTTTTTAACAACAAAAACAACATTAAAATTATTTTTATTATATACCAATAATAACACGCACACATGGTCTACCAGTCGCAGTAACAGTAAAACAGGATTTCTGGTCACCCTAAGGGTACAGTAGCCCATACTTTACACCGCCCAAAGTCAGCTAGGACAGGTTCTTGCGACTTGAACATGTACATGTAGATAAAGTCCTGCTAAGATTGTATTTGTATGCACTGTACATCTTACTTTCAACATTCAGTGCTCTAACAATGTTGAAACAGTCATTTGAAGATTAGTGGCAAGCATTGTGTCTCAAGAAATCATTGACATCAAGAGTAGGTGTCATCGTTTAATATGCAAGTGTGTTATTGCTGTGAAAGATTAATATTTGAAGACACTTTGAAAAACAACTTAACCCGTCGGTGTTACGTGTCCATTTTCAGGCTTTTTTATGTTTTTCTGTGTTTCATCAAAGAACACGACGGGGAGGCAGAAGATGATGAAAATGACGACGATCAGGGCAAAGAAATTAGTGAGTGGCTCTCAAAAAATAAAAAACTATTATGGTCTCCTACTCACGAAGTGGCCACACATTATTTCCCCCCTCCCATTCCTAACCCCGGGGCAACTTTCTACGCAGTAGCCAGAATCAGCAGCCCTGAAACTGCGTTAGATTTATTTTCCAACGAAGGCATCATACAGCGAACCATAAGAAAAGCTTCAAGCGGCTTGAAGAACTAGGCAAGGCTCTAATTTGGCCTGAAATTTTGAAACGGGAAGCAAAGCCTTCTGCCGAAGGCTTGGTGGAGCAGGTGGAGCATGCAGAGCAGCGTGCTGGACCCCCGTCTAAGCGCAAACAATGTGGCTTTTGCACAAAGCCACTTCGGGCTTCAAATGTTTGCGCAAAATGTGGAACTTACATTTGCAAAAAACACATCAAGATCCATTGCATGAAATGTTAAATGAAAAAAAAAGTAGTTCTGGTGTTTAGTTAGTAGTAGTTCTTCGTTTCAGTAACTGGTGTTTCATGTTCATGAATTCTGCATATTTGTTCTAAAATGTTACTCATAAATGATGTCATCAAAATCAGTTATTGTGACTTTGACCTTCTTGTTCTAAAGAAAAAATATATTGTTACGACTTATTGACTTATTCAAAGATCTAATTATGTCATCTCTTAAAATATTTTACTTTGATTTATATCCATCCATAATATCTCTCTCTCTCTCTCTCTCTCTCTCTCTCTCTCTCTCTATATATATATATATATATATATATATATATATATATATATATATAGTTTTGCTGTTAGCATAATACTGCTATTATTGTCCATTGGGGCATAAAAAAAATAATTAAAATTTATAGATAGGTCTGATGCCACTGAACATTTTGAGCGGTAGAAAGTGAAAAAAAGTATTCATAAATGGCTATGTTATCACACTTCAAAGGAAAAGCCTGATTTGGGACGAAATTACAATAATTGTATGCTATTCAGAAAAATGCCATTGTGGGCATAACTGGGCATGCATAAAAAAAATCTATTGTTATGACTTATAGACTTGTTTGAGCCTGTAACTATGTCATATGAAATATTCAAATGAGTCTTTAATTTTATATATATACATATATATATATATATATATACAGCATAGTTAGTCTTGCTATTAGCATAATACTGCTATTATTGTCCATAGGGGGCACTAAAAAATAAAAATAAAAACTATATATGTATAGATAGGTCTGATGCCACTGAACATTTTGAGCGGTAAAAAGTGAAACAAATATTCATAAATGACTAAGTTATCACACTTCAAAGGAAAAGCCTGATTTGGGACAAAATTAAAATAATTTTGTGCTATTCAGAAAACTGCCATTGTGTAAAAACTGGGCATGCATAAAAAAAAAATATTGTTATGACTTATGGACTTATTTAAGCCTCTAACTATGTCATATAAAATATTCTAATTAGAATTGTATTTTATATTTATATATATATATATATATATATATATATATATATATATATATATAAATACAGCATAGTTAATTTTGCTGTTGCTATTATTGTACATAGGGGGCATTAAAAAAATAAAATAAATAATAACTATATATGTATAGAAGGTCTGATGCCAGTGAACATTTTGAGCGGTTGAAAGTGAAAAAAAAATATTCACAAATGACTAAGTTATCACACTTCAAAGGAAAAGTCAGATTTTGGAAAAAATTACAAGAATTTAATCAAAACAAAATAACGGGCGCGGGTTTTAAGACTACGTGTCTAGCGGACAACAGAAGGTTAAGCAGACAATTTGCTCGCTCAGCTACATTTTACCTTACTGACAAAAACAACTAAACAACAACAGTTAACAACGGTTAGCTTTTCTAAAGACATTAATAGATAGACAGGATAAATGAAGTGCTGCTAATGTCATCAAAACAGTTCCTGCTAGCTACAGAGTTACTCATTTTGGTGTACAGGTCAAAAGGCTAAATAACATCAGGCCTTTGAGCTGCTGACACAGACAGGGCAATACAGTATTATATAGTATAGTCACTCAACACATTCTGTTTTTATCTGTGTTTTGTTTTTCTAATCATGATTATGTTTGGTTTTAGAGTAAAAGCCTTGCATTGTTTTTGTTTGTTTGTTTGTTTTTTTCACTGGGGCAAAATTGTCCATAACATAATAAATGTTACTATTCTTGACAAAAAAATATCATTTGAAATGTTCAAAAAATTAAATAATAATAATACATTAAAAGACAACTACATGTCATTTAAAATTTTAGGTCAGTCTGTAAACATTTTTGTTGATCTGCATACTTCATTTTTTTTTTCATATTTAAAGGCAACAGGAGGGTTAAAACAATTGTATAATTTTTGGGCTCATATTATACTGAGCATGTTGGGCAGAATCACGGCTATTTCTTTCCAAAGTTACAAAAAGGGAATTTTTTCGTTTTATGGGTTAAGCTCTTTACTATCACTAGTACTCCACTGGTGACCTTAGAAAATAATTCTGAATAATATATTAAACAACCAGAATCAGTATTAGATTTATTGGCCAAATGTAAAAACACACAAGGAATTTGTCTTCACAGTCAGAGGGAGACAGCACGAGAAGCCTGGCGGTTTGCTAAATAGCGCCCCGGGTTTCTTAAATGGGGGAAAAAAAAGGAGACACGAGGGAGGGACTAACTAACACATCATAAAAAAACACCAAATAATAATGATAAAAAAATAAATAATAATACTTTAAAATTCATGTGAACAGTAAATCTCGAGAAAACCGTAAAATTGGCTAAATTCTGTTTTTGTATAAATGTATGGGAAAAAGAAATGTTAAAATATTTTATTCATGGTTTTATGAATCGATATCAGGCTCGAAAAGGAACATTGATTTAATATTGATTATTCGATTTTTTTTTATACCCAACCCTAATAGGTATGATTATGTCTTTATAATGTGTGTGTATAATCTCCTGCTGATTGATGCTCATAATTGAAAAAAGACAACATTACATATACTGTATTGTCATAATAATAAGAGCAAAAACTACTCGCTATACAGTATCATGATTCAGGCTTTTTCAGACGCTGAAGCAATGTTTTTTTCAGATATTTGTTTTTTTACTTGGGAGGTGCATACATTACATTGATTTGGCCTAAGCATATTTTTTTTTACATGAACATTTTAACTGGTGCAGATTTAATGCACATTTGACTTTCTGTCCTCTGCTTGTTCAATAAACTGTCATCAATTACTTTGTAACCTCGAATGCATTTTATTGCTATTAATGCAATATGTCATATCAGATGTCAGCCCACAGCATGCTGATGAGTGCCTCTTGTAAAATGTAAAGTACAGCATAACATCTCTCGTCACACCTTTATGTAAAATAATGCAAATGATAACCCCTGTTGTTTTTGCTGTCTTTATCACATGATATAATATCAAACTTTCTCAGCTGCAGCACCTAAAAATCAATCTGACTTGGCAGCAGATATTTGCGTTGTTGTCAGATATATTTTTTAGGAATACATGTTTTCTTGCAGTATTTTATTATTACCTGATTCTGGTGTAAACTTAAAAGGCTGGTGACATTGAAGCTTCAAAGTCACCATCAAAGTCAGATGGATGGTATTGAAATATTTATAGTTTTCAGTCTTGCAGCACATCCACCTGCATGTTATTGGAAGTGCAAAATGAGGTGCGACATCACAGACAAAAGGTCCTTGCAAGGGTTCGGGTGGGTTTGTAATTTGCAACTCGTCATTACAGCAAAAAGGTCCGAAAGAGCATGTCAAGTCAAAATTGGTAGGATGTGAAACCGTATTAAGTGAGGGAGAGAAGAAAATGAGACAACTTTTTTTGCAGCCAGATTGACTCGGTAGGAGAAGTGACTTTGAGAGCAGCGGCCAATCCCTTCTGGGTGAGGTGAGACAGCGCTTAGAAAGAAAGCTGTTGTTGAAAAGACTTAACAGGGTGACGATGTTTGACATGATCTTTTCATCCCTTAGACGGTTGTTCTCATTATTATCATTATTTATTATCATGTCCTATCCATTGTTGAATCATCAGATTCATTTTTTTTAAATTGAGGTTTATATAAAATGCGCTGCTGTGCACAGATCCAAAAATAACATAAACAAACTGAGTCTGACCACTAGAAAATCATAACCATTAAAATGACCTGAGGATATTTAAAATGTGCATTTTTTGGGGGGACAGAATTCCAATAATCTTTTTTGTGTTGCAAGAAAGCCAAGAAAAGTGAAGAGACAAGAAACAACTACATTATTGGCAAATGTCTCGCAAATATTTAGAGAACGTTTAGCAAACATTGCAACCTTAAACAAACCGTGAAGAAACCTGACGGGAATTCGCAAACCTTCAGAGGGATACGGACTTAACTGTGCACATGGGTGGGGTCAGATTTTTGTTGTTATTTTCATAAGACGGGTGCAGTTGGAAAAACTACGCCGTTGTGGAAGCAAACACAGTCGGCTTGATTGGTCTAACATGGCGGAAGTATAACGGCCTGGCAGGAGTCCAAGCAGTATGTTTGCAAATGATGTAAAGTTGGCTGCTGTAAAGTGGGCAGATTTATTATTTTTATTTTTTATTTTAAGGATTCAGAGAATTAAATGTCATGACATTCTACACACAAAACAGAGGAGCCTGTGCCTGGATTAAATCCACCAAAATTGTGTTACACTACCTACGCCAAAACTTAGACCTGGTTTCACTTGCTCTAAAGTCTAGTCTACTTTGTGTCATCAAATTGTCAGGTTTGGCGCAGGCATGTCATAGAAAACAAAAATGCCCAATGAACTGCAGCGCGGTCTACCAAATTCCCAAACACAGTAAACTAGACCTGCAAAGGCCCTATCTAATTTAGTAAGCATGACTTCATGAAAGAAATTGTTGCAAAACGTACTTTAAAAGTTGTAGAGGTCTGATGACAAAACTTAAAATAAATAGATAGCAATTTCAACAGACAGTAAGTGAACATGGGGTTTTGTTTTACTCATTTGCTCCCAAAAACGTATAACAATGTTTTCCATGCTCCAAAAGACATATTTATACGTTTTTTTTTTTTTTATGCTAGAACATACAGAATGCTTTGATGTAGCCTCTGAACTGCATAGAACGGGTAAAGCAAATTGCTTCAAGCAATGGTAGTTATTATAAAAATGGCCAATAGGTGGCAGCAGAGTATAAGAGATCAACCAGGGCCATGTTTTAAAGAGCTATTTCCCCCATTGTTTTAACAGATTTGTGAATAATTATGAAACTTAGCTATATTCTAAAGCTAATTACTGCAAAACAGAAACAGATATAATTACTTTTTTCCTGATGAAAGAAGAAACTTTCATTTTTATTTTGGTAGTTTCCATGTTTTTGTAGCAATATAAAAATTATGTGGGCCTTGCAAAATCATTCAAAATACAGTAAAACAGCATGGAGCGAAGGGGATTGCTTCAGTGAAAATGGCTGGGAGCGTTAAAAGATTAAGAAGATAGGAGAGGCTGTCAAACTGTTAATATGGACATATTTACTCAAGAACATTTAAGAGATTTACTCAGAAGTCGTAACTCAACACTAATGGCCATGTCTTGCTTTATCAATATGTTTTCCAAATATTTAACCAAGCCACTAACAAGACAATGTGACTGAACGCTGTAAATTGATTGGCTCCTTCAAATATCTGCAGAAGCTCTTGGCTCCGCCCTGTCTACGCCTTGACTAAAATGCAAAACAGCATCTGCTGCTAAACGTGGCCCTCTCCAGGGAGTCTCTCCCTAGCCCAGACATCCACACCCTGCTTGAGTGCCTGCCTATCAGCCCGGAAAGCAGCTGGGCTCCAATCTCCGCTCTCAACTATTTGCCAGCATCAGCAGCCGGTGTAGGTGCCGGCGTTGCTCGGCCCACAGATTAGTTATATTGTGCTACACATTCCATTCTTTCAAACAATAAAAATCATCAGCATAACTTGTTTTATACATCAACCATGAACGGCATTAGCATTTAAGACCCACGATCGATGGATGGCTCCTTTAAAATGCATTACAGTGACTAAAATAATGTGAGCACATATGTCTGTGTGGATAGTGGTGTGTGCGTGTATGTGTGTGTAAGAAACCCTTATCAGTACTATATCACCAACATATGCTGACTGCAGGCTTTATGCCAGCTGATGAAGTGTCGCAACCCCTTGTGAGTCTGCTATCAGGCATATCTCTCTCCCTCACACACACACTGAAAAGAGCATGGGATCTTACTAACCTGTGCAGGTGTATCTCATGTGACCTGTCTGTATGCAGCAACTCCTAAATGTGCATGGACAGTTAATGACTAATTCATGAAGATAATAATACACTATTTATGAAGGGAGGCATCCGGATACAATATACACACACCACAATCAGACATTTGATTTAATGATTGTGTTAGAAACCGATACGTGAAAAGAACCACTTCCATTGACACGTTATGTAAAGGCCACAAATGAGTGACAGCTTAGCGCTAAGTTGATTTTTACAGCCTGCTATGGTTCGTCTCAGCATGGGCCAGCCACCCAAATGAAGGAGCCTATTCCTTCGGTGTCGCTAAACCAAATTGAGTTTGACCCCACACTGGGACTGACTGCATTAGAGCATGACTCAAACATATGATTAGCCTGCTCCAGTCAGGTTATTAGGGAATAATAGTAAATCTAATTGGAAGGTAATTAGCGTAGGATTGCTCACAGTGCAGCACTCTGCATATTCGTGTACCGGTGTGTGTGTGTGTGGGGGTGTGTGTGTGTGGCTGTGTCCAGTGCTGATTAGAAGAGGTGGAAGAGATTTCCCTTGTAAAAGTGACTCATTATGATTGTTTAGGTGACACGTGCTAACTCAAGCTTGAATGAACAGATATCACACAAACACAGGGCAGTTCAACAATAGAAAAGTTAAAAATGCCTCATTCACTCAAAAGCTTTTTTTTTTTAATTAAATATAAAATCCAATAAACTTCATTCATGAAATATGCTTGATTGTAATCTGCCGTCATTAATCCTACATTACGTCCCGGTTGTCTGTGCAAGCCTGTAATCCTTTAGCTATTAGGTGACAGGATACCACGCCACAATTTTCAAAGTACCAAAAGGATTGACTTGATTTAGGGCTGGGCAATAATAATCGCTATTTTAAAAATCGAATCGTTGAAAATTTGCTTAAATCGTGAAATGTTATTTTGTCTTCTAGATTATTAAAAGCTTTTGTTCTTATGTTGTGTTAGATCCAGATTTTATTGTGAGTTGTAATTTTGTGGCAGAATGCTAGATGGGTGGTTTACAAGACATGTTTACAATAGCTACCAACTACTTAATTGTGTATTGTGATATAGTGGGTTATTCTCACTGCAAAGCAGATAGGATTTTTTTTCAAATGTTCTGAATTTAAGCATTACATATTATTTACATTGGTTATTATTTATAATAGGATTAAATATGCTAAAATAAGAATAAGAATAAAATAATAAGAACAATAAGAACAAAATAATAATAATAATAAGAAGAATAATAATCACACCTGAGAAGAGCAACTTATTTATAATTTACTTACATGATCATTTGCACTAAAATATATAAAAATGTATAATGTTTGTTGGTGATACAAAGTGGTTAACAAAAACAACTAGAAAATCTGTAGAAAGGTAATTGATTGCGCTAAATAAATGTTTGATTCTAATAAGTTATCCCTCCATCCATCCATCCATCCATTTTCTGTACCGCTTGTCCTCACAAGGGTTGCGGGGGTTGCTGGAGCCTATCCCAGCTGGCTTCGGGCCTGGTTGCCAGCCAATCGCAGGGCACACAGAGACGAACAACCATACTCACAATCACACCTATGGACAATTTGGAGTGTCCAATTCACCTGCCATGCATGTTTTTGAAATGTGGGAGGAAACCGGAGTACCCGGAGAAAACCCACGCAAGCACAGGGAGAACATGCAAACTCCACCCAGGAAGGCCGAAGCCCGGACTTGATCTCACAACCTTTGCACTGGGAGGCAGACGTGCTAACCAGCCAGCCACCGTGCCGCCCTAATAAGTTATCATTAAATTAAACTAAAACTACATTTATGGCATATGGTGGTAGGCAGGTCAAACTGTGACATCAAAGTAAAATTAAATAGTATTGAAATTGAAACAGTCACTGAAACTAGTTTTTTGAGAGTGATTATTGCTCATAAACTGTGTTTGAAGCCATAATTAGAATACACAGAATATAAAGTAGCAGTTCAGTGTCTATTTATTCATGTTTTTTTATGTTTACATATACAATTCGTTCATATTGTCGCTGCTATGTGAAAAAACACTTATGTCCATTTTAGTATTTTTTATTTTATTATATATTTTTTAAATATTTATGTTTTTGGTATGAAACTGAATGCAGACATCCCAAAAACGAAAAAATTAAAAATAAATAAAAAGACAAAATGGACATTAGTGTTTTTCACATAGCAGCGGCAATATATGAGAGTTGTCTATAGGCAGATAATAAAGATCTAATAAACTTAAAATCTCTCTGTTGGTCGCACTTCAAAGCACTTAAAATGCTTTTTGACCACTAGTAAATGAAACGGCACACCCTTCAGTTCTCGCACTTTTTGATATTCAAGTGGCCTGAACGAAGAAAGGATTAACAATCAATACTGTACAGATCCTGACTACCTCATCTTTCCTTTTTTTCCCCTGCTTCTCTTTCCTCTCCGCTGAGGCGTAATAGAGGGGCTGACATGGCAGTATTTCATCCGGCGCTTGCTGACACCTGCGCTCCACGCAGGGGAGCAGTCAGGGACAGAGGGTCCTGTCAGTGACCATTCTGCAGCTAAAGCTTCATTTTCACTAAATCTGTTGGAGAAACATCCATCATTGGCTGCCCAACCAAGAAAGCTACCACGCACATCAAGACACTCATCACTCCATTCCTTGTTTCTCATCATGTGTATGACTTCATCTTTGTCAGATAAATTCTCACTCCCCATGCATCTCTCTCTCTGTGACACTCACACTCATAGTCACTTTACCGTTCACGTGTACCTACACACGCCAACGTACATGGTCACCTGCAGCACTATGAAAAATGGTTAAATAATTACGCATTCAAAATACACACACGCACGCACGTGGACGCACACGCAAGCAAGCAAGAGCTAGCAATATATCTCTTGGAAAATTTAAGTGCCCCACAACCAACATTTGCATTTCTATGGACCGGGTGTTTCTGATTTATAGACGCAGAGGCCAGAAGCATCTTGGGAAATGAGGCGGGAGGATGGAAACTACGTTTCCCAGAAGCAGGGTGTTTTTGGCTATGTCAGCAGCAAGCATCTCAGGGATGTTTTGTAGTACTGATATATTTCCAAACGAGAGGGGAAAAAGACAGAAGGAAGATAAATGAACAGACATTAAAACTAAACACGTTTTGGTAACTTGTGTTTTTATTATTTAACCCCTTCAAACCCACAGATGGTCCCAGTGGACATAATAATAATGAATATAATAATGCATCTGATTTATATAGAGCTTTTCTATCTAATCAGATACTCAAAGACTCATGGTAAAAATGTTGCATATAAGATTGGTAAGTTTACAACAAGTTACAGCCATATTGCTACTCACACTGGAAGGTGCGAATGTTTGGTGGTGGCCGGAGGGGCCGTAGGCGCACACTGGCAGCCACGCTTCCATCAGCCTGCCCCAGGGCAGCTGTGGCTAGTTAATTTGCTCACCGCCACCACAGTGTGAATATGTGAGTGCATGAATAATGTATCCATTCCATTGTAAAGCGTCTTTGAGTGTCTAGAAAAGCACAATATATATCTGATGCATCATTATTATTATTATTATATTATTCTGGCGTCCACTATAACAACTAAAAACATGAGATTACCCCCAAAAATAATTTCCATGTGTGTGTTCATATGTGGTAAAAGAGTCAAAATCAGCACAACAAATAACAAATACGTTTTGCCCAGCACAAAAAATGCGGGTCTGAAGAGGCTACAAGAGACCTATTTTTGTCAAACAACAAAAATGGAGTTTTTCCCCCCCCAGATACATAAATACCTGCAAAAAAACAAACAAACACACAATTAAGGAATTGGCTTCACAGTTCTAATACTTTTTTGGGGAGTGGGGAGGGCAGTATATTGAAATGGATAAAACTCGGATATGCGACTGGGAAATAATGAGAAAACATCGGCTCAGGAGGGAGCCAGAGGGAGATAATACAGAGTAGTGAGCAGAAGCACAGAAACAACAAACCTTTTTTGTCATGCTATCATTACCTCCTCCATTCCTGATCTCCACTCAGTAAATAAGAGAGTGGGGTGATTGGGGGAACAAAGCAATTCTACAGAGGAAATTACAGAACAGATGGATTTACCAAGGAAGGAAGAGGTAAGATAGAAAAAGGAGAATACAGAGGGCAGACAGCCAAATTAGTGGACATAAGCAGATATAAAAAAGAAGAAAACGGGGGAGAAAAGAGGGAAGAGGCGGGAGTCCCAGCTGAGTTGCTCTGTATTATCTATCAAGTGTGACTTGTACATTTCCTGTACATACCGCGCGCTGATTTATCTGCAGTCAGATGGATAATTCTTCGTCTTAGCAGACTGAACACCAGCCACACCTTCCACTAAAACTCCTGAATGCTCCAACACATCCGCCAGCCCAGATAGGATACAAGAATCACAAAATCTCTCTCAAATTGTTTAGGATTAATACTACGTTCTCTACCAAAAGTACACAGCAAAACCGACAGTGTAAATTTAACACCTACATAACACTCAACAGTGTCTGTATTGGTCCACACTAAATATAGCTAAAACGACACATTTGAAAGTGTTATTTTTTACACTGAGATGGAGTTAAAACAACTCTGATGGTAGCACTAGTGTCTAGTGTTAAAATATTACACCAGTGTACCTTTTTTAATACTCAAAACCAGTTGCTTTCATTAACACTAGAAATGTTAATATTAACGAATGAATGTGTTAAATGTCAGTCTCTTCTGTGAGTGAAAATGACTTCATGTGCCCAAACTCCTTTTGTTTGTATGTCAGTGTTTCTTACTGATAAGTGAGAAGGAGGGTGCTTTCTTGTCTCATACTGAATAAGTGCAGGTGCGAAGGCGGAGCTTAATTACATCTCTGCAGAGTTAATTTAACACTAGTTGATCAACTTTGTAAAACAACATCTACCCTGGACACCATTTAACGTATGTTAAAATTACAATACAGTAGTTAAAATCAACTCCCAAAAATTTTACGCTGAAATTGTAACAAATATTGCTGCGTAAATGGTGATGAGCCATGTAAATGTCTGCCAAATATGCCCAAATAAGAACCCTAAGTTACCCCTCTGCTAACTTGAATATTTGTTCATATAAATGCAATCGAATTACCTCGTTTGAATGAGGCATTGATTCATGTTCTGCGCATGCTCTATTGGTCTTTAGACTACAGAAAGTGCCTGTATGTGCGGCCGTCTTGCACACACGTGCACTACCCACCTGAAATACACAGGCCGAGATAAGCAAAAATGTCAAATGCAACAATACACTTTTGGAGCGAGGAGGAAACGATCTTGTTTAGTGATGAATTATATGAAAATGTATTTTATCGATGGTAGAAAATAAGTAACCTCGCCAGCCAGATTGAGAATTGTGATTCACTCGAGGGAGTTCTTCACATTATCAATCTGGTACTTCACTAGGCAGACCCGTTCAGGAAAGGCGGGGCTTGCTGTACAATACTTCCAGCTGATTGGACGATGCGGCATCTTTGCACATTTTGTTTTCACCAATTAAGACAACGGATGAAAATCTCGTCTCCTCTTGCTGTTCAAATTCAACAAGGAAACGGTGAGTAATTCTGCGAGAACATAATTAATTGCAGCATCCATTCGTCTGTTAGGTTTGTTTGTTCCTCCCCGCCATCGGCGCTTATTGGTTTCGCGGTTTACATGCACACATGTGTAAATGGGTTATTCCGAATCGTTCAGAATCCGTAATTTTGAGCTTAACCTGAATATTGATGGCATATAAACGTAGTCAATCAAAAAAAGAGTTGAGAAGCATTGGTGTAGACGGTGATCTCATACGGTGGAAGCAGAATGGCCATCTGGTTGCACTTCCTCAGAGCCGTTTCTCAGTGCGTTTATGCAAAGTAGGCAAATAGTAGTTCACAATATGTATCTCTTAAAGAAAATGTATTTATATTTAAAAAAAGCTTACATTATATATAAGTTATCGTCATTACTCATCATCAATCAATCCACATCATTTGCAGATCTGTTGTTGATCAGTATTACCGCACGACAGGACAGTTTAAACTGCTTGTACATTTTGTTCATGGCCTTAATTTTTATTAGTACTCGAATGGCTCCACCTACCTGAGACAAATTCTTTGCATGTTTTAACATACTTGCTCAATAAAGATTATTAGGATTCTGATTAATAGACTTTCTGGAACACAGTTTTATATTTAATTTCATTTATCACAGTGGTGAAAACCACCATTAGTTGTAACCCGTTTCATAGTCAGCTTTCAATAACTTTTAGCAGACTTGGTTAGATACTGTTTGTTGATTAGTTAAATCGATTTAACTGGTATATTATATTGGTTTTATGTCACACTATTTAAAGTACGAAGCTGACACAGCTCTCTCCATTTCGCCTACACCTCTGAAATGCATGCATGATCAGGGTTTACCTTTCCAAAGTGCACAACGGGGAGCGGAACCGAATTGTGCCACTTTACAGCTTAAGCACAAGAATTGAACACTACATGGGCAAACTGTGACCGCTCTGATGCTCTAACTATTATACAGACTCTCAGCATCTGGTCCATCCACTACTGCCCATTGACTGCCAGTGATGCTGAGCGTCTGGGAAATTATACATTAAAAACTGTTTGGTAAATGTACAGCTATTTTTTCAAACTGAAACCCTGTTGCCATTAAGACACAGATAGGCCAAGCTTCAATGGGTTTTAATTAATATATTTACAAAAAAAGAATTTCTAAATGCTAACCACTTTCTTGAAAATATTTTTTTTAAATAATTATATATTTTAGAACAGACAATTCAGAGGAGGCTAAGCTCCAGCGATCGCCTGTGGTGCTCAGTAAGCATATACTCTTGCTTGCTCCAAAAACAGCGATGCGCAGCAACACACAGACTATTATTACAAAAGATTATGGTTGTGTACATCATGTCTATGTCACCTTAGGGAGCCCCTCTGCCCCCGTAGCTCCCGGTTTGCAGTGAGCGCTGCTCCAGAAATGACTAGCATGTTTTCTTACTGAGAGTGTGTATTTGACATGACTGTGGATTTGTAAACTAAATATGAAGGGATCAGTCTGGAGCTAGAATTGGAATTGGCTGATTGTGTTCTTGTACACCAAACTAAATCTCAAATTATAATAGATTGAAGTGTGTTGTGAACATGTTAATGGATACTGTAACAATAGTGAAACGAGCAATTGTAGCTATCCTTTGCATGTCTATGTCATGTAGGAATAAGGTTTGAACAATCTCCAAAACCTCCGGCTATTTTAATGTTTAATCAAGTTGATGTTACATCAGTTAGTCTACAGTATGTCTACTGGATCACAAAGCCAACACATCATCAAATACTGCCTTTATCCCTCATGAAAGTAATATGATGCCATCCTACACCCCACTGAGTGTGTTTGGGCGTCGTCACCTATAAATCAGTTTACATTTAAAGTCTGTGTGGAGCAATCCTTCACTGATGCAGTCACCTGAGTAACCAGCTTCTGACCCCAGCTTCAACAACCTCATCTGTACCGCTCTATGGCCAAGAATCAGATTACTTCAGTGTGTTTTAAACTAACAGTGGGATCTATCTAAATAACATTGAACAACGTACGACGAACGTATTTGGCAGAAGTGGGCACGTCAATGATGTTTGAGCGTCAGTCATTCACCAATCGTCAACAGTCGGGACACCCGTCCGTCATCATCAATCCATCAATATTTCAAGCTGAGCCAAACTGTCCTTGTCAATCTGTCAACATCATTTTAAACAGGCATCTGTCCGTAAATTACAGCCACATTATTTTAGGACCAACAGTAAATTTCATGGGCACAGCCCGTCAATCGTCTATCCTTTGTTGTATTTTTTATTTTTATTTTTGTCCATCGTTATTTTAACCACGCTTCTGTCATACTGAATTCAATTTTGTCACCTGTATTTTCCGCTTGACATTGTTTATGTTATTATTCTTTTCCTCACTAATGTCGCCACATACAGTGTGCACATGGTTGTAACTGCCGCAAATACTACCTCGCACGGCCAACAGACTAAATACTTGCCCTTTCAGGACTCCTTAGCTGTTCAATAACCTGGCCTGACATGAAATGGCACACCAAAGAAACCTTTAGTTGCCTAACAATGTGCCTGCTTTAAAATAAACAAACTGAGCAATAAACTTGCATTAACGTAAATAACAAGGAATTTCCTTTTTTCAGTGTTTCTGTCATTCATCATATGACAGCGAAACAAGCGTCCGTCATTGACGCACTGAGATGATGATTACATTGGTGGACAAAAACCCACTTCCGGCCCATGTTTAGTCCGCCAATATTTCCAAGTTTCTTGTGAGTTATTAATCATCAGCAAAATGGGCATCCATCACTGACGATTGATGGACCTTCTGTCAATATTGAGGGATGCCCACCTCTGGCATATGGTGCACACAACAGTGAAAACTAAAAGGTTCAGAAAATAATGATAATGGAAGCCACTCAAAAAATATTAATGTTGCACAATATAAAGTTAGATAATTATGAGCATTGCATACACTAAGGGCCATTGGTAGATGATAGGGTAAAGGCTGCATGGTATGTTAAAACTGAAAATTACACCATTCTCTAACATAAGATTAGAATTAGGGATATAACAACATCCAAACATCACAATACAATATTATCACAATATGTATCTCATGATACGATATCTATCAGGATATTATGGGAGGATTTGCATTATAAAAAAGCTCACAATATTGTATGTCTCAACCTCGGAGTTGTACTACGTGTCACAATGCTGTGTTTGGCTAAAGCAGGTGGAAAGTTTTGTTTTTTGATGAAGATGTGCAGCTTTTAGTATCGTAACATGACAGAAGGCAAAGATATCATTGCAATTTTAATACTCTGATTTATAAAATAAAATGTATGGTTGGAAATAAAGTTAAGAAAATAAAGGCCTGCATAAACAAATTATCATGGAATACATAAGAGATAACACTACGAGACAAAAACAACGGCAGTATTTTATAGAAAATTAACCACCTGGTTGGTGTTGTAGGACTATGTGCCTCCTATTGGGCGATGGTGGCACTGCATCTGCCTGAGCATACAGTACATTGGGGCAAGTGCCAAGCACAGGTTCTCAGGTGCATCGGGAGGATGGATCCATCTGCTCTTCTGACCCTGACCTGGCCAATGGGAGTCTAGCCTGATATATCAAACATGTCACACACATAATCACATATGTACTCTCATAAGGCATATATGGGCAAAATAAATTCTGGCTTTCAAGTTTTTTTGGGGTGGGCTGGTGCCGAACTGTAGTGCAAATACTTACTGTTGCTCTGTTCCTCTGCCCTGCCAGTCTTCTAGTTTCAATGCATTACCCACACTCATTTATAGGGTCAGGCAGAGGTAGGCTTTAGATGACGCAAGGTCAGTTAGGTTGTGGTCCATGCAGTATATGTGCAGTACCCTCTTGCCTCTTCGGTCCACCCCACCTGTCTCCCATTTTTTTTTTTATGTACTACAATCATACATTCACGCTTGGGAGGTCCGAAAGGATCAGGTATGAGGATTGTCGCGGTAGGCTGCAGGTCAGCAGTGTCCAGTAGCCTACTTCACCTGTCCCCCAAATTTATTGCACCACACTAAACTTACACAGACCTAAGACACCTTCACAGTGAAAGGAATATGATACCATTTGTCTCTTTTTTTTCTCTGTCTGTCCTCACTTAAACCTTGTACTTTCCGACTTACTTCCAATAAATATTCATCTTAATACAAACCACAACAGAGGGAATCTATCAAACTATCTTGTTGCTCAGTAAAACTATGCGTACAGACTCTCCATACCAGCTAGCTAACCTCAGGAAAATGGGGCCTCCTCCTTAAATATCCATAGCAAATAGTGACAGAGGTGGGATCATTCTCTCTCTTTTTTTCCCCCTCAACCCAAGCCCCCACCGCCCACCCTCCCACCCCCCACCGAGGAATGTGTTATGTGCCCTATGTGTCGATTTACAAAGTGTATTGGTGGGATCATTCTCAATGAAGCCAACTTACTAAAAATTAAGCACTCAATATGCTCAAACTCGTCAAATTCGCCTTTGGCGTTCATGCTGTATTCTGACAGTTCTGGTTGTCTTAGAATATGTTTTGCCTCTCATCCATCAAGGCTTAGTTAGCACTGCACTAGCTTGAGTTGGTGTGGAAACCTCAACTACTTATTGCATTAAGTTGGAAGCACACCCCAAATCATGAAAGGTATCATTCTTTTGCAGTGGAAAACAACAGTCGTTAAGGTACCTTGCCGGGAGGCCTCGCTGTAACAGAGATACGTCTTCTAAGATGACCATACCAGTCCAGTTGTGATTGATTAAATGATGAATGAGAAATTGTCCCCACTAGTGACACCTGCTCGTTTTTTGTTCCATGCCTATACAATTCAGACCCTTCATATTCTTCATTTATTTATTCTTTTCTTTACTACTTTGTGACTTTAAAAAATTCCCGTCCATTTACTCTTTTTTTTTTTCTTTTTTTTTTTGCTGGCTTAGCTGAAAGAGTTAGTCATGCTTAGTAGAAAGAGGGAGACGAGTCACTTGATCCTAAAAGCACAACTAATTGAAGGGTGGAAATTTGTCTTCATGCGCTCGTCAAGTCGAGAGAAAAAACAGCGATAGCATCTCATTATGTAAAGAGCAGTAAATGAATAACCGCATGCTGAATATTAAAAACACACATTGCTATTTCCTCTATGGATCTTATTGCTGTCTGGGCCAACACAAAGCTGTCATCTTCTGCAAAATGATCATGAGAATGAGAAGAGATAACGGTTTGATCCCCTGGTCTGAAATTGTGACATTGGTAAAATTACGCTTTTACGCAATACTTCCTGCAAGGTATGATATGCATGGCTTTCAAAAAGCAACAATAAAAGATGGATAAAGAAACCTCATATACTTTTTTTTCCCAATATTTCTATTGTGGATCTTCTATCCATCCACTTTCTATACCGCATTGACAAAAAAACTATTTCTCAGTGACTTCATCTTAATTGTGAAGCTCAATTGTGTGTTAGACTGATTTAGGAGTATTTAAACAGATGTCAGAGTATGTGAACTCCCAGAAGTCTAAAACCTGTAATCTATAAATGGTGAGTTGCTATTAAACGGATAATTCTCCCGGATTAAAGGATCCCGGCGAACACAATTCCTACTCACAATGTGCCCTCTTTCTCTCATTTATTTCAGTCTGTGATTCTCCCGTTCCAACAGAATTTGCTCATGGTATTACTTTAAATATTAACGATGCAATAACAGAATAGAGCAACAAGGATTGAAAGAGAGATTGGACATACGTATCTGTTATCAATTTGGAAAAAGAGAAAGGCAATAAAAAGCAAGACGATGACACACATAATGGGCAACAAGCTAAATACTGTAACTACATCTGTGTTCAGGGAATTAATCGAAAATCACAAGAATCACAATTTCAAAGGGTACGTAGTCAACCGCTAAATTTGGAAAGATTGGTCCATTTGAGTTTCAATTTCTCCATTAATTAATCATAACAATCACTTCCTCTTAACCCAGCATGCAGTACACAGCAAGCAATAGCAGTGAAGCAAAAATATGATGGTAATTATTCATTTTCTGTGGTGAAGCACCAGTTTAAATATCTTCTTTTCCCTTTAGCATCGTCTTCCTACTTACTTACCCAACTCTGTTCTGAAATGCAATTACTGTAGCTGATAATAATTCCAGTATAATTATATACAGTATGAGTTGAAACGTAACCAGCTCTTGTGAAAAGTCAAACGAATTTGAAACGAGGTCTAATTGGGTCATTATTTTGACTAAAAACAATTATTGAATGGATGTCAAATGCATTGTTTGATGCTGAGTAAACCAGTAGGAGACTACAATGCTGATCACATTATCCAGGTGGAGATTAGTTCATTAGAAAACAACAACATTTTGAGATGAAAAAAGCTTCAAAAAGTTTCAACGGTAAAATGTAGATCAAACAGAATTTCAAAAGAATTTCAAAGATATTTGACACCACCATTGTGGTTTGCCACCTCACCTTTAAACACATTTTTATGAGTATACATCTCATCCATTGTCTTACTTGCACTTACCACAAAAATGATTAAAGTACATTTCGGTTGTGGGAATGCAGCACTGTCAAAATGGCAACAGTATGTGTGCTTCAAACACATCAAAGTGAAAACCCGCCAACATCCATCAAATGAAAATAAACAAAAATGTGCTGCATGGTGACATTATTCATAAAAAAGAAACATATTTCTTTGAATTTACAATATTTTAATAAATTATGTGGTTCCCATCTCACTGAAATGACTATGATCTCAGTTACGTGGAATATTTTTTCAAGTTATTAATACTCTTGATAAATAAAATAATAGTGGACAAATATGTTTACCTAATACAAACACGGTAATATCTTTTAGTTCATTGATACAATAATTTCATTGTAAATCATAACGTTATTAGACATTAAAAATATACATTTCTGTTGAGGTATTTTTTCTGCCACTAAGTGGCATTAGTGTTTCTTGTTGGATATTGGTGACAGAAACATTACATCCCATTTTTTTCTTTGTCAATTACAACTAGACCCCAGTCACAACAAATATATGCATTTCTATTATATTTTATTATTGCTAAATTGTGTTATAGTCACTCCTTTGTACATCGTTGTCTTTATTTTGGTTGAGTTGTATACAGATGTGATTTGTCATTAGTGACACAGCTTTCCTGCAAACAAACCAGAAATAACACCAATGAAGCTGCATGAGCTACTTCTGGAGTTGCTGAATAAAATATGCCTCACGTCTCGAAAGAGCAAGTGACTTAGAGTCACTCCAAGTGACAAAACGGGCATACATCTCATAGGGCTCTGGGAGTACCCATGCAGACCCCTTTGAGAGCTGAAGTAACCTAGCACTGGTGAAGAGTTGATAGTTAGGCAAGAAAGGTGACGCAATATTGAGAGTTGAGTCATCCAATAGTCTCCCAGGTCGGTATCAAGATGAGAAATGGAAGAAAATGAAGGCTTTTCAACGGCCCATCTATAAAAGCCAAAGGAAAAGAGTGACAAGGCTTATATAATTCATAAGGACATGGCAGCCGGGGTTGAAAAGTGAATGGGCCAAATGAGAGTTATGACAGCACACTAGGGGTGACGTGGTGTGTAGCCATTGAGTATGTAAGGTTTTGCATGGAAATTGTTGTGCAGATCCTGAGCATGAAACATTGGGAAGACAGCCATCAGTAGCTGTAGATATGGCTCAATGATGTCTATGGATAAGGAGGCTGACGCAAGCTGAGAATAGATCAGGCCACCAGGCTAAGCTGTCTGAAGTGTGAAACTCCCACTGATGCCTGGTTGTATCACTGACAATCACATGACCTGTAGTATTTCTGGAATGGACCTTAACTCATCTCCTTCTAAAAATGTATACAACATTTCAATTTTAAATATTGATATGGTCCCAAAAACGTATTTATATGTTTTTATTACATTTATTTATATTTTTATGTTAGAGCATACAGAGGGCTTGATGCAGCCTCTGACCTTAAAAGGTCACTTACAATGGTAGTTATTACAAAAAAACGGCCAGCAGGTGGAAGCAGAGTATATGAGATCAACCAGGGCCATGTTGCAATAAGCTCTTTTCCCCAGTGTTTTCAACAGATTTATGAATAATGATGAAACTTAGCAATTTTAGTCTAATGCTAATTGCTGCAAAACGGAAACAGATACAAATATCATTTTTTTTCCTGATGAAAGAAGAGACTCTAATCTTTCTTTTGGTAGATTCCATGTTTTTATAGAAATATAACTCAATATTCTGTGGGCCTTGCAAAATATGTCAAAATCCAGTAAAACAGCTGGGAGCAAAGGGGTTTGCTTCAGTGAAAATGGCTGGGAGTGAATGAGTTAAAGGTGCATTGTGCAGTTTAAAAAGGTAATATTAAGGCTTTTTCTACATCATGCATGCTCCACCAATGCCCAGATGAGTACAAAAAACTCTGACTGTTTTACTGTGACTGCACCTATCGGCTTTTACCTTCCCTTTATAGTAGAGTGTGCGGACCCTCACACTTCACAGTTTCCTGGGGGACGGGCGGAGTTTTTCTTACTTAATTTTAAGCCATGTCTTCGTTTGTCAACTGTGGCTGTTGCTTTAAGATTGTGCACGTACTCACGCGCAACATGAACGCGCCTGACAGATGCTGCAGTTACGCTTTGGGCCAAAGGTGGCAGTCGTGAGTAAAAAAAAGTGACAAAATGCACAATTATCCTTTAACTAAACATAAAATTAAACTAAATATATTTCCCTAACATTATATGTGGACAAACAATTTAGCAAGAGTCTATAAACCCCATAAAAATGTAAGTTAGTGTAATTTTTTGATGATGCAACATTGCCTGTACATACAGTAGTGTGCGTGAAACAAACATCTTGAATGTCAATGTCAGATGTCTCACATCATTTGGTCAAAAAGTTATAGTACTGAGCATCATTTACATAATTCTGACAGCACAATCAATGCCGTTCTAGACTGTCTAAAGGTAGACGAGGTTATGGTATTAGTTGTTCGTTATATTTCTCTATAGTTCAGCGCTGCTACCAACCAACTAATGTTGCCCAGGAGACTTTTGAGTTGAATTTGGTGTAAAATGGGAAAGATTTCATCTGAGGTGCATGAGAAAGAGCAATTGTCCCAACTGGCAATTGTCTTTGGAGCAAAGGAAAATCATTTACAAATTGTGCAAGTGATGCTGGAAAGGTAAGATTTCCATTGTTATGATTGCCCTAAGAAACAAGAGAAAAATATCGGGGAGATCGTCACTGAGTGGTTAGTTAGTGATACCACACGGGTTTGAGTCTTTCTGTATTCAGGTTGCATGATAATTGTTCCCTATTTTGTTAAATCACTGTCTGTAATTATTGGGAGAAACGATTAACATGATCAGTGTCTTTACATACAATAGATCATTATTATTAATTATTAAAAATAATAATTACATGTAACTTAAGCAAACATGATATTTCAGAAGTGTGTAAGAACTGATAGCCCAGTACCCAAAAAGCACCTGTTTCGAAATGTTGGTGATCAGTTTTTGTCTTGTCTTTGTCTCTCCTTCTCTCTCTCTTCCACACACACAGATTCTTAATTCCGATAAAATTCATCTCTTTGAAATGCTTCACATTTGAGTATGTAGGCCAAATAAATAAACAAAACAGTTTATGAAGGAGGGGATTTATGTTTGCTACCTCTGCACATAGCATATTTATAATGGCAATAAGTCATGGTAAAATACAGAATTCTGTGTTGTAAATGATATCACCAAATGAAATACTTCAAAAGATAAATACGCCATTTCACACGTGTGGAGCCTGTGCTCATCATCGCCTGCCAGCCCAAGTGGCATGTGCCAAAGGACTCCAGAATTGGGAAAATGTATGCTGTGACTAGAGCAGCAACACATTACATTATTAGAAACACAGGTTTATTTATTTAAAACTGATTTTATTTTATTGTACAAACGTGAAGGAATGGAGAGCTGAGGACCAAAATGAAAGTTTTGGTGGTGACATAGCCATGGAAAAACATTTTGGAGCATCTGAATTTGTAGAAACTACATGAATGTGAAAAGCCATTAGACAGGTTTCCATCCAATTGTTTAAAACATTTTAAGCAAATTTACTGAAAATGCGCAAATGCCTGTTTCCATCTGTTCTTTTGTGAATATTGAGAGGGGACTCCGCCGCTGTAGTTGGTGGTATACACCATAGAGATGTGATCCACCAGTAATTTAAAAGAAGAAGAAGAAGAACAGGAAGCGATGGCGCCGTGCGATGACGTCGTATGAGTTTTCTTTTGTGATTCTTGATCAACCGTAGCATTTCTTTGCTGTTTTCCATCTAAAATAGCATTAATATTCGCTTCTTTAATTAATTCCAAAAATATTTCAGTTTCGTCGTTCCCCCAAACATACCTTATTTTATCGTCCGCCATTGCTTTGAGACAACAAACGAACATGTGACGTGATATCCGGTCAAAACGCGCGACGTGCTTGCCAGCAGTCATCCGCAAAATCTGTTTCCATAGCCAAAATCCACAATTTCCTTTTTTCGATACGCTTCAAAATCCACCCCCTCTAAGCATAAAAACGTTTTTTTGTGAATTTTGGGCCCTTTTTCTAGCGTTTCCATTCAGTTTTATTTTTGCATTTCTTGAAAATTCAAATAAAAATGGTTGGATTGAAATCCAACTATTGTTGGATGGCCATCAAACTATACCATTCTCTCTCACTCTCTCTGGCTGCTCACTTTTTTTCCTCTTCACCACTTCCCAGAAATCCACTAAAAAAAGCTATTAACGAATGTTACTCCAAACAGCCCGAACGCACACACGAGAGGCACATGCACTCACCGACAGCTTACTGGAACACCACATGTTTTAAAGTGACAAAACATGTTTGCCCACACGCATTTATTGAGATTAGGCGTCATTGTTTTGTGTCTAAGCAGTGGCACAAATGACTTGGAAGTGCTTAAGTGTTGCTATCAGAGAACATGTCAGCTTTTGACACTCTAATAACGCGTGAATTGCCATTGCCATTAAAATAGAATAGTAATGTGAGAATGAGATCAACTTTACAAAACAAATCAGCACAATATGTAATGTCTAACTTGACCTCAGTGTGCTTGTAAACAAATTCAAGTTTTGCTGCAGTGTCTTAAAAGTAAATTATAGTCCACAACTAAATGGGGAGCCCAGAAGTTATTTTGGCATTGCTTGCTTTAACAGCTCAATTTTTGCCCTCTCATCCTCTTTTCTGTCGTGAATGTTAGGGTCTACAATAACAGACAAATTTTTCTTTACTGTTGAAGGTTTAGTCAATATGGCAGGTATTTTACCACAAGCCCTTTGTTTATTTGATGCTTTGGGACATTTCATGATCATGATTTTGGATATCGAGGTTTATAGGGCTGAAGGGAAACATCGTTTGTTGTGTTGTGTTAGAAAATCAAAAATAATTCCCTAAGAGATCCCACACACTGTAAACTTCAGTTTTTAAAATAGTTGATAAATAGTTTTTATATTGACAATATTACAGCACTGGATCACAAAGTATAACATCCATCAATGAAAGTAAGGTGCATACTGTATTACATAATGTACACATACACTTTATATCCTTAAATATAGTTCCTCCACAAGTATTGGAACAGTGTGAGGAATTTAGGCTCAAGTAAAATGCGCAACCTTCTAGGTTGCATATCTAAACCAGATGTAAAAACCTGGAAATAAAAGCTGAAATGTTCATCATGTAAAACACGTGTTTTCAATTTACAGCAAACACAAACGCTTTGGCTATGCATGGGCAATACCACAATTTATGGATTCGATATGATACCGAAATTGATACTGATAATTTTTTGTTGTTGTTTTTTTAGTTAAAATATTATTGTACTTACAGGCAAATTGCATTAAAATTACTGGCCAATTATACCAAATGTATGATATTATCTATATTAAAGTACTAACATATAAAAACAAATATGAATAAATAAATATGAATTACTAGTAATATAAAGATGAAAACAATACATGTCATATTTTCTCATCTTTCGTAATGCTCTGAGCCAGGAATTTCAAACTGAAGTCAATTCATCTTTAAGGTGTAGAAATCAAGATGACTTAAATTCTCTCTGTAGAACTTTTGCCTCTTCCTATTCCACACAGACCTAATAAAATAAGGATTTCACACGTGGCTTAATCAAGTGTTCAGACTTCTGACAATATCTGTATAGTCACTCATATAAGTTTTGCATAATTACCTTAGCAAAATATTGAGTATATATTATTAAATAAATCAAAAGTCTGTTTTAGGCAAATTAAAAACCAGATACAAATTTCCACTTCGCCTGAAGTGTGTTGTGTTAAAATGATATTGTGATCATAGCCTTTAAGGATTAAAGGGATAGTTGACTCAAAGAGACATTTTCAACAGTAAGAACATAATAGTTTGTCTATAATTAATGGGATAATCATGAACAATTAATACTTTTAAAAACTAATTTTGCCACTTGGTGTCGACAGAAGATGACATCACCTGTGCTGAGGATTTAGCAGTGACGTGCGGTCAGGATAGGCAAGGTAGGCACTGCCTACCCAGGCTGAAATGAAAGTTGAAAACGTTTGGCCTTTTCTATTCATTTGAATTATTTATTTCATTTCAGACTACCTATAGGTTTAAAAGTAACAACATTTGGTGATTTCCATACCTCAATTAAAAATGACTCATTACTTCGTCTGGCCGGCAGGCACACCACTACTGTGCTTCTCCAAGCCTTGTCCGCGTAGCAATGTGTGTTCGCGCATGTGTAGTCAGTTTCCCAGTAGAAAAGTCCTTTACGCAAATAGACAGATTGCTACGCAGCCTTTTTACGTCGCTGTATTATTCCTATGCGAAGGTACGTTCGCACAGTGCATTCGTGAATTCAAAACACACTTAGTGCACAGCAAAGCGGTAAGATGGCGACACTACCAATGCCTTAGCTACCGGATCTTCAGCAAAGTAAGGGACAAAGAATTATTCGTACTTTTCACAAAGAATGGTACAAAAGGAAAGATTGGCTTTGTGGATGTGCTTTGATTAACTGGCTGTTTCACTTTACATGATGTTTGGCATTGCTATTGCTAGCTTGATTTTGTGAGGAATTAGGCTGTTTTACAGGGAGTTATTCACTTTATTACATTCTTTCCGGGCGGCCGGGCGGGTTTGAAATTGTCCGTTTTTCATTGTGCAGCAAATGGGAGGCGGAGTGCACTGTGGCTGGCTGACCGCGCACCGGCTGTGACGGTGGCCCAGAACTTTGGATGAGTGGCATGTTGAGCTGCCGCACCGGAAGCGATGGGTACTAACACCGCTCGGAGTAAAAAAAAAAAGAAAAAGAAAAAAAGATTGTAGAGCAAAAAATGAAAGACTCCAAAAGAGAAATGTTTTTTTGCTTTATTTTTTACCTATACAGAGGAGGCATATGTTAAAATAGTTTAAATGTATGGCATCTTGTATCTGAGTATCAAGTATCTCGAGGTCAGGCTGAGTGTCCTCTTTTTTCGGAAATGAAAATATAGTCACCCTAGGATACGTTGTACACTCGCCTGCCGACACACACATTTGTAATTGGTGTGTGCGTCTGAATTTGCGACTGCCTGCCTGCCTACCCAAACCTTGAGCTCACTGCACGTCACTGGGAACTAGGTAACGACCATTCATAGCTCAGTTTGCTGACCAAACCCAGAAAACAGGTGAGGTGTGATTGGTCGTTAATCTATTTCCTCAGCACAGGTGATGTCATCTTCTGTCGACAGCAAGTGGAAAAATGTGTTTTTAAAGGTATAAATAGTACATGAAAAATAATGAAGTTATCGCACAATATTGGACAAAATATTCACTTTTTAATGACGAAAATGGCTCAATGAGTCAAGTCAAGTTAAAAAAAGACAACACAAGCATTATCTTCATTGTTTCATGAGACTCCCAAAGGTAACAGTGTTGTATGTATCTGGATGGTCTGCCTGTTTGCAAACTTTCTGGCAGGGACAGCGGGTGGCGCAGCAGGCTTTTGGTGCAGCTCATCTTTTTTTCAAATTCACTTGGGCCCTCAGGATGTGTGGTCTTCACGTGTTTGAAGAAATTGCTTGTGTTGCTGCTGTGTGAAACTGTTTTGTAGCACACTTGGCAACTTGCTGTAACTTTATTGAGTGGTGTAAAATAGCACCACATTATATGCTTTATGCTATTTCCCTGGATCCTACATTGTATCATGCAGAGCAAAATCTACCGTCCGCACCCGGTTTGACATGTGTCAAGTTTCCCTTTTTATTTATTTATTCTGGGACAAAGTTTTATGGATTAGCAAAAACCGTTACCAAACTAACACTTAAAAAAAAGAAAGGAAAAAAAGAATATTTTCATGATAAGCTCATCTGTAAAATTCAGTGGACATAGTTTCTTGGCTCCGTCTGCAACAAGCTCACAAATCTCCATTAAAAACACAACAGCAGCAAGCAGTGCAGTCTAAATCTGCTGAGAGGCAAGACTGGGTTTTGGTATATTTGCAGATGCACACAGCTTGGCACAGTTAAAAACGGGCATTTTGTCTGCAGAACGAAGAACCTGTATGCCTGTGCCTTGATCCAATTCACCAAAATTGTGTTACACTACCTGTGCCAATAGTTAGATGTGGTTCTAGCAGGCGTAATGGTATTTCATAGGTGTCATTAGTGTCTGCCAAAAAGAAAGATGCAACCAATTTGATGCACCAAAGCGCAAAAACAAAAATTAGTTCATCAAGGGGAAAGAAGTGGGCTGATTTAGACTGACCAAATTAATCGAGAGACTTCAATCACAGAGAGCATGTATTTTACTTGGCTGACCAAACATTGTGGAGATTTGGTAATTGGTTTGGTAATGTCAGTGGGTTAAGGCTTGATAACATTATTCCAAGCAAAATATTCACAACAAAATAGTAAGTCTTAGTCACTCAAAGTAAAATTTCCTCTCCTATTCTATCTACCTAAACAAACTAAAAAGCTGAACTGTTGTATCTCTGTCTACAGAAAAAAAAAAAAATCAAACAAACAAACAAAAAACTGAATTGGCCTCTGTGTTTGAATACTTTTGGAGAGTAGTACACATGGTGCACACACATCAAGCTGATGCAGACTGGAAGCAAAGTGAGAAATATGAGAGCTGCAGATGACAACAACAACAAGCAATTCCCCGGTTGACCTAGTACACTCGGCGAGGTTGGAATGATTGAGAAGGGGTGGTCTACAGAGTGGAGGAAGGGAAAAAGAGAATTTAGAAAAGAAAAACTATACAGGGCATGTGGATATATATACAGTATATATATATAAAGGTAATTTATGTGAGCAACGGTGCAGTTACTGTATTGGACAGGTGTGTGTGTTCCAGTGTGTGTGTTGCTGAACAGTATTATTTCCAACTTTTTCTTGCGCTGCCGCAGTTTCCTTCCCTGCCCTATGAATCCTTTAAAACTGCCCAATATCCTTTAACATTAAAGTCACAGCTGTGGCTGTTATTCTATTTACCGCGCTGCCCCTTACATGCGCTTGTGTGTTTGGGTGCAAAACAAGTGCTTAATGAGCTTTTCCTGGTTATTCAATGTGTGTGGAAATAGAAAATGCACCCCTTGGACCTAAATGTGTCTCAAATGGGTCATTGCCATTTGCCGTGAGAAAGCCCCTAATAACAAAAGAAAACTACATCAGCCTTCAGGGCTCAAAACACTTAAGGAAAAGTCTTGGAGCGTATTTATTAGAGGGTTGCACATGCAAAAATAGGTGGAAACTTGGTTGCTCACGCAAACAGACGCTGATTCACCATCTGGGGCTACTCAGGATTGCAAAACGGGAACAACTGGAAATTATTTATGTCCATGTAAACAAACGGTGAAGAGTATGGATTTTTCAAACTATTACTCAAGTATTTTCCACTTTCAACAGTGTAAGATTTTAATTACAGAGGCAGCTAGAGAGAGAAATAAACACAGAGAAAGTGAGCTATGGTCACACTGCTATGGGTGATAAAGTTGTCCTTAATGGAGAGCATCACTCCAAGTCAAACATAAAATAATTTTCATGACATTCATGATTAGATCAATGGTGAGTCATTTTATTTGGAAGTCTCCTACAGGGTCCAATCAAGTCTGACCTGATTACCATGGGGGCAAAGACCTCAGGATAGTACATAAAATGGTTATGACCCAGCCAAATGAGTTCAAGGGATATAGAGGCATTGCATCTAATATATTTGACATGACACAAATGCGTACTGTAGACTTTCTTAAATCATCAAGTCATTGTTTTATGTTCTTCAATTTTCCTTCGCACTGCATTTATGTTTACAGTTCCACATATTTCCCACCAGGGAATTGCCCTCAACACACAGTCTTTTCTGCTTTGTGGTGCCAAATGGAAAAATAGGTGTGTCCGGGGTTTCGACAATAAAAGGCAACTTAAGTAAAACCTTCTTCAGTTGTGGAAGTAGTGAGAAAGAATAAGAATTCAACCCAAGCCGTATGCATCTTAAATAAAAAAATTTTTTTTAATGAATTATTTACCACATTTTTAAAAATCTTTATTTTCCTCTGGCCCTCAGGGTAAATATGAGTTTGATAAGTGCAGGTCCAAAAATGCAAATGGAGAGGAGAACAAAAAATAGATACAAGCCCGCAGGAGTGTTACCTCTTAAGAATTATACAGTCACAAAATGCAGCAAAAAAAAAAATGTCCTTGGAGGAAGTTCACATTATTCATTTGCTCCTGTGGTGATGATGCATGAAGTAATAAACGCTGGAACAAAGTGTGACCTGACCTCTACCCTTGCCGTTTCCTCCTTTGTTAATGTGGGTGAAATCTGTCTTCTCTGTAAGATCATTCCAAGACAGATATCAAGAAAAGTGTACTGCAGAACCTCCAATGTCCAGCACAATTTGGTCTGTGACACTGGTTGACTGCCTGTATAAATCAAATATTCCATAGAGATCAATTGAAATGGTGCATGTTGTTTGGTAGGCTGGGAGTGTCATTGACATTTTGGAATTTCAACCGTCAAATGCTAATTTTCAACAGTGCACCACAGATCAAATTAAAGTACAGCCTTGTCCAGGCAGTGTGTATACATACAATACACGCATACATACATAACAAATATTAGACACCAAATGGAAGAGCCATTACTAATGGTTTATATTGCTTATCTAGGAGCATTCCCCATTTGTCCTGTGACTGGTGACTAGGCCATGATGTCGTCCATCCTTCAGTGTAACTGGGATAAGTAGGATAGGTCCAGTACCCTGCACTACCCTCAATAGGATAAGATATGAGGTGTGTCAGAAAAGCTAAAACCATTTCAAACCCAAACTATGAGTTTACCCCTACAATGTATGCCTGACGAGAACATCTGCAAAAAGATCCTGGCGTTTGCCTTGTTCAGTCTTTGAGAAGAGGCAAGTGTTATAGGCAGGACAACTCATGCCTGCTTTACCATGGCAATGTGCCCTCGCACAATGCCCTGACGGTCCGGCTGCTTGTGGCCAAGACAAATATCACCATGCTGGAGTAAGCTCCTTACTCACCCAACCTGGCTGTGCTTTATTTTTTTCCATCAGGGAGACGTGTTTTGAAGACGACAAGAAGATAGTCATGATGACAAATCTGTGAAGGATACTGGAAGAACCTTCCAGGAGCACATGAAGATGTGGCAGAGAAGGTGGGAAAGCGCATTAGACTACATGGAGACACCGTCGAAGGGGGAGGGCCGTTCCATTCCAAATCCCCCAGTGGGTACCAAACCAAGCAGATTTGGATTTTAATGTAACTACCAATTCCATTCCCAAGTCATTCCAGGACAAATCGCCCAATGGATTTGATCAAGCAGATTTGGATTTTAATGAAACTTGGTGTACTTGTTGATAGTGATGTAAATCTCAAATTGGAGGTCAATCGGAGCAGGGGTCTGGGAGAGTTCAGGCCCACCAAATTTAGACATCTTAGCAAAAATGAGCAATCCTTCCTTTGAACCCTTATGTCTCAGGAACTACAGGGTCAGTCTTCACAAAACAGGTAGTGATGGAAAGATGTGAACTCCTTATTGAATTCCCTGTCCAACAATACCTGTTTTGTGAAGATTGATTCATTAGTTCCAGAGAGGGTTCAATGGAAGGCGGCCAGGCCCCCTTTTTTTTTCTGAAAACGTCCAAAATTGGTGAGCCTAAACTCTCAGACCCCTACTCTGATTGACCTAACATTTGAGATTTAGTGTTGTGCTATCACTATCAACAAGTACACCAAGTTTCATTAAAATCAAAATCCGCTTAGTTAAACCCACTGGGCGATTTGGGCTGGAATGACTCGGGAATGTAATTGGTAGTTTGGATTTGAAATACATCTTTTGGGACCCCAGTCCTGGATTCTTTCTGCCACACCTCGTAGAATATGAATGGATGCACTAAACCATTTTAACTGAATGTGGTTCTCTTCAGAGATTCCAACATACACTATACATATTGTCATAACATTGACCTAGAGAGTCAAGGGTAAGGGAAATGATTAATTCCTCAAGCGTTTTGCCACCACAGAAAGGTATCAGTGATTGCAAAAGAGAAATATAGTATGATGTTGGAGTTATTGTTCTTGGTATACATGGTCTCTATTCTGGCAGCTTCAGTAATGTAGAGTATGGCTAAAAACAACAATAAATTGACAATAATAAAAGAAGTCTGGAGGAAAGAATGTGTAACAGGTTATGGTGAAGAAAATTATGTAATCCTTGTACTTTTACTGTAGCAACACAAAATGTTTTGGTCCTTGTTTTACTTCAGTGTGTAGTGCAGCCACAAGGTTGCTCGTGTTGTTTTATCCTTTCAACAGCAGGTTCACACTTCAAGCAGTTAAATGCTGATCTAGGTCAGAGACGTAGAATAGGTAACATTCAGCGCTGTCATTGCAGTGATCGTAAACTGCCGCCAATGCGATAAGAGCATGTTGGCTCACTGACCTTTCCCCGGTGGCTCCTCTGTTAACACTTCTAATGACGGTTCTTGGTGATAACACCTGACTGTCTTGCTCTGTTTTTCTCCAGCGCACTCTCCATTTAGTTCCATCTCCCTTACCGTTTTGCTGCTGCTCCCTCGCTCACAGTCTGTAGTGTTAAAACCTTGGGTAATATCCCTCCCTCCCGCTGATATCCCTTTGTACTCAGAGGAGAAATCCTTGAAATCCCCTCTCCTGCTCACCATTTAATCTCCTTATCGGCGTGAAGATTACAGCGCACAGTGAATAGAATAATGTGCAGTAAAGTGCAGAGCACCTGGTGGAAACGGCTGTTTGTGATGTGGCGGGACTACAGGATTACATGCGCTCAGGTGAAAGATTGCTACAGGCACCACTTGTGGTCAAACTCAGTTCTTCATAATTTTATGGAGTAGGGCAGACATGTATGTAGGACTAACAATCATTATTTTTCAATTAGGCTGTACAGTGTTTTCTAATTATCAAGATCAGAAAATATGTGCTTTCCAATATCGAAATCACATGGATCTTTAAATTAAATTCTACAAACAATTAAACATTAACTACCTCATTTAAAAGCAAGAAAGTGGCGCTCAAGCAAAATCTCTTTAACTCCAAAAGCACAAGCCAACTGTAACTAAATAAAAAGTTCTGCAACTCAAAACACTTGCTCTGAATGCACAAAACTTATGGGGAAGCAGATTTATTGATTTGCTTACTTCCAGCCTGGGGAACCTCACTGTGTTCCCTTTCCGACAATCCGTGTTATAGATACGGTGTTGAAATATTTACGAATGAACTTTGTTATATTTGTTTCCCTCTCTTGTCTTAAAGTGAGAGAAGACCAATAAACAACATGCAATATTCTTACATTTTCCTCTCCTTACCAAATGAAAATCAGCCTAAAAATAGTAATTATTTTAAGTGAATGCTAAGACCATCTGCAAGAAGTACTGTAATGCATGTACATTATAGTCAAACTTTAGTCACTCAATTAAGGATGGTCTCGCAAAACAATTTAGACAACAACCAAAATATGTAACAAATGTATGGAGTTAAAATAATGTTCTGCACAGAAAAATTAAAGCTCTTTATTTTACTGGTCATTCCCACAATGTAGTCACAAGTTGTGGGCAGTGACCGAACGAACAAGATCACAGATACAAGCGGTCAAAAAAGGTTAACGTAAGTGTTTACCGCTTCCTTACTGATCGTGTGAGAAGCCGGTCACCCTGGAGAGACAAGACCTCTAACGGTAGGCCTTTTTGCTTAATCATATTGCGCCTGCTAATTCATCTATCTGCAAAATGAATTGCCTGGCAACATTTCAATTTTGGATGTGTAAATCAGCCCCCACATCTGTTTGCATGATCAAACAAGTTTGGACCCATTTTTGCGCATGCACTCATTTAGCAAATAAGGACCTACGTCTCCCAACTGATGCACTGGGATCCCCCCTGGTGACTGGGGAGAAGTATATCAGGGCTTCTCTGTCCGGGATTAATAATGCCAATCCATAGGAAATAACAACTGGTCAACATTGCAGAAAATTTGGATTTTTGCTCTTTGCGTTTGAATCTCTGTTTGGCATAACAAAACTGTCTTATCAACCTGCCCCATGTCTGTGAAAGGACAATTCCCCCCACGTATTTTGGTCGTAGCTGTAATGTATTCCAACAGTATATTTACTACTTCCTAAAGAAATTAAATATCAGATTTCATCAAAAAATAACGGCATGACAAATTTACCGGGAAATGTAAAAATTGTATTTATATGTACCGGTATATATACTTAAATGTAAACGTTGTATTATGCACAAGAGCCTTTTGTGTCTACTCTTTCTGCAGATAGTTATGTACCCAATAACATTCTTACTGTAAAATCCTGTCAGTAAAACAAATTTATTGTCATGAAAAAAAAGAATCCCAAATTATACGGGGACTAGACAAAGATGTTCAAATTGTTTAGACATTTCCCAATATATAGACAGTATTTAGGTATTGTAAATATAAATAAATAAATAGAAATACAAAATAAATGGAATACTGATAAAAATAAGTAAACTTTTTTTTTATTATATATTTTTTGGGGGGGGAGTATTATATTATGCGCGGGTGTTTGTTATTCACATGATTTTACAGTAATTTAAAATCAGAATAAATAGTGACAACCAAATATTTCAGAGGAAATGCTTGTATACTAACGTGAATTAGTCTTTCAATTTTCAAGAAATCTATTCAGCAAGAAACAAGAAGACACATTTTACTTTACCGCAAAAAATGAAGTGGCAAGCCAAATCTATCCCTGAGCCTTGAGTGACACACCTGTGATCAAGAAGATGAGCTCTTATTTGGCCCATAATTGACTTCAATTACTGTGTCCACACCTGACCGAACAAACTGCATCAAGTGGAAAGGAACATGGGTTGGATTAAAATGGACTATTGGTAAAGCACCTCAAGGGTTCCCAATTGAAAGGTAGGTCCATTTCAAGACAAAACTGAATTAACTAAATTTCTTTGATTGTGAGTTTCCATTTGACCAATTGTGAATGTCCTCATCTGAGTCCCGAGCAACAAATAAGTGGACAGCTCATCTGTGTGATGTGTGCATGCAAACTCTGGCCAGCAGATTATAGTGTTAAAATAACAGTAAAAAGACAATGGAAATCCCAAAACTAAGGACTAGTTCAGACACCGTCACCTTGTTTTTAGGGGGAAAAAAATATCTACACCTAACCGCTTCATTGCATTTTAAGCACATTCATAAGCATTCATTTTCACGCCAATCCTCTGGGGGCACAATTTCGGTCTCAAAGTTTTCCCACAAGCTGGCAGTGCGTCCCGGTCTGACCCAATACGGTCTGTGTCTTTGACGGAGAACCTGCCTCAGATTAACCACCCCTAACATCGTCCTTCACCTATATGTTCTAGTACGTGGAGCAGTATCTGGCCTTGTAAAAACAAATGCCTGGACAAGTAGCAGCAGCAAAATATTTGTGAGGGCATCCATACTGTTTCCGAATGTAAACACAGGTCGCATATGTGACGTAAGAACATATCTAGTCGCAGGCAGTGACGTTTAGGAACGCAAAAACATTCACATGGTGACTCTTAAATGGCGTATTCGCAGATTTTCACTTTAGTCAGAGGTTTTTAAAAGACTACTTTTTAATGCTCTAAATCTGTGCTGTCATGTAGATGACAGGCCAAATAGTAGAAACATATCTTTGTTTTGTGAGACAGCCTGCAATGAGTGGACAAGGCCTAAAATGCAATTAATAATGTGAAACAAAATAATTTTATTATTCCAAAATCATAGCAATCATACAAGTTAATACTGTATTATCTGCTAGTGTTGTAGTCAAGACCACAACAATTGAGACCAAGACATTATCAGGACGAGAAAGTATCGAGGCAAGACCAAGACTTTTGGAGGTTGAGACTGATAAGAAAGAAGAAAAAAAAATGAACATAATGTCCAGTATTTTTCTTTTCCATACATTTGCAACAAGAACAAATTTGAAAGAAAATGTCAGGAATAATGCTTATATTAAATTAAGTGATTAAAAAAATAAACACATGTATGCAGGGCGACACCGTGAAGGCAGCACAGCACCTGCTTTTTGCATTTCTCGCTGATCACAGTAGCATTGGCCTGGTCTTGACCGGACTTAATCAAAAATCCTGATTCTGCCTTGTCCGAGACAAGACCAAGTAAAAATGCCTTCAATTCCGAGACGAGACCCTAAAAGAGGTCTGTAAAACTACAACACTAATATCTGCTCCTTCTACATTTCTGCTAAGGTGTCAGAATCGCGATCTCCTTGCAATGAAGTCCTTCATGAAGTCTAAAACCTCTTCCTGACAACTGGGACGGTAAACTCTCTGATCAGACGGCAATGCTATTGACTTTTTTCATTCTGCAGTTTGGACGTCACTAGAGAGCCAAATTCTAAATATGAACACTCCATTTTAGGACTCAATGCTACTCACTCTCGTACTCTAAGACAAGCTCAAGTCAAGTGTGTGTAATTGGGATCGAGTGGGGTTTCATCGAAAACAGCCTGAGATTTGGGAAGCCCTACCTCTGTCGTGAAGGTAGAACCACTGAAGGGGGTCAAGAATGGTACAAGGAGAAAAAGAGTTGAAAGGAGGTAATCTCTATTCAAGAGCAGGCACTCATTTCACTGTCTAGGGCTCCAACAGGCCTCCCGTTCCCTCTGCTCCTCTAATCCATGCAGTCCCCTGCTCAGCACACTCAATTATTTATCAGCTCATAGGTACACTGAGACGAGCAGAAGGGAGGGGAGAAGCATCTGCAGTTTTCTTCTATACTCATCGTTGTTGCTCTTTTATTTTTCCTCTCCCTCCTCTTGAGCAGTGTCCATTCCTCCATGTCCAGCATGAATTATTAACACTAATGACCCCATGGGTACAAACGAGGGGAAGGAAAACATCCCGGTCATCACCTTCTCCCTTTTTCCCTTTCCGTGTCCCTGGTAAGCACCAGGATCCCGACCTGCCCTCAAGAAGCTCCCTTCCTCACGTAATCTTTTTTTTTCGTCTTTGCTTTTTCTGTTTCCTGTCTCCACATCCACTCTTGATGTACCTGTTCATTAGTTCCGGCTACTTGCTGTGTTTCTTTTCTTCCGGCCCCTATTATCGCCCTTACATCCTTCGGACTAGAGGTCTTTGTTCCTTTTGGGAGTCTCTGAAAGGATGGATGGAAGTACTTTCATCTGTTACCGTTGTCAGAGATGTACCAAAGGGATCACAGCAAACTCAGCTCACTCGAGTGCATTTAGATTTTGCTTTGTAGTGAACTGTTTGTGTAAGTAGAATAAGTGTAATCATTTGTATATATTTACACTAACCTGGCTCACCCACTTCTGTGCATTTGCATTTTCCTACTGTATACCTACTGTATACATATGACTGTGTTTATTTGTAGTTTGTGTATGTGAGCAAGGGAGCGGGAGGGGGAGAGAGTCAATAAGGAGTAGTGATGAAGAGGAATTGCTAATGTCAACTGCACTTGCTTGCTGCTTCAGTATCAAAGGGCCCTGCATGCTTCATATCTGCAGACAGCCACCAGCACCAGACTCCCCATCATTAACTGCAGTACGGCACACCGGGCCAAGGGAGATAGAGTGGAGGAAACATAGCGAAAAAAAGGAGGACAAAGATAAAGGAAAACTGAAAGCAACACAAACCAGAAGAGGGATACATGATGTTGCGATTTGACGACGATAATAATAAATTTTCAATGAGCATTTCGTATTTTGAAAGAAATCTTTGGTTTATTGTAATATTTATGTGACTGAAGAAAGGAAATCTTGCAGAAATATTGCCAGTTAGTGGTATATAGCAGGGTTATAATAGTTTGGGATTTTCATTGCAGTTATTTTATTTTATCATTATTTATTTATTTATTTTTAAATTAAGTTTGTTAGTTATTAGTTTTTGGGGTGTTTTTTTAATGCTTCCTTGTTGTTCAGTTATTATTAGTTTTAGTATTAACTTTTTTTTTAAATAAATATGCAGTATTTGAAATCGGGAAAAAAAAAACAATTCCCAAATGACTGTCCGACCTTCCTTCTTCTGTATGGCCAAACAATTATACCAAAAATAAATATGTAAAATGAAGTTTCAGTTTGTTTCATATTTTTTTTAAAGCATTTTAATTTCTTTATTTTATTTTATTATTATTGTTATTATTACGTTTACTATAATAAGTTAATAACCTTGGCACATAGCAATTAAAGAATAGCGATAAGTGAACATGTATGGTTTTCTTGGACATTGAAAAGCAGATTTTCAGGACGGAGGATATATATATATATATATATATATATATATATATATATATATATATATATATATATATATAAAGGTTAATAACGATTTTGTAAAAACACAACATCAGATTTATTAACTACAGTATCATAAATGTAACTCTATATTTATTAAGTTTTTGCTGCCTGTACAATTCTTAAGTGATATATATATATATGCTTTATTTCACAGAACACATGAATCAAGCTGCATGTGCAATTAGCTACGACATGATCATGAACATCTCGCAATTATTTTTAACTCAAACTATTTCAAATGTTTACTCGACTGACCTTTTTGTTTTTACCTCTCCTCCTGTCTTCTTAAATAATACCATCTTAAATAAATTATAAAGGTAGCCACAGATGTGCTGGCTTGGAAAATTAACACAATTTGCTGCAAAACAGATGTTCTTTTATCATCACTTTGTTAAATGCGGCATAGCAGCAAGCAGGAGGGCGGTTTTGCGCATTTAGAACTTGTAGTTCATAATTTTTTTAAATAAATGGTATCTTTCTTCATTCGGGAGTTGTGTTTAAGGGCTAAGACTCAAAGCAAAAAAAGCAACCAATAGCTAAGGACTTCACTGAATCACAATGCAAAGCTAGCATTAGATCAATAAGCCAAAGCCTCGAGGTTTGCTTCAGCAGTCAAACGACTGGAAACGCAAACACTTGACTTGCAAGGTCTCCCTATATCCAGATAGCCTCGGAAACACATGCAGAAGGCATTCGCTACATCGGCCTTCTTCACATGCTCGGTCGGTACAGGTGTTTTTCAGTGCACGTCAATAAAAACTTCTCAACGCAATTCCAGCTAAATCCTCTAATATCATGTCGACACTCGAATCCCATGACATCTACCGCTCCAACTCACACCCGTGTTCACACAGTGTGCATCTGCTAATCCACATGATATTTAATAACCCTGCTAATAGAATAACGCTTAAACCTGCCTGGAGCAAACTGAATGAGGAATGTGCATATCTCTTTATGCGCTAAGCTTTTGAGGTTTTATAAAAGGAGAGACAAAAGACATCTGACAGTGTGCTTCTTTCTTTAGAAGCTACTTGGTGAATACTTGCAGACTGAGGTCATATTATTGATTTGTGAATATGTAGTTTTACCCCAACATTGCTTTACATTTGAAGATAACTGAGTCATGTATGCACTGTATGTTCAAATTGGTGGGACATCATTTGCTTTTGTTGGCAGGAAAGCATCAGGAAAACGGAACTGCTAAGGTTGAACACAAGCTGTTTCAGAACACTTGAGATTTGGAAACAATGACAGCAAATGAAAATCATCAAAGCAATAACAACATTGTAAAGAGGCTTAAAATATGAGTATTTTTTTTGTTGGGGGTTGTCATTCTTTTGAAATAATGCTTGCTAAACTGAGGTTTCAAGAGGTATGCTGCCAATTGAATATTGGCACCAAAAAAAACACTATTTTGTGACATTAGGGGTATTCCTGAATGTTTTGGTAAAATTTTGAGCTCTTTATCCTTCTAGAACCCTATAATATATTACTTTCCTGAAAATGTAAAACCGTCTGAAAATGTAAAGCAATTTGCATTTAACTCGATCAAAAATAATCTAGTAATTTCAACAATAATGCAAACCTGACTGTTATGTAAACAATTTTTTACTGATGATGTAATAATATCTTATGGCATTATTTGGGATTTATTACATTTTCAGGTGTCTTCTTTTCTTAAAACTTGGCATATGATTATTTTCAGTCCAAAGTTCTACATTGTGTGTTTTGAGAATCTAAGATTGTTATATACAATTAAAGTAAAAATTGGGGTGTTAAAATTTTTGTGTTAAATGTTTCAATTTATTTCAACCCCCAAACAAAGTGTATTTCTAACTCTGTGAAAATTAAATGGAGGTCAGTGTTATTGTTATTATCATGAGTTATTTGACAGAGCTGATTTATCTAGTGTGAAACCAACTCTGCAGAGAGTTAATCAAAGTAAGCTCCACCCACTTGATTAAAATTGATACTATTGATATCATATAATAATGCAGAGTTTATTACATTATTGGTGAAAGGATTCAATTGTTGGGTTTTATTACACATTTGTTTTTATCAAGTTAAGTGCAAATTGTATTACATTTTCAGGAAATTATTACATTTGGTGCAACAATCCTTGGGGTCATTTGATTCCAGAGGTTCAACAATACTCGATAATGTAAATTTTTTGGAAACCCTTTTGTTGGCAATTTTATATGCTTTCCATGCAGAAGGAGTCAGAAAGACAGAAAGATAATTTGGTGCAAATATCAACATTCATTTCATCATCTTCCAAAGTGTTTTTTACAGTAGATATATATATTTTGTGTCAATATTTTATTCATATTTTATATATTTTTAAATATTTATTATGGTTTAAGAGTCTTTACATGTGAGCACAAGGCAATTAAGTAGTCCTGAGTGAACATGTCATATTATGCTTGCTGCACTGCAGGACATAAGTGCCCCTTACACTCACAGCAGTTCGTAATTACTTGGTAACCTGAATGTCAAAACCATTTAAAAAGCCCTCCGTGGTGCTGCTGTTTATTACATAATAGCTAATAAAAAGGTTCTCTTATTTTTCAATGTAGTGAATACACTAATCTTTTACATTACTCCTCAATTTAATAGCAACACTGGTTGCTAACCAATAAAAAATATAAAAAACATGTTCAGTCTGTTTGGAATAAATATTAAGGTCGCACAACAAAATTGACCAGTAATGTTACTTGCAAATTGTAATGAACTTAATGGAATGGGATTTGCAATTAATTTGTTCAGAAATAGAATATTAATAAATAACTTATTATAAACCATTTTCCAGCACTCCCCAATATCCCGTAACTCACTCTACAAACATGGCAGACATGCTGCATTGAAAATACAGTGTACTAAACATAAAGTAACAAATTCACACTATTCAATCTCCCAAAGTGTTAAGAACCTAAATAAATTAATTAGTTAATAAATGAATTAAATACATGAGTGTGTTCTTAGTGTGAAACATATGATCTGGAGTGCTGGAAGGGTTTTGGAACCCATGAAAAAAAAAATCATTGACTCAATAAAGCTATTTTCTATAGCCCCTGCCAGTCATGGGCTCTAAAAATTGCTATTGCCAATAGGTTTTTCCTCTTTACCACGCCCATTCATATAATTATAATGCAACTGATATATTTACATGTTCAAATGATCTAACAGCACAACCTAAAACATATTTCAGTAATTATATTTGCCCAAAGAGGTAATTTCTCTCAAATTTTTGAGACTTTAGGAGTATTAAAGGCTCTGTAACAACATGCAACATCATCAGAATGCACCCATCCATGCAAATAACAAGCAGCTGCGAGATTTATCTCCACTTTTTAGTCAGTGATTGTCTGCAGTTATTTGCTGTGCAATACAGAGTCAGCAGATCTACTGTACAAGAACATTTTAGCTTGAATGTTTTCGTCTTGGTGTTTTGTTTTACTATTTGAAAAAGGAGTACAAAGACCACTACTTATGCTATAGCTTTAAAATGAAGATCTGTTGTGTTGTGGAAATCTGTCTTTAACGACAAAGACCTCAGCTTAGTAAAATAAAAAAGATATTTCTTTGGCTTTACATGTGACTTATTCCACAAGCAGGACCAATTTCACTCAGTGTAAGAGATGAAGTTTGTGCAAAGGTAAAGACGGATGTACAGTAGAATTTTCAAGAACTGAGGAGAATAACATGCTCCTTTAGAATATGACATATCTACCATTCAGTTTATAAAATACTCAAACCGACATACAAATCTAAGACCACAATATAAATGACAGTACTGGTCTTGATATGACAACAAACATACGATAAGGGTGTAGTTGTCAATAAAAATGGTAGACTATCAGATGCAACCTCCTTTGAATGTGCATGTTCTTAATGAGAGAGCAGGAAAGATCAATAAGCACACACAACTTTTGATCAAGCAGGCACAAAGAGCTGTGATTAGAGTCAAATCAAAGCGAGTGGTGCACACAGTGTTGCATTTCATGAGTGTGACCCACAAGGCCTCAGTACTCACCCAGAAATACATCATCATCTCAGCTGAGAGAGGATGGAACACCAAAGGATTCAAGACTTGCAAAGAAAGCAGCGAGGCCAGAGGTCTTCTTTTTTTTTTCTCCCCCTTTTCCTCTCTCTTGGTCAAACTTTGTCTATCCTGTCTTGCAGTGTTAGTCTTACTTCCTCAGTCCTTTCACGTTTTTCGCCTCTCTCCGGAATGTAATTTTTGGCAGCGCCGTCTGCTGACAACCAGTTAATTGCCCCTGTGTTTGTGGATATGTAGCCAAGTTATAAAGTCCCTTTTATGTGTCCCGCTGCCCCTGAAGACAGTCGGTCTCTCGTTCCCGCTGACTGTTCTCGCCTCTCAGAGTTGCTGCAGAAAACCTCAAGCTGCCTCCTCTCCACTAAAAACACAGCCTCTTCTTTGCCAAAGGGGGACGGAAGGAGAAAAAACCATACGGAGAGAGGCAAAAAGGGGGAAAGTGCTCTAAGGCGTTGCTACTGTATCCCCGCTTTGCCTCTCTTCTATCTCCTCTTCACAACTTTCCAACCTCTCTACTTTTTTCTTTTTACCTGCCTCCTCCCTCTGCTTCCTATTATCGTCCAGAGCAGCTTCAGTTTGGCAGCAGTGTTTTACGAGGGAGGCACGTGTGAGACTTTCTTCTTGTAGTGCTCCCAGGTGAAGAAGGCAGGAGATACAAGGGGGGTCGGAAAAGCCGGAGTTAACCACACTGAGCGGTAGCACGGAATCTTGCAACAGGGAAGAACAAGTGCAGAGGGGACGAGGTGGAGAGCGGAAAGATGCAGAGGGGAGAACGTGAACATGAAGGGAAGGGAGGGGGAGGACAGAGCCAACATGGTTGGACAGGACTTGTTGGAAATTGATGAACAAGCCTAAAATGGTGAAAGACAACGACTAAGTTTTTATTTTATTTTTAATTAAATGAAACAAATCTTTGTATTTATATTTTCGTATGGACATCTTCCAATACTCATCAAGCATAGTTTCACGTGATGTTTTTGTTTGCAATAAAGCTCTGTGAGACAGGCAGGCAGCAGAGAGGGAGGGTGGATGAGGATTGAATACTAGCCTGGCTCAGCAACTTTGGCCCTCAAACACCAACCACCAACCCCCACATCACTGTTACAGTCAATACAACCACTGAGATAAGCTGCCACATTAACTATTTCACTGCCTATAAATGTAAACTGTAAACACTGGCAAAAGCTAGCCCGTTTAGTGTACGGTGACCATATTTTGATGACACTTGGTTTGACCTCGAAATACTTAAACGTTTCCTCAAAGATGCCGTCCATTATAACCATTTTAACATATGCTTCTTCTGTATGAGCATAAATTAATAAAACAAAAAACATAACTTTCCTTTTTTGCTTGAGAAAGGAATAAATAATGACATATTGTCCAAACGTTTTGCCCCAAGAGGTACTTCTCAAGCTACAGTATATTGCCGGCAACATCAGGGTTCAAACCCACACTCTATGGTTTGGTAGCCCAGGGGACTACAAGTGAGCCCACCGGCAAGCTCAGTGCTTTATTTGAAAGCTCAGGGACAAAATGACTGCTGTATGTTCAACCAGAAAGGTATCTCACTTCTTGGTCTGGCGACTTCACTAACGGCGATGAAATACGGACAAATAAACAGGATATCATATTGCTTGAATTATGCTTGTATTGCATTATATATTATATTCATATTCTATCCAATTTCATAGCAAGCAGTTTTCTCTAGCACTCATGTATCATAAAACATTTGCTTGTAGCTGCCCTAACTCCCTCCACTCGTGTCAAGATGACATTTGGCGTCGGTCACATACGCATACAAATGGACCAGACATTTTTGAAAGAAGTGGGTATGTCCAGTCAATAGAAGACGTTTAGTCGCCCTAGTTTAGTGGAATAAATTGTATAATATACATATCAGCCAACAACAAAAAACACCATCCATGTCATTGCAATACCAAAGCACTAAAAAACTAAATAAGCATTGATAAAAAGAGCCATCAAACTCCATTCTTAAAAGAGACCCATTTGGGCCCTATTTTTGTATTGAGGCGCCCGTGCGCTCCGCTTAAAAACGGGTGTGCCTTCATTTTTCTGCCGGTGCAGGTCTAATATACCGTGGCTGAGACTACATTCATTCCAGTTGACGCAGCTGCCCCGCCCTCACCAGATCTCGCAGTTTGTTGACAATAAGTAGACAGGATTTTAGACTCGCAAGCAGGTCTAAGTAGTGGTGCAGGTGGTGTAACGCGATTTTGGTGGATTTGATCGATGCACAGGAAGATAGATTTGGCACTCCGTAGATGTGTGGTGGATATCATCGTACTTCATTTATAAACAGGACAAGTGTTCCATCTCACAACACCGCACAACTGGGCAAAATGTATTATTCCATCTGTACTAGTCAAGCAAAATTAGCAAAAGAAAGAAATCCACCCATACACACAGTTAGGGCGCACTCACACTAGGGCCATTGCTAAAGTCCGGTAGTTTGAGCACAATCGATCCGCGCCTGAGTACGGTACAGATCCCCAGTTTATCACGATTGAGAGAGGTGGGCCAGAGAATAGTACGGTTGGCCGCACATGAACGTAACGTAACCATGACGTCACGTACGTATGTGCGACGTATATAGTGAGCGACCTGAACTGTTGACCATACAACAACCAGAGTGTCCCTAGCAAAGAAATGGCAGCAAAAGGCTCACGTTGGTCTGATGACAAAGTGCAGTCCCCCTATTATGACGTCTTCTTCTTACGTGAATCAACATGATGACGTATATTTCAGAGGCAAATGGGCCCGGGCACGGTTTGGTGAGTGCGGGCCGCAGAGGGACAGGGGAGGGGGGCAATCAGGCTTCAGTACGGTATGGAAGAAATGGCCCTTGTGTGAGTTTGACTTGCGCTGGGTACAAAAAAAGGGCCCATTATATGTTTTTATTCACAAATTATACCACCCCATATACACAGGCTTACAGGGTATGCCTCGCCTGTTTGTGCATGTGTAAAAGTGGGCTGGTTCTCGCCATTTAGGGAACACTTTTTAGCCGTCTCTTCTTGGCTTCTTGGTTAGGCTAGATAGCTCTCAAATGAGAAAAAAAGAGAGAACCTTTAAGATGACAAATGCCTTTAAACTCTAAAAATAGAGGTAGAGGCTGGCTGTGTGGTACATGGATACATCACCAATTGCTAAATTTGCATATACATTGGTGTTAATGAGAATGCATTGGAGCTTCTTTTAGGTTGCATACAGGTTGCATTGGGCCTGGAGGTTTTGTACACCATTTTTTTCTGCCAACAATATGACTTGTAAAAAAAAACAACAACAACAACTTGGCAGGAGATTGTGTGCCTCTGTACATAAACTCAAGAATGCTGTCATATGCAAATTTTGTAGCACTAAAGAAGAGGTGCAGTGAAGCAAATTGACTCACATACATTTAATTCTGATTTATATCCATCAGAAGTCATAGAGACAACTCATCACAAAGCTAAGCATGGTATTTGTGCTTTTACGTAGTCAAACTTTATTTTGAACATCAGCAACAATAAGTTCATACTTGTATAACGAACCATACCTATTCCATTAGCTTTTGATTTTAAACGAAATTGCCTGCCAGGACATTGGTCATTGTCTAACGTTCTATGTTCAAATAATAAAGATAAGTGCTACACTGCTGATTTATGTGATTATTTAAGTGAGTTGAGAAGGATGTTTTTGGTATATAAACATTACATATAAACACAGTCATACAATTCTCCATTACATCGCTGCCAATGAAAAAGGTACTGACATCAGCATCATCCATACAGACAATGACTTGATCCAAAGGCTGATGCGGTGTGGCCCTGATGTGCTGCAGTAAGCGTATTGAGTCAGCCCTCTGCCTGCTCAGTGTAATGCTCTCTTGATGGCTCATCTTCATTTTGCCGTTTTACAAATTACTGCAGCTTATTTTCTACGCTGCTGACCTGCACCTTTGATCATGAGCAATTTTGGAATTTGAGACGATGGCAGTCAAAATAAAAAAAAGGGCAGTTTCACATATTTTCTTACTGTGTGTCATTTTTGGTGTTTGTCAACATGACAAACTGATGAGATTTGCCAAAAATCTTTAGTTGTAAATAAACTGACTAAAGGACATTTGTGTCTTGCCAATAGACGTTTTGGCAAATTTGAGTCACCCAGTTGTCAGTTATTTTATTCTTTTCAGTTTTTGTGTTTTTCATGGAAGACCAACCAACAATTTTGCTTACTTTTGTAGTTTTATTTAACAAACAAATAAATTAATTAATAAATAAATACGACACTCAGCCCAGCCTTGAGATACTACACCCAAAACCCATCTCAGAGATCGAACACGTGTGGCAACCATATCTCCGGTTCGGGAGCGCAGAGTGGCTACCGGTGAGCTAAAATGTTACCTTATTTTCCGTGTTATATCCTGCTATCCATGTCTAAGTCATGGCATAGGTCACATACGCCGGTAACAGTGTGCACTCCGCCTCCCATTTGCCACACAAAGTGTCAGTCAAATTCAACCTATGTCAATTGATCCCAGGAAAAACAATGAAAACCAGACATTTTCATGAATTTTTAAAACCCCCGTGGACGTGCGGACGGGACAAAAGGGGATGTTTGGTCACCCTAATTTGACTGTATTCATGACTTAAACTGCCATCAACAATTTATTTGAAAACAGACCAACTTTGAGTTTATTTGTAAAACCTGATGTATTGATTTTTCCAGTGTTCTTCTCTAACTCTTTTTAGCCATGTTTCCCCCATCTGTCAGTTTGGATCGGTAAATCCTGATTGGATTTGTGTTACCACTCGGGAGTGTAGGTGATATATAAGCACTTAACGGAAACGTCTCTTCAAAAGAACAACACTTAATCCCGGTTCTTTAGTATTCAACAAAAGCTTAAATTTTTCGATCCAGAACAAGTCCTTTTAAAGCGCTCGACTTTTCATCTTCCATTGTTAAACTTGCATTGTGCGAAACAACCTTTGGCCCAAATATAATGTAATAATATTTTAATGTTCTATATTAGTTGATTACATAACACAGCTATCATTCTGCATTATGCCCCAGTGATTTTCTTCATGGTGTAAACAGCCAAGCAGCAAATATCCAACTGCTCATAATGGTAATGATGATTATCATCATCAGCAATAACAGCAGTCTTGAAGCAAAATTACCATTAAAGAGCTGATGCAAGCAGATTATGACCTTGCTCTATGCTTTGGCGTAATACACCCCAAATCTCTGCAACGCGCTGGGCGCTATGAAAACAAAATAAGACGCTCAGAATTTTGCTGTTAACTTTGAAGATCCAGCTGCAAGACACACTACATCAGCAACGTTGTTAGGGATGGGAAATTGCTGTGTCGTATACTGCAGTGTAAATAAAATATGACCAATGTAAATATTCATTATGTTTATGAAATCAGATGGTTCCTTTTAGACATGCAAAAATGAGTGTGGAAAATGTCTCCTTGCAGCATTTCAAAGTCATCCCCAAACAATAAGGTAGGTAAAGCCTACCGGATAATACTTTAAAAACTACAAAGAAATCACGTCTCTTCCCTCAAACCTCCGTCAGATGACTATCAGAGGAAAGAAGAAGAGATCTTCAAACGCTGCTGCAGTATGTCACACAAACAAGCCAACATATATCCTCTGCTGTATCCCAGTATGGGGAGACAACATCAATATCAATCAACTCTAACATTTATCAGCAGTTCAATAAAACACAGCCTTGCAATCAGCAAGTTACACAGAAGAGATTACAGTCTAATTCAAATTTAATTGAAACACTACTAATATTGCATTAGTGCCCGCTGAAAGGACATCATCCATTATTCTAAGATGAACAACAACAGACTTGAAGGCCTAGCCACAGTATTTAACGAGTGTTTGTTGGGAACACGACAAAGGCCATGTAAAAAAATAAAAGCAACTTTTCAAACTTTTCAATCTGCTCATAAATACAATTTCCACCATGTTGTCATCCAAGACAGCATAAATGGGTGCAGCGCTGCGTCTGGCGAATAAAGCCAGCAGTTGACAGACATGAGTTGATGCAAGTCGATACGAGTTGATAAGGAGAAGAAGATGATAACCAACCAGTCTGGTGACAAGGGGAGCCCCAAAATGCCAGAAGTGTTCGTTGAAGAGCCCACTGTACACCACGTTCCCAAAAAGAGTGATGGTTCCCGGTTTGCACAGACCGCTTCCTGGCTTAGTTTCTGCAACAACAACAAAAATAAATCACATTTGTTTAAAAGGTGACTTCTGGAAAAGTGACATTTTAATAATTTGTATGCACATGCAGTTGGGTCTCTTGAGTGCCTGACCGCCCATCAAGGGTGAAATTAAACAGCGTCAATTTGTATTTCTGCCTATTTCTCAAAATGTGACTCTGAGAAGATTGTTCTGAACTTCCATTCCATTGGTATGTAACAATAATACGAATTTTACAGCCAGACCAGGTTTCTCGGCTGTGGCTTGACAACTAGGCTGTGCTAAGATCCAAAGTATGGCCAGCAAAGGTTAACTATGTTTGGTGATGTGTCAACAACACTTCAATTGACATGTGTCAATACAATTCAGGGACTTTGTGATGAAGTACTGACTCTATTAGTGAAAATAGACACACACACACTCACACACACACACTCTGGACTGTAGAAGAGTATTGCTTGTCTCTTGAATCCCTTAGGCATGACAATGAAATCTTTACTTGCCATTGGCTCAGCAACTGGGATAAAAGTCAGTTACTTTTATAAGAGAGCAAAATAAAAAAAGGGGTTCTGCAAAATGTGTCACAGACATGCAGATACCTGGGAATTGTTTTATGCATACAGTATGTCATCCTATAACGCCAAACGTATCATATTAAATACAAGACATTTTGAGTCCTCTACTCCATGAGTATAATAGGTTCCCCCCATTAAAACCCCGATGTATATGTTCAGACACATACATTGCACGGATGATCCATTAGAGGGCAGTATCACCGAGCTGATGGCTTTTCCAGCGATCTTGCAAGATCGCTCCAATTGAGAAAGGAGAAACACCTAAACTTATCAATAATGGGAAATGTTCTTTCTGATTTTTGGAAATAAAATAAAAAGTTTAATTATATTTTTGACAGTTATAATACTACAAATTTAAAGTATTATGACCGGATGTATCAAATATGACACAAATCAAAAGTCACGTTTGTTCAAAAGGACAAATAAATACTAATAATTTACAAAGAATCATAATTTCCTTTGATATATTTCATGGTTCAGGCTTTATCGGGTAAAAACTGCTAGTGCTGGTTGACCCCATATAACGGATTATGACACAAATGAGATTTTCTGTTTGCATTCCTATGCATCATCACGAAATCAATCAAACTTGATATCATTGTTACCCACAACCTCTGTTGAAGGCCTATCTGGCAACAACCTGTCCTTAGGGTACGTGGTTATCTTGTCAGCCTCAACAAAAGGTTCCAGATTTGAGTCTCGGTTTGGGTCATTCAATGTGGGGTTTGCGTATTCTCTTGATAGTTCACCTATAATAAAGATAAACTTGCAGTGTTGATTAATATGACACTAACAAGCTAGTGGTACCAATAAATATCATCACTCACTCTCTTTCTCGCTCTCTCCCTCTCTCTCTCTCTCTCTCTCCCTCTCTCTCTATAACTTAATAACTCTTGCCCTCTCCCTCTCTCTCTTCCCCCGCCCTCTTTCCCCCCTTCTTCCCCTCCCACTCTCTGTCTTTCCCACCCCCTCTCTCTCTCCCTCTCTCCCTTCCCCCTCTCTCTACGCCTATATATATATATATCGCAAGTGGTACAAAGAGATTGTAAGAAAGAACATGCACCACATCAAGATGCCATTGAGAGCATCAATTCCGACTTCAGTCATTTTTCTCGCCGACAACAAAGCTTTGTGGTGATGTCAAAATAATTTTATGGATTAGGAACATCCATCAGTAATGCAACTGAAAGGTTGGAGTTAACAATAAAATTGATGAAACACTTTCCCTCCTTCATAAACCACCATCGTTTTCAAGTCGTCTTCATTGACATCCATCACAAATCACATTCACCTGATGCCACATTTAATATATTTTGTTCCTACAATGTCAAATAAATGTTTTGTTTGCTTAAGAAATTGTTTATTGATGACATTTAATCACGTAAATGTTTCACGTCAACAGCAGATACAGTGGATATGAAACGTCAACACATTCATAAAAAACGTTTTCCACCATAAATGTGCATACCTGTACAACTCAATATCAAAAAAAATTCAAGAAGAGAATTAAAAATAAACAACTGAGATGTGGTTGCACAAGTATGCACACCCTGCTACAACTTGTGGTGGATGTGTTTGCATTCCAACACATTTGAAATGGGAGTCAGAAAGCACCTGCCACCATTTAAAGTGTAGAATTATGGCCACAATGTTCAACGTTGGTTTTATTGGACCAAAACACATTTTCAAGTGATTTCAAGTGTGTGTGTTTTTTCTTTGTAAGGTAAGGCAAGAATGTTGTAACCCAAACCTGACATTTTGAAGAAACCGGAAGATTGTTGTCATAAAATAGCCAGCACTTGAAATTTGGAGGGAAAACCTTGGTAATGTCACTGCCTTATTTTTTTTGTACCGTATATTTTCCTTGTGTTTCATGCTATAATCAATTACTACGTTTACATGCAGGCAATAACCCTTTTAAAACCCGAATATTGGCAATATTTGGGTTTTGAAAGGCCATGTAAACACGCACAATAACCCGAAAATACTCTTATTCGGGTTTCTAAAAACTTTTTTTCAAACGAAGTAAGTCCGTGCTTCTGGCGTGACAAGAACCGCACTTCTGGAGCGAGTAGGAAACCGACTACTTTATTTAGCGTATAAAGTGACATGAATATAATGTATTTTATTGACCGTTTAAAGTTAGAAGTGGAAATGATGTCTATTTCTGCCATGATGATGTCCGTCTTTCAACCCCTTACATCGGGTTATTCCAAACGCCATGTTGACAGGGTTATTACTCTGTCAACTTGCGCATGTAAACGTGTTATTCCGATTGTTCCAGAAACAGGAATTCTGACCATAACCCGAATATTGCCTGCATGTAAACGTAGTCAGTGTGTTAACCATAATGAGTAGAAAGGCTATTTATTTATTTATTTATTTATTTATTTATTTATTTATTTATTTTTTTAAATTAGACTACACTGTACTCTTAATCCCCTCAAACCTTCTAAAACCAGAGCCATGCAGAGACCTTTGGAAGGGCAGGTTCTCAAAGTTAAAAGGTGGCACATGGAAAATGGAAGTGTTTGAAACAGATTTCAGAAATGTTCTTTTCAATATAACTCATTAAACTTTCGATTTTGAAAATACAATATCTAAAATGACATGTGAGTGATTAAAGGTACTGGCCGACGTTTTTTCCGTTGCTCTTTGTAAACATTCAAAATTGACGCTAAAGGAAGCCGAGGACAGCAGCCAACCAGGAACGAGCGTGAAACCAGTTCACCAAACGGGACCGGGGGTTCACACAACGAAATTTGCATATGCCACTGATAGTAGGTTGCTGCATGATATAAAGATATGAATTGTGGTGTGATGTCAAAAGTCTACTATACAATATAACGCTCTATCATTTGTATTGTTATTTTAGATTTATAACCCAACCTCTGAAATCTTTAATTTTTCGCACTTTCAGTAGGTTAAATTATAGACATACTTGAATGTTGTTTTATTGCATTCCTTGAAAACTGGTGCTACTACCTGGTACTTTGAATGATTTGTCCACTGGATAGCTGTATTGTATTCATTTTTTATTTATCATCTATTCATTTTACTGTATTGTGTTTTATGTATAAAATGTGTTATATAAAAAACATTGCCATTCATTTCATGTAATTTTAAGCCAAAATGCTATATTGTGATATATTTGCTGCTACTGAGATATAAATGACCTACATCTAAGATACACAATTTTGTCTATCACACAGCATTTGCTTTTGCTACATACTGGCCAGTTGGATAACCAACTAGAGAGTTCCTTCTGATGTTGTTAGATATCTGAAGCTTTTTTTTTTTTTGTCGATGAAACAAACAACTGAAAAAATCTTGACATAGAAGGTGGACCACTTCACTGTCTCCATCCACGGCATAGCACTGCTTTTCTCCCCTTAATTACTTAGTGGTTGTATAAATGTTGTTTTTTATAGTGTAAAGTGAGGCACTAAACAATAAAGCACCTTCCGTTGTACAAAACAATAAAAACAATAAAAACAAAATATCTAAACAACACATTCATAACACTCCTGATTGTGGCTAAATGTACTTGATCATTCTCATAAAGGGAATCATGCATTAATGAAAAGTGGACAACCGCCAATCTAAGAACAATAATAAAACAGTAGGTACATTCTAGTCAATAAATACAAACGTTTTACTCTTCCCTACAAGCATAATAAACTTGTGAAAAGAATAATACTGACAAACATTTAGAATGTAGACTGAGACAAACAATTTAGAAAATCTTGTTGGAAGACGGTAATCATTATACTCTCCTCAACTTGAATAAAAAAATAATTTAAATAATAATAAATAAATAAAAAGAGCAATTAGAACGTGTCTCACTATGTTTCACTTTTAACTAGTTTGTGCTATAACACAGTCTGTGATAATATATCTGCCAGAGTTTTGGAGACAAAAGGCGGGTCATTACAATGTCAAACATTGGCAATTGAATGGGGAATTTGCACCTCCTTGTGGAGTCGCCCTCTGGACTGGTCTTAGAATCGCTCTCACGCTTCCTGTCACTGTGGCTCGAGCAGAGAGGACATTTTCAAAGCTCAAGTTAATAAAAACCTACTTGAGGTCATCCATGTACCAGGAATTTTTCACTGGCTTCAGTATCATAAGCAGACAGAATTGTTCTTGCACGCACGCACACACAAATGCAAGGACACACATCCCTGGTGAAAGCCCATCCAAAAGAAGAGCATCAAACATTCTGCTTTGACAGTGATACCCATTTACCAAACTTTATCTTTGTGTTTGTCGTTGCAGAAACAGAGTTGAAAACTAAACTTATTCTCCTCATCAAAAAAAAAAAATCCAAAATCCCAATAAAGGCTTCACAGTCCATCAAGCCAAACAGTGGATTTGTCAGCACTGTTACTAATAACTGCTGATGAAAATCGTAAAGGTCAATAAAAGCCTACGGATGAGCTGCTGTGGTTCCCCATTACCAGCCAGTCATCTAGAAACAAATATGACTAGGACAGCATCTTAGCTCAGCGCAGCAGAGATTTACAAAGCATGTCCACAGAACCCCCTACCTTGTAAAGATTCTCCATTGCTGTCGAGATTTTTCTTTGTCTTTGTTATTTGATTGCATCTAGTAAAGTAAAATGAGGGCTATCAAGCCAATTAAACCCCTTGGGATGACGTAGATGAGTGGACCCCAACTACCGGGCCTTTTGTTAGTGGGCTTCACACAAAGTAAGGAGAAAAGCAAAAAAATAGGATCCCTGCCCCTCACTTATTAGTTTCCGATTGGGAATAAACATCAGCAATTGGACACCTCAGATTCAGAAATGTATAACAGACACAGTTCTAATGAAATTATACAATATAAATGAAATATTTCTAAAAGCATGCACTATATAAAATCAAAACAAATTTATGAAACTCTTAATTTCCCTTTCTTAAGACCAAACATTTGTTGATTTATGTTCAGAGGGATATTTGCTTTTCTGCACCAGCGTAACTTGTCAATACAGAACTAAATCAATGTTTAACACCCTTGTGGATTAGCTTCAAATCATAAAAGGGCCTTGACAAGCCATGTGGATGAAGTAATATGATTCAATTACACTCACGAACCTTCCCTCCGGTATAAGCATGCACACTTGCACACGCCCACACAGGGCGCTGTGAACAGCGGCCTAATAAAACAGCTCTTAATTGGCATACACACTAGTGGCACTCTCTATGCAGAATGTTTATTTAATATGTGCTGCACTGATAGAAAAGAGCAAAAAAGTAATTGGTTATTGAAGGCTGGAGTTCACGTTCAGGTACACGTCCATCCATCCATTTTCTGAACTGTAATATATATATATATATATATATATATATATATATATATATATATATATATATATATATTTTTTATTTTTTATTTTTTATTTTTTATTTAGTGCGTTAATTTTGAGTTAATTTAAATTTCCTTTAACACCACTCGTTTTTTTTAACGCGCGATTAATGACCGCCCGTTGCTTCGAAATCCTGTACTGGGGGAATTCCAGTAGCAACGCCCGCGTCAAAATTTAGCAGTAATGTATTTTTTTTTTTTATTAAAAAAAAAAAAGAGCAGTAATGTATTTAATAATAATGCATATATTTGTTGAGACTGTGGTCAAGTTGTATTTTAACAATTTAAAAAATGTGCAGAATTTCACAAGTTTCTTCATGTTAAAGATTAGATAGCTCTTAATATGAAAATAAAAATGCACTGAGCTGTCAACGTCTTACAAATGCAATTATGCCATCTAGTGGCAGAAAAATGGCCTCAACACAAATCATTATTATCTTTTTAATTTTAACTCAATTTTATAAATTATTGGGAAATTACTGTATCAGTGACTAAAAGATGCAACCATATTTCTATAAGTTTAACATTTTTTTCTCACTTTTATGTTAAGAGTATGACAACTACAAAAAATATGTTGTTGTACATTTTATTGTTTTGCATATTATTGTATTATTAGTAGTTGTTAGCTGTGCCTATGTCTGTTAACACATATTGTAGACTGTACATATAGCATTAGTGGTTTCAAATTATGGTGTCAAATTAGTGGTGTCAAATTGATATATACACAGATCACGGAGCTCAAAGATGACAACGCTAAACTTCAAGCAACCATGACAAAGTCCTCAAAAAAGATAAAGGAAAAAAAAAAGAAGCTTAATCAAAGAAACAATGCAGGGTTTACAAACAAGAAACATGTGAGACAACATTCTCTTCTCAAGGACTCCCGAGAGTAAACCAGAAAACCCAGAGGCCTACGTAAAAAAGCAACAAACTTTATAGTGCCAGAGCTCAAAATAAATTTTGAGCATCAGAAATGTGTAAAAATGCAAAATGAAAGCCATATATCACCATCACCCAGAAATGCAGCTGGCTTCCAAGTGCGCACGCTCACATGAGATGGGCTGACACAAAGTGCACATGTGTGGTGCGGTCTGACGAGTCCACATTTGACATTGTTTTGGGAAATCATGGACATTGTCTACTCTGGGCTGAAGAGGAAAATCTTCCATCCAGACTGTTATCAGCGCAAAGTTCAAAAGCCAACATCTGTGATGGTATAGGGGTGTGTTTGTGCCCCTTGCTTGGCTAATGTACACATCTGTGAAGGCATCATTACATCTGAAAGGCACAGTTTTTAGAGCAACATTCTGTATTATGTCTTTTTCTGGGACATCGCTGCTTCTTTCAGCACGATAATCCCAAGCCACATTCTGCAAGTTTTACAACAGTATGGCTTTGTTGTGAAAGACTGTGAGTTCCAGACTGGCCTGCCAGCAGTCCAGACCTGGCTCTCATTAAAACTATGTGGCATATTATGAAACACAAAATATGACAACAGAGACCCTGAACGGTTGAGCAACTGAATTTGTACATCAAGCAAGAAAAGGAAAATAATTCCACCTACAAAGCTTTAACAATTTAAATTTATTTTACTTTACTTGATTACTTTCTTTTACTTTACTTTTATGTGCCTACTGCAGACCACATTGTGAGTCCGGTCCAATCTCATGTTCTGCTATGCTTGAGAACGAATCCTCCTTCACTGTCCTGAGGCCAACAAAAGACAATAACGGCTACATAATGTGGGTCTGCTGCTGCATCCACTGCAAAAGACCAAGTGTGAAGGTGTGAATAATTTTCTCAAAAGAGTACTTAGCATCAGTACAGTCTCCTGACCTTGATTCACTTTCCTACAGTTTAGCTTCGGGCCTCCAACTCACCTGGCTCTTTGCGATTAAACTTTTGCTTCTTCCCTTGATACTATCTTTATTTTCCTTGGGACTTTTCTACCTTGACACTTCCTCTCTCCCCAGTCTATCATTTCAATTCTTCTGCCATCTCCTCCTTTCATCTGCTATGCTTTTATGGTGTTTTCTTTTCAATCCATTGTCCCTCCCATGTGCTCTCTTGTCATTACTATAGTTGTTCCTTATTTTCCATTTTTGATACAGATTTGATACGATTACACCCTTGATCCTCTTCCTTCATTTTTCTTGCCATGCACCTTGTGTGTCCTTGTCTTTCATCTTGTGAAACCTCTACCTGCACCCTTTCTTTCCACAGCCGCAATTTTTTTTTTTTACTTTTTTGTTGTGTGCTCCTGTAGAATTTTAGTTTTCTTTCCTCCCAGAACTACATCTCTAAATTCAGTACAGCACTTGTCCAGCTTGTCCTTTTCTGTTTTTCCACCTTGCATTTTTAACAGTCAATTTCATCGTGTCATTTACCTTTAAGCTATTTATTTATTTATTTTTTTTATTATGCAAGATTTCATGGCATCATCCAGTTATCAAAGCACTTTTGAAGCATCCCGTCAGATTGCTCATTTAGCTCTAAAACATGTATTTTCTGTTCCACGTTGTCTCGTGTCTTTTCTATGACGGCATATTATAAATATATCTTTTCTTAAAGGGTGGGGCAATATTCTGTGAAAAAAATTTGCATATTTGCCACTGTATAAAGTCGCAAATTTGCCACTTTATGAAGTGGCAAATTTGCAAGAAAAAACATAATTTTGCAACTTTATAAAGTGACAAACTTGCGAGTTTATAAAGTGGCAGACTTGTGAGAAAAAAAAAAGCAACTTACAAGAAATACACGTAGCATACTACTTGGATGTTTGTGCCAATACTTTTTGGTCGAGTTTTCAAATAAGGAGATAGTAATCGCTTTAAACGTATCATGTTAAGCTTTCGCACTTTGAAGCGTTGGGTACTGCCAGCGATTAAGACGCCTCGCTTTGCGAAGGTCCACACCCTGAGGATCAAGAATTTAAGTTAATTTGTTCAAATGTATATTTACTTGTACATTTATGTTTTCAAAATTATTATCTACACATTCATTTATTGTGGTATTTTTTTGTACAAGTAGCTAAAATCGATGTGTCAAATCTGCTGCTTTACGTCATTCACTTGCATTTAACTAAAGTATTCTAGCTTCTGATTGGTTAGTGTTAGTCAGCTGATAGGGGATCAGGAAGTGTTGTCGCTCTAACTGCCGTGTATGAGTAACGTTTAAATTAAGAAGGAATCTGTCTTCATCCTGCCTTTTCATTTTAAAAACAGTGCCCCATTAACCACCAACGAATCCTCCCACACTATAGCTACGCTACGTGTATTTTAGTTTTTTTCTCTATAAATCTGCCACTTTATATACTCGCAATTTCATTTATTTGCACGTTTTTTTGTCGGAATATTGCCCCCGCACCCTGAAAAAATATATATTTATACGTGGCCTTAATACGCCGTCGTACATTTCTCTTTATTCTTTTTTTTTTTTGGCTCTCCACCAGAGACAGCTGGTTAGGTATGTCTGCCTGTTCCTGTCAGTTTAACCAGCTTGGCTGCCTAGCCATCATGGCTTTGATCCACGACCAACCGCCTTGGGCTCAGTGATGGCCCTTGAGCACTCAACCTCCTTCCACCATGGCTCCCTGCCGATAGGCTGTGTGAGCTGCTGTATAATACATTAGCCTTTGCCAAAGTCCACAGACTCAAAGGTACAGGAAAGAGGTTGCCTCACGGCAGGGCGGAACCCCTCTATTGCAGATCCAGCAAATTTAGCAAACAGAAAAGCACTGTGAAGAAGCCAAATTACACATGTTGATTTAAAGGAATGAACAGGTTTTGGCTTAATTGTAAATGAACATGCATGTACACACATTGACAATTTTTTTTGAATTAGAGGCCATAAAGGGAAGCATTCAGTGTTCAGTGTTTAATATGAGGATATGAGCAGGAACAGCAAAATTTGATATGTCTCACACAAAATATAGCATTCACTTGCCACTGGCAATTACATATAAAAAGATGCCACGTATCTTGAGGCATATGTTACATGCGTAGTACTGGAGTAGTAAAATCCCCTTGACCTCAGTGTGGTCAACATATCGCACACCATCCTTCCCAATAGACCGCTCTAGAATGATTTCAATCACACCGCAGAGATTGCACAAAATGTATTCAGCTGAAGTCCTGTCATCCAATTCCCACCCAGATTCTTCAGGTGTGCCCCATGTCTCTGTCGTGGGGCCCCTGCTTTTCATTACCTCATCCCCCCTCGGCACAAACATTCTGCTTGTTTGTATAAAATAGACATTATCCAAAGTTGACAGTTTCTCCATTACCAGGAAAGATTTTACTGTGGCAAACTATTCCAGGGTGTAACATTTCTTGGTGAACAGCACCCTGCAAAGGATTGTTTTCATAGTATACAAAACCATATATGGTCACATCACATGCCCACAAAGAATCCGCGGATATACAGGGCATTTTAATTAAGAATGCTTTTTCAGAGCAACAGGCTTGGGGCAATCCCACTATTGCCTCTGTACAAAAGAAGAGACGTGGCTTTCATCCGCTGGTTTTAAGGCCTTAACTTAAATTGCTATGAAAACCCAAATTGCATGTGAACACGGTCTAGGGTATATGCGGTTTAAATCCTGTTCTTACATGGGATTGAAAATGCACTTTTTTTCCAGCATGGCCTCTGTCAACAGCTGCCTTGAGAAGATTCTGAGTGGGTTGGGGAGGGGCTGCTTGTGCAGGCTTCTCCTTGTGTTGCTGTGCTGTTTATTCCAGGGACTAAGCCCTACAAAGCCTGCTAACTGTAAAACAATTAGATTAGCATAAATATGTTTAATTATACATGCAGATTTAAGGCCCTGTGCTTTGCAACAGGGAGAAATCCCCTGAATTATTCAGAATGTACAAATATTGGCAAAATCAGATTGTAACAACTCAAAGCAAAAATGAACTGATTATAGGAGGGCGGCCAGGGAATGCACCATATGTTTCTGTCTACATTGGTTAAACTTTCATAAACTGTTTACACCATGTTTGCCACAAAGACGTAACAAATGTGTGAATATTACACAGAACAAGAAAAAGGGCAATCAATGATTCATAGTTATAGATTTTTATGTACTGTACATATTTAGAATTGTCACACATTTAGAGTGGTACATTTCTACGTTTAAGGTAGCAAAGGTTGTGTTTTAGCAATAAACATAATTACATGCATTAAAATAAAGAATTTAATAAATGTTTGCGTATCACATTTAGAATATTTGTTCATGTCAAAATATTAGGGTCATTTTTTTCCATTTTAAATTATGCAAGTAATTAACTGATTAGAAAAAGAGGAGGATGAGCATGTGCAGTGGATCAAAAAATGTTGAAGACGTCCTCATAACATTACATGTCAAAAGAATAAACACATAACCAGTGTTCTTCAAATTTGGCGGGAAAAAATGTTGATAAAAAAGCCTTTTTTTACTAAGCGATTAATCGTAATTAATCAAAATTCTATCTGATCGTTTGACAGCTCTAGATCATATCTTAAACAGGTTTACACTCACTGAAAAAAAGAGAAGAAGTTTGTTTGTCTGAGATTGACTGGCAACCAGTCCAGGGGTAGGGAAAGACTATCGATTATCTGCTGGGCTGAATATCGGTGTAAATATTTAGCATTTTGACGAATATCGGTAGCAGCTTCTTTTTTTTTTTAAACAATCTGATAACTGAAAATACATTTATTTAAAACATAGAACTATTCATTTGAATATTCACTTAACTTGAGATGCTTCTGACCCTGGGCACTATCTGCACCTTCTTTTTTCTTTTCTTTCTTTTTTTTTTTTTAATCAAAACACCTATGTGAAAATTGAATATTTAAGATATTTTGGAAAAATATATTTACTGTAGAATAAACTAGGGATTTTTTAAAACTTTTTTAAGTTTTCATTTTTTGTTTTTATAACATGCTGATGACCCTAGGAGTTGAACTTTTTTGTTTACATTTTAAAACAGATGTTTATTTTTTAAGATTAAAAAAAAACATTTTGCAAATGTAAAAAAAAAATCAATAAACATGCTGAAAGACATTTCAACAAAGTTGACAGTTAGTTGTGAGTTGGAATTTGTTTGTTTGTTTTTGTTTGTTTATGTCAATAGTTTCCCTTTTAGTAAAAGTGACTATCAGCTCCAAATATCGATTATTAGCCATCAGTCTATCTATAGTCTAGGGTGTAACCCACGTTTGGCCAATGTCATTTGGGATAGGCTCCAACCCCCAAGAACCCTGAATAGGATAAGCGGTACAGGGGGAAAAAAAGGATGGATATTTGTCAGACAGAATTCTACAAGTTTTAAGGCAGTTAAGCTTAGAAATGGAGAGATGTCAGGTTTTATTTTTAGGTTTCTGTTTTAGAATTGTGATCAAAAGAAAACTACTAAACAGTAACACGGCGGCATGGCTCAGTGGTAGAGTGATTGTCTCCCAACTCGAAGGTTGTGGGTGTGATCCTCCTTGTAACCATGTCAAAGTGTCCTTGAGCAAGATACTGAACCCCCAGTTGCTCCTGATGCGGCATCATCAGTAGGCAAAAAGAGGAGACCGTGACTAAGTTTCCATGGAGACATTTTAGTCATTCCGATCGAAATAATTTCGATTGAAGATCTGTGGTCACCTGTATAGATTTAACGTGATCCATTCCGATCTGCCGTTTACATGTTCCACTCCATTAATCTGATCAGCCCCGCTGCAGTCATGAGGTCATCGATCCCATAATTTATTAAAATAAGCTAATTTGTCATTTACAACTGTAGTTTTAACACTTTTATTAAATAAACATATTGATAAAAACAAGTTCCAAGTACTTTATAACAAGTTTTCCTCCCGGAGACGAGCTCTTGTCAGGATGTCGTCATTTTAATGGGCAAAAACTATGACGTCACGACGCATTTACGTCAAAACACAGCATGCACATACCTGACGCAGCCTAGACATTCCTATGAATCTGTTTACATGATTCTACCCTGTTAATCGGATTCAGCTTTTTCGTTCTGATTGAGGTGTTCATATGGAGCATTTTGATTCCGCTTCCGTAGTCATCAATCCGTCAATATTTCAAGATGAACCGCATTGTAACCATCAATCCGTCATTCATCAATTGCTCAGCAAAATGAGCGTCTGTCAATGTTTCCGTCATTTGAAGTGGGCATTTGTCAAAGCTCCATCATCCGTCATTCGTCAAACCGATTACATGGACGGATCAAAACACCTTTCATTTGTTTGAAGTTTCTCGTCAATCAGCAATTGTCAATAAAATGGCCGTCAGGCATTGACGGATTGACGGACCTTCCGTCAATATTGACAGAATGCCCACCTCTGCTAATCGGATTACATGGCTCCATGTAATCATGTTAAAGAACTTTGAGTACCTAAGGTAGAAAAGTGTTATAGTAGTAAAAGCCTAAACAAGCAACACATTAACTGGCAGTTTAGAGTAAAGGCACGAGAAGAGGAAAAATGTCTGCCTTACGGGCGAGAGGCCAATGATCACAGCAGTCCAACACTTAAAACACACTCCTTACTCTGTGCAGCGTCCGCAATTAACACCAATTATGATGATAATTAACTTGACTTTTACTAAATGAACATTTATTTGTAGTGTTAAGTATTCATGAGGTACACACATTTTTAGCTCGTTCTTCCATTAGAAGCTTCAGCTAATTTGTAGGAAAACACATGAACTCAATTTTGTCCGCTTTGTTTACACATCTGTCCCCTGAGGCCCAACAATGAAACAGATCAATATTGAACACATCCACTCTGATATGAGGAACACAATTTGGAAGCTAAAGCAACACAAACATAGACACACGCGCGCAAGTTTATGCTGCCGATGAGAGCAATAATACACAAGGTCAAGGGAGCCGTAGCTGCAGCAGTTGGCGATACATACATGTAGTCTGTCTAATGCTTACTCCAGGGAAATCATTAAATCCATAACACCGGGATGTATGTGCATCGGTGGATCCACTGAGTGTGTCGTATACGACTGTGTGTGTATGTGTGCATGACTGTATTCAATGTGCAGTGCAGAGGGACCAAGGGGCCAAGACTAGTCATTTCATGCATGAAATGTTCATCCCATTGGTCTTAAAGAGAGAGAAAATCAACCTTGGAAGGAGCATCGACGAGAGCAGAGTAATGTATTACAAATGGGCTTAATTTTAGATTCCAGGGTAAAGAAAGAGCAGCTCGCAATCCTCACTTTGGCTTTAAAACCACACTGCAGCAAATAAAAGCAGGCTTCTACTTTCACGCACGTTCTGTTTTGCCTTTCCTTCTTTCCCTGGCCACATTTCTGCACTCACTCATTCATGTAAACACAGGCACTCTCTCTCTCTCTCTCTCTTTCTCCACTACTGCTCCATTACCAGCCGCTCCCAGTGATTGAGGAATCCTATGGTAATGGTGATGCGGGGCTGCCCCGGCTGCCAGCTGGCTCGTCTCATGACTGATAGTTTGTGTATGTGCTTGTGCGTATGGCTGCCGAGCGGTGACAGTTTGTTTTTGGTGTGTATTAGCAGATGAAAAGAGCTCATGTAATTAAGTTAAATGCCGGAAAGTGAACGTGCTAGTGTGAATGAATCTTAGTAACCACTTCGTCACCTGGTATGGACTCAGTCATTCAACACCAAGGTGAAACTTGAATGGGGTGGAACTAAAAATAAAGGTTAGGAAACTAAACTAACTATTAAGAAAAGGTAAGAACGTTTTAAAAAGTCATAAATTTATTTTCTCATCGTCAAAGTGAGTACTACAGAAATATTTCATAAAAAAAAAACATTAAATAAATTAAATGATTAGTAACTTTTAATGACCGATGTTTGAAGTGATGGAATTGGAAGTGTCAGTGGAAGATCAACAAACTGTTACAGAAAAGATATGTATCAATTTTTGTTTTTGTTTGTTTTGTTTATTTTAACTCGCCCCAAGTGCCTGTGAATCTTGTACATGTGTAACTTCTTCTGTCAGTAAAATGTCTAAAAGCACTACCTAGGAATGGCAAAGGTGACCGTGACATAGCAACTGTGGGAACTTTAAAACCCACCATTTTTGTAAGTGTTATTAATTTGATATTTTTGCCATTTGCTTGGATTTTAGGGTGCTGTTTTGATTTTAAATGACACACGTCACAAAAAAATATCTGTATCTCAAGGGTCCCCATGTTTTAGATGTTTCCCTCTTCCAACACACCTGCTTGAAACGATCAGGATCATTTAAATGTCTCAATACTAAGTGTCAAATACCAAAAGAAACATACTTATATCTATTTGTGTAAGTTAAGGAAAACTCGAAACACACTTGATAGGTTGATCTAATCACTACTCATATTATATTCTGTTTACCATTGTTGATCATCTACACAGTCTCACCGTTGGTTATATCGAACGACTTTTCCCAGATTGCACGGTTCACTGCGCCTGGAGCACTTTCCCCTCAAAGGGTCGGCAGTAAACAGTCTGGCCTGTATTGTTCTGAGCTGGTCTGGTCTGGATGAAGAGGATTGGCCAGGTGGATGCGGCCCATTCCTTTCCTCCGTCCAATAGAAAAGGAGCCACAAGGGTATCCTTTACGCAATAATGATTCACTGGATGACATGATATATGTGTAATTACTGGAAATGGCTTGCAGACAGAAGACATCATATCACACATGGCAGCAGCTGGTAATTAGCTCTAATTAGGTTCTGGCTGGCATTCAGAGAATACAGCATTGATTATTGTTGTTATGCTGCTCCAAATGAAAAGAAAACAAATCTATACTTCATTAATGTTACTGTATTGCTTGGTTACTTGTGCACTCTCTGTCCGGAGAATTACAACTCTGTTTCATGGCAAAACATTGTTCAGACAAATTACAACGATAAATTTAATTCCTTAAATATACCCAGTCATGTCCTACCATTTTCGTTTTTAGTGGCCCACAGCATAGGCCTACAGTATACAGTGGTACCTCATCTTACAAATGACCCATCTTACAAGTGTATTTATTTTTATTTTTCATTGTCTTGAGTTGCAAACGATATCTGACTTACACGAGCTAAAAGTTGGCAGCAAAGTGAGCGGTTCTTCAAAGAAGAGACCAAGAGTTTGATGTGTTGCTGTTGTCCGGTTTAAACATAAAACAAGGAGAATTATAGGTTGTGTATTTTAATAAACCACATAACTTACAAAAGACAGCTTGCTTAATACTAACACACCATGCGTTTTCATTGCGATAGTTATACAACTTTAAGCAACAGTTTTTTTTCAGCGGATTCAACATGCTAAACTAGCGAGCAAGCTGAGGAGACGGCCCCTTTGTCTGTTGTCATGAGAGGCGGAAACAAACACATTAATGGCCATGACTACATCTTCTTCTAGTATTTGCATGAGGTCATGTGCCACACATCGTGTGCCGTTCACGGGTGCACAGAATGTCGATGGACAAAGGAGTGTCCAGAGAAAATTGCAAGGAAAAATTAAAAGGATTTCCAACTACCAAAGTGTGTTCTGACTATTTTAATTAAGGTAAGTGTCATTGAAGATGGTTAAAATGCTTTTTTAGCGTAATGTGATCATGACGTGGCTAGCTCTGTGGCCAAACTCTATTTTGAGATTTCTCCAAATACCCTCCTTAAGGTCTCTATTTTCCTTTCCCAGCAACCCAAAAGTTGAAATTGTAGTCAAAGTGAACAAAAATAAGTGATGAGTCAACAATATTGTTGTTGATGTCGTAACACGCTTAATGCTTAAGCTCGCGCGGTCAGGGAACTAGCTAACTTGATTTCAAAATAACCCAAGATTCTTTGCTGCCAATTCACAAACGATTAAGGCACATAGCTACCAATAAAAGATGAAAGTACAGAAGACGCAAGAATGCCCGTGTGTTGGGGCCGAGCCGTCCTACCTTAAAGCATACGTAAATGTCTACAAGGGGTCCGGTCCGGGGCAGTAACATCGGCAAATGTTTGTAATCCAATCCATTCCATTAAAATAATGTTTGAATGTGTACCGCTGCAAGTGCGAGTGTTGATCTAAACCTCCCGCATACATCTTCTTTTCACAAGTAATGTTTGAGGAAGCTGAAGATGACATTTATTAATAACAAAATGACATTTGGTGTAAAGACAATGGGAAGGTGACCGAGTATGCTTAAAAAGTGTCCAGACCAGATGGAGCCGACTCACGATCCCGTGACGTCAACGAATACCATCAATAAGCCCGAAGTAGCGCGAGCATCTTGGAGATCAAAGACTGCTGGTTTGAAAATTTCCCAGACCTTGAGACACTGCAAAGATACTGAACCCCCATTGGTTCCTGGTGCTGCATCATAACAATTGTTTGCCCACTCTGGATCTAATAAGGGCTTGTCTATTATCTTTAACCCTGAATGTGTCTGGAGTTTGGAGCTTGAACTAGCAATCATCACAACCACTGTACCAATTTAACCATGTCACTCAAAGGCACCATCTTAAATCAAGGGTGTTTTGTCAGAGTATGGAGGTGTCACTCGCAGAGGTGGGCACATTCGTCTCTCCGTCGACCCCCTCGTTGACGGATGCTCACATTTTCGGTGAGCGATTTATGACGCGAGGCCTCCAAAGATACACAGACTGAAGCAGGTCTTCTTCCGTCGATCCGGGGTCAGTACAGATGGTCCTTTGCAGACTGTTTTTTTTTCTCGAGGCTTCAAGTCATAAAGCATTGGTCGTAAAGTGGGCACTCGCCGAAAATATAAGCATTTGTCAACGGCGGGGCAGACAGAGACGGAAGTGCTCTCCTCTGGTGACTGGACACTTGAAACTTTCACTAGCTATCAAAATCCATGAACAACGAGGGCCTTTTCATGTGGTTTGATAGGTTTCTTATCTAAAGTTGGCATCTTAAGAGTGAAAGTAAGAAGATGGAAAGTGAAAGTGAAAGTAAAAGCAACAACACTTTTTTTTTTGAGGAGTTGGTGTTTTCAGAGTTAAAGGTGACATTAACCACTTTCACAGTGGTCATCCACTCCTGGCTTTTTCCACATTTTCCTTTCCTGTGTATAGTATCAAAGTCAATCAATCAATCAATTGGCTGTCTTCTGTGTAATTAAGGAGAGAATTAAGTATTAATACCCCAGACTTCATGTACTGTACAGCATTTGTGTTTTCTTTAGGCCTTGTACTACTACCCTTCTACTGCCCACCGTCACTGAGTTTTGGGGACTGGTTCGCACTTTCTAACGGCACAGCACTCACTAACACTTTAGGGCGCAATAAAGGGAGAACATGAGGAAAAGTCAAACCTAAAAAAAGGGGTTCTGATAAAGGGCTGGTACTTGCTGCAAATGAAAGGTAAATAAAAGTCACTGTTGGAACTTTTATTTTTATTTGTGTTGAAATTGTTTTTGTCCGTGTTTCAAACCCTTGTTTGGTTTGTGCTCTCCTGTTGTCTACTTTGTTTTACCAGGTCTCATCAGACATAGCCTCCTGTGTCTAGGCCTGCCAAGTCAGTTTAGCTGTGTTAAAATGTCTTGGCATCCCCTTCTCTGCGCCTTTCTTTTTAGCCAATCGGTTTGTAGCTTGGCTTTGCATTTCTACACAGCTGCCCCATTTTTATGAATAACCAGAAACTCTCTCTTGCATTTTTTCTTGCATTCTATTTTATTTTTTACACAATTTGGACAAAGTGTATTGAGAAACACTTTTTAATCTTCTGCACAGTCTTAACATGTCCAACATACAAAAAAAATAACAATGACCAACAGAGGGAGCCATCACGGGAAGCCTGACAGGTCGCTATCAAAAGCCCTGAGTTTCTTAGATGGAAAAAAAAGAAAACGTAAGTAAGGGACTAAAGGGAGGGGGGAAATAAGGCTCAACCTCTAAGGGCATAGTATAAACCTGGAAAAAAAACAGCACATGATGAGGGTGGGGGAGGAGCAGAGTCAAAAGTGACCAGCTTCATTGAGAACCAAGCAGAAAAAGTTTGAGGTTCCTCCAAATCATTTAACGAAAGTCGTGTCTCTGTTTTTTATATAGGCTACTAACTACAATGATTGTGAGCCCCGTTTGCAGTTCCGACATGAGTGATGACCTACGTATTATTTCACGGAAGTGCAATTTATTTTTTTGTTAATGTAATGACCATCTGTCCCATACATTATTTAAAAAATTTGCTGAGGGTTAGCACATCAATATTCATAAAACATTAAGATTTTGGATGTAAAAAAAAAAAGAAGTAATGATGTAAGTGTGAGAGCAAGTCTATTTTACGCCCCCTTCTTCTTTATTGGAGAAAATACTTCTACTGCATTAGTGTGTCTTCACGTAACGACAGGAGGGAAAGGTGATGAAAGGTCAGTACCATCTGAGCTCTCCACCGTTGCATGTGTGCCGGTGTGTGCTCAGGAAAACAAAGGAGTCCAAGCAGCAATGTGGACAGCAAATCAATAATAGACTTACTGCCTCATAACTGGTCTGGTTAGGAACTCAGTCTCCATCTCCTAGCAGATGCCATCACCACTCTCTCATCACTGAGAGAAATAGGCAAGGGAAAGCTGGGTGGAAGTAAGGAGAGCTTGACTCCTTGTTTTTGAGGGGAAATGCGCAATGCCTGACAGAACAATGAAAAGACCATATTCTGAAAACGTGGAGGAGCTTGATCATTGAGGGCCGTGTAAGTGATTGCTAAACTTCTGTAATGAATCTTAAAATCAAGAGGGAGCCAGCGCAAGGATGACAAAATGGCTGCACGTTTGCATCTGATATTTAAAGAGCGTGTTCTGGCCTAATGTTGAGTGGGTTTGGTTTTAGTTTCCAATAGTTTTTATTAGGTTAAGCATTCATTTTAGTTACTTTTTTAAATGAAATATTTGTTGAATGGCAGAAAAAGTTCACAGTTATCATGTCTTGTCGTTGATGTTTTTAAGTCGTGTTTTTCCATGTCGTCATTTCTGCTTTTATTTTGTAGTAGTTGTTTCTTTTCATTTCAGAAGCCTTACTTCCTGCTATTATGTATCCTCATTAACAGTATGTTTATTGCCACCTGTGTCCTAGTCCTCTGTGTATAGTCTGTGTTTACCCATCTCCTTTCTCAAATCGCCTTGTTTCCTGCCATGTCCAGAACTTCAGCTGGACTGTTCTTTCATGTAACCAAGAATCCATGCTTTTTGTTTCTTGTGCTTCCTGAGTTTTTTTTTTTTTACCTGCAGTATTTGCTATGACATTTGTTGCTTCTCTTGTTCCCAGTTTCTCCCCCCCCCCCCCCCCCCAGCTTTTCTATGATCTTGTATTGGTACTTTATGACTTCTATTGAACACTCCAATAAATCCAGTCATTTTTCAAACCTGTCAATTCTGCTTTTGGGTCCTTTTTTGGGGCCTTTATCAAGAGTAAGTATTGTGTGATAAAGTAAACTTCTATTCCCAAATGACTGTTTGACCTTCCTTCTTCTTATCGCTGAAGAGTAAACACCAAGTTCATGGTAAACCTCCAAAGTTCATGTAGGAAATTAATTGATGAAAACAAAGGACATTTTCATTATAATTATAGTTCCTTTTAGTTAAGTTTTTTTTAAATAAATGCTAGAATCTAGTTCCAGTTATTTTTTAAAGGCACTCACATTTTAATTTTCATTTGTTAAGTTGTTTTTAATATATCGAATTTAGTTATTTCATTAGTTTTTGTTAACTTTGTTTATCAACTTGCTTGAGTGGCCAACCGTTGGCCAGAGGTTTTGTTGCAGCTCAAGCTTTGAATCGGTGAATCACAACGTCACAGATTTAACAGCCAATCAAACATGCAAATGACCTTTCAAAAAAAAAAATCTGTATTTTAAAAATGAGCGAGACTACAGCACCTCTAAGTCGTATCAATATGTGATATACGCCATGCTCTTTTCTTTAATGTCACCCGTTTCCTGTTGCAAATATGCTTCTTCCCTGACAGTCGTGCCATGTTTTTGCGGTTCAATGAAAAATAATACGGTACAGCATTCAGTGGACACCCGTATACATATATCGTTTTTTTTTTTTTTTTTTAGACAAGGATGATGTTGATGTGCGGTGAAAAGTCTCAAACTGTGTTTTTTTCCTCCACAAATGTCAAGTTCAGTTGCTTTTGGCCACATCACCCGGCATGTTGCAGGCAAAATATGTCACATCCAACTCATTTGAATGTACTCTTGCTTAAATCTGAACCTTACATTCCATATTCTTTTGAGAACCTCGCCTGTCATGATTTTTCAACTCTCCTCTTGCCCGCAAGAACTGCACACCTGTGGACGAAACCAATAAACATTTGTCACGTAAATCTGCCACTCGTCTCGTGTCTGCTCAAGGGCTCTCCCTTCCAGCACCAAATTTATACTACACAGTTACCCGTAGAGAAGCTGACAATGTGTTGTAGGAACAAATCATGTTCCGAGTTGGTTATGGCAAAAGAAATCCTAATAAGACTGTCGTGATTTTATATCAAAGGTTTTAAGTGTCTAATATAAAGAAAACAATTTTGGCGACGCCTTAAATAAGATACAAGAACCTGCACAACCAATACAAATACAAAAATGTAACCATCTACATATAATTTTTCCAAGTTAGTGACTATGTTGGTGTGAAGGTAAACAATCATAGGTATTGGATTTGTATTGTTTTAAAATGGTAATAAACAAAGCTAAATAATTAGTTATTTGGCGCGGCCTATAATTCTATAGTTTTTTTTGTTATTTTTTTGGATGGTGGTGTTGCAAAAGAATCTGGGATTTGGTTGGACATTTGCTTTAGAAAAAGCCATTTATCTGTCTCGGCCCGACCATATGAGGAAAAATTCCCCCATCAGACGACTGCTGTTTTCCCATTACGCCCACAGCTGGGAGCTTCCCATTTGCCCACTGGGCTCTTAGATCCATGTCCTGCCGAGCTCCTGTGCACCAATAAGGAAAGCTGTTAAAGGGTGTAATTGACTTCATCAATTAACGGACAGACAGCATGCTGATTTCTACACAGTGCTGCCTTTGAATGTGTGTTTGTGTGGTTGCTACTACTTCAGAAACCATTTTTCTGGCTCTCTTGTTACGTCAGATTTGGCTAACCAATATTAATATTCTAACATTACAAGGGTTGTAAATGTCATTCTATTAAAACATAATTACAAATACATATTTTTTTAAATCCCTTAGTGAGTGTAATGAACACTATGGCAACAATATTTTCTGTCTCTTTCATCTTCCTTCCCCCTGGCCTGTGTGATAAAAGCACCCGACCAAACTTAAATTGCCCTCCTGATGAATTACTTCATAGTGTGAGAGTATTGTGCAGAAATCGTACAACATTCATCTCGAGCACAATATGTGGCACAAAGCAGTGCATTTGTCAGGGCTAAATGTCTGGCGGCACAAAAAAAAAAAAGCCCCGTTATAAACTGTAACAGCTGTTCTTGCTTGTTGTACCATTGACATCCAAGATGGCTGCCGCAGGTGGGGGAAACAGGAAGTAGGGGGGAAAGGGGGGTACAGTGTAAAAGACAACAGCTGGCTGACAGTCACAAATGAGTAAACAAAGGCTGTGCGACTTAGTCATTTATTATGGCATAAGTAGGCTTTGCAATTATTGTGGTCTGTAAAGAAAATAATTGAGGGGATGTGTGTTGTGAGTGCACATGTACATTCCACCTGTTAAAAGAGAGGATGCATAAAAAAAAGACAATCACCTGAGCTAGACATTTTGAATCCTTTGAAATCAATTATGTAGAATCCCCTGCTGTGACAAGTGCCTCAAGCGCTCAGTCTGCAGCACGCGCTGAAATCCAGACGTGCGTGGCGCATGTGAATTTTGCACCGAATAACAGATGCAGATTCATGTCGGAAGAAAAGGATGAAAGAAAGAAAAAGAATCAATCACAACAGTTGAGCCTTCTGTTATTTGTCCTATTCAATGTGATAGCTATAAAAGCATGTATTTTATCTCCAAGTGGACAAGTCTCATGAGTTGAAAGCCTGGACAACTCAGTAAGTGCTTACAGGGCAATCATTATATTAGGCTTTCAGCAATTGCAGGGAAAGGTACCGCTTGAGTGCCTGGAGGCATCAACTTTTACTAATCTAAAAGATTTTACTCGGAAGTTGTTGGTAACCGAGGTTCTGGCAGATCTGCTGAGGATATGTTGAAGCAGACATTTATTTGCAAGATAGTGAGTGGGAATGGAGCATGTGTGTACACATTTTACTATCATGCAACCAAAACACCTACCGCTGTGGCTACCATTGGTGACAGGGAACCGCCTGATAGAAAGGCATCATTAACCATGGATATTATTGCATTCACACTAGTAGTGACTCACTACTGTCAGTGCTAGACACAAACATGTGGGGCTCACATACCACCTGTAGAAGCATACTGTTACCTTGATTGACAACTAGAGCTAATGCTAATTGTGTATTGAAACTTGACCTAAGACTCAGTTGCACAAACAGTTCGACAACTTTTTTCCATATAGAAAAATAATGGAATGGATTTAGAATTATCTGGTTCAACCAATTATGCTAAATGCTATCTTGGTTGACAGTTCAACAGCGCTACACAAGGCAATGTGCTCACCATTATCTAACCTTTGTTGCTCTGTTGCACCAACTATTGAAAGTTGGCTGTGCCATTTACCTTGCACCGGTCCCGCATTGTAACACTGAAAATATACTGCGAGAGAGCTTAACTTTCATTTGGCCTGACGGGCGAGTGGCGGCATCAGTTGATAGATAGTAAGACTACATTTCCCATGATTCCTAGACACAAAAGCAGGATGTAGTTCTAGTTCCGGTATGATGAAAACAGTAGGGTAGGCGCAAAGAAGAACGAGAACGCAAACGCGAATGGGGAAATAAATAGGAAGGTATTTAACAGTTAAATTTCCTTTTAATGGGTTTATCATATAAATTGCTATGACAACGGTGTGAGTGATGCAGAGTAGTTTCACCTGGCGTTGCCACTACACTAAAAAGTCTACATCATAAGTCTACATCAATGGATCAACATAAGTTCCAATGTATCTAGGGGTGCCTATAAGTAATAGTATTAGCATGAATACATTCCATGATCCCATGCATAGCAGATGTGATACAGCTACCAGTCTGAATTTGAGATCAGACAGCCACATCGCTCCATAAACTCAACTTGATAAAAACAGACTTTTTACTCCGCTATGAAATCATTCCAGTGGACTAAATTTCCCCTTTTTACTGACAAATACCTGTCAAAGAAAAACGTTATAGTATAGTATTATATATATATATATATATATATATATATATATATATATATATATATATATATAAACACTTCACCTTACTCTAGAAAACTGATATTAAAAACTCTTGTCTCCTTTTGTAGATCAAGACTATTCTCTTCACAAAGAGAAGTAAATTATGCTGCTGTTGCTTTTCTGGCCTCTCATGGACACAACTATTCAATCAGCAATAATGTAATGCCACAATAAGAGGGTGCTCTTTGAATGGGTCGAGGCACACAAGCAAGCGAGTCGTTCATTAGGAAGCGCGCAGTCTGAATTTGGACTGATTAGCTGTATTCCCTCACTGGTACTCCCACTCAGGTAAATTTGTCACTGGTGACATCAAGACAATATCCTTTGCGTGTCCCCACAGACAATGGGTATAGAAAATATGTAGATGTGCTCCCAGAAGCCCATCGTTGATAAATAGCTAGATTTTGCATGAGTGCACAAAAGGCGAGGTGGTAGAAATAGGAGTTGTGGAGATCAGCATACTGCAACATCAATGAAAAATATGAATTGAGAAAATGAGACAATAAAAGAGAAAAATCACAATCCAGAGTATTTTAAAAGTTTAGTACAAAGGAGTGTGAGGAATTTTGGCTATTTTTCCAATGTCAGTTGATTCGGCTCGGCTCCCTAAAAAGAGATGCCTCTTTTGACTTCTCTTTGTTTTTGTTGTTGCTTCAATTAATTTATCAACACAATATGTATAAAATAAATATGAATACGCATGATTTATATTGCTTTTCCATTACACTTTGTCAGTGCTGTGTGGTTGCTATGGAATAGCTTTTTAGAACATCCTCCACTGCCTTTTGATTGGCTGACAAGCAAGGAACTCTGGTACTACCAAGTCATAAAAATAAATACTATACACATATTTTACAACAATGCGTAACTATATTTCATATGTACTATAATGGGTGAACTAGTGAAGCTTGGGGTAAAAATTGTCATGAACGTACGAGCAGTGTACAAGCAGTTCACTTGAATAATGAGAGGTCTCCAGCCCAGAGCCTTGACGCCCACCCGGCCCAAAGGTCGCGGCCCTGGCCTCGGGTGGCAACTTTGGGCAGCCGCTGGAGTGCTTTGGACGCCGGAGAGTGAGGACAATGAATCGTTGACTCGGAGAGGCGACCAAATGAATGAGACTGAGCTGTCAATTCAATATGAATGAGCGCTAGCGGCGACCGGTGCGGCATACTCACAAAATCCCAAAATTTCATCTATGGTACATATGAAGTTGTGAATATGGTTGTAAAAGACAATATATGTACAGTATACTACATATACTGTATTTGCCTGCGGCCGGCTGTGCCTCGCTGGCTAAAACTCGGAAATGTATACAGTATGTGAAAGCTTCTGTGCATTTGAACTGAAACATACTGAAACATTGTGGTCGGTATGTCTTCTGTTTTTTTATAATATGCAAATTGCAAGTATTGAACTTTCTACCTGCACTGTTCTGAATCCCAATTTTGGTGACAGAGACATGGCAATAAGCTAATCCATATTCAATGACTTTGCTATAGTCAGGGTTCAAGAAAATATAACAGCTCATTTTAGACTCGAAGAGCTATTTTTTCCACACTGTCGCAGTTGAACTGTGTTAGTATTCCCTACATTAACAGTCCTATCATAAATCATGTGAAACAACAAATGGACTTATCCTCTGCAGATATTGCCCGTCTCTTCCAATGCCTCGAAGAAGAAAAGCAAAGGTCAAATGATTAGCCTTGCTATGCCTGTGCACGTTTAATGACTGTGCCAAACCTTTGTGTTGGGCGCGTGCCTCCTCAGCACATGTAGCGCTTGTTAAATACGGAACAGAGAGATAAATTAATGAAGGTTTCCTCCTGCTGCTTTTTTGGCCTCTGCATATCCAAGTAGTGATGACTGAGCAGAAATGTGGCCACACTTGCGATACTATAACAATGAGTACGTACAGTCGTGCCAAAGTCACTTACCAAACACAACATAATTAAAGCAGCGCTTTCTGCTTATACAGTACACCATTGCTATGATGAAATTAGTTGAGATAGGCACAATAAATTTGTTGAAGCGGTTGTTTACTCAGTTATAAGCATAGCTGGGCAGAAACGTTATTCCATCGGCCGGACTAAGAAAGACCGTCTGTACTGACCCGGGTTGACAGACGTAAACCTGCTTCAGTCGATGCTCAGTATTTTTTTGAGGCTTCGTCTCATAAAGCACGCGCTGAAAATGTGGAGGCAGTCACGGTAAGTTGGGTGTCTGTCAATGATGGGCCGATGCAACAACGGTTTTTCGTAGCTCTGGTTCTAAGATATTGACTAGTTCATACACTCACAAAAAGCTGTTCTTGTCACATTTAAAAACGAACTTGAAGAATGTCTACATTGTCAAAGGAAAGATCAATTACTGTGCATTTAAAGGGTGTATTTTTACTTCTTATCCTAACTTAAATTTATATGTTGATGTATCGATAAGATTCTTTACACATGTTGCAAGTTTTTTTGAAAATTGTGCCGCGAAGGGCCTAATCCTCAACTATTTTTCCTATACTGTCTTTCTACCAAGCCTTTTGTCCTGTCTCCAGTGGCTGGCCAATAATGAGTCCAGTGATCAGATGCAAGGTTCTGATGTATGATGTTATTCAAAGGTATGCTCATAAAGTTTTTGTGAATGCTCAGACACAAGGAAAATTAGGAGGAACATTAGTAATGTGTATAACAAATTTAAATGAATAGCAACCAATTCAGGGTGTACCTTGTCTACTGCCCGCAGACAGCTGGGATAGGCTCCAGCACGCCCGCGACCCTCGTGAGAATAAACAGTTCAGAAAATGGTTGGATAGATTATCAAAATTACTTTCTTTTGCAGCTACCTTTTGGACAGTGTACATTGGAAATGTACTGGAAAACGATCTCCTCTTATGAATATACAGGAGATGAGAAACTATTCTCAAGCAAGATAAACATTTTTAACACATATTATTCCATTTCATAAACCAAATAAGCAGTGGCAATTTTTAAAGGATGCTAACAATGGAGTTTTTAGCTGTACAAATGACCACACTCATCCTCAGATCATGTGAAGATATTTAGCTACACAATATAGCCTACAAGTTATTCTTATATACTTGCAGTTGTAGCACACCTATTGTGGCAGTTGGCTCCTTGTTTCTTCCCTCTTGGAGTGAGAAGAGATCTAGTATACACTATAGCAATGCTTATTTTAGCATTAATTTGGTGCATTAATAAACAAGTGAGTAAGCCAGTACAGGGTCAAAAAAACTTTCATAAATTATGAGAGTATTTAGAGAGTGGCAGAGAGCCATTAGCACTAGCTAATCACCACATGTGATTGTGTGTGTGTGGATGCCTGTGGGGGAGGTTAATTGCAAGTCAGGAGGCCTTGAATTTCAGGGGTGGTGTATGGACAAGGGAGGGGGTCCACTGACGAAGAGCAGGGTGAAAGTAAGTGGTGGACAGCAGGCCGAAGATCATAGATTGCTCATGGCCAGCTCATTTTTAGAATCGTGATCGGCTGGCAAAGCTAGCTGATGGCTAGCAGCCATTCTCCACAGGTGGTAAGTAAGAATAATACCTGTGGTAGCCCGTGTCATCCACTCTGTGGGGTGGTGTCCGTCGCACGGGTGCGACTATGTAAGCACAGAGCTGCCAGTTACATTCCCCTGGTACTTACAAGCTCTAAGTCAGCTACCAGCCGTCTGCATGGCGACCTGCTGCCGCCATTGCTAACTTAATGGGACACCATAGCTGGGTAGATTTATTAGAAAGGTAGGGATGCACCATACATTATGGTCCATAATTTATACATCTGGGCTTATGGAGCCCTTGCTTCCCCTCAGAGGGTCCTACCATTTTGTTTGCATCACGACGTGTCTTGAGAAAGTGCTTATTGAATATTCTCATGTCTGGACTGGGAGCAAGGGAGGTGTAGGGCAGCCCAAGGGTCCGGTTTGACAGGGGACCCTAGAAGAGCGATTAAGCGAAGCGAGAGAGAGCCACAACAAACCCTTTCATCTGACTGCAGTCTGCCTCTTCGGCACAGAGGAGATCAATTGATCTTCACCCTTACATCTTCTCAAAAAGTCAATGAGTAGAAGGAAGACTACCACATAGAGAGAAAAAACAGTTATGACACTCATGAATAATTATAAATCATTAGTGCTGTCATTATTGAATATTTTTAGAATCAATTAATCGACTAATTGGATTCATTTTATTTTTGCATTAAAGTGTATTACAAAAGCATTTTTTCCCCTGATTACTGTTTATTAACTAGTGTTTTGTGTTTACTTAGTACTTAGTATTTGTATAGTGATTAAAAAAAAAAAGGCAGATTGATGTACTATGTTTCAGTCATTGTTTTCCAAAGTAAAAACATATGTTTGCAAATACCTTATTTTGATTAAACACAAAAGATAATCAATCTTCTTTCATAAAGGACGACAGAAATCAGTGAACAATTACTGTTAATTTGCTGAAATCAGAGGACCTGGACAATTTGAAATTTAAAAAATGGCTCCAAACGATTACTCGATTATTAACTAATTTGCTAGCAAAAACGTATAAATATGTTCTATTTAAAAAATTACCATGCTCCCAAATCAGTATTTATACATTTTTTATGTTTTTTTTTTTTTATGCGAGAGCATACATAAGGATTTGATGCAACCTCTGAACTGAAGAGAATGCTTGACGCAATTGTAGTTATTACAAACACGGCCAGCAGGTGGCAGCAGAGTATAAAAGATCAACCAGGGCCATGTTGCAAAAATAACTTTCCCCCACTGCTTTACAGTTTTTCTCCATAGGTTTGGCACATTTCTTGAAACTGAAATGACGTTTTCAAAATACCATGGACAAATCCCAAAACCACCTTACAATTGGTGCCAACTGAATGGCATTTCTCATTGCTTTCATCAAATTGCCAATGTCTTAGTACATGTCTCAATTGCCTCAGTGGATCTATGCAAATGGTTGTTTATATTTAGCCAATAATTAGCACAATGTGCCCACATTTAGCCCATTTTCCAAATGAATAGATCTTGCTGATCGAACTGGATTAGTTGTTTTTCATTCTAATGACTGTCCTTTCCAAAACATGTCAGCAGGATTTCAGTGTGTAATTCATAATATGCAAAATCATCTGTTCAATTGTCAAAATTAGTCAAGCATATCACAGGGGATTAGTGTAGAGGATGGTTGAGACATTCAGGTTGGGAGACGGCCACAGTACCACCTGAGCTACGCCACTTCTACTGTTTGCTTAATTCCAAGAAATTTTGTGTCTCGGAGTTACGAAGATTCCAGCTGACACAAGCAATATACCACAGTAACACACAGCAGGAGTCTTCTGAGCTGAAGGTCGTGAATTCATTCCTCAACCCTTGAGTGACTTTTATTTATTTTCCAATTCTTTATTTTACTCTCTTCCAAGTGTAAATATTATTAGGTGCAAAGGGGATTGTTTCAGTGAAAATGGCTGGGAGTGAATGAGTTAAATAGTTGTGGATTAATTTGATAATCAATCACTTGTTGATTAATCGATTAATTTTGACAGCCCTATAAATCATTTTGATTTGAAATAAAATTAATTAATTAGGTAAAAATGACTGCTGCTCCTTGCCAGTGGCTATACAGACTCCCTTTTTGACAATGAACTTTTAAACATGATTGACAGACGAAGCAATTTGGTCCTGATAATACTGTACTTCATTACACTTTTACACACAACAGCACTGATTTCTGCTCAGACACCAGGTGGTGTTTGTTACCCACTCTGCCACCAGTAAATCTATCAAGTGATAGATGAAGAAAAAGTAGAGTAGAAGAGGCAGACAGTGGAAATGAGGAAAGATATTTTCCCATACTGAGATGGACAGTGTCCTTTCAAACAACAGCGTGACTCATAATAGCAGTTGCTCGCCGCTAAAAGCATGAGTGTCATTAAATCAATAATTCATTTACTTTAATGAGATAAGTAGTCGCAAAACTAATTGCACACTGCCCCATTTCGCTCAGCCAGTCATGGTCTTAATGCAAAATATCTCATTGCTATTGTAGCTGCAGGACAAAGAGAGATGGGAGACAGATGAATAGCGATGGAGGGATTTAAGGAGTAACAAATAAAGTTTAGAGCAGAATCAAGAAGCAGAAAAAAATGAAGCAGAACTAGAAAAAAACGATGAGAAGGAGAAGAAGATGAATTTGCCAATGTAGCAGTATTATTCAGTGGACTTTGAAAAACTTTGTGTCTCAGGACTTTTTGCTTCTTTCACATAAATTTTGTGGAGAGGGACCAATTTATTTTTTCTGGCAAGATTTACAAGTATCTCCGCTATAAAATAATGAATGGAAAGAAAGGTGCATGATCAGGATTGTAAATGAGATACATTGCTTTGTTTTCAAGTTATATACATGCAATTGCAACAAATATTCATGGCAACAGGTAATGCATTTCACATACATGTGGAGTTGTTTTGCTCCTGAGAGGAAAAATGTTAACAATATATACACATTTCTGAATATCAAAAATCAGAACATAAAATTAAAAGTAATTTCAGAAAATGTGTTTTAAATTTTAGAAGTGTGTATTAAACTGGTAGCACATCACATTAATGACTACCAGGACTAGACTGGCATATCTAATTGCCTTCCGTCCGAATGCCCGCCTACCCATCCGTTCGCCGCTTTGGCTTCCTGTTAATATATATTAAGATTTGTCATTTCAATATTTAATTTATTTAATCATTTTTAGCTTATTTGTAAAGACGTAATCAAAAAGTAATGAAAAGTAAACAAATATTTATTAAAAGTAATTACGTCACTTTATTATTATGGTACTTGGATTACCTTACGACATTTTAACAGGTAACTATTAGCCGATGGGAGAATGCACAGCCACAAAAGCATACTTCTGTGTACATTTCCCCCCTCGTATAAATGGGAGAATATTGCTTATTCTGTTTTAGGTAAATTGAATAATTGAAAGGATTTCATTTAAATTTGGATTGGAAACAGTGAATATCCCGTTGATTATGTATACATGGCCGTTTCAAGTCAGACTGTACCAAATCCCAATGCAAGGTATACCGTAGCGTATTTTATAGGATCGTCAGCATAAAGAAATACAGTGCAGCTACTCTGTACTCTTTGTAGGTTATTAAGATCTATGGAGAAGGGAAGTGCCCCTTATGTTGAATTAACAGATCACACTTTTCTCAATGTATCATAACATATTTGCTGTCAAAGATAAGCACTGAACCAAAGAACTGTTGTTTTTAAAAAGGCCAATGTCATGAAGTTCATTTAGAGCTAAATAACCACAAAACAACAAAATCAAAGGCTTCGGTTAGATTTATAAGTATGCAACCTTTACAATGTTCATTGTCAGCAGCAGTGATTAAATAATCTGTGAACTTTAGTTACTTAAACTTGATGAGTATTAATCATAGGATAGGATAGTTTTTCTTTCCGGATTGTTTCAGGTTTCTATATTAATATTTCTCCCATTTTTTGGAAATCAGATCAATAATACATGTACATTAGGGTGCGGTGTGATTCAGTGGTAGAGTGGTTGTCTCGCAACCCAGAGGTTACGGGTTTGATCCCATGCCATTGTGACCATGTTGAAGTAGCTTATCCTCCGTGATGCTCCGTCATCAGTAGGTGAATGACTAGTCGAATGTAAAGCGCTTTGAGGGCCTTCTGAGGTGGAAAAGCCAAATATAAATGAAATAACATGTCATTTACCATTCTTTAAAATCAGTTTTTGTGCTGTTTGCCTTTGATTAGTTTAGGATTTAATGTTATATGCTTCCCAGACACAATAGACAATTGAGTGATCACTCAAGCAGTCAGATAATACACCTGAAATGATGATTCTATTTGGGTGGGAGACAAGAAATCAGTCAAGCAAGGACTGGGTTAGGTCTAATTCCAATAGACTCATTTATAAGTTAGATATCATTAGACTCACAGTTAAGTTATTTTCTTTGAGAGTTGATGCAGGCAGTTTTTATTGAAATCACCCTAGAAGATTTGAAGAGTTGATGAAGAAGATGAGACAATTAACAGACTGCTGGGGAAGACGATTGCCTACAAATGCTACCCGAAAGAGAGAGAAAAGTAGGCATTCCACCAATACTGACCAACTCTCCTTCATTCGTCAACAAACTGGGCATCCATTAGTGACGGTTAGACTGATAGACAAAAACCCACTTCCATCAGAGCTGCTCAATCATTTTTTGTTTTGTTTAAAGTTTATCATCATTTGTCAGAAAAATAGGCACTCCGTCAGTAGTAACGGAATGCCACCTCTGCACAGCACCCCATAACCTCATTGCAACGGAAGAACACAGTAAGAATAGAACAACTCATTTTGGTGAACTGTATAAACAAATGCTAATGATTACCACTAATCTCACTTTAGCAGGTTGGCAGCTAACACGGAGAAGTCATGCGGTACATGAAAACAGTCTCAGGAAACATAATTTGCTTCTCCCACTGGTCGCTGAATCAGTGGAGGCTGGTGTTTGTGGATATCACTCTGCTTGTTTATCCTTCCTTTCTTCCTTTAGTCTTTCCTCTGGCCTCTTGAGGTCTCCCTAATCGGTTGGAATCTAGACGTTTTCTGGGGTTTGTGAAAGATTCTGGTTTTGTAACTGGTGAATAGTTGGTGCTGGATTCCACTTTGTTTCATCTTTCTTTCCTTTGATCCTTCCTCTGGTCTCCTGACTTCACAACTCTGGCGGGACTCTGAAGTATCCGCTTACGCATGCTCGCAAAAAAAAAAAAAAGAGAGAGAGAGAGAGCGATGATGATGACATGTTGACTCGGGCAGTTTAAGGGTCTTTGAGGCATGTGAAGCATTGCATTTTACAATCAACAGCAAAGAAGTAAGGATAAAGTTAGATGCGAAACTCCTTAAAGTCAATCTTCCTTTTTTCTTTGGCAATGTGACAGATTTTAACCTCATTCCAGATGTTACGGAGCTTGATCATCATCGATCTGGGATTGTCTTTATTGCTTTACCAGACCACAGGAAAGAGGTTGATTCTCTCAATGATCTGTGATGTCTAAAAGTTTCCCTGACCTGCTAGTTGGGGAATCAGATGAGACGTGAACCCAATGAGATAAAGCTGAGTTATAATTTACAAAAGAATGTTGTAGAAGTGATGGTTTGTTTATTACATGACTGGCACACGTGATTAAATGGAATTTCTACAGAAAATATTTTCATTTTTGATTGATGTGCAATGTGTAATGGGAATCATATTAATTACTATATTCGTTATTCTATTAATTATATTCCTATTATATTCATAACGTTCACAAGGTCACATATTAGTAACAGTGTTTGAGTCAGGCAAGTTTTTACATGTTTTTACAGGACTTGAATTAAAACACACCGTTTTAACACCGTTGACAAACTACACATAGACAACATAAGTGCAAGTGTTGTGACCTCTTTCCAAGAATGTCTAATTGCACCTGTTCATAACTGTTTTGTTGTCCATTTGCTTTGCTTCTAAGATAACTTAACAACAAAAGACAAACTATTTTCCAATGCAATTCCTCTACACAATCTAAAGCAATACAACTGTCTCTTAGACAGAGGTGGGCATTTAATTTCCCAAGGGGTCAATGGAAGGGTCGTTGAGGGTCACACCAACATGGTAACCTCAACTGTATTGTATATTAGTCTATAATCTTAATATAAAGCAATATGTTGTATTGTTTTTTTTATATACGCTTCTACTTGTTCAGATATGGTAAATGTTAAAAATAACAAAATAAAAATAAACAAGCAGTAACATTAAAATTCCATCCATCCTTCTGTGGATTCCAGCTGACTTAACTGGTTGTTTAATTGGTTCTTATTGTAAGTTGTTGATGTAGACTAGTAGTTTACGCATCATTGTTGAGATTTTTGTGCCATAAAGAGAGGCTACAATAAATACTTTAAACAACTTTTCCACCATTAATTTTACATATGCACAGTTCAACTGAAAAAAATTAGTGGGTATATAAAGATAAACAACTGAGATAATGTAGTTGCACTAGTGTACACACCCTCATAACTGGGGATGTGGAAGTGTTCATTATTAATTAACCAGCGACTTTAAAAGGGAGTCAGAACTCACCTTCCTCCAAATAAAGTGTCTCTGATTAGCCCAACGTAGTATTCAGGTGTTCTAGTTGGCTTTTTGTGACATTTTATTTTGCTTTCTAGCACAGCGGTTCTTAACCTTGTTGGAGGTATTGAACCCCACACACATTCATGCTTTTCTATTGAAAAATAAAATATAAATTGTATTCAAATTCAAGACATAACTAAAGGTTTATTACTTTCGCTATATATATGGAGAACATTACAACAACCACCGCTGTTTTCTAAAGATGGAACACGGGGGCAGCTTTTTTTTTTTGTTGCTTGACGTAGTATGAAGGGATGACAATAATAAAGACATCTCACGCCATACCATAACATCAGCCACAAGTCAACTACTGAGCACACAACATTTTCTGCAGCACAGATAGGCCAAGCAATTTAGCATGATCACCTACAGCCAGTGATGGCCAAGTGGGGTGTATCATCATGAATCATTTGAGTCTCTATGGAACCTCTGAGACTGACTCACCCCTGGGGCTCGATTGAACCCAGGTTAAAAACCACTGCTCTAGCAGAAGCCTGAAGGTTTTATGCTAACACTTGCATTTCGAACTGTTCATAATTCCCTTTATCTTGACTAAGGCCCCAGTTCCAGCTAAAGAAAATCAATTTTAATTAAGAACACAGCCACATTCCCAGTTATGAGGTTGTGCATACATGTACAACTAATCTCAGTTGTTTATTTTTACTTCCCCTTTTCTGGCTTAAGTACGTTGCATTATCATCAGATTTCAGTCATCTATAAAACATTTGTTCTCACACTGATATGAGGTAAAGATCAGACATGAGCCACGATCTCATTCAATTTATCTTAAAAAAACAACAGCTTTTAAATACAACTTCTATCAAACCATTGTAGCCTTGTGCCTTTGATGACAACGGGAAAGAAGAACTCATTAGCAAAACTGAAATAAAAAAAAGTTTTGCTTTTCCCTCAGCACATTTAACTAACGTTGTATTGAACCTAAGTGAAATTAAATTCTAATTTCCACAAATCAAATGGATGAGTATATTTATCATGCCAGTGTACGTTGTATGGGAATGACTAATGAAAATAAGATACAAGCACTATGATCGTCAAGTGTTTCTTATTAAGATCTAATGCCACCTTGTCTGGCATGTTATCAATAGAAACTGCATTTCTTCTGGTGGTTCCAAATGACAAACCACAACCTTTGATCAATGGGACCACAACTGGGATGTACAGCTGAGCAAATTAGAACATCGTGCCTCTTCTTCAGCTAATCGTGTCTAGCAAATCCTGCTCCATCACAGCAGATGGACAAATTGGGTTTGATACATGGATGCATATGAATAATTTTAAACTACTGAGTAAAAGATAAGGGGATTTGATTGATTTTGTGGTGTGAATGATGATTGTGTATGTGTAGTACCCAATCCTTTGTTTTTGCCAATCTTCAAACAAAAAGTCTTAGTTGTAGATAAGGGTTGCATGCACATACCATTGGGCACTTGTGGCTGTGAAGATGTGGAGTGTAGACCTAAAATATTCAACAGGTTTTGAAACCTCCCCACTCTTGTGTCTCGAAAGAGACATTTTCACACTGGGAAAGTTTTAAGGAAGGCCACTGTCTTCATTGTGAGTAGGTAAAACGCCCACGCACACACATCTCAAGGCAAGAAAATAGGGCTGATCAAATGTTCTGCTTTTAAATCCTCCACAATCAATATAACAATATTATAGATGTACAGCTGACGTTGTGTTCTGAGAGGTTCATTTACATGATTGCGGCGTTAGTCTTAGAATAGTGTAGATTTTTTTTGTGTCTGTGCAGGATGGTAAACTAAATCTTTAACACTAACTCTGCCACGTAACTAACTCATCATAAATCATTCCTTATAATGACTCAGCTATTAACTCATGTGCTCCCCAAATTGTATAAATACGTTCTATTTAGAATATTGCCTTGCTCCCATTTATGTTTTTTTTATGCTAGAGCATACAGAACAGAAGGCTTTGATGCAGCCTCTGAACTGAAGAGAATGGTTGAAGCAATGGTAGTTATTACAAAAACGGCCAGCAGGTGGCAGCAGAGTATAAAAGATCACCCAGGGCCATGTTGCAAAAAAGCTATTTCCCCCAGTGTTTTAAACAGATTTGTGAATAATGATGAAACTTAGCTACATTCTAATGCTAATTGCTGCAAAACGGAAACAGATACTGTAGAAATATATATATTTTTTTACTGATGAAAGAAGAGACTCTAATCTTTCGTTTGGTAGGTTTTATGTTTTTATAGCAATAGAAGACAATATTTTGTGGGCCTGGCAAAATCAGTCAAATCCAGTGAAATAGCCGGGAGCAAAGAGGGTTGCTTCAGTGAAAATGGCTGGGAGTGAACGAGTTAGAGATATAGTGTAAACTGTTTTCATTTTACACAATAATGATATCACTGACTATTGTTGCTGCTGTTAACATCTGCATTTAGCCATGTATTTATTTACCCAAGCCTGCCATTTTCAAATGTTGCTGCTATTGTCTATACTGCTGCTGTAAAACCAGATTCCCCCCTCTGTGGTACAAATGTATTGCATTCTATCAATCACATGGTATTAGTGGAGGACTTCTCAAACAAAACAATTGCTATGCTCAAGTTAAACACCCACATACATACAATAGCAATAGCTTAAAAAAAACCACTGCTCAAGATGTCAAATTGTATACTGGATGCCCTTCCTAATGCAAAATAAATTGTATTTTCCAAGCAGATAAAGTAATGTCAGCCCTGGGGTGGAGTAACTTCAAAGATAGAAAGTCAGTCAGCGACGTACTGAAATTCCAGAACAAAAAGATTAAATGTGATAATTTTCCGAACAGACTTTAGAAACAAAAGGGATACAAGTCACCATTATTTCTTTTGGTCGGAGGCTAACAACCAACCATAATCAAAGAGGAAACACGGGTGGGTAATATTGCTATCATCAGTAATAAACCTGAGGGCAAAGTGGAGTGCGGAGGCGAGTGCATGCCTGGAAACCATATTCCAATAGGTCCCTATTTTCTTTCATTAGCCCGATGAACATAAAAGAGAATTACATAAATGTTCGTTATAAAGGCATTCAAAGATGGGTAAAGTTTATTTATTTATGCCTACAAAGTATCCTTCCCTCCATCCATTGTCTGAAAACCGTTTATCCTTAATAGGATAAGTAAAAATAATGTGCTTCTTTCAATATTTACACATACAGTATACAAATTAATGCATATGTTACCCAATGGGCTTTTAATGCAATTCAAAAACAAAAATGCCACTTTATTTCATAACTATACTATAAACGGCCATGTATTACTTGATTGGATGGCTTTTCTGGCCTTGCCCCCCTCATCCTGTGTGCCGGCAAGGCTAGCAGAAGAGAGAAAATCAATGGCTGGTGTCTCAATGAATGTGGCCAGCCCAGGATTGATCGAGACTCTAAATTAGGTCAACAGGATTGTCTATTTAAAGGGCAAGACCCTTTAATCATCGTTTTAGTTGAGATAAACTCTTAGGCATGTAGCCTACTGTTCATTTACAAGCACCTTGATATCAGCAGCATGATTCAACAAAAACACACAAGACAAACCATGACTCATGAAAATTGTTAGCTTGGCGAGATCATCACATCTATGGAGCAATATTTAACAAAACAATAATTTACGTAGCTTAGCATCTTAGATTTAGCAGCTCGAATAGCATATCCCACACTGCAAAAAAATGTCTTTGAAATTTTTGCTGGTATCCATTTTGAAAACGTGATAACTGGAAATCTCAGTGAGACACATAAAGGTTATCTTATTTTACCTTAAATTATACAGTTCTTTTTGTGAGTAGAAAACAAATCACAGCATGGTGCATGTTGTTTAAAAGCTAACCAACGTTGCTAACAGTAAATTCCCATTGATTTGCTAACATTGTAAAATGAGTAACAAAAAATATCAAATTAGCTAACAAGCGAAAAAAATGTGTGGTTTTTTTCAGATTTAATGGATTTTTAAACGCCAGAACCTCCTAGACTTTAAGCTGTCACAGGACATGTTTGCCACAAATCTTTCTCGTAGCTGACAACTTTCCCTAGTTAACGTTCCTCCACGTTGCTGCTGTTACTGTTTTTCCACCTCATATAGTAGACCAAGATTTCAATCAAGCAAGATCTAAATTGTGTCATCATCCATTGAAATTGTAACAAACTTATTTTGGCAAAGGATATTATTTCATATGAAGGTTGATATTGATATTGTTCAAAATTCCATGGAAAATATTTAAGCATTTAAGTCCACACTTGCAGATATTACCGCAAGGGTAGATTCTGGGACCTAAATTATCCATACTATTTATGTAAGGTTTCCAATATTTTGAATTATGTGTTTTTTGCTGATGATACAAGTATTTTCTGTACCGGAAGAACCTTCAGCAGTTGCTAGGGGTATTTTCTGGAGACATGGAAAAGCTCAAGTTGTGGTTTGATATAAATAAACTATCATTAAATGTTCCAAAAGCTAAATATATGATTTTTGGTAATATGAATAAATAATAATATTAGGTAATGCTGTTGTCTTTGTGGTGGTTTTGCTGAATATTAACTCATTTGCTCCCAAAAACGTATAAATATGTTCTATGTTAAATGTTTTAAGTGTCCCAAAGACGTATCTATACGTCTTTTAAATATATATATATATATATATATATATATATATAATTTTGTTTTTATGCTAGAGCATACAGAAGGCTTTGATGCAGCCTCTCAACTACAGAGAACGAGCTACATTCCAATGGTAATTGCTGCAAAACGGAAACAGATACTGTAGAAATATATATTTTTTTACTGATAAAAGAAGAGACTCTAATCTTTCTTTTGGTAGGTTCTATGTTTTTATAGCAATATGTTATAGCATACAGAAGACTTTGATGCAGCCTCTGAACTGAAGAGAATTGTTGAAGCAATGGTAGTTATTACAAAAACGGCCAGCAGGTGGCAGCAGAGTATAAGAGATCACCCAGGGCCATGTTGCAAAAAGCTATTTTCCCCACTGTTTGAAACAGATTTGTGAATAATGATGAAACTTAGCTACATTCTAATGTGAATTGCTGCAAAACGGAAACAGATACTTTAGAAATATGTATATTTTTTATTGATGAAAGAAGAGACTCCAATCTTTCTTTTGGTAGGTTCTATGTTTTTATAGCAATAGAACAGAATTATTTTGCGGGCCTTTTAATATCAGTCAAAATCCAGTAAAACAGCCAGGAGCAAAGGGGATTGTTTCAGTGAAAAAGGCTGGTAGTGAATGAGTTAATAGATTGTATTCACATTGTATGTGTACCTATTGAGACAAACATTCACACCAGCACTTTGTGTACTTGAAGCTGCTGGTGACCTTTACCCTTCAATACATTCAAGGATACAGAAATAGGGTAAGGCAGTAGAGGCCATTAACAGCCTGTTTATTTAGCATCTAAAATGGCTTTTCCTCCTGGGATCAGAAAAAAATTGCCAATTCAGCACCTTTTCTCCGCTTACCCCAGGGTTCCATGTTTGCGTGTTTACAGGGTGAGTAAATGTGTGAATGTGTTGTGCCCAGGGTTGGAGGTTCAGCAGTGCATGCTTTCCACAACCAGACAAGATGCATTTGGTTTAAAAATAAAAAAATTGTAGTGTATATTCAAAACAACACTTCAAAACCCAACAACTGTGATGTAATCGAGACAAAATGCAGACAATGTCTTAAAATGACAAAAGAACCAGAAGGATGAGATGTGTTTGTTGACATTGCATAATAAAGCTGGAAGGAAAGTGCATTGACTTTCGGCTGCGAAGACGTCAACTAATAAACTACAAACTTTGCCTCATAAATCAAAACGAGGTTCGACATGAATCGCAGCGATATTCCATAATTCAAACTCAAATGAGGGTCCTCGTGGATGCAGTGCAGCACATTGTGAATTGGGATGTGTGGGTTAGTTGTGTGATGATTCAATAAATCTGCTGCGCACACACACACACACACACACACACGTTTGTTTTACTATCTTCATTGACATAATGCATTTCCTAGCCCCTTCACCTAACCCCAACCTTAAAAAAATGATTGCCTACCCCTATTCCTTACCCTAACCTCAACCATAACCCAATTTAAACCTAAACTCTAAAACCAAGTTTTGACCCCCAGAAAGAGGTCTAAACTTGTGGGCCCCACAACTCTGCGACATCCCGAAATGTTGGCCCCACTATGTAACAAAAACAAGACCACACACACATTTACGGACCATCAGGGCTTACACGAGCTCAATAATAATAATTAAAAAAAGGTGAAAAACTGGGATGCCAAAAGAGAAATCTGAAAACAACCATGAAATAGAAATAGACAATTCTAATGATGGTTATTTTATTTTCTTTTATACCAAGTCAAAAATGTGCTTACTTGCTTACTTTCTTGTTCAATTTTGGCCCAAGTGCTTATATAGAAAACAAAACAATCTGTACAATATTCTAAAGGTTGGTAAATGTTTTCGAGAAAAGCCAATGCTGGGAAAGAAAACTAATTGTGTTTGCTGACAATGTTATGGGGCCAACTTAACTTTAAATGTATTATACTTAGTTTTATATTCAGTGATAGATAACTATTCAGTCTGTCCAATATCAAATATGAATAGTCAATATATTAAAATGTACCAAGTGTGCGTTCAGGCAATCAGAAACCGCTGACGCTTCCCAACGTGCGATAGGGAATATATTGAAAGAATTCAATTAACGATGGGGGGTCTTGGCTAAAGGGAGGTTGTGAATTAAAGGATGGATGAGTCCTGGTGTGCTGCCAGGAAGACCAGCTCTGAAGTGCACATGGAAAAATGGGTGTCAGCTCTCTGGAGAAGTGGAACCAAGAGAGGTAACAAGAAGGGGTGGACAATGACAGGGCAGGAAGAGGTGGGAAAGGAAGCGCCATCAATCATCTGATCAATCACGCATTGAAGCAAATGAACCTCATGGTGACTTTAAGCCACAGCAAGCAGCGGTGAGCCAAAGTTTTGACTCTGAATGCAGCGATAACACAGTGATGCCTCAATTGACAGGACACAAGCTGTCACTGAATGCTATGATAAGGAAGAATGTGGTGTCAAATAATACCTACAACAGATTTTTATCAGAATGATTGTTTGGGAGTAAAATGTTCAACAGGGTCTACCACCAAATCTATGTAAGCCGAAAGCGGTACAGTTTTTGGCGGGCGTGGCTCAGGGTGTAGAGACGGTCGCTCAGTAACCAGAAGGTCGGCTGTTCGATCCCTGCTCTCCCCATGTCCTGTGTCGTTGTGTCCTTGGGCAAGGCATTTCACACACATTGCCTCCTGTGCTACTCACCCTGGTGTATTGAAGGTGTGAATGTTTGGTGGTGGTCAGAGGGGCTCGAGGCCCACACTGGCAGTCACGCTTCCGTAGCTTTGGCTACTTAAGTAGCTTAACGCCAACAAGTGTCTTTGAGTGTCTAGAAAAGCGCTATATAAATCTGATGAATTATTTTTTATAAACAGCGGTACAGTCTGGTTAGATCCACCAGATCATTACCTGTCTACAGTTTTAGTTTTCCCCTATCATCAAGGTAATTAACTCATTCACTCCCAGCCATTTTCACTGAAACAATCCACTTAGCTCCCAGTTGTTTTACTGGATTTTGACTGATTTTGCAAGGCTCACAGAATATTGTGTTCTATTGCTATAAAAGCATGGAACCTACCCACCAAAAAAAGAAGATTAGAGTCTCTTCCTTCATCAGGAAAAAAAAAGTACATTTCTATCTGTTTCCGTTTTGCAGCAATTAGCATTAGAATATAGCTAAGTTTCATCATTATTCACAAATCTATTTCAAACAGTGGTGAAAACAGCTTGTTGCAACATGGCCCTGGTTGATCTCTTCTACTGCTGCCACCTGCTGGCCGTTTTTGTAATAACTACCATTCTTCAAGCGTCCCTGTTCAGTTCAGAGGCTGCATCAAAGCCTTGTGTATGCGCTACCATAAAAAAACTTAAACTTAAAAAAATTGTATAAAAACCTATAAAAACGTAAAAATAGTTAAACGTTCCAGTTGTAACTTAAACTCTGCTTAAGCCTGGTTCACACGACAGGAGAATTAGCCCGATTTTAGCCCCGCATTTCCCCTCCCGACAATTGTAAGGACACGCCAACGTCCAAACGACAATCTTACAGATAATCATGCCGTGTGTGGAAGGACGTTTGGGCCACTCTGACCTGAAATCGGGGATATTCAACATGTTGGATTTTTTTGTCCTGACTTCACACCGCGTGTGGTGTGCCCCGAGGACAAACCCAGCCAGTTTACGGTGCAGCCAATCAGAAAGCGAGGTGGTGAGGAAGACAGTGGGGAATCCAAAATCAAAACTGTGATCGCACAACAGAAAGTCTGTGCTATTTACACTACTTTAAACAAAGTATTTTCTATTTTTTTTACTCGGAAGTCACGTTTACTCTCGAGAGGTTTTGCAAGACTTCTCGTCTAACCAGGAATCCATTCATGAATGAACTCGGTTCGTGTGTGATGTATTGATTGTGCCGTGTGCCTGAACACCACACAACAAAACTGTTACTCCCGTGATTTTTTTCTCATCACGTGTGCCGTCTCTCACAGTTTCAAAGTAGGCTGGCAATTTTAAAATCTTACAGTGTGAACCATTCTTAAGTAAGGTATTCAATAAGGGCTTCATGATGGTGACGATTTGACGATGTAATTGATTACAATGTTGAGTCATTTTACGGGGGGGGGGGGATACGTTCAATGATCTCCTACGATGGGTGAATTTTCGCGAAGCAGAGATTCACTTTTAATCGCTGTCAAACTTTTTCATTAGAGGACGAAGACGACGACGAAGATGATGATAGCGAAGAAGAAGACAATGATGACGACAAAGAAGAAGGGTTGTCATGGAAACTAGTTTTAGGTTTCCGCAACAAGGATTTACTGCACCAAAAAGCACATTAACACACCAGGATTGTTCCTTTGGCTACAATGTGATGCAATATTATAGTTAAGGTAAGACATTTTAAACTAAAAAGAAAAAATTAACATAGTTAAAGGTGGACATTTCCTCGTGCTTGTATGCTGTCGGAGACAGACATTAGACCCGCTCAAATTCATTTCGGAACACAGCCTAATTAGCGGCTCGTGCTTCAACTGTCTGCCTTTGAATAACCGAACAGCACATTTGAACAACGTCCTGTGTTTCCAAACGGTCTGAGTAAGCTCGGAACATATTTCTGAACACACCCGCGATGAGGGAACGGGAACGTTAATGGTCTCGTTTTTTTAGAACAAATTTTCCCCACAAAAAAATATACAAATGTTTGACTGGTGCGAGAAAAATAGCAAGCGAAAGTTATGGTTACAAATCGAAACCTGGGATAGAGTGAAGCCGCAATAACTGAACCGCGAAGTAGCGAGGGATCATTGTATTTCCTTTACAGATGGGCAAAATTTGAAATTAGAACCAATTGGAAGTCATCTTGGTTCACAGAATGGATTGTGTTTGACTTTGAAGGGTCCGTCATACAGTAAACACAGTAGTAGTTGGGAAAACGGTGATGAATTAGCACTAAGAAGGAACATTCACAACAACACTAATCACACCTTTGACTTTTGCAGTCAGGTTTGAAAAAAATGACACTGACACACCGAGAAAGTTTTCGACTACTAAAGTAAGACTGCAGACAGACGGATATATTTTTAATTAGGAAGCGCAGTTAATTCTGTTAGAGTGATGTGATTCCTGCCAATGGCTGTAAATCAAGCCTACGTGTTCAGTCCCTGGCAGCTATCTCCGGCACTGTGAGATTGAGAAGGGGAAGCATGACAAATATTTCACGGAAAATGAAAGGCCGGATTTGCCGTACTTGGCCATGTGGAGCACAAACGCCATGTCGGCTAAAATCCACATCCTGTGGGTTACACATGTTACTGGATAATCATACATGTTCATGGGGGCACTGAACCACAACTGCTCATGCTGGCAATGATTAGATAGAGGGAGCTCCCAATGCACGTACGCACACACAGCAGAACATGCAAATGAAGTCAGAACATAAATGCTGTCAAGCTTGGGAAAAGAACAGCATCAAAGACAAAAGGAAGTCTAATTAAACAGAGAGAAGGATCAGAGTTGAATACATCAAATATATGAAGCTTGGATTCCTTAGCTTTTTGTCCAAACAAGCTGGTGTTTAAAATGGAATTCCTTCTAATTCGGCCTTGGCTTTTCTTCGCCCGGACTCAAACAGAGAGCTGCGATGCCCCAATCCCCCAAGGGACTTCAATGGGAATCTAATTAACCAAGATCAATATTAGCACCATCTCTCTCTCTCTCTCTCCCTCTCTCTCTCTCTCTCCCGCCCTCTCTCTCTCCCTCCCTCTAACTCTCTCCCTCCCTCTATCTCTCTCCCTCCCTCCCTCCCTCTCTCTCTCTCTCTCTCTCTCCTTCCTTATCACCTCCATTTTCCATACCTGAATTTGAACAGCTGGAGGAAATCATTTCTCCAGTCCAGTGATGATGGCATAAAAAAGCAAGAGAGCAAGACGAGCAGTGAGTTTTATAACGGGTGGCGGAAAGAAAAACAAAGAAAAATGACCCAAAATCATACAACGAAGCAAAGGAGGAGGAAAGGCAGAGCGGGTGCAGACACAGACAATGATAGGATTTGAAAAGCGTTAAGGGCTCAGTCTGTAAATGTCGCTTTCTATTGTTTCCGTGTATGCAGATGGTTTCAATATACAAAAGCAAATGCCGCTAACTGAATCAACAGATTGATGGTGTTTAAGGGTAAACATGGCAGTTGGTAAAACCAGACTTAGGTGGGGGGGTATTCTGCATAGGCTTGTTTTTTTCACTGCTGCAATTTAGAGATTGTAAAAGCTGCTTTGTGGAGGAGTCATAAGTCTGAGTATGAGAATTACTCATATCAAGGGTGAATAATTGCAATACAGTTGAACTAAAATATTTTTGCAAAATAACAGTTTAAAAATATATATATGATAAACTATATTTGGTAGTGATCAACATACAATTTTGCATATAATACCCATCCATCTATTTTTCAATTTTTTTCAACAACTTGTCCTGCTCAAAGTCTTGGGGAGTTTCAACCTATTCCAGCTGAAAAAAATACAGATTTCACCCGGACTCATCAAAAGTTCATGAACTCTTACAATGCCAGCCATAAAAAACAAACAAGCAAAAAAGGGGAACCAATTGAGTGTAAGCCAATTTAGAGAATTCTGACTACTCTTTCAAGGCTCACGGCATATTGTGTTTTATTTGTACGTAAACAGAAACTACAAAATTTAGCAGTAGTGACTGGTTCAACTCAAATCATCTATTTTAGACCAAGAAAATACAGTAAGCATTGGAGTAAGCTTTTTGTCATCTTTTCTCTCGTATGTGACATTCATTGTAGTTGATGTAACGTGACAAACACACTGCATTCCATTAAAACACGATGATCTCATCCAAAAAAGACCCAATGCTCCCATCTACTGGCCACAGATATTTTTGTCTTTCCCTGCCCTAATGATCAAACCAGAACTGCTTAAGACTTCTCACTGCCCATTCGATGGAAGAAAGGTAGTTGATGACAATTTCTGTCGTTGTTCGATTTTCCCATTGACGACAACTCACGTTAACGGCACTCAAAGGAAAATATACAGATGGACACTGTCAGTGACCTCTCCTCTAACACAAAGTCAGCTGAATCCATCTTAACCATGAATCTGACAAGGATTAATTTGTATGTAGTGTTAATGTTGAAATATTTTAATGTACTCAAATAATTGTGTAACCTTGATATTCAGACAATTGCATTGCATTGTTCTTTTTTTAAAAATGTTTTACTGCAAGGAATGCAAAACCATTTGACGAGATGCACTAAAACTCCACAGCTTGTTGATTGTTGATATCAGCTATAATACCATGACTTAATCCCAGTGGTTGAAAGTGAAACGAGGCAAAAAGAGAGGGTAGTGACAAGCAGCTGAGGGGAAGAAGTAGGGGACAGGCACAGGGATGAAAGGAAGACACCAAGGAAGAGAGCGAGGTTAGGGAACAGGAGGATGGAGGAGCACTGGAGATACAGAGGGCAGTGTGGGAGCTCCAGTATATGCAAACCCCAGAAGCCCTCCTGCTCTCCTCATTAGCCACAATGGAGCACTGGGAGAGTGATCAAAGGCCGGGTGTGGACAGAGCGGCACACAGCTGTCACACTGTCACCACTCTGGGAGGACACTGACACAGAGGCAGGAAGAGAGAGATGAATGTGATGGTCGTATGGTGGTCTTGAGTTGGAAATAGGATGAGGGGAGTGGGGATGCATAGGTATGAGAGCAATAAGACGATGGAGGAAAGTCAGGAAAATAATAGGGGAGAGGGGCTGGGGAGAAACGATGTGCAAAGATAAGAAGTCGCAAAGGGAGAACGGGGTTTTCCAATACGACGACTAAAATAGAGATAGGGGAAACCAAGGTGAAGATGGAAGGTTAGAATGATGTAGTGTGGAAGCCTGATTGGTATATACGGTGGGTGGTGATTAAAAAGCAAATAAAGGAAGAGTGCAAACACAATTTTCAAAACTAGCATATAGAACCTCAGAGGAGGGAACAACACATGAGGTGGTATGCGGAGCACATCCATCAGGAGCATCCAATCCAGCATTTCATTCGACTCTCTCTCTATTCCAAACTGCTAATCACTCCATCCAGGCCACAGAGGTGAACAAAGCGTATGTGCCTTTTGCAACTCATCAGTCACTCCCACCACTCATTGTCACGCTCCTCTTCTTCTGCCCTCCTCGGAATCACCACACCGTCCACCTGAGGGGTGTAATTTGATACCCTCCACGCTTTTAGAAATGAGGGAAGGGAGGGTGAAGTGTCTCATTCATTCCATCATGGTGATATACTGATTAAATGGATGAACATATTGAGATACGGCTCTTGACTCGTTAAATAATCAATATGGGTTAGGGTAGGAAACCTGAGTTCCATTTGGATAAGTCTTCACTTCTACCTTCAGTTTGGCTTTTGCTTCACATGCCATTTTCAATTTGCTGTCTAAGGGCCACCGATGTTTCTTGCGATACACAACATTCTTAAGGGCATCTATGGGGAGTTGAACACATGAAAATGCATGTGCAGGAATCCCATTGGACATTTTGGCCAAAGTTACCTAAGCAGCAGTTTGCCATACACATACATGCCTGGAAGCTAAGGCTACAACTTTGAGCACCCTCTTGTAATTGTAGAGGACAAAGAGAATGTGTATTAATGATTGATGATTGACTGGAATGTGGTGAAGTTGGAATGGTGAGAATCGGTCGAAAAATGTGAAAAGGGAATGAATGAATAAATTTGGGATTGAACGATGTATGCACATTTTCCTTTTAAAATATAATGTAAAATATACATTAACCAGAGAATGCAATTTATGGAGAAATGACATGTGAAGACTGAGAGGCTAAATAAAAAATTATGGAATGCTGTGGAATATTGAATGACAGGTAATGCCACACTGACTTGGAATGAGACGAATATGTCGAAGTTATTCCAACTTGGTTTGAATCGGTCAAAAAATGTGGAAACTGGAGGTATGTAGATGTAGAATATGTGAATTTGTAAAATTTTAGGGTGAAAATTTAGGAAGCTTACTGTGAAAAATATGACATTTTTGGTATGTATGAATTTTTGGAATGTTGAAAATCATTCCCAAGGTGAAAAGAACGAGTTGAATGTTTTGAATTTCAAAAAGGAATGATATAAATAAACTTGAGTGTGCCATTGGAAATTAATGGTGTATTTTTGGTTGAAAAATTAAGAATGTGGGAATTTTTGGAATGACAAAAATGCGAGCACACTTGATTGTGAATTTTTGGAACGTGTTGAAGTTAGAATGGTGAGAATGGCTGGTGTCTGTGGATCTCACTCGGCTTCGTCTGTCCTTCCTTCCTTTCCTCAGTCTCTCCTTCTGTCTCTTGAGGTCTCCCTGATTATTATTTTTTTGGGGGGATTTGTTGGAATTTAGATGTTTCTTCGGTTGGGGAAGAATTCTGGTGGGTGGCCCGGTGGGTGGTGTCTGGTCGGTGCTGGATTTCACCTTCCTTGGTTTTCTTTGGTCCCCTCGGGTCTCCTGACGGCGGTGTTCGGTTTAGGTGAACGGTATGGGATTTTTTCTAATAGGTTTTTGGTGAGCTAACAAATACACGCACACACGCACATACACATAATCACCCACATACAAAAAAAAAAATATATATATATATATATATATATATTAACTCTTTGACCGCCATAAACGTTATAAAACGTTTAGTAAAAACCTACGGAAGGGCGCCGAGGACGTTAAAAGACGTTCACTATGTTTTTTTTGTTTTTTTGGAAACGGGTGGAGGAAAGCCTTGGGCAGCTGTGCTGAAAGTATCAAGCAGATCTAGTTAGTATAATGACTCGTTTTGGCCCCTAGATGGCAGCGATGACTCTTTGCACAAGGTTGGATGGGCCGCCCACCGTGGGCGTCAGTAGAAGACGTGAGGTGGAGCTAGAGTGTTGAGGGGACAATGGCTGATGAAGCCACAATGGCGACCGGTAGCAAGCAGCTCACGCTTGAGCATTTTTTTCAAAGACGGAAAGCATCGATCAATACTAAAAAGCGCGTTGATGTCGACGATGATGATGACTCCGAGCTTGACGCCAAAGTTGGAAGCCTTGACGCGACCGTTATGATCACGTAGTAAGCCTCACTGGCTAAGCGCGGCTAGCGCAGCTAGCGCTGCTAACGCCGGAAAACGCGCACAATAACCGACCGGGTACTTCTACACAATCGGACATTCGATCGGGCGATGGAGAGTTGTCGAAAAGCATCGACCAATGCACATTGATGATGATGATGATGGTGAATCCCGAGGTTGACGCCACAGTTGGACGCCACAGTTGGACGCGGCCTTTATTTTCACGTCATAAAGCATCACCGGCTAGCGCTGCTAACGCCGGAGCTGCACATGCGGACATTTTGTCGGACAATGAAGAGTACCCCGAGTCCAATGCATATTCATCGGAGGAGCGGGTACAGTCTGATCAGGGAGAAGACACTGTTTCTGGACTACGATGCCACCATGAATGGAGTGGATAAGATGGATCAGAACATCTCTTACCACCCGGTATAGCAACTGAAGGACATGAGGAAGCCAGACGTAACACCACCGTAACGTAACCGTAGCATGATCCAGATATTAGACTTGATGGCAACACACACTGCAGTATATACTTGCTATTCCCCGGAAAAAACGGCCTGCAAGAAAGTGTAGCTTCTGCACGCGGCAATCTGTTGTGCAAATGCTGTTGCGTCTCCTTGCACGCAGGGGAGTGTTACACAAAAAGAAAAACTGTCGTTGAAACATCCACATATTTGTAAATAGCACCACAGTTGCACACATTTGTAAATAGTTTGCCAAATTGTTGTCAAATTGTTACACTGTTGAATGTAAATAAACGTATTTTGCTATCAAAAACACTTTTTCATTCTTGGTGGTAGTGTTTTATAGAAGTAAAGCACTATTTAGGTGTTTGTGGCATCATTCATGGACAAAAAGAAGTGTAAAATTCACTAGAGTGCATGCAATAATATCGTTTCCCTAAAAGCTTGATTTCTCCGTATTTTAGTCCAAAACAAGCGAAATTGGATGAAACTAACCATTTTCTATTGTTGATTACTAAAGAACGGAATAAGGAAGAAACAAACTTTTTTTTTCTGATGAAAGATGAAAGTCCAATTATTCATTTGGTAGTATGTGTGTTTCCATAGTCCAAACAGAACGTTTTCTGTGGACCTTGAAAGATCAGTCAAAATGCTTAAATCGGCTGGCACTGACGGCATCCCTTTTCTGAAAACGTCTGGCAGTCAAAAAGTAAAAAAAAAAAAAAAAAAAAGCAATGATGATGACATTACCGAATGAACAATACTGAGCTCTTTAAAAGAAAAAAAAAAGAAAAGAAAAAAAGAATGGTGAGAATTAGTTAGGAAATGTGGAAGGAGAAGCATGTCAAATAGGATGTGAGGAATAAATTTGCGGATAATATAAAGTTGAAGGGGTAGAATGAGTGAAGGCCTCAACCTTCACACAATTTGGCGGATTCTGTACGAGCATATTGTGTTTAAAATAAAATACTTCTTTAAGAGGCAATGATTTAGTATTAGAACTGTGACAATGTTGGCCTCCAATTTCTCCATCAAAGTAGTGGCAATAAATACAGTAACTGAAACATTTCTTAACTATTTCCCCAATGTAACAATAATTCATAGACCGTAACACAGAGATTCCGATTTAGTCTTATGATACAATTCTATTCAAAACAATATGCATGTAATATGGACTCCAAATAGCAGACCAAATTGGATGGTGATGAACTGATGTGAAAATGAAGTGAAATTTTACATGTTGAGAAGAAAACATGAATGATAACTCAAAAAGCCAGTATCTGTACTAGTAGTTCAACAACTGAAAATGTATTTGATTGGGGAGAGAGAGAAAGAAAGAAAGAGAGAGTGAGAGAGAGCAAGAGCGAAGAGAGAGAGATACCCCCCCCCCCCCCGGCATTAATTATGACCGTCTCCACTTTGAGGTCAATTACCATAAATCAAAGTTAGAATAATAAGCCCATCAAAGGCTTGTTCAGTCATTGGCCTCTCCTGTCCTATCACACAGCTTCATCATGTTTTATGTTCACTATATCACATTGAGAAGCAGGAGCTGTGAGGTTACGACTTTAATTCAGTTCAGAATTCTTTATTTCTCTCTATCGCTCCTCTACGTGGATTGAGAATAACAATATGTCACAATTGCCATATCTGAAGACGGTTCACACACCAATATTGTCTCATCCCGATCTGGTATTTTGAAATGTGGGGCTGCACACGCCGTATATGACAACTCTCACATTTTTAGTGCAAGAGCCACCAGGGCAAGCCATCCCATGCAACAGCTAAACTATGAATTTCGTAGAGGGTGATGCTTGAAGGTTGTTGCCTATTGTCATTTTGGTCTACACCCTCCTATTCATCTTTTGCACACACTGCTTTACACACTTGGATATTAAATACGTAGCAATAATTTTTAAATTGATTTTACTCAATTCAACTATTTTCAATATAATTATAGCTATCCTAAAGCAAGTGCTAAAATTGAAATGAATGCATTTGAATAACGTGACAGAGTTGCGCTGACTGGGAAACGAGAAGGTCTGCATTTTTGAAGGGCAAAGGTCAAGGTTATTTTTAATGATATACAAGGCGTAGCTGGGCGTACTCTGTGCAAATTAAACGTAACACTTGATGGTTAAAATGAATGTAGCTGTGATAATGGTCTCTTACAGTTTAAGTGGATTTTTGAGATCCCTCATTCATTTTGCTGAGCATTTCCCACTCACTGTGTTTGTCAAAGTGGCTAAACAGCCTCTATAAATCATGGCACAAATAATGCTGCTGTATGAAAATAGGCGGCACCATCGCTGTTTTGTTTTCCGTACAAATGGGGTCACAAATGCTTTCGGAATGGCTTTAGAGTCCGCTGAAAAAAACTTTCTAAAAGTTTGGTTTGACAGGTGTCAAATCCATTGTTGTCACCTATGAGTTTTAGTAGAGTAGTGCAAGTGGTCATTAAAAAGCAATTCTGTCTGAATCGCGTAGTCAGAATCTGAAACACATTATGTAGTGTTTGCCAAATTAACTGTTCATATAAAACCATGCCTCAGTACATAACATGGTGGCTCGTCCGGGATACCAAGGTGGATACGGGGTATGTGGGTATCCAGGCACGGAACATGGAGAGCGAGGATGGATTTTGGCAAAAGGGTGAAAATGGCTGTCGTGAACATTTTCTTCCAAAAGAAGCGGTAACAAGAGGAGGAAGTGCTTCCAGAAGAAGACAGTATTTCAATTAATACAAGCACATAGGTTGTTTTGAAATGTGCCAAATTAGTGACCCCTATCGGCCATGTAAATAGCAACAAATAGTAAACTGAACCATAACGGGAGTTACTGGGACTCAAACTCAGGTCGTCTGGTTGGAAGACGAGCGTTTATCTGACCGAGCTAAAAGGCCAGTGTTTGTTTTAGTGTTGACTACGCTTTGTAACGTCAACCATATTACAACCTCTGAGCCTCTTCATAACCCCAACCATTAGTATCCCATCCCAGAAGTGACGACAAATTCCCAAAAGTGACGATGAACTAACGTCAAGAAGGAGCATGCGCAGAACTTACAGTCTTGTTCGTCTTGTGACGTGGGGGACCTGTCGTGGAATACGCTCTATTTGGTCGTATTTTTGTGAATGGTAAAACAATCAATACGGTCGTATTTGTTGGAGGAATTGTCCAGAAGACTACTGTCAAAGAGATCGTGTGATGTATTGGAAAATCTGGCGTTTGTGGATCCATCCATCCATCCATCCATCCATCCATCCATCCATCCATCCATCCATCCATCCATCCATCCATCCATCCATCCATCCATCCATCCATCCTTCCTTCCTTCCTTCCTTCCTTCCTTCCTTCCTTCCTTCCTTCCTTCCTTCCTTCCTTCCTTCCTCCCTCCCTCCCTCCCTCCTTCCTTCCTTCCTTCCTTCCTTCCTTCCTTCCTATACCAATTCATTTTTTTGATGTAGGAATATCTGACAATTGTCACTATTATTTCATCTTATTTATGTCCTCACAGCTATTGATATAAACCATGGTGATTGTAATGTAGATTTCAGCTAGTCTAAATGAACAACAGTTGCCAATAGGGACTGTAAATTGAGTTATCACCAAGCTCATTTCTTTGGCTTTTACTTCCACCGCCCTCATCTCCTCACAGTGCACAAACAACCCTTGACTGTATTGGTCAATAGACTTTCTATTAAACCCTTTCCATAACCATGAAAGAGTGTTGCATGGACGACTAGACGTTGAGTTAATATTCAATATGACCTTTTCTGAAACCCTGTATTCCAATAAATACTAATTTCCTGTTGATCTAATTAGTGCCTACAGGAATTTGTCTTCATCAATTATTGAGCAAAAACAGGAGAAACTGTATGGTCTGCCATTGTAATGGATTTATTATGGTTGAGGGAGTGGGAAGAAAGAAAGGGTGGCTATTATTTATTAAGCAGTTCTTTAATTGTGTAGAAACCACCTGCTGACGCATGCACTACTAAGGAGTATAGTGTAGTGGCATATTGTCCATATTGGCGAGCACAGAGTGAACATGTGTAAACCCGGTGGAGAGTCCTGATTTCCTACAGAATGCTGGGGCACAACTACCGCAGTGGGACCATGCCTTTAACAAAAATAACAAATGTTAAACCTACAAATTTAAAATTTGATTTCGATCTTGATTTCTTGACCAACAGTTTGACACACAATTTGCTTTTTACACGTATTAAAAAAGAAACAGCTGCTGGCAGAACAATGCAGTATTGGCCACATAGTGACCAGACAGTCAATTCCACAACTCTCATTTGCAAACAGCTAACATATAAATGTAGCCTCACATGGCTAGTAGAAAGGTGGACTTCTGAGATAAGCCTTATCTCGCACTTTCCAAAGTCTTCCTTCCACTAAGATTTTCCTCTCTTCAATTTTTAATGAACATAAAGTCCAAACAAAGCTTTTATCAACTGGACTAAAGAAAAGTGGTCTTACCAAACGGTAGTCGGGTCTTACAGACGTGTAGTTTATTTATGGAAACAGATACTTTCAAGCTGCAGCCAATTGCAGAGAATGTGTGTGGACATCACTTCAATCCTCATGGTCATAACTTCATAAATTAATGTTACTTACCAAGTCTTAATAGAACATTTATATATTCCTGTACTTACTGTTCAAGACCAAAAGGAAGCTCCTGTCAACATCCCACAATTAACAAACATCAACAGGTTAACATAGCACAAGCTAGCAATATGTGCTTGTGCGATTGTGTGCTTGTGCTAAAAATATATACATATTTTTAAAGTGACAGAAGAAGCAAGCGTATTAAATTACGTGACTGATATATTAACCATCTTAGTTTCTTGTTGTCATGTTTTGAGCTTCATATTTAATGATATTTCCTAATTTAATAAGGACAACTGGGTAAACATAAAATTAACATGATATGTTTTTGATGTTCTGTGTTGTACGCATCTGTGGGTCATTTTGATCCCAGGCTGTTTGGGCTGAATAAAACGTAGCAGAATTAACATTTTACACAGATTTTTTTTTTTTTTGCGGTAGTTTTAGATTACATTGAGGTCACTCAAACATAGGCCTACAATGTTTTAATATTCAAAAAGATTTAGGGTAATAACCTTACATATTGTAAGCCGAACTGTATCTGTGGGAGAATCACTGATGATCCCACATTGCTTGATTAATTGTATAATTCCCTCTTGGTGCTGTTTGGTCTGTTTTTGCTGTCTGGGTTTAGGGTTAGGCTTATCTTTCACTATATAGTGACCAACAGATACATTTCTGGTACTATTAGGTTGGTTCACTCCTAATCTTTATATTGATATGAATCTTTTTTTCCTTTTTCTTTTTTTTTTAAATAAAAATGTAAACTCACCCTTCCGTACTGATTGAACTAGGGCAGCAGTTCTTAACCTTGTTGGAGTTAATGAACTCCACGCAGTTTCCTATGCACATTCACCGAAACCTTCTTTAATGACAAAAAAATAATAATAATCTTCCCAAAAAACTCAGCACATAGATATAGGATTTACTAGTGAACAAAATGAACAAGGAGAGTAGACTATTTATGAATGTGGCTCTCTTTTGTTTTTTGTTTATTTTATGCTAGAGCATACAGAAGGCTTTGATGCAGATTCTGACCTGAAGAGGTTGCTTAAAGCAATGGTAGTTATTACAACAAACGGCGAGCAGGTAATATCAGAGTATAAGAGATCATCAAGGGCCATGTTGCAACAAGCTCTGTTTTCGACAGGTTTGTGAATAATGATGAAGCTTAGTTATTTTCTAATGCTAATTGCTGCAAAACGGAAACAGATACCCCAAAAAAATTCTGATGAAGGAAGTGACTCTAATCTTTCTTTTGGTAGGTTCCATGTTTTTTAGCAATAGAACACGATATTCTGTGTGCCTTCCAAAATCCAGTAAAACAGCCGGGAGTGAAGGGGGTTACTTCAGTGAAAATGGCTGGGAGTGAATGAGTTAATAAAGAAATCACATAACGGATCAATACAACAAGCAAGCCTATTCAAAACATCCACAGAAACTTTTCAAGTTATTATTATTATTATTATTATTATTATTATTATTATTATTATTATTATTATTATATCTCCCATTAATTTTCTATGAAGCCTACCCTGTTCAGAAACACGGGGATCAGGAGCCTAACCCTAACCCATTCACTAATTTTCAGCCTCTACAGATTTATCCCTTTCTCTGTTTTCTTTTTTATATTCTGTCTTCCTCAGGTTTGCGTGATGTGAAAGTTGAGCGAAATTCTGAAGTTTATAGCACCAAATGGTGGGTCATTTCACTAGCAATTGGCAACTCTGCATCTGCAGCAGAATCCCATACCGGTGTCATATGTAAAGTGCTTTCCATCGAGCAGGAATTACTCCTGTCTGCTGGCTACACACACACACACACACACACAAATATATCTAGAGTAGATGGCCAAGGGGGAAGGAGGGAGGGAGGGAGAGACAGAGAAAAGCTGACTTAAACATTTTTCTCCATTTCACAAAAGTAGCTGTGGTGCTGTCAACATGATGAATGAGAGTATAAAAAGTGAGAGAGAGACATAAAAAGAAAGCAGAGAGAGTGAGAGCGAGAGGAGAGGCAGACGGGGGAGAATGCGGCGGAGAACACGTTTTGGGGGAAAGCATGAGGTGGAGTTCTCTGACCTGGGGATGTGACAGCAGCTGTTGAACATTTCCACCACTGTACAGTATTACTCGGTGTGTGTGTGTCATCACTTTAGAACAGCATTGGTTGCAAACATGCCCTTTCACACAGTTAATGATTAGGCAGTCAGCACTTGTACAGGTGTTTTGACACGTTCGTATTTATGAGCCCCCATTAAACAGGTAAGAACAGACTGTCAAGCAGCCTCAGCAAGACACTGCAATAAAGTGAGAAGCCTTCATTCATGCAGATCTGAGTGGGGATGTATATGTGTGTGGGTGTACTGTTCAGGTTGGAAGTTTACATGGGTATGAATGTCATGTAAACTTAGGTCTTTTGAAACATGGTGGAATGAGTCAAAAAGCTCAAAGACTTTTATAAGAAATATGTGGCCTGTTTTTTGATTATTTTAGATTTGGGTTTGTCGTTCTTGGTCAGCTTCCTCTCCGTCCATGGCATTGTTAAACTCCCTTCGCTGTGAAAATTGATAATGGTGCCTCACAAGCATTTTCCAATACATGACAGGTGAGCCTTGATGATTCCATCCTAACCAATTTTCTTTCGTCTGAGGTTGCTGCCAGTTTCTTTGTACAGACCTTGTCTGATACACCAAAATAGCCCACGCGGATGAACTGATGATCTTTGAATCAGCGGTTATTTAGAAATGGTTCCACGAGTTTTCCATCCATCCATCCATCCATCCATCCATCCATCCATCCATCCATCCATCCATCCATCCATCCATCTATCCATCTATGCATTACCCTCATGTGTAAATCTACAATTCTCCTTCTAAGATCTTCACAGAGTTTCTTGGACTTTCAGTTCTTCTGAATATTGATCAGGCCAACGAGTGCTATCAATGAAAACATTTTTATGATGAAGAATCCATCCATTGTGATTATGAACTCTAATGAAAAGAGTTGTCAAATCCAAGTCCAGAAAGTAAAAACCCTGCCACTATTTTGCTCAAGTTTTCTAGACCTGGATTTGACACTTTTGCCATATAGAAGTTAATAGTGTTTTGCTTTGTCACTTTAGCACCTTCAAAGCATATGTATATATCTCATCTTTTGCATAGTAGACCTTGTGTGGATGAAAAAAAGCTAAAGTCGATTAAATCTTGTACAACCATTTTTCAACCACAATTGTTGCTCTTGTAAAACTATTCGACCCTGAAAAAATAGCAGTTCAAATAAATCATTATAAGTCCCAAATTAGTTTGATGTTTATGCCAAGGGTGTTTTCCTCCAAGGGCCACACGCAGAAAATAAATAAATCAAAGGACGCGAGGGCCACTTTTTTTTACCTTTAACTAATCAGGCACACCAAAATCAGTCAATCATAAGGCAAGTAGTTTAGGATTTTCAGAGCTTTTTTGGTGGTCGAGACCATGTAGGCCAACTAACCCAACTGAAAATATCAACCTCAGCACTGAACAGCAATACCATCTCTACATTCAGAAACAAAACAGGAGCAATCTGTCCTAAGATGACCGTTTTTGAAGCATTTACTTGAGAATCATTCATGTCATATATTTACGATTTGTACCTTGACACAGAGCATAATGTGGAGCACCCCACTTTTGCGTGGAAAAATTAATCATTTTTATTCACCACTGTGTTATGAAGAGAAATGTTGTTACTTGTTAAATCGTAAAAACTTGATTTACATATTATGAAAAGCTCTAAAGTATAAAAAAAAACATGTATTAGTAGCAGATGTCATTTTTAGTACATGTTGTGTGCCACTTAAAAATGGAGGGTGGGCCACAAATAGTGCCTAGGGCCATAGTTTGGACACCACTGATATATGCACATGGTTTTTCACTGAAGCAACCCACTTCGCTCCCGGCTGTTTTATTGGATTTTGACTGATTTTGCAAGGCCCACAGATATTATATTGTGTTATATTGCTATAAAACATGGAACCTGCCAAAAGAAAGATTAGAGTCTCTTCTTTCATTAGGAAAAAAAAGTATACATGGCCCTGGTTGATTTCTTATACTCTGCTGTCACCTGCTGGCCGTTTTTCGTAATAACTACCATTGCTTTAAGTGACTTCTTCAGATCAGAGGCTACATCAAAGCCTTCTGTATGCTCTAGCTTAAAAACAAAAAAATAAAAAAAATAAAAATCTTCTAAAAGTTTCTAGGACCATGGCAATATTTAAAATAGACCATTTGTATACAATTTTGGGAGCAATTGAGGTAAACACGGTCTGTTGTATAACAAATGTTGAGATACTGCACAACATTGCGACATAGTAACGATCAGTAAATATATCAGCAAAGGGATGATTTATCAATCTATTATAAGGAAATAGGAAATTAAATTGATTGTAAAATAAAATTAAACTAGGCCTTAATAACACAATAGGCTTGGGCCTACACCTACACATACTGAACACAGTGTATTTGCCTTGCAGCTGTAATGACTACCACTCTTTCAGGACGACTGTTAAGAAGATTTTGGTGTGTGTCTTTGCGATGACCATTCATACTGAGGAGAATTTGTGAGGTCAAAAGTCACTGATATTGAAAAGATATCTGGTGAAAAAAGGACAATTTGCTGTTACGGTCAAGTTATAATTTAGATGAGACTTGGAAACATTTCCAAGAGGAAAGTTTAATATCTGGTACCACCTGCTGGTCAGACTCGGATCTTATAAAAGAGAATGGGGAAAAGAAACAAAAGATTGCAACAACTTGGCCATACATCTGGAGTTAGTGTTTATGGTGTATTCAATATAATGCTTGGAATGCATTGCCTTACTGTGAGGTGTCCAGGCTGTTGCAAGCAGCAAATGAAAATGAATATTCATTGAGAAACGCCACTCTCTGCTGGATTGCTCAGCGGACCTGCTAGCTGATTGTGATACATGGCAGCTGACAATCAGCCCACTGCAGAGGGCCATAACCTAATGTTTGTGCGCTGATGACAGTGTGAGGCAGCGGCCCCAAACACAGCAGTAATTGGACATTACTCCGAAAGAAAGGCCTAAAAGCATCCCTGCCACTCGTTGTGCTGACATCCCTCTTTTACTCTCATCACAACGGTCTCCATTTCCCTTTGCTCTGGCCAGTGCCGCTTTAATTGTAATGGCCTTTCTGGAAGTGTTAAAAGCAGCTCCGAGGCACTGGGCATCACTTTAACAAATATAAAGAGAAGCGGAGGCATTTACACTCTAGAGTTGTCTGCGTTGCTGTGTGTTCACTATAAAAGGCAATAAAATCCACATTGAGCACAGCCAGCGTCTATTGAACTTTTCTCTTTTTTGCCATGAGGGGTTTGTGTGTACACATAAACAGTAAACTGAAGATTTCTGAGATGAATGCATATGCACGTGTGTGAAACACAGAAGAGAATGAGCGTGTGTCAGTTAAATAATAATCACACTGATGTGTATTTCCCAACAGCCCCAAATGGTGTTTATTCGTGTTAATAATGTAAGGGTGGCTCTCCGGCTGCTTTGTACTATCATCATTAAGGCCAAGCTTGCATTTTTAATGAAGAGGAAACAAACACAGCTTTACTAACATTAACAAATGACTTTAAGGTCGAATTTCAACAATCGGCATCAAGCGATCAACACAGAGTAATCAGCCTCAAGCAAACCGTGTCACAGGTACAGTTTGAATTAGTTTGGACATTTAGCGATCAACCGTCAGTCAATAGTCACTGAGCGTCTCTTTTAGCTATTTTTCTTGTGTATTCTAACCAACTGTCTCTGACTAAAAATATGCAACAGTAGTGAAATAATAGTGTAGAAGATAAATTAATTGTCTGGCTGGAGCAGCAACACCAGTCTCAATTAACCTTTGGGCAACGAAAGACTTTATTGTAAAGTTTTCGAGACACGACAAGCTTTAATTTATTAAGCTTTGCAGCTTGTTTTCTTTTAGCGGTGGCTGGCAGATAAAGTAAGGTTTACCTTTTTCTGGCCACAGATTCAAGTCATTTATATAATTTAAAAGTCAGTTGCTGATAAAATACAATAAAATTTGGATTGGTACTTTTACTTTTGACATACTGTATTTGGAAGAGAAAATGACGGAAGCGTGGAACAGCCGAGTAAACATTTTTTTACTGGCATGATTGAACGTATTTGCAAATACAGTAGTTTGTAGGCAGACAGCAGACATAATTATATATTAACGTATTGGTAAAATGTAAACCAAATGCCCCCCAAAAATATATGCAGTATATACTTTTTAGCAGATTTTAGCATTTAGCCTACAAGTATGTTCGAATGTACTTGCAAATAAGTTAAAACATATTTGCTAATAAGTACGCTAAACCGTACAGTATTTGCTAATACATATAACCATATTTGCAAGTACGTTCAAGCGTATTAAAATATGTTTAAATGTATTTGCAAATAAGTTCAATTAAATACTTTCCCTCAACTTCTGAGGACAACTATAATTCCAATGTTGCGAGTATTTTTTTTAAATTCTAACTGTAGAGTGTTGTAATTGCATTAACAGTACCCTTCCGATTTATATTCTAAGCCTGAGAACAAAATTTCCCTTGATCCAAAATGAACAGACAATAATAGTATCAACACATTTAAAAAAAATCCAACTTTATTTATTTTTTCTTTTTTTTTCTTTTTTTTTTTTCTTCTTTTTTAAAGAGCTCAGTATTGTTCATTCGGAAATGTCATCATCATTGCTCTTTATTTTTTTTATTATTTTTTTATTTTTTATATATATATTTATATATATTTTTTTGTATGTGGGTGAGTATGTGTATGTGCGTGCGTGCGTGCGTGCGTGCGTGCGTGTGTGCGTGTGTGCGTGCGTGTATTTGTTAGCTCACCAAAAACTTATTATAAAAAATCCCATACCGTTCACCTAAACCAAACACCGCCGTCAGGAGACCCGAGGGGACCCGAGGGGACCAAAGAAAACCAAGGAAGGTGAAATCCAGCACCGACCAGACACCACCCACCGGGCCACCCACCAGAATTCTTCCCCAACCCAAGAAACATCTAAATTCCAACAAATCCAAAAAAAAAAAAAAAAATCAGAGAGACCTCAAGAGACCGAAGGAGAGACTGAGGAAAGGAAGGAAGGACAGATGAAGCTGAGTGAGATCCACAGACACCAGCCATTCTCACCATTCTAACTTCAACACGTTCCAAAAAATCCCAATCAAGTGTGCTCGCATTTTTGTCATTCCAAAAATCCCCACGTTCTTAATTTTTCAACCAAAAATACACCATTAATTTCCAATGGCACACTCAAGTTTAAAAAAAATCCAACTTTATAATACATCAACTTTACAAAATGTGTTGTAAAATGTAAAATATTTATTCGAACTTCCTTATTACTTAAAGCCCAGAGACAAGCAATTAATGGGATGTATCAACAGTGAAGCTAAGAGAGAAAATCACATTAGCCATAATTACAATAAACTGTCATTTAATCTTAATCCACTTTTTATAAAATCTTATGATCAATCTAAAGGGAGTGTTGTTACTCAATGGCAATTATTGTATCTATTTAGAGGGATTTTATCTTACTAGTATGTCATAAATGTTTTAATTAACAGTTAAAAATTAAATTTTCATTGAAAACATAATTGGACTTTTGCCATAGGGAGGAAGATCCTTTGCTATAGAGGGTTGTCTAAACATGTTACAGTAATTGGCAAAGTGGGCAAATATGCTACCATTTCCACAACAGCTATTATGCAATTCAAAAAAGTAATGACAGTCATGGCGAACAAACTGAATGGTCAACATTTGCAGCCCTTTTTGCTCCAAGTACCCCATAAAATTGGCCTTGCAAAGCGCTACAAGAGCATTATCATCGTTAGCAGTCATTGGGCCAGTACAGCCTGAACTGGTCATCAGCCAATTGCAGTACCTTGAAAACATACTGTAGTCTCCTGAATATTTTAGGGCCATTCTCCCGTCATGTGTGTGATATTCTCTCAACAATTCTGTTGTTCTTCCGGGCTTCAAGCATAGGCAGTAATTGTGACCTTATAAATTATAGGATCTGTCAGTATATATAAGATGCACAAATACTCTTGTTCAAATAGGGCGACTCAATGAAAAGTTGAAGGCTAAAAAAAAATTCAGCATTTTATTTTCAATATTTTATACTTTTTGCTGTACTGTAACCTGTACCGAGGACTTGCACCAGTGCAGTGGTCTTAAGATGGAACTGTTAAAAACTACATTATGGCTCATGCAATATGTATTTTAAGGCTTTCCTGTTAAGTGGCGCAAAATGTAGGCGGGTGGAATGGAAATGTATACAAATAGCCGCAGCAACTGATTTATAGCCATAGACTGGCCCCTCCGACGGAGGAAATTGCATCTAAAATGTAATGTCTTGGAAAAGAAAATCTAAAATTGGCAACACTGTTTTGTGAGAACACACCCAGAGGCAGAAAGAAGCAGGGAAAAACGTTTCTGCTGTAGTTATAATTTTCGAATGTAACAGTTAAACATTAAAACCTAAGTAAATATGCCATGTTTTTTTTTCTTGTTTTAAATATTAGACGAAACAATCAATTGATTTCAACAGCTGACTTGGTCTTACCATGTTGAAGACTATTTTTGTACGTTGTCTCAAGGCACAGGTAAAAAAAAAAAAAAAAACACTTGTCACACACACTGACGCACATCAAGCACATTTTCACACAAAACAGCCCTTGCACCATATCACCAAAACACATCTCATTGTGAATCTTCAAAGGAGCCGCAATTCTCTAACGAAGATCTTTACTTTGACTAGTGCACTACTTTTCAATTAGTTCCATGTCAGCGTGATTGGGCGTCAGAGCTTTGATGGGCCTGGAGGCCTGTTGATGAACACCGATAGGGGCTAAAGAAGGCAGAGCTGTAATTGCTATTATGGATAGGGACCATAGTGTGTATCTGTGTGCGCGGGTGCGCGTGTGTGTACTGAAAGTGTTTTATGAATTCCTGTCACTCTCCGCTTTCATGTTGACTATCAGGCTTTTGTGGTAAAATATAGTGTGGTGATAAAGTATTTGGCATTTCTTTCTCATACTTTTTAGCATAGCTTCCCTACTTTATTGTTAAGATAATAATAAAAACTGTAAATATCAAAGATAACCCAAGTGAATGTAGAATGCAGTTTTTAAATGGTGATTTTCCCTACTTAGACATTTAGCATTAGTTAGTTATTTCTTAACTTAGCATACATTAGCTCATTTAATGTTTAAGATCATTAAGTCAGTGTAAACATGAGACAAAGATAACTCGAGAGTACATGAAATGCAATTTTTAAATGGTGATTTTTTTCCTCCCGCTACTTTGTTAGTTAGCATTAGCTACTTAGCATTATCAACTCAGTACAGTTTTCCTCCTTTAATGTTTAATATAATTAAACAAATGTAAATATCAGGCAAAGATAACCCAAGTTAAATGTAAAATGCAGTCTTTGAATCATGATTTTCCCTATTGAATTAGTGATCACATTAATCAGTTAGCATTAGTTAGCAACTTAGAATTGTTTCCTTTTTTACATTTTAAGATCTTTAAACCAATGTAAATATCAGACAAAGAAAACTCTAGTGATCATAACATGCATTTTAAATGGTGATTTTATTTATTAAAAGGAAATACAGATTTAAAGCTACTCGCCCTGTGTTTTCTATAACTGATCATGAGTCTTCCACATCTCTAAAATATGTATTTTGGCCCACTTTCTTTGCAAAAGTGTTTTAATTCAGCAACACTGTAGGGTTTCCATTATTATAATACCAAAGCATTTTAATCGGATTCAGATGCCCATCCCTCATTTGTCAACAACTGGAAATAAGTCGAGCAAACAGGAGCAGGGCAAAGAAGCAACAACATTTTTAGTTGCCATTTAAGAAGTGGATGGAACTCAGGTAGCTGCTTAGCAAAATGTTTGCTCTCACTGGTAAGTTTATCATCTTTAAAAATATATATAATTAATTGCACATTCAAAATATCTTCAAACCAATAGCATTAAGTCATACAGTAACACTCCATCATGAAGAAAAAAAAATCATGAGCCCATTGTCGCAGCCGTGGCTATGTCTATGTGTGCAAACACTGTATGCCCCCACACAGAAAAAAATATTCTACACAGTGGTGTGCTGCAGAGTAACTGCATGAGCTGTGTATATTTCCAGAGATCTAAGCGAGTTGTGATTGATCTTTCCTTCTCCTATTAGATTGGTATCGATGGGCTGTGAGAACAGATGGCCACACCTACATCTAGCGTCTCACTAGTCAGCTCAACCACAAATCGAATTGAAATAATTATAAATCTTTTATGATGAAAGTGCATGATGTTATTGCGCAAGAAGTGTGTTGCCTTTCGGACATTTCACATATTTCACCCCGAAAGGCTCAAATGAAAGTGACATTCCATCATTACGCAGCAGGAAAAGAGACAAGCGAGAGAAAGAAGGAGGTGAACGGAAAGATGGGGGGAGAGAGAGAGAGAGAGAGAGAGAGAGAGAGAGAGAGAGAGAGAGAGAGAGAGAGAGCATGTCCAACAGCATGGCACAGGCAGCAGCTGAATTAAAGAGGCTTTTTTGTGGCGTTTAATATCCATTCATTGGTTGGACTGCTGACACAGTCAGAGCACTGCGCTCAGGATTTATAGCCACTAAGAGTGGGCATGCCCAGAACCAAAACACTGCAGTCAGCACATTCTCACTCTGCGCATACACGCACTCGGAAAGACAGCTGGCTGCGCGCACACACACACGCGGACGCGCGCGCACACACAAACATTCACCTGGGTACCCGAGGTGGTATGAGATTTGGGAGAGTGTGTGCAACGGAAGCAGAGGTAGAAAAATACACACCAACCTGCCCAACTGGGGGTCTCCATGTACAGCCGGCTGGTTGGAGTGAAGGGGCTTCTAGACAAGCACAAAATAGACAGGGAGAAGCATTTTAACTATCGGTGACATAAACGTTGGTGCCATTACTTAGACAGAGAAAGAGATCGAGTTCACATTAGTACTTTAGCGCCGTACAGTTGAGTGTTACAAGGTAAAGATCTAGCTGCTGTAATCATTGAACTTTAAATAAAAGATGAAGGAATGATTTACAAAACCTACCGATAAAATGTAAAGCTCTTGATGTGCAGTGGCTACAGCTGTAAGATCTGGCTAAGTAAATGTCAAGAAAATCCTACTAGATCAGCAGAGCTTAAGTTCAGGTTAATACGAGTCTCTTTAGTTGATGAAAGGTGTATATTGAACGCTAGATCTGGGGGGTGGAATGTCATGATGAATATAGAGCAGAAGGGGGGGAAACACATTTTTTTGTGGGAAAGAAAAAAAATACACAAAATAGGCAGACAGAAGCGTTTACAACACTTGTGCTGGCTTAGACAGAAAGGAAGAACATGATGTGGCACGCCGTGCCTCTCGCTGCTGTATTGTAGTAATTAGCTTGGCGTAATGGCAAGGCGAGGCCAATTCTGATTAAAAATGTATATGGCGAGTGCAAGATGGTGGCAATTGTGTGAATGTGAGCATTTCTTAAATGGCCGCCATTAATCTAATGTGTTGCTCTCATTGAACGTGATAGGGAGAGCAAGAGAGAGAGGGGGGTTAGAGACAGAAAGAGATAAAGATATAGAGAATTAGTGGTTTGAGTTAAAAAAAAAAGGAGTAAAGAAACATATTCTAATAGCTTGAAAATAAATAAAAGATAATGAGATAAGAGTGTTAAATAGAAATGAATTTGGCAAACACATAATTGGCTGTTAAGCAGAATTTCGCATCACAACATTTGCAACATACTTGAAACAATACAGACAGATGTCCATGTCAAATGCAGCACAGCATAAGCACTCATTTAAAAAAAAGGTATATCCTATGTTTCCCTTTAAACACGCACAATAATGGAAACAGGTTGAACAAAAACAAAGGATTGAAAAAACATTACAGCAAAGCAAATTTGTCCCGTGGCCATACAGGGGGGGGGGGGGGGGGGGAGATGTAAATGTTTAAAATGAAACGAAAAACCTAAATGAAAATATCCCAACCATATTTGTTTTGAGACCCATTTGCAGCCTCGGCCATTCTGTAAAAAAAAAAGTACAGTCTATCTGAGAGACTCTTAAAAACAAGATGTTTTTTTTTTCTTCTTCTTTCATGGTGGAATTTGAGAGAGGCAACTCAGGACACCTTAGAGGGTCCTTGGCCCAAACCTACAACAAAGACACCAGATGAAGAAGATCTGCAGACCTTACAATGTGAGGTTGAATCAGTCATAAATAATAGACCCAAAACCACAACCACTAACAGTTATAATGCCTCAGAACCCCTCACGCCCACCCATCTACTCTTGCTAGACACCCAGACATCTTTACCCCCTGGAATGCGTTTGTGTTGTAAAGTTCTGATCGGAACTTTCACTGGTTCTTTTAACTTTAATGCTTGCTATACGAATTATGACAACAATTTACTGGATGCCAGAAAGATCGAGTATACAGCTGTTGAGCCTTTTCTGCTGGATGCGGAAGAAGGTCTAATTTGTTCAAAATGGTTTCTACTCCTATACTGTCTTGGCCACTCGCCCGCCTGATGGTCTTAGCTGGGTTCAACCAGAAAAGTGTGCCAGAGTGCAGAGAGATAGGAAGACGCAAAGCCAGAACAAGTCATAGCGACAACGGCTTAGCTCAAGTCACCTTTCTAATTATTAAGAGGCCTAATCTACCAGTATGCACGGAGGGAGGCAGGTAGAAACATTGCTGACCCCTGAATATGTGGCCAAAAGAGTGAAAATGTGACAGAAATGGACACGAAAACCATCACCATCAATAATACCGCGACCTGCGCTTTTTGGATCTTCAAGCGGATCGGACAGACCATGCCTGATTCCAAGGACTACTGTTTGGTTGGCCAGGTTCAAGTAAAGATCCAGACCAGTATTTGTGTATATCTGCCGATATGTAGTTACCAGTAGATCTATTCATTGGGATAACATTCAAGAAACGCCACTTTGACATAATGAAAAGTAGTCATTGTACAGCTTGTCTAAAAATAACTCAAAATACAGCTATTAACTCCTTTGCTCCCAAAAACGTATAAATACGGTCTATGTTAAACGTTAATTGTTCCAAAGACGTATTTATATGTTTGTTTGTGTTTTTATGCTCGAGCATGCAGAAGGCTTTGATGCAGCCTCTCAACTGAACAAAACAGTTGAAGCAATGGTAGTTATTACAAAAACGGCCAGCGGGTGGCAGCAGAGTATAAGAGATCTGCCAGCCAGGGCCATGCTATTTTGTTTTAAACAGATTTGTGAATAATGATGACACCTAGCTATATTCTAATGCTAATTGCTGCAAAACGGAAACAGATACAAATATATTTTTTCCTGATGAAAGAAGAGACTCTAATCTTTTCTTTTTTTTTTGGTAAGTTCTGTGTTTTTGTAGCAACAGAACACAATATTCTGTGAGCCTTGCAAAATCTGTCTAAATCCAGTAAAACAGCCAAAGCGAAGGGGATTGCTTCAGTGAAAATGGCTGGGAGTGAATGAGTTAATAGTAGTGATGCACCGAATATTCAGCCACCAAAACTTTTGGGCCAAAAATTGCATTTTCTGCATTCGGCCGAAATTAAATCAAAGCCGTAAGAATATGGCCGAAATAGGATGTTGTGGTGACGCAAGCAAAACAAAACAAAAACAACGCTGCAAGCAAGCGTCTGTTTGAATTAAGCAGCGAACGCGAGGGAGAGTCTCTGCCTTTTCTTCTCGCGGGCTTTTTACCGTGTGAGTTTGCACCGGTCGGTCGCAGCAGCTCCCGGGGTCATTACGCACACCGGAGGAGAGGGGCGTCGCTTGGTGTACAACATTTAAGCGGATCGAAAAAAGACATCAGTGCCGTGTACTGCAGTACAGGTGAGCCACTCTTTCTCCCACAGCGCCTTCCCTTTTTTTTTTTTTTGTAGAAGAGCCCCTTGAACGCTTCCACTTTTTCACCGGCATCCCCATGGCCATGCTAAATACTTTAGCTAATGCTAGCACTATTGCTATCAACAGTTTTAAACACGGAAACACTTATCGCTATCCCCGAGTGGCGACAGACCAGTACAGGACGCCGTGTGTGACTTTGCAGTCTGTTCCCGAAGCCGATTAGCTGTTGTTAGCTGGTGCTAACAAATCTATTTATTTATTTTTAAACCTTGTCCCGTCGCACGTGTCCGTGCCCGCCTGTGCGAACTACATTGACTATAAAGTGTAATCGGACCGCCAGAAAATGCTCAACTCTCGTTTGGTGTTTAATGTGCCTTTGGCCAACATGTCAATTTATATTATGCTTGGTTAAAATGCCAGTGCTAAATAAATATTTTGTAATAATATTCTAATTTTAATTAATTATAATAAATGTAATGATGGTAAAAATGTATTTCTTTTTTTTACCGGCGTTTCGGTTTTCGGCCAAGCATTTTTCATTTTTGGTTTTTGGTTTTGGCCAAACATTTTCATTTTGGTACATCCCTAGTTAATAGCTCAACTCCTGGCAACAAAAGTGAGTACACCCGTAAGTAAAAATGCAAAAAGTGTCAATATTTTGTGTGACCGCTATTATTTTCCTGCATTGCCTTTAATCTCCTCGGCAAAGAGTTCACCAGAGCTTCACAGGCAGCCACTGCACATAGCAGGCGAATATTCAAGACCTTACGATCCTCCACCTTCTATTTGAGGACAACTCAGAGATGTTCAATAGGGTTTATGTCTGGAGACATGTTTGATCAGTCCATCACCTTGATCCTCAGACTGTTTAGCAAAGCAGTGGCCATCTTGGAGGTGTGTTTGGGGTCATTATCATGTTGGAGCACTGCCCCGCAGCCCAGTTTTGGACATTTTCACTAAGGGGTGTACTCACTTTTTATGCCAGGTGTTTGGCTATCAATGGTTGAATGCCATTTGGATACATGTGTGTGTATTGTGTCGCTTGGTCAGCATATTCAGACAAATTAACTTATTTAAGGAACTGGAGTTGTTAGTGCTTTTTAAACTACAACATTATGAATTGAATTTTCTATAAGCAACTTTGTAAACACCACAAACAGAATATAGTCTTTGAAATCGGTCGATAGTAATGTGAGTACACTAGTAAGATTAATGGTAGCTGTGGTGAATTTAAGCACGATGATAAGGAAAATATAAAAAAGAAAAGTGAATTAAAAAAATAGGTAGCTGTTTTCCCACGCTGCCTAGCATCGTCTAACATTTCAAATTTACAACAGTTACCATCGTCTGCACTGAGCCACATCTGTCATCTGTGTAATTAAAGGCGTCTCCACACCTGTTGTGGTTACAATGGACTCTAATGAATAGTGGGAGGACGAATAACAAGATTAGGGCCATAGGTTTGAAATAAAATTAAACCAGCAGTCATTCTAACTGACCATATGGAATTATGTCAGACATCGCTGAGTAGAAGCAAGTGATGTCACCGTGATTCCTTATCTGTGCGACTGTGCGATCGCTCAAGGAATATGATTGGGTTATGTTTGTGTGTGTGTGTGTGTGCGCGCGCGTGTGACTCGTCTAGGGGCCACCCGGCAGGTGACTGGGCCTGATTCCATTAACCAGCCGGTAATTTGACCCATGTTTAATCAAATCAACTTTAATACCTCCAATCAAATTACATCAGCCTCCTGTGTCCTATCACACACTGAGGAGGAGCTGAAGAGATGGAAGAAGATGAGACCGAATTTGCAAATCGAGTCCAAGTGCTGCCTAAGTGCAAAAGGGAGTGTTTGGGAAAAAGTGCAATAAATTCATACTCAGCAAATTCCAAATATCTAAGATGAGGAAAGTATGGCAACCCTGCCCAGTGTGCAGATTCTACCCATTCAATTATGTGACACCCAACCCCCCCCCCCCCCCCCCCCACCCACCCAAAGTCAATTCCCCCAAAAATCTGCAACTTAAAACATTTAATTTGAGGGCTGGAATTTCTAATACAGGCAGCATTCATATGTTTCTTTCCATAGTTTTTGTCAAAGTCCCATCTTGTTTTTTTTCTTATTTTTTTGCACCATTCTTCGTATATGAATTTAGGAAGCAGTATAAATAATGCATATTGACTAGGGATGTTTGATACCACTTTTTTTTAGACCGATACCATTACTCAAATCTTCAGTACTCACCGATACAAAGTGCCGATACCATTAGTACTTATGATACATAAAATTTCCCCCCAAAAAATAATGACAGATATTATTTCCAGCAAATTTCCTTAAAATTTAATGAAATTAATGGTAATTATATGTTTTCAATTTGCTCATAAAAATAATTTTGCATAGAGCACATAATAAAATAAAAAATAAATAAATAAATAAGATGAAACAAATAATCTTGTGGCCCCCCAAAAAAAGTTCCTTTTAAGGAATACAGTAAAGTGCAAATAATTAAATTCAATACAATAGTGCTTCAAGTAATTTAGTAATATCTACCATGTTGAGAATTCCTCAAGCTGTTTAGTGTGTGATGTTTAATTATATCTTGTTTTGAAATCCATGCTTTTAATTTAGAAGGCTGCTCTGTATTTCCGATTTCTGTTTCATGTTCTCTGTTCATTAGAAATATAATGCAGTATGTATAAGAGCTATAATTAGCCTCTGCGAAGGCCTTAAATGGCACCGTTCTATTTTTAACACCGCAGCTCGACGCTGTCAATGAGGCAATTAAGCGCACGGCAAACGTAATCGAGGCAATTAAACACAGCGAAGTTACGTGAGCCACAAACATATATAACACACATTGAACCAACGATATAGGTGATATTACTCACAAGCGTACTTACTTATTTTCAGTCAAGCTAAACTGAAATTATGCTGCCGGAAGTAATGAAATGAACGAGTGTTAGCTCATAAGGAGACACACAGGAAACGAACGAGACGGAACAAAACTTTCGTTCCCCACAGTCATTCTGACAGTTCCTGACTAAAAAAATGTCAACAAGAGCAGTGGTCGATATCAGTATCGATATCACGAGCACCGATACCATGAAATGTGGCCTGGTATAGGCTTGATACCGATACCTGGCATTGGTACTCACCCATCCCCAATATTGACAATCTATTTTTAAATTAGTATTTAATTTTACGCATAATTTGGTGATAAATCATTTAAAGTAACACAAAAAAATTGAGGGGTTACTTTCAAGTGACTCTTGGAAAAGGTCTGAAATTCCCATCACTAATTTGCCGATATTGATGGTTGTAATCGGATCAGCAGACTCTTCGACAAAGCCTTTGTTCATGTTGGATGTCATTAAGTGGGTCAACATGATCCTGATGGGCATTGCAAAAAAGAAAGATAACTGTTTGCAATCAATTGTGACTTTTCTCTCCTTTTGAGGGGTTTGGAATACAGGTTAATTGAAGTTAATGGTAACACTCACCAGTTTTACATTTTTATTCACAAAGGAAAATATTTAAAATTTCATTGTAATTGAATAATATATATTTAATATAAAAATAATAATATAAAAATGTTTTAATAAAAATAATAATAATTTAAAAAATAGAAAAAAAAGATAAGAAAAAAAAGGGAAAACAAGTAATTGAATAACTAAGTGAACATAATGGACATTTTGTTTTTTTCTTTCCCAATTTTTTTTTATTTGGAGTTGTACTTCTGTTCTTTTGATAAATTATTTATAATTTCATCATGCAATTCATCAAAGGCTATGGAAGGCACAAGCTTTAATTGATACATTATGCCCTGATGGTTTAAAATGCAGGTTTCTAAAAAACAATAAATCCAATTTACTCCCCCTACTCACTTCACCATCACCTCAAACACATTTTTGCATCACTTCCCCAGCAGGTGTCCGAGCACTCCAGCCTGACAAAATATTCTGGCAGGGCAAGACAAATGGTTGTGGCGCCTGGAAGTATCTCAGGACCGACTTTACTAAACCACATGTAGCAAATGTTAATGGGAGCTTCCAAATGCCAGTGCACATAGGAGATGGGCCTGTTAAACTCAATCACTGAATTGCAACATGTGAAGTGATTTGACTCAGAACGCCACATGATAGAAAGACATAGGAACAATTGACAACACTTGCAATTCAAAAAGGAAAGATGTAGGACTAAGAAAAAGTAAAAAATGATCACATTGTTAGAAATAATAACTTTGAGAATACAGTATGTCTATGTATTATGTCCGTGATGATAGAAGATAGAAAATGACAGAGAAGGGAGTGATTGCTTATGGAAAGGTTTTAAAAATGAACAAAAAAAGAAAGCAAAAGAAAATGAATAACTTACAAAACAATGCATCAATAATTAAAGGTAGGCCTAATATGATAACCAGCTTGTGTTGATTTAAGAAAATGTATCAAGACATAAAAGGTAACAAGGATGTAATGCTACAATATAAAAATCAATCATGTCATTCCCTAAATCCCCACCAGGTTTGGAAAGAACGGGAAAAGTAATTTGCTTAAGGGGGAGGAGTGGCTGTTATGGTGCAGCTGGGGCGCTACTTTTCGATTAGTGATTAGGAGGATAAAGAGCAGTGGAAGTTCCTTAAGGGTGGATGGTTGACAACGGAGCAAGGGAACGCATGAAGCTTTTTTTTTTTTTTTATAGTAATGATGAGAGCAGAGCTCAGAGGATGTCAGCTTTTAATGCTGGGATCACAGCTTCCCCACCAGCAGTAATCTCATAGATTTCATCTAATTTAATTGGAAACTCCTTCACTTCAACTAATGGGCCTTTTTATTTTCAGATATCTGCATGCTGCTGTGTAATGCCGGCCACTGATGAGACTCCGTGGCTGTTCTGTTCTTTTAAACTAACAACATTTAGTCACAAGACACGAGTAATAGTACTGCTACTAACCACCAACTTATTTCAGTTTAATTTTGCTTGTTGATAGAATTGTTAAATATTCAAATAAATTAAGACCTAAACTAATGAATACTGTAAAAAAAAAAAAAAAAAAAAATGGTCTGGATCCAATCTGTTTAAAGAGGAGAAATATACCAAACTGTGAGTAGCATACATGGGAATATTTAGTTAATGAAAGGGGGATGAAAGAAAAAAGTAATAGTAATTTTAAATAATGATAATTAAACAATACAAATCAGGGCCACGTATAAATATATTTTTTAGATGGTGGGGGCAATATTCCGAGAGAAAAAACTCGCAGGTTTTGCCACTTTGTGCGATTTCTCGTAAATTTCGGATTTTTTTCTCTCGCAAATCTGCCGCTTTATAAAGTCATAAATTTGCCACAATCTGGAATATTTTGTTGATGAAGGAGGGTAGGGGGACGAAAGAAAAAATGTAATAGTAGTTTTAAATAATAATAATTAACCAATAAAAATCATACAACGGCGTATTAGGGCCACGTATAAATATATTTTTTAGATGGTGGGGGCAATATCCCGAGAAAAAAAACTCGCAGGTTTTGCCACTTTGTGCGATTTCTCGTAAATTTCAGAGGTTTTTTTCGCGCAAATCTGCCGCTTTATAAAGTCATAAATTTGCCACAATCGGGACTATTTTGTTGATGAAGGGAGGTAGGGGGACGAAAGAAGTAATTTTAAATAATAATGATTAACCAATGAAAATCATAGGACGGCGTATAAGGGCCACTTTGTGCGATTTCTCGTACGTTTCTGAGTTTTTTTCTCACAAATTTGCCACTTTGTAAAGTGGCAAATTTACAAAAAAATGTTCTTGCGAATTTGCAAAAAAAAACCTCCCCCCCCCCCAGCTCTTCGCAAATTTACGAGTCTTTTTCTAAGAATATTGCCCCCACCCTCTAAATAATATACATTAATATGCAGCCCTAATTCACCGTCTTAAAATCAGGCATTGCTTTTGGATTGTGGTACAACAGAAATATTTTTTTATTTAATTTTATAAATTGATGACTCCCGACATACCTAGACAGTAAACTGTTCAACCAAGTTGTGTCCTCCATCATTACAGATGTCAGCAAACTTGTAAGCAGTCAGTCGGCCTATTTAAAGCATGACACGTAGCCACTGTGCTATTTGGTGACATGAACAGTTGTCTCAGGAGATGAGAACAAAACATAGAGACAATCAAATTGTATGTAACGGCTATAAGACAGAGGTGGGCATCAAGGGCCGAAGTCCTGCAGGTTTTGCATGTTGCCCTTCTCCAACACAGCTGATATATGATCAGCTCATCACCAAGCTCTGCATAAGCCTGATAATGATCCTGTTGATTGGAATCAGCTTGTGTGGGAAGTGAGAAACCTCCAAAACCTGCAGGAGGACCGAGATTGCCCACCTCTGCTATAAGACCATCTTCAAGTAGTGTTCTTATGACTGCAGTTGTACATTTTATTCGGAAGTTTAAGATTCAATGTAATGAAACCAACCTCCCTGGAAGTAGCCGCAGGAGGATAATTGACAACTCCAAGGTCAAGGTTGTTCCTGTTTGAGGCAAAGGGTACTGATGGAACGACCAACACGGACACTATTGTTGAATATAAATCATTAAAATAATTTCCAAACTGCATTAACAACCTGGAACTTTTTGGCAAGGTACATCAGCTCTACATATGGACACAGACACAAAAGGCATACCAAAAAGGAACACTGTCCTTACTGTGAAATAAGGAGGAGGCTCTGTTCTGGTGTGTTCTGGAGCTGCATTGTTGCATCTGCCACAGAGTGTGTTTTTGCAGGGTACAATGAAATCACAAGACTATCAACGTTTTCTACATAGAAATTTGCAATGTCAGAAAGTTTCATCTCAGTTGGTTTGTTTTTCTTTTGTCTGTTATGATCTGTGTTTTGTTATGTTGTCCTTGCGTGTCTTCCCTCCATCTCATCAAGCTTCATCATGTTCACCTGTGCTTGTCATGATACATCCTTGTGTCAGCCAATCAGCTCCCTCAGCCACGTATGCCTTGTCCAGGTGTCTCTCATTGTCAGACACCAAGAGACGATTTAGGCCCCGTCCACACGAAAGTCCGTTTCAATGTATCCGCACAAGTTTCTCACCGTCTGGCGCAGTTTCGGAGTTTGAAACAGATCACTTTTGGAACCGGGCTCCAGAGTGGGAAGATTTCAAAATGCGCCCCGTACGTTCCAATGTGGACACCATATGCAGGATATACACAGTGTATATATATTAATATATATATATATATATATATATATACAGTATATACATTTCAATATTGTAAATGTATAGGATTGTATGTCGAGAAACATTTCTTGGGAGGCGTAATATGGCGGCCTTGCGGCTTCAAAAGTCTTGGCCTATCGGCTATTCAGATCAGTGGTTCGTCGTCTTCGCTGATTCTTCTTCTACGCTTTCCGTTAACTCCCTGTGGCTGTGCTACAGCGCCACTCCATACTTGCATATATATTACAGCCGTTAAAAATATATATATATATAAAAAAAAAAAATTGGGGGGGTGGGGGTATATATTTATATTTGGGGGGGGGGGGGGCACTCGCATATCTTGAAGCACTTCAGTCTGTACAAGATTTGTTTGAGGAATGAAGCCAGCTTTGCTTCCGTGTGGACAGGGCCTTAGTTTCAGCCACAACTGACACTTTCAGTCACACCAACAGACGATTTAGAGCAGGGGTGTCACCGTGGTATCTGCAAGTGTTTATTATTGTGACCAAGTATTATCGTGAATTTTGTCTTTACATATTAAGTCATAATAATAACATTATTAAAGAATCAAAGTGGGAAATGTTTGTGATCCTGTCCCATTCATAATAACGTTTTTTTTTATACGATTGAATAAACACTAATAACAAAACATAATTATCAACACCTTACACTGAAGGAGCAAAACAATGGACCAGATTTCCACCACTGTAAACACAAAGTCAGCTAAACACTTCTTGCAGAACAATACACAGCGGTTAGCGAAACACTGAACTCACTTATATACATTAGACACAGAAGTGTGTCATAATGTCAGTTCCTTGCAATTTCAAAGCATTGACTGACAAATCACCCCACACATGAGCCAGTTGATTAAACACGTGCACAACACGATTGCTTTATTGTAGATAAACCGATCAGGTTTGAACACTACTAAAATGTAGCAGGTGACCTGCTTTCAACCAAAATGGAAGAAGTCAGAGGAAGAAAAGTGAGGGTGAGTGGGAATTTGAGGATGAGCAGGAGGTAGAGGTTGAAGAAGAAATTAAATAGGAGGAAAACGCCCTCAAAGAAGAAGAGGAAAAAATTTGTCAAATGCAACTTTGTCATGCAGCACTATTTTAATAATGTCATCAACCATGGATTGATGCCGAGGGAGGCCTGCCAACACGACAATGGACTAAAAAAAAAAGAAAGAAAGAAAAAAAATCCAACAAGAATATTGTCTTCGATGGGCAACCCTGAACCTAGAGAGCCCGCAGTCTTGCGTGTTTTAGATGTCTCCCTCCTCCAACACAGTTGATTCAATAGTTCAGCTCATCAGCAAGCCATAGAAAAGCCTGATAACAATTCTCACTTATGTTGGACGAGGGAGACATCTAAAACGCACAGGACTGTGGCACTCTAGGACAAGGGTTGCCTACCCCTGAACTAGACAATGTATTTATTTTTTACTTTACATTAAATTTAACCTGTACTGGTAGTACAGTATTTGTATTTGTCAATTTTCTGGGCTTACTAAGACTGTTTGAAAGTATTCCATTGGATATTAATATGTCAACAATAACAAGTTGTTACTCTAAAAGAGTAGTTCTTAACCTGGGTTCGATGGAACCCCAGGAGTTCGGTGAGTCAGTCTCTGGGGCTGGGCGGAGGTCAAGACTACTGACTACACTACCGACTCATATGAATTGTGATAATACGCCCCGCTTGGCCCTCATTGGCTGCAGGTGATCACGTTACACTGCTTGGCCTATATGTGCAGCAGAAGTCGAGTTTTAATCCCTTAATATAACCTATGTTGAGCAAAAAAAGAAGGTGGCCGGATAAATATGTGCAATATGAATTCACGTGTAACAGAACGTATGGTGTTAAACAGAGTGGAATTCTGTGTACGCTGTTTTCATTGTATCTGCTGCCCCTGTTCTCCATAGCAAAACTAAAAGGAACACTTATTTAAGATGCTTGTCACTCGTTTGGCATCTTTTCCTACAGTTTACTTTAAGTAATCTCACACAAATCTAACTTTCTGGTTGACTGTGCTTACTTTCCGAGGACCCACAATACACTGAATAGGGGTTTCAGTTCCCACTAGCGTTTATTGTGCCAGGTCCACATAAAAGCTTGATTGTGGCCATATACTCCAGTATGCTTGGCTGTGCGTTATGGCCACTGATCTTTATGTCTCTCTGCACAGGAGGAAGACCCATCGCCTCAGCAAAATGTTGGCTACATAGGCATTTGTGCTTGCCTTGTGTGACTTTGCGAGTGCGTGTTTGCCTGAACTCCACCACCGCCGCCACCAGTTCATCTGCATACATTCTCCCAAGGGATGCATACAATAGGAACACTTAAATGAGGCATGCATAAATGGATGAAGCGCCTCTTGCATCTTATACAAGGCCTTGTGTGGGTTTTCCTAGTTGCATGTGTTTTATTCTCCCTTCTTACATGCCTAGCGGTGGCAGTTAGGTAATTGAAAGCGAAATGGAGGGGAAGAGAACGGGAGAAGCGGTTTAGATGTAAAGATGGACAGGGATGAGGGGTGAGGGTGAAGCTCTTGGCTGCAGAAACAATTAACCCCTGAAATAATTCAGGGATCAGATGTGCTGTAAACACCTAGAATGAAAAAGAGAGGCAGGGAATTGAATGAGAGGTTGAATGAATGAACGGAACATGAAAGTGTAATGAGTCCCACTGTGGTTACGTGGAACAAAGACAATGCTGTATTAGTGCACGTGTGTATGTGTGCGCGCGTGTATGTGTACGCGTATAGTGGACTTCGATTGAATTTCCTTCCACCTCTGTCTTTTTGTAAACATCCGCATGCCTCAAGGTACAAAAGCGGAGCGGTAAGCTGCCATCTCTGGTAGGGTGAACTCTATTTCACGGGTTAGTGCTACAGTGAACAATAACAGCATCAAGCCTCTTGGCTTCATAAAACATAGTACAGCACACTTTCCCATTGCAATTGTTTGTCCATTTTTAGCTCCGGCAATAACTGTCATCAATAGGAGGGGAGCGTCTAACAACTAACCTTGACAGAGGAATCATCTCTGAGGTATGTTGGTTTGCAAAGGTGGGGCATGGCATTAAGGATTTCCTTAAAACGCAAATATTTGGAAATTAAAATTAATATGTTGAAAATGGTTTTAAAAACGGAGAAGAGGGATTGTCTTTACTGCTTCTCTCCAACTGAATGGTTTGCCATTTTCAAAAATGTCACTTTTCAAATATTTGTCAAAACTTTTTGTATGACCTAACAGTAGTACAAGTAAAATCATGCATGAAAAATCTGAACTTTTTGGCTCCATCTTATACCTTTGATTTTATTTTTTTATTTTTTTATTAGAAACAACTGTGTTCATGGGTTGACAACAAATAAGAAACAGAAGGCGTGAACACTCATAGCAAGCACTCCTCCACAGACTCGTGCTTAATTGTTAGCTTGTGCTTCAGTAGCTTTGCTGCATACAGTATATAGTAGAATATCAACCTCAGAAAGAAAACAAAGCCCATTCCTTGTTTGTCAACAACTGGACATAAGATAAGCAAACAGAAGCAGAGCAAAGAGACTTAGACACCTGAGAGTATTTTGAGCCTTGATCCTGATCCCGGCGGATTTTGCCAGTCCCATTTGTCTCATTTTTACGCAGGTCCCACTCTGTTGCCCTCTTTTTTTCCTTCAATTTATTCCAATTAACAAGCCAATTGATTGTTTGGGCCCTGTCAATCACATAGTTGCCAAATCAATTAATACGATAAATCCATTAAAAAATGAATTTAACTGTTACATTCATTCCTACACTCAACAAAAATATAAACGCATCATTTTTGTTTTGCTGCCATTTTTTATGAGATGAACCTAAAGATGTAAAACTTCTTCCACGTACACAATACCACAATTTTTGTTTTATTGGGTCTGGGGACTCAGAAAACCAGTGGTCCCAGAACACCGCCCCGCCCAGCCTCCAATAAAACAAAACTCAATAAACCAGTCAGTACTGACTGGTTTTCTGGGTCCCAGAAACTGGGTCTTGGATCCCCAATAAAACAAAACTGCACCTTTCAGAGTGGCCTTTTATTGTGGCCAGTCTAAGGCACACCTGTGCACTTAATCAGAATCTTGTTACATTGAAGGACCGGTGCAAGGTAAACGGCACAGCCAGCTTCTAATTCTAATTCTAAATTTGGATAATGGTTGTTTATCTCTGTTAAATTGTCAACCAAGATAGCATTTAGCATTATCTAAAGTAATAGCACAACCACCGTCACCAGATTGACTAGCGAGAAATTACTGTATAATTGATTTTCAGATAAATTAGTAGTGTCACAGTATTTAATCTTGAAAATCTGGCCACCCTATTGTAGCAGTTTTAACACAGCAAACTCACCCATTTACAACAAGATAGTTAGCTTAGCATGTGTAGTTTGTGCAGTACTGTAAGAATACATCATCACACAATGCTGTATAGCGCATACTTACATAATCACCAGTCAGATTTGTATGAGCTCAGCTAACTCCCAAAATAACACAAATTAGTCAGTTTTACTTTTAAATTTGGTTGAAAAGAGATAAAGTTTGTGGAGGCATAGATATTCCTCAATAGGATTATACTTTCAAAAGGGCTAAGTAAACATTCTATAGAACCTCGGTCAGTGTCAAAACTGCTGATCTGAGAATAATCTAAGCTAGCATTATCAGCTTTTGTCAGTGTTGGAGGGGAACAATGCAAGACTAATGGGCGAGTGGTGGAATTAATGGTTGTGCACGCATATTTGTGTGTGTGAGTGAGAGAGGGAGCAAGAGAGAGAGAGAGGGAATGTGTGTGTGTGTGTGTGTGTGTGCGCACGCGTGCGTGTGTGTGTGTGTTACTAAATCACTTGCACAATGCATACTGCAGACTGTAAAACTAAATAAAGTTTCCTTACATTTAAATTCTGTCAATCAGCTCTAATCAATCAATCACTCAATCAAGTGAAAACTCTTACTATTTTACTTTTTTAAACGACTGTTGTTAAAACGCCCAATTTAAGTTATATGTTTGCGTTAGGGATGCACCGAAATGAAAATGTTTGGCCGAAACCGAAAATTAAAAAAGCTTGGCCGCAAACCGAAACGGCGAAAAAAATTATGGCAATTTTTACTATCATTGCATTTAATATAATTAATTAAAATTATAATATTATTATAAAAATATTTTATTAGCACTGCCATTTTAACAAAGCACAATATAAATTGAAATGTGCCCACACCACAGACATGTTGGCTAATGGTACATTAAACACCAAACGAGGCTTGAGCATTTTCTGGCGGTGCGATTGCACTTTATAGTCAAATGTAGTTCGCACAGGCGGGAAAGGTGCGGCGCACTTAAAATCGGCACATTCACATATTCACCAACGTTTAAAAATAAATAAATACATTTGTTCGCACCAGCTAATCGGCTTCGGGAACAAACTGCAAAGTCACACACAGCGTCCTGTACAGGTCTGTCGCCACCCGGAGATTGTGGAAAGTGTTTCCGTGTTTACAACTGTTGATAGCAATAGTGCTAGCATTAGCTAAAGTATTTAGCACGGCCACCGGGATGCCAGTGAAAAAGTGGAACCGTTCAAGGGGCTCTTATAAGAAAAAAAAGGAAAGGCGCTGCAGAAGAAAGAGTGGCTCACCTGTACTGCAGTTCTGTCTTTTTTTGACCCGCTTAAATGTTGTACACCAAGTGACGCCCCACTCTGGTGTGCGCAATGACCCGGGAGCTGCTGCGAACGACAGGTGCAAACTCACACGGTGAAAAGCCAGCGAGAAGAGAGGCGGACACTCACCCCCGCGTTTGCTGTTTAATTCAAACAGACGCTTGCTTGCAGCAAGTTTTTGCTTGCGTCACCACAACCTATTTTGGCCATATTCTTTCGGCTTAAATTTTATTTTGGCTGAAAATGGCTCTTTTTGCCATTTTCAGGCAAACATTTTTGGTGGCCGATTATTCGGTGGATCACTAGTTTGCGTAGACTAAAAAATATGTTTTTGTTAGTAAGTGTTGTGTTTTTGAAAGGTTTCATAAGATGGTTTTGGCTCGTGATGGTATTGTGGGTCTAGGAAGTACAACATGCGACTAAAGTGGGTGTCGGGGATTGTATGTGTGAAGTAAGATGGACAGAAAGCAAGAGAGAACAAATAACCCATTAGATGGTCATGGAGGACTCTGAGTGCTTGCAATGTGTGTCTGTCTATGTGTGTGGTTTTAGTACATCATTGTGCTTGAGAGTGTGTGTCAGAGATGGAGAGGAGAGCAGTTTCACATTAAACACCCCATTCTGCTGACAATGGCAAAAAGAAACCAAATGGCCCCACACACAACACTACACTTACACTTTCACACTCATGCACTCATCCTGCTGCCTTTGCTTTATTGATTCTTAAATGACACTGGAGTCACTGTCATGGATCTGCTGTGACCACTCCGCTGGCCTGTCGGTTTCATTAAATCTACAGCGAAACAACACTGAGCATTGAGTCCAAACTTGGGCCCATTTTCCTTTTTAATGTTTTTATTTTTACAACATGTTCATTTTAAAAAGTCATAGCTACTACTATTCGACACATACCTGACACTGGATTTCATTGATCAACCTATTTTGCTCTCTCCACTGGATAACAAAGTCTTGAGACATTTAATCTGCACCCGATCCAAAAGGGAGTCAGACAACTTCCGTAACTGGCTTTTTTTTGTACCACAGTCCACTTTACCCATAGATACTGTAGCAAGCCTTGGTAACTCAAAGGACCCATTCCTTGACTAGAAGACTGCTCCTATACTGATGGGGCTCTCTCCAGGACTCTTCACCCAGCAGCCCTAAGGCATTTAATACCGTCGTAGTGGCAGGGAGTAGCAGCTCTGAACAGCCATACCGGCAGAAGCCAATTCCCACTACAGCAATCTCATTCTTTCAGTCATTCCCCACAGCGCCTGGCAAAAGGTGAAGAGCAAAGTTAGGAACCTCTTGTTTTTTTAATAGTGGTAGACGCCAAAACGGTCTTGTCATTTGGAACAATATACAACTTTCCATGCTCAATTATTAGAATTGTTCTGCAACAAATATTTTTGTTTTTGTTTGAAACAACAGTAATTACTGAGTGAGTGGATGTTTACCAAAGGAAAAAATTATGTTTAGTTTTGTTTGTTTGTTCTTTTGAGACATGATTAGCAAGATTAACCCTTGAGGCACTTAAAAAAAAAAACTCAAACTATAATGTTCCCTGTTTTAAAAGTGTTTAAATAATTAATATAATAATATTTGTGTCTTACTTTCAACGCATCAGATCTTTTCAATAACTTCTGATGGATCTTTAGATATAAAGTTTATAAAAAAAAAATGCTGTTTTGCCTTTCTCATTAAAAATAAATTTGTTTTTTTTTAAATACGGCATTAACACAAAATATGTAATATTACCACACACAAAAAAAAGGCTTCAAAGTGGAATAATTACGATAATTATATCAGGGCCTTTAGTAGGTCAATAATTCATAACATCACTTATTTTAATGTTTTTAGTAACAGCTTTATAAAAATAAAAAAAACTCACTATAATCCCTAGTGTTTTAAATAATTGATACAATATTTTGATTTACTTTTTCTTTCAATGCATCAGATCTTTTCAATAACTTCCAATGTATAAAGAGTTCTAGAGTTTGAAAAAAAAAAAAAAATATATATATATATATATATATATATATATATATATATATTTTAAAGCTTTTATTTTTGTTATAATAACACTGTTTTGTTTTTGTTTTTTAAGGTATAAACACAAAAGATGTAATATTTCCAAGATAAAAAAAATCAAAGTGGAATAACTGATGATTATATTAGGGCCTTTAATAGGTCATAACATCACTTATTTTAATCCATTTTTATTTTTTGAATAGTAACAGCTGTTTTCAAAAAACTCACTTTAAATATAACTGATTAGTTGATTGAATAATTGAACAATTTAAGGACTTTTTTGTTTTTCTTCTTGAACTGTCCTCCAACAGTCCAAAATCATGTTAGCTATATTATAGAAACACAACAAGAGGAAATTGAAATAATAAAGAAGAAGAATAAAGGATACAGAATGATTATTTGAGAGGCAGTTGGCAATGATCGCCTCATTCATTGACTTTAGTCGTGCATTTAAGAGACAGAGGGCCCAATTTTTTAGACAGGCACACGTGCTTTCGGATGCAGATCACTCAGGCCCACCTAGGGTCTCGATAGAGAGCGTTGGGTGGCTGTACCTGCACCCATGAGGCAAAAAAGAAACGTGGCATTTGACACAGATGCCTCCTAAAACATACAGTATACAAATAAGCACACGCACATGCAGACACACGCGCACATGCACGCACGAATACACTTGGCCAGAAAGTACTGTTTGCTCCTTGTAAATAAAACATAAAGCCCATGTTTCCCAGGAGAATCGCATATTACTATTTCTGCACAGGACAGCAAAGTTTGCTGCTACTGTGGAGATATCTCTATTGCCTTGCTCTCCCTCTGTTCGCTTCTACTCGTTCAATTGACTTTGATTCAATTTTAAATGTATAACATTACTGTCACGACAATAAATAATTATTGTATGTTTGAACTTGTTTTAGACTAGCACTATTTGAATAATGAATTATTTCTAATATTCTAATTTTGTAAAACATCAACACCCTGTATCTGTTGCTGGGTAATTGTCTATTGTGTTATTTTTGGGCTATGGGAAATTTTGCTATAGAACACATTGTGAGTGATCTTTGAGTGGCCACTATTTATTATTATAATAATTTTTTTCACACAGATGATGAAATGCTGAGAATAAGTGATTCTTTCTTGACACAGATGCTCTGCAACAAACTGGATGAAGTTCAGATACTATCACCACAAATGGTATTGTAGCTCCTGACAAAACCTTTATGAGTGCTTTATGTCGAACCTCGGTGAACCTGCCACAATTCATGAAGAGTTATAGCTCATAGCTGCAACACTGATGGGACACAAACACCAGAAACGAAAACAAAAGAGAAGTGGTGCAGGACAATGCAGACAGAGTACAGCTAATGATCATTAAATTTACCTGCTAAGCAGCTCGTCAATAAAGCCCAGATACGCAGTGTATCAACGCCTCTGTTGTTACTTCGCATTTGGACTCTCACGCTGTTCTAGCAACAAATGAAGGGAGCATGCAAACTTGGTGAAGCCAAAAGACAAACTCACCAGAGCTAGCGCTAGCTAGGATCAGGAGAGTACAACACAACGCGGAAGGTTTTAAAATGTGACCACCAAAACAAACACCCTTGCTTCTGCCGTTGGCCAAGGTATGGCAAGGGATCCTGGAGGTTTAAGTCAACTACAAAGGAAACGCTTACTGTATATTGATGTGTTGCGTCAAGGCTCTGGTGTACACATGGTCAAATAAGTGAATATGTGGCTTTGTAAAGCACTTTGGATAAAGAGCTAAACACGTGCACTCTAGTTACAATTTACCAATTTATTTAAACTGGATTTTCCGTTTCTTGGACTGTGTGTTTTTGGGGAAAAGTAGAATGAGTACGTCGTGACTTGGAACTCGTTCATTAATCAACGAGAATAGCGAATAGAAATTTTGGGTGTGAGTCCAAACTTGAAAAAATCTTTGCCTCATTTCATGTGTATTACTTTTGGACAAAAGTTGGGAAAATATTCAAAATTACGGGGCATTAAATGGTTCAAATTTGTTCTTGTTTTCAGGGGGCTATGCATTGCCTTCCTGCATTGCCACACTTGTGGTACTCAGTGTACAAATATTTTAATGAATGGCCTCAGAAGCTTTTCTTACTTTTGACTGACAAATCTCAGAGGTGCGTGTAAAACTTATCAACATCTCAAGTCATAACTTCAAGTTTTAAGCAAGCCCCAAATTACTGTGGGGGAAAACATTATACAAATATCAAGCAAGCCAACCAAATTTCGGCAACAAATTTCAAGCAAATCGAGTAAAGTCATGACTTGTTCCAAGCAAGCCTTAAAGGTGCATTGTGCCGTTCAAAAAGGTAATATTAAAGCTTTTTCTACATCATGCATGCTCCACCAATGCCCAGATGAGTATGAAGAGCCCTGACTGTTTTACTTTGACTGCACCTATCAGTATTTATCCCCCCTTTATAGTAGAATGTGCGGACCCTGCACATTCCACAGTTTCATTGGGAAAGGGAGGGGCGGATTTTTTCTTACCTCATTTGAAGTCATTTCTTAGTTTGTCAACTGTGGCTGTCGCTTTAAGATTGTGCACGTACTTGCACGCACACCATGAACGAGCCTTACACAGATGCTGCAGTTACGTTTTGGCCAGAGGTGGCAGTCGCAAGTAAAAAAGTGACAAACTGCACAAAAATCCTTAAAATCAAGTCATACAATGTTGTCCTGACAGAACCGGGCACATGGTGGCAATCGGGAAATTTGGCAGTTTCGTGAGTGGCACATTCAATTCCAGGCTAACATTGCACCCCCCACAACCACAGCACCCTCCCACCTAACAGATTTTGAGACATAGAAAGGATTGTGAAAAGAAGGAATAAGGGTAAATGTCTGTGATGAAATGTTATCGGAAATAAATTGAACTAGAAACAGAGCGTAAGTTGGGAGGGGGAGAAAAAGAGAGGGCTGGGCTTCTTAAACTAATGAGATATTGATTTGGGAGATACACACCTCCTCAGGGCTTCCGGCTGACACTCAGATAAATGGGCAGCCATTCATTACCAAGAGAGAGAAAGATATAACACTCATGCTTAGAGATGGGGAGGTGGGGGTAGTCATGGATAGCAATGGGAAGAAACTGGTAAAAATCTGTTAAAGACCACAGTAGTAAAAAGTGGGTGATGGCAACAAGTAGTGTGTTTAGATTAATATTTGAGGGTCAGGCAACATCAGCTATAGTGCTAAGTGCACAATTTCAATTGAATGCCTGTATTCATGCACATTTCAAGTGACCCGTATCTGATTTGGCTGTGTATACATTCATAAAAGTAAACATCTATCAATTCATCTATCCATTTTCTTTTGGTATATCTCTTTTATCTTCAGATGGGTGATAACAACATTGATGTGGTCTATAAAACACCCAATAGGCAGCGGCATTGCTTTCACAACAACATGCTAAGAGAAGTGAATATCAGCCTCATCCTAGAATGGAATAAATAACTTTTTTCCCTCAAAATTCTACACACAATACCCCACAGTGACAACATGAAAAATGTGTATTTGCAAATTTATTAATAATAAAAAACTAAGACATCACATGTACTTAAATATTCACAGATTGAGTTCAATCTTTGTCTCATCAGACCGGAGAATATTTATCGTCAGGGTCTGAGAGTTCCTCAGGTTACATTTGTCAAATTTTACTCAGAAGTGGCTTCTGTTAGGCCACTCTACCACACAGGACTGCTTGGTGGAGTACTGCAGAGATGGTTGTCCATATGAAAAGTTTCACCACTCTGCACAGAGGACCGCTGGAGCTCTGATAGAATGACTATCGGGTTTTTGGTCCCCACCTAACTGAGGCCCTTTTCCCCCTATTGCTCAGGTTAGACGGGAGGACAGCTCTAGGAAGAGTTCTGGTTCTTCTAAATATGAATGGTGGAGGCCATTATACTCATTAAGACCTTCAAAACATCAGTACATTTCCTGTACCCTTGCCCAGATTTGTGCCTAGGACTAAGCTTGGTTTGTGCTCTGATAAAAGCAAAATATTATCGAAAGTGGAGTATTATATTAGTGTGGTCCACCATTCTCAGTGTTGCTGAAACAGCAGCAAGAACGAATAAATGTCCAATGGTGTTACATGCCACAGAAATGGCTAATCTCAATTTGTGTAAAGACTGTAATGATAAACCTGAAATTCTATGTAGATTATTTTCAACTTTACTTATTTTTGTCTGGACTTGATTGACATTCTCCAAACTAAGAGAGGACTGTTTAACTCATTTGCTCCCAAAAATGTATACAAACGTTGTATTTTAAATATTGTCGTGGTCCCAAAAACGTATTTATACAGTGTTTATGCCATAGCACACAGAAGGCTTTGATGCAGCCGCTGAACTGAAGAGAATGCTTAAAGTAATGTTAGTTATTACAAAAATGGCCAGAAGGTAACAGCGGAGTATAAGAGATCAACCAGGGGCAGGTTGCAAAAAAAAACTATTTTCCCCAGTGTTTTAAACTGATTTGTGAATAATGATTAAACTTAGTTATATTAATCTAATGCTATTTGCTTCAAAACAGAAACAGATGAATACTTTTTTTTTCCTGATGAAAGAAGAGAGACTTCATATTTTAATAGCAATAGAACACAATATTGAGGAGGAGGAAGTCGCTCACGAGATGCTGTGACTATCGCGAGACCTACAGCGAGACCAGAAACCCTAACATGGCGGCGTCCTGCTGCTAAGATAGAACTAGCTCTAATATACTAAACTAATCCAAATTTAACCATCATATATCTTGCATTTTCTCTTCTCTCTTTTTCATCCGGCAGATCTGAAATACCACCCAACGTGGAGGACCTTGAACGTTTCATCGACGGATATTTTTACAGCTGCGCGATGGAGGATCCTGCCGTCGAGAAACCATCAAAGAAACCCTCTTCGAAGAAGAGGAAAAACGATTCAGCGACGGACACGGACGACCTAACCACCACCACTACGGACGTTTCGGTCAGTGTGCTGGAGTCCATAAATAAAAAACTTGACGTCCTCGGCCTCATCCTCGAGGACGTCAAAGAATTAAAAGTAAGTATGGAATTTATCAGTCAGCAGGTAAGTGTCCTTAAACAGGAAAATGCCGAGTTACATTCTACACTCACGACTGTTTCAGCCGAGCTGGAAACTATGAAAAAAGAAAATAAAACGCTAAAAGAAACAGTTTTAGATGTACAATCCCGCAGTATGCGGGAGAATTTAATATTCTCAGGTATATCTGAGAATACCTCTGATAACCCAGAGGTTGAGATAAAAAATTTTATGACGAATTCATTAAAAATTCCTCAGGAGACGGTAAATAACATCTCTTTTGACCGGGTACATCGGCTTGGAGCCCGTAGAGGCAACAAACCCCGTCCTATTATTGCAAAGTTTGAACATTTTAAACAGAAATTATTTGTTAAAAGTAAAGGACGGGAGCTTAAAGGGACCTCATTTGGAATGAATGATCAATTCCCGAGAGAGATCAATGAGCGGCGAAAGGTACTGTTTCCTATAATGAAACAAAATAGGCAGGAGGGTAAGCGGACTACGATAGCCGTTGATAAGTTATATATCGATGGCCAACTATTCCGGAACCCCAATTCCACTCCCTGGCTGTTCTAATTAGCATTGGTGGAACTAAACTTAGTTTGATTACTAGGTGTATACATATACTGTATATGTGGTTATAAAACCAAAAACATGAATACTTATTATGTTTAGGCTATATTATAAATATAATATTAATACACAACTATATCTAAAGTATATTTATAAAAAATAAAATAAAAAAAATCTCGCTGGGGTTACTGGTGTATTGTTATGTTTAATCCCCTGTTAATTTCCCTCACTTTCACCGCCCTACTCGTTTTTGCACGGTTTTATTTACTTACACGTTACCTTACACGTTACCTTACACGTTACCTTACACGTTACCTTACACGTTACCTTACACGTTACCTTACACGTTACCTTACACGTTACCTTACACGTTACCTTACACGTTACCTTACACATTACCTTACATGTTGCCTTATACGTTACCTCATATTTTATACAAACTATATAAATCACCTAACCACTTTGATTCTATCCTATAACATGCCAGTGGTGGCAAATGGCCTATACAGATATATACATAGGACTGTGTTTATATTATTTGTATGCATAAATTAGTTTTGGTTTCCTGGAATGTTTGTGGCGCTCGCTCACAGGCAAAAAGAATAAAAACTTTAGACCATCTCTTAAAATTAAAAGCAGATATTTGCCTCCTACAAGAAACCCACCTACAAAAATCTGAAGAAAAATTACTTATTGATAAAAATTTTAGCCAAGCGTACTCTGCCCCTTATAACAGTAGACAAAGGGGAGTCTGTATACTCATACATAATAATTTACTCTTTACTCTAAATAATACAATAACAGACCCAGAGGGCCGATACATTATTATTCAGGTGACTATATTTAATAAAATATATACATTCGGTAATTTATATGCCCCTAATAATGATGATCCGGCCTTTTTCCATGAATTTTTCTCTAAACTGTTTGAATTAGCAGCGAACTCTACTATTATTATTGGAGGAGACTTTAACACAACCTTAAATCCATTAATAGATCGTTCTAATAAAACAACATGTATAAGGCGATCACAATCCACAAAAGTAATAGGGGAATATATGGATGACTTTGGCCTCGTCGACAGCTGGAGACTTAAAAACCCAAATAAGAAGGAATTTACCTTCTTTTCCGCTGTGCACCGGTCCTTTTCAAGAATTGATTTTTTTCTTACAAATAATTCTATTGCTGATAAAACCGTTACAAAAATACATCCTATTATTATTAGCGACCATGCACCAGTCTCCCTTTCCCTACAAGTTGATTATACCTTTAAACCACCACCTACATGGCGTTTTAACATCTCACTACTAAACGACGCAGAATTTGACAAAATTATAAGAAAAGAATGGGCGGACTTTTTGGAAATAAATGACTCTCCAGACCTATCTCCAGCTCTTCTCTGGGAAACCGGGAAAGCAGTAATTAGAGGTAAAATTATATCATATTCATCTTATAAAAAGAAACAGGATCAAAAATTAGAAAAAGACTTGGAAGATAAAATTAAACAACTGACGGATGAGTACGCAATAAACCCAAATAACCAAATATGGACTGACTTACAAAATACAAAAATACAGTTAGACGATATGTTAACTAAAAAGACAGAGTTTATAATACAACAATTGAGATACAACAACTTTGAATATAATAACAAATCAGGTAAATTTCTTGCAAACCAACTTCAACGTAATCGGGAAAAATCGCTTATAACGGCTATTAAAGGTACAACTGGTGAATGTACACAATCACCAGAAGAAATTAATCAAATTTTTTATAATTATTATCACAATTTATACTCAGAAACTAATAAACCTAACCCAGAGCATATTGAGGCATTCCTCAGTAGCTTAAGTATACCTCAGGTAACTACTGAATATAAAGATATGTTAGATGCACCACTTACTATAAACGAGTTGTACAGTGCTCTAGATAGTATGCCAAATGGCAAAGCACCCGGCCCTGATGGTTATCCGGCTATATTTCTAAAGCACTTCTGGTCAATGCTTGCTCCACTATTCTTAAGAGTAGTAACAGAAATTAAAACTAATGGTCACATACGCCCACACATGAATACAGCAGCAATTAAACTTTTATTAAAGCCAGAAAAAGACCCCACCCTTCCATCAAGTTACCGTCCGATTTCACTAATTAACACTGATATTAAAATTATCACTAAGGCTTTTACATCTAGATTAGAAACAGTAATCCCGACAATCATTCATAGCGACCAAACAGGCTTTATTAAAGAGCGTCACTCTACTAATAATATTAGAAGGCTCTTTAACCTTATTAGTATGTCACAGCGGCATGATAAAAAGGCAGTTATTATATCATTGGATGCAGAAAAAGCTTTTGATAAAGTTAACTGGTCCTTCCTCTTTGCTGTTTTAAATAAATTTGGCTTTGGGAAGTCATTTATTCACTGGGTGTCAGTATTATATGATTCTCCTAAAGCTACTGTTACTACTAATGGGATTATATCTAAGAGTTTTACTCTACAGAGAGGCACAAGACAGGGATGCCCACTGTCGCCTTTATTATTTGCAATATTTATTGAACCGCTTGCATTAGCCATACGCCAGGAAAGAATGATTCAAGGAATTCACTCTGGGGTAACAGAACATAAAATTAATCTATATGCCGATGATATTTTACTTTATTTAGAAAAGCCTGCTATTTCATTAGGGGAAGTATTTAACTTAATAACTAAATTCTCACAGTTATCAGACTATTCTATTAACTGGACAAAATCAACACTTCTACCTATTACAGAAAATTCATGGAACCCTGCAAGCCAGGACCCATACTACTCATTTCCTATAGGTAATTTAAAATACTTAGGCATAAAAATCTCACCTAAATTAACTGATTTAGTTCATTTAAATTTCACTCCACTTCTGGATAGCATTTATAGTGACTTGGAGCGCTGGAATAATCTTCCTATTTCTCTAATAGGACGAATAGCCACTATTAAAATGAAAGTTTTACCCAAAATAAACTATTTTTTCTCAATGATTCCATTTAAACCTACGGCTAACTGGTTCCAGTTGTTGGACTCAGCCGTTACAAAATTTTACTGGAAAAAAAAAAAAGCAAAGATTAGTCTATCTACTCTTCAGAAAAATAAATCCAAAGGAGGTCTAGAGGCACCAAATTTTATGCACTATTATATAGCCAACCAGCTACAATATATTATTTTATGGGCACAACCCAATAGAGATACTAACTGTTGGCTGGAACTAGAACAGAAGGATTGTAATAACCTCAGACTCCTAGATTTACTCTTTATTACAACATCGATTAAGCGCCATAACTGCTTTAAAAATCCAATGATTTCCGCCACCCTGACTGCCTGGTGGAAGGCACTAGAAATGACAAAAGCCAAAGTGGAGCCCAGCGGGCTTTCTCCCCTATGGCATAACCCCGACTTTCAAATTAACAACCAATCGTTTTATTTGAATGTGTGGGAGCAGAAAGGAATTACACATCTCCACCATCTCTTCTCAGATAATATGTTTATATCATATACATCCTTGCTCCAAAAATATAAAATAAAAAACGGAAACTTTTTACATTATTTGCAAGTTAAAAGTATGATAAAGAAACAAATTCCAACACTCCAGGGTACGCTCCAACCGCCTGTTTTAGCTAAAGATATTACCAAGCTTTCTCCAACAACAACAAAAAAACTCTCAAAAATATATAAGTTACTTTCATATACTGATAAAACGTCTTTACCCATCTCAAAATGGGAAACAGACTTGTCTATAGCTCCGGAATCTGTCTTTTGGATTCAAGTTTGTGAAAATGTTTTTAAAATGACAAAACACACAAATTTACAACTTATCCAATATAAAATTATTCACAGAACATACATTACTCAATATATGATGAAGAAAATGGGACTCTCAGACTCCGACATTTGTCTCCAGTGTTTACAAAACACTACAGACACTTATTTTCATGCTTTATGGTTATGTACTCCGGTTATGTGTTTCTGGACTAAAGTCTTAGAAAAACTTTCCGCTGTCTTGGACTGTAGGATACCGTTCTCTCCAAACTTGTGTTTGCTAGGTGACTTAACAACAATTGACTTACCACATAAACAATTTCAATCTATACTTGTAGCCCTTACTATCGCAAAAAAAACAATTCTTGTTAACTGGAAAAATAAACAAACTTTGAATATCGACCAATGGTCTAACCTCCTCATAAATCATATTTTAATGGAAAAAATATCTGCCTCAAATAAAAACCAAATGTCAAAATTTAAAGAAACATGGTCTACGTATATAGAATTTTTTAACCTAAATTTGGATTTTAATTCTGCCTGTTAGCGAGAGCCACAGCAGCGTTATAACTGGCATTGATGTTTCTGTATTAGGCAATTTGTAACTAATGGTTGTGTTTCCATAGTCAGGAACCCGGCTGCTGCCAGCGGGATCGAGCGGATTCACCTCCGATGGGCACCAGGGGTTGATATTCGGATTCACGGCATGCCAGTGGGTTAATTCTGTGGGTGCTGTCCCCCCTGGCGGGGAGTGGGCGGGTCTGCCCCTCTGTTGGCTGCTGGGTGGCGGCTGCGTCTTGGCCGTTCCCTGGGTCTCTTGGGGGGTGCTGCGTTGCGGGGCTTTCCCTGGTGTCGGGGGCGGCGCCGTTCCGGCGCGGTCCGTCGCTCTGGGCCCGGCGACGCGGTTCGGGGCCTGTGGGCCGCCGGGGTGCCCGGTGGTTCCCTCTCCCCTCCCCCTTCCTCCCCCTTGCTGCCTCTCCCTCCTCGCCTCTCCCCGCCCGTCCTCCGCCTCCCTGTCCCCTCTCCCTCGTCGCCCTTCCTCCTCCTCTCCCCCTCTCCTTGCGTCCCTGCCGCTGCCCCCTGCCCTTCTTGTCGTCCCCTTCCCTCCTCCCTTCCCCTTCCCCGGTACGCCTTCCTTCCCCTCCCCTGGGCCGGGGGCTCCATCCATGGCCCGGGTCTCGGTGCTATGGGGGCCGGCGGGGGTGGCTGGGGTTTGGTGTCGTGCCCGCCCCGCTCCGGTGGGCGTCCTGACACCTCGGGCGGGACCCAGTATCCGGGGGGCGAGCCCTATCGCCCCGCCGGACGGGTCCCATATGCCCGCCGGGGTCCTGGTGGGGTGGGTGGGGGCTTGGTGGGCCGGTGCGCCTCCTGCCCCCGCCCGGTTGGGGGGGGCCCCGCTGGTCACACCTCTTAACTCACTACACTAGGTTTGCACAATACACTTTTATAGACATATAGGGCACATAACACACTTTGGGGGGTGGGGTAGGGTGGAAACACCGTCTTCACCCTACAACTCCCCTCCAATTTTAATACACCACACAACTTGTGGGTGGGGGGGGGGCTTGGGGGCTTGTGGGGGTGCCATCGGTTGGGGGCCGCAGTATAGAGCAGTGCTGCGGTCCCCTGTCCGTGTCGCCACCCCCCCCCCCCCCCCCGCCCTATCTATTTTTTTTAATGCACCACATACACTCAGCAACATGCTTGGGTGGCGGGTGGATCGGAGCGTGGGAATATCATTTCCATCGGCTCCGGTTCACCTGCTCCTAATTTTAATGCACCACACACACACACTTGTATATACACTGGGTGGGGTCACATTCACGGTTTAGGGGTAGAGTTCGCCAGTCCGCGAGCTGGCGGACTCAGTAACAGGGGTTAATTTTCACAAAGAACGCTGGGGTGACGACCGGGGCCTTCCCCCGCTGGGCCTGGGGTTCGGGGGTGTCGGCCGCCCTCCGGTGCCCCCATCTCCCCCTTCTGCCCCCGGTGTTCCGTCCTTCCACACGGCGGGGGGTGGGGTGGGCGCGGCTGCCCTCTCCGCTCCGCTGTCCGGCCCCTCTTCGGCGCCGGTGCCTGGGTGCGGGTGGTCCCCGGGGGCTGGGGGTCGGGGGTTGGGGGGCTGCCGGTTGGTCGGGGTGGGGTCGGGGGGGGGGGGCGGCTTTGTTGGGGGGGGGCGGTGGTGGGGGTTGCGGGGTGGGGGGGTGCTGGGGGTGGGGGGTGTCTGGGGGATTGGGGGCATGGGGGCGGCTGGGGCTGGGTTGGGGTGGGTGGCGGGGGGTGGATGGGGGGCGGGGGGTGGTGGGGGGGCGGGGGTTGGGGGCCGGTGGGGTGCCTGGTGGGCCTGCAGTGCCCCGTCCTGCTGCGTTGGGCCGGGGGCGCGGGCCGTGTTGGGGCGGGGGGCGCTCCTGCTCCTGGGTTTGCTCTCCGGCCGGTGGCCCTGGTGGGGCCCGGGGGTCGTCCTTTGGCGCTGCCGCGGCCTGGGGGGCCCTGAGGTGTTGCGCTTGCTCTGTTCCGGCGGGGGTCGACGGCTCCCCTCTTTGGTGGAGATTTTCATGCATGCCAGATCCACCACACCAGCATCTACCGAAACTCAGACACAATCTGTTTCCTCCTCAGGTTATTGAATCGGTGGAGGCTGGTGTCTCGGATCTCACGCGGCTTCGTCTGTCCTTCCTTCCTTTTCTCGGTCTCTCCGTTGGTCTCTTGAGGCCTCCCTGACTTTATGTTTTTTGGATTTGTTGGGGTCTGGATGTTTCTTGGGCTGGGGAGGAGTTCTGGTGGGGGGTGTCTGGTCGGTGCTGGATTTCACCTTCCTTGGTTTTCTTCGGTCCCCTCGGGTCTCCTGGTGTTCGATTTAGGTGAACGGTATAAGATTTTTTTTTCTAATAGGTTTTCTGGTGAGCTAACAAACACACGCACGCACGCACGCACACACACATACTCACCCACACACACAAAAAAAAAAAAAAAAATATGTATGTATGTATGTATATATGTATATATGTATGTATATATGTGTATATATATATATATATATATATTTAAAAAAAAAAAAAAAAAAAAAAAAAAAAAAAAAAAAAAAAAAAAAAAAAAAAGAACACAATATTCTGTGGGCCTTGCAAAATCAGTCAAAATCCAGTAAAACAACTGGAAGCGAAAGGGGATTGCTTCCGTGAAAATGACTGGGAGTGAATGAGTTTTAAGCAGCAGCTGCCGCTGGGTAGGGCCTCAATCCTGTAGTCATCACTGAATATATAGACGCATGTGCCCCACCAGCACATTGTTGTCAGCGTGTGGGGCCATAAAAAGGATACTTAGTGTACAGAAATGCAACGAAAGCAAACAATGCTGCATCAAGAAAGCATTCCTTGTTGCTTTATGATCTAATTTTACTACCTGACTGAACCGATGACCACATTAACAATAACAATTGTGTTATCACGCTGCTTCAATGCATTTTGTCTGAGTCTGATTGCATTTGCATGTATAGGCTCATAATGGAACTATATTTACAAACATAGAATAATTATCAGGACGTGACATAGCAAAACAGTCAAGAACGGTGGAAAAACAGGTTGTCAAAAGACACCTGACAAAAGAAGAGTTAAAAACAAGTAATTTTCTTTCCACTTGTACATATGAACATATGTATATATATGTCATATCGTATCCCTGTTATTTATTACATGCATGCTCAGTCAGAGAAACAACAATCAACATAACATGTTTGTAAATATACTACAAGCTAATGACCACATCACATACAATTACTGAAGCGGTTCTGCCTGGCCATTGTCCCATTTCAATTCAATGCAAGATTGCAGTTGACAGATTGAAGTTGATAATACAATGAAACACTAAACTAAAGTACCATAATCTGAAATAGAGTGTTTGTACTTTGTATTGTATCTGATGCATTTTCTATGCCTGACTGAGCAGCATTTACAGTTAGCTGCAGAGGTATTTGGGCAGTGACAGTTTTTGTGATTTTGATTTTGATGTTGTACACCACAAAAAAAAAAGATTTGATGCAGCTTCAACATGCATTAAAAATATATGGCATAAAGCAATTCATAAAGTAACAGTTCATGACTGTGTATGTATGTTTTAACTTGTAACATCTCACAATGTGAAACAGTCACGTCTGGCCTAAGGTAGTGTAAAAAAAAATTGAATTATTGTTAAAACCATATCCTTTCAACCATCCTTGCTTTTACTATTGTTTTCCCAATTACTGGTGATTGAGAAAGATTTCCAATGAGTGAACCACCCCGGATTTTTTTTCTTCTTCTCACTTCTGAACACTCAGCCCCAAAATAGGCTTTTGTCTTTTTTGATAGATCTTCAGCCCTTTGCGACTGTGCCCTCCTACTTCTTACTCCGAGATGGACTAGAGTATCTCGAGTTGGCCTGTTATTGCCACTCCACATCTTAATGGGTCAAGTATTGAGTGTACACTGATTGTTTTAGCTGGTCGGCAAGGGCCATTGACCCACCAAGGCTGTCTAACAATGGGCCCTGTGGGATAACAAACCAAGTCCACAGACAACAGTCACAGAGATAAGTGCCCTCTCCAGTGACCAAGTAGGCAATCAAAAGGCTAAACAGATGTTGAGTGGGAAAAAAAGAGTGAGATACTACAAGTACTGTGGTGAGGGTCTTGCTTGGGAAAAAGTGAGCAAAATCACCCACCAACGTGCAGAAATAGCCCAACAACACTGTTAATGCTATATGCTGTGGTGGTTAAAAGCCTGACTTCGGTAATGCTTACTTCAGCTAAAACATCACCACAAATTATTCATTCCAAAATTTGGAAAACAGAGGTTGTACTCACACCACCTGTCATATAATAAGATATGGTATCGCAAATGTTCCCTCCATTATCATGTATATAAAAGTATTATTAGAAAAGTAACTAAAATGTGTATACTGCATAAGGACTTGAAATACTGTTAGAAATGGAAAAAATGAAACCAATTCTACCTTTCTATGAAGTACCTGCACCACCAGAACAATAGCATTGTCTTACAGAATGCCATTATGAAATATAACCTCATTCACACAGCCAACACAGAGTGGGGTTGTGATAAATTGTTCTCGCAATGGTTTTACACAAAAAGAAAACATGCATAACCAAGGCTTGGGCACAGGAACCAGCTCTGGGTAGCGTAGGGTGACCATATTGTCATCTTTTTTTGTTTACTTCTGCTGCTTTCCAACTTTGTTAAAGTCAGCAAGTCACTATCCAGATTGAAACAATTAGTCATAAATTCCTCTCACAGTCATCCAAACAATTAAACAATTCTCTCTTCATTAAATAAATGATGTACTCTCAAGACAATATATTCCTGAACCTCAGACTTGCTTAAAGTCCCTCTCTCTTTTACCAATATGATAAATAAAGCTAAAGGACCCCGGCTTGATAGCGACACATTTTCATATATGCTTTGTGAGGCTCATATTTCCATCAATTCTCTATCCTCTCTGCAAACGCTTAAGTCTCCCTTTGTGCCTCTTTTTATTGTTTAGAAACTTTAATACCATGCCATATTAATTAGTGCAGCGCTTGCAACACTGAAGAGCTGGCAGAGTAGTAGCAGGAAATGCAGCACATCAGGGATTCAGTTGACATTAATGATTTAAGTCTCGAGGCATCGATACAAAGCACTGTCACAACATTAGAGTTCTTTCATTTTTAAGTTTTTTCCAGTGCTAATTCCATAAAATAATTTTTTCGTCTTTCTTAATTTGCTTTCAAGACACTTTGGCAATGGTTCTTAAGCTGGGCCCGATCGAACCCCAGAGGTTCGGCGCAGGTCAAGACACACACCCGACTCATATGATTGGTGATGACGCCCTGCCTTACCATAAAAATTAAAAATAAGAACAATCCTTTATTTGTCCTGCAACAAGAAATTCTCTTTTCACTCAATGTTCTTTGTACAACTCACAGTTTATATTTTGTGATTTATTTTCACACACTCAAAAAGTAACATGTTACTGTGATGGGGCTTTTGGTTCAAGGGCACCTCGGGGATACTCAAGAAGGCATCCAGCATTTTTCCAGCTACAAGTTCAGCAGACAAATCCCTACTACTGTAACGGCCCATTGTTTTTGTATCCATGACAGGTGGTTTGTATCCAGGACAGTTTTTTTTTATGATGTGTCCAAATAAGCCAAAACAAAATTTGCCTTTTTTTTTTCTTTTCTGAATGCTAAACAAAAACTTTGTGCTATCATGTCACAATTAGAATGTGTCTCAGTTACTCTACTTAGTAAGATAAGCACATTGTCCTGGATGGTCTACTAATAAAATAGCCTAAACCATATGCATCCATCAGTTGATAAGTAAATCAAAGAGAGGTATTAAAAAGCGCACGTTTTTGAAAAATTAAGACGGGCAGGTTCAATTATTTTCATGTATTTTCCTTAAAAAATGAAATTACCAAATGGACCTTTGTATAATATGTTTCTTTTGTTTATATCTTTGTTAAAGTATAACAATGGGTTTTCTGTATTGAATGGGAAAACCTTGCATAATCTGAATAATTCCAGAGTCAACAATTTCCATTACAGCCATTACCATAACGGAAGCACAGCACTCCTGATTTTATTATACGGTTATTTTTACTTAGCTGCAAGGCAGCATCCTTTAACGTGTCAGAAAAAGGCTGAGTGGCCGAAGCAGGAGCAGTAAGTAACTTTGGGACCATTATATTACTAGCTAAATACATGCCTAGTCACATCCACTCTACATGTACTCTGCTGCAAACATTGTTTGGAATATTACTTATATTCTGAGACATATCCAAGTTAAATTTATATGTTTTTTAAAACTACAATAAAGTAAAAAGTCTAAACTATTTAAAAATGTGTGAGTAACGCTTTGACATCAATTGTTAGCATCACTGCAATATTCAGCGGATTGCGTGTTTAGTGTTTGAGGGTATGCTGCATCATGAATTTGCTTAATTAATCTGTCTATACAAGGCTTTAATTTAAACCATTAGGTTAGAGACCATTTTTGTTCTTTTTAAGAAATTAAGCAGGCTTATGGATAAACGCTTCATTGTTGTCCATCTTGCTGAAATAAGCGTCCCTGAAGAAGACAATGATTAGAGTATCTTCTTTAATCAGGAAAAAGGTATACATCTGTTTCAGTTTAGCAGAAAGTAGCATTAGCATACAGCTTGATCGATATTCACATTCCTGTTGAAAACACTGTCAAAAAGAGCTTGTTGCAACATGGCCCTGACCTCTTAAACTCTGCTGCCACCTGCTGGCCATTTTTTTGGTAATAACTACCTTTGCTTTAAGCCACCTCTTCATATCAGAAGCTGCATCAAAGCATTTTGTATGCTCTTGCATAAAAATACCCCATTAAAAAACTTATAAATATGTTATTGGGAGTGCAGGACAAAGCATTAAAAACGGATTTACGCGGGTTTTGGGTATAAATGAGCCTTCACAGATGTGTAAGTTATCCATGTCAATGACACGAATATTTCCCCATACCATCACAGATGCTGGCTTTTGAAGTTTGTACTGCATTCTGGATGGTCCTTTTCCTCTTTGGCCTGGAGGACATGATGACCACGATTTCCAAAAACAATTTGAAATGTGGACTCTTCAGACCACAGTGCACTTTTCCACTTTGCATCAATCCATCTCATATGAGCCCAGGCCTCAAGGAACCGACGGCATTTCTGGATGTTATCCTGCAGAATGTATCCCTCGCATAGTATTGACCTTGCCCCATGTTGTGGCGAAGCTCGTCGCGATTTAGCACAAAGCAAAAACAATCAAGTATGGTTATTATTATTACAAACTCACCCACTATCTTGCCATCTTCAGTCTCACGATTCCATTCATCGTCTTCTCATCTTCACCTAATATTACTCCTCCACGTCCCTCTAACCTAACTCTTGTTCGGTGCAAGTTCAATTTAAATGGGTGTCATAATGAAATCTCATTTGAATGGGAACAATCTAGTGCTGCCTAATCAAATTAACAAAGTCCTCCTTTGATTTTCAATTATCTCTGCTTCCATCTCCAGCTAGCTTTATTTTATACCCTCCATTGGCCGCCAGCCATGAGGCAAATGATACTGTACATACAGATTGATGAATCACATGCACACTTACACAAGAGACTGATGCTTTAGAAGAAGAGAAACTGTAAAAAGGAGACCACTCACCAGACATAGCTTGATTTACTGAGATCGCAAACAGCGGAATTGTGTGTGTGTGATCTTCAAGATTGCGCACAATGGGACTTACACATTTTTAACTTGAGTTTGCTGGAGTCAAAATCGCAATGACTTGAGTCCCCATTTCTGACACACTCAAGTTTACGGAAAAAGAAAAAAAGTGCTCATTGGAAATTGTTGAAATAAAGGAAGAAACATGAAAACTGTTTCTTTCTTTCTTTTTTAGTATAGGTGGGTATTCCTTCAGTCCTGACAGACGATCTGTCACTGACGGATGCCCGTTTTTCTGACAAATGATGAGAAACGTTTAAAACATGACGGACTAAGCACTGACGGAAGTAGGTTTTCGTCCGTCAGTGTATTTAGTCACTAACCTGGTCAAGTACTGACGGAGCCTTCAGTCCGTCACTGACAGACGCCCGTTTTGTTGTTGAATGACAGACTGACGGACAGTCTGTCGGTACTGACGGAATGCCCACCTTTGCCTGTCGGTCATGAAATAATGGTGACGGAATTATGACAGAAGCGTGACTAAAATAAAATGCCGGACGGAAAGATTGATGATTACAGTTTGGTTCGGATTGAAAAAAGAGAGCGACGATGATGGATGGGTGCCCAGGGCGCTGAAGAGTGACAGACCAGCAAAATTTCGTAAATTGCCCCCCTCTGATTTTTAGGATTTTATATCAGTACCATAAATTAAATGTGATACATCTACCGTTACAAAAACGGTCAAATGTTAAAATAAATTGACTTTTTACAGCTATTACTTTAGTCTAATCAATCAAAAAAGCTGGTCAAACCACTGTGAAACAATGTTCGGTAACTTTGGAGGTGAACGAGCCTTACTGAGAGCTGGCTGGCCTATGTGTCACGCCCAACAGCTGAGGAGATTCATGGCTTTTATTAGCCTCTGACAATAACTGTCAGCTAGCATTTCATATTCAAAGTAATGTGTATAATTACAGTTTTATGAGCAGCCTCTGAATACATTTAGACAGTGATTTTATTTCTGAATGTGATGCTTTTCCACAGATTATCAATAGTTAATGTGCTGAGAATGATGGAGGGAGAAACACCAGAGCAAGCAGCCAACTTAGTTCATATGTGCCGATTTTGTAGAAAAGGAATTAAAGATGACTGCAAATGCTATTTATTTACCGAGTAATACTAGTAATAATATTTTATGATGTGGGTGTAAAAAAACAACAACACTATCATCATGCATTTTTATTCCCAAGTCTTTGATGTGAATATCATCAGCATTAGTAAGAGATTTAAATACACTCAAGTTGATGGTGGTAAAGCATGTACTCATTGGTCCAATTACAAATTAGAGATGTTAACATAGTTAGTCATCAATATAGTGACTTTTTTGGGGGGTCTGGGGGGGAACAAATGTGTTATTTTTCTTTAGTTTGCAGGATGATTAAATATTTAAGTTATTGCCTTGATTCTCCTACCTCCCTCGTTTCCCACCACCAATGTAATATTTTTCTTCCATTGAACCCCCTGTGAAAGGCCATTATTGCTGTGAAACAACATTATTTCTTTACTGTTGGCATATTTGAATTAGCTATATTCCCTTACTCTGGGAATGCACATGCCCAGCAGTGCCACCTCTGTGGAACCGAATTAGTAAAACATGAAAACAATATCAACAAAAGGGAGGTTCAGAGGTGCAAAAAGGATTGGTAAACTTTGAGTAGACTAACTGTTCAACCACAGGAAGGATGTTGATAGATAATGTATATGAGCAACATGACATATAGCATATAAACAACAGAATGCAACTTGACAATGGATTTATCAAATACAAATTCATTGCAACCAACTGATTTTTATTTTTAATTGTGGCTTTTGTTTTCTAACCATTCCAAGCTTCAGTCCGTTCTAAGACTAAAATTACATTTCTGTTGAGGCAACAACAGAAGTGTATGTCGTATTTTTTTACTACGCCATTTTTCGTACTACTACGTCTTCAATTTTCAACCAATTCCAACCATTGCAACTTCAACATGTTCCAAAAATTCATGCTTCATAGGCTATTATTTTTCTCATTTCAAACATTCACTAACATTGCCAGCAAGCTGAATTCTCGCGGTATTTGTGAGTTCACAAACTCCGGAGAATACATCTTGTACCGCTCCCGCTGATACCTTTGCAGCCGACCTTAGGTCAGACCAATCAGGCGTTGTTAAGGGCGGGACAAAGCCAATAAGCGTCGATGGGGGGGAGGAAACAAAACAAACCTAATAGCCGAATGGACGCTGCAATTAATTCTGTTATCGCAGAATTACTCACCGTTTCCTTGTTGAACAGCGATAAGCACTTCATTCATTTTTATCTGGTAAAGATGTTTGTGCTATGCACCATCTGCCCCCCCCCCCTCCCCCACTACAATTTTGCCTTGTCTGGTCAAAATAAACGTGCCAAGATGCTGCATCATCCAATCAGCTCGAAGTATTGTACAGCAAGTCCCTCCTTTCCCGAATAGATCTGCCGAGTGAAGTTCCAGATTGACAATGTGAACAACTCCCAGTGAATCACAATTATCAATCTGGCTTGTGAACGTAAGCATTTACAGTTTTTCCACAATCACACATTTTCCTCCCCCCAAAAAATCTCCATTAATTTCCAAAGGGTTAGGTTCAGGCTTTGTATTCGCGTTTGGGCTCGTGTCATTCCTACTCAAAATTCTGTATCGTTCCTATTCAAAATTCAAAATGTGCAGTTCATTCAATTCACCATTCAATATGATATATTAAACCTGTGCAAAACCTTTCCACATTCCCCATAATTTAAAATTTTTAATGCAATAATTTAATCCACTCATTTCCAATGACACATTCAACAATTTGTTCACATTCAACTTTCAAAATGTTCAGGTCATTTAGTTGATCTTGGGAAAGATTTTCAACATTCCCACAAATATTAATTACCCCCCAAAAAAATCCAAAATTTTCACTCACATAGCACATTTTCAACAATATAATTTCACCTAATTCCATATAATTATCATTACACTTCATTCAATGTAAGTCTTGTAAGGTCTATTCAGGGGTGCTGGAGAGGAGGGTCCATCGGGAAGTCGAATCTCGGATTCAGGAGGAGCAGTGTGGTTTTCGTCCCGGCCGTGGAACAGTGGACCAGATATACACCCTCGGCAGGATCCTCGAGGGTGCATTGGAGTTCGCCCAACCAGTCCACATGTGCTTTGTGGACTTGGAGAAGGCGTTTGACCGTGACTCTTTGGGAGTCCTGTGGGGGGTGCTTCGGGAGTACGGGGTACCGAGCCCCCTGATACAGGCTGTTTGGTCCCTGTACGACGATGTCAGAGTTTGGTCCGCATTGCCGGCAGTAAGTCGAATTTGTTTCCAGTGAGGGTTGGACTCCGCCAAGGTTGCCCTTTATCACCGATTCTGTACATAACTTTTATGGACAGAATTTCTAGGCGCAGCCGAGGCGTTGAGGGGGTCCGGTTTGGTGGCCTCAACATTGCATCTCTGCTCTTTGCAGATAATGTGGTGCTGTTGGCTTCTTCAAGCCGTGATCTCCAACTCTCACTGGAGCGGTACGCAGCCGAGTGTGAAGCGGTTGGGATGAAAATCAGCACCTTCAAATCCGAGACCATGGTCCTCAGTCGGAAAAGGGTGGAGTGCCCTCTCCGGGTCGGGGATGAGATCCTACCCCAAGTGGAGGAGTTCAAGTATCTTGGGGTCTTGTTCACGAGTGAGGGAAGGTTGGAGTGGGACATCGACAGGCGGATCGGTGCGGCGTCTGCAGTTATGTGGACTCTGTATCGGTCCGTTGTGGTAAAGAAGGAGCTGAGCCGAAAGGCAAAGCTTACCGGTCGATCTATGTTTCTGCCCTCACCTATGGTCACGAGCTGTGGGTTGTGACCGAAAGAACAAGATCCCAGACACAAGCGGCCGAAATGAGTTTCCTCCGTAAGGCTCTCCCTTAGAGATAGGATGAGAAGCTCGGTCATCCGGGAGGGACTCAGTGTCGAGCAGCTATTCCTCCGCGTTGTGAGGAACCAGTTGAGGTGGCTCGGGCATCTGGTTCGGATGCCTCCTGGACGCCTCCCTGGAGAGGTGTTCTGGGCATGTCCCACCGTCGGGAGGTCCCGGAGACGATCCAGGACACGCTGGAGAGACTATGTCTCTCGGCTGGCCTGAGAACGCCTTGGGATATTTTGTTTAATTTAGCATTTCTGCATTCACACAAAATTTCTCCAGAAATTGCTATTGCCTTGGCTCAATAAATGTTGGGAAAAAAGGTCCAAGGGAATTATGTCATCCATCTATCCATCCATCCATTTATCATTATAAAAATGGGCAGCACGTCTGCTTCCCTTTCAAGTAGTCCTGGGCTCAAATCTTGATTCAGACCTTCCTCTTAGAAATGTGCATGTTGTGTTGTGTGTTCACGTTGGGTTACTCCATTTCCTAACATGTTTGGAATGAACTTAACTGAAATGTTGAATGAGCAAAAGCTGTGAATGGTTCTGTGTCATGTGACTGACTAACGATCAGTCCAAGATGTACTTTGTCGTCCAAAGTCATCTGGGAAAGGCTCCAGCTCAACCCACAACCTCTAAGGAGGACAAACGGTACAGAAAACATATTGATGAACTTCAGCAATAGATGTAACTTTTTGTGGTCTCACTGAGTTTTTATTTTTTATTTTTAATACTTTTAATACTTTAATATTTATCCAACATTTAAACACAGTAATGTTGAGATAAAGGCTCATCAATTGTGTGTATTTGAGTGTGTTATAGGCAAGTCTTCCCATATTACATTAATCATGGTCATGACAGTTTTTTTTTTTTTTTTTTTTTTTTTTACAGCGGAGGCCTCTTTTACAGTGGAGGCCTCAAAGGGAACCACACACACAAAACATGCAACCCCTTGATATAATTACAATCCTGACCTTTCAGTAAAATGACTGCTGGCATAACCATCACGTCTGCTGACACATACATACGCACGTGTGCACACATTGTTCAAGTGTTGGGTTAAACTGTTGTGCAAGATTAAAGCGAAGCTCAGCAGTAACGAAAATGCGCATTATAAGACATTATAACAGGATCGCAAGATAATTGCAACAAATATAGTAAATAATTATGAAAGTTTTACAATTCAGTCTCACTTACTAGTATGCATAGAAAAGTAATTGGTGTTTTTTGTGTGTGTGTTTTTTTTTTAAGAACAATAACACAAACGTTTTAATTTTATTTTTAGAACAGGCCCGCAGGCTACTCAGGTGGTCCTTAGGGGCTACCTGGTGCTCTGTATCAGTACCATATGGAGTTCTCAGATGCTCCAAGGTAAGCAAGTTTCCTAAAAAGAAGAGATCAGTGCCAAGATGTAAGAAAAATTGTGTTTCATTATTCTGTGCAATTACATCCATTTTACTACATTATATTTTCTACATGCAGTTATTTGTATTCGTCCTCAGTACTTTAAGTACTTTAAGTCCTCCCCAAAAAACAATGACAGATCATTTTAAAGAAAAACTTATATATCCCAGTATAGCATTTTTCCTTAAAATTGCATGAAATTAATGGCAATTTTCTGTTCTTCTAATTTCTAATACTGTATATAGTTAGTGATCATAAAACGGCCACAAGAGGGTGGCTGACCTGTACCTTGAAATAAGGCCAGGTACTCATACCTTGTATCGGTACTTGCCCATCCCTAATTACTATTACTTTTTCTTCTTTGTATTTTCTGTCAGTCTGGATGCCTTGTGGCGTATCTTTCACAGGAATGTCTTGGAACTACAGCAAACATTTGTTTTGTGGAGGAGATTCACAATCATTAGCAATGGGCAAGAAAAATGCTACGTAGATATATATAGGTAGGTTTTTCTTTAAATGTATCTGTCGGTGACTATTCAAGACTTGAGTACTTTCTAAATTTCTGAGGTCTCTCACGTTTTACAAATGAGGTTTAACATGTTAGAAACCGGCATGTGTTTAACCTGACTAAGGTTGACCAGTGTCCCTGAATCGATTGCGTTTGCACTTAAAGGTTTCAGAGTATGCAGAGTGATTGTGGAATGTGTTAAGAGCGGAGGAGGGAAAAGAGAAAGTGTGTGCACTTGGAGGAAGATGATGGTGATGAGAGGCTTGACAACCAGCATAATAAAGCATGCTAAGTGTAAGCCGCTAGATTTACGGAGCCTTTACCCCAAAGCCGAATGCGCCATTATTTTCCCTCCCAAAACGTTAATGTCACACAGGGCGGTCATAAATACATCTTTGCGTTAATTTAAGGGGCTACAATGGAGAAACCCACTCCATTGTTCTCCCTGGAGGCTGAAAAAAGTGCTGGAATAATGGGAATTTTATGAACATGTGGGAAGATGATATGCATGATGACACTCACATTGCCCTGCAGTTGCGCTCGCTCACACAACAGCAGTTGGTAACCCATGGCTAACAAATGCATGCAAGAAAATGGATTCTTGCTCAGATATGTCATTTATTTTGCTCCGTCTAACAAGCAGCCCATATTTTATATATACTGTACCTTGTATACTTGTGTGGAAACATATATATTTTTTTGCTTGTGACAGTGTGGCTTAAACATTTATGAATTGTAATTGTAATAATGCTGCTTGACGAGTATCATTTATATGACTTGCACATGTGCAGTAGCACGTGTTGTATGAATAGTAGTGATGGGAAAATGAAGCTTCATGAAACTTCATGAAACACTTGTGATATCTTTTTACTCTTCTATATGGTGCTCTTGGTTTAAATATAAAGGCTAGTTGCAATAGAAGTGATTAAATTTCCACTACATGTTTAAACCAATATTGCCACCTAAAGGGGTCAAAAAATATCACAAGTGCTTCATGAAGCTTTCATGAAGCTTCATTTGTCCATCACTAATGAATAGTATTGTGAGTTAATTCGAGTTAACAGCTGGGATATGCAGTCAAGGTAGGCAAGGGAGGGAGTGCCGCACTGCTGCCCATTATCATTTTGACCTTCTCTCTGCATGTAAAGGGTAAAAAAACAAAAGTTATGATTACATTAAATCAGTGGTTCTTAACATGGGTTCGAACGGACGCCCAGGGGTTTGGCGGAGGTCAAGACACCCACGCGACTCAAACGATTCATAATGATACACACCGCTTGACCATCATTAGCTGCAGGTGATCATGCTACATTGCTTCAGTAAATTTGGTGCGCTCAGTAGCTAACTTGTGGCTGCTGTGATGGTATGTCGTGTGATTTGTTTAAATTATTGTAATCCCTTCATGCTACCTATGTCAAGCATGTCCCCACTCATTTTGTTCACTAGTAAACCCTATACCTATGTCTTAAATTTAAAGGGAAAAAAATCATATTTATTTATCTTTCAATAAAGAAGGGTGTGGTGAATGAGGGTTCAGCACCTCCAGCAAGGTTAAGAACTACTGCATTTAGTTAAGTTTTAATTATATAGTCCTTGCTTTACATTTTCTTTTTCAATCGAACAGTTTCAATGATTTCATTATTTAAAACAGCGGAATTTGCGTAATTCCTGTTCAAATACATGGGAAGAGCAGCATATTATTTTGGGTAGAAAGATACATGGTTAGATACTTTAGTCAGCCCGTGAGAGAAAATAGACTGTTACGCCAAAAAAAGGAGCAATAAACGAAGTAAAAAAGAAAAAAAACATTGAGAGGACCCAAGGAAAACTAACATCTAATGTTGCCGTTGGGCTGTGACAACTAATAAATAAAGTATAAATATAGTCCAATTTGCTACAGCAGTAGCACACAAGTAGTAAATTAATAATTTATAGTTGCAACTTCCAAAATGATCATGTCAACTTGACGTATCCTACATATTTTATGGCTTAATGATGATGTAAGTGCTGTTTATAAGTGCTGTTTACATCATCACCAAAGATGGTGAAGTAATGCCTTTTTTCTGATCCTTATCTTTATAGTTTGTTGCATGCCCTTCTGTAGAAGATGACAAGACTATTGAACACCAGGGTTCCTCAAGTTGCCAAGTTGGCTGGTTCACAATGTTATGTATTCATTATGATTATGTTTCTTTCAGAACATTCAAAGATAGATTTTACAATCACAGAAAAAGAAAATCTTATATCAAGGGGTTGCATGTTTTGTGTGTGTGGTACCCTTTGAGGCCTCCACTGTAAAAGAGGCCTCCGCTGTAAAAAAAAAAAAAACTGTCATTACCATGATTAATGTAATATGGGAAGACTTACCTTTAACACACTCAAGTATCTCTTATACTCTGCTGCCACCTGCTGGCCGTTTTTGTAATAACTACCATTGCTTTAAGCGACCTCTTCATGTCAGAAGCTGTATCAAAGCCTTCTGTATGCTCTTGCATAAAATAAAATAAAACTTTAAAAACGCACAAATACGTCTTGGTAATAGCATGGCATGGTAATATTTAAAATAAAATGTATTTATACGTTTTTGGGAGCAAATGAGTTAAGTGAGTATTATTTCTCCCATAAATCAATCAAAGAAATACAGTTTCAAAACGAGTTCAATTTCTAATACGAAAATGCCTGATTTTGAATTTTGCATGCATGCAACCAGGTCTCTTGTGCAGAAAATACATGGCACAGTGCAATTACGCAGCACCACATAATGAGAGGTGTAAGAAAATACAATGGTTAATAAGCAAAAGAGGACCAATCTGCACTTCCCAGGGAGCTAATGAAGGCTTTAATTAAGTGTCAAATGGAACCGAGGCCTGGAAGGCAAAGGAGAAGGCAACAAAATATCTCCCACTGGGTATTTCTTCATATTTGTCTGGAGGTTAAAGTAAAAACTGACGTCTGGACTGCTGTGCTGCTGCAAGAAACCGCCCCACATACACTAAGGGTATTAAAAATGTAGCATGTTTGTAGGCTTTGTTTTTGCACTGGCCTGAGTCAGGAGCAGGCCACACGCTGTTGTCAGCGTTTCTCTGTTATCAGCAAAGCTACAAAAGGTAGACTGATGTGTGGTGTGCAATGATAAGAGATGTATCAAGACATTTACACTCGCCAATGAAGGAATTAGAGAGGCAAGCGGTGTGCATAAATCTACAAAGTTACAACTACTGACGCCTACACTAAAACAGGAGAAGTCGAGGCTTGTTGTGATAATACACATTTGGAAGAGGCCTGTTTCAGATTTTTTGGGCTTTACACTGCCATGACGCATATCCACAATTTGCCATTTCTGAGCGAAAATTTGGAAATTGTGTCACCATCCATTGTAAATGCAGCCTTTATGCTGCAGACACAGTGGCAGGTATCATCATTTTGCAAGAGGCCTGCTTCTAACTTGCAGTCTTTTTTTTCCTCTTTACTTAAAAAAATTATAAAATAAATAGGGGGGCGCTGAAAGGTGGCCCGCTAGGCTTCGCACTGTTTGGATAGGTTGTGGCGAACTGCCCTTAGCTCTGAATCTGAAATCCAGCCTAATTAAGAAAACTTTACACATATGCCCTTCCTACTGGAGCATGGAGTGCCCCCCACCATTAATACTGTATATATATAAAATATCCACCATGTCATCAATTCTCACCAAAGTGATTTTATATACGGACATTTGTTTGAGTTCCAGTGAGAATTGTGCCCCCCCGCTGATCTGCAGCACACACAAGCCCCCTCCTTGCTCCTCTCTCCACTGATCTCTCATCCAGTGCTGAGCGCCAGACACAAGGACACAGTCTACAGGTCTTCTCTTACCCGCAGCATCATACAATGTTCAATTGTAACCTCACTACTCACTAGTAATCTGACATTACCAAAACTCTGTGACCAAATGTTGGACAGATCAAAACTCTTAACTTTTACAGTGATTTACAAGCGGCCATGCACCAAACTTTGCTGTCATCATGTATCTTTGTAGTACAAGACAGCTCAAGTAAATAGTGCTTCAAAATATGTATCCTGTTTGATTTCTTTGTCAGCCTGTTACAAAAATCACTGGAATATTGAAATTAATTGTGGAATTCACTGAGTCTACCTCTACCTGTTTATCGTATTGCTCTCTGAGCATGTGATCTTTGCATATACATGACAACTTTTTATTTGGCCCCCTTCTTTTTCCTTCAGCTCACAACCACCCCACCAGCCAGCAATTAGGAGAAAGCTATAATGACTATAATTAATAATGGAAATGGAAATCATGAAGTTTAAAACTCACTGGGGCTATAGTGTGCAATTTCTGCCATATAATAGTGTGTCTGTATACTGACCAATTGGAGAAAAGTGCATACAAATTCAACACTGTAACACATATAGCATTTAAAAAAAAAGATTGGTTAACTGCAATTAAATACATTAAAATACTTGTTAATTAACAGTGATCAATGGGAATTAATTGTTATCCTTGTGAGATGCTGTTATTGCTTTGCTTTCCTGCAGTCACAGTACAGTACTGGACAGAATGTTTACACTGCCATCTGTTGGAAATTCCAGAACATGACTCTTAGCTGAGTGGGTTGTGGGGAGGGAGTGATGACGATTTTCACGGTTTAAGACTGACAATAAAGTCATAGGGGGGAAAAACAAAACAAACATGTAATAATAATAATAATAATAATAATAATAACAGTGATTTAGTGGTTATGAGGGAAACCTCACAGTTCATTTTAGACTTTAAATTATAATCTAAAGTCATTAATGTAAATATGAATGGTTGTTTTTCTATATTTCTATATGTTCCATATCTTGTTTTTCTAATGATATATATATATATATATTTTTTGTGGGCAACTGCACCCTGCCTACCTGCCAGAAGACAGCTGAATTAGGCTCCAGCACCCCCCGCGACCCTCATGAGGAATAAGCGGTTCGGAAAATAGATGGCTGGATGGAAGTTCAACCTATTTGCAGTAAGCTTTCCTGACCACCAGGTGGTAGGGTCTCTACAGTAATAGCATCAAAACCTTCCTGATTTTGCCACAAGATACAAAAGCAGTCAAGGCAGCTGAACTTAAAAAACTAAATCTCAGTGACTATTTAGCATTTAATTATGTGTTAATGTTTTTGTTTTTTTAACGTTTTTAATTTACAATGATAACAAGCTGAATTGTTTGGTTTTGATTACTAATACCTCCTCCAGAGTTCATTCCATCCACACTTGCTCGCAGGAAAATATGTAATTGATACACTTTAATTTGTGCACTGTTATTCTTTTGTTGCACTGACATCTGTTTAGAAGATCCCACCTCACCCACAACTACTTCCTTGCCACCACTTCCATCTTCCTGACCAAAACTTCAACAGGGCCAAATGTGACAACCTCCAGTTCTGAATCAGCATGTAAGATGTGATGATTAAAATATCAAGTATAAATTTTCTTATATTCATTTCAAATTACAAATTAAGTGCTTCAGTTTTTGTTTCGTTAACATTGTGGATGACCACATGACTATTTATTGCTATTTTATGTAAAAATAAGTCCATACCTGTACTTTCATCCATTTTCATTACTTGTTATCCTGTTCAGGGTAACAGGTTAACTGGGGCCTTTCTCAGCTGAGTTTGAGTGAAAGGCAGAATACACCCTGGGATAGTGTCCAGCAGAGGTGTGGACTTGAGTCATGAATTTGACGACTTTAGACTCGACTTAACAAAATGTTAAAAGACTTGCAATTCGACTTGGACTTTAACAACAATGACTTGTGACTTCACTTGGACATGAGTCTTTTGACTTGAAAATACTTGCTTCTTCCACCCAAACAAAAAGGTGAAAATGTATGTTAACGAGTAAGTTCCTTTTGGTGTGTCCGTGCGTGTGCGTACGTGTGTGAGCTGTGCTGGCACAGTGCCGTCATTCAGACATGTCAGGACAGCCGCAAACACACGCTGCTACTCTAAGGCTAACTTCAAAATAAAGCTGAACAAATATTACATTGACGCCAATGCAATAGCTTTGGTAGATTCTACTTTGAAAGTCTGCCTGCATGGTGGCGTGCACGCTAATTTGACTACTTCCCTTTGACATTTTGGCTTGCATTATCGACTTTTTTTATTGAAATTACATAGTTTCTACCACCATTATCATAATGCCACCCCAAAAGTTTATTAAATAGCTAATTTAGGACGCAAAGAAACAGCAAGTTAATAACGTCATCATCGTATGATACGGTACAAGTCTACGGCATTCGTGGCTAGTAGCTAGCTGTTAGCGTAGCTAGCTGGCAGCAGTAGTTTGACAGCTGTTGCTTGGCTCGCTTGCTTTTCTTATTGTTTTTAATATTATGGACCTATGCTACTTTGTAATCCACTCTCCATGTTTAAATAAAAGGAATGTGCCTTAAATTGCACTAAGATGTTATTTTTCATTATTTAAAATAATAATAACGTTGCCTTCATTCATAATTATTTTATAAAACACTAGCTTTAAAAAAACAACAAAACTAAAAACATTCAAAATATCCAATATGGCCATTTGGATGTTAGGAACGCAACTTCAAGTGCATGACAAGTGCAATATAACGTAAGGTAGGATACCTTGTGATTTTATACATGGACCATGCATAAAATAATGATTTTTCTTGTCTTATATTAAACTTAAAGTTGTATTCCTAAATCCTAACGCCCATATTAGACATTTTGAGTTTACATATATATATATATTTAAATGTAATGGCCAAAAGCATTTTATAAAACAAATTAAGACAAAGTTTTATTGATCTGATTTCATTTTATTTATGTATTTTTAAAACAATCAATTCCGTGACTTTTGTGATCCGTTGCACCACTAGTTGTTTAGGGACAAAAACTGAGGTGGTCAACAAAAAAATAATTGCAGTGTGTCCAAGATTAGATCACTGACGGAGAGGCAACAACTTCTAACTTCGTTCAACATCTGAAGTTGCACAAAGAGCGGTAAGTAAGCTAATATCAGTTGTTTATCGGCTAATTATTGTTGCTAGCTGCGTAGTTCATGAGACTGTAGACTCACTGCAAACACGGCAATCTGTTGCACCACTCTGGGTTCACTCCCTGACTCCTACTTAGATGGTCGCCCGAAATAATATAATCGACGATGTTGTTAAAATGACTCGAAAGGACTTGAAACTCAAAGTGTATGACTTGTGAATTGCTTGAGACTTGACTCGGGACTTGAGGGCAACTTACTCCCACCTCTGTGACTCTCCCACGCCCTTAACATTTGTCAATGAAGTTAAGAGAATGGTTCAAAACTTACTATTGCCATTATTCCCCTTTTCCAATTTTTTTCCCCCCAAACTTGAAGTGAATGTTCTCGTTGAAGTTAGATTCAAGTGAAAACAACACTGTAAGGCACTTCACTGAGTTTGGTTTTATCTGCTGTGACAAAGAATAAAGGCAGACACTAAAGGAAGGTGATAATGAGCAGTCCGTCTCAACCCTGTCAAACTACAGACCAGGAAGGGGAGGTTGGGGTGTAATTGCCTTGCTTTCCAAACATGAGAGAGGCGGACAGGTCGGCCTGATATTAAGATGAAGAAAGGATGGGCACAACTTGTTCCAGAAAAAAAAAGTAAGACAGTGAGAATAATGAAAACAAGACAAAAGAGAGGTAGGCGGACAGTGAAGGACGTGAGAAGGCTTCCATGCTAAGTAGTACGGATCAGAGCAAGGCCTTCTATTCTCAGAGCAAAACAATCTTAGACAATCAACTTAGTGATGAGCAAGCAGGATCTTCAGATGTAGGACGTGAAGAGAAACAATGAATAGAGGTAAGATGCTTATTTATGTCCTCTTTTTGTCTATGGCCTCAAGCTAATAAACCTTTCTTCTTTCCGTTCAAACCAGGCACACGACATCAGAGGAATCTCTCCACTGATTTGTTTGCATCTGGAACTCAGGAAAGTTATGAAGTATTGTAAAAGTATGACAATCCTACAGATAGCAGAGACCTTTGAGTCCTTAATAATAACAATAATAATAATGGATGGATGGATGACAATAAAATAATAATAATTAAAATAATAATAATAATAATAATAATAACAATAATAATAATAAACGTTTCAGAAGATGGATGGATAGATGATGATGATGATAATAATAATAATAATAATAATAACCAAGGTTTCTCCTGTGTACAAAATTAAGAGGCGGCCACCTCCAGCCCGAGTGACTGATAATGAATGAATGCGTAAACATGATAATAGTCATATTCTTATTGGAACTAATATTTTTATTATTAAAACATGGAATTATTATATGTTCCCTTTAAAAAAAATTAAGTGAGTCAGTTGAATTTACAGATTACATGCACATCATGGCGCATGGTCAGGATTAGGGATGTTCGATACCACATTTTTCCCGACTGATAGGCAACTCTTGAGTAGTCACCGCGACTGATACCAAATACCGATACCACTAGTAAATACAATTCCCCACCCATAAATGACAGATGATTTTAAAGAAAGACTATATTATTTTTCCTTAAAATTGCATGAAGTTAATGGCAACTTTGTATTCATAAAATTTCTTTTTTTTTTGTCCCTGATCGTAAAAACGCCGATAATGGTATCGGTCGCCGCCGTGAGTACCGTTACCAGGTATTGGTAGTCACCCATTATAGTCAGGATGATACCACCTCTGCCTCGATTAGAGCCAGGGGAAAAAAACGTATAACAGTATATGCTGAGAGAGAAAATTTCAATTGCAGGACATCCAGCGATTACTATTAGTTATTCGTCGACGGGGAAAAGGAGTGCACACAGCGGCCGGCGACATTTGTTGATTACTATTCTATTATTATAACTACACTGGCCGTTAGGGAAACTACTGAAATTCCCAATGGCCATCCCACCGCTTAAAGCAGCCATTCTGGAAAATCTTTGCAATCATTTTTGGGGTTCATGTGTAAGTCACAGTCACTTTTTTTTAGATTTATTTATTTATTTAACAGAACAATTAGGACAAGAAGACATGTGAAAATGAGACGACAGATGAGGCTGAAAAGTATAACTTTGACTTATGTTACTCGGAAATATTGTTAGTGCAGGTTATTTTCTTTACAAAACCACACTGCTGTGGTGTATTTGAATAATCTGTGATATTTGATAACCAAAACAAAATTGAACAGGGGAGAACAATGATCACATCTGCAACTATATTAAGTTATTTATTACACACAACAATAATAAGACAGTGTTGTCACTGCATCAATGCAATAAATGCAGCAGACAATGCAATGGTCGTAAGAAGCATGATTACCCAAAGATTTTAGAGTTTAAGTGTCCATTTATACACAAGTAATACCATTTAAAAAAAATTTAAGCTATGCCCAACTCGAGCAGCTTTAATATAGTTTGGTTATCTTAGCTTGCCTCATTTCTGTGATGGATAGTTTCAGAGTTGTAAAATTCCATTTGATGTCAAATAACTTGTCACTTAGTTCACTACATTTTCCAAGTCGCATGCCGATTTACAAAAATTGTGGTTTCCTAAACTGTACTTTCTAGCCTTCATTGAGGTGAAGGACAAACTGTAGTTGCCGGCCCCTCCCTTTGGAACGACCTGCTGCTAAATATTAGGCAATCTCCCTTTCTAACCACTTTTAAAACTTGTTTTAAAACACATTTCTCTTCTTTGGCCTTTGGCTCAGCATGAGACTTAGCTTTATGGTGTCTGCTGTATTCTGTGTTATTAATGTTATACTTATTTTATTTACTTATTCATTTATCCACTTCTTGTCATTAATTTATCGACATTTTTATTTTAAACTTACTTACCTACTTATATTTATTTTGTTAAGTTTCACTTGTCCTTACTGCATGACTGATTTCAATTCCGTGTACAACATTTTGTATGCGGCAATGGTTGTTTTAAAGTACTTAATTACATTTTTTTTTAATTGTTTTATTCATTTAATTATTTATTCTTTTATCCAACAATTTGTCAAGTTGCGTGTCAAAGAAAACACCCTTGGCGTGCCAAAACGGCCTTCATGGCACCGAACCGTCTCCCAAATTCCTAAACGCGCTAAATGAGGCTTTCATTAGCATGAAAAAGATGTTTCAGTTTTTGCATCTGCACTGTTTACGGATAGAGAGCCCATATTGTTCAAACTGCAGAGCTTTGAGATGTCATGCCTGCTTCTCCCATTGGTCTTAGACAATGTAGAGTACTTGAATTTAATAGTTTTTTTTATCGATTGCATGCCAGAATTTTGTTTAAACAATATGTGCTACTAAGTTGTTCCTCTGCAGCTACAGAAATACTCGTTTTATGATGACAAATATGAAACGTCAGATTGCATACCAATTTTTATTGTTGATGGTTAGATAGTTCATCTCAATGGATGGTGATGAACAAGGAAGGAAATCAATTTTGTACGGAAGAAGCAGTCGAAATGAATCACATTTTAATAATGATATCGATTTTGTTTCCATTCAACAGCCTTTTTGGGGTAATTAACATTTTCATTTTCAGTACGTTTCAAGGACGAGTTGTTGCAATCCCTATAGTATTTGCTCTACTGCTCAGACGGAGTTCTTGAAGAGGGCTGTTAAAAGGCTTTACTACTGGGACACACGCCAGTTGTGTATCTTCTCATCACAGGGTGTTTTACCTATACGTCACAAGACACCCTCTGCTGAGGCAGGCCAACCACAGATCAAGTCTGTGTGCGTGTCCAGAGAGAAATTGTTCGCCTAAGATGCGGCCACTCCTTCTCATACACAGCCGATGGGCTTGTCCTCTCGATGGCCTGCCTGACTGTGCCTGACTGTCTGGCCCTGACTCCAACCGCCCTAACGGGCGTTGCTGTTAAACCTTCAACAAAGCCCCTATAACCAATCACCACCTTTACCTTAACTGAAGCAGCCCCCTTCGCTCCAGGCTATTTTACTGGATTTTGACTGATTTTGCAAGGCCTACAGAATATTGGGTTCTATTGCTATAAAAACAAGGAACGTACGAAAAGAAAGATTAGAGTCTCTTCTTTCATCAGGGAAAAAAAAGGATATTTGTGTCCGTTTCCGTTTTGCAGCAATTAGCTGTTTAAAACACTGGGGAAAGAGCTTGTTGCAACATGGCCTTGGTAGATCTCATACTCTCCTGCCACCTGCTAGCCGTTTTTTTGTAATAACTAATATTGCTTCAAGCGACCTCTTCAGGTCAGAGGCTGCATCGAAGCCTTCTGTATGCTCTAGTATAAAACATGTAAAAAACAAACAAACATATAAATACGTCTTTGGGACTATGGTGATATGTTTTGGGGAGCAAATGAGTTAATGCAATAACTATGAACTAATAACTAAAACAAAATATTTGACTAAAATAGTGCAACTTGTATAAGCTTTCATAACGGGAACCAGTTACAACCTTAATATTAATAATATTTATTATTAGTTACAATTCATCAATAATAAACATAAATTAACAGCCTTTCAATTCAAAATTGTAATATGCCTCTGATGGCAGAAAAGGGACCATTGCCTCATCATCTCCAGTGTAAAAAAAACAAACAAACATGTTTATACACGGACAAACACACCTTCAGACGAAAAGGCCATGTGATGCTTTCTATTTGATTTGTATTTGAAAATACATTTTCCCCCTCACGCTGGGTTTAAATCCCTCCCCTGGGCGAGGAGATAGTGCAGGTAAAGCCACTGTGGACAAGCAAATAAGAGCTGAATTGCTAAAACTGCTTCTGCTGCTCTGTTGCCGTATTCATGAAGTGAGCGGGAGGCAGTATGGGCAGGGAGGCTTTCGAAGGTCGCCACATAAAGTGAAAGTAATTTAAAATCCCTGAAGGTGTCTCTCAATGAATGTCAATAGAAAGCATAATACTGCTTTTATTCAGCACTTTCAGACGGGGAATGATGGCGGAAGGATGTAAGACGAAAAAACTACTAGACCTGACCAGTAAACAGCATTAGACCTCGTATTTACAATTTCTAACGCTCCCTTCTGACATCTGAATAAAGGATTAGTCTAGCCCTCTTCATCCCTTTACACCATCGGTATATCCTCTGCTCTCATACCTCTTTTATTTAATCCATCCATTCATCTACAGGTTATTCTTTTCAGAGTCATGTGCTAGTGATTGTGTTACGGTTACTAGTGTTTATGGTGAATGATACAAGCACCACAAAAACGGCGGTATTTTGACATACTGTAAGAATAAACGTGAAGCCACATTTTTGGGGAAAAATATAGTATCGCCATTCTCCTGAAATGTGGCGACATAACATGGCACCGCAAAACAAATATAAAGTCCATGAGCAACTTACCATAATGCTAAATCGAGCCGCTCCACGCATATTGTACAGAACGGGCCTTGTGCGTGAGAATCACCTGTCGCCATAAATCCATATTCCAAGTAGGTCCCCTACTATTGTCTGTGAATGCACCCTCTTCTTTCTTCTAGGCCAATTTAATTTTATTAATTTTTTTATCTGTTTGGAGCCAAAAAACTCTTGAACATTGTGATGAAAGAAACAGTGTGTTAGTTTTAGTTTAATGTACTGAGGGCCCAACAGTTAATTCAAGTTGCACCATAACAAAACAAAACAATGCAACATCCTATACTTTGAGATACATTTTCTTCTACCTTTCATCTTCTATTTTTTCCCCCCGGTAATTTTTCATCCATTTTAAGACTTTTTGCCTTTCTGTCAAATTTCTGACATTTTGGGCAATTTTATGGACATATTGTGGTAATTTTCTGCCTCTTTTCTTCCTTTTTGGGGGGAATTTTATGGCTATTTTTGAAAAAAATGTTTTACCTTTTATGCTATAAATTTTCTGACCTTTTAAGCAATTTTTTGCACTTTTATGGTAATTTACTGTCGTTGTCAGAGTGTGCGAAAAGTTTTCTTCTTTTTCTGAGTGGCAAAACAGAAAATTATTGAGAAGCACTGCAAAAGGATACCAACATGGGTGTGTGTAAGAGCAACAATATTTTAAGTGGATATTTGGAAAGAACAAATCATTATTTTTATTCTTACATTAAGCAGGGTTTTTGCAGGAATCACAAAGTTAAATTTAGACCTTTTTAGAACATTATGAGAACAATTTTAGACCAACTTCAAGTCATAGCAAGCTGGTTTGGAAAATGGTAAAAATGGTACGCTGTAGTGGACACAATGAGCCACCTAATTATTATGCTACATTCACACTAAAAGCGAATGGAGCGTTTCGCCTCGCTTTACTGTACACAGGTGCTTCATTTGCGCACACCAGAGAGAGCTGCTTTGCTTTGCTTCACTTATCGCAGCCACTTCCACTACGGCAAAACACCTCTCAGAAAAAAAAAGTTTCAAATTGCAATCAAGTGGCCAATGCTGTGCTATAATGCTGTAGCTAATCCAGTGTTCTATGTTAAGCCTTTTTGGGTGGTGGCCCTGCCAGAACCAGCACTGGCCCTGTATATCGCTAGCCTTGGGCCGATACCACAATCTGAATTTGGTCAATTTAACATTTTTTTCACAAATCAATACTATTAATCGCGCCTACATGTGTATTTTTATTTTTATTTATTTATTTTACAAACGACTCACCAATCTCGAATGTTGTAAATCGCTTGTTTTCTTTGATGATGCATTGTCAATGATTGAACAAAATTCAGTTTTTGCGAATGACGTTAACACAGCACATCACCAGAACTCATCACTTCATCACCACAAGCACGACACCACTTGGCAAAACAAAAAAACAAAAACAAAAAAGATAGCTGTAATTAGAGAGAAAAAAATTAGATCATAAATAATGTAATGATTCCTAATAAGAGTAATTCACAATTAGTAAAACATAACTCTAAAACATTGTACATTATATATAAAAGTGTTAATACACAATAAAATTAATTTTAAAAACTAAATACGTAACTAAAATAAAAGTAAAATATCTAGTGGCCATAAAAGTCACATTCAAAATATGTGGTTGTACAAGTTTTATTCAAGGCAAGTGCAAATAATTAAATTCAATGCAGTGTGACAGAGTAGCTCCCATTTAACACACAAACTGTAGTGTGTCCGTCTGAACACTTGGTGGCACACTGGGTCACGCCCACTTAATGACGTACTTCGTAGACAGCCAAAGAAGATAGTCCCGAAATGAAGGGATGGTGTCATGTGCTAACTTCGAATTGAAGTGAAAAAAGACAAATACAAGATTAATTGCTGAGATTGCTGCACGGATCATCAAACTCAATGTCCGCTACAGGCACTGACAGCGACCCCCACCCAGTTTTAAAACTATTTGCGGCGACCGAAGGCTTATATCTGCCGTGATCCGAATATAACAAGCTAGATGCTATGCTAACCGCTATGAACTACCCACCCGCCCAAATTACATTAACTACAATACAAACGCTTTTGGTGTTGATGTTTTTCAGCACGCAGACAGTAGAAACAACAACGCAAAAGGCCCTTTTTTTTCTACGGAAAGTTCCCTGAATGGACGGAGCAGATATAAGAAATTAAGACTTGGGTAAATACAATTTTTGACCTGGGATGAAAATATGGGTGTTTGAAAAAAACTAAAACATTTAAGGCTTAAAATCTAAGTTTCTGAATTTTAGACTTGTTAAGACTTTTTTTAGACCCCGCGGAACCCTGATTAACTCATTCACTGCCATTGACGGCTATAGACGTCAAAAATTCATTTGAACGATTTCTATTAGTTTCCTATTTTTTTCCATTTGTGTTAACAAGAGCATGAAAACCTAGGGAAAAATGTATTGTACATTTAGAACAGTTATAAAATTTGTGATTAATCTTGAATTAACTAGTGAAGTCATGTGATTAATTACAATTAAAAAATGTAATCGCCTGATGCCCCTAATTAAGAAAAACGAAAAGATTGTTAAAAATGAAGGTCGTAAGACGACAATTTTTTAAAATTGTAATCAATCGCATGACTTCAATAGTTAACCCAAATTTCATATCTGTTCTAAATGTCCAATAAAAAAAATTCTAGGTTTTCATACTCTTGTTAACAAAAGTGGAACAAATGTGAAACTAATAGAAATTGTTCAAATTAATTGTTGATGTCTATAGCCGTCAATGGCAGTGAATGAGTTAAGGCACCTCCTAAAATATACTTGTAATCAGGCTAAAGCAACCAGTTGAGTGAGTCCACTCTTGTGCAGCAGTTCAGAAATATGCTTTTTGTTTCACAGAGCTATTCATGTTATTCCATAACACATTTAACTGAATGGTCTGGTCAGCATGATAGGAAAAAGGGACAAACATGAATGAAAAATAACCTCTATTAATCATTGTAACAGCTGGTAAATTAATTTCTCAGCGAAAACCCATATCACAGAACATGAGTAAGGAAATTACCCTTATAGTCCGTGAGTCATTATTCAAAGTTTGCGTGTTCGTGCATGTGTGTGTTGCAGTTTTGATTAAATTGGTAAGGCGTGCTGGGATAAATGAAGTGAGGAGTTGGACTGTACAGAGCTGGCATGTATTAATGACCACAATAGAATGTAGAGACATTGCTAATAACCCATTCAGTGCTAGCAAATACTGGGAGAGGAGGGAGAATTAATTATGGGAAGTATTCTGACGTTTGCCAATGAAAGGTTCAAAAGAGAGGGGTGGCTTCATAAGTTCACAATGACTGGCTCCTCCCCAGAAAACAAACACATACACACTGGTTAAGTGTGACAAAAGTAACACTGAACAGTTACTATCTGGACCTGGAGTTGCCACCGTTGGAGATATGCGCAGTATACTGCGGCTGGGCGTATAACTTGACAATAAACCAAATTGAGGTAAAAGTCAAGATTTATGCAACTTGGAGAACACCACATTCAAAAGACATGCACATCCTCCCTCTCATGGCTCTAATCCATCTCAGGCTTTTCAGCCAACGGGATGTAATGTAAACATTGTGATAACACAATCAGGACCAGTCCTCTCTATCCTTCTCTCCATCACTCTCTTGGTTTACCTTTTTCTTCTCCTTCTCCTTGCTACTGGGGCAGATAATGAAATACATAAATGCAACATGTATTTCTTTTTGGAGACAGTAGGCCATGTTCCTCCCCCCCTCCCATTCTACCTTTGATGTCAGTGTGCGCTTCGCTCCAAAACAAAATGCAGAACAGCCGCTGAATAATGGAGCCAAGCGCCAAACAGCCACCTTCTAATCTCAGCAGGCCTGCAGCAGAGTGCTTCAAAGCTTTATGATCTTGCAACACCGCTGCAACAACACCACAATGATCATATAGTGTACAGTCACAGCAGCAGTGACAGTTTCATGGGGTGAAAGCACGTGACCCAACTACTACAACCAACAGAATTGTAATGATGGCTTTTGTCCACTGTCGGAATAACTACAGTGCAGTCTCACTTTTATTGAAGATTTGCTGATAAATTGTGCAGGCTCAGTGGTAAGAATCACTTGTTTGTAATTGGTCAAATACATATTTTTGTCAATTTTCTTTTCCTTTTGGCTTGTCCCATTAAGGTTTGCCACACCGTGTCATCCTATTACATCGAAGTCCATCTTCTGCATCCTCCTCTCTTACGCCAATGCCCTCATGTCTTCCCTTACTACATCCATCAACCTTCTCTTAGGTCTTCTCCTTGCTTCTTTCCCGGCTGTCCCTCTGATGAGCTCATTTCTAATCTGATCCATCCTGGTGATTCCTAAAGAAAACCTCAACATTTTCATTTCCTATCTCCAGCTCTGCTTCCTGTCAATTCTTCTGTACCGCTGTCTCTTATCATCACCACTGTCTTGTAAACGTTCCCCTACATCCTAGCAGAGACTCATCTATCATCTGCCCCCGATGCATTCTTCCACCCGTTGCAACAATGTTTGGATCCAAATAAGTAACTTCACCCAACGTGATTTGGACTGACTGCGTTAACCAGAACTGTTTCATCTGAATCAGCTATCTTTATTGTTTACGTTCACCTCAAACGTTTTGAGGTTGGAACTGGGAGATTCCAAGTAGGATATGTCCGATTTCCCACCGTCCACGAATGCAGCATAAGTGCATTGTGCCCTTGTTTTTCGCTGGTGTTACGTTCCAGAAACTACCCGCAATAATGGAAGTCTGCGAAGAAAATGTGGATTTATTTTCCCATTAATTATATGTTTTTTCATTTATTCGATGTTGTTTCACACTTTATACATGCACTTTTCTACCGCTTATCCGGGGTCAGGTCGCGGGGGCAGCAGATTTAGCAGGGAAGCCCAGACTTCCCTCTCCCCAGCCACTTCAGCCAGCTCCTCCGACAGGATTCCAAGGCGTTCCCAGGTCAGCCGAGAGACATAGTCTCTCCAGCAAGTCCTGGGTCGTCCCCGGGGCCTCCCGCCGGTGGGACATGCCCGGAACACCTCTACAGGGAGGCGTCCAGGAGGCATCCAAACCAGATGCCCGAGCCACCTCAACTGGTTCCTCTCAACTCGGAGGAGTAGCGGCTCGACACCGAGTGCCTCCCAGATGACAGAGCTTCTCACCCTAACTCTAAGGGAGAGCCTGGATACCCTGCGCAGGAAACTCATTTCGGCAGCTTGTATCCAGGATCTTGTTCTTTCGGTTACGACCCACAGCTGGTGACCATAGGTGAGGGTAGGAACGTAGATCGACCGGTAAATCGTGAGCTTTGCCTTTCGGCTCACCTCCTTCTTTACCACAACGGACCGATACAGAGTCCACATCACTGCAGACGTTGCACCAATCCGCCTGTCGATGTCCCGCTCCAACCTACCCTCACTCGTGAACAAGACTCCAAGATACTTGAACTCCTCTACTTGGGGCAGGATCTCATCCCTGACCCGGAGAGGGCACTCCACCCTTTTCCGACTGAGGACCATGGTCTCGGATTTGGAGGTGCTGATTTTCATCCCAACCGCTCCAGTGAGAGTTGGAGATCACGGCTTGAAGAAGCCAACAGCACCACATCATCTGCAAAAAGCAGAGATGCGATGTTGAGGCCACCAAACTGGACCCCCTCAAAGCCTCTGCTGCGCCTAGAAATTCTGTCCATAAAAGTTATGAACAGAATCGGTGACAAAGGGGCAACCTTGGCGCAGTCCAACCCTCACTGGAAACAAATTCGACTTACTGCCGGCAATGCGGACCAAACTCTGACATCGGTCGTACAGGGACCAAACAGCCCGTATCAGAGGGCTCGGTACCCCATACTCCCGAAGCACCCCCCTCAGGACTCCCTGAGGGACACGGTCAAACGCCTTCTCCAAGTCCACAAAGCACATGTGGACTGGTTCGGCGAACTTCCATGCACCCTCGGGGACCCTGCCGAGATTGTAGAGCTGGTCCACTGTTCCACGGCTGGGACGAAAACCACACTGCTCCTCCTGAATCCGAGATTCAACTTCCCGACGGACCCTCCTCTCCAGCACCCCTGAATAGACCTTACCAGGGAGGCTGAGGATTGTGATCCCTCTATAGTTTGAACACACCCTCCGGTCTCCCTTCTTAAAAAGGGGGAACACCACCACGGTTTGCCAATCCAGAGCCATTGTCCCCGAAGTCCACGCGATGTTGTAGAGGCGTGTCAACCACGAAAGCCCCACAACATCCAGAGCCCTTAGAAACTCCCGGCGGATCTCATCCACCCCCGGGGCCCTGCCACCGAGGAGCTTTCCAACCATCTCAGTGACTACAACCCCAGAGATAGGGGAGCCCACCTCAGAGTCCCCAGACCCTGCTTCCTCAAAGGAAGACGTGTCGGTGGAATTGAGGAGGTCTTCGAAATATTCTCCCCACCGATTCACGACATCCCAAGTCAGGTCAGCAGCACCCCATCTCCACTATACACAGTGTTTATGGTGCACTGCTTTCCCCTCCTGAGACGCCGGATGGTGGACCAGAATTTCTTCGAAGCCGTCCGGAAGTTGTTTTCCATGGCCTCACCGAACTCCTCCCATGTCTGAGTTTTTGCCTCAGCAACCGCCGAAGCTGGATTCCGCTTGGCCAGCCGGTACCTGTCAGCAGCCTCCGGGGTCCCACAGGCCAAAAAGGCCCAATAGGACTCCTTCTTCAGCTTGACGGCATCCCTTACCGCTGGTGTCCACCAGCGGACTCGAGGATTACCGCCACGACAGGCACCAACCACCTTACATACATTATTATTGTATTAAATTATAATAATAATTTTGTCGTGAAGAAAACTTGCAAAGATACAGCACTTCCGTGTCACCTCCACACCTCTATAGCAAGCTAACCACAATATTGTACTGTACAGGAGACAGCACATGGAGGAGTATGAGGAGTTTATTGACAATATCCCAGTCACTTAGCCAATCAGGATGCAGAAGAATGCGGGTTCTTTCTTAGTGAATCGGGATGTGCGCTCATACACTCTAAAAAAAAACAACAAACCATAAAGCACGCTGTAAAAAAAAATTGTGAAACAGCGAAAGATGAACCCGCGAGAAACGTGGGAACACTGTATCACACTTTCTGTTCATCAGAGCAGCGTCTGTTACCGTCAAACAATTCAATCTCCCGCTAAACCAAATCACCAACAAAAGTGGTGCCTATAGGTTGTACAGTATATTGATAAAAATTGAAGCAGGCGAGAGCTTCATTGGCTCAAAGCAAAGTAAACATGCTTATCATGCAATCAGGGATAATTCTCCCATATTGAAACAAGATGAGCAAACAATGAGCAAGATGACTGCAAGTATGAGCTTCCATTAGGCTAATCACGCACAATGCCAATCTTCAAGACATTACTTCATTAAACAACGCCTTTGTTTGCATAAACACTGCCAAGGGATATCTGATTGACAGGACTGAAATGATAAACGACATCGTCGAGCTCGGCTGTTTCTAAGAAACGCTACCAACTGGATCCTTTACATCTGTCTTTCTTCTTTGAGCTTGTTTTAACTAGTCCTTCACGTGCTTCCATTTCCTTTTCATTCTCAACGTCGTCCAACATGAGATCCGATTTCAGTCTTTGAAGAGAAATGAAAAGTGATGTTGAAATGAGGGAGATTGTATAATTGTAAAGTGTAACAGGAAATGAACCAGCAAGCTCAACATCATCCAATCCCCCCCAAAATCAGTGTGAAATATGAGGGATGCCATCAGCATGTATGAGTATAAATAAATAAATAAATAAATAAAAACCTTGAGCCTTCCCGAGTGGAGTTAACATGCATGCTCTCCCGGTGCTTGTGTGGACTTCCTCCGGCTTTTCCCCCCACATTGTTAATTGATTATGCTAAATTGTCAATAGGTGTGAATGATTTATTTATTTATTTCATAAGCAAGTAAAAGTGATTGGGGATTGATAAGTGCAGTGCAGTATGAGTGAGTGTAGGTTAGCGAGGATCAGGGCAGGGAGGGGGAACACATTTTAGTAGGGCACGGCAAACAATTGATGATTTGATCATTTCTTAATGTTAACCATATTTGGTCAAAGAACTATAATCTATTGTTCATCACGAGTGTCAAAATCATAAAAGCTTACTGAATGCATATCCCTGCATTTATATTTGAACATAGTTTATAGTGATATTAAGCTTAATCTGATACAGATTTTACAGCTATTTAAATTCAAAATCACATTTTACTATTATTTGTAGTTTACTAGTACAACATGAAATGACATGTTGTGTTGGATAAGCACAGATAACAATGACCCACAATTCATTTTTACTCAGATACAGCAATTCAGTCAGTTTTAATCCGAAAGCGTCCGGTCACCGAACTTTAGTTTCTAAATACTATAGAATAAATGAGGTATTTTCTCTGGTAGTGCTTAACTCATAAACCTGAAAAGGAGGGATTGTTTATAGGCTCTACTCTACTTTTTTTCTCTTCCTCTCTCTCAGGAGTTAAAGCAAGAGCCAAAAGTAATGCACAATTTTTTGAGTGTGTTTTCTTGTGAATCTTAATCAACCACTTTCTCACACTTTTTGCCTCTGTCTTTATCCTTTCCCACTCTTGCTTCAACTTGGTGTTTCTTGTCTACCGCAACACCCCATTCCCATGTCCCCTAATTAAAAATGACCCCCCAAAATGAATCAAGTAAATTGGACAGGATGGCTTTGCTGATTTTGCGTCATGTAAAAGTTAGTTGGCAATTATAGATGGGAAAACACTTGAGGGGAACAAAATACAAGCAGAGCAGAAATTTAAACATAAAAATACAAAATAGAAAATTATTCTGATATTCTACACTCAAAATAACCATATAAAAATATATTTTGAAAAAATTGATATACAGGGAGTATTTAAGTTACAGCGGAGTTACGTTCCTACGCTGGCGATGTAACTCGAATTTCGACTTAAGTCGTATTTCCCCCTTAAATTGGATATTTACATAAAAATACTTTGTACAGTAATTAAAAAAAACAACATATTTGCGCGACCCAGAAGAGCCGCGGAAGAGCCGGAACCAATAGTTTGTGTTTCTGCATGGGCATTTATTGCTGACGGACGGCAGAGTGGAGCTGTAAACACGGAAATGTGATGTGCCTGATGGCGAATCGATCTGCTGATGGACGTCCGTTCTGGAGGTAACAACAATACAACTTTAAATAACTTTAAAATGGCGTGATTACTGTGGAAAAAAACAAAACAAAACGAGGTGCTATGAACGAGGCACGGGCGCCGTAAAGTCAAAATTCCGATTGCGTACAACTCGAGGACTGCCTGTACAGGTACATTTTAAAATTTCCATTTTAACTCATTTGCTCCCAAAAACGTATAAATACATTCTATTTTAAATATTACCATGGTCCCAAAAATTTATTTATACGTGTTCTATGTTTTTTTTTTTATGTTAGAGCATACAGAATGGCTTTGATGCAGCCTCTGAACTGAAAAGGACGTTTGAAGCATTGTTTATTGTTACAAAAACGGCCAACAGGTGGCAGCAGAGTATAAGAGATCAACCAGGGCCATATTGCAACAAGCTCTTTTTGCCCAGTTGTGTGTGTGTGTGTGTGTGTGTGTGGAAGGACAAACAAAAAAGGACCAATAGGCAAGTGCACGCAACATAGAATAAAAAGGTACAGTTTTCATAAAGCGGATATCCTCAGACCTCTGACTGTGTCAAATAAAAAATTTCTTCATCGCCTTTTCCACTGCGTATTTGAATTGGCTTTTGTTGACGTTTGGTCAGATGTGTATATATGAACATGACCTGAGCGTTGTTACTGCAGATGCACCAGATACATATCCGATATATATATATATATATATATATATGTCCACATATGAAAGAGGCCTGGGTCGCATTTGAAAAAAATCTGAACTGTCCCGTTCACATTTTTTGAAAAAAAGTATCCATGTCGCATATGGGCAAAAATAATCTGAATTGACCTGCAGTGTGAATATAGTCTTTGTCATGTCTGGGAAGATCTGGTTTTGGTTGAGGGTCCCGATTGGTCCTGAGTGGGTTCCAGCCCTTCCGGGTTGACCAATCTGGGCCCTCAGCCACTTATGCCTGGCCCCAGGTGTGGCTAGTTACCCAATTAGTGTGAGTGTAATTAATTCCCAGGTGGTGATCAGTCGGCGTGGGATCATTGCCGCTTGTCACGGTCAACCCCGGAGTTCTGTCTGTCATTTTGAATTTGTATCTTTTCAGTTTGTTGTTTAGTTAGCATTAACCAGTACCTTGGTTAGTGTTTTCTGTAAAATAAAGCACGCCAGTTTCGCACTCCTGCTGTGGTTCTCCCGCCTCCCTGCATTTTGGGTCCTCCACTTCACACGCCGACAGACACCACGCCGCTCCGTGACCACACCGTGACAGTCTTTGTTCCACCATTACATTTAGCAACAACCTTGTAGTTAACTCATAAAAAAAACCATATAATTAAGTTTTTTATTACTTTGTCCTGCACTCCCCAAAATGCATTTATACTTAAAAAAAAATAAGTAAATATGCTAGAGCATACAGAAGGCTTTGATGCAGCCTCTGAATTGCAAAGAACGGTTGAAGCAATGGTAGTAATTACAAAAACGTCCAGCAGGTGGCAGCAGACTATAAGAGATCAACCAGGGCCATGTTGCAAAAGGCTATTTTGCCCTCTGTTTCAAACAGATTTGTGAATAATAATTAAACTTAGCTATAGTCTAATGCTAATTGCTGCAAAATGGAAACAGATACAAATGTACTTTTTTGCCTGATGGAAAAAAGAGACTAATCTTTCTTTTGGCAGGTTCCATGTTTTTATGGCAATAGAACTCAATATTCTGTGGTCCTTGCAAAATCAGTCAAAATCCAGTAAAATAGCCTGGAGTGAGGGGCGTCCCTTCAGTGAAAATGTGTGGAAGTTAATAAGTTGATGGGCACCAATTATACGTGGATTTTCACTATTCGCAGCCCGCCTGGTTGCTATCCCTGCAAACCGCAGCAGTTGACTATACTATATTGTATGCAGTCAAAATACCACAGTGCAGCAGAGCCACGTCAGTGTGACGTCATTGTTGGAAAGTTTTTTTGTGTGTGATTTTGTCACGTATTGTCAAGCAATAAAGCTAAGTTATTGGACATAAAAGTAATAGTTTAAGAAGCTACATTTTGGTATGAAAGGCAAACTGCAGTACACCCTGGAGTGGTTAGCAGTAAATCACAGGGAACATATAGAGACAGACAACCATTCACACGCACTCAACTGAACCAATGCCACCTACAGTGACACAAAATCTCCAAAAGCAGTATAAATCATTTAGTATGGACTTAGTTTGAGGAACTGTCTTTGTACGAAACCATTCATTTCATCAAATGTATTTGAAGTTCCAATAATAAGAAATAAAGAATACCAACCAACAGAGATTGAGATTTTTAAAACCTTGCCCTTTTATGAAATATGAGATAATTTTTCAGACAATATTTTCAAAACAATTTGTAGCCTCTTGTCTGTCTTTGGCGACCTATGTCCCAAATGTGTTTGTTGATGCTTGGCTTGGGCAGGGGTAGGGGGTTAAGCGAGGCTGTGTGCAGAATGCCTAACTTCCCCTGGAAGAGTTAAGTGTTTTCAAATGTATCCTGCAGCGTCAACACTGGCACTACTGGCTTAGCTTCATTACCATAAAGAAATGTAGCTGCAGAGATTCGAATAGCAACAAAATGGTGAATAGATGAGAGCCAAAGTGAGGAGTGAGTGAGACGGATGAAGAAGAGGAGAGAAGGACGGATGAGAGGATGAAACAAACGCAATAATGTGTCTTGTAAAGCTACATACAGGATGAAAGAAGCAAAAGAGATGTATCAATCGCATTGTCAATTTCACACATCAGCTCGAAGAAATAGTTTGAATATAGTTTACTACATGCGCATGCACCAACAGGCCACAGTGTTTGAAGTGTTTTTTCTTTCTCACAACACGTATATAGGTTCTGCCTCCTCTCCTTTGGCCAATTTACATCTTTTGAGATTACCTCTGAAGTCCTCCTCAGGAAAAAGTGTTACTACTACTTCAGCCCTGGATCACACATTCATTCAATTTCACCAAATGTTATTCTTTTTGAAGAAAATAATTATGTTACACTTCAGTCTTAGCACTCAATCTGATTTCACGTTTTAGGCACATTTTCAGTATACAGGAAATTCTGATTCTGCCTAGTATAAATTCTAAATTAAGGAGAACTTTCTGTAGGTTCTAAGTGTATAAGATGTATGGTAAAGCTTTTTGCATTCCAAAAGCTGATTTACCACGGCTGCAACTTGTCCAATCTATAGAGTTAGGAGGGAGGTAGTCAATGATTAGTATAAAAGTGGCATCACTCCTCACCGCACATGAAGCACCTCACAATGACCAATGGTAAAACATTAGAAATGTTTGTTACCACTTTTTTTCAAACCAATACCAGTATCAGTTCTTGAGTAGTCACCGAAACTGATAGTACCAAATAATACAACTAGTTAGGTTTTTTTTGCTCAATAAAATTTCCCCCCAAAAAACAATGACAATTTTAAAGAAAGATTTACATGAAATTATTGGCAATTTTCTATGTTTCTAATTTCTAATTCTAATCCCTGATCAGAAAATGAGTCAAAAGAGGTGATATTTTGAAATAAGGCTGGATAGGGGAGACCGGGTTAAGTTGTCACATTGCAATTTTCTTTTCCACCAGAGGGCGCAACGAAAAAATGAAATACTAGTTTTCTTCGTATAAATGGTCAGGGGTTGTGTATTATCTGAGAAGCACATTGTGAGCTGAGATGAGTGCCAGTTAGTTTTGCACAACCCAAAGTAAAAACAGGCATCGTACAAATTCTAGCAGCAAATCATGTGGACTCGTTAGAGGAGAGATTCAGGCATCTTGTCATACCTCAGTCACTGCTCTGTTTTAAGCTAACTTAAAACTAGAACAAGTATTAGTCAACATGGTCGTTAAGGGCAACTTGTGTCAGTCATTTTGGGGTTTGTTGTCACATATACAAAGTATGCCAGAATTGCCCTTCGGATGATGAGTCTGAAAAGTGAGGACATTAGTTTGCTAGGTTTTCTTTCATTGTTTAAAAATGGATTTTCCAGTTGTTGTTGGAAAAACAGTATGCCCACGTGACTGGTTGAAGTTTCATGACGAACTATCCATCATCCATTAAACCATAGGTGTCAAATCCCGGTCCTGGAGGGCCGCAGTGCTGCAGGTTTTGGATGTTTCCGTTCTCCAACACAGCTGATATATGATCAGCTCATCAGCAAGCTCTGCATACCTAAATGCCAGCAGTTCCTAAGGACTTTAATCTGTTTCGTAATATTTCATGTTAAAGTTTGCTCAATGGCTATAGTACATTTTCAAGATCATGTCAAACAATTTCTCTAGCTGTTAAAAATTCACAGGAGAAAAGGCATAATTTTGTCCTTGTTTTATTTGTTGCAAAATCCAGTGTGACATCTTGCCACATATAGTGTGACAACTATAATTGGTGGGGCAACATGTCACATGTTCACTCCTTCTATTGGATGGCTTATATCTCCGCACTGTCACAAATGACATGAATACAAAAAATATACTAAGACTTTGGTCTTTCATCTGGTATACTTTTGCACATCTCCAAATACAATATAATGTAATAAATAAGAGGAAACGTGGAATAAAGAGAGTGTGTGGATAGTTTGAGAGGCTGTTGACAATAATATAATAATACACACCTAAGGAAAATTTAGATCAAAGACTATGTTTTTCAAATCTGGGAGGAATCCCGAGTACTGGTGATGGAAAAATGAAGCTTCATGAAGCTCTTGCAATATATTTTTTTACTCGTCTAGATGATGCGCTTGGTTTAAAGATAAAGGCTAGTGCAATGGAAATTTTAATTTCCACTGCATCTTTAAACCAAGTGTGCCATCTAGAAGAGTCAAACAATATCACAACTGCTACACAGTGCATCTTAGTGAGAACATGCAAACTCCACACAGAATGGCCTCAGCCCAGATTCAAACCAACAACCCCCAAAACCATTGAGCCTAATTTTTTGATTTTTTTTTTCCATCGTTGAAATTTGGCACTCTTCTCCGTGGTGTGCCAGCCACATTTAGATGTTTATTTTCCCTTTCTTGAGACTTTTAAGAGCATTTTCAGATGAACAGAAACAATATACAGGATAGGGCTGGGACGATCCACTTCTGTCACGATCCAATCCGAATCCCGATACCTTGGTGGCGATCCGATACGTATTGCAATTTTTTTTTTAAGTTTTATTTTTGGCTATTTGGGGCTACTTAAATATCAAAGTTATTAACCTTGTAATTAAAAAAGGTAGCATCCTGCCTGGATGGCCTATTTTTCACTCCTAAACTCATTGTTTGTTTGTTTTATTTTTAATCAGGAAAGTGATATCAGCATGCATTTTCAATTTCATCCATCTGTTTTGGAAATTCAGCAGAAAAAAACTAATGTGAATGGCCTGACACGAACGATCATCGACACTTGGAAGTTGTAACGCACCTGTCTTGTTCTGAGCGTCGCTTCCCCATCGATCGAGAGCGGGGCACCCCGCCGTGAGGCGCCCCCCCCCCCCCCCTCCGTTCCTCCAAGCGCAGAACGAGCGCTGGCCTGGCCCACGCGCCCGCGTGAAACCTCACGGATGCCGGTGGAGAGGAACCGTTGTTCCGGGTGTAGCCCGTATTGCGCCTGAGGCGACCACTTCAAAGCCTCTCCCGCGCGCTAACCGCCTCTCCAATTCATCTCCCGCGGGGCACCACCGCAGCCCAAGTCGCGGCTCCCGGGCTCGGCCGAGGGGGCCACCTTGAAACCTGGACGAGCCGCCGACTGAATGAATGCTGAATTTAAGCACATTATTAAGAGGAGAGGAAAATAAACTAACCAGTAGCGGCGAGTGAAGAGGGAAAGCGCCGTTCGTCTTTGGTTGTTCCCAGTACAAGGTGAACATATTAGCTAATAGCTAGTTGGTTACATGGCTGGATACCTGTAATGCAGCCACGCTACACGGCGGATGTGCTGCAATATCATTTGATATCAATTAAGTATCGCGATACCACTTAATGCAAGGGTGGCCAAGCTCAGTCCACGAGAGCCACTATACAGCATGTTTTCCATGTTTCTCTCCACTAACACACCTGATTAATGATCAGGATCGTTATCAGGCTTCTGCAAAGCTTACTGATGAGCTGATCATTAGATTTAAGTGCGCTGAAGGAGGGAGACATGGAAAACAGGCTGGAAGTGGCTCTCGAGGACCAAACTTGGCCACCACTGACTTAATGGATCGATACTGCAGATCATGTGAACAAGTATCGCGATATATTGCCAAACGACATTTTGTCCCAGCCCTAATACAGGCAAAATAAATGTATTAATTTCTGAGTGACTTTAGAGCTGCTGAAATCCAGTGTGTGGCCAGACACAAATTAGACAAACATAAGGCCAACAAACTTGCAAGTAAGAATGCGCTGCTGTCTCAGTTAATATACTGTGAATGTAGCTAACGTGTCAGGTGTGAACAACTAATGATTCACACAACTGCAAAAGTCATAGGGCATCTAGCTTTAATGGCCATTTCCACAATATTGAAACCATAAAATAGTAAATAGGACATACAGTGTAGTGTAAGCAGGATTGGAAAAAAAAACACTTTGTTGAGGGTTGGCATATCGGAACCAAAAAAAACAAGATTATATTGTTTTAATAGAAGCTGGATGAAGTTTAAAGCAATGATGAATTTGTTAGCCCTTTTTTGTATGCTCCATTAATGTTTTACAATTTCAAATGATTGCTGTGGAAGATGTAATTAAAATAACAAAACTAATGGTCCCTAAAGACCTTGCTTTCACAAACTTTGCCTGAAGCTGAATAAATCTGCTACATCTCATTCCTGTTTCAGTTCATTCACAAATGTTACAAAATGAACTCTGTAAAAGTAGTCATCCGAATTGTTACGTAACCTAGTATGTTTTAGTTAATTATTTATTTCATTTTTTTACAAAAATACATACATGTTGCTTTTAAATTGTTTTGACAAGTAAAATGTATCACAAAAGTTAATTAAGCAAATTAAATAGAGTTCATGTTGCTTTTTCCGACCAACGACTTAACATAATACGAGCCTGAGGTATTGATGCATTTGTCATAAGCTGTTGAAAGTATTTAACTCAAGTCGGCCTAAATGTTAAGAACAGTCATGCAGTAGGTCAAACGCCGACTTTACAACAAATGTATTGAATAAGCCAGACAACCACTCATGAATCACTGATCGCAGAACAGTTTTTTGCTGCCTGTAGTCAGAGTGATAGTTGCCATCAGGAGCAACGCTCTGACCTTGCCTGAATGACGATTCCGACCTACAGAAATGTACAGCCTGGATCATATCACAGACAATGCCACTCACACACAGACTCCACACTGGACTGATAATGGATTCAATCTGGATGATAGTGGGACCTACCAGATGCTGTAGAGGGTGTTGGGTTAGTTCTAAGGAAACATGGAGTAGGAAAGAGAACGATAGCAGACACTTTTAGGTTGACATCTAAGCAAGAGTCATGGGCATCACCTGCTTTGTTTGCAAATGTAAATGTAAAAGGATCTCATCTATGTGTGAATCTGCTGTTTTTGATATTGTACCTGTGACTGATTGGTTATCAGTCCAGGGTGTAACCCAGTCTTTGCCATAGAACATAACCTTGTAAATGAGCTGGACTGCTTTTCATATAGCTCACTTATCTACACCATACGATGCCCAAAGTGCTTTACAATTAAAGCCTCACATTCACCTGTTCACACACACACACTCATACACCAGTGGTCGGTTACTGCCAGGTTTACTTGGAGCAAATCGGGGTTCAGTGTCTTGCTCAAGGTCACTTCGACATAGTCACCAAAGGTGAGGATCGAACCCACCACCTCGCGGATGGGAGATGACCACTCTACCACTGAGCCATGCCGCCCTTGTAGAGAAGTGGTAGAAAATAAATACAGCTAATCAAGGAGTTCCATACCCATCAAATTACTCCAACATTTCACTGATGCACATTTGTATTCCTAAAGCTTCAACATACAATGACTGAAATATCATGGCAATAGATCACAAGTGTCTTCCTGTGGAGCTTTCGCTGGACACAACCAAACCTACTGCATCCCAAAAGCTACAGTGAGAGATTTCCCATTCTCATTCCATCAATTTCTTTGATTTCAAATGTCTCAGCACAGCAAGAATCCCGTAGGTACCGTCAGCTCCACCTGTTCGGGTAGCTTTAATAGACACATAGACCTGACAGGTATGTTTGAGGAAGATTTTCCCGGGAGAATCTCAGCAGTTATGAGTTATTTATTTGCAGCCGTGTTGCTCATTATGGAATCCAAAGAATGATTTCAAGCACAGGGCTGAAGGAGAAGCATATTTCAGCACCATGGATAGCTACCACTCCCTGCTCTGGCCCAATGGCTTTGGTAGGCTGTCCTGTGAGAATATTATTTTAGATTTAAAAAATATTTCAAATTGAGACAGGGTAGACTCAACCAATACTATATTCTGATTTAAGAAATGTGAAAATTGTGGAATAGAACATGAAATATCTGTGTCTATGATTATCAAGTAAACAGAAGTCCGCCATTTAACCAGACCACCAAATAAGAGTTCCACACTGGCGTTTTGCATGGTGTTACATCAGGCCTTGTTATAGAAGCGCACGCCTTCACACATAACACACACACAAACACACATTGCACCCAACTATGTTGCCTTCTTGCCTGGATATGTTATCACTTTCAAGTCTAAATCCGTGCTTGTTTGATTGTCGCAGGTTATCCGTCTATTAGTTCCACTTTTTCCGTTTCATGCTGCAATCATTGGTGAAGTGTGTTTTATGTATTGGCAAATTAGGAACGCATGCAATTTCTTTTTGAAATATTTATCGCAAGAGAGTTCTTTGTGAAAAGCTAGTAATGAAGGCTTGCAGTTTATTGCACTCAACTGCATACATTTCAACTACGAAAGAGCATCATTGTCTACTACTTACAGTACTGTGGAAAAAGTATATATATATATATTTTTTTTTTTCCTCTAAAGAGCTCAGTATTGTTCATTCGGAAATGTCATCATCATTGCTCTTTATTATTATTATTATTATTTTAATATATATATATATATATATGTATATATATATATATATATATATATATATATATATATATATATATATATGTATATATATATATATATATATATATATATATATATATTTTTTTTTTTTTGTATGTGGGTGAGTATGTGTATGTGCGTGCGTGCGTGTGTGCGTGCGTGCGTGCGTGGATGCGTGCGTGTATTTGTTAGCTCACCAAAAACCTATTAGAAAAAATCCCATACCGTTCACCTAAACCGAACACCGCTGTGGAAAAAGTTTATGGACATCACTAACGTTTTAGACATCAACATGAAGAATGACAGATGCAGGCTTTAGCACAGACAATAATTCAAGTTTAAATTATACACATTGCAGCTCTCACTAGCTGATGCACACTGTGTTAATGTCACAGAGTCTTAAGGAGGAAGGGAGAAGGTACAGTAGTACATACACAAAACAAACAACTGTAAATGACATCACTAACAATCTCCAGAGGACAGGAAGTGAAGGTCATGAACATTAAAAAGACAAAAAAAAAGGGGTAAAGGCAACATTAAAAGATGCAAACCACACATTAACAAGAAGTATAGGAAGGTCAGGTTTTAATTTGCCAAAAAGTGCAAAAGCAAGCTTCAATAATCCTGTGAGAACCTGCTTTACATCAACCATATGATGGGCTTTATGTGGTAGTCTTTGAAGGGTGTTTATGTACAGAAAGATTTTGTTAATGATAAGGCTACGTTCACACTGCAGGTCATAATGTTCAATTCAGATTTTTGTGTGAAATCCAATTTATATTACCTATTAATTGCGACCTCACGTCTGTCTGCTGTGTGGGCGTAATGCGTCCCCAAAGTGACCCGCATGTGCGCAGAAAAAGATACGTCGTCACTCACAATGCTGTTTGCGGAAGTAAATACGTATGGTCCAGCAGCGTGTCAGGGCCATGGACTTTTATAAGTCTGTCGTCGGGGCTCATATTTTTACCATCTCATATCTTCAGAGGAGTGATGCAAGAAGAGGTAGAAATAATATTTTATGAAAATGAGGCGAGCCTGGCCTCATCTAACGGAGACCTCTCCTTTTTTTCTCCCTAACAATGACGTCACATAATTTATGAGCGGTCTGCGTGGCTAAATTACTAATATCACAACGTCATCAATGTCATCTTTATACTTCATGTTTCAAGTGGGATTAAATTTAAGTCAAATATAAAGTCCCATCTGTTATTCGAAACAACTTTGCCCTCGTACATTTCCCGAGCTGTGCGCACCTCGCAGATTTGTCAAGCATAAATCAAGCTTAATGCCCCCGCCCGAATATATGCGACCTGGCCGTTCAGACTGCGGTCACATTGCAAACATTCGGATACGTATCCGTTCTAGGACCACATATGAAATTGACAGAGGTAGGATATGAAAAGATCGGAATTGAGACGTTCAAATTGACATAAAAAAAGTCAGATACAAAACAACCAGATCTGGGTCGCATTTTCCTGCAGTGTGAATGTAGCCGAAATTTATCATTCTTCTCCTCTTTGTCTCATGGTGGGAGTGCCGATGTACGTATGAGCCGAGTAGAGCTGACAATTTGTTGGCTGAAAGTCAATTAAACTTTATGTCTGCTGGGACCACGTCTAAACATTAGCGCAAATAGTAGAATGTGATTTTGGTGAATTTGATCGAAATGCAGGGAGACAATTTCTGAGCTCCACATACAAAAAGCTTGCATCAAACAGTCTTAATCTTTGCAGAATAATCAATTAATGCACTTAATGATTATTATTAGCATATTTCATATATATTTTTAGAATCATCCAACTGGCATGCGCACACTTAAGGATTCTCACATGGACATTGGATTGGAAGGCAATCTGTGCCCACTGCACAGATCTGTGATCTCCCTGGCCAACTTTACATAAAAAGTCTGCTTGCAGTTCCGTATAAACATACAACAGACTGGTTTTTAAAGGAAATGAGAAGAGCTGCTTCTATTGGCTGTGTAAATGCCACAATGGTGCAAACACTTGTTGTGCCAAACTGTAAAAATACCAAACCAAAGTCAAGTCTGCCCTTGAGCAGATTTTGACTGCGCTTTGCGGTAGACTTGCGTTGGTCACGATAATAGGCCCAAATCAGTCATGGATGGAATGTTTACATTTTTTTAAATAAACTATTTAATGCAACTATTTACTGACAAAGGTAACAGCCTTTCGTGTACATAGTTGTAAATGTTCTTTATTTACATATGTAATGAATATTGCCAGTCACCCTCAATTTTTTTTCCCTTTTCTCAAACATTTCACTCTTGGAAATATGCGCAAGGTCAACCTTGGGTGGGAAGCGAGAGGTCTCGCCCCCTTTTTCACGTCCACCAGAGACGGCCAAAAGGCATTGTCACCAGGATGTGAATGTTTGCTTTTCACCAGCCAGAACCACCAGTTTATGGCACCAAAGTATTTTATCGGAAAGCTCCATCTCCTCCCCTGTCGAGGTTGTTTGTGAAATCATAAATAACAATGAACCAGATGGTCCGTTTAAACCCAGGTCAGTCACATTCCAGCCTTCTTGAAAGTTACATGTGACCAAAGCGCCTTCAAGTGGGGCGATCGAAACTGCCCTCACATGGAACACCTATGACCACAACGCAATCTTACACATTTCACCTAAAAAATTCATCACATACAAGTGAACTTATGCACAACTGATGGTTTCACACCATGTATGTTTTTTTTTTGTTTGGAAAAGAATGTCATATGTATTTCAACCTCAAGAGAGTTCTTAGATACTCCGCAAAGAACAAAATTATCTCATGATGCATTATTAGTCGATATGTGTAACAATAACATGTTTTGCTTGGAAGAACTTGACTTGCCAGCCTGACCAAATTTAATTGTTAATTATTAATTATTTAAATAATTTGGAGCTTAAAAAGTTTTGGAGTTGAGTCGGGTCAAAAGAGGGAGAAGCCGGTCCTCCCTCCTTTCTGAAGAACACGCCCCACAACTTTAAAGCCGCTGTTCTTGTTTATTTTCCTCCTTCTCCCCTCCGTCTGGCCCCGAACTGACAAAAAGACTTCCGGGTGCGGTGCCACGTTCTCAACCACGTGGCACCTTTGTTCCCTGAACGACCAAGTGTCTCGGACTTGGCGATCGCACCGCCGCCGCCGTGCACCAAATCCTGGACACAAATTTTTGGCTTTTTTTTAATTTTTCATATTTTTCTTTTCTTTTGTGTTTGTCACAGTTGCCGACGAAATTTTCCGTGACTGCGTGTGTCACCCACCAACCACCGTTGAATGGACACGCGCAATTCCTGTGCGTCAACCAGCACCTGCTCCAAGTGTCCCATCGCCGCGAGAGCTGGTTCAACGGCTGGTCTCCCTCGGGACGCATACACGCAGTGAATCTCGGCCTCAGTAGCGGGTATTGGCCAGCTGATACGCGGATCTTCTCGCGCGCCGAGAGGACAACTCCGGCTGAAGTCCCGACGCACCTGAAAACCCAATCCACTTTGAGTCGAGCTGTGTCGCCCCTCGTCCGACTGGGGAACGATTTTTATTTTTTATTTTTGCCTTGTTTTTTGGGGGAGCAGTTTTTTTTTCTTCTTCAACCGATCTCCCCTCCACCCGCTCGATCCAACTTACTCTAGTAAGTGGCACGTCTCATAGCCAATTTGACATATCGCTGGTACAACTTCCATTTCAAATATCTCACAGATTTGGCAAGTCAAACCTTTCCTTTCTACCTCGTTAAATTGTTCCTTTCTTATTTCTATTAGTTTCATTCTTATCCCTTTTCTTTCCACCGTATGATAGTTAGGTAGGCAGTATTTTGATTCTGTATGCGTAACCGTAGTCAGTTTTTTTTTAAAATGTAGTTCAGTCTCAATCGTGCTTGTGTCCGAGTGGATTAGTAATAATTTTAGTAATACAAAGAACCACGAACATTGAATGTGGCGACTTCAGATTATGAATAAATAAATGAGAATTTGGATTTTATTCGTTGTGTTTCTCCAAACTGAAAGTAAACAGAACGTGGTGCCCCTATAGGTGATTGAGGGAATTATGACTTCCTCAAGCTCTGATCAAATTATTAACATCAATTATCGCTACACATATATAAAGTTGCCTCTTCAACTGTTAGTCATCTTAAAGTGTGGACTTTTTAAAGTGTGGACTTTTAGTCCACGTTAATTATTTGTATGTATAAAGCAATTTTTTAACAACTCAGATATTACTAATTTAACTGTAGATTCACAAATATCATATATTCCATAGGAGAAACACACTGTAAAAAAATAATAATCCTAATATAGCAGAATTTTACTTTTTATTTTACAGTTTTTGTCTGTATTCTAAAAATATCATTTATCCCACTAATGGGTAAGTTGTCACACTATATGGGGTAAGATGTCTCACTGCATTTTGTAACTAATAAAACAAGGACAAAATTATCCTTATTCTGCTGGGGTTTTTTTTTTTCACATCCAGAGAAATTGTTTATCATTGATCTTGAAAATTTACCACAGTACTTGAACAAACTTTAACAGTTTTAACCTCAAATGCCTGTTTTGCTTCCCTTAAACTGGAAATTTGAGAGTAAAATGTTTTTTTTTTTTTGTTTTTTTAATGAAGCATTTCGTTTAATGGATGGATGGTTCATCATGAAACTTAAACCAGTTCTGAAATGTGGGCATACTGTAGTTCAAACAACTGGAAAGTCATTTTTTAAACAATGAAAAAAAAACTGGCAAACTAATTTCCTCACTTTTCGGACTCATCATCTGAAGAACAATTCTGAGGTGCATTTTTTATTGGCCCATTGATTGCATATGTGACAACAAACAAACCCCACAATGACTGAGACAAGTTGCCCCAAACTACCATGTTGGCTAACTCTTAATTTAGTTTAAAGTTAGGGGGCACCAGAAAAATACTGTTAAATTAAAAAAAAATGACTTTCTCTTTATTCTTTTTTTATAGTGCAGTGCCAGTCTCTCTTTTTGAGTCTTGAGAATTTATTTCTAATCCACTATTTCTTGAGTCTGAGACAGGACCAATAAAGAGCTTCCTACTAGCACAATTGAATGTTTAAAAATAAAAAATAAAAAAGAACATGGCTAATATTAGGGCTTTTTTTTTCTGTGGCTACCTTAAATATTTTTTTTAACAGCCGTATTCAGAGCCACTGGCCTCCATTGTAACTAGTAGCTGGTCTGACACCGCTATGCTACATACACTCCACAGGCGTCGAAAAGAGAAATTCATGGTAATGAGCAAATTTAAACTACAAGTGAACCTTAAAATGCATCATGTTGGAAGTAAAAGACCACATGCTGCTCAAAACATTTTTTAAGAGTGAGGGCTTTTTTTTTTTCATGATACACTATGTAAAACACACCAGAAGACTCTTTGAAAAACAGAGAAATGCCTTGTTTTCCGTGTGGCTCAATTCCCTACACAGCAGCAGCTCAAAGACCTTAAATTAATAGGGCTTGGTGCGTTTGAGTGTTGTGACCTAGGGCTGTGTTCAATACAACCCCACGGTTCCACTCTCACTAATGAGGAAAGGCTATTCCTTTCAAGGTGAGTCAGAGAATAAAAAGATGATTTAAATAACTTTGCTCTCAAAAAAATAAATTACTCGGAGAGATGTCAAGGCCAGATACATTCTAAGAGAATACATACGGTGGGCCCTTTTTAGTGCTGTCCCCTCACTAACCATTTACCATACTGTCGAGGCTTCATTATCATATCAGGATGTAATTTATTGACTCCAGGTCAAAGCAAAATAAAGAACAGGAGATTTATTCTAAATTTGGCAGTACTGTCGATAGGTGCTGATCCCCAAATGGTAATACACAGTAGTCAAGCCACTTAGTCAACACAGCCCTCACTTTAACTGACAGTCTCTAATTGTACAGGAGATTAAAGTGATTTACTATAAGAGCAAATAACTCTAAAAACATTTGGGTAAAAAATAACCCAACTATTGGTCAAAAATGGACCAATCCTCTAGTTGGGCCAATTTGGCCCAATTTTGAGTCAAGAAATGGGTCTTTTAGTGTAAAACAACTCATAAATATTGGTCAGGTCCTTTACTTGGGTCAAAAAAATTGGGTCATTTTGTATGAAATCAACCCAGAACGTTGGGTCAAATTGACCCATAAAATGGATTGGTCCATTTTTATTCATAATTATTTTACTTTTTGTTAGAATACATGTACAAAAGTTATTCCATATTTACTCTTACAGTATTGCAAAGCATGGCTCATGTTCCTGCAGCTGGAAAACAGGAAATGGGCCTTTAGCACACGATAAGGCCTGTAAAAAAATATATTAAAAAAAGGAGGCTCGGCGGAATGTGTCCTAAGCGGATAGGAGATTGTAACTGAGTACATCTCTGTCCGGTTCTCCTCGCGAGCAAAATTAATTTAAATCTCTTGTCTTCCTTCCTTGTCTATTGTTTATTAAATGTTAAAAGGTTGACTGGACCTGACACTTTTGGCCCAACTGTTTTTAGAGTGTTCTGTCATGCGGTCTTAGAATATTTTGAAAAATCATCTGCGCTTCATCATATGAACTTTTGCTGTTTATAAGCCTACAAAATTAGAATGATGACGCTATAAGAGTTGCTGTCACAAGCTCAGTAGTACAGTTGCTTAACTCATTTGCTCCGAAAAACGTATGAATACATTCTATTTTAAATTTAGCAATGGTCCCAAAAACGCATTTATACGTTTATTTTTATTTTTAAGCTAGAGCAAACAGAAGGCTTTGATGCTGCCTCTGACCTGAAGAGGTCGCTTAAAGCAATGGTTTACAAAAACGGTCAGCAGGTGGCAGCAGAGTATAAGAGATCAACCAGGGCCATGTTGCAAAAAGCTATTTTCCCCAATGTTTTAAACTTAGCTATATTCTAATGCTAAGTGCTGCAAAGCGAAAACAGATGAACAATGAAAGAAGAGAATCTAATCTTTCATTTGGTAGGTTCCATGTTTTTATAGCAATAGATCACAATGTTCCGTGGGCCTTGCAAAATCAGTCAAAATCCAGTAAAACAGCTGGGAGCAAAGGGGGTTGCTTCAGTTAAAATGGCTGTGAGTGAATGAGTTAATGTGATTCATAATGTGATGCGTGTCCAACGTGGTGGAGGGTACAATGATTTAAAAAGGATCAAGAAAATCGACTGACTACAACATTATCTACTTACTGAAGGATGTCAGTGAGCTGAACAGGTCTTAATGTGTCTTCATTTAATGAGAACCTATGAAAAAACAAAGGCAAAATATTAAGTGTACTACATTTGGATGATCTGATTATGTTAAGCAGGTTCTTCAAGGAGCATGGACAAAAGCTGCTCAAGGTACTTAACACATTTGAAGAGGCTGGATTGAAGTTGCTCATTGCTCACCAATGAATTGTAATTTTATGTGTATTTTTTTTTTTTTAATTGTTACTTAAAACATTTCCTGTCCAATTAATAAATTTTTCATGATAGTGCTAGTTCAATTTTCAATATCTTGTCTGAGATGATTTTATTGATTATTTTTAGGTCCAGCATGTATCGCTGCAGATTGTGTTCTACCTTTAAGATACCACTGCACTCAAAGCTGCTTTGTAGTTTGCTGATAAATTATATATAACCTGCCACATCTGCTAAGATTTTAATTGTCTTTCGGTCCTTTAGCAGTCAGGCCTATTTCTTTCTGAAAATAATTGAACAGGTAGGCATTTCTACATGCTAATGAACAAACTGATCAGGCAAAAGATTTAATGGACTTTATCCCGTAAACTTCCTAGTCACTGTAATTGCAATTTGAGTACTCATAAATTAATAGAGAATATCATCACAATGAACACGACACTTCACTTAGTCCCCTGACATTTTCTAGAGTTCATGAGTATAATTGGCTTGTGGGGTAGAATGTTAATTATCTGTGCATGATTCAAGATAAGTGTACAGTAATCTTATCATATTCATGGAGCAAAGAGATTGAGGCTTGGTTCAAACAACAAAAAAGTATTGATGAGGTTTATAATTGTACAAGCCATTGTTGGACCTGCTGTGTGGCTACCACTAGATTCCACTGACAGAGGATTATATAATCAGGCCCCTTGTAGAATCATCTAATGTAATAATTTCCTGAAAATGTAACAAGGCCTCAAAAGGTAAAAAATGTGTACTTAACTCAACCAAATTTAAAAAAAAAAAAAAACAATAATGTAATAATTTTACCAATAATGTAATAAACAAATCCTGACAGATTTGTAATAAAATTTTTACAGATAATGTAATACCTTAGTTATTACATTATTTGGGTTTTATTACATGTTCATGTAGATCTTTTATTCTCAAAACTGATCATGCAAAACCTGACCTAATATGTTCACTTTTAGTCCATAGTCCTACATTTTGAATTTTGCACATTTAAGCCTTTTGCAGCACAAATTCACAGCAAAAATGAAAGTGTCAAAAACTTGGTGTTAAGTGTTTCAGAGTTGATCTCAACCACCAAAGTGTATTTTTAATACTGTCTGATTTAATCAAAGTAAGCTCTACCCACTTGATTAGAACTGCTCTGCCAAATCCCAGACTTCTAGGATATATATATATATATATATATATATATACACACACACACACACACACACACACACACACACACACACACACACACACAAATAATGCAATAACTAAGGTATTACAGTATCGATACAAATGCTAGGATTTTTTATTGCATTATTGGTGAAATGATTACATTATTGGGGTTTATTATATTTTTGATCAAGGTAAGTGCAAATTTTAATACATTTCCAGGTGTTATTACATTTTCAAGAAATTATTACATTATAGCGTGCTACACCCCTGACTGACAGGACATAAGAAAATAGTGCCATCAGAGACTAGACAATCAGTAAACTCTTACTCATTTTCTTTAAAACCATGATCTGGAGTCAGTTATTTGAACTGTAATATACAGTCATATTTATTAGCAGGGTGTGAGTCCAACTCAATTCAGGTAAACCTTCCAAACATCCTTCATCAGAGATTCTCGACGTCGAGGTAAATCCACCTTTGTGCCACGGAATGCAGCCTCCCTATAGACCAGGGATGTCAAACTGCGGTCCTCGAGGGCCGGAGTCCTGCAGGTTTTAGAGTTTTCCCTACTCAAACTGCAGCTGATTCCAATTAACAGAATCATTATCAGGCTTATTCACAGCTTGCTTATGAGCTGATCATGAATCAGCTGTGTTAAAGAAGGGAAATATCCCAAACCTGAAGGACTCCGGTCCTCGAGGACTGGATCTCGCCATCCCTGCTATAGACCATCCCATTGTTTTTACGGCAACACATTCATACATTGGAAATCAATTGTCACGGGGTGTGCGGGGTGTTATGGACCCAAATGCAGGGAGGCAGGAGAACCACGGCAAGGATGAACGGAGTCCTGAACATAGTTTATTAACAAAAACACTAACAGGGGTACTGGGTAAAACTCTAAATAAGCAAAACCAACAAAGTTCTGAAAAGACCAAAAATCAAAGTAACAACAAAACACGAGAGTGGTGACAACGCCAATGATCTAACAAAGACTGAACGAAACTAGGAAATGAATACAAGTCAACTGACAAGACCAACGACAGACACCTGGACAAGACACAAGTGACTGGGGGAGATGATTGGACGACACACGGGAACAGGACGACGAGTACAGGTGCAAACAAAACCTAACAAGCAAGACAGGACACAAAGCCAGAACAAACCTGAGCATGATGCACAAATCATAACATCAATATCAATACATATTGATGGAATACTGCAGAACTGCATTTTTTTATTTTTTTGTTTTTTTATTTTTTATTTTTTATTTTTTTAATTTTTTTATTCTTAATTTTGTCTATTGTGAGTCAGTTATGGCAGAATATTTGGGACTGTATTGTAAATGCTATATAGTGCGATTACTGCAAAAACGTTTAAAGGCATTTGCAAGTACGTTCAAACTTATTTACAAATACGCCTGAACATACTTTCAAGAACGTTTTAATGTATTTGTAAGTACAGTATGCTCAATCATATTTAAATACAGAGTCATGTCAAGTCATCTTTATTTATATAGCGCTTTGTGACAGCCGTAACTGTCACAAAGCGCTTTATACATACTCCGGGAATTAAATGCAAAATTGTGACAGTGGACAGTCTTACCATCTGGTTATTTATTTTCAATTAAATTGTCCTTCTATTGACCGGTATGAAAAAAACAACAAACACAGAAGATTCACAATTTTGGAGGATTCATACAGGCTGTGCTGCTGTACAATGCTGCACCTGTTACCATGCATCAACTTTCAGTGCTAATGCAAGAACATTTGTGCTATTAATGCTGAGATGTGGGTGTGTCCACCCAAGAGTTTTTTAAAAATAAAATAGTTGGGCGTATAGGTCCTGGTGCTTGGGTCAACAACATTGCATGGAGTGATGTGCTGTGGAGGAGGTATAAAATCAAAGGAAACAAAGCAAGTTAGATGATAGCCGCAAGCAAAGAAAGGTTTTGTTATAAACATTTGTTTGTACAGTTAAAAAAAAAATAATAATCCAAGTCAAGATACTGTAAATGTTTCAAAATAAACCATGTGGCATTGCTCTCTTTTCTTAAAGGTAACAATAATTTAAACAAGAAGAAACGGTGTGTACCAAGTTTCACAGATCAGATAGTCATGGCAGTGTAAAGAAACAAAAACAACAATCAAATTGTCATCATTGGGCTTCCTTCGAATGCAGATACAAATCTGATAGGTGCATACAATGTCTGCCCAATCAGGGATCAATATAAATAAACACATTATAAAACAGCAGCTGTAAATCTAAACTACAGCTGATATATATATATATATATATAGAGAGAGAGAGAGAGAGAGAGAGAGAGAGAGAGAGAGAGAGAGAAAGAGAGAGAAAGAGAGAGTGAGAGAGAGAAAGAGAGAGAGAGAGAAAGAGAGAGAGAGAGAGAAAGATTCTCGTAGATAGATTCTCTGAGGCTGCATCTACATAGGAAGCACCAACCAAGATCGACAAGGAGCTGCGAAACTAGGACCGGAAAGGCATGTGCAGCCTTCAGCAAGCTTCAGAAAAGACTGTGGAACAATTAGCATGTCTGCCTCAGGGTAAATGCTAAGTCTACCGAGCTTTTCAACCCTCCTTTATGGAGCAGAAACATAGACGATCGACAGAGCCCAAGTCAAGAAACGACACGCATACATGATGCGGTAACTGAGGCACATCATGGACATCAAGTGGTATGACAGGATCACAAATGCAGAGATCCTCAGACATTCACTTTTCCCACAAAGCGCAAAATCACGGTAAAAAGTTAATTTAGCCTGTGCTTACAGTAAACAAACACCAAGACTCTTATTGCTTTTTCTGACCTCTGAACTTGTAATAACAAACCCCTTGGCGAAATTCAGTTTCGAGCCACTAAACTGTATCCTGGCAACCATCAAGAGCACGGATCGCTTAGAGAAGAGCTAACGGCAACGTCTGCTCCAGAAGGTTTGTTGGAGGATGCAGATTTGTCTGGATTGTGCCAGTGAGAGGCTGGACCAATCACCTTGGCACAGGCTCACCGCAAGGTGAGTGGTCAATGGCCTACGACTTTTGACCCGCAGAGGGCACCAACCAGAACTGAGGGACGGAGAACTGACCCAGACCTCCGTACAGGTGGTGATCTAACTAGGTTAGCTCGGCGAGTTTGGCAATATAGTAAACGAAGAAAAAAAAGAAAGAAAAAAATTGTGACACACAAACACCATGACAAAGAGATTTTTTTTCTCTGTTTGAGCCCAATGAGATCAACAACAACTCTGCTGAAGTCAACATTTTGACATTCAGAGATGTGAAGAGCCAGATGTGACGGCGCGGATGAAAGAGTGCAGACGAAGATCGCTGTGATAACCACATCTGGTCCTAAAACAGATACAACATTCAAGACTGTGGAGCACATCAGCAAACAAACACCGGCTATGGTGTTTTCTATCCCCTGAGGGTGAAGCCCACACACATTACTCATTCACTGTCATGACATGATATATTGATATATTACTCCAACCAAATTAACAAATGACGCAGTCCCATTCCTAGTTTTTTTACTCCCCGTGAATAACACACAGTAGGAATTCATGCAGACCACCACCCTGACATAACTCTTATGGATAGTAATATTTTCTTTCCCTGCCATTGGTTATTTATTTACCACAGTTCCAATCCACTTTCCCCCAAAGTATTGAGACAATCCATCCTGTCAGATTTATGTGGTTAACCAGGGTTGGGGGCACCAGAGTTTGACAGTATGCATGTCAGCTGCATGGGAGTGTTTTGGGAAGGTAATGAGGCTGCTGCAAGAATGGTATTAGGGGCTTATTGAGGCATTTAGGAGTTTCTGTAGTTGAAAAACCACAAATGCTACATATAGCTTCAAGGTGGGGGGGGGGGGGGGTGGGGGGGATAACTATGTTGATGACTTTGGTTTTCCTTTCTACTACTTCATTTTAATTTCAATGACTGCAATTTTGGTTCAATTATTCAATCTGCCTGAGTCGGTAATTTTAAGAAGCAAAAAACACATTCAAAAGTGTACACAACACACTGGAAAGTGAAACACAGGTGGACAAAAAAATACTTTCAATGGGCCCTTGAAAATGTTTGCCCCTGGATGTGGCAATCCAATTTTCTTCAATCAATGAGATTGGCATTGAGCAGGGTAAATAAGGATGGATTGTTTGTCCGTTAGCCCACTGTGGTGTGAACCTAGCACTTAAATGTAAAGTGACAGAACCAAGCCCCCCCCCCCCCCCCCCCCAGCATACCAACCTCTTCAAGTCAGCTTTTCTTCTCGATTTCCCTCTCTTGAATTGGAGTTTTTGCCTCTATTGCACAAAACCACCAGCGCTACTCTTAACGGGGACACAAAGGTCACTTACGTAGGGTCATGTTTCCCAACACCTACGCTACCCTGACACATATTTTAACTAAAGCTTTCTTCACTGAAAATGTTGTGTGAGCCTGCTTTTGTTTCCGCACAAAAGTCTGGTATGAGAAACAGACTTAAGGCTACGTACACACTGCAGGTCTTAACGCTCAATTCCGATTTTTGGGTGAAATCAGATTTTTTTGAATAAGCGTTCACATTACCTATTAATTGCGACTTCAGTCTGGTCTGCTGTGTGGACATAATGCGACCCCAAAGTGACCCGCATGCACAGAAGAAGATACAATGTCACTCACAACGCTGTGTTTGCGGAAGTAAATACGTATGGACTTTTATAAGTTTGTCGTCGGGGCTCATATTTTAATCATTTTATATCTACAAAGGAGTGATGCGGTAAGGGGTAGAAATAATAATTTGTGAAAAAAATAGGAATTTAGCCGTTCAGACTGACATAAAAAAAGTCAGATACAGGTTGAATTTGGGCAAAACAATCTGATCTGGGTCGCATTTGCCTGCAGTGTGAACGAAGCCTAAACTTATCTTGCTAGCTGCCGTCTAGCATAATTGTTATACATGCGTTTTTGTATTAAATGAGCTTAATCTCAAAACTTTCAATATCTTGCTAATTGCTGGAGAAAATGGTCCACAAAAGGAAAAGCTCCAAGCATAAGAAATAGAGCCACTGCTGAAGCTTCAGTGAAAAAAGAGGAAAAGGATAATGAAGCCTAATGTGTATTTACAATTGGTAGGAAATATAATTTGAATTTAACTGCAAAACTTTCAACAACACATGGTGATAAGAAATTTTATCTTAAGTGAGATACAAAAACTGCAAAATATATAATCATAAACTCACATCTCATAAAAGCATGTCAAGTTTAATATATCTAAGCCATTGTCTAGCATCATCACATTTGCGCTGACTGTCACTAGGGGTGCAAATATTAACCGGTTTTACGATTACGAAAATAAACCTAAAGTATTTCATTTTTTTACCTATTTTTGTGCTGTATTTGTTTTAAAAGGCAGCAACTTTTTTATTGTTGTTAATGTAAAACATTTTTAAAGAATGCTGTGATTTTTTAATTTTTTTTGTTTTGTTTTTCCCATTGAGACTATAATCATACACGAAAATCTAAAACCGTTGCACTCCTGTCAGTCATGTGGCTGGTTATTGTTGCGAGATGTCTCATTGCTGCAGTTTTGTGGGATTTGTAAACAACACTCCAAGAAAGGCAGCACCTCAAGATGGCGCCAAACACAAATCCCTTATCGGATTCGTCGCTATGTAGCTACAGGTAGTGATGGGAAAACGAAGCTTCATGAAGCATTTGTAATATTTTTTGACTCCCCTAGATGGTGCTCTTGGTTTAAATATGAAGGCTAGTGCAAAGGAAATTGATTACATTTCCACTGCATCTTTCAACCAAGAGTGCCATCTAGAGGAGTCAAAAAATATCACAAGTGCTTCATGAAGCTTCATTTTCCCATCACTAGCTACAGGTATGAAATATATGCACACACATACAGTACACAAACTGCTCCACTCTCTCTGAGTAATACAGTACTCGGCATATATGAGTACACCCCCTTAGATTACTAAATGAATGCATCCCACAACAAAAACGACTACTTCTAGTATTTTCTATGACCTCCATGACTGTTATGGATAGTAACATGTCTGCTAGAAAAATCCAAATATATATATACACATACACACACACACAGCATTTATAAATGTGCAATTTTTTACTCAGTGGTTACAAAAATGTTGCAGGCCTCCTCCATGTTTCACAAGAGGTGAAATGTTATTTTCTTTGTATGCATAATAAAATGTGTTTGCATCTATAAAAGTAAAATTGGTGTAACTTGGCTTGTCTCATCTGACCAAAGGCCATTCTCCCAGAGCATGATGGCTGGTCAATATGCTTTTGGGCAAATTCAAGTCTTGCTTGGATCATTAGTTGGATAACAATCGTTATTAATTTTCTTTCTTGAATGGATGGACGGGTACAACAAAAATGGACTACTAATTTTTTCAGAGAAAAGTGAAATCTGAAGACTATCATCAATATCATGTATGTGACAATTACTACCTAATTTTGGAAAGCATGTTCAAGGAGCTTGTTACAATTTTGTGTAATTCTATGTATACCCTCTTTTTTCGGGCCTTGTTGAAATCAGCAGTGGTGGTCTTGCATGCACGTGGACATTGGCACAAGCAGGATTCCTTCAGCAGGTTTCCATTTCTGTTTTGTGATTGTGGAGTGTGAGGTGGAAGCTTAAGCAATATAACATTGGAACAGATTGGTTGTTTCTTTAGTTTCAGGCTGAAAGATTACACACAGAGGTTCATCTGATATCGGCACAGCTTGAGAGCCAAGCTTAGCTGAGATTAGCATCAACACAGGTGGAAGGCTGTGCACAGAAACACAGATTTGGTTACAAGGTGCAGAAAATAATCAATTCGGTTGAACGTGTTGCACAGCTGCACACGCACGTACACAATCAGTTATTGCTGAGGTGCTGTTCGCCATCATTCATGTTTTAAAGAATGGCTGCGTGCACACACTCATCTGTCCCTGTCTGTGTGTGAGCTGCTTCCATTTTCTTGGCCAGGCACCCAGTCACTTTATTTTGCCGCAGGTAATCACAGAATGACAAGGTGTGGCCTGCTCTGATTTACTGCACCACCATGCCTGGAAGTTAAAAATGGAAAAGTGATAAACAAGACAGAGGGAACGCTCTTCGAGTCCCGCCACATGGAGGAGAGGAGATACAGTATGTGTCTAAGGATAAGATTGTGGAGGGGAGCAGTGTAAAAATACATGTTTGTCATAAATTACAACGAGACAGAAAAGGAGATTGTACTTTTTCTCTGTTATCCCCAGCTGTAAAGTGTGAGACAGTAACATGTGCAAACAGGGAATATAGTTTACAATTAGAGAGATAAAGTAGGCGCCGGAAGGGGAACAACGTTTAGAAGAAAATCTTTCCAGCTGTACTACCATTTGGTGTTTGACATGGTAGAAATAAGCATACAAGCAAAGCACTTCCATTTAAGAATTGATTTTAAATTCTCCCAATGTAAATAAATACTATAAAGCCAAACGTATCATATTAAAAAACAAAACACTTTGAGCCTTCTATTTCATGAGTATAATATTTCCCCCCCGATTAAAACTCTGACGTATATGATCGGACACTTGCGTTGCACGGATAATCCATTAGAGGGCAGTATCACCCAGCTGATGGCTTTTCCAGCAACCAAGAGCGCCCCAATTGAGAAAGGAGAGACACCTATACTTATTAAAAGTTCTGAAATACTAATATGTTTCATATGTGTTTATTATTATATTTTTGAATAATAAATGTACTAATTTAATGCATTGTGACCGAATGTATCAAATATGACACAAATAAAAAGTCATATGTGGAAGTTGATTTTCAAACTTTTTTTTGTTTGTTTGTTCAAAAGGACCAATAAATACTCTATTTACTAAGAATCAGAGTTTCCTCTCACTATCTGATATTTGTCAGAATGCCAAATATCGGCATCAGCCATACAAATCTGAAGGACGATAAAGCTGGTATCTCACTGAGCAGTGAATGATTGCAAAAGTTGCGAATGCAAGGTTTTCATCAGGATTTGTTAGATGTTCACAGATAGTTTTTACTTGTTAACACATTTTGAACATATTCAGACAGCTTTTCACTGTGAACATCTTTTGAAACCTTTTTACAGACCCTAACGAAAACCCAAAATTTGCCACATTCACATGCATTTGTCGCTCAGTGAGATACAGGAAACTTTTAATTTAAATTTCCACTTTATACAAAATGATGTTAACACTGGAAACTCCCCTACACCTTTTATTTATAAAATAAAAAAATAAAAAAATACAAATTAAGAAATTATGTTGACATTTTGAAAAACTTTATTTACAGTAGAAACCTTTAGGGAGCTATTTACTTGCTTAGTTTTTAATTTAGCTTAATACATGCTGATGACTCTGGAATTTCCCTTTTTTTGTCTATTACCATAATCAACAAGCAAGCATAAAAACAAAAAACAGCAAATGTTAATTTATTTTTAAATGAGCAAACTTCAGCACAAGGTCAAATAAACATTTCCTGCACTGTATGCAAAGAGTGAAACCCCGCTGATTTGCAATTCTTTCAACTTCAAATTTCAACTTAATTTCTTCATTTCTCCCCAGAGGGCAAAAGCAACACGGTACATACAGAAAGTGACATAGTGGTAGGGGTCCGGGGGACCCTTATTTCAATGAACATCAGAAACATGCAGTATTCTAGATATAGAGAATAACATTAAAAACACAAACAGTAAATTAGTTAAGTGGTCTTTAAAAGTGGCTCTTTCCCTAACATCCCCACTTACCAGCATTTAACCCGAGTTTTTCATTCACCATTGATTAACTATCCTCCAATTCTTCTAAGAACCATTTAGTTAACTATTCTCTTTAAAAAAATATATATATTTTTTTCGCTTCCTGTAATCCGCTCAGATTCCGCCTAAACTCCCTATTCCTTCAAAGGTGCCATGTTAGTGGAGGAGTTATGGATAAGCAGCGTGACAGAGGATTCCTTGTGTGGGAGAAAACAGTATGGTAAAATTCTCATGGAAAATAGTGACTTGTATTATCCAAATACAACTTAGTAAAATGTGTTGTCATTGTTGTTCTATTAGATGATGAAAAATGTTGTCAAAGCGCAAACCCTACAAACTTTTGAAAACCAGGATAGCAAGAGTATGAAACTCAAAAGCAACTGAACAGAGCTAAAAGTAGAAAATGAGAAAGGGTGCTCTTAATTTATTAAATGTGAACAAAAGACTAGTCAGTTATTATGTACACAGTATTTCAATGAATTCCAACATTTAATGTTTTCATTTCAGCGCAAGAAAGACAGCCCGAAGGATCGACCTTAACCACCAACTCCCTCATTCTCTTCATATATAGGCCCAGTATAGCGACAAATCCAGCGTGGTGCTATCTCCACCGGACCAACTGGAGGGTTTGACTGCACAAACAATAGAATCCCTCCTACTAATGTTCTCATTGTAGTGTACTTCTGACTGCCCACAACTGCCAACCTCCTCCACGTCCCACGCCTACTGTATGGTTACATCTATAGAAAAGAAATAGCATGGTTTTTCCCTTTTTTTGTTACCAGGGCTAATCCCCAAGTCAACAAGGCGTAGAAGAAAAGGGATGTTTTATTGCGGTTGGCGGATCAATAGCAGGGCGTGTAGGTGGCAATATTTAGTGATATATCAGTCGGTCAGGCAAGTAAATAGGGAAGGTTCCCCTTTGAGGAAGGAAGTAGGATAAAGCAACATGAAAAGCAGAGAGGAAAATAACTAAAGTGCTGTGAGCATATCATCACATGACAGAAATGGAAAATGTATAATTTAGAAATGATGGATTAAAAAATGGAAGACGATATTATTATCTTCTCATGTTGATAAATTGACAGTAAAGAGTTTAAACAGTCAACTGGTCCGCCTCTGAGTTCAACCTTAATGGATGAGCTCCATTACTGACGGTGGTGGGATCGACGATATAGTTACAATGTCAAGTCGTACAGGTCTAATAAACTGTCTGAGGTGCTTTAACACAGCGAGAAGTAAGTCATTACTTTAGCTCTGCTTTTTTGCATCACAGTCATGTAGTAAAACATCCATTGATGACCATGCAAATGCATTTGATGCTGCTCTGAAATTTCAACTATTCATCTCGCCAGAGGAGAAAAATAACATCGGCAATAGTTTATTTTCAGTTTTCAATCGGGTTCTAATACGTTTTTATACTCTGAAGCAAAACACAATCGGGGGTCTAATTTTATGCCCAGCGCAAGTCTAGCGCAAAGTGCAGTCTAACTAAAACCATGGAACAACTGTGAACAAACCATGGGTGGTTTTATTTGGGGATTTTGTTTAACTAGATAGAATCGGGCGTTTTGCACTGTTGGGCGCCGATGTGGGATGGAACACAGTTGGCCGTCAGGCAATCGAAGCGGCTCCCCTTATTCTCTTTAAAATCAGATGGATTATCCAATACTGTAAAATGTAAAAAAACAACAACAAAAAAGTGATGTTGGTTTATGGTAGCTTTCTATTCTTCTTATCCATTCAACCATTACATGTGTGGTGTTTTTCCCATTTGAAAAAAAGCAGTTAATTGCTATTTAAAGTACTTTTTAAAATGAAAATAACAATGTGCATTTATTTTCAGCAGGTGAGGTCATTCAAACTGAATGTGTTGTCTAGAAATACTGCACAGAAGAATCCAAAGTGGTTGTGCATTCCAAGAGAAATGTCAAATCTACGAAATAACAAACAGAGAAATATTGAGCCAGTATATTTGTATTTTCTCCGTGACATGCGGCGATCCAGGTAAGACAAAACAACGACACTCCAGAGAGCAAGCATTCCAGTTGTAGTGGGGTTTTGTCAACTAGAGGTTAGAAGTTCAGGTCTGGTCATTGAATGATTGGGCAGATTATTGGAGTAGTTTTGGTGGTCTGACTGCTTTTTGAAGAAAAGCCATCCAGCTCCGCTATTGACTTGTCATTGTGATTGATTGGCTGTGAGACCAAGCCCTAATGGCTTCATCAGCCGCAGGCCACGTACACATATGAGAACACCATAAGCTGACTTGCAGACTTTAGTGTCATTGTAGCTCCAAAACGTTCACCTCCAGTCCAATAGCCAGCACTCTCCAAAATACACACTAATTAAAAAGGGTTGTCTAAACTTGATTTGATTGCTGCTTCCGCCTGTTGAACTGATTTGAACAGACTTCTTTTTGTGTCTCCCTATTAGCCCGGGAATTGTTTCTTTTTCACTTCAGTTGCTTTCTCCAATTCTTTATCTTCTCGTTAGTCGTTAACTCAAGGATGCTCCTGAGCATCGGATGCTTTCAAGTCCTAACAAGCCCTTTAAATATCTAAATGGTCTCCTGTCTCCAATGTAAAAACACCTCTTCTATTACCCATTCCATCATTTTCTGATAACTATGTCAAATAAGATTAAAAAAAAAGAAAGATGTATACCGCCATAAATTTCTCCTTTGACCTTTCTTGATACTAAACCTGCAAAATTAAGGGCGATACAAGAGGAAACTATGCTTGTCTGGGAGAGCACAGCGTGGGTCCTGGAAAAAAAAAACTCCTTGGAATATAGTGACATAATACTAAAAGACAACTAAAAAACTCAAAGACTTACAAAAACCATTTACACAATGATGACCCATCTAAAAAACATTTTCCTCTAGCTTTTGCAGCAGAAAGTAAAGGGAATTAAAAACAATGAGAAGCTACTAAAAATAGATTTTTCTCTTTTAATATTATAACGCAGAACACTGTAGCGCTTTGAAATAATGTATTATATGCATACAATAGGTATAATTAGTTAAGACATTCAATGAGTTGGGAGAGCAAAGTATATCGCAGGGTTCACCAATTTCGGTCCGCGAGGTCCGGAGTCCTGCAGGTTTTAGATGTTTCCGCCTACCAACACACCTGATACTTAAGATCAGGATCGTTATCAGGCGTGCTGATGAACTGGTTATATGAATCAGGTGTGCTAGTGGGTGCAAACATCTAAAACCTGCAGGACTCCGGACCTCGAGGACCGGAATTGGTGAACCGCATACATAAAAAAGAGACCCCACATTTAGGCCTACTGCTTTGTCCTTTTGTTAGAAACAAACTATTTAATAGTTTTTTATGAACAAGCTCAGTAAATATGCAAATGTGTATACAGAGTATGGTCACAGGTAAATATGTAAAATTGAAGAAATCAAAATTAGGCATTTGGCTAGATTGTTTCATCTTTTTATTTTTGGAGTGAACGGAACAATTTACTGCAGGCCAATCATAGAGGAAAACAAGGATTATAGTAGGTAAGGGTGGCAAACGTTCTCATGTAAAGAAACAAAGGTTCCATCAACTATAAGTAAAGCATAAGGCAACAATGCATGTGTGAAACCGCGATAATGAGAATGCAACATCACAATAAAGTAGATAAAGATTCTAATAGGAGTGGATGTCAGATTTTAAAAACCATATGAGGAAGAAAAAAAACACACATCAGTTCTGAACCTGCAGTTCGATTCCATCTGTGACATCAATGCAAAGTGGCCTCTGCAAATCTAAGATGACCTCAAAGTGTAGCACAGGGTGTTAAAAATACCCTTTGCAGAGAAATGGGATTTCAAGAGCAAAGAGATAATTGTCTCAACTCCAATCTCGTTATCTGGGAACACGCAATTAGAGAAATGAAGCCGTCCATTAATTAATCTTAAATGCAAGCCTCCGAGCGTCTGGTGCCTCACAGCTGTCTCGGTGACAGATTGTGATTCAATTACGCAACACTATTGGAACAGCAAGAACTCAAGCTCTTCATTCTGTGATCCCCAATTAGAAGAGGTTCGCTTTTGCCTAGCACTGTCAGACAGGAGGCTTAAATCAACTCCTTGTTGCATACCATTAATCTAATAATTATAACTGCTCAAATACTTCTTGGACGACTTCCAGCATGACTTCTCCTTTCAGAAAAAAATGGACTTATGTTGTTTATGCACATCAACTCAAAGCCCTGAGGTCGCTGCTTTCATCGTTGCGTAGTCAGAGACACGCTGTAAAACGAACAATACATGAGAATTCCTCTATGCTGGCCTTTCAAACTCCATTCATCCTCTGCGATCAAATACACAATGTCCTGCTTCTCTGCAGGATACCCCTGTTCACGCACTCTACACAATGTTTTGTTTTGTTTTGTTTTCTGTCCCGTGGGCATCGCTGCTTGATATCTGGAAATGAGAACGAGATAATGATGTGGAGAGGTTTCTGTCCCTAACACGCATGTTGCATTATCACAAGTATATTGGGATTTTTTACTACAAAGTTTGACAGGCAGAAGAAAGGAAGATGGTAGAGGATGAGTTTTATACTGGGATTGTCACAAATAAAGTTCTGAATTTAAAACAAATGAAAACAGATAAAAATGGAAGCACCCAGTCTTGCCTCTATATGCCGCTGTACTGTCGCAGCTTTAAACTCATTCAATCTGAGCCCTTTTCACTGAAGCAAGCCCCATCGCTGCTGGCTGTTTTACTGGATTTTGACTGATTTTGCAATGCTCATAGAATATTCTGTTCTATTGCTATAATAACATGGACCAAAAGAAAGATTAGAATCTATTCTTTCATCTGGAAAAAAGTATATTTTTATCTGTTTCCGTTTTGCAGAAATTAGCTTTAAAATATAGCAAAGTTTCATCATTATTCAAATTGTTTTTTAAACACTGGGGAAAATAGCTTTTTTGCAACATGGCCCTGGTTGAGCTATTATACTCTACTACTATATTTTTTTTTAATAACTACCATTACTTTAAGTGTCCTCTTCGGGCCAGAGGCTGCACCAAAGGCTTCTGTATGCTCTAGCATAAAAAACATGAACAAATAACATATAAACATGTTTTTGGGACCATGGCCACCAATATTTAAAATAGAACGTTTTTATACGTTTTTGGGAGCAAATTAGTTCAAACAAATTTTGATTTTTGCATTGTTTTCTTATCACTAGAGCTGCAGCCAATTATGCTATACTAACTATGGTTCTGTTGATATGTGACTCCGATCATTATTATATTAGAGTGGTATCCATCCAAATACATTTTAAAACCTGCGTGATAGAAAATGAAATCCAAGCTTTCAGTAACTTCACTAAAGTTGCTTGAATTAATTGAAAGGACAGCTTGAAAGGCAACACACTCACACTTTAAGGGATTTTAGTATTCTTGTTAATGACATTTTTGAATATGGCCACACTCAATAGAAAATAAAAATTGTATGATGAATAATTTTATTATTTATAATACAGAATCTCTCAAACAAATTTTTCAGCAGATATTTAACTAAATCTGTTCATGTTACAACACTGAATAAATGACACTGACTGTATTGATTCTGAGCTTTCACGAGCAAGTACTGTTGTTTTTTTTAGCAAATCATCTTTTTTAAAGGACAACTAGCAAGAATAATCAGTCAAACTTGGAATTTCTGAGAAATAAATAACCGAATGGGAAAAAACTAAAAAGATTGCATTCAGTATAATAATTAACCCGAATGATTTGTTACAGTCTGCAGTAATGACAGCACACTTTCACATTTTGAAAGGCTGGAGTGCGTAAGATGGAAAAGTCGGCGGCTCTTAAATCACTCCCCAGCGATCGCCCTAACTGGTCATAAATCAGACCTGCGGGCCCTATTTCAAACTAATTAGAGCCTGATTATGTTCTATCATAAAACATAACTGCAGCCACCATTAATTAGGCTGTGATAGGCCTCTGTGGAACCCTAGAAGGCTTTCTTAGGCTGTGCGCGCGTGTGTACATAGTGACAATGTGGCAAAAAGAGGGCAAGAGAGTGACACAGAAAACACTCTGATCCTACAAGATGATGCCACACAAGCCTTGTTATCTTCAACTTCAAATCTGTTCCGAGCAGACGACTATGTTGTTGCTCAAGGGAGTAAAAGACTGTGGGTGTGAGGCTTTAGGGGCGGAGGGCGGATTTAGAGGGTGGTAATGCCTCAGAGACCAGGGTTAAGAGATTTAGCTTGCCTGACACACCTCACACCTGAGGCATGTTCTTTCCCTTCTGCCGAGTAAAATCCTGAATATCGTCTTTCGGCCTCACATGCGCCTGTCTGATGTAAGACCAACACATCTACTACAACTACCTTTTTTTTTCTTGGGTTAACATCAAAAAGTTCATCTATGAATGTTCTTTCAGGAAATAAAAACACACTTTTCTGAAGCATGCAAGCTGGCTAGAACGAAAAGCCGCATACAAATGCACAAGACAAGCACTTCTATCCTGTTAACAGCTAAAAGTAGTACCTAGCTGGGTCGTCTGGGAGTTGTGGTCGTTTGACTTGGTCCATAGCAGCAGCCAACAAAAAATCACATCCAAACGATGCCACTTCAACAAGAATTTGGGAAATTAGGATCCACAATCCATACCAGTTGGCTTGGTATATTTGCAGTGTTTCTCATATTTTGGTAGTCAAAATGATTTATTAACTCATTCCAACCCAAAAACGCATAAATATGTTTTGTAATACTTTGTCTTTCACTATCCAAAACTTATTTGGACATTTTTTCAAATGTTTGTTTTATGCTAGAGCATATAGAAGGCTTTGATGCAGCTTCTGACCTGAAGAGGTTGCGTATAGCAATGGCAGTTATTACATAAAACGGCCAGCAGGTGGCAGCAGAGTATAAGAGATCAACCAGGGCCATGTTGCAACAAGCTCTTTTTGCCAGTATTTTCAACAAGTTTGCGAATAATGATGAAACTTAGCTATATTATAATGCTAATTGCTGCAAAATGGAAACAGATGAAAGAAGATAGTCTAATCTCTTTTTTTGGTAGGTTCCATGTTTTTTTAGCAACAGAACACAGTATTCTGTGGGCCTTGCAAAATCAGTCAAAATACAGTAAAACAGCTGGAGCAAAGGGGGTTGCTTCAGTGAAAATGGCTGGGAGTGAATGAGTTAAACAACACTGTAAAACAATCAGAGCGGGTAATGGAAGAGCTTTAGTGAAAGGTAACATAGACCTCTTAATGTCACATGACAGTTTTTCCTCGACATGTCTACGCTGGTGGCAAATGAATGCTACCTCAACAACATAACATTTTGTGACACTATCTGAAATGACAGTCAAGCTGATACACTGTCATCCCCTAAGAGCTCCCATGACATCTGCTAACCAAAGCTTCTACACATGATTTATGTCAGAGACCTTAAGTTCACTTAGAGAGACCAAACAACATGCAAATAAATACCAAAGACGATGACATTGTCAGAATGATACGACAAATTGAATGGCTTTGCCAAGTGCCAATTGGGATCAATGTCCTCTATGGGAGATCACGACTAATCAGGTCAAGGCAGTTTACAAGCGTGACTGCAATGGCTCACAAGCTTTACAGTTGTTGGCAAGTGACATTTGTAAGCTGGGATGGAAGACAAATATTGGATGGAATTATTGTTTGTGTGGACCAGGCACACACTGTGTTTAATAGATCAGAGCATCATCAATCATCAACCAGCCCTGTGTCATTGGAACAATCGGAGATGTTTGTGCAAAATCTGTTTCATAAAGTTCAGATTTGGTTGTTGTTTTGGTTGTGCCTTTTGACGCTTTCGCCGTGCTTCCCATCACTTGCAAAATAACCTAATAAGGTGCTTTATATTCATTTATTTTACATTTTTAGACTTTTCTTCTAGATGATAAACGGTAAAAGGACCACAACTCCCAGACGACTGTTCAACCTTATGTCTTGCCGCAAACAGCCATGTCGTCACGCAGAAATAAAATCAACCCAAAAAGCTCACATATCAAAGTAATGTAAAAAAAAATGAAAATGAAGGTCACTTTTCTATACATATACGGTTAAAATGTAGTGTCGGTCAGTTATTGTGTTTTGAAATTTTGAATATTGTTTTAAATATTTTTTCAAATTTAGATTTCTTTGTCAAATAGAAAAAAATCTAAAAATATAATTCAAAAATTAAATAAAATAAAAAGAATACATCTCTCATATTTATGTATTTCATGCTGAAAAGGCTATCAGCATGAAATGCATGATAACATGTTATTCAAATGAGGGGGTGGGCCTAAGTGTTTATTTTTTGTATTTAGTTTTTGAATTATAGTTTTAGATCCGTTATTTTAATTTTTATTTCTTTATAATAAAAAAAAATATGGGGGCATTTTTGGTTCTCCTACTAACTGAATGTCAAGAAGAATTTACACTGTGTGTGTATGAAGAATTAATTTCATCAAACTTTAACAAAATCAGCACTTAATGCTGAGGTATTGGTACTGCTATTTTGTCCTACACTGTAGTCCACTTTTTTTGCAAGTGTTGTAAATACTATAGCACATTGATATTTATTTCCAGTTTTATTCTTGAAGTAAAATGTCCTATTGAGCTGTAAATCATGTAAAATACATTAAATATGTGGTATTAAGAAACATACCCCCCTTCACTGGCAGATATGATAGAGATTGCAAACATCAGTATGCAAAGTAGCAGACATACCAAACCACGCACAAAAGAACAAGGTTTCAATACACGACAAAATATGTGCAAGTACTGAGCAAGCATAGAAAAAATGTAATTAGCTCAGCGATAAAAAAGTCAAATAAAAAATAAGTCACACAAAAGACTCCCCCAGTTTCGTTCAGTTAACCAAGGATAATGATGCTACACTGAAGGAAGGACGGCTGGATTGCGTAATGCCAGTTCCCGGATTGCCGTCTTATCAACACAACCCATGCACACTTGAAAAGTCTCTTCTGGTTTCTGTCACATAATGCTCTCCATCTTGCTCATAGTGTGCTCTTTGTGCTTTTGCCGCTCATCTGAGCTATCTTTCCCAAATAATATATTCTGGTGTATTCTGACATCTGACAGTTCCCTAACAAAAGTTATAATAGGGTGTCCTGTCCCTCTGCATGTTCTTTCTTGGCCCAAACTCCACTTCTATTTAAAGTCTTGTAGAATTTGGTACGGTTTGAGTTGGAATGATAACAAAAAACACTTCTGCCCTACTCTGCACTTGCCAGAGGGGATAAAACAAATAAAAGGAAATTACATTTGTACTGTGACATCACTCAACCCAAATAGCAAATTCGATGTGAGCAACAATCCAAAACATGAACCAAGAGGATGACTTCAACTAATTGTGACATAGGTGTCATGGTGTGATATTTAATTTATTTTTGGATTACAGTGAAAATGCTGAAAACACATGTAATACATTACAATGACTTGGACCTTGACTTATATTGCTCTATTTCAAGTTAAAAGTGCTTTAAAAAAAATTGTTTTAGTGTGTATACAGAGACAGATGTCTATGTGCAGTTGTTGAATACCGCTGTCTCGCAGGCTACTAAAGGCCAGTATGAAACATTGCAATTAAATCATCACATCTAACTAATCTTCGCACCTTAACTCGATGTCTGATGCCCTTAATGGGGCGAGTCAGAGAAAGGACGAGACAGTGAGGTTGAAAGGATGGATAAAGATGACGGGAGAAGCACAGATTAAAAAAAAAAGAAAAAAAGACAGGAAATGTAATTTATGAGCTCTTCCACACAGGAGTCAAGTCAAGCAATCCCGTTTCCTCCCAAAATTCAAAAACATGCATGGCAGGTTAAATGAAAACTCTAAATTGCCCATACTGTAGGTGAGTATTTGAGTGGGAATAGTTATTGTCGAAATGTAATGTGTGACTGACTGACAACCAACATAGCAGTAGTAGTAAAAAAAATATATATATATATATGTATATATATATATATATATATATATATATATATATATATATATATATATATATATATATATATATATATATATATATATATATATATATATATATATATGGATGTTCAGAAAGGTAAAAATAAGTTAAAAAACAAAATAAATGTTATACACGCATATATTAATAATAATAATAATAATAAGAAGAATGATAATAATAATAGCTAATAAGATGAATTGTACTGTAAAAAATGAGTGTGGTATGGATTTGTGTTTGTGTGAGTTGTGTCATTTTTCTGCCACTAGATGTCATAATTGAATTTGTAAGACGGTGACAGCTCAGTGCATTTTTCTTTTCATATGAAGAGCTATCCAATCTTTAGCATGAAGTAACTTGTGAAATTCATCACATTTTTAAAATTGTAAAACACAACTTGACCCCAGTCGCCACAAATATATGCTTTATTATTAAATTTATTACTGCAAAATTTTGATGTGGTCGTGTCTGCTATGTTGCGACTGGAAATCCCCGAGTACAGGCTTTCCAAGTTAGGGGTGGTCATTAATCGCGCATTAAAAAAAAATTGTTAACTCAAAATGAACGCACTAATTTTGACATCCTTATATATATATATCACTATGAATTATAATGACAATAAGGTTTGTTATTCAGCATAGCAAAACCAATACTTATTAAGGCTAAATCCAACAATGTCGCAATGAGTTCCTTCTAAAATGTGAAAGCACCAACCCATTCTAAGGCTCTAATTGCTTTGCTTTTCCACTAATAAGTGATCAAAATAAACACAGCCTGTGTGCACAGACCCCACTGATAAATCTTCTTCATTGTACGTTTGCGAGTAAGCTTATCACCTTTTTACATTATTTACTGTAAGAAATGTCATCTCCTAATAATTACATCGCCAAATCTAGGAATTAAAAAAAATTGATAAATATGATATTTATTTACGGTTTACGGGAAGAAAAAAAGAAAACAAAGTGTTTGTGTGTCTAATGGTGATGAATGGCGTCTCCTTGTTAATGTCCCAGCGGAAGTTGTCGCTTCTCCTGGCCCTCACCTCGTCCCCCCTGGGCTCACATGCTCATTAATTAACAGGAATTAATGCTTTTATCGGCTCCCAGTTAATAAAAGATTGCCGGCTGCGCCTCCAATCTACTCAGTCTCTTATCAAATTGTGTGAAAATGTCAAGATGGAGGGAGCCAAATTAGCTCAAACAAACACATCACACTCCTTTCCTGTCAGGTTGCCATAGAATCTACGCATTGCCAGCAGACATGAAACTGTATGCTAATAGACATATACACAGACAACATCACAGAAGTGCTAATTACTACTCCACCATCCTACTGTGTGTATTTATGTTTGTTTCACATTTGGTTACCTTATTATGCTAGGAAAATGTTATTGAAGTTCATACATGAGTTTGCATGATCTCCCTGATGGATGGACAGACGGCCGGACGGCCGGCCGGATGGGAGTTCCTACAATATATAGTTTAAGTACAATAAGTTTAGGAATAACTGAAATATTGGCTTAGGAACATTTTTTTTAATTAAAAAAAATATATATTTGTACTTTATATGTCAACTGTTGTAAAAAAATAAAAATAAAAGCTTAAAGGGACCATGAGGCGAGGATGATCCGTGTGTTTTCAAATGTATCAATTTGTTTTGGAGAAATCAGTAAAAAAAAAAAAAAAAACAGTTCTTGAAATGCCTCTTTTATCAGTTGTGTCAGGTTTTTATGATAAGTAGCTGATTCTGAAAAAAAAAGACCCAGTGTCCGTGGCAGCTGGAAGTTTACTGCCACAGAGCACAATGGCGATTAGGTCTGTAGCCCAGGTATATGGCGAGAGATTTTTCTCAAAATTATTCACACAAATAAATTTGTGATTCTCACGCATTTTCAGATCCACAAATATATTCGTGATTTTCACGTGTTTTTTGAATTTTGTGTGTGCATTCTTCATGACCTATCATTTGTAAATATTCAATTCTGCTTGCGAATTATCGAATGTGCGTTTGTGGATCGTCAGCCACAACATTTATTTTTTAGACAAACATCACGCTGTTTCAAGATATTCACACACACAAGCCTTCAGATATTCATGTATCTAAGGCCCAAGAGCAAGCCTTTTCTCATTAAAAACGTGTGAAAATCCCAGATATATTTGTGCATCTAAAAAACAGGTGAAAATCACAAATATGTTTGTGGATCTGAAAAACAAAGTGAAAATCACAGATGTATTTGTGGATCACAAAAACAGGTAAAGAATCCCAAATTTATATGAGTGACAAATTTTGAGACGAATCTCTCCCCATACAGGTGCTGAGACAATGATGTCCACGCAAGGCGGTTTCCAGCAATAGCTGAACCCGAGGAGCTGCACAGCCGCACGGCAGCACTATAGATGAAGCTGGAGTCATTACTCAGGACGGTGGGCGGACATGGATCCTAAGCCATTTCCTTCCAAATTCCAACCAAAACACTTCAAGTCAGGTTATCATTGAAATGATAATTAATCAATATCGACTTGAAGTCAGGTTATCATTGAAATGATAATTAATCAATATCGACTTGAATTGATGTGAATCAAATTGGGAAAAAAATCTAGTCGAAATTAACTCTTGTGAATCGAAATTAACTTGATTGCGGAAATTAGAATCAATACCCAGCCCTGCCTGCAAATAAGTAAACAATTTGGCTTGTGTCTTTCCCGAGGTTCAACGCCTATTGGACCTAAAAGTAAATGTTTTTAGAAAATATTGTCAGAAAATAAGCTGAAAATCACTACTGAGTCATTTGGCATGTTTTTTTTTTTTTTACTACTGACATCTACAGTATTTTAATTACGGAAATATAAAATAAGTACCAATGTTTGTTTCATTGCTGGGATCTTTTAAAGAAAGCAAAATAGACTAGTGGAGAAAAAACTCAAATGCTTATGTATCATAACATGATAACAGGATGTCTACCAATTTGGAGGCTTCACTCTATTTCACAATTATTAATATAACAGCAACATAACAGGGAAAACAAAAATCTCAAGACAGTAAGACACTTTGATTGAAAGAATATCCTGCAATTGATCCATGACAGCTCACGTCATAATTATGACACATTTCAAATTCGCACTTACACTTATAGAGTTGCGCTTGTTCAATCTTTAGTCTTTGTGGTTGTAATTTAGAGATGATCTAAGGTAACCCATGTTTTCGAGTTGTATGGTGAATGAGGCCCATTGGGCATGAACAGACACTCAGATTCCAAATTGCCTGACAGCTGCATGGATACAATGATGACACATGAAGCTCTGCTGGAGTGTTCTAAATGAGGCTGCTGGCTGCTCTAAAAGAAAGCCTGAGCTGAATGAAGGGGGTTTCACTTCTTGGACCCAAAACAAGAGACAAGGAACTAATCTGTGTCCCAGCTCTCCACCGAGACACTCGGTGAGCCCTCCGTGCTGGCTTGCCCTCTCAAAGTCAATCAGCTCTGTGACTGAAACCCAGCGAAGAGGAAAGCATGGTGGAGGGTGGATTAAAGAGAGGTGGAATTGGGAAAAGTATGAAGAAATTAAAAGACAGTTTCTCTCTCAGTCAAAAAAGCCAAGGTTACACATTTAACTCATACACTCCCAGACATTTTCACTGAAGCAACCCCCTTCGCTCCCAGCTGTTTTACTGAATTTTGACTGGTTTGACAAGGCTCACAGAATATTGTGTTCTATTGCTAATAAAAAAAAATGGAACCTAGCAAAAGAAAGATTAAAGTATCTTCTGTCATCAGGGGAAAAAAATATGTTTCTTTCTGTTTCAGTTTTGCAGCAATTAGCATTAAAATGTAGCTAAGTTTCATCATTATTTACAAACCTGTTTAAAACACTGGCAAAAAAAGCTTGTTGCAACATTGCCCAGGTTGATCTCTTATACTCGGCTGCCACCAGCTGGACGTTTTTGTAATTACTACCATTGCTTCAACCTTTCTCTGCAGTTCAAAGTCTGCATCGAAGCCTTCTGTATGCTTTAGCATAAAAAGACATAATAAAAAAAAAAGAAAAGAAAATATAAATATGTTTTGGGTAGTGCAGAACAAAGTAAGGACCTGCCGCGACCTCCACGCCGCGCGTGCATCACCGACCAGCAGCCAGAGACTCCTGGGCAGCATTCCAGCTGAACATGCGCCAGCCAAGGACCGCCCGCTGCCTCCATGCCGCGCGTGCACCTGACCAGCAGCCGGAGACCTAGTGCAGCATTCGAGCATTCAACCGAGGATCGACGCTCAAGTCTCTCTCTCTCCCGTGCGACTGAACCAGACCGTGAGTTGCGCCTGCATTGCAATCTGACCATATACTACTGATGCAACGCTTTTATTCAAACATAAAAGAATTGACAGGTCAAACGCTTCCATCTTTATCCCCCATCTACCTCTTTCATCTAGACTTTTTTTTTATCTTAGTTAGGTTGCAAGTTTTCTTTTTATCTTTGATTCACATTTTTATTCCGTTTCATTAATAGTTAGGCTGTGACTGATATATATATGTGTGTTTACTAAATAAATTTGTTGTCCAGAAATTCAATTTCTGCCAAATCATTTGTGTTTACTAGATAGATTAGTAATTCTCTTATGAAAGCAAAGAACTCCATGATTAACTAAAGTAGCAACTTCATATTATGAATACTTGATAATAGGATTTTTATCGTTTATTTTGCTCCTACAAACAAGCAAAGTCAACGTGGTGCCCCAGAGGTTGTTGAGGAAATTACAACTCCCCTCAGTACCGTCTAAATTTCTCATTAAGCCATTACGGCAACCCAAATAATCGCTACATGAGACATGGATCATATTTTTTCAAAGAATGTGAACAGTACAGTTCCGATTTTTTTCAAATGCGAACAGGTCTCTTTCCTATGTGGATATATATATATATATATATATATATATATATATATATATATATATATCGGATATGTATCTGATGCATCTGCAGTAACAACGCTCAAGTCATGTTAATCAATACACATCTGACCAAACGTCATCAAAAGGCAATTAAAATATGCAGTGGAAAAGGCGATGAAGAAATTTTTTTGACAGCCAGAAGTCTGAGGATATCCGCTTTATGAAAACTATACTTTTTTATCCTATGTTGTGTGCACTTGCCTAATGGCCCTTTTTTTGTTTGTCCTTCCACACGCACGCCCACGCACGACTGTGCAAACGTGCGCAGAGAGAAAATTGTATTGAGGAGAAGACGCTAAAGAAGCTGAAGAAGGAAAAGCCACACATTTCTCCAAGTGCATTTATTGTGATTCCCTTCTCTGGGTCGGCCTCAAGTGGTGTTTGGCAACACACTCAGATGTGAAGACAGCCCACTTATCCAGAGCCAGTGAGAAAGGAGAATAAATTGAATACATGGAGTTTCCTCAAGTGCTTTGACCTATTAAACTGAATGTGAAAGTTGGTTGCACATAACCCCTATTATCTAATAAAAAAATTGTGGCTAGGGAAAATGCTAAATGTTTCTTAACTTTTTTTTGAGCCAAGGCATTTTTTACGTTTATATTATATCAATAGAGATCCTGACGTTTTGGTAAAGTCCTTCGAACACAGTTGGTAAAACATAGTCTAAATGCTAAAAAAAAAAATTTCCCCCCATAATTCCACGGGGTATTGACATGTGCATATTCGGGTTAGTGTTGTTGCACTAGGGCAATTGTAGGAAACCCTGGTCCTCGAGAGCCGCTGTCCTGCCTGTTTTCCATATCGCCCGCTACCAACACACCTGGTGATGAACAGGGTCGTTATCAGGCTTCTCCAGAGCTTGCTGATTAGCTGATCATTTGAGTCAGCTGTGTTTGAGAAGGGAGACATGGAATACAGGCAGGACAGTGGCTCTCGAGGACCAGGCTTCCCAGTAATACTAGTTCAGTACCAGTGCTGGACATCGCTAGCCTGTATTTTGATAGCAATAATCCCCACCCTGACAAAAATAAATAAATAAATAAATAAAAATAGGCGGCACAGTGGCTGACTGGTTAGCACGTCCGCCTCCCAGTGCAAAGAACGTGAGATCGAGTCCGGGTTTCGGCCTTCCTGGGTGGAGTTTGCATGTTCTCCCCGTGCTTGCGTGGGTTTTCTCCGGGTACTCCGGTTTCCTCCCACATTCCAAAGACATGCATGGCAGGTTTAATTGAATACTCCAAATTAGGTGTGATTGTGAGTGTTCGTCTCTGTGTGCCGTGCGATTGGCTGGCAACCAGTTCTGCCCGAAGCCAGCTGGGATGGGCTCCAGCGCCCTCCGCAACCCTTGTGAGGACAAGCGGTTAAGAAAATGGATGGATTGCTAGATGGATAAATAAAAATCGTACAATAACAATTACCAGGTCATGTTCATTATTTTCCTGTTACACATACTTCGCATAAAGATTAATTTAAAAACTAATGAGCGTCAAATATAACCAAACACAATAGCGTGTAGCCGAAGCAAGTTCCATTTCAAACCCAAGATCAGTTGACAACACACCGCTGCTTTTCAAAGAGAAAACGTTATCCTTTATCGCCACACCAACCTTGGTCAATTAAAACGAATTTACCTTTGGAGCTCATTCTATGCCGCTGGCAAAGATACAAACAAATGAAAACTAATCTCTTCACCATTAGTTTGTTCGAGCGTATCAAAGAAAATAAATGAGTTGTATGCAGCATATAGTATGAGACTGCCAGGGGCAAGGATGTGATGGGTACGGAGGCGACTTCGCTTACAGTGAATAATACTATAGTTATGTGTATTTTATCAGAGATCATTTCATCTAGAGGTCTTAATATGTCAAAGTGTCAAACGAGCACATAGAAAAAACATGTGACCCACGACACACATGAATAGAAAATGTCCTTTTTCATTCATCTCAGATTATTTTTCATGATACAGTAAAATTGGTGAAGCTTAGATCTTGGTGTACTGCTATTCTAATAAAAAAACATTGAGTTGAAGTATCTTTTTTTTTTTTGGGTGACATTACATTTTTCATCCTCTGTGCTTCTTCCGTGACCTGTAAGTGGCTCTCATTCCTATTATCAAGCTGCTAAAAAGATCCGGATTGGTTATAATAAACTATGTATATATGGACACCAAACAAGTGGACGAAAACCTTTGTCCACTTGCAACGAGAGTCTGATTTGGTCCTTCAAAAGTAAATTCTACCGAAGACAGTGGCCAATTGTTAACATAAAAAGGGGAACACATTCAAACAAATCACAAACATATGCAGTGATTGTACAATTGTCAGAAGCCTGAATTCCCAGCACCTGAAGCTTACTACAACACTCATTAAGACATCTCGTCCTAATTTTAACATGTTCAAAACTACTTAAAAACACCACGATACCGTTATAGAGTAGTGTTGAGAAAATAAAAATTCCTTTTATGGGAACCTACTTGATAACGCCAGTTGTAGTGTTGTCAAAAGCCCATATTTGACTTTGATACTATACCCGCTTAAAGTACCTCAATACCTGTACAGAAACATTACCAAAACATGAAGATGTGGAATAATAGCTGACTATGAATCCATTTCAGGGTTAATTTTTTCTGACAGCTTGTGCTTTACCACTCTGTCTTATACCTGACTCTGGCTAAGTAGAGGTGCTGATTCAAACCCGGAAAGTTAGACCAAGGGCAGAGCGCTGTACGTGTTAATTATAATCATTTTCAAAGACCAGACACAAAGAGAGAAACAAAGCACCAGTAGCTCCAGTGAATATTTTGTGTCCACTCACCGCACACTCCATGTGGTACACCGCCACGGCACAATATAATGAGATCTAATACATGAGCAGCATCAAGAATTCCGCTTTTACAAAGATAATAATGCTCAGCTACGACTGACATTGTCAGGGCAGTATCCTTTTAACTTGCTTATTACTGTAGTTGTAATTTGAGTTGGCCGGTTCTTTTTCCAATGCATTTTAAACCATAGTTTTGCATGTTTACACCTTATCATAAATTGTCAGTGCGGTCATCTATCATATAGGCATATCCTTTAAGGGGGAGGAGAAACTTGACCTATTCCAATCACCAAATATGGCTGTGGAAGAGGGCAAGGCAGACAGGATAGACAGACGTTTCCATTGTGGGCTGAGAAGGAAGATTAGGCTATTGATTTAAGCGCATTGCTATGTCAGAACACATAACAATTTGAACTAATACAGTAAAATGGATGGCTTTCTGTTCTGGGAAAGAGCAAGTGGCTTTATGTTAGAAGATATGACAAACAGAGCCCTTTAAAGGGGAAGTCAACCATAAACATTTCTTGACACTAATAAGTTATATGACCTCACTAGTCTAAACATGCCATTCTGTTTAATATAACATTTTTGGAATACGAGTTAGGCAGAAAAATCCAGCCGTTTTTGTCCATCTCAGGGGGCGGCCATTTTTGCCACTTGCTGTCGACTGAAGATGACATCACAGTTGCTCGGGGCTTAGGCAACGACCAATCACAGCTCACCTGTTTTATGAAGCTGATATTGATAATAGCTGCTGGATTTTACTGATTAACTCATACTCTACTAACACAATATTAACCAGAATATTGCATTTAGACTAGTGGGGCTGCATAGAACATATTACTGTCAAGAATAAATTTTTGAGGTTGACTACCCTTTAAGAATAAAGTAAAAAATAATAATGTTTACCTTATAAGATAAAGTGTAATTGCACATCCACTACAGTAAGTGGCAGTGGCGCTCTCAATAGTGGGGTTTTCATCCACCCATTTTTATTGGAATTTTCCAGAAATGCGAAAACAAAACTGAATAGAAACGATAGAAATTCAAAAAAGGGCCCAAAACTCGCAAAAACTTTTTTACGCTTGGAGGGGGTGGATTTTGAAGCGGATCAAAAAAAGGAAAATGCAAATTTTGGTTATGGTAACAGGTTTTGCGAATAAACGCTGACAAGACCGGATACATGTCACACATATGTTTGTAGTAACAAAGCAATGGCGGACGATAAAGTAAAGATATGTATGGGTGGGGGCAACGAAACTGAAATCTTTTTGGAATTAATTACAGAAGTGAATATTAATGCAACTTTAGGTGGAAAACACTAAAGAAACGCTACGATTTATCAAGGATTACAAATGCAAACTCATACGACGTCATCGCAAGGCGCTGTCGCTTCCTGTTCTTCTTATTATTATTATTTTAAATTACAAGTGGATCACATTTCTATGGTGTATACCGCCACCTACAGCAGCGGAGTCCCCTCTCGATATTCGCACAAGAAGAATAGATGGAAACGGGCATAAGTCGCATGACCGTTTTGAGCATTATCAGTAAATTTGCTTACATTTTATTTTAAGCAACTGGATGGAAACCTGACTATTGTCAGAGCGCACAAGGAGTATTAGCTCCTCTGTAGAGATGTACAGAGGTGAAAACAACAATACCTTTTCTTTCCGCTGCTGATCGGCCCGCGTGTGTTACACATAGATAACAAGTGATGGCTGATGATTGTTGAAGCTGTATTACTCTGAATGCGAGTGTGCTAACTTTACTTATTGTCTTCTTCTTCTCCTCTTCTGATCCTCACTGAATTTATGCTAGGAATGTTTTAGCACTCCTATTTATTGCTGTATAAAAAGCAGTGACCGATTATTGTTAAAAGGAGTTATATCAATGTGTTGTGATTCAGAACGTGTCCAGAGTTGAGACGCTTCTGCCATCAAAGGCTGGAGAGCGAAATCAGTAAATTACTGGGGTGTCATGTTGTTTGGCGTAATAGGCCCTATGTTAACAAGCAAGCCAGAAGAACGCTCACTCAATTTGCAATTGGTGGCAAAATGATTAGCAGCTAACATTTTGCCAGATTTTAGATGATTGAAATGGGGTAGTTCGTAAGTCTGTGTCAGTTCTGAGATGTAGCGGTTGTGCGACATTATAAAAGCATTCATGTTATTTTAATTGAAGACTCAGAGGTGTCTTTAAGTCAGAATCCAGTCCACCTGTAGTATAGTATAGTCATACCTGTATATGGGCATAGGGGTATATCGCTCATTAAGCTTGAAACTGAAACAAGCAGCACTCGAGAAGAGCTTTCAGACAGGCCTTTGGAAAAAGCTGTCACTCTATTTCCAGTCATTCAAAAGAGCTTTGTGAACGGTTCGCACACACATGCGGCACACTCACTCTCGACAGCTAACGTAATTAGTGTGGCAGAGCAGCACATGCTTGCTGCCTATGTAGTGTTACGTAACTCAAAATATATATCCAGTATATGTATTTAGTTGTTTTTTTTGGCATTTCTTGAATTTGATGCATATGGAGAACTGTTTAAAATTATGGATTTCCAGAGCAGTATTTGCGACACTGATTTGTTTCCCTGATATGTTGATGCAATATTGATGAGCAAGAGGTTCTTCTGAATGACAGAACACGCCACTTAGCTATGTATCTCTATTTCTATCTCTTGTCCGCATCTGTCATGATAAGGAAGTGTTTTTGTGTACTATGCACAATGTTAGTTTGCGATGTTTCTTAACAAAGCTACGAGTTGAATTGTGACATTGCAAACTGCCTTCAAATTGTCTCTCACACAATAATGAAGTACTGACACCAACTGACATGGAAAATTATTTAACAGTTGGGCTCCAATCCAAGCAGTGTAACACAACGGTTTTATTTATTTATTTTTTTGGTATGATTTTGCCTTTGCACACTAAAACAATAAGTGATGGAAATGTAGATTTTCATCTTTATTTTAATTATTTTACTTTTGAGTAAGACGGCTGAAATTATTGACACCAGTCTATATAATATATAATTACGGTGGAGTAGCATGGTAGCTCATAATCTCACGATACTTTTCTCCTCTACTTTTGCATGCATTAATTATACAAATATTTGTTCCGAGGTGTATATATAGGTATATACATATATATATATATTTCAGAGGGTGGGGCAATATTAAGAGAAACAACTCTCATATAATAAAGTGGCAAATTTGCGACTTTATAAAGTGGCAGGTTTGCGAGAAAAAAAAATCCGAAACTTACGAGAATTACACCTAGCGTACTACTCGGATGTTTGTGCCAATACTTTTCGGTCAAGTTTTCAAATAAGGAGATAGTAATGGCTTTAACCGTATCATATTAAGCATTCGCTCTTTGAAGCGTTGGGTACTGCCAGCGACAAAGACGCCTCGCCTTGCGAAGATCCACACCCTGAGGATCAAGCAATTAAGTTCATTTGGTAAAATGTATATTTACTTGTACATTTATGTTTCCAAAATTATTATTTACACATTCATACATTAAATTTTTTTGTACAATTAGTTAAGTAAGAATCTGCGGCTCTTCTTCATTCACTTACATTTGCCTAAAGTATGCTAGCTTCTGATTGGTTAGTGTTAGTCAGCTGATAGGGGATCAGGAAGTGTTGTTGCTCTAGCTGCCGTGTATGACGAGTAAAGTTTAAATTAAGAATGAATCTGTATCCATCCTGCCTTTTTATTTTATAAACAGTGTCCTATTAACCACCAATGAATCCTCACATTAAACTATAGCTACGCGACGTGTATATGAGTTTTTTCCCGCAAATTTGCCACGTCATAAACTCAGAAATTTGGCACTTAATAAAGTGGCAAATTTGCGAGAAAATATTACCCCCTCGGATTATTACCCCCCTCCAGGGCTTGACTGACAACAAAATTGGCCCTGGAATTTTGACTTTTGACCAGCCCAGCCTGACTCTTGCCTAATGTTTATTGAAGATGTTTGATATCTATATTCAAACTTGACTAATGGACTGGTCCCTTTAAATTGTGGGCCAGTCTCTTTGGGTAAAAAGTAGGAAAATACTAAATGAAAAGCACTGCATTGGCCCCAAAAGAGGCCGGCCCACCGGGCATGTACTCTGTTTGCCAGAAGGCCAGTCCAGCCCTGCCACACTCTGATTAATTATTTTTTTATGTGGCCCTAATATGCCGTCGTATGGCTGTTTGAATAAAAAATTAAAATTTATTTTTTAATGTGTACTGTTGTGAATGCAGCTTCTGTTAAGGAGGTTTGGGCTCGGACAGTTTAGAATCCCATAAGGTTTGCTGGAGATACTATGATATGTCCATGTGTATGTGTATGTGTGTGCATGTGTGTGCATGTGTGTGACTACTGTCACAGCATTGACACATTTTTCCACATAACTGATGCAGAGCTGTCATCTCCATCTCTATTCAATCGCACACTCATATTATTACTGAAATCCCAACCCAGAATGAATATATGGTATACAGTCAAGCCTGCAACATGTATGCGCACCTACTCCACCTATCCATTTTTTGAAAGACCTCATTTCACTTTACTTTTTTCTTGTCTTCTTCTATTTCTACTTATTCTAATTCCTTATTCTGACACGCCTTTCACCAAGCATTCAAAGCTTCTTTGTACACCACGTCAGTACCTGATCCCTCTCCGTTTCATCAATGCCCTGTCAGGTGAACTTTTGAAGGCATGCATAGCAAAGAGGGCTTAACCTGACAATTCATCACGCAATCATTAAACATTCAGTAATGTCACATTTGCTATAATGAGAGACACACGCCTGTACACTTTGTCAACAAACTACAAAGAGTCTTTGAGCGTTACGTACAAATATACAGTAGCAGTGCAGTCTGGAGATGGAACTTGAGTGATGGTTCTTTTCATTCTGTTTTTGTTGAAATGTGTGAAGGAAATTAAAACGACGGTATTGTACCACTGTTGTTTTCTTTTCTTAAATACAGTGACATGTTATCAATAATACCTCTTTCACCACCAAAACAAAATGTTATCCCCCTGCTAATTATCTTGCAATTGAAAAAAGGGGAGTTTAAATTTCACGTTAAAAGAGTTCATTTTTTACCTCGTCCATTGATGTGACATTTTGGCTGCTGGCAATGCAAACACATCTGATGCGTGGGCTCACGTTCACATTCACATATAACTTATTTTTTCTTCATCAGAACAACTTGTCGGCCAATGTGAAGTATTGGAAAAGCATTGTTGTTCATAGCACTAACACTGTCCCCTCCCGCCACACTTCTTCAGTCTGGCTAAGCCTTTTTATTATCTAATTTCTCTGTCAGATCCCACCGCCAATCACTAGACTGTAAATGTGTGATAATGGACTTCAACATTTTCAAACAGACACGTCAGCTGCACATAAATGCCTAAAAACAAAAATAACTTTAATACGGATTCCACACCAACTTGTGAATGCATCTAGTCTTGTTCGATTTTGACCCATTTGGCACTTCTTTTTTTACGCAATAAAATCTTAAATAAGTAAATTTAACTCCTATAATTTAACACTTTTCCTGAGTTCTTACCAGTTAAACTTACACTTCCAAAAGTGTAAAAATGTAACTCTTTGGTAGAGTGAAATTGCAACACCCATAGTGTTATTATTTGACAGATAAAAGTGAAATTTTTTCACTTTAAGTGTCTACTTTTACATATCAGTGATATTTTTTTTACATTGTCAGTGTTATTTCTTAACACCTAAAAGTGTTATTTCCTTCCATTTTTTGTGTTAATTTATCACAGTTTTAGAGTCACTTCTTGACAAGTTTTTATTTTCCAACCCAAATGGAGACAGTGGTTCTCGAACCTAGTAACTAGCACTTGGGGGGCAACAACATTAACAAGTACGCCTCGAGAAAAATTATTTTCTTGTAGGCTTAATTACCACACGACTCATGGTAAACACAAATTGCCGGTACCGCAAAATATCTGCACTTGTAAGCATTCAAAAAACACCCAAGTCAGCACGCAGTAACTCAAAATAATTAACACTAGATTTTCAACTCAATTTGACACTACAGAATTTAGCTCTGTAACTGTTTTGGGAGGAATGTATAGTGAAATAGTGATACATTGTTACTCTCATTTTTCTGGTACAGGAATCTTCCTCACACTGTTCGCTGTCAACACGGCCAAATTTAAAATGAGCAAGGCATTTTGGTGGTATCATCGGGCATTAAGTGCACAAAATAATACAAATATTTGGATATGCATGAATAGTTAGTTTTTAACAAATAGTTATTTTTTCAACTTTTTTTCCATCAGTGCAGTCAGCATCTTTCCTTTCAGTGTAGTCAATCAGTCTTCAAGACGATTGAGGTATACCACAAGGTTCATCTTTCGGTCCTCTTCTATTCTCCATATTCAATAATGATCTCCCAAAAGTCTATTCAGACTGTCAGATTCATGTGTATGTCATTGTGATTACACAGTAATATACTGTTGTAGTCTCGACAATCTTACAATCTGACTTTAATCGAGTCCAACAATGATTCTCTACTTATACACTTATTTTAAACAAGAAGAAATCATGTTATCTTGTTTTGCACTTGACCAGATTCTTGTTTTTAGAACTTTGTTTTAACCATAAAATTGGTACATGAATTTCCATGATACTGATGATGTTATTATCATTTGTTTAATTTCCAATAATTATTTTGTATATTATTATTATTTGTATGTGTTGAAATGACACATATCTCAAGGGGATATCCATTAAAGCAATAAGCCAAAAGCTGTTAGTTTTACAGAAGGAATTGTGAATAGCAAGTCGGAGAAGGTTTACTGCAATTAATTAGTATGCCTATCACTGGTGAAATGCAACTTCAGAATATTTCAACCTTAAAATGTTGGAGTTGGTCAAATGGAGTGTAACTTCAACACATAGGCTAGTGTAAAAGTAATAATTTTGATAGAGTATGTGCTCGCTTCTGGAGGTCTGCGAAACAACAATAATGTATTCCTGCTATCCACCTTTTTTTCAGAAATGATATCGAAATACAGGAAGGGTTGGTAGGAAAAAAGCGATGAGATACAACAATGCAACAATCTAAAAGAGTGATTGTAGGCCTGTCCTTTTAAAAAACAAGTGCATCACCTCATGAATCTGCCTGAGACTAATAAAGCTGTCATCTGTTTGATGTTCCTGGAGAAGGAAGCAGAGAAAGGGGGAAAACAAAATATGACCCCATCAACCTTATCTCCCTGGTTTATTTTGTTTCAACTGAGGTCATGATGATGTAAACTCTGTTACTATTGTTTTCAGAGAATATTTTATTTTAGGACATTAATCTGACTGTAAATCAAAAACCATATAGGGGCTCCATCCACTACTGTGCATGAAGTCATTTCCAATAAGAATGTACTCCAAAATATCTGAGGCAGATGCTCGACAACTCTCCAGGTAATGTATATGAACATCTATCCATCAATTTTCTGTGCCGCTTACCCTACTCAGGGTTGCGGGTGAGCTGGAGCCTATCAGAGAGGACTTTGGGCAAGAGGCGGTACACACTGGACCAGTTTCCAGTCAATATCAGTGCACCCGTTGGGAGACCACACACACCCATGTTTATGTAATATATATATATATATATGTATAACTAATACAAAAATGAATCACAATAGACAGTTGTGATACAGATTAACGGCACATTCACATTAGCTATGGTAGGAAGGATAACCAAAATATTTCATGGTAATCATGTGACCAAAATATGCCAGCTATCACCTCAAAATTCTTTAGTGACCAAAATAACTGCTTGACTTGAGAATGAGCAGAGCATTTTCACCTTTTCACCTAACACCCTCCCCCTCATCTATCCTCTATTTTGCACGGTGGGAATTTAGTATTCTACCGCTGCTTGGCTTTTATCACTCCTGCTGGGCTGTAAAGTGGTATGCTTGTGTGTGTTTCGATCTATTTCTGCCAAATGTGTTTATAGGTGTGAAATGAGCCTTTGGGTTTTTGTAGGCCATTTATGGAAGCGCCCAGGGCACCTGGAGAAGAGGGAGGCCAAGCTTCATCTAATATCCAGAGACTGGAGACTTTTCACAGAGGGTAAGAGTTGAATTGTGAGGTCGGGCATACGGGTGTGTGGTCTCCCAACGGGTGCACTGACCCTTGAAAGCCCCAAGACTATTATTGTCAGTAACCTGCACTACCGGCAACCCAGCCGTGGTTTGCTAAGCTCCCAAGTGGGATGGGATGAAGAAGTGATGAAAATGTATGTATGGTAATACTAAGAAAAAAATGATACCGTTCATTGAAGCTTTTTCTAGTGTCTGGTATCTCAGATTTAGCTTATGTGTGTCAAACTAAACTCTTAATTTATTTGAACCATACCAGTTGAATAAGTACAAATCCAGAGACTGCATTGGCTGATAGTGTGCCACGAGAACAGACCAGCCAACAAAGTGGTTAATGCACGTGTACGTATTATTCTACTGACAATGTAATGTCAGTATTTTTCCATGTCAGTGAGCCAAAATAAATCAATACTTGATTTGTAATACTCCAACCACAATATGGTTAATGGTTGCACAAACACAATGTTTGACCTACGGAATTTATGCCAAATGAGTAGGACTGCACAAACTGGTGGGGACTTCAATTACGTTGCAAACAAATGCCAAATAAGAAATTTCACATTCGAGAAAGAAAGGGTCATAGCTTATTGTCGTCAGAAAGGAATGTTTGTATGAAAGCTATGCACTACAGTCAGCGGACGCCCAGATGTAGTTGCTTGTGTATGGGGAAATTTGTCCCGATATTGAGCATTAAAATCTTCTGTTAAGCAGTCAATCAATAAAGCTAGGCAGTGTATCAATGCCTCGCTGTTGGCTTCTCACGCCATCCTAGCAACAAACAAAAGGAAGTTTGCAAACTTGCACATAGGACCTGATTGACGAACTAGCTTTGCTTAGCGCTAGCCAGGGCGAGGTTAGGAGATGGATTATAAATGGGACCAACGAGAAAAAAAACATTCTAGTTTTGCCGTTGGCCATGGTATAGCGTGGGATTGTGGGAATTGAAGTAAGTTATTTTAAACTAAAAAGAAAAACCTTTTGCATGAGTTGATGGTTGATATGCTCTGTCAACGCACCGGTGTGGGCTATACATTTAATGAGATAAACGAATATGGCTTAGTAAATGTATGATGAAGGTAAGGCACTATATAAGTAAAATCAATTAACAATTAACCAATCAACATTCTGATAAAATTGGATGTTTCATTTGTTGAATTATGACTTATTTTTTCAGAAAAATGCAAGAGCCGTATTGCTTCGACGTTAACATGAATGGCAAATTAAGATTCTGGGCATATGTCCAAGCTCTACGAAACAATGTGATGGGCGGAAATACTTTGGAGGTCTGATAACTTAACTCAAATGGGGAGAAGGGGCTTGGAATCTGCCCACCTCTTTTGTGCCATTTATATAATCTAAAGAGCACACTCTACTCATTTCAAAAGAAAGTTGAGTCAAAAACTCTTTGATGAAATTCACGAGAGAATGGAAATGATGTCTGCTTTCTGTAAATCCATACGGGGGGGGGGGGAGGATACAGTAAATGCATGTTCCAATACAATAGGTAAACCGCTGGAGCTTATCCTTTCAGCTTGCCACTGTGCCTGTGACCAGGATCTGAGGGCCGCTCTGCTGCCTTGCATCCACACACAAAAGAGCACCTGGTCAGGCATATAATCATCACAAACCCCCTTTAGTGCCTAGAACTCTGCGTCTTCCCCCAGAGGCCAAAACTATTTCCTACAACTTCTAGCAGTTGGGCTTCATCACCAAATGCTAATCACAAACACAATTGACTGTGAAATTTCAATGTCTAAAAACCCTGTGGTCCAAATAAGGGATTATTTCTCCACTGTGTACAGTCATTTTCGGAGCACATTTACAGCCATGTTCAGGGGAGGTGTGGAAAAATTGAGGAAATTAGGCACAGTATGAATTGATAACAAAAGGAAAGGTAAATTGCACGGTATTACATTGATAAAAACCGAGATGTTTTTTGCAAATCAAAATATCACATCTTGCAAAAACAACTTCTGTAAGGCCTCTCAGACCCTCAGTTGTTTGTTTGAACACTTTAGTCCAATATATCCTGAGGCACTGGACTTTTATTAGCATCTTACATAAACATAAGCTACTAGGTGACCCAAGGCCTGAGTGAGTTGCCAATAGCAATGCATTTCTCCCAACAGTAATGGGCAATTTAATACAACAGAGTCTCAGCCGAAATTTGAATGTTGCTGTTTCACTTTGTCATATCTAATGTATTGATTAAATTTACATTATTGAGCATTAACATCCGTAGTTATTGTGATATAATTTACATAAAACAATTTTGTATAACATGGGCTTCCATTCAAAATGGATGACTACGGGTGAAAATGCATCGAGCTTATTAAACAACTTAAACATTTATAAACCAGAAATTCTTCTGGGGCAACATTGACTACTGATGAAGAAAATAATACAAAAACTCTAAAGAACATGAAAGCTGAATGCTAATAGAAGTTGAATGCATGTGGAATGCTTGTGAAATGCTTGTGAAATAAATCGAAAGATAAATTATGTGAAAATGACTAATTATTAATTGTAGTTGGATGATAAATACAAAAAAAACCGGCATTAATCATTTATGTGAAATGATTTGATAGTTGGTATGCATGTGTATCACTTAGCATAATTGCCATGGATATATTTGCAATGTACAGTAAAAGGTGTGAGTTGATATTTAACGTTAAATTGTGTGAATACTGTAAGTAATGTGGAATCAGACGATATATATCCCGGGAGGCATGAATTTTTGAAGCAAGTTAAAATTTGAACGGTGTCAATCGGAAGTATTATGTGGGAGTTGTTACACAGCAAAAACGTGGGGAGAATAAAAATCACAACAACATATAGCATTCAATAATAATCATGAAAAATGGACAATGACCGCACCTTACATATAATGATTGCGATGTGCTCATCAGCCAGGCCTTCTGTAGTCTTCTGGGGTGATGATGATGACGATGATGCCATATCATGAACTTTTGTTATTCTGAATGCATCTCACTGTTCATCTGTTTGATGGCGACAGATTTACAAAGAATTTCGTTTCCCTCAATCTCCATCGTAAGCTTGGTTATTTCTTGAATTTGTGCTGATTAATCATATTGCGGATTGACACACAAAGGCTGTATAGGATAAGTGAGGCAAATCTTTAAAAGTGTATCCCCCAAGTACAGTATATCAAAAGGAAAATGTGACTAGACAAAAAAAAATTGTCATAATCCTATGAGCTTTGTTTTGCTTTAAGTAAAGGACAGGAAGTATAAGTGCTTCACACTCTTCATATTTACTCCACAAACAGTGCAAAACAGCCTCTTTCTACGAATGTCATGACTAGCGATGTGCTCTTGGCACGACATCAAAGTCATTTGAATATCAGCGCAGATCGAAAGAAAACTAGTGCGGTGCAAACATCTTCCAGCGGCATTTAAACAGCCTCCCATAAAATAAATTCCATTAGAGTTTTTAATAGCCTCATAAAACAGACTGTTAAACCTCTTATTATTGCAATTGTCCGTCATTTGCCAAAAAGAAGATGCCCTATTGATGTTGCACTTTCCTAAAAAGAAGAAATCCATGGTTGTATTTTGTGGAATTGTTATCATTAATATGACTGTACTCATGTATTGGATTATTTTTTTCTATGTGTATTTTCTAATTAGTTGCATTTTGGAATAGAGCCTTTCGAATGTGTTGTAAAGTCAGACAGTAAAAAATTTGATTTTGGGGAAAGTGTTGTCATGTCCATTGTCTGGTCATTCGTCAAGCACAGTTTTAGATCAAAATGCTCATCAGTGAAACACAAATGTGCGCCTGTAACTATTACTTGGGCATGTTTATCCAGTATGCTTTTCCAACATCAAACCAAGACCAGCATCACTTTTCTTATAGTTTTCCTAATATCAATTAGGATTGGGATTGCAGAAATATCCCTTATTTACATGGATTTACTGCAAACAGCAGGCGCACTGTATCTGATGTAATTTGAAGATAGAAAATGAAGTTGAGGCCATATGGTTTCAGTCTGAAAAAAATAAACAGTTTAAGTCTTTATTAAAGGCTGAGCAAAAATAAACAAGCTGTGCGCACAAGTGAGTTTTATTTTTATTTTTTTGTAAAGTGTTTAATCAAATGGAGTATTCAGCTATAAACTCAAGAAACCAGCCTGTTACCTTGCCAAAGCATCCACCATCATAATTAGCATACTTTTTGTTCTCTACTTCAGGACAAAGATAATGATGGTGTGCTCAAAATACCTTCATTAATCATGCAAGCTTATTTCCACAAATCTTAAATGCAAAAAAATATATTGTGAAGTCAATCAGATACTGTAGGCGTTGACTTAATCTGTCACAGGGGTTAACTCGGCAGGCCTATGATGACGAATATAGTTCAACGGTGTCGTATGTTACCTTCGACAAACAGATTTTGCAATCCATACCTCACCGTTTCACAGAAAAAATTCTAGCCAAAAATTAACTCTCAATGACAAAGTCAGAAGCTAATCCTCCAATCATGTTAGTGCCATTACCAAATTGACAGGCTAGTACCCCAATCATGACAGTGTCATTCCCAGCGTGTGCTTGTATACCACCAACAATAAAAAATTTACTTTAGGCTGTTTTTTTTTTGTTGTTTTTTTTTGTTTTTTTTTAACAAAGAATCAATCTTTTAGGTCAAATTCTTTCAAGTCAACTATTTAAGTCTAGGTCCAAGCCAAGTCTTTATTGTTATTATTATTATTATTATGCCCTCGCAACACATTTTCTGTTTGGTGTAGTTTGACAGATTGAAGAGTAATGAAGAAAGAAGCTCCAGATGTTGCTGGGGATTCAAATTGATTAATTTGATAAATTCCTTCCTCAGTTTTATTCCTTTGCACTCATTTCTCCATGCATCTTGTACATTTAGTTTGTTTGGTTTGTTTGTAAGACTGAAAAAATAAACAGAAGGTGAACATTACAAAAGTATAATGTCTTATGCCTTTCACAGAATAAACAGCAAATTAACTGTACAATCTCTACAATAACCCGCCTGGGCATAATACCGGAGATCCGCAAACATAATGTCCGTCCCAAAAAAGGGTCTGACCATAAACAATGGCCAAAACTGCATAAGGCAGAACAATTATGATTATTAATCAAGTTACAAGTCATCAAAACAGTGAGTTGAGTCCATAAAAGCTTGAATGAAGCCGTTTTGAAATTATCATTGAAAGCAGTGGTTGTTACCTTCTTGGAGGTACTGAACCCCACCAGCCTTCTTTATTAAAAAAATAAAATGTGTGGTTTTTTTCTCTCTTTTTCCCCCCCAGAAATCAAGGGTTAGGGTTAGGGGTAAAGGGCAAAGTATTTAACAACAAAAAGAGCACGATGAGTATGTGAGGATATGCGATACAATGTACAACCAAAACAGAACAAAAGGATAACCAAAGGCGATATTAAAAGTCTAGAAAAAAAAAAGTACAAAAGAAAATCCAAGATAAACTAAATGGCTGGATGAAGTCCCAGCTTGATGGCGTCGTCGGATTAAAAAGGCAAAACTACTCGACAAAAATCGTTACAGGAAAGTCGGAACTCGGAACACCGAGGAGCATGAGCGACATCAAAGTAATAATCCGACAAGTTCTACAGCTTCTGCTGCACCTGAATACTGGGCTGATTGCGATGACTCCCAGGTGTGCAGCTGGGGACTCCGCCCACCTAGACAAATGCCAGCAGCTGTGACAGAAGGAAAAAATATGGCCCAGCAGACTGGCCTGACACACAAACACGACAATGTTGGCCATCATCACAAATCATTAGAGTGCCTCCGTCGAACCCCTGACACTGACTCGATTCAACACTGGTTAAAACCCACTGATTTAAAGTTTTGTGAATAATTTCAGCTAAATTTGCACTTATTCTTAATTTCTATTTTTTTTTTAATCCTATCAAATATTTGTATTTGATTGAAATATGATGAGATGCCTGTAATTAATTCATTTTCTCCCGATGAGCCGCACCATGAATAGCTACTAGTAGTAAGCATGACCTCCCTAAACAGCTCAATCTCTTTTTTTGTATTCTGTGACGCCGCAGGTGCAGTCGTAGTAACGAAAAGCTTCGGCAGCTAACAGGATGAAGCGAGGTGTCATTATTATGCTCTTACCACCCTCATAAATCATTATGGTGTTAAAACTACAGGTGGCATGCAAACAGATTAGACCGTTGACTTAGCGCACATGTTTTTGGCTTAGTTTGTTTGCATTTAGCACCTGCAATGAGGTCTGATAGCAGCATGTCTTATTTTCATCGCATGGGAGAGGATTATGTGAAAGAGTCACGGTCATGTATGTAAAGTGCACTCAGCTATTTGCTAGTGGATTGTATCCTGCTGGATTGTCATAAAGGTTGCATTCGTTATTTTTGTGTTTATTTAAACTTCACTATTTGCTCATCACTGGATAGTCAGCAAGCCATCATTTCATATTCTTGTTAATAGAAGAGAGTGAGAATGAAGACTGTTGAGATGCATTTTGGTATACTTTAACTGGTGAGCAGGAAGATGACCAGTACTGACAGGAACTTACAATTCAACTTGTCAGATTAGTAAATAAAATATAGATTTTTATTGTAGAAATTGATTCTCAGGGTCAAGTAGGATATCAACCTTCCTACCCACCACTATTTTCTGGACAGAACGATCGCCAGGAGAGTGAAAAGTGTGTGCGTGTGACTGTGTTTGTTCATACTGATATAGAACAGCCTTGGTGGTAATTGTCAGGGTTTGGCAGGGCAATCAGTTCCATTAACTGAGTGCCATGTCTCAACACCTTGTACACAAACACACGTTCACACACGTGCACACACACAAACAGTCCTCGGCTGCTTTTGCCCCAGTCTTGTTCGATGGCCTGAGAAACAGAAGAAAAACGTCATGTTCTCTGACACCAACTGGCTCAGAGGAACAAAGGACCAAAGTTCATCCACACATATGAACACAGACAACATGTTCAAGCCAGAAAATTATTTCAAAATGAATTGAATGTCTATGAGGTTAATGTTACTAATAGTATAGCCCATGAGTGTTTTCGCCACAGGCTACAGAGGGCTGCTTAAACTGTAAAACCATACAAAGGTACTACTGTACATCCTCATTGTATTATTATTAGTGATTATAGTCACTATGAAATAGAAAGATATAATTACAGTATGCAAGTATTGCACAACATATTTAGTGTTGAAAGCCACCAACACACATACTTATTCCCGATGTAGTGTTTTAATGATTTAAGTTGTCAACAATATCACCATACCAACTTTGTTGAATACAATACAAACATTTTAAGTAAGATATAATGTCTTAAATGTAACCTAAATGTACTTTTTTTATATATATATAAAATTGACAGACAAGATCAATCTGCTTATTACTTAATTATCTTGTTTCATCAAGCACTGATTGTCACACCCATCTAATTGGGGTGAAATTTGTTCTCCGCATTTGCTCCATCCGCTGAGGGAGCGGTGAGCAGCAGCAGGGGCTTGTGCTCGGGGATTATTTGGTGATCTAACTCCCCAATTCCAACCTATAATGCTGAGTGTCAAGCAGGGAGGCAAATGGGTCCCATTTTTATAGTCTTTGGTACGACACAGCCAGAGATTGAACCCACAACCTCCCAGTCTCAGGGCGGACACTCTACCACCACTGAGCTGGTAGCAGTCTTGGCATTAAGTGTTAACAGTCAGTTTTAAGTACTGTGAGGCTTAAACATTTCCACATTTAAGATGACTGACCAACATCAAAGGCCCTGAACAAGGGTTTCATAAGAAGAATTTTCTTGTTTTAATATTTTGCTGAATCTAGTAATAAGATGAATAGAAAAATGCAAGTTTGAAAACAATCACACAAAAGTGCAATATAGCTCTTTTTTGTGAGCATTTTTTTGTTGTAAAAATCAGTTTGTGGTTTATTTTGTTATATTTACTACGCTCATTTTTTCCTCTTGCCAGTGTATGCACTAGCTGCTCAGTGGTCTAGTGATAGAGTGTCTGCCCAGAGTGTCTGCCCACAGACTGGGAGGTTGTGGGTTCAATCGCTGACAATTAAGCAATCAAAGAAAATCATTTAAAACCACACAGCCAAAAATCCTATACATCCTTAATTTTGTCATCCAAATACATGGCCAAAAAACACACGTAAAACCATAATATCAAGAACCATCAATATATTTCACTTTTAGCTACCTTTGGTTTCCAAATTGTGCAAACTTTAGTGTTGTCCATTATTTATGTTCCGCTGCACTCAAAACGTTAAGAGTAAAAACACAAGAGACTTGCTTGTGATTGTCCATTCATCCATTTTCTTAACCGCTTGTCCTCACAAGGGTCGCAGGGGTGCTGGAGCCTATCCCAGCTGGCTTCGGGCAGTAGGCGGGTTACACCCAGGCAGGCTGAAGCCCGGACTCGATCTCACGTCCTCTGCACCGGGATGCGAAGGTGCTAACCAGTCAGCCACCGCGCCACCCTTGCGTGTGATTGTGTTGGCTAAAAAGTCGATTCTTCTCCATGTTTTTCTGACTTCACCTGAGACAAAACTGAAGTCATTTAATTTATGATATATTGTTCAGGGAATTAACTTGATACCTTCTTCTTCTTCTTCTTCTCCTTCTTCTCTTCCTTTTGGCTTTTTCCTTCAGGGGTCGCCACAGCGAATCAGTTGCCTCCATCTAACCACTGTCCTCTGCATCCTCTGCTCCCACACCAACTACCTTCATGTCCCCTTTAACTACATCCATAAACCTCCTCTTGCCTGGCATTTGGAAACTCAGCATCCTTCTGCCAATATACTCTCTCTCTCTCTCCTCTGGACATGTCCAAACCATCTCAGTCTGGCCTCTCTGACTTTATCTCCAAAGCCTCTAACATGTGCCGTTCCTTTTGATATACTCATTCCTGATTCTATCCATCCTGGTCCCTCCCAAAGAGAACCTCAGTATCTTCATCTCTGCCACCTCCAGCTCTGCCTCCTGTCTTTTCCTCAGTGGCACTGTCTCCAGACCAAACAGCATCGCTGGTCTTACCACAGTTTTATAAACCTTTCCTTTCATTTGAGCTGAAACTCTTCTATCACACATCAACACCTGACACTTTTCTCCACCCGTTCCAGCCTGCCAGACTTCTTTTCCACACTCTCCATTGCTCTGGATTGTTGACCCTAAATACTTAAACTCCTCCATCTTCTTGGTCTCTTCTCCCTGTATGGAGCCTTAGTTAACTTTGCTGATTCAAGCGAGTTTTTCAGTATGTCAAGTAGGACTGTGTTCATGTAATGCAAAAATAGAGTATATCTGTGTTCACATGATTGTAGGCAAAGAAGGTGTTGGGTGAAGTAAGTTTTGTGCAGATTTGATTAGTATGCCTTGATGTGCTCTACACTTTTTTTGTAAGGTATGTCTCTTTTGTTTAGCATGATGACAGTAGCTGTTGGGGCTATACTAATGATTATATTATTCCACCACTAAATCTGACAATAATATGTGTCTGTAGTTGCACACAAAGTTGGCAGTCAACTTGCATAACAAGTCGGATGTCAGTGGATCATGAATACCCTCGAGCTAAGGATATATTCATTATCCTCACACCATTTTTTAACAACCATTTACACTGCCTGATATTACAAAAATGATCCAATCTGTCCATTTTAGTGGGTACACCCTAGACTGGTTTGATGTCACTTCCAGACCACCTACAATACAAACCCAATTCCCCAAAAGTTGGGACACTATACAAATTGTGAATAAAAATTGAATGCAATTATGTGGAAGTGCCAAATTTCAATATTTTGTTCAGAACAGAACATAGATGGCAGGTCAAAAGTTTAAACTGAGAAAATGTATAATTTTAAGGTTAAAAATATGTTGATTGTAAATTTCATGGTGCCAACAAATCTCAAAAAGGTTGGGACAGGTAGCAATAAGAGGCTGGAAAAGTCAATTGCACTTGTAAAAAAAACAGCTGGAAGACCAGTTACCACTAATGAGGTCCATTGGCAACTTCATTAGAATATAAAAAGAGCTTCTCGGAGTGGCAGTGTCTCTCAGAAGCAAAGATGGGTAGAGAATCGCCAATTCCTCCAATGTTGCGCAGAAAGATAGTGGAGAAATATCAGAAAGGTGTTTACCAGCGAAACATTGCTAAAAAGTTGAAGTAATCATCATCTACAGTGCATAACATCATCCAAAGATTCAGAATCTCTGTGTGTAAGGGTCAAGGCCGAAAAATCATACTGGATGCCCATGATCTTCGGGTCATTAAATAAATACAAATACAAAGAAGAAGCCATTTCTAAAGCAGACCAAGAAGCGCAGGGGGCCAGGGGTTATTTAAAATGGAATGTGACAAAGTGGAAACCTGTTTTGTGGTCAGACGAATCACGATTCCAAGTTCTTTGTGGAAAACTGGGGCGCTATATCGTACTGAATAAAGAGGACAAGGACAACCCAAGTTGTTATCAGCACTCAGTTAATAAGCCTGCATCTGTGATCGTATAGAGTTGCATGAGTGTGTGTAACATGGGCAGCTTCCACATCTGGAAAGGCATCGTCAATGCAGAAAGGTATATTCAGAATGGAGAACAACATATGCTCCCATCCAGGCATCATCACTTTCAGAGAAGATCTTGCATTTCTCAACACGATAATGCCAGACCACACGCAGCACCAATTACAACATCATGGCTGCGTAAGAAAAGAATCCGGATATTGAAATAGCCAGCCTGCAGTCCACTTCTTTCACTTCTAGAGCACATTTGGCACATGATAAAGGGGAAGGTGCAACCAAGAAAGCCCAAGACAGTTGAACAGTTAGAGAGACGCGTGTTAGACAAGAATGGGACAGCATTCCTATTTCTAAACTTGAGAAACTTGTCTCCTCGATCCTCAGACGTTTGCAGACTGTTGTAAGAAGAAGAGGGGATGCCTCACAGTGGTGAAAATGGCCTTGTCCCAACTTTTGGGAGATTTGTTGACACCATAGAATTTAAAATCAACATTGTTGTCCCTTAAAATTATATATTTTCTTAGTTTAAACTTTTAACCTGTTCTCTATGTTCTATTCTGAATAAAATATTAAAATGTGGCACTTCCACATAATTGCATCCAGTTTTTATTCACAATTTGCCAAATAGTCCTACTGAAAATGCACTTAAAAGCTATTTTGGGTGACTGTCCCTACTTTTTTTAAATTATTATTATTACTATTATTTGGATGCAGCTTCTTTATTGTGAACTTATATCTGAGTTTTCTGAGTGTTTATTTATTTTAGTGCTGTCAAAGTTAAAGCGTTAACTGATTAATTAATGACAAAAAATTCTCGCATTAATCATGAATTAACGCAGATTGATCGCACTATTAATTTCGACCATAGATTATCCTTTAGCGCATAGGTGTCAAACTCCGGTCCTCAAGGGCCGCAGTCCTGCAGGTTTTGGATGTTTCCCTTCTCCAACACAACTGATATATGATCAGCTCATCAGCAAGTACTGCATAAGCCTGATAACGATCCTGTTGATTGGAATCAGCTTGTGTTGGAAGAGGGAAACATCCAAAACCTGCAGGACTATGGCCTTCGAGGACCGGAGTTTGACACCTATGCTTTTAGCGTGACAGCGGATAGTAGCAAAGGTTGTGTTTAAGCAATAAACATAATTATATGCATTAAAGTAAAACATTTAATAAATGTTTGTGTATCACATTTAGAATATTTCTTCAAGTCAAAATATTGGGGTAATTTTTTTTCCATTTTAAATTATGCAAGTAATTCACTGATTAGAAAAAAAGGTGCCTGAGCATGTGCAGTGGATCAAAAAAATGTTGAAGATGTTCTCATAACATTAACTATCAAAATAATTAACACATAAAGGTGCTCTTCAAATTTGGCGGGAAAAAAGGTTGATAAAATAAGCCTTTTTTATTAAGCGATGTGCGACTGTGATTGATCAAAATTCATAGATGTGATTAATCTGATTAAAAATGTAATCGTTTGACAGTTCTAATTTATTTATTTATTTTTATAGTAATTTCTCAGTCTATTTTGGCACCTCCATTTCTTCCTTGTGTGTTTCACTTTGTTGTCTTAACCATCTTCTATTTGAAAGAGGACAGCCTAAAAAGCAACAATTATGGGACAGTAATTGGCAACTGGCAGCTAAAAATACAAAAGATAAATAGGGAAATAGGGGAGGCAAAAGGCAACCCCAAATCTCAAAACAAGCCGGGAAAGAGTTGAAAGGCAAGTAATGAAACACAATTCCCTTGTGCTCAGTAAAAAAAAGATGATGTACCTCCTTTTATCTAAGTGTGCTATATATATCTCAGGCTATTTTCTGGTTTGGCTGCACTCATAGTTTAGGCAGTAAACTAGAGACAATTGTGGGATGGAGAAAAAGGTGGCGAGTCACAAGACGGTTCCAAATGAAAGGATGCCAATCTGTGCATGTCAGCGTTCCCATGCTGCTCAAAACCAGTACAGCCCTGCATAGTGAATACCCTCCTCCTCTTCCTTTAGCTGGGCTGAGGAGGCAGGGAGCACAGAGTGTTGATAAAGGGGGTCTCTGTAGGTGGGAGACGGGGGAGAGGCGGGATGGGAGGGTAGGAACCGAGGTCTAGTTACACAAAGTCTGTAAGGGTTCTTCCCAGAGGGAGCTTCTCAAGCCAATTCAGAACGCCATACTGGCTCTTTGGAGACAACCAGGCTGTCTCACTCTTGCTCACACACAAACACGCACACAAGTGCAGTTTGTCCATCCCAGTTTATGCCTGGACCCAGCCTGTCAGGCATGGCTTGTTAGAATATATTTCAGCAGGAGAAACAGCTTGTCCTTGCTGTCACGTTTGTCAGAGAGCGAGAGATCAGCATGCAGATAGACAGCACGATGTATCTGAGGGAATGTAACTTCTTGACTGTTGTTTATGTCTGCGAAATGTAGAAGATTTTAAAATAATCTGAGTCTTACATATTGAATATGAAACAGGTGGATGAAACTGAATATAAAAGGATGGAATCTCACATCAATCTACTGTACAAAAAAAAAACAATTAAAAACCTCATGGTTCTGCTTGATTTGTTTAGTTAAGCCTTTGAGAAATATGTATTTTCAATTAAAGCTTAAACCCAGCACACACTAAACAACTGGAAGGGACCCCATAGTGGGAAAAAATTTGTCATGTGCGTTCTTACTGTTTTTACAGTGATGGACCCTAAATGACCAAAAGAGCACACCACACATGACAGTATCTCCTCACCTCAAACCAAATGTCTTTCATAGTAGTCAAACTGACCTGTGACAGGCAGAACGATGCAACAGAGCAGCATATCCATTCAGAGAAAATGGCAGATAAAAGACAAAATACACTAAATTAGGCCAAGTGTTAGTTTATCTGGTAACTACACTTGCAAACTTAAGGTAACCAGATTTTCAAAGTTAAAAAGGGGACACAAAAATGTTTATTAAAATCTAATTTACAATAAATTCTCACCAGGGATGATTTAAAACAAATGTAATAGCTAGTCGATCTAGTGAACAGTGGTTGTGTTATTACTTAAGGCCTAGCAAAATCCGGTCTCGGACCAGGGACACAAGACTTAAACCGAGACTATCCCATTTAAACCGGGATGTCTGGTCACCCGATGCAAACTGTGCTTCGTATTGGTTTTTTTGTGGTGGATGTCTTGGGAAACACGTTACAAAAACACTCAATGAAACCAGTTGCTCCTCTATTTGAACCTAGCAATAGAGCAACTTTCCTGTTCTAAATGGCTAAATTCAGTTTCACATTACAATCACAGGATCCGTGGAACACCGACCTCGATATTGGTGATTTTTTTTATCGTAAATATTACAAAACTTTACAATTGTTGACCTGACATTCAAAGCGGAAAAACTTAATAAGTCGTGGCTCGCTGCAAAAATCTTAGCTACAAGTTCAATTAAACAAGCATTACATTATATTATTTTTTCAGTATTTTTAAATTATATATTTGTTTGGTAGATAAACGTGTGATTTTTCTTATGTAAAACAGGCCTTGGCTTAGCAAAAGTTGGAAAACACTGATCTAATCATTACTCTCCTAAACAACAGTTCCGGATATCCAATCCAATCCAATGCAAGTTCTCCGTTGCATAAAACAGACTTCATTCATCCATTTTATGCACCAAAAATATTGTGTTGGAGACATACAGACTCTGTATGCTAGTCTCGCTGTCATCTGCTATGTTATGCAAGTAATGAAAAGCACTCCCATCTGCTATGTGGATCTGGTGCTGCAGGCTCTTTAAGTAACTGGTAAGCGTAGAGAACGTCCCCCAAAAAACCCAAATACAATAGCAAAGCTGTAAATTGCTACAAACATACATACATACTGCCATTTTGGCTAGCATATTTTACGCTGCTTCGCCTCATTAGGGTGTGTTTGGAAATTCAGTCGCCTTAACTCTAGCTCTGAGCATGCAAGTGTTCCGAGAGGCAGAGCGTACTGGCTTTTCTTGGAATTTATGAATGAAATCCACCATCAGCCCATAATCTTCGCATCTTGCTTGAACAGCTTCCTGCGTGTCACCCTAGCGCTCTAGGTGTGCCTATAAACCGTACAGATAACGAGACCCAAACAAAGGGTTGGAGTTTGGAGTGTTAGTGAAACTTTTTTTTTTAATACTGATATATTTTTCCCAAATCATTGCCATGTAAAGGCACCTTTTTATTATTATTATCATTATTACGTTAAAAAACAATGGTCTGGATTGTCTTTATATTTTAAAACCGCTCACTCACATTACATCAGCATTAAATCGGGGACAAAGTGACTCATGTTTGCTGGAATTTCTACATCGCCAGACTAAGCAAGACACATACGCACGCCCACATTCGCACGCACACACACACACACACACATTCGTAATAATATTTGGCTATTTTGGTTGATTGCCTTTGATGTGAGCTTCCAGTCCCCGCATGGTGCCTCGTCTGCCTGCAGCTTGCCAGCTTCAAAAGCTGAGCTGACCTCATTTCCGAGTCCTCCTGCTGAGTCTTACATACTGCAGATGGTCGGACACAGGGAGCTGATCATCACGTTTGCAACAACACATTTTGTTCCAGTCACCTTCGCTCTCTGCCTGTTAGGTAGCCGGTGTCAGTATGTGTGATTGGGAGGTTCACACAGGTTATGGTCTCGTCTTTGGCATGAGATTCACACATTGGCCCCGCTTTCTGGTTGTCAACTGACCACATGGGAGCTCTGCAGGATTTTCTTTCCTTTATGTTTTATACAGGGTTTTCCCCCAGCATTGTTAGTCAGACTATTTGGAGTAATTAAAATATTCATATAACTACCAAATAGGGATGATAATAATAGCACAGAAAGTGTCTTGTTCAAAGTCATCTCAAAAGTAGTCAGGTAGCAAACGAACATCTCGTCAACATTAAATTTTCATTTTTTGGAGACCTCAGTGAGACCCGAATCCGTAACTCTCTCGTTGCATAACCCAAGTCTACTGCTGCACCAGACCAAGAAATTAAATATTTGATAATAGATGGTCTGGTTAGATGGATATTTTATTCATACCATGAGAGCACTTAATATCTAATCATAATGTCACCAGGTGCTAGGTTGTGCTGAATCTGCAACCAATACCGGATCAAGACGGTCTGTTCTTTGAAACTTCATTTGTTTGTCTTGACATAAGACCTTTCATTGTCAAGCTTAGATCCACAAATATGTTTTTTCATCATGGTTATTGTAAGGTCACTGGCATTGCTTCACTTATCTTTACTAGGGCTTTGCGCCGATTGTAATTTCCTCAATCGATTCAATTTCAATTCACAAGAGTTCAGCTCGATTCGGTTTCAATTACTACTATATTCTACTACTATAGCCTAATAATTCAATCCAATATTGATTAAGTATGGAACATCAATTCCTCAGTTCACTGAAAGGTAGATAAAGTACCAAAGTACTGTACAGGTATATCAGAAATGCAATTTAAGGAAAAAGTGAAGAAGACTGGAAGAAAAAATTGTTTTACTATTACCAAAGTTCTTGGATTGTCATTCAGAATGGTATGTGTGCAAACTTTTAAGGGAAGGAAAACCCTATAGACAAAGCAAAAGACAACATACAGTATAAAAGCATTTATATCATAGTCTGAAAAATGACTTGAGAAATGGCTTGTCAAGTTGTACATATATTTTATAATATTACTCTCATCCGGAGTTAGAAGGAGGCGTTAGTTCCGACTTTGCTTTTCTGATGACTGTAATAGTCTTGTGTAATAGTGATTGGACTCCCTCAAAAAAACATCAAACTACTGCAGCTCAGATTCTGACCAGAACATATTACTCACTTTTGGCAATAATATTAACCTATAGTTAATAATATTACTATGCATTTATTACCAATTTTGCCATGCTGTGTTGCATAGTAAAATACTTCATTTACTTCTGTATAAAAAAAAAATCGTATTTTTCTTGATAGGAAGTACAGTAATGTTTTAATTGGTGTTTTTTACAATATCATCAAAACATTACACAGAGCACTTGAATATTACCTGTCAAAATTTGACGCTGCTGGTCAGCCAGCGGTTCGGAGGCCACAGCACTTGACACACACAAGACATTCAATTGTGTGTTCGGCCCCTATGGGTAAGCAACCGAGCATTCGCTCTGGGTGTGTGTATGCAACTGAAACGGTAACATACTGACCATATCAACCCCATCCTTGGAGACATTATCTCCTTCCATTTTCCACAAGCTGTGAGGCAAGCCTCGGTGCACATGAAGAGAAAATGATGGCGAGAGATACCGAGTGATGGAAATCACCCGACACTTCATTAAACCACAGAAACTCATCCATGTATCCCACTTTAAAATGAACACAAGCGTTGTCAATTCATAAACGCATCATATAAGTGAAATGAAATGTGCAGAAGGCAGCAATGGTGAGAATTCATCCTCAATTGAGTTTGTGAAAAGAGAGAACTTGGCAGAAGAAGAAAAAATAGAGCTGAAGTTTTTACTCTTGTTTCCTCGTTTGGCATTACTGCCCTTCTGAAGGTTCCCTGAATGGCAAGCAGCTTCATGCTGGAGGCTATTACAACTGTTTTCATCAAGTTACTTGGCAATGGTGTCACACTCCACGCTATGCTGCGTTTTCACAATGAGCCACAAATCCTATGATATAATACCACGTCTAGTGATGTTTCTTGTGTTGCATTGCTACTAGACACAGGAACTTCACTGTTTCCATCAGAAACACAGAATTTATTAAGCATCTGTTCAGCAAAGCGGAAAAAGTAAATTCGCTTTTTTTAAACTTTCCATCTTCGAGGTACTAAAAGCTGTTTATTTACCCAGTCGCGCAATGATTAATGGAATATTTTGTTGTGACATCAACAGAGATGCACTCTCTTTACTTGAGTAGTTTTTTTCAGTACTTTGTACTTTCCTGAGTATTTATTTTTTAGACTACTTTTTACTTGTATCTGTTGCATTTTAACATGAGTATCTGTACTTTTTACTTGATACATTTTCAAAACATGCTCATTACTTTTGTTTTTAAATGCATGTAAATGATTAAAATACTGGACCTGGAAGAAGCAGCCACCAATGTCTCCTGGCTAAGTCAATCTTATGAAGAGTTTCACACGCCCCCCCCCCCACACCCCCTACATCCCAACTTGTGATTGTCTCTACAATAGTGGTGTGCGATACGGCAAATTTTGTAAACCATCGCTGATATCGATATCGATACTTTTCTAAAATTATGTTACATAATTATTTTTATTTTTTTAATTAGGCTAGCTCTATCTTTGAATTTTCTAACTTTAAGTGTTTTTGTATTGCTTCCTTTTCAAACAAAGGACAAAATTAGTGCAAAGTTTATTGATAAATAGAAAATACTTTATCAATGTTTTTCCCCCAGAAAACCATACCATAACAATATATTGTGTTTACTTTCTTAAACAAAGTACACAAAGCGATCATAGGAAAATAAATTTCTGTTTAGAAACTACATATAAAAAATAACCTAAAAAATCTGCCTTTAATGCACTTTTTTTGTGGATTTTTTTTAAAGCTAAATAAGCTGTTAAAACATAAAATATACAAAACAAATCATGTTTCAAGTACAATAGTGTATGTGTTCAAGCAATCTACTACAAAGTTGAGATACTAAGTCATGTGATGGCACACGATCGAAACACAGGAGGGGATGAGGGAGATCGGGAGCAAGTTATCTGTTTGACCAAACTGCAGCAGTGCATAAAAAAGCCCAACTAAAACAAAACGACTATTTCAATATTATAGTGCCAGTATCGATCCAATATCAATAGTGACTTGGTATCGATGATATTGATATTTGGATCAACTTGCCCACTACCAATTGGCAAGATTAGAACAACCCGTTAATATGAGAGCAATGCGTGCTGCTACAACAGAGGATACATTTTATTTATCGTTCAAATTAATGTAGGAGGAAAAACACAGTAAAAATAATTATTACTTCTATGCGGCAAGTACTGTACTTTTTTACTTTTACTTGAGTAATTATTTGAGTGAGTACTTTTAAGTTGTTTTTACACAAATAATTGTACTTTTATTGAAGTAGAGAATGTCAGTAGTTTGCTGGCTAAAACAGCACATTTCAGTACGCCTGGTTAAAATATGACCAGTAGGAACTGCAACTGTTAGTATCAACTTGTGCAGAGTCATTCACGTCTACTGCCGTTGAAAAGTAATCAGACGGTTCTCGCAGCACTTGAGCGTTGCTAGCCGTGAGCACTGCTAGCCGCTAACACTAGTAGCCACCGCTAAACGCTGACAAAAAAATGCTTTACAATACAATGGCCACATGAGTATTTTTTTAGCATCCTTAATTGGCAAGAGAAGGTAATTTCAGGACGACATTGTGTTGTTGGCGTCCGTAGCAACAGTTTGTGACGGCAATATAAACACCCCAAACAAAGTGAACAACTTCAAAATAAAAAGTATACCAAGGCATTGATGTCCATATTATTTGGTTAATGTAAGGTTTATTTTGAAGTTGGACAGCATTTTGCGCTCTAGATTTTAATTATGCGGTAGACATAACATAGGAAGTAATAAAACTGTGACCTATTGTAAGTTATGCACAAACAGACACGTGCTGTCTGTATCTCTCCCGGGTGGGCTACAAATACATGTAAACATGAAAGGTACAAAATCAATAAAATACAACTTAGAAGCAAAGCCGGAGAGTCTGTTTCTAATGTGTGTGTGTGTGTGTGTTTATGGCTCAGATCTATCCGACTCTGGCATAGCGTTATGAATGTTAAGCGGAACAGTGAGAGGTGGCGGCAACCAGGGCCGGTGATTAATGTTGACACAGTAAGAAGAGGCCACCCTGTTGACATCAATTATTGCTCTCCGCTTAACGAGGCCAGCACTGCGGATACACCCACATGATCGGGGCCAGGAATGTACACGGACACAAACACACACATTCACACTAGTGCATTACAGCATTGTGCCCCCAAGAGTAACTCATAGTGAATGTCAAATGCGTGTGATTTACACTCTGACCTGAATTACTGAGGTACATGTGATGCTTCCATAAAATAAAATAAAATATGATATGGTTTGGTTATAAGATCTCATAATTTAGCAATACCATCTAGTTACATGCATTGATCAGAAAGTTATTATAAAAAAAATATATATATATATATATATATATATATATATATATATATATATATATATATATATATATATATATATATATATATATATATATAAATAATATATGCTACCAGCTCAAGCCCAAACATTAAACTCCTTTTCTCTGAATAATTATTTCAGTCTTGCGCTTTTATTCTATTCCCACAACAATATTGTGGGACATTTCATCTGTTTCTGTTGTACAAAATTAAAGATACAGTCCACGCATACAGTCCTCTCAAAGTGATCTCTATAAGCTGTAAGAAAAATGATAAAAAGATGTTCAGACAATACAAATTCATAGAAACAACATTTTAACCTCATCTACCACAAGCATTTAAAATTATTTTCCATGTTCACCCCTCAAAGTTTAGTTACAGATGAGTTGAAGACTGATGTCAAATACAGTACTAATTGGCTTGACTTCAACTGCTCCAGCCATCTTTAAAAAAAAAAATTTACTCGCTTATTAAATTTGAAGAAGTGACTAGAAATCACACTAATGATATATTTTTAACCTGGGGTAGGACAAAGCCTGATCTATTTGTGGAGTCTTATATTGATATGTGATGATTTAATGTTGGCATGTGAGAGTCCACTGCATATCTAATAGAGGTCATAGAGTGCATTGCTTTAGAATTGATTGATTGAAAACCCAGGGGTGCTTTATAGCTTTGTCTAATTGACAGATGTGGGATTTATTCATGTGTATATACATGCATTACAGTAGTAGTGGTACAGTATACATTTTAATGTTCCTTTATAATGCTGTCGTTTCAAGTCAAGTCGAGCCTCACAAGATAAGGGTTTATAATAAACAAAATTTGCATTTAAAAAAAAAAGTTGATCTAGCTGTGTGGGAATATCTGACACATTTTAGCAAGTCCGCTGGGTCTTTTATTGCTAAGTACTGTATGTCTACTTCTCTCCTTTTTGCCCCTCACTGTCTGTCTTCAGCCCCTTTGTATCACCTTAGACAGAAAGAATTGTTCGATTAATTACTGTCTGCTGGATGGTGTCACTGCAAAGTCCTGGAACCCCGGGAGAGAAGGCAGCTGCTCCTGTCACAATTACAATGCTCCGCAACAGCCCGAGCTCTTCTCTTTCCCCCTCTCCTTCAAGCTACCCTCTCATTATCACAAACCCTATCTTCTCTTTGAAGAGGGCCCGGTGATAAAGGCAGATCCTGATGCAACTCCAGTCTCCACCTGCCAGTTTGACTCTGACACAGCCTGATTCTCAATCAGCACAGGGGTGCCAAAGGCTTTTATAACCAAACCGGTAGCCACTTCAAAGGGGCATTCACTCCATTCTCGGAATGAAGCTATGGAAGTGTTAAGAGTGAGGCAAATCTGACTGGAAGTCAATTACCTGCAGGAGAGATGATTGCGGAAATGTGAACAGGTTGAGTCGTCTGGTGGGTCACTGTCATGAAAGATCGGTGCTTTGTCCTTGTCGCTGGGCCTATATAAATAAAAGGAGAAGGACAGGAAGTTTAACAAAACAAAATGTAAACATTTACAAAAATGAGAACATTCTGCATAATGTAAAATACATTTTCTTTTCTCTGTAGTCCAAGAATAGAAAAATAAAATAAAATGAGCTTCTAAAAGCTGTCAAATGCAACACAAAGCTAGCTAACGTAGCTACTAGCTGGCTGTTAAAATTAACAACTTTAAAAACTGGCAAATGCTAAAATATCCACCTTTTCCCTTCAAAGAAGCCCAAATACAGTCAGAAAAACACACAGCAAGTAAGAATTGTGCGATATATCAGTAATAGTAAGGCTCGTCTCAATATGTAAGTCACTCACAGGCAATCGCAGCATGTCTGGAATCTTAAACAGAATTTACATGAACTAGCATCTCTATCAAAATTAGACAGAAAGAAGTGGAAAAAATACAAATAAAAATGTGATATACAAACTAATCTAAATATTGCTGTTATTGCTGTACAGATGGCCAGTCAATTGGAGTAATGACACTGTGTAATCTAGCGAATGTTCTGCTATATGTAATTATGCAATAACATCATCACGCAACCGCAACATCATTTAGCAAATTGTAGAAACAAATTGAACCACTTATAGGAGGAACATCCCCTGGAAATTAGTTGGCAACAAACTCATCATTAGTAGACAACACTGCAATTGATCCTCCACCTTTCTTTCTTCCCCCGCTACTTTGTCCCTATCATTGAAATATATTGAGACTCTGTCATGTCTGAAAGTGTGTATGCACACGTTTACTATTTACCACTAACCCCACGGAGACTCAGACAGAAGAACGTGACCGCTTGTGCGACCTCCACAATGTGATCATTTCCCACTTACCCTACACACTTGACACAATGCATGAAGACTGTTACAGTTTTCAAAGCACCGCATTTGTTTTTTTCTTTTTTTAAAGACAGCATGATTTGTTTATAAAAAGTGTAGGTCATGAAGGGAGCACTGTTTGTGACAAAACACTGGGGCAGACAACTTGAACCCCGCAGCTAATTACCTATATCTGGCACAAGATGGCGCCAATACATTACTTTTATGTTTGATTTTGTTTTGGCGCCAACTTGTGGCATGTTAAGGTTTTTCACAAAGACCACAAACAGCAAATAGGTGAGTGGTTAATTGAATAACAAACCACAAATAGGTGATTTTGTTGCGAGGGGGATAGGAAACTGGAGGGGTTTAGTACTTATAGCAAGGTTAAGAACCACTGAATAGAGACACATTAGCAATATAGGATCATCTGAAGTAAACAAAGTAAACTTTGATATTGTATTTAAAGAGTGCTTGTGATCGCCAATGACTTCAAAAGACCCAAAGTCCGGCCTGGGTCCCACATCTCTACCTTGTCTGTGGTCTGATTGTATCGATTGGCCGTTTGGAGCCAGAAACTCCAAAGAGACAGGCATAATTACAAGAAGATAAGGCAATCTACTGCAATTAACCGCCCGTCCCTTGGCAGTCTTGGCTGGGGACCACCTCTCATCCTAAGCAAGAAATAAATTACCTCAGCCTGCCTGCCGCCACTGCTGCCACTGAAATATAGGAACAATTAAATGAAGGAACTAATCCTAATTCCTTTAGCCTCTATCACTAAAGGGACATATTTTAACAATTGTGCAAATGACTATAGGACAATTACACAAAATTAATTATAAAATGGCGTTTCTATGCTTCCTCTTTCATAGACGGAAAAGATAAGTTTAACACTGTTGTCGGGACATTTTGTAAGGTTAGAGGGTCATTCGCAAAGGTCCCTTGAGGAGACGTTTTTCATTAGGATAAATAAATCTTGTCATGGGGTTTAGTGTGTGGCCTTCACAGAGAAGGACAGGAATTTCCTTTAAATGTCATTTGCTCTTTTATGTTGCAGGAATAATTGTGTCCAGCAAATAGCGTGTATAACTTACACAGCAAACAACTCTGAAAAAGTGTTTGTGCGAAAAGATGAATTGTGTCTCGATAAAGGTCTGGTCAGAAATACAATATTCAGCAATCTCCCACCGAGCCATAGAAAAGAATGAGACAACACGCATGGAATTATTCATGGCTGTCAAATGCAGCATCATCACATCTCACACTTGCTTTGTTTACGTGTGAATTTACCATTTCAGCTAATTTTACACCAGATAACCACATTGTCAGGGTTCCGCATTCCACCCTGTGAAATATTACCATGTTTTTTTAAATCCAAAATACATCATACGGGCTCTGAGCGGACTTGCTTTATGATTGACTTCTAAGCGTTGGGATAAACTTTTTAAAGGCGGAGAGTTAATAAGCATACGGTCGCTCTGCAGGTAATTAGCTAGGGGATGAAGAGAATGCCGACTTGAATTTGGCTTCCATTTCAACTACTGCTGTGTTGTGCAGCTTGAGAGGACCGTTTTGAAACAAAGCCCCTCGCCAGCCAGAAGGAAACAAGCCCAGCACACTGAAATTCTCTGACTTTTCCAAAAGACATCCATTACAGCTCACTCTCCAAGCTCCCTTTATTGTGCACCCATAGAAATGAGGGCTATTCCCAAATTGTCTTGCGTTTTTATCTTAGTGCTTGAATTAAGTCAGGAGGAGCAAAACTGCCCAAATAAAAAAATACAAATAAATAAAAGTGAAACTAAAAAGGGATATAAAACATATTAAAAATTTTAATACAAACAATTAATATAAATGGAAATGAAAAACAAATTGTGTCGAGGCGTGATTGTGAGTGCGGATGGTTGTTCGTCTCTGTGTGCCCTGCGCTTGGCTGCCAACCAGTTCAGGGTGTACCCCACTTACTGCCCAAAACCAGCTGGGATAGGCTCCAGCATCCTCCGCGACCCTTGTGAGGAATAAGCGGTTTAGAAAATGGATGGATGGATGGAAATGAAAAAAATATATATTTTTTTAATATTAAATATAAATATATACATAGATAAATAAAAGTCAAAATGAATGCAAAAATTTAAAAAAAAATAAAGATTAAAAGAATAATAAATACAAAACTACATGAGGATCGGTCTACCATGCAAGTTTTTGGGGAAACGTGGGAGGAAACCAGAATACCCAGAGAAAACCTGCACAGGCACGAAGAGAACATGCCTCAGAACTGTGAGGCGTGATATTTAGTGTACCACTGTGCCGCCCTATTTATTTATTTATTTATGAATTTATGCATTATTATTATTTAATTTTTATTTTTTTATTTTATTGTATTTCTTTTTTGGGGGGCAGTTTTGGTCCTCCGTATCTGACACAATATGCCTGTTGACTCATAATTATAAAATTGCAATAAAGAAACATTTGAATAACTTCTAAGTTGCTCAAAGCTTTACAGCACTTTAAAGGCTCAAGGTGAATTATTGTCACGTTAATAACCTTAATACAGTACACAAATAGAACATACGTAGGTTGCATTGACAGAGCAAGATTCTAAAATAAAAGATGGCATTTTGTAATGAAAAAATCATTATAATTGAAAAAGGAAAAAAACAGTTGTATCTTTTGAAATAAAAATAAGGAAACCCACTCTGCACTTTTTTAATTATAATGTATGATTGCACTATCTGAGGCAGACTAAATCTGATGCTATCCAACTATTGTTCCTGTATCATTTACTGCTGACAGCACCAACCGGACACTCAGGCATCGGTCGCACCTTTGGCGCCATTCAACTCCAGTATCTCGATGACCTACCCTGAACACAGCAAGCAGCAATTCACAAATAAAGGTTTCCATATGGGAACATGGACATTACAGGACACTGGAATGAGATGCTGAGTCAGAAATTGCCACTAAGCATATAATACTGCAACAACAAAAAAGAGGATGTCGTCTTGATTTCAGGTGAATTAGTTGTAGCGAAAAGATGTCCTAACAATGCACATTATACAATTAAGTGAAGCCCTATTATATTGTGGTTTGCCTTTCAGGCCCTACTATATGGCAGATTATTTTTTATCGATTTTCACTGTACTGTGTAAAGCTATGTCTGAATTTATCATTGTGAGAATAAGAGAAAGAGAGCTGGCGAAGGTTCATCATTTGCTCCTTTAGGGGGAGCACAGCATGAGCCTGGAAAAAAAAAAGAAAAAAGCACAATACAGCAGAGAGTGTTAAAACCTCTACTGGAAATTGATTGATGTTTTAAGTGCAACAACTGCGGGTGATTATTAATGCAATAATACTTTATGTTGTGCCCGTTCTGTTCCAGACAACAGTATAAATGTTACAATTTGAGCCTGTCCGGACACATCAGTGTGTTAGTGCAAGTAGAGTGATTGTAAGAGGTTTTCATTTGGGAATTTCCTGTTTTAACACTGCTCCTGCTGTGCGAGATCACTGTCAGGGACACGTATCTGCCATCTGAAATTCACATTTCACAATGAATGTCTTTCAGGAGATGTCAATTGCTCTCTGTTCTAATAACTGCTAACAAGACCTGACAAGACAAATATATAAATATTTTCAGGACGCAGAACTCAAGGGAACAGGTTATTTTACTTGTATTAGTCGTTGGGAATCTTTAAAGTGGGATGTGTGAGGGATAGCATCAAAAATTAATGTCATGCTGACACCAAATTGACCCCAGAAGATTTTTTTTAACTTATCATTTTTTTCTTTCTTGAAAACATGTTGAAGGTCAACAAGTGTCCTTAAATTTATTATTTTTGACTGCAGAAAAGCTGAGAATTGTCATCTTTGCATCATCTTTGTAGGGTTGATGTAATTCCGCCACAATGGAGGGTTTTTGAGAATGAACGGCCTTTTCAAGGTTATGCCACAGAATTTCAATCAGATTCAATTCTGGACTTCAACTTGGCCACTCCAGAACCTTTATTTAGTTTTTTAAGTCATTCATAGGTTGACTTGCAGATGTGTTTTTGATTGCTGTCGTGACGTGGGACCGAAGTGCGCTTCAGCTTGAGGTCAAAAACTGATGGACAAACCTTCACCCTCATGATATTCTATAGGTTTTACACGATCAGGTTTTCTGGCCGCTCACCAATCAGCAATTAAAGAGTTTGAAAAAAAAACGATAACCAATCATCGATTCAATCAGAAGATGGAGCAATATATCTATTTAAAAAACGTTTTCATTTACTCTACAGTCAACTGCCGCCATTCGCCATTCCTATGAATAGTAAAAACCTACATATAATTGACGTCAGTTGAAATAAATGAGAAAAAAAATATTTTTATAAAATGCTGATAAAAATTAAATATAGCATGCAATGTCTTATTTCAATGGCATTATTGATCGATCGGGCAAATTAAGACATTACATCCGATCACCAATTTTGCATGAAATGATCATTATTATCAGAATCCTGTTCCAGCCGATCAGATCAGTGTAAAGTCTAATTCTCTGATTAAGAGCAGAATTCATGGTCCCACCAGTCATCCAGGTCCTGAAGTAACAAAGCAGCCCCAGACTATCACACTACCACCACCATGTTTGACTGTTGGTATGATGTGTGTGCGGGGTTTTTTTCTCTGAAATGCTGCATTATATTTTCGCCATATGTAATGAGACACATACCTTCCAAAAACCTTGACTTTCCTTTTGTTAGTCAATAAAATATTTTTCCAAAACTCTTTGGATTGATTTAGGTATGTTTTGCAAAAGTAAGGAGAGTTATTTTTGGTCAGTCTATTCCTCATTGTTGAGTTGATCACCGACCTTAACTAAGGCAAGAGAGGCCAGAAATGATGTTGACACTGTCCTGGGTTACTTTGTGACCACCTAGATGAGTTATTTCTGTGCTCTTGAGGTAATTTCTGTCAGCTATAGTCACTCCCGGAAAGGTTCACCACTCACCTCCATTACGGATAATGGCTCTAATCATGATTCGCTGCAGTCCAAAAGCTTTAAGAATAACTTGATCACCCTTTTCCAGGCTGACAGATGTCAATTACTTTATTTCTCATCTTCTCCTTCTTGAATTTCTTTGGATCGTGGCATTTTGTTGCAGCTTTTTGAGATCTTTTGGCCAATCTCATTTTGTCGGACTGGTTCTATTTAGGTGATATATTGATTGAACAGGTCTGGAGGTAATCAAGCTTGGGTGTATAGTCTCCATTTTAAAACTAAATTTCATGTTTGCTTATATCACTGTAAAAAAAAAAACAACAACGAAAAAAAAATTACGGTAAAATACCGGCAGCTGTGGTTGCCGAATCTTATTCTGTTAAATTACGGTAACAATTTCTACGTTGATGGTAAAAAAAAGTATTGACTCTGTTGATTTTACAATTATAAAATGTACTTAATTCAAGATTTTAATGTTAAAAAAGTTTGAACATTAAAAAAACAAAACAAGGTTTTATCTCAAAATTTAAAAATGCTATTTCCATGGTAAAATACTGGCAGCTGTGGTTGCCGAAACTCGTTAAATTACGGTAAAACATTTTCTACATTTACAGTAGAAATGTACTGATACTGTTGATTTTCCAATTACAAAATGTACTTAATTTTGCTGTAAAAAATGCACGTTAAAAAATGTTTTATCTTAAATTTTCAATTTTCAATATTTAAAAAAAAGAAAAGAGTTTACATTTAAAAAATGTTTTACTTTGTATCGTTTTCATTGCATTGCAGCTGGAGGAATAGCTAAAAAAACATATACCTGATTGATTGATAAGAATGAATCTCCCTAACCACAAGTTGGGAAGAAAGCTGAAAATAGCATTTTCCTTGTCCTGTGCAAATTTCACATTAACATTGAAATGAACGCACACAAATACACTTCACGAAAAATACGGCGAGTCGATGTCGCCGTCTGCGGGTTAGCGACTGGGATGTGACAGAGGGGGAGATGGCAAGTGAGAGCAGAGGAGTGCAGGATGAACTGGAGGAGGAGGGGTAGCTGTCAGATGGTTATGCATGGCTGCACTTAAGTCGCATTGACGCAAGGCCAAGCTGAGCTGTTCCCAGACACTAACCTCGACACACATACATATACACTACATACACACACACACACGCCCCAATCGGATTCCGGCTGCAGACCATTTTTTCCCAGTCACAATAGGCACTTATTTATCTCCTGTGGTGAGTGACAGAAGGAGTGGTCAACTACAACTTGTGAAATGATACACTGACTGACCCCTGACCTAAGCAACGCCCTCAGTATGCCAGAACATATGTACTACACGTATACACACTTCTGGCCCACTTGACATGTGAAGCTGAACTTTAACATTAACTCTCCGTGCAACTGCTGTCTGTTTTGTGTGCATGTGTGGAGATGGGCATCAGAAGTGGAGAGCTGGATTTCAAGCTTCGAGTAGAGTGTGTATTATGAGAAGAGCATCGAGGGGATGAAGAAGGGATTGCAGTGCATGTCAGAGGCACACAAAGATTGAGGAAGAGGATGATAAAGGAGTACTGCTGTGTGCCATCTCTCCTTTTACTAGCACGCAGTAATGGAGAAGGGCTCCATGGAGAGATTGATGACCCAAAGGTCACAACAGATCTAGACTCATTTTGTTGACCCAGTGAGAGGTGTCCCACAGGGGGTTGACCAATTCCTCTACCTGTAGGAGCAAAGCACAAGTGGATACTCTTGCCCACACTCAGAAATGGAGCAGGTAGAGTTAAGCTTTTGGCTCACTGGGCAAATGGATTTTACAGTGAAGGCCTCTCTCAATGTTCTCTTGCCAACAAAATTCCAGGCACACGGAGGATGGGGGATGGGAAAGTTTTGCTAATTCATTTACACAATGTATTGAATAGGTTTAGTTTAAAAAAAAAAATCCACTTTTGTTAACAAGAGTATGAAAACCTAGAAAAATATATATTGTACATTTAGAACAGATATCAAAATTATGATTAATCGTGAGTTAACTAATAAATGCAAAATAATAATTTCAGCTTTTAGTTTCTGACCGAAAAATGGCCACAAGAGCGGAGGCCGATACCGGTATCGATAACCGTCGCAAATCGGTACTCGCCCATCCCGAGCATTGAACATGCTAAAAGTGTGGAGGTATTTTGTGCAGTGAGTCCTGTATAGTCTGGCAAAATTAGTAAATTTAAATAATAATTAAGAATGACACCACTTGTTGGTATGATGTAATAGCTTCCTATAAGGATGGGAAAGTACTGACACCAGGTATCGGTATGGTATCAAGGTATAAAGATGATATAAAGATAATATAGATTCTTTTACAACTATTATGTTTAATTTTAACATCTCCAAGCCTTTTCCTTTTGGTATAGGGAACTTTTGTTGAATTAATCTCACAGTGAGTGTCAAAACAAAAGTTAGCCCTTTTCTTAAATCATCAAACAAAATGCATGCATGACTAATCCATATGCAAATACGGAAAGTAAAAGTACCAGTCTTTCTCTTCAAAATGCAAATGTTATCAATCACGTTTCACCTCCCAACCGTCCTAAATGGATAGGTTTAATTTTGGGTGGACAAGCTTGAGCATCACAAGTGGCTACCATGCTGTTTTGATGCTGCAGAGGATGCTTTTTAAGGAGGGGTTTAATTTCACACTACATTAAGTCTTTTACAAAACAGACATTTTGGCAAATAGTTTGTGGAATGGCCCCCCCTGGCCCCCCTGCACCTCCTTATTTACCATGAGAAAAAGATAACAAAACCCAAATGAAATGAAACAATATCCCCATGTGTATGCAAATTTCTCTTTGTTGTATTGTGTTTATTTTTTCAATTCTCATTTGAGGCATAATTGGTTAAATATTACCAGCAGCAAGTTTGCTTGTTTAATAAACATTGTCAGTTTATTGGTAGCATCTTGACACATCCTCCTTTGTATAATTTCCCATCTTATTAAAAATGGGTGCATGTCCTGAAACACATTTGAACAACCACCTCATATGAACCAAAGCTCTGCTGTTATGTAAATCTGCCTTCTTGGGCCATCTTTCCTGCAACAAAAGCAAACAAGTTTGTGTTTCACTTCCATTAGCTCAGCACAATAGACACAAAAATACAACGCCACTATCAATTACACTGACGTGTACTGGGCTATCACATCAACTTTGTGTTAATTTAATTTAATGCTGAGTTAGTCTGAAACTTGTCATTTAATGACATTAATTCATGCTTTAGGAAAATCTCTGACCTGACCCAGGAAATACCATCTAAACCCAGAGGCCAATGAAGTGTTATCCCTCATGATGCGCTGGAAATGTCTTGCCATTCATGGTCACCTCTCATTCAGACTCCTTTTCAAGACATACACCTCTCTTACATGTTTTCCAGCTGTTAGCACCATCTGCTGCATAGTGTTTTCACTGACATACAGTGTGCGGGGGTTACATTTTTGCAAAGCTAACCGTGACCCCCCGCGGCTAATGGCTAATAACAAAAGAACATTCACTAAGCATAACCGCGGTAGCCGGCTAATGGCTAATAACAAAACAACAAGGCCTTTTGCCTTTTCTTGTCAACCAACCTGACTGGTTTGGCCCTCCTGCCGCCTCACTGGCCATACTTAAAGCACATGTAACGTAGCAGAGCAAGCGAAGTCGCGGGTGTGGGCTCTCCTGGTTGCGGAGGCTTTCTGTCGAGTAGGCTGCGCTGCGGGAACGCGACCATGTATCGTTATTATCGAATAGTCTAGTCAAGTTTATTTATATAGCCCTTAATCACACAAGAGTCTCAAAGGGCTTCACATGCCGGCAGTTGACAAATATCAACGACATCCCCTAATCGAACCACAAGAGGGCAAGGAAAAACTCAACAAAAAAACCATCAGGAGTAGTATCAAAACTTTTCAAATTATCGATACTTTTGACAACCCTAAAAGGAATTTAGAAAAATTGACGAACTATGTGTTGTCGGAAGTGGCTTTCGTTTGTCAATGTAATCATCAATAAATAGGACAGTACTAACGCATCCGTTTCCTGACGAATGACGGAAACATTGACGGATCCTCACTTCACTGAGGAATGACAAAGCGGTTCAGCTTGAAGTATTGAGGGATGACGATGACGGAAGGGTGTCCCGACTGTTGACAATCAGCGAATGACAGACGCTCAAAATTCATTGACACACCCACCTCTGACAAACAAACAGTAACACATGAAAAATATTAGCAGTAATAAATCTAAACTGTGACAGAAGCATAGAGAATGAGATATTGAGTAAATATAATTCATTAGAGGTGTGCGACATGACATCAATCATGAATAAGTGAAATTATTGCCAGTGGCATAATGTGGAGGTTCATTTGTTTGTAAGTCAATTTTAAGCGTCATTCAAGCTATAGGCTATCGACAGTAAAAATAAAAATAAAATAAAAAAAAAAGTGAGAGAGCCATTAAAATATTACATATAAAAATAAATTTTATTTTTTAAATAATGGATGACACAAAAGCTAATTTCTGACTGACACATGGCCACATGCACAAATTCCTAATAGGACTTGCCCTAATCCTGCTCTTGTAAAAGGATATTTAATCAGGCTGCGATTAACATGAGCGCAACAGGACAGTGCCAGGACTGTTGCTCGCAAACACACACATGCACACACTGCTGCACTCAGCTTTCTGTCAGTATTACTCCAAAGAGGCACCCTGCAGACACCTCCATAATCACCAAACGTTCCACTCGTTTTTCTACCAAGACTTATGGTGTTTCTCTATATAATTGTACCCTCTTTGTTTTCCCTTTCCTCCTACACATTGTATCTACCCTTGGCTCAAACAAAGCTACAAAAAAGAAAAGAAATGGTAATCTATTCTCTCCTCCCCCTACTTCTCCTTTTCTTTGTTTCCTGTTGTCCTCGCCACGCCAATGAATTAAACATTAGAATGGCAGTGGCCACTATTACCAATCCTGCTGATGGGACAGCGGTCTGACTTTGGATATGCAGAGAGATTTCATGCAAGGAGAAGTGGAGATGATGGGAGGAGGAAGTGAGGAGATTAGAAGCAAAAGAGGGGAGAAATGAAAGTGAAAGCAAGAGTCTTCGACCTCTATTTTTTGTCCTCTGCGTGGCCCTCCGAGTCCTCTTCCTCTCCCATCCCATCGTTCTTTCCGTCTGATCTGTCCCATCTGCCACTCACCAAACCTCCGCATCCAACTTTGTTCTCCTTCACCTTTCCCCCCCACGTCTTCAAAACCCCGCGGATTGGTTTTCTAGGGTGCCTCTTTGGCTGCCTCATGTTGTTACACTTTTCTGATGCATACATTTTGTTTCGCCGGCTTTCATTCTTTTTCTCGCTCTCCAAGTCGTTCTCTGCTTTTTAAGTACAAAGCCTGGTTTTTGGCACACAGTGGTCGCTTTATGGCCAAGAGAAAATAGCAAAACGTCTCATGTTTTTCTCTCCCAAAATGTCTCCCCAACTACGTCATAACCCAAAACAATTTCGCTTTCACATTCTCACACATCGTTTGCCCCTTTTGCTTCATTACCACTAATGCAAATTTCTAGACCTAATTCACTTGTTTTACACTTTATCCCTCTTCAAGTTTATTGAATGTTGAATATTAAGTATGTTCCAAAATGCCTCTGAAAATGGAGCGACACTTTTGCAAACCTAAGTGTATTATGAAAAGACGGATATTGGAGTGAAGCTTCCATCACTGTTCTCTTAACAGCTACCTTGCATGGTTGTACGGTAACACACCCCGCTGATCGACCTCTGATTCGTCCACATTTATTATAATTTCCCAGAGGAAGCGCCTTTTAAAAAAAAAAATCATGAAAAAGAAGGTGCTGTGAAGGGCGTGCAGTTGGAGAATTACTGCTTGTGCTTTGAAGGTTGCGTCAATTAGCATAGCGTGTATTTTGTTTTCCAATCCTTTAGGTCAGGGGTCACCAACCTTTTTAAGCTGAGAGCTAATTGTTGGCTGCTGATTAATGCTAAGGGTTACCAGTTTGATACACACTTCTGAAATAACATATTTGCTCAAAAAAAATTATTAGGACCAGTGTGAAACAAATCAGCTAAGTCGACCACCAAAATTGGTTGACAAAAATATTTCTGTCCTAAAACGGAAGTGAGGCAACTACCAGAGTAATTGCTGGAATAATTGATAGGTTAATCAATTATATGAAGATTCGTTAGTGGCAGCTCTAGTTATTATTTACTTATTCACTCCCAGCCATTTTCACTGAAGTAATTCCCTTCGCCCCGACTGTTTTACTGGATTTGGACTGATTTAAATGTATATCTGTCTCCGTTTTGCAGCAATTAGCATTAGAATATAGCTAAGTTTCGTCATTATTCACAAATCTGTTTAGGGGAGGGGAAAATAGCTCTTTGCAACGTGGCCCTGGTTGATCTCTTATACTCTGCTGCCACCTGCTGGCCGTTTTTGTAGTAACCACCATTCAAGCATTCTCTTTAGTTTTGAGGCTTCATCAAAGCCTTCTTTATGATTTAGCATAAATAAATATTAAAACAAACGTATAAATACAGCTTTGGGAGCATGGTAATATTTAAAATAGAACGTATTCATACATTTTGGGAAGCAAATTAGTTAATTAATTAAATATTAATTATTGAGTGTGGAAGCAATCACTAATGCTAAATGCTATCTTGGTTAACAGTTCAACAGCAACAAATCAATGCACTCACCATTATCCAGCCATTATCCTTGCAATGTCCCGAAGCTGCCTCACGCATTGTGACTACATTTCCCACGAATAAGATGCAGATGCGAAGGAGAATACAAAATTTGGTAAGTAAATAGTAAGGAATTTGACAGTTAGATTCCCTTTTATGGGTTTGACAACTGTGTGATTGAATTACACATGGCCAATGTTTTAAGTAAGTAAGTTTTAAATCTCCCTTGAGCGTTCAGGTACTTCTCAATGTGCAAAGAACATACTATCGGCGCTCTGGTATGCTTGACAAATCATGTTTTGATCCCCAAAAGCTGTTCCGGCGAGTGCCGCTCATCCACTGACTCACATATAGTATGGATGTCCTGCGCTCATCACATTAGCATGCGCACGCTTAATCCAGAACTCCTATAGATCTGTGCTTTGCGAGAGAAGCGTGCATACGTCATTCAAGCGGCCCGCTAGCCCGATGCTAGCCGATCGAACGCGTGTACAACCATAGCTCTTGAGTTAGGAAAATAAAATGTAAACACTAACATGCTGTCCTCGCTCAAAGCTTAAAAAAAAAAAGACCACGATCAGACTCTGAGGTGGATTTGCAGAATGATGCAGCACGGCCATCTTGCGTTGCCACACATACATACAGTAAGTTGAACAAATGGACTTTTCCGCTGCGTACTTTTCATCTTATTTTCTTCTTCTACAACGAAAATACCACAGTGTGTGGCATGCGATACCAATCAGTATAAAATAAGTGTGGGAGAAGCTCTAAATGCAGATTTCATCTGTAAGAATGTGAATTGGTCTGCATCATCAGAACCAGTTATCAAAAATATCAACAATGATATGAAAGCAAAGCACACAAGAAAAAACAATCGCTGTGAAATGTAATTCGATTCGATTCACGATACTGAGATAATACTCTGAATGGTTGATGCAAACAATGAAGTTCGTACGTCTGGTCACCATTCCGTATTTGTACAATCTGACATTCTTGGGCTTTAGAAATACATATCAATATTAATAACCTTCCTGTTTTTGTCTGTTAATTGGCAGTTATTTGCGCTAAAACGTCGCCGAGGCTTTCTTCTGGAAGGAAATGAATATATCTTTCGAAGTGTACTGTACGTGTGTGGCTGTATTGGTAAAGGCAATCACAAATGTGTGTCCTCTGATGCCAGATGTTTAGCTTTAGCTCCTTGCAAGCCCCAAGTCTATATACAACGCAGATAAAGCAATGCCAACCACCTATCAGCAGTGGCCTGCAGGCGAGTCCTGAGATAATTGAAGTTATTAGCTTGCTGCCTCTGAGCTGGCATTGAGCTCAAGGGTGCTCAGTCAGGTTTAACCTTGCTACAAACAACACACATATGCACAAGGTTAGCTTGTCAGCTTGAAAGCTTGTATGCAACATGGTTGTGGGGAAAAAAAACTATCATATGTGCGCAAAATATTTTATTTACGGGCTTTATTCTGCTGCTATTCAATGACTTCAAATGTGGTTGACAAAATTTGTCAAACCCATACTGGCAATTTATTACAACATACAACAAGACTAGTTAAAAAGGAATTTAACTGTTAAATTCCTTCCTATTTACTTTCACATTCACGTTTGTGTTCTCATTCTCAAACGCATCAAATCGCTAGCAGGAAAGTGTTTTCAATATACCTGAAGAAAAACTACTTCCTGCTTCCGTGTCTAAGACTCATGTGAAATGTAGTCCTAACTAGCCTAATGCTGCGGTCACCGGTTAAACCCAAAGCAAGCTGAGCTTTTCTGGCGGCATATTCCCAATGTTACAATGCAGGACCGGTGCGAGGTAAATGTTGGATATTGGTGAGTGCAGTGAATTTGTTTAGCGCTGTTGAACTGTCAACCAAGATAGCATTTAGCATTAGCTAAAGCAATAACACAACTGCTGGTCACCAGATTGCGATTACATTTGTTATATATAGTTCCTGGTGAAAATTTATGGTATATTTGATTTTCAGCTAAATTAGTGTCCCGGTTAGTAATTTTTAAATGGTGGTGCCTGTCAAGAATGCAATTGTGATTGATTGGTGGTTATGTAATGGTATATATTATAATGTGCCCTTTATTTTAAAGAAACTTTATCATAACTAACAGTTGTCATTAGTCTGTCAGTACAGTAACCTAAAAACCCGCTAATGGAAGGGTGTGCCGAGTGTGTTGTTGCGATACCAGATACTTTGAAGTATTCCTCTGTTCATGTAATATGATTTTCCAGAAACATCACTCATTTGCCACAATAAGCACAACATTAATTATCACTAACACAACAACATAGAGACTTCAGATGCGTTTGTTTTCATATTTCCATTATTTAGTGCTAAATGTGCTCATTAAAAGTCAAGATGATGCCAGGGTGTCGGTCCCCTGATCCATCGCAGAGCTGCTTGGGGAGATGCTAAACTAGTTAAAAATGACAAAGCAAGAATCCAGACAGCGACTCAACTCTCTCTCAAACAGCGTTATTTTTCCCCCCTCACTGTTATACTCTCAATACTTGTGAGAAGTGAGGCCAACTCCATCCTTTAAAACACTGCTGCCAATATTTGCAGTACTACGGCGAATGCTAACATACTGCAATTTTCTCAATAGTGCTTACTTTTTACACAATGCTCATAGGGCAAAATAGAACATGTTTTACCAATCAAAACAACTGTCTTCTGCAGGCTCATCTGGACAGAATTTCATGCAATTTAAATCTGCTCATTATTTTTCAAAGTGGAACGCAAAGGGTAACCACAAATGGCCTTCGCCTGTTAGGCAAACTTGTTAGAATATTAGACTTTAACTTTCTCTTGGGCAGACCGGGGTATGTTGAGCCAATTTTCTTTTTCATGACAACTACAAGGAGGTAGTTTAAGATTTTTGACATGAACCTCAAATATGTATTATTAACAATAATATAGGCCCAATACAAACTTTTTTTTTAGCATGGTGTCTGTCGTCTCCATAGGTTAATTAAAAAAAACACACACACGCACACAAAAAAACAATCCTGGATTAGCATAGAGTAAATTAACTTTTATTAGGAATGTTTTTGTTGTTGTTGTTTTTTTAGAGCTGTCAAACGATTAATTTTTTAAATCAGATTAATCACATCTTAGAATTTTGATTAATCACGATTAATCACTTAATAAAAAAGGATTTTTTAACAATATTTTTTCCCGCCAAATTTGAAGAGCATCGGTTATGTGTTAATTATTTTGACATTTAATGTTATGAGGACATCTTCAGCATTTTTTAATCCACTGCACACGCTCATCCTAATCTTTTTCCAATCAATGAATTGCTTGCATAATTTAAAATGGGGAAAAAATGACCCCAATATTTTGACATGAACAAATATTCTAAATGCAAACATTTATTAAATGCTTTACTTTAATGTATGTAATTATAGTTATTGCGCAAACAACTTGTGTTACCTTAAACGTAGCCATCCGCTGTCACGCTAAAGGATAATCTATAGTCAAAATTAATTAGTCTGCGTTAATTCATGATTAACGCGATATTTTTTGGTGGTTAATTAATCAGTTAATGCTTTAACTTTGACAGCCTTTTTTTTTTTTTACATAAACATTGAACACTGTCTGCCATGTGGCTCTTACCTTTACAGGTTCCACAAAATGCAAAAAAACATCTCCCTAAACATTTTGTGCCATGATATTATTATTATTATTATTATTTTTTTTTTTCTTCTTCTTAAGAGCTCAGTATTGTTCATTCGGAAATGTCATCATCATTGCTCTTTTTTTTTTTTTTTTTTTTTTTTTTAAAATATATATATATATATATACACACATATACATACATATATACATATATACATACATACATACATACATTTTTTTTTTTTTTGTGTGTGTGGGTGAGTATGTGTATGTGCGTGCGTGCGTGCGTGCGTGCGTGCGTGCGTGCGTGCGTGCGTGTGTGTATTTGTTAGCTCACCAGAAAACCTATTAGAAAAAAAATCTCATACCGTTCACCTAAATCGAACACCAGGAGACCCGAGGGGACCGAAGAAAACCAAGGAAGGTGAAATCTAGCACCGACCAGACACCCCCCACCAGAACTCCTCCCCAGCCCAAGAAACATCCAGACCCCAACAAATCCAAAAAACATAAAATCAGGGAGGCCTCAAGAGACCAACGGAGAGACCGAGAAAAGGAAGGAAGGACAGACGAAGCCGCGTGAGATCCGAGACACCAGCCTCCACCGATTCAATAACCTGAGGAGGAAACAGATTGTGTCTGAGTTTCGGTAGATGCTGGTGTGGTGGATCTGGCATGCATGAAAATCTCCACCAAAGAGGGGAGCCGTCGACCCCCGCCGGAACAGAGCAAGCGCAACACCTCAGGGCCCCCCAGGCCGCGGCAGCGCCAAAGGACGACCCCCGGGCCCCACCAGGGCCACCGGCCGGAGAGCAAACCCAGGAGCAGGAGCGCCCCCCGCCCCAACACGGCCCGCGCCCCCGGCCCAACGCAGCAGGACGGGGCACTGCAGGCCCACCAGGCACCCCACCGGCCCCCAACCCCCGCTCCCCCACAACCCCCCGCCCCCCATCCACCCCCGCCACCCACCCCAACCCAGCCCCAGCCGCCCCCATGCCCCCAATCCCCCAGACACCCCCCACCCCCAGCACCCCCCCACCCCGCAACCCCCACCACCGCCCCCTCCCAACAAAGCCGCCCCCCCCGACCCCACCCCAACCAACCGGCAGCCCCCCAACCCCCGACCCCCAGCCCCCGGGGACCACCCGCACCCAGGCACCGGCGCCGAAGAGGGGCCGGACAGCGGAGCGGAGAGGGCAGCCGCGCCCACCCCACCCCCCGCCGTGTGGAAGGACGGAACACCGGGGGCAGAAGGGGGAGATGGGGGCACCGGAGGGCGGCCGACACCCCCGAACCCCAGGCCCAGCGGGGGAAGGCCCCCGGTCGTCACCCCAGCGTTCTTTGTGAAAATTAACCCCTGTTACTGAGTCCGCCAGCTCGCGGACTGGCGAACTCTACCCCTAAACCGTGAATGTGACCCCACCCAGTGTATATACAAGTGTGTGTGTGTGGTGCATTAAAATTAGGAGCAGGTGAACCGGAGCCGATGGAAATTATATTCCCACGCTCCGATCCACCCGCCACCCAAGCATGTTGCTGAGTGTATGTGGTGCATTAAAAAAAATAGATAGGGCGGGGGGGGGGGTGGGCGGATGGCGACACGGACAGGGGACCGCAGCACTGCTCTATACTGCGGCCCCCAACCGATGGCACCCCCACAAGCCCCCCCCCACCACCCACAAGTTGTGTGGTGTATTAAAATTGGAGGGGAGTTGTAGGGTGAAGACGGTGTTTCCACCCTACCCCACCCCCCAAAGTGTGTTATGTGCCCTATATGTCTATAAAAGTGTATTGTGCAAACCTAGTGTAGTGAGTTAAGAGGTGTGACCAGCGGGGCCCCCCCAAACCGGGCGGGGGCAGGAGGCGCACCGGCCCACCAAGCCCCCACCCACCCCACCAGGACCCCGGCGGGCATATGGGACCCGTCCGGCGGGGCGATAGGGCTCGCCTCCCGGATACTGGGTCCCGCCCGAGGTGTCAGGACGCCCACCGGAGCGGGGCGGGCACGACACCAAATCCCAGCCACCCCCGCCGGCCCCCATAGCACCGAGACCCGGGCCATGGATGGAGCCCCCGGCCCAGGGGAGGGGAAGGAAGGCGTACCGGGGAAGGGGAAGGGAGGAGGGAAGGGGACGACAAGAAGGGCAGGGGGCAGCGGCAGGGATGCAAGGAGAGGGGGAGAGGAGGAGGAAGGGCGACGAGGGAGAGGGGACAGGGAGGCGGAGGACGGGCGGGGAGAGGCGAGGAGGGAGAGGCAGCAAGGGGGAGGAAGGGGGAGGGGAGAGGGAACCACCGGGCACCCCGGCGGCCCACAGGCCCCGAACCGCGTCGCCGGGCCCAGAGCGACGGACCGCGCCGGAACGGCGCCGCCCCCGACACCAGGGAAAGCCCCGCAACGCAGCACCCCCCAAGAGACCCAGGGAACGGCCAAGACGCAGCCGCCACCCAGCAGCCAACAGAGGGGCATGATAATTTTTAATTGTTTTTTTAGCAACGAGGGGTGGCTCAACTTGCCCCTATGCACAGTTTACCCAAGTCTCGCCTTCTCCAGCTAGACTTTGATCATGTATTTAACGACCAAACCCCCTTTGTTAAGGTTGTTTAGTTCATTCAACCTTTTGAACCAAGCTGGTGTCTCCACTGTCTAAAACAAAAATAGTTTACAAGTACACAAGTAACCTGTTACAAACTGATGTCAAATGTATGTACAACACATACAGTATTATACTGTATCACAAGCTGCTCTAATGGCCTGCAGCGGTCATTAGCATGTAGCCAGATGGTAACCGGGTTTGTTATTGCATTTGAACAAGCCGTGCTGCTCACAAGTTGGGCATTTAAAAAAAAGTTGCATTTCATGTAAGAGACACAGCTGAAGATTATGGATAAACAAATCAGAAAGTGCAGGAGAGGGAGATAATTTTGAGTTTCAAGTGGATACAGTACTTTGTTAAGGCTACTAATAGGAGAGCCAAACCAAGAAGACTGAACTGAAAGATGAAAATATGAGTAATAAATATCCGACTGTTAACCGCAAGGCATAGATAAACAATCATCCACATACGGACAATTTAGAGTCTCCAAACCGGACATGCATGTGTTTGGAATGTGGGAGGAAGACAGCACAAATTAAATTAAGAATATTTTATTAACCCAGTATTTGTATTTCTTGATTACACGTGATTTCACCATTTACTGTAAACTGTATAAAATATAAAATAAAGTTGTATTAGTAATAGCAAAATAGAACAATTTGCCAATTCTTACAGCAAAATCATAATTATTATCTAATACTAGACAGCATAGTGTATAAATGTATTATCCGTTTACAAAATTATAGACACTATAATGTTTATCTGGAGCATTGCAGGTAAAACCTCACAAACGCCAAGGGGCATATGTCCTATTTCCCAGCTCTTTGGAATCCACCATAGTTTAGAACTGATCGTTAAAGCGACACCTCAATAGTTAAGAAATTGCAGTACTTTTCATTCATATGAACACAATACGAGAGTTGCCCAATTAAACGTGTAAACTGAAAATACTTGCATTAAACAAGCATACCATTAATGTGGTGGCATTTTTAGTACATTTCTCGCCTCCTTTTCCCCAGAGACACCAAAGAAGAGAATGTTAAGAATGCATAGCTTTAGCATTTAGTTTAAAACCACTCCTCCATGTTACTTGTTAAACCAGCCGATAAAAGAGGCAAAAGAATAAACGCCATAATCTCAGTGTTGTCTTGGGATCCCTCATTTCAGCAGTCTGAAGATAAGCTTCATTTGCTTGAATTGTAGCATCTCTGGTAGTCAGAATAAAATCCCAAACAAGGCTTTATCATCCTTGCTCCCATGAGAACACCACCAGGCATTACCTAGGAAAAGATTATTGTGTGTTCTGGTAGCTTGGATACAAGCAATGTAGAGCTAAACACACAATCAAAATCATCCTACATGCTGGTTTTATCATGTTTGAACTGTTGCTCTCCGTCCGGGTGCTACAGATACAACAGGACCAGACCAAATCTCCTGCACTACAGAATTTAGATCATTTCGGCCTACATGCTACCCACTCCTACACTATGCTGCCGGATGCATTGATATGTGTCAACAGTGTCATCCACATTCTGTACCAATGACTTGGAGTTGTTCCCTTAGAAGAACTCAGAGCCCTATTTACTATGTCCTCCGTGTATGTACAGGTTTGCTGCGAGGGTATACCAGGGAGCCTGTAGCACAGTCACCACTTTTTCATCTTTCATCAGTCAAATGCAGCTCGGCTAGTTGTATGGAATATGAAGCTTTAAGCTAGCTAAATTAGCTCTACAGTTTAACTTAATGATAGAGTAACTCATCCAACATTAACTAAACTTGATGTTGATCATGCATTTATTTGAGAAGACAATAAAGTGATATATAAGAAAACACGGAGAGTGTAATCTTGAAATTATATCATTATTAATGAGATTGTTTTGTAGTTGAAGAATAAACATTTATACAGAGACTCCAATTTCATAAATTCTCTGAGCCCGGTTGTTCAAATTCAGTTATATTTTTAACCTATGGTTAAGTAGATTTAACCGACCGTTAAGTTCAACAGCACAGTTAACTTTAGCCAGCTGTTAACAGTTAACGCACGTACAGTAAGGAATGCCGTTAACTTTTTAACACTGTTGTCAATTCTGAAAATGGTCAACTAAAATGAGTCCTACTTTATCCATTTTGTCAGGATATTTTGTTAAGTAGGGAAAATAAACATATTTGATAGATTTATTCAATTTATAAGACATGACTGTCATCTATTTGGACATTTGAATGATGTTACAAAATAAAGTAAAAATCAAATATTGTAAATAGGCAGAGGATGGCACTTCTGTCGCTCCGTCGGTCCCGTTGTGGACGGATGCCCACATTCTCGGTGAGTGCTTTATTACGTGAAGCCTTGAAAAAGTACAGACTGAGAAAGAACGTCTGTCCTGACTCAGATTGACAGACAAAAACTTGCTTCAGTCAGTGTTCAGTCCAGTATTTTTTAGGTTTTGCCTCACAATTTAAAGCATCTCGCCCAAAATGTGGGCATCTGTCAACGACGAGACCAAAGGACAAAAGGAAGTGCCCACCTCTGGAAATAGGTCATCATTTCGTCTGTATACCGAGCAATGTCTGTATTTTCTCTAATGTCTGTATTTTCTCTGTCCATGGTAACTTGAAGAACAGTCTAAAATTTGATTCAATTAGACATAATAATATAAATGTAATAGTGCTCGAGATCGTTTGGCACTTTGGCAACCTGTTTTTTTTTTTGTTTGTTTTTTCATAAAACCGGAGGTTAATTGTTGCTGCTGACTACACAATAAACTTTGATGGTGCCGTTAGCTAACAACATGACTATCCATATTTTTAACAATGCATATTTAACTTTAGTTAACTAACGACGGGTTACTTTGACCGGCGGATAGAGGTTAACTAGTGGCTGAAATAACCGAGAAATTAACAACTGGACCCTGGTATTGAGCCAGTCCACCAGATTTTATGTGGCAGGAGTCAGGGATGCACCGAAATGAAAATGTTTGTCCGAAACCGAAAACCGAAAATGAAAAATGCTTGGCCGAAAACCGATTTTTTTTAAAAATTATCATTGCATTTATTATAATTATTAAAATTATAATACTATTATAAAATATTAATTTTGCACTGGCATTTTAACAAAGCACAATACAAATTTAAATGTGCCCACACTGCAGACATGTTGTCTAATGGTATATTAAACACCAAACAAGGGTTGAGCTTTTTCTGGCGGTGTGATTGCACTTTATAGTCAATGTAGTTCGCACAGGCGGACACAGATGCGTGCGGCGGGAGAAGGTGCAGTGCACTTCAAATCAATTTGCATATTCACTAACAAATAAATTTGTTCGCACCAGCTAATCGGCTTCGGGAACGGACTGCAAAGTCACACACGGTGTCCTGTACAGGTCTGTCCCCACCCGGAGATAAGTGTTTCCGTGTTTAAAACTGTTGATAGCAATAGTGCTAGCATTAGCTAAAGTATTTAGCACAGCCATCGGGATGCAGGGTGAAAAAGTGGAAGCGTTCGAGGGGCTGTTATAAAAAAAAGAAAAGGGAAGGCGCTGCAGGAGAAAGAGTGGCTCACCTGTACTCCAGTACATGGCAGTTCTATCTTTTTTCGACCCGCTTAAATGTTGTACACTAAGCGACGCCCCTCTCCTCCGGTGTGCACAATGACCCCGGGAGCTGCTGCGACCGACCGGTGCAAATTCACACGGTGAAAGGCCAGCGAGAAGAGAGGTGGGCACTCACCCCGCGTTCACTGTTTAATTCAAACAGACGCTTGCTTGCAGTGTTTTTTTGGTTGCGTCACCACATTATCCTATTTCGGCCATATTCTTTCGGCTTTAATTTTATTTCGGCCGAAAATTTTCGGTGGCCGAATATTTGGTACATCACTAGGCAGGACATCCGTAAACTAATTTACGTCAGCTTCACTGAACTTCATAAAGGGACAACCTACAAAGTGCACAAAGTTAATGTCTCTCATTCACCCAATTCCACATGGGAAACAGATTGGCATCAAAAACAACTTACACTATACATATTTTTTTAAATCTAATGATTATACACGTTTACTCTTACATTCAGTATATTTCAGTACTTGTCATTACAGTAACGGTGAGACACTTACAATTGTTAGTAAAGTGTAAATGTACATGAGTTCATATATACATCCATCCGTCCATCAATTTTCTGTACCGCTTGTGCTCACAAGGGTCGCGGGGTTGCTGGATCCTATCCCAGCTGGCTTCGAGCAGTAGGCGGGGCACACCTGTACTGGTTGCCAGCCAATCGCAGGGCACACAGAGATGAACAACCATACTCACAATCACACCTATGGACAATTTGGAGTGTCCAATTCACCTGCCATGCATGTTTTTGGAATGTGGGAGGAAACCGGAGTACCTGGAAAAAACCCATGCAAGCACGGGGAGAACATGCAAACTCCACCCAGGAAGGTCGAAGCCCGGACTTGATCTCACAACCTTTGCACTGGGAAGCGGACGTGCTAACCAGTCAGCCACCGTGCCGCCTTCATATATACAGTGTTTTAAAAATATATTTCATCATGTCACTATGTGGATTCACGCCAAATGTTAAGGGTAACATTCTTGCATACTACTCATGGTAGGAAGAAAAAAAAATCTAGGTTGGGCTATCAAACACACAGGGAATAGTTCCTCAAAAAGCAGTGAAAAGTTGTACTACTCCTCAGAGAGCTACTAAGCCAAAGGGGGAGTAGGACTGAAGATAAAGCATCAGGGGAGACGTTAAAATTGTTAATGTAGTTGAACAAGGTGTGGAGACAAACCAGCAGGGGGTTGGTTCTACAAAAAAATGAATAAGAAACACATTTGCCCAACAACCAAACACAATGTTGCAACGAGGCTTTTTCATCCCAAATGTTGTTGGCAGGGATTTTTACTTCAACTTTGTTCTTCATTTCATGCTGGAACTAACAGGTATCAAAGGCACTTTGTCATGTAGAATACCCAAATGCCAAATCTCCACTGTGTGGATATTAATACGGTTGTGTGAGCCCCGAGGCTTCAGGCAGCGTGTCGGGGACCTGTAGCTGCTCTAAACGCTCTAAATAGATTTCACAGCTCCACATGGAGATATGAAGGATGCCTGGGTAGGAGTCATGGGGGCGCACAGCCAGAAAATCGCAACTTTGATTGCTCAAAATCCAAGCAGCAAACATATGTATGCTCTGAGCACAGAGGATGAGACATGAATACCCGGCAGAAGGCTCAGCTTCTTTTACTCAACTGAAAGTTTTCCTTTCTTGTAAGTAGTTTGTTTAACTGTCCAGGTAGTACCAATTACTAAAAGTATGTACATCAATCAATACTCAAGGTAGCCACCAGGAAAAAACATTGCTGTTTCACAGTAGCGCTGCTAGAAATGTTTCAGTGGGGTGGCCAGGGTGACACTACACCTCACTGAGGGGAGGCCAAAAACATGCATGCTCCTTCCTCTTTTAATTCACTGGTGGATTACATCTCTGTGGTGCATATTAGTAGTTTGTGATATTTTGGTATCGTTACGATACCAAGTAGAGACGTGGCCGCTATCGATACTTTAAAGTAAAAATAAAGTAGCGAGCCAAATAACAGGTATGCAAAATGAAATTAAAAACGTAACTCCGTAACTGTGGTGGAGGTCTGCACTCTATTGCGATTAAAATACGGCAACATTGACAACTTTCTTGTGTTCATCCTACTTTCTTGGCTGTTAACTCATTCAATTCCAAAAACATATATGTGTTTTTTAATACTTTGTCCTTCACTCCCAAAAATGTATTTATACATTTTTTAAATATGTTTTTTTTTATATGCTAGAGCATACACAAGGCTTTGATGCAGCTTCTGACCTGAAGAGGTCGCTTAAAGCAATGGTAGTTATTACAAAAAACGGCCAGCAGGTGGCAGCAGAGTGTAAGAGATCAGCCAGGGCCATGTTGCAACAAGCCCCTTTTCCCAGTGTTTTCAACAGGTTTGTGAATAATGATGAAACTTAGCTATGTTCTAATGCCAAATGAAAACAGATAGAAATATACTTTTTTTTCCTGATGAAAGAAAAGACTCTAATCTTTCTTTTGGTAGGTTCCATGTTTTTAATAGCAACAGAACACCATATTCTGTGGGACTTTCAAAACCAGTAAAAATCCAGTAAAACAGCTGGGAGCGAAAGGGGTTGCTTCAGTGAAAATGGATGGGAGTGAATGTGTTAAATTAAAGAGATATTTGATTTCCTGGAGGATCTGATTCCCTGAATTCAGTGTTAATTCAACTAGATGCTGTCATCTACCTGAAATTGATTGGGTCTTTATATCTCATCTCACACAGCTGACCCTAGTTCAACTTTAATTTCGTGTCATGCTCTCTTGCCAGCCAGGATATTAAAAGCTAGTGCTCCTGCTGTAGCAGGATGTAATGGGGGATATTAAAACACCTGCAATTACCATCAACTGTCAATGAGATTACTTGCTCACTTCACAAGTGCTATCCAAATACCAAAAAGGATATTAAGTAGGGTGAACTGGAAGTATCGGGCGGAAACGAGAGACGAACACTTGGCCCCGAGTTTTATTGAAAAAAAGTTGAAAAAAAGCCCAGGATCTTTGAGTGTTTGTGATTCCACAGCATCTTAGAGTAATTCAAATTAGTTTGATGACGTATGAGTTTGATGAACCCAGCCAATGTAAAAACACCAACCCGCCCAATTTGAACAATCAGTCAGCAAAATAAAAATAAAGACTAAATAAATAAACAAATGACTAAAAGTGAAAATAAAAATAACTATATATATATATATATATATATATATATATATAAAGTAAAAATAAATTAAGATTTAAAACATAAATATAAAAATATATGTCAAAATAAATATACAAATAGAATTAATTCTGCTCTCACATTTATTTATTTCATGCTGCAGATGCTCTGCCAGGACGAAATGTTATTTATTGATTGATATTTAATTCTATTGATATATTTTTTTTTTATCTCGTTTTTTATTTATTTTTATTTTTACTTTGATTTATTTGTGCATATATGTATTTTTTGTTATTCTAATTTTAATTCATATTAATTTTTTAATTTAATTTTTCAATTATATTTTTTCCATCCGTTTTTATTTTCTATTTTTAGTAATATTTATGTATTTATTTAGTCATTTATTTTCAATTTTGGCAGTTTTGGTCCTCCATAAGTGCAGCCCGCCCCCTCAAAGTTCCAGCCTGGCTCAGCAAGACCCTGCTGCAGAGATAGTACTCGGATGCCTTCTGGGGAATTTCACTACCCCGAGAATTGTTGTTGGTGGAAAAATGCGCAAACTGAATTTTACCAAGGTAAATTGAAAAGTTCTACAAAAGTTCTAGCGGTGGAAAGGCCCCTATAGTCAAGCTAAGTGACCAACCCAAAAACAAACAGCAATAAAAACTTGACATCTCACCCGTAACCTCTCACCATAATCAATGTGAAGTCAGGTTTGCAGGTGAAGGGGACCCCAAAATCGGGTGCTGGGGGTGAGTTAGGTGGGGCGAGCTGTCTGAGATCAGGCCACTCAAGGCCACATGGAGGAGAAGCAGGGTGCCAATGAAGGTCAAGGGCTCCCAGATGGGTACTTCTGCATTATGCACATGGCTGCATATTTTATGCATATTTGCTAGGCTACAGAATAATGTTGTTGTTTTTAGCATTCAACCCATATCTTTTTATTGTACGCACTTTGTCAGTGCTTTCTTGTCAAGGGGGAATTCCTGCAATATAGACGTTGGCTCCTTTTGGATCCTTAATTTTTTTTTGCTGCCTCACTTAATTTATGACCAAATTATGTGTAAAATTAAAAAAAACTGCAAAATACAAACACAAGGATCATCAAGTGTAATATTATTGTGCAAGTAAAAAATATTATATTTAGTGTTCCAATTGAATGCAAGCTCTTTTAGTTTTAAGTAAAAATATAAAATGTGTAGTACCGAAGAAACCAGTATCATGTTAATTTTAAATTAATAAATTCAAGTTATTGTGTTTCAATTCTTCTTAGTAAGTCACAGTGTCTCATTACTGGTGAGTTATTTTGAGCTAGTCATATTGCCCTTGGGGCTAACTAGTACCCACTGGCATTTTTTTTAGGGCAATGCATATTAATCAGAGCAAAAAGGCATCTGTGTTTGCAGTATCTTGTCTTGCTCTCTCCCACCTTCCCCAATATGCATCGAGAACAGATGGGAATGTTACATGAGCGTTCGTCTTGTGTGCACATCTTTCAAGCATACTATTCTGATTTTGGTGAAATAAGAACACAATTGTTGTTTGGCAGGACCTTCACTATGACATCCAAACATTACAGAGGTGAGAAAATGAGGTGAAGTAACCTTATATTGGTGACAAATTTAGGAAGTTGGGGTTGACCGTTTACATGGTTCACTATATGATTACGGCAGTGTTAGAACATCACAGAGATGTTTAAAGTCAAAGTTCTGTTTTTGTTTTTTTAAACATTTATCCACAATAATTGTGTATAGTGTTGGGTGTTTTTTGGGTCATGGAAGAAAGTGCTTCAATTTAATGGACAAACGGCTTTAACAGATGACCTCTGTTTGTCCATTAAATCGAGGTTCCATTGCATGAGTTATTTCAACTTATACAGATACAACCATACCTGCACTAAAATCATCTTATTTTAACGCAATATATTGCATAATATTTTCTTCCCACCTCACTAGCTGAGTGAAGAGGGGAATAAAGCCTCAATGTAATACCTACCACTGGCTCCTCTTCAAACAAACTCATGGTCCTAGGTGGAAATCAAACCCAACACAAGTTGCCATTTCTCGATTGCCTAATTACAAGCAATGCATTGTCTGTCTGTCTGTCTGTCTGTCTGTCTGTCTGGCTGTCTGTCTAGAAAATGAAGAATAGATTGTGTTACAACTCATGCACTGATAAACACGCACCCGGTACATGTGAGTATGAATGTGGATTAGAAGAAGGCAGACCTTATTGCCTTTGCATTTGCTTTAAGGCATCTTCGTTTTTTTTAATCCCCCATACTAATCTAACAGGATTTAAGATATGAAAAACAAATGCGTGCATAGTTTGTATAAACCATAAGATCAGCGCGCAGCTTTTAGCTGAATATGTGATGCAAAATGTCCAGAAATTTTATCTGTAAGAACAAAATGATGAGGACTTGAAATTAAAGTTGAAATTATGACTGATATTTTTCTCCAAGATACAAGAAATGACAAGAAAAGCGTATACTGAACTAATATTGGCTGAGCAAGTGTTTGAGTTTCATTTACTTAATAAGTGATAGATTAGTAGAATTATCAGCGCAGCTATGATGGATCTTCTGTGCCTCGGTAGCTAATGGTGCAGCAGACAAGAATGAGAAAGGAAGACAGAAAAACATTGATCACAGTGGAGAGGGTGATCTTTCAAAACCTCATCAAAACACAGAGATTTGTCAGGGGTTCCTCTTGAATGCAAAAATGGATTATGGCTAACCATCCAGTTTGGGGAAAAGACCGTAAAATTGTCAGAGACACTGAAAAAGTGTCTGTGGCCATGACACGTCATCTTGACTTTGTCTGGGTCACTTCGATCAAAGAAATTCTGGACTTAGGCTGCGTTCACACTGCAGCTCAATTAAGATTTTTAGAATATTAAGATTCTTCAATTAAATGAAGATATCGAGGAGTCTCCCCTCATTTCCCCAAAATATTTCTTCCTGTTCCAACCTCGCTACTCTGGCGTTATGAGATGGAAAAAATGAGTTTGTAAACACTGACGAGGAAGCCGAGGACAGCAGCCAAACATGAGTGAGCGTGAAAACAGTCCACCAATCGGGAGTGGGCGTTCGCACAGCTTAATTTGCATAATTTTTGCAGGCAAAACACATTAATCCAACCGCTAACACGTCAGTGAAAGGAGTCCACCAGCCCACCAATCGGTAGCGCGCGTTGGCACAGCTAAATTTGTACACGGCACTGATTAAGGTCGCTTGCCTCGGCGGCTTGGCTGGAGGGAAAACGTTGTGTTGAGTCGGGGGCATATGTATTTCTGTAAACTCTGCAACGTCGTTTGTTTTGGGTGCACATCACTCGACATGTGCTCTTTGCGCATGCGAGTCACATCACGGGCGCATTGTGTTCACATTGAAGTAGCATTTGTTTTTGTAATGTGAACGGTCCATAAAAAGATAGGATTTAATCAAAAATCAAAAATGGGCATCACGCCCTGCAGTGTGAACGTAGCCTTAGGTAAGGTAGAATTGTGGTGAGTTACGCACTTCCTGGCAAAATAAGCCGTTGCTGATGTCGCATTAACACATATCAGGCACAACTACACAGTAAACTCACAACTGTGGAAAATGTTGAGAGAAAAAAAAAAGAGTTGAGTTAGATTTTTATGCTAATTAAAAGTAAAATTGGTATATGTAGCACATCAAGTTTTTTTTCTCCACAGCTTACTCTCTAGATAATCAAAATTCCACTGCTTAGCTGTAGAAAGACTGTAGTAAGGAGAGCTGATTATGATTCATCTACAAGCTACGTGACTTGTTTGTGCAGTCACAATTGAGACAGTGGGTGAGAGGTGTTTTAAGCAGTTTGTAGCTTGTAACTATTCCATCTTGGTGTTTCATTTACATACGTACATGTTTATTTCCCATTTTGTATCTGAGATGTAAAAAAAAAAATCTATCCATATAAAAAGTATTTTTTTTAATCAAACATGGTTGCACAAAGCCGTAATTAAAGGTGTGCTGTCTTTTCACTCAAAATGAAAGCCTATTAGTGATTTGTTCAGGCCTTCTTCAGCTGATTCCACACCAAGATAAAAAAAAATTAAATCTAACAGTCTTCACAAAAGGTTAGCCTGTAGTTATTGGACTTAACTGGTGGATGTCAGAGCTAATTCTTAAATCCCCGTCTAAGTTGAACGTTTTCCATTTCTCGTGTAGCTAAGCAACATGCCTCTGACTTTCAAGTGAACCTAGAGATTGCTGAAATAATCGTGTTGCAGGCAGGATGTGTGAGGGTGGTTCAAGAACAAAAGCATATGTACATTTTTGATTTTCTTTTTTTTTGTCTGTCTGCGGGCTGACAGAGCCGGTATTGCGTCTACTCCATCTTTTTGTGAAAGTTGTTAATAGCAACCTTGACCTGACAGGGTCAAACTCTTTCATGCAGGCAAATATTTTTCAAACTGTTATTTTTGTCATGTGCACCTTTCACACAAAATGTTGCCTACTTCACTGAAAGGCAAATAATTGTTTTAATTAAATGAGTTCCTGGCTTTTACCTTGGAAGTTAATGCATCAACCAGTCACTAAAAGCAAAGTTTACTGTAAAGTAGGTAGTGGAAAATGTTTTCATGCACAGAATGATAAGTTTATGTGACTCTGATACAATAGATTATGCTATTTCCAATTTGTTAGAATTGGGCAATTTCAGGGTGACCTCCAAAATGCTGTGGGTGGCCCTCTAGAGCAATAAATGAATGAATAGTTTAGGTCCTAAATACATTAAAGAAATGTTAATTGAATATAAACCACAAGCGTTATGATATCTGCAGACACTGGTCAATTAGTAGTGCCTTGAGCTCAAAGCAAACATGGTGAAGCAGCTACTGATGGCCACAACTCACGCCCAGACGCTCGTCACAGATTGCTAACCTGAGCCAATCTTCTTCAACCTGGCTCTTCCCCTTTAGCTGACGTCACACCCCTACTCAACAGGCCCTGCCTTTCAATACAAATATACACAATGAACATTACAATATGAAGCAGAAGGCTAAGGGTTCTTTATTAATTGATAGTACGAAGAATGATTAGCATTTAAATATGGGACATTTCCCTTGGGTATCTCACTAAAGACCTTTGTCGGATTGAGGGGAAGATGTTAATAGTCTTAATTGGAAAACAGAGGTCTGGAGCTCAACTACACACTACAATTCCTTTGGCTTGATAGCTTGTGACAGGAGTTCGGTAACTGAATGGGAAATGCTGTCTGATTGAATGTATTGAAGTGATAAACATTCCAAATTAATTTCTTCAAAAGTCAAAAGAGCCTGGCTGCTTTTTTGTAACGTTTTTAAGATTATTTTGAGTCAGAGTTTTTTTATTGCAGTTGTAGGTGCTTAATATTTTGTAAAATATTATGGTTATATTTACAGTTATGTCTTTTTGTCGAAACACTTACCTGGGATTTCTAAATGGCAACTATTATTATGAAACATTTTAAATTCAAGCACTACACTTCCAAAAAATATTTAATGAAATGTGGTTGTTTTGTAAAATATTGATTAAGTCACGGTTGTGTGGATGAGGGCAACATTAAAAAAATATTGGATTCTGGATCGCAAATGAGCTTTTATTTTTTTACTGTGTTTTATGTGATATCCTTTAGCTAAAGTTTAGCGTATATGTTGCTGTGTGACGGGTAGTTAGCATAACAGGAAGTGTCATGTCAGCTGCCTAAATATTATTACAGCATTTGATAAATCTGCCTTGTTAAGTGTAAAGTGTCTTATAACATGTTATGCAGACTTACTTTGGTTTCTTTTAGTCGGGCAAATGTATATTTCTTTATTCAAATGTTGTAAAAGTGGCCTAGTCTAAGCCAATAAATATCAGGACTGGCAATGAGGCTCACTCTGGTCCTGCTTACTGGTAAATTTAATTAATCTCATTTGTATTAAGTCAGGAGTCTTACAGTTAGCGGAAACATCTCAAACAAAGAAAATTTAGCTGAAGACATGGATTGAAATTGTAAAATTTAATTGACTTTTTAATAGCACTCAACAGTATCTTGAACACTCCCATTTCCTTCTCTTGTCTTTCTTCCCTCCAGCCCTGTCGACTCTTCCCCTCCCTTCTATCTCACAATAAGAAGGGTCAGCTGTCCTTTCCCATAGCTGTCAGCTTGCAGGCCCTTTACAAGAATATGAAGACCCCTCTTCTTCACTCACACGTTCACACATACGCACACAACACACCATCCTCTGCATGACTCTTTCTCTCCCCCTGCTTGGCTGTCAGGTGCACCAGGGATGATTGGAGGTAAGTTGATGGATGGGAGGAGGAAAAATAAAAGGAGAATAAGGTAAAGAGGCATAGCGGATGATAGTGACAGTCAATAAATAAATAGAAACATATAACGTAAAATATGTACTGTACATATATATGGAATGGATACACAGGAGTACAATGAAGAGAAAGAAAAAACAACAGTAGATGTGTGTGTGTATGTGTGTGTGTTTTAAATTTTGCTTCTAGTTTATTTCTAGCTGGTATATACAATGGTTCGGTGACTTTCTTCTTCTCTATGGATTTAAGAAGCGAAATGTGCTTGTTGTAACCTGTCACTAAACCATACTACCAGCCGGAGCAATGGGCCGTGATTGACAGGGATAGAGGCCACTCATTTTGGACTACAAGAGAAGTGACACATCCCACTGGCAAAAAGAGAAGAGTTTGCAAAGTAAAATTAAAAGTAAAATGTATTTTATTTAAAATGCATTATATACTCATTACCTTGAGAATCGTGATATTACAGTTACTCTCTAGTTGCCTTAGTTTTCAGTACTAATGCTTTAAAAGTGAAATTTTTTATAATAATGTAAAATCATGATAATGAAACGAAAAGCAGGTACTGGTTTAAACCAGTCCGTGATGCAAAAAAAGCTTTGGCACCACTATACTAAATGTTTCCCTAATTGATTTATTTCAACACATTGCGCTAATGTCAAAACGCAAAATCATTACAACTCTGGAATTGTCTAAAAACCTTTACGCTAAATAATTAAAGAATGTACACTTTAAGGGAATATATGCGACAAAAAACAAGCATCTAATTCCTGAATGTTGCAACTTTATGCAACACTTTGATATCATTGTGACTTCAGTGATAATCAGATTTGGATTGGTGATTACAAAAATGTATCTTGATATTCTTCATGTTTTTAGATCTCTCAATTCACTTTTTCTTCCTCGGACTGTTCGCCTGGCTCACCCTGAGCTCCATGCCTGGATCTCCCTTTCCTAATGACCCCACCCACACCATCTTCTCTCTGATTCCTGGTGCCAACCCTTATTCATCAGCTAATAATAATTCAACTTTTTTTTTTTTTTTACCCCCGTCCTCCCACCCCAGGGACTTCCATTCAATTGTGCTATCTTCCTGGAGCAGGCCTGTCAAATGCGCCGTCATCGAGCGAGGCAAATCGGTCTGGAACTGTCGGTGAGGGGTAGTGGGGCGCCGTGGAAGGAGAAGTTTGGGGTGGGGGGTGGTATTAAGGTTTTTGGATGATGGAGTGAGAGGACATAAAAGAGGAGTTATGTAAAAGTTGTGGAAGGAGAAGGACAAAAATTAGGACAAGCTGAAGTTTTCAACAAAAAAGAAAATATGGCCAATTGTTCAATGAATGACTGAACAATAGATTAAGTAAATACAGAGATATAAATGCATGCCATCACTATCAGGTGGAAACCTCTTATGTCTCAATTTGGTCAGAATTACATTTTTTTTAATTGTATTTGTGTATTTAAAAGTTCAATTAACATCACACAATTAACATCACAATGAAAACAGCAGGGGACCCCAAATGGAACTCTGTGGAACGCCATCACAATTTCAAACCAAAGTTTGAGATGTTTGACTTTATTAAGACACCTGGGGGCCCAAGTCACCAGGGTGGTGTGCACAAGGGCCACCAGGGTCAGCAGATACAACGAAAACATCAGGGGACCCAAAATGCCATACGGCAGAGACACTGGGCTTCTGTAGTTGGCGCACTGCCATTCAGCATGGAGGATTTGGTTTTGAATACAAGCTAGATCACCATAGCAAATTAAAGACTATACTACAGAGAAGACTTCACAGCTACATTCTGAGGCGAAGCTGACAGGGAGTCTGACGAATCACGATGAGCGGTCGCTGGATCACTTGGGAGTTTTAGACAGCAAGTCCGGACAAGACCAGCCCCACCCCCTGCTAAAAGGAGCCATACCCGCTCCATTGGAAGTTGCGACGCAGTTGAAGGTATAGTAAAAGCTTATAGTAAAGAGCTAGACGTGATGGAGTCATGACGTTTTTGGCAATACAAGCCTGATAATCGCAATCAATAAAGCTGCCTCATAAAAGCAAGAGAGGGGCTACTCAAAACAGCGAGTAATAACCAAATTAGGCTCTAAATGACGGGTCTGGGAGATCTAGTTGTTTTAAACTTAAGGTAGTGCAAGTGGTTAAACAATAAGTTTATTTATAAAAAAAAAAGAACAAAGACAGGACTATCAACAAGAACGCAATGAATTGTACCTTTTGTAAAAAAATATTTTCGTATCACCGAAGCAGCTCTATCCTGACTTATCATTACAGCATCATACAAAAGAAGAGAGCAGCCTTACACTTTTTTTGAAACAAAATTGAAGTTTAGATTATCTTTTAAAATAATGCCTGGCCTAATTTGTTTGTTGATGTGCTGAAACTTTTTCTTTTGAATTTCATTTATGAAGCACACGTCAACAATAAAAATGTAGATTTCAAATATTCTCTTCTTGGTTTATTCAATTGATTAGTCATGCACTACAATTTTGTAATGTCCTAAAATTGAAATTCTTTATTTGGGGACCTTTAGCAGATATGAGATTTAAATTGATTAATTAATTAAAATATATATATATATATTATCGCCTGACAGCACTAATAATAACCGAAACAAGAAAAGTTTATTCGATGAATTCTTTTCTACAATAATTCAGGATTCAGGATTTGGATCTCACTCTGCTTTGTTTGTCATTCCTTCCTTTCCTCAGTCTCTCCTTTGGTCTCTTGAGGTCTCCCTGATTTTTTGGATTTGTTGGAATTTAGATGTTTCTGGGGTTGGTGAAGAACTCTGGTTGGTGGCCCGGTGGGTGGTGTCTGGTCGGTGCTGGATTTCACCTTCCTTTGTTTTCTTTGGTCCTTCCTCAGGTCTCCTGACGGCGGTGTTCGGTTTAGGTGAACGGTATGGGATTTTTTTTTAATAGGTTTTTGGTGAACTAACGAATACAGACACGCACGCACGCACGCACACACACATACTCACCCACATACAAAAAAAAAGAAAAAAAGAGCAATGATGATGACATTACCGAATGAACAATACTGAGCTATTTTAGAAAAAAAAAGTAATAATAATAATAATAATAATTCAGGGGTTTGATGCCTGCTGTTCACATGACATATTTACAAATAAAATACTGTGTATCGATTGATGGGTAAACACTGTGAGCAGGCACTCCAGAAACCCAATTATTTACATACAAGAAATTAAAAAGGCACCTTTCCATAATATTATACCTTGAAGCATTAGCATTCTGAATTGACAGATGGTCAAAACTTTATATGTTGGCAATTTGCAACTTGGCAACAGTTAGAAATGCAGATTACCACTGTACGCAGGGCGAAAAACGACTATTTTCAGACTGATTGATTTCCCAAAGCCACCCTGTTCCATAGCCCCCTTTCTTGTTAAAGGAGTGTTTGAGAAGAGCATTTTACACTTCCAAGACAAAATATTTTACAGGTGAGTCTTACATTTTCGCCAAGTAACTGCATGTACAAAAGTAAACATTTAGGCGACTAAGTGAGTATGTGTAACATGCAAGAGTGGTGGTGGTGGTGGTGCGGTGGTAGTTGGGCTAAAAGTAGTCACCCTGCAGGAACCCTCAGAACAGTCAATAAAAACACAGAGATAACTTAAAATGGATGGTGAGGGGAAAAGCTTAAATGTGGTGTGGGAGGTGTTGGGCCATTGATGTGTGTGGTCTGCAGCAGAAACAGATTTATAGGAGTGTGTCGCGGCTGCAGTCTGCTGACATAAATAAGGCTGAGAGGGAAAAGCCTGCCATTGAACATGAACATAATTTAGCTCTCCTTGTCAATACATGCTGGGAGGTTGGTGGTGAAGAGCCAACTGCACTTGGAGGAGAGTTCATGAATTTCTTTGACTTCTATAAATGACCTTTTTGTAATTACTATCGGTTTGGTAGTTAGTAAATTTCCCACCTGAACGGGCTGCCATATAATATGAAATAGAAAGTATAAGAGGAAAAGAAGAAAGTTGTTACTGGAAAATCCATTCATTCAGCTACAATAAAATACAGACTAGGGAAAAGTTAATGGGGTGAGGTTTTCCCTGTTAGTGAAGTTAATAACTTGTACAATAGTGTAAACAGTGAAATTGAAGAGTAGGTGATGAAGCATGGTGTTTTCCATTATGATCTGCGTCAGTTTGTTGCTCAGCATGCTACATTGTTGCACATGATATCCAATTTGAGTTGAGGTGTGAGTTCGATTAGGTACACATTATCTTACAATACACACGTCCAGTTCAACAGATAGATACCATTAGATTTGGAGAAGGTCTGAGCTATTTCTGATGAGATTTGATGAATTTTTGCCAAGATCTACACTCCTAGGTTCGATTTTTTTTTTGTTGAATTGATTACTGAGCAAAGTGCTTGACTGTGTTCTGTGCTTAACTGTGATTGGCCAGTCTCCATTTCAATAGTGTGTCTCAGCGAAAAGTCAGCTAAATCTATGACTAAGCTCATTTACAGCTCGGTGGAAAATGGTGAAGGCCACATGGATTGATATCACAATGATCAAAGAATAAAATTGGTATCCCATCCGAATACCCAAAGTTGCAGTAGGTCAAGAGAAAATATTCTAGCAACTGATCCAGGACATTTTTACTGAGGTCACCCGAGGAGCAGTGACCGCTGCGAGGTCCCTATTGTTTTTGTGAGTATTATTATTATAATTGTTATAATATTCTCTGCAAATAATCCTATTTTTGAGACCCTAAACATAAACGAAAATTCACCAAACTTTATACACACATCAGGCCTGGCGAAAAGTTGGATATTTCAAAGTTGTCGTACACGAGTATTTTTTTAAAGGGTCTGTAGCGCCCCCTACAGAGGTTCTATGTCAGTATGTTTGCCCAAGTCTACAAAAATTGTGAGGCAAGTGTAGCACCCTGAGATAAACAAAATAATATTTGGTAGCCTTACCCTAAAATGCACAGGAAGTGAACTATGCGTATTTGAATGTCAAATGTTGGCCGATTGCACCTTTACAGGGGTCATGCTTTTGCCCCCTTGTCCTACACAGTTAACCGATTGACATTAAACTTGGGCTGTACCCTCTCAACACCTGGGACAAAATTTGGGTAAAAAAAACGTTTACGTTTTTGACATACCATATGACGGAGGCGGTACATCAAATTTTTTGTTTCATGATTCCTACTTATTACAAAAGTTATTTTAGTTAATTAAAAATAACAAAAAAAAACTAAAACTAATAAAAAAAAACTATTTTGTTAATGAAATAAAATAAAAACAAACATACTTTTTAAAGAAACGAATACTAACTGAAACTACGTTTTGTGTTTACAAAAATAAATAAATCTAACTATAATTATAGCAAAAATGTCCTTCGTTTTAGTCTTTGGTAATTAATTTAATACATGTTGCCTTTGGGGATGATTTTAAACGTGAATTTAAGTATATTTATTTCTATTTTAACCGGAATAAAGACGTTTGAAAGTTTGTCACACAGAAGTGATGTCATCTAGCAGTAGCCAATAGAAAAGCATCTTCAGATGACATCGCTCCTAGGCGACAAAGTGGCTTTTGGCTCCAATGGCTCGGTTCACCTGCATTTTCATTTAACTCAGCCGAAATGTAATGCTAGGTAAGAAATGCGTTACTTTTTTCATTTTACCATGGTGTTTATTAAATATTGCGCACAAGTAATACACTTTTTTTTTTAAACATACTGAAATTAACTTAAACTAAAACTAAGCATTTATAAAAACTACAACTAATAGAAACTAACAAAACCACCCTGAAAACTAAAACTAACTAAATTAAGAAATAAAATAAAACTCAAAACAAAATAAAAACGAACTAAAATGAAAATTCCAAAACTATAATAACCCTGCTTATTCCCGGTTTCACCTTGAGCCACGAAAATTGGGAGGCATCGTGTAACAGCCCATGACGTACAAAAAAGTATTATGGCGCCATCTGCTAAACCTAAACAGGAAGTCCGCCATTTTGATTTACTTTTAAATTTTTCACTTTTCTGGGCCTTTCATAGAGGTCATAAACTATTTATTTCATCTATGAGAATTTAAAGATGAAAAGTTATTGAAAGCTTTTTAATTCGTTGCACGCTGTTGCCGCAAAGGAAAATGGTACTGTTTTTTTCGCATCTAAATCCAGGCAAATACTCATGAAAGTTTGTACATATCAGAACTGGTAAAACAGTTATATTTAGGGTTATTGTACACTCAAAATAGTTCAATAGTGCCCCCTATAATTAACTGATTTATTTATTTTTAACCTTTAACGTTTTCTTATTTCAGAGGTTCCTTGTCCTATGTGCCAGTACTCCAACGTGCAAATACCCCAATGTGGCCAGGGCTGCGAGGGACCTTTATTGCTGCTCGCAGCTATACTATTGTTGCAATTGGAAAGGGCAAACTGACATTGCATCACGACAGTAGATCAGCATACGTACCCTGTTTGCATATAGGTTGATGGGCTCCACCAACTGCTTTGGGGGGGAAGGGGGGGGGGGGTTACTGCATTATGCTGCCATGCTTCAAAAAATAATGCATGTTAAGTCTATAAATCATGTCCTCTGGGAAAACGGACTGAAATGTTATCTGACATTTCCCCGCCATATTCTTGCTGTTCTCTTTATCAGCGTAACAGCTGCAGCCTCTCTGTACTTTACTAAAAACCGCTTTGGCAAAAACCTTAAACGCACAATAAGGACATGGAACTAGCTGCAGTGTTTCTTGTTGCCATTTCCCAATCCTGAACGATTGTTGGACACTGACAAAGAAAGCAATACCAGAGAGTAAGAAGAGCAAGAGCTGTAAAGAAAAATCGTTTTGGAGAACACCTGTTTCTGAAAGCCACAAAATCTCTCTGAAGTCACATTAGCAGCTTGCATATCCCCTAAAGCCCTTGTTCACATGCAAATCCTGCTCTTGGTTCTTCCTGAAAGAGTGCATTAGTGCATTTTGGTCCCTAACACACACAATGGCATACGGTTTCACAGGGAATTGTCACTTTTCCATACGTGTCTGATGATTCAAAGAGTTCTCCATCCATCTTGCATTGTTGTGTAGAGAAGGGAATAAGCTTCAGGCATGAAAAAAAAAAAGCATATCTATTCTGTCACTGCATGTCAGACAATACCCGCAAGCTTACATACAACCCTCACTAAGACACTGTACATTCAATTTTATATACAAACAAAGAGGTTTACTACAGCAGTCTATTTGAAGCCGAGTATAAAATATATTGTACCTAACCAAACAAAATTAAGCTACAGATCTTCATAAATGCTTTAACATGTTACCTGACTGGAAAATGACTGCTGGGTTAGTTAACGACATCCATTATTGAGCCCTATTTAACTAATTCACTCCCAGCCATTTTGACTGAAGCAATCCCCTTCACTCCCGGAAGTTTTACTGGATTTTGACTGATTTTGGAAGGCCCGCAGAATATTGTGTTATATTGCTATAAAAACATGGAACCTACCAAAAGAAAAATTACAGTCCCTCCTTTAATCGGGGAAAAAAAAATATTCGTATCTCTTTCCGTTTTGCAGCAATTAGCAATAGAATATAGCTAAGTTTCATCATTAATCACAAATCTGTTGAAAACACTGGCCCTGGTTGATCTCTTATACTCTGCTGCCACCTGCTGGCCGTTTTTGTAATAACTACCTTTGCTTCAAGCATTCTCTTCAGTTCAGAGGCTGCATCAAAGCCTTCTGTATGTCCTAGCATTAAAAAAAAAACATAACAAAAAAAACCACATCAATAAGTTTTTGGGACCATGTCAATATTTAAAACATTGATTCTAAATCTTAAAAATCTATCCGTTTTCTGTAAATTGTAATGATGAAGTCATGGATATCAGTAATTGTCATTCAGACAAGGGCGGGGAAAACTGCAGTTGGGGAAAACTGCAGTTGGGGAACACTGCGGTTGGGTGCTCTATAGCCGACTGACACGGGCTCTTAAAACAAGTAGGACAGGGTTAGTGAAGCAAGCTACAGTGTCATAGTGACAGATAAAACACTGGAATTCCATCCAGTTAAAGTTGGGTTGCTGTTTCGTATAAACAACTCTGACACAAATTGGGGAGAAGGACAAAGTCCCCCAGTAATTCAACTCTAAGAGAAGGAAATCATGTAATTGGCATGCACCTAATTGTCTGATTCCAGCATGTGCAGGTATATCATTGTATCAGTATTCCACATTCTGCATTCGCTGAGTTCTGTGTAAAAGGCAATAACTGATTAATGAAGGATCTTCTTTTTTTTTTTGCACTGTAATCTAGCTATTTTCCTGGATATCTGTGTAAACGATATTGCTAGAAAAGAATGACAAGGATGCACTGATGTGTTGCATTTTGCCTCTAAGTTAATGTCCTCAGTTAATTGGTGATTTATCATAATTATTATTATTATTATTATAATTATTATTATTATTAAATATTTGTATGGGATTCAATGCTTACTTTCTCCTAATACAGAAGTGTGAGAGACAAATCCTGATAATGAGTCAGACTCATTTTGTAAACAAAAATGGCTGTGGCGAAAAGGTGCAGGAAACTTTGTTTCGTGACGATTTTCTGTGTGAGTCCACCGGGCAGGTTACTAATGGCTGTATTTCAGAAAGACAAATTCTGTTGTTGATACTGACAGTATAAAAGCACAAGTTTTAGAGTTTAAGTTGATGCATTTGTTGTTTTATACTGTATTTATCAGTATAACAGTGAAAATGATAGGAAATATGAAATATTTACTAGGGAGGGGCGAGTACCGATACCGGAACCGTTTACGATCAGGAGCTAGAAATTAGAATTGAAAATTGCTATTAATGTCATACAATTTTTAGGAAAATGCTATTGTGTGATATATAAGTGTTTTTTTTAAATTATCTGTCATTGTTGAACAGCGCAATTATTTACTATGCGCCATACATTTTCTATATATGCCACCAAATCTTCAAAGCTATGCATTAATTAAAAAAATTATATATAATAATTTATATAAAAAAAATATTTATGATAATTAGTTTTTTGTTCATATTTGTTCTCATTAGGGTCACAAGTGAGCTGCAATATATCCTAGCTGCAATTGTGGTCCACCATATGCCTGCTTGTTGTCTTTCAAATTATGAACATAAAGTCAAAAATCCTGCGTCAGCACTACCATATAGGCCTCGCACAAATTAAACGTAGCTCTAAATAATGCACAAAAATGTTAATCCATATAACATAGTGCCAAACATATGTTCTTGTATCTTTCAATACATTTTCAAGCAGCCAGCAGTCAATGCAACACCAAACCAGACTTCAACCCTGAAAAAGTTACATTTCCTCTTAAATCAAAAAGTTAAGCCTCCTCCTGCATGTGGCCCTAAGACACACTTCCTCCACTTGCTGCACCTCCATGCTGAGAAGCCTCTTTTAATGTAAGCACAACATACCCAAGTCAAGTGTCATCCACTATGTCTTTTCTCAAAGAGGAAATCCCAACAAAAGAGCCCAGTGCCGCCAAAATACAATTTCTGCGATTCCTCAGGGAAGCCCCCTCCTTGACACACTCGCACATAACATTTGTGGAACGAAACCACTTTCAGTTGCGGAGGTGTATTGTCTCTAGTGACACTCTGTTTAATATCTTGAAAACATCTGCATTTAGATGACATTTCAAGCAGCAGCTTTTCTACTTGATTTTTGAAGCAGCATAATATGCCTAAACGGTGCAATTTGTTTTTACTCTGGAAAATGGAATATTTCAGTGTATGAGGAAATAGCATGACAACTCATTTGCATATTGATGAATTGTGAAATGCAGTTTCTGTTAAACTAACAAATTGATGATATCGGGCCTCAATTTAATGCAAATTCACCAACTTTAGCATTTAAGTGCACCTGAAATAGACTTTTTTTTGTGGCTTTTTGTTTCTCTATTGATCCATGAAAGAATACTTTGAAAAATTATCACATTAAAAATTAACACTGACCACTGGACAAGAAGAAAAAAAGCAGTAAACAGAAGATGCAAAACAAGTAATCTTGAATCAATTACACATGCGCAACTAAGGAACGACCCAGAGTTTTCCTATTGAGCAACACAAACAAACTCCAGCCAACAAGTTGAAAGTCACGCTGCGTGCTTCCTATGCACTTCTTCTGAATTGCTATTCTCAAGTGCAATATGGAGTTGATGTAGTTCATAAACAGCTCCTCAATAGTGTGTGAATGTAAAATAGCGCATTGACACACAGTCGAGTACTTACAACGGTCAGAAGTGTTGCTTTCTCTCAGTCCGCTCAGTCCTGCCTCACGTTTACATTCAGCCTCCCTTTCTATCTCTCCCTTGCCGTGAGTTCACTGCAATCGCTGCTGTGGACACACACGCCACGGCAAATGCACACCGTGCAATGTAATGCCGCTCTGCCGAACAACTGCTCCGAGCAACACTGAGATGGAGACAGGGAGAGAGTGAGAGAGAGGGGCATACAGTAGAGGAGGAGGAGGAGGAGGGGATATTAGAGGGAGGAGAAGGATGCTGAGCAACGCGTGGAGGCATGAGTGTGGGGATGCGTTCAGCGTGGGCTGAGTGAGCAAACTACAGTAGGGATGCTCTTATTCAATGTGGGAGGAGATTTAAGCTCGAATTAATATCGAGTTAATTTAAAGTTCCTTTAACGCCGCTCATTGATTTAACGTTCGATTGACGCCCGCCTGTACTGGAGGTATTCTAGTCGCAACGCAGTCCACGTCAAAATTTCCAATTAGAAATGCAATGCACTGCACTGGAGCTAAATTACACAATGTTTAAGCAGCAGAAAGTTTGAGTGGAGGAGCCATTTGTAATGTGTAGCACCACCACCGGTTCCCTGCTTCAAAAGAACTCACTCGGCAGTGCCAGTTAGCGGTTAGCACCAAGAGGTCTCCATGGGCACTCTCAGACCCCTTTGAGAGCCAAGAGCCGAGTGTATGCTGTCTTGTCACTTGGTGTGACTCCAAGCCATTTCATCTTTAGATATGAGGCGTATTTTATTTAGCAACTCCAGAAGATAGTGATATGGTTTGAATTTGGACGTATATTCAATTTTGACACGATATATTATATACTAATTATCTTGTGTTAATCTACTGTTCTATATTAAACATGAAACAATATTAACAGCTAGATTACCAGAACACTGCAAAATGAGTCAACTCGTAATATACAGTACATCAGCTGACCGTCATAAAAATTCTTCATTGACATCTGTAACTTAATACAGTTTTTCTCCATCATTGAACGAAAATGAAACCTTATGATATTTATATGTCAACATATATTATTTGTCCACTTTTGTGTTAACAAGAGTATGAAAAATTAGGGGGGGAAATATTTTATTGTAGCCTACATTTTAGAGCAGATATAAAATGTGTGATTAATTTGCGATTAATAATTGAAGTCATGCGAGCGCGTGTGACTATTCCGAAGTAAGACTGCAAACATGATTTTATAGGGCAGGGTGCAATTCTATAAATAGGCATATCTAATCAATATGGATCTAATATTTATAGACTAAAATGATAATAAGCAGCAAAGGGCTACTCCCTGACCTAACAGTTCAGTGTATGTTGGCAATTAGTGACCTTTGTGTCCTTTACACACTGATTAACAAAATGCCTTCTGAATCATTCTAAAAGTAATACTGTAATTATGCATTGAGGTTTTGACGATAAAATTGCATAACGTATCCGTATAATAACGGCCCCAGCTGGATTGCACCAGTGCCAGGTGATTATGAAAAGTTCATCAACTTTAAAGGATGCAAAACGACTGTGGTTTAAAAACAACAAACAAAAAGAACAAGGGACAAATAGACCATACTAATCAAACATTACTGACATCTCGGTGTCTCTTTCTTGCTCTTTTTCCATTTTGCTCACTCATCCAGCTCATTCAGCCCCCACAGTAAAGGGTCTTGGGATTTTGTGGGTGGCATCTGTAAATAGATAATCATCTCCCTTAGCAAAGTAGGCATACAAACACACGCATAAAGTACATTTTAACGCACACACTAGGCAAGATATGTTCTTCTTCAAACAGGGTCTCTCTCTTTCCTGGATTAGAAAACAGAAGAATAACATCTTGATAAGTAGGTAAGAAGGTTGCAGTGGAACTTGCAGCATACACAACTAAATAATGAAGCCCCATTTATTATTAGTGAAAATGGGAAATAGCTGAGAGCGGTTTAAAGTGCTTTGGTGATACCTTCATCCCTCTTTCTGTCACACTCGTTTTAATTCTGTCCGCCTTATTTATTACTTCAGGTCTTTTCTTCTTCTTGTTCCTCCATCTTTTTTTCCTGATGCTAAAAAAAATGTATGTCTAAACACTAATTATTTAACTCCATGCTGTGCCATGCCAGTGCAAAAGTGAAAGAGCAATAATTATAACCTGAAATACATCAAACATCATAACTAGAAACTCAAAGAATATAAATGTGCATTTCCGTCTGTGAACATAAAATCAGGGATGCATAGTACATGGCAATTAGATGCGTGTGCCCATTATGTGTTACATTGCTTTTAAAAGCACAAATAAAGTGGCCAGCACCAATTGTCACAGTACATCAAAATGACACAGACCCAAGGAATTGCACAGTTGAAAGCAATTTTGTCATAAGCGATATGGCATGACTCCTTCTTGTGACTGTCTCTAAGTCAGAAGCTCAAAAACGGTACTATTTAATAGACAATATGTCCTGATATTTTTAGTTTATGGCACTTCAAAAATTTGCTAATTTTTGTTTGAGATGTTAAGTTTTCCCACCGAAAAACAGTCTCTCTTGCAACATTCTTTACAAAAAGAAATAACTTTATTGTCAAGTTTCAGTATCATGAACCTGCTGGATGAGTACATAGCCAAATTTGGCACTAGCTCAATATGTTAATAGAGGGCTGTTTTGTTCGCTGTTTGGCAACAACGTAGCCAATTAGTTTTGAGGATAACAGAAATCAGCCGAAATTTTAATGAAACTTAAAATACTGTAATTCTTAAAACTTAAAAACCCTGAATTCAGAGATTTGTTTTTAAATATAATATAAATGTTTAAAGCTATTTGCGGATAACAAATGCAATGACTGAGAACTATGTAATACTCAATTGTGGCAATATAGCATTAGCCTACCCTGTTTTCATCATTTCAGTTTTCCAGATTTTTTGGGGGGTGAATAAAACGGTGCCTGATGCACTTTCAAGTGTAATATGAATCCGCCAATATATGAGAATTTGAGCGCTTTGTAGGCTTCAGTGGTATAATAGCAGAATTGTGCTACGCAGTTAGCTATGCCAAGACCCTGAATGTGCACCTTCCCTCTAGATCAGGGGTGGGCACACTCGGTCCTCGAGGGCCGGAGTCCTGCAGGTTTTGGAGGTTTCCCTTCTCCAACACAGCTGATATATGATCAGCTCATCAGCAAGCTCTGCATAAGCTTGGTAACGATCCTGTTGATTGGAATCAGCTGCGTTGCAGCAGGGAAACCTCCAAAACCTGCAGGACGCCGGCCCTTGAGGACCGAGTTTGCCCACCACTGCTCTAGATAGTCAGCTCATGTGGCCGCTGTAGAGAGCCTCTGTTGACTGTGAATATCTGTAAACCATGGTGAGAAAGGCAGAAGTGGATACAGTATATTCCAGTGAGCAGAGGCTTTAAGCAGATATACTGTACAGTAAGCAGTCATGTGTAAACAAAAGAAAGATGCTAGGATAAAGTAGCATCAATTTTTTCAAGTTGTCGTTGTAGTATTTGATGTAGCCCGAGCATGGTTTCAGTGCATTACACCCACAGCATATAAGAGCAAATAGAATGGCTTGTTTTGAAGCCTCATTTTATATACTCGCTTGTTTCTTAATAATTCAAATTTGTCAGCGTTATCAACAACACTATTTTCTGTGGTGTGTCAAATTTACGAGACATATTTATTTTCACTTTACAGGGTCTCCGAGCTGTAATGCCAGGAATCATTCAAGAGAAAAGACAAGTCGAAATGAAATATTAATGGCCCCCGTTTCCTTCACAGTGTCACACAGACTGACCCTCAAAGCTCGGCCAGCTGCCACTGTCAGTCTGGTTTCTCTGCAACCTCATCCCCCTGGTATAACAAAAAATTAGCTTGCTTGTGGTTTTCACAACAGTTAACAGTACACACAACAGCGAAAATGAGGAGATGCGCTCCCAAGAGTGCCCCAAGAGTGCCCCATATTGTAATGTAACTGTTATCGGCTGCTCACCCCCAGTAAAAATATAACTTCAGATAATTTTGGCAAAGTGCAGAAATTATCCAGCTGTTTAATTTTCTTTTAGGCCTTTGCTTCCTCATTTTCAGTTTTTAGTTTCAACTAAGAATGCCCATTTTGGTTACTCCCAGCGCATGTAGATTAGTTGGGCAAACTCCTATACATAATTAACTAACTAGGGATGTAACGATAATGGCAATATTAAAACTGCCACAATATAGTCGTCGTCATGTCACGATATTAAAAGCTACACATCTGTAAAAATAACAAAAAAATAACAAGTCAGGTTGATTTCCATTTGTGCAGTTCTAGCACCCTGTGGTGGCTAGTTTTTTAATGCAGTTAATTTTTTATTAGAGATGTTTTGGCCCTTCTATGTTTAAAATCTACGCTAATCGGCAAATGAAGGGGTTAGTAATTTACTTGTCAACCGAGTCAATATTTGGAGGAAGTCAATGTGTGCGTGCATTAGCAAGTAAGTGCCTCAATATTAAGTGGTTTTAGAGATTGTAGGTGGTTTGTATGCATTGTTGTTGTGTACAAATGCACAATATTGTGGTGTGTTTTTTTGTTTGTATGAACTTATTTTTTATACAATATAACAAAATATATTGTTCATATTGTGATAATATCGTATCATGATGTTTGGATATCGTTACATTCCTACTAGCGACCCACTGGTCTGGTCTCCATGGCCAAAATGAAAAACAGTGCATCAGTTGCAATTTAATATTTTTATCATGACTGCCTTGTATACTATTTCTACTTAGCTCAAGCTTGAAAGTGCATCCATCTAGCCAAGAGATGACTATGATTCTCCAGTCCCTCCACCCCCAGCACTTGCACACACTTCCTCGCTCACCAAAGTTATATTTACTCCCCGGAGAGACAGCTAATAAAAGTACCTCATTTCAGGGCAAGCCCGATGGTGGACGCTACTGAAACTCATTTGTTCTACTGGAAACAAGATGCTGCTATTCAATCAAAGCCACTAAAAACAAGTCAAAAGGCCATCCGTCATCCTCTACAAGTATGGAGGATATATGTTATTAACTGTGTCTGGACAAAAAAAAAAAAAAAAGACTTGTATTGTGCATTGCAGCCACTGTGTTTTTGCTGTGCATAACACAAACATCTGAAACGGGATAGATTATGCATTTTTTCACAATTAAAACAGTTCCTAGGTGGCTTAATAACTAACTAACTAATGCATGCTTCTGTTAAAATACCCCAAGGATCAAGCGTTACAGCAGAATGAACACATCCTATTTCTTGTCTTGCTAAAAAAATTTGGGAGAGAGAGAGCTCGGTATTTTTCATTCGGTAGTTTTACCGATTCAACATGTCCATCATCATTGCTCTCTTTTCTGTTGTTGTGCGTGTGTGTGTGTGTGTGTGTGTGTGTGTGTGTGTGGGGTTCTTGTTTTTGTTACATAGTGGGGCCAATATTTCGGGAGTTGTGGGGCCCACCCATCCATGTGGGGCTATTTTGCTGGACCCCACAAGTTTAGAACTCTTTTTGAGGGTCAAGACTTGGTTTTAGAGTTTAGGTTTGAATTGGGTTATGGTTGAGGTTAGGCTAAGGAATAGGGGTAGGCAATCATTTTTGGTTGGGGTTAGGGGAAAGGGCTAGGAAATGCATTATGTCAATAAGATGGTCCCACAAAGATAGTAAAACAAATGTGCATGTGTGTGCGTGTGTGCGAGTTTGTGCTCTTTAATTCACCTGAAACCTGTTATAAATCCCAGAGCTTCACCTTAACCGGATACTTCAGAGTTTCGAGTCGTGAAGTTTCAGGAGACCAGAGGAAGAATCAAAGGAAAGAAATATGAAACAAAATTAAATCCAGCACCAAACAGATACCAACTAACTACCCACAGGGTTACAAAACCAGAATCTTTGCTAAGGAGATCACAGATCTGTAAAAGCGGGCACTTGGAGACCATTTTCATGTCTGTGTGCTAAAACAGATATGGAAAATATATGCACCCAACAAAATTCAACGCAGCTCTACTTCCCTTTTCACTCTTAGATAATGTTTCAGTCTATGTCATATATTAATTTTATCTTACAGTCATGTGATTCAGTTTTAAAGTCAATAATGAATGAATGTCAGATTTCTTTGTAGTCACCCATTGCAATCTCATATTTACCTGAGAAGTCAGACGGAGGATTGGGAGTGTGGGAATTCCAGAACCTTCCCACAATTAGTTTACTACAGAACCACATTTTAATTAAGCATTTGTAACTGCTAATTAGCTCATCATATCTCCCAGCTCAGAATAAGAATAGGTAGTGTGAGTGACAAGGATGGAATCTCCATAGGACAACTAAATTGCATTGTTGATCCCCTAAGAGCTACATGTTTTGATATTATTTGTTAGGATTTCAAATGTTACCTTCACATTGCATTCCCCCAAACTGACATTGCATCAATAGTTCCCAGATGAAAGTGAAGTGAATGTGCGCACTTTATCAAATAAATGCAATTTTCTTTTATGCTGCTGGGAGAAATGTGTTGTTCAAAAGTTGGAGAGGTGCCAGCTGGTAAATGAAAGTGAATGTTTATAAATACCAGTGATGGTTTGTTTGGTAGGTAATATTCTCTAAGTGAATATCCTGTCAGGGGCTTTGCCATTAGACCCCCTTTTAATTGACAATAACTCAAGGTTTTTCATTTAAACAGAGAAGCATGAAAAAATACAAGATGGTAAATTTAGCCATGCACAAAAATTACTATTCTACAGCAGCCCAGCTGCTATTTACTGCTACTCTAAATATACCACATTAGCATTCAAAATAAAGATTTACAGAAAGGTTGGACACACACACACACACAAAAAAAAACCATGCACACATCATAAATCATAGACAATTCAGCGTTGAAAACCGAATCAACACTGTATCAATTTATCTTATTCAACACCTTTGCTGATAGATTCCCAGCCAAATGTTGAGATGAAACTACAGAACAGTCATATAAAGGGCAAAACATCAAATAAAGATAATAAATACATGCACAAACCACCAAAAGGTACAAACAGTAAATAATTAATTGTGTCATCCATATTCCATTTGCTTTTGTTTGTGTATTTATTCAGGAGCAAACACATAACCCACATGAAATAGACCTGCAGCATGCACTACCATTTCAAATGCAAAGAATCTCACTCACAAAAAGGAGGCTGGAATGTTTGCGATATGGAATACAGCAAACAGGCAAAAAAGTGAATACTTGCAAGGCATTCATAATATTGAAAATATTTCACAAATTAATATCATCCATCCATCCATTTTCGCGACCGCTTATTCCTCACAAGGGTCGCGGGGTCGGAAGATCGTATGTTTGGAAAATTCCACCAACAAAAAAAAATAAAAAAAATCTCCCTCAAAACTTTAAACCACATACTGCAAGACAAATCACGAGACTGAATGACTGTTTATGAATGCCATGGCGGAAAGATGGGGAAAAAAAGATCCTCTGCCTCCTATGGTTTGGCCTGAAAAGAAAGAAGTTGGGAAAAGAGAAGAGGGGACTCACTTCACAAACTTGTATTGATCTGCGATCCTACACAGTGTTTGGAGAGAAAAGATAGAGTAGAGAGGTAATGAGTGTTTAAAAGGATGGTGGAGGGGCAAAAGAGCAGAGAGAAAGAGAGAATGGTGTGGACACGGAGCGTGTCAGCCACTATGCGAGGAGAGCGAATGAGATGATGAACAAAGATGACTCAACTGAATTTCAGTGGAACTAAGTGAATTCCGACTGAATAACTTGATTCGATCCGCTCATATTTGCTGAAGAGGAACAGAGAGCATTATATTAAAAAAATATATAGCTTTAGCACATGAAATAATATGAAAAGCACTATAACTAACTATATATCTTTTATAAAGCTATTCTTTACCCTCATAACCCAATGCTCTGCGAGTTAATTTCTCCCAGGGATCAACAGTGATTACAAGTCCAGTGGTGCAAGGCGCTGCAGTAAGATGGCCAACGAAAAGATCGATTTCTCTTTTAACCAACTTAATTTAATGCGGGCTATTTAAACTGGCAGGGCAGGGAGAAATTAGATTGTATTTGCTGGGTATAGATTTTTGCCTTGCGAGAGGAGCAAGAGCAAAAGGGAGGGGTGGCGGGGTCACAAGGCCTTTACACCCATTTCGACTCTCCACACACGTACCCGAGTAATCAGAAAGCATTATCTTCTATTGATTATTCAATATTTTCCCAGATTATGTTGTTTTCATCTCTACTAAAAGTCTTAACCGGTTATTGATACTCACTAACTGAGGGGAAGGGTGATGACGGAGAAGCACGGCTGGAGGAATGTCACTTTTCCTTCTCTCCACATACACGCACCGTCACGCATACCAATGTCAGGTGGTGGTGGCAGGAAATTGATCATCTCCTTTATCAGAGGTGCAAGTGTTCCAGGAGAAGGCGGGAGGAACAATGCAGATGATTGTTTTCACATCAATGTATGCTGTTGCATAATTTAGTTTTGACTTGAAGAGTCTTCTTCTGTAATCCAAAAAGATTATATAATTCATGGGTGGGGTGTGCCTCCAACTCGTTTTCAACACCAACTTTGGCTGGTGCAGTCCTAACCAAGCTTTGATGAAGCCTACTCAGATGAGAGAAGACATTCTGTGGGTTTGGTTGGGTTTTTGTTTGATTTTGGGTGTTCGTTCCTTTTTGTCTGTGTTCAGTGTTTTGTTTTGTGTTCCTTGTCTTTCCCCTCGTCTCGTTATGTGTAACCACGTCCGCCTGTGTGTCTTCCCTTCCCCTGTGTGTCAACCTATCAGTGCCCTCAGCCACTTGTGTCTTCCCCAGGTGTGTCCTGTCAAGTAATTAGCAGAGGTCTATTTAGGCCCCGTCCAGACGGCAGCAAAGCCGGCTTCGTTCCTCAAACAAATCTCGTACACGCCGAAGGATTTCAAGACGTGCGAGTGTCCAAAAGAAGATGCTGAGGACGTTTAACGGCTGTAATGTATATGCCAAGTCTGGAGTGGCGCTGTAGCGCAGCCACAGGGAGTTAAGACGAACCCTTTTTTTCCCTAACTTTCTTGCAATCTACAGAACAAACATGGCTTTGCATGTATTAAAAGAAACAGGAAAAGACGAACACAGGAGAAGTGACAATGGCGGCTGATTGAAGTACAACACCGCTTGGTTGAACGTGGGAATAAAGAAGCAAAATATTTAGCTGCCAAAGCAAACTAAGGAGGCTGCGCAAAACGACTACGGCACGGCTTTCCGCCATTGTTGTTGACAGCCTGACACAGTCGCGCGAGAATTGGAACATACGTCATCAATCTGCGACAATGCGTCGTCATCGAGCTGCGACCATTACGTCATCACTGGAGGAGTATCCTGCATATGGTGTCCAGACGGACGCGTACAGGGCACGTTTTGAAATCTTTCCACTCTGTAGCCCGGTTTCAAAAGTGATCGGTTTTAAGCTCCGAAACCGCGCCATCGTGTGGACGAACAGCTTAAACGGTAAGAAACTTGTGAGGATACATTGAAACTGGCTTTCGTGTGGACGGGGCCTTAGTTTGTGGGGTTTGTCCAGTCAGTGTGGGTGCATTGTCTGTTATGTGTGGAAGTTCGTGTGTCAAGTCGTCGTCACAGCCACGCCGTCTTCATCACAGCCACGCCGTCCTGGTCACAGCCAAGCCGTCGTCGTCACAGCCAAGCCATAGCTACAGCCAAGTCATAGCCACTCCACAGCAAGTCAAAGCAAATCAGGTCCTGTCACGTTATGCTCGTTACAGTTAGAGATGGGACAATGAAGCCTTGTGAAGCTTTTGAGGCTTTCGGCTGATTGATTTGGAAAAAGAGTCGAAGTTTCAAAGCCCCATAAGATAGATCGTACCGGTGACATCTGGTGGTCAGCTGGAGTCATAGCAGCTATAATCTTCAAAGTGATTCGCCTGATTGATTTATATTCCAACATAACACCAGTACATTCAGTCTTACATTTGTGTCTGTGTAAGGATCATCAGGTACACATGGAAGTGTTGCAATATTTTGACACTGTACCAGTACTATGGTTCAATGTGATGTCCTGTTACTCATTCGATTTTTATAAACATGATTTGGATATGACACAAGTGCGCTGTGAAGCCAGATGACAAGTATTTCAACATCAGTCTTTGGAAGATGTGACTGAGGGTCTTGGAGAAGCGCTTATAGCAACTCGGTGGAAAATACTTGGGTCAAGCCTGTATCTTCTACACACGATTTAAAAATAATGCATAATTGGAAACTTTAAATGCATCATTGTGGGAGTACTTTTGTTGGAAACATACCGAATAACTAACTTTTCCAGGTGAACATAAAGTGAAGCAAATATCTACATGAGGGAATTGTGCTTGTGCCCAACTTTTTATATATTTTTGTTTTACAAGTTCTTATTCAAGAACAATATTTGCTCTATTGTGTTCGGCTTCAGCTGACACCGCGCCAAAAGGTTTGAATCAGTTACGTAATTTCCGGTATCTCATTAGCGCGCATAAAGCCGCATACGTCATCAGCACGTGATCACGGACGTTTGATCGGGGCTTTTGATACATTGTTTCGAGCAGTCTGTCTCACTCGGCTGACACATGCTCCGGAGTCTCAGTGTCAAACGTCCCATCTCTAGTTACAGTTATGGCGACCAGTCTAGTCGAGTCCTGTCCAGTCATGGCGATCAGTCCAGTCGCGTTCTGTCCAGTCATGGCGACCAGTGTAGTCGCGTTCTGTCCAGTAATGGCGACCAGTCTAGTCGCGCCCTGTCCAGTCATGGCAACGAGTCCAGTCATGGCGACCAGTCTAGTTCCATCCTGTCAGTCATGGTGACCAGTCTAGTCACGTCCTTTCCAGTCATGCAGACCAGTCTAGTCACGTCCCGTACAGTCATGATTGCCTGCTCACCTTTTTCCCTATATTTCATTAAAGTACCACACTTGATTCCTGTTTCACTGCCTTATTTTCCTGCATTTGGGTCCGCCACCCCTCAATCACTCACGTCCCTCATGACATTTTCTAAGACTACATTCACACTGCAGGGTGTGATGCCAAATTAGGATATGTTTTCACTTGTTCACATTACAAAATCTGACGTCACAGTAAAAAAAGTAAACATGGGCCCGTGTGTAAGGTCACGGTGCTCATTTCATTGTCACATATTGACAGGTATTTTTGAGATGATGCTCCTCGATTTCCTCAGTTTATTGCAACCTCTACTAAAGATGACATTACGTCATTGTCGCACGTAACTAATGAGCCGTCTGCGTGGTTAAATCACTACTATTATCACAAATGTCAGCTTTATACTTCATATTTCAAGTGGGATTAAATTAGAGTGAAATATAAAATCAACACAAGTACTACAAACTTCGCAGATTTATGGACTATGTCAGCAGTCTGCCAAGCACTCTCCGCCGCCTGAGCGCATATTTAAATTTTGATGACCAGTGTTGCCAGCCACAGTTACCTTGAAAAAGTGACTATGTTACTTTACTCATTACTTTCTTTAAAAAGTAACTAAGTTAGACTACAAGTTACTTTAATACAGTAGTTACATTTAGTAGATACCAGCAACACTGCTTAACATAAAAATAACAACTGATACAAAATGAAGGGCAACCTTTTTGACTTATCACAATTATTTTAATATAAAATAATAAATATAAAATGAGACTTTTCAGGTTTCCATCAACAAATTTGCTACTTGTGTTTAACTTTAAATATATATATTTTTTAAACTGTCTTTTTAAATTTCACTTAATCATATTTTCTAATCATTTCTAAAATAAGGGTAGTCTTATTTTCTTGATATATTTAACTATTCATGTAATGGAAAAACCAACATTTATGTATTGTACATAATTTATACAGTAAATATAACTATTAAATTTTAGGACCTCCTAGAATCACATAATCTGATGTGACTGTCAATGCTTTTTGTTCATTTTTGTTTTTATCTGACACAAACTTAAAATAGTGACTGTACTTGTATCAAAAAAACAACGTGAATCTCTCTCCTCCCCCTTACTGTTTATGGACACGCAAGTCTCAGTGTGCTGAAAATGATGATATCCCTCCCTCAGACAAGAATGTTAACTTGAATAAACCCACAACGAATTTCCCTATGTTTAATACTAGAGTAGTTTTCTTACATGTTCTATATGTTTAGTGACTTTAGTGAGTACACAGTCAATTCTGTAGAGCAAATTGGGCATTTAAAAATGAGGCATCTTGTCCATTTAATAGGTCAATTAGTATGAGTGATCGGCACCTCCAGTCAGTCCAGTGTCTCAAATCAGGCAGAGAGTTCATGTCAGAACCTTTCAACCCTGCGCCAACAACTTTATATCATTTGGGAGCAGAATTAAAGGCACAGTTGAGAGCTAGCATCCAGTCGTGCAGGAGCTCTCTTCCTCCCACTGGAGCTCGGCTGCAGGTCAAAGGAAAGACAGACTGAGATTGAATTGATCCCAGGCGGTCTGATCACTACTTCCATTTGGCTGTCCATCTCAACAGGATGGTGTGGTTCTTCCTGCCATCATTGCAGTCCAGTAGATAACTGCACCTCATCCCCTGCATCCCCACAAAGATGACAATATATATATAACAGAAAGACAAAAAATGGTCATGCTGAGCGGCACCATGCAGAGTTGATACCATCTGGTGGAGAAGGACCACATGTACTAAGGTTACATGGATTTCATTGTCATCAATTTTTTCATGGTACAAGCACAAGACAGTGCCAAGTGTGATTATTAATGGGATGGTTTTCAACAATTTATTTGGTCTTACGTGGGTTAATAATGCCTAAATCAGTGGTGTAAAACTTACGGTCCTCAGGCCAGAACCAACCCTTCAGGGCGTCCAATCAGGCCCGTGAGGGCAGAACACAAACTGCAGTTTTTCACTAAAATTAAATATCTACATATCTTTACATAAAAATAAATTAAAAAAAACATCCGAACAATGCCATCAGAACTAAGAAAATAGCAACAAAACAACTCAATTAGCACACAAAAGCTGACTGGTACTATATTATAAACTACTACAAATTCCACTATACTACGGTACGTCGGTAGGTCGGTAGGTAGGTACGTGCGTACACAGGTAGGTACGTCCGTAGGTATGTACGTACACAGGTAGGTACGTAGGTAGGTACGTAGGTAGGTACGTAGGTATGTAGGTACGTATGTACATAGGTACATAGGTACATACGTAGGGAGATAGGTACATACGTATGTACATAGGTAAGTACGTAGGTACGTACGTAGGTAGGTAGGTCGTCCTCAGTGTTGATTTTCCACCACAGTAGAATAAATAATCAACACTGCTGGCAGTCATGCTTACTCTTATTTAATCGGTGGTGTTAAATTGTATTAAAACTGTGCAATGTTATGTTTTTACTCATTTTTGAGTTAATTTTACACTGAAATGTAAACACTGTGGAAATAGTTACTTTTACACCAATTCAGATAACAAAATACACATGGTCACATTGTTTTTAACTCATTTGCTCCAAAAAATGTATAAAAACCTTCTATTTTAAATATTGCCATGGTCCCAAAAACGTATTTATAAGTTTTTAATGTTTTTGTTATACTAGAGCATACAGAAGGCTTTGATGCAGCTTCTGACCTGAAGAGGTCGCTTGAAGCAATGGTAGTTATTACAAAAACGTCCAGTAGGTTGCAGTATACTTTTTTCTCGATGAAAGAAGAGACTCTAATCTTTCTTTTGGTAGGTTCCATGTTTTTATAGCAATAGAACACAATATTCTGTGAGCCTTGCAAAATCAGTCAAAATACAGTAAAATGGGAGCGAAGTGGGTTGCTTCAGTGAAAATGGCTGTGAGTGAATGCGTTAACAGTTAACTTGAACTGTTGAATTAACTAGTAGGTAGGTAGGTAAGTCGACTAGCCGGTCGATCGGTGTCACTCGATCAATCTGCTAAACAATACAAATTCAACCACATCTAAGTTTGTATCCAAGCTGTGGCAAAAGTTTTTGTGATGATTTTTTTTTTTTAACACTCAAAGCCTGTGCCATCAATCAGGGAAACAGCAAGAGTGAGACAAACAGAGAGATCTATGGCAGCAGATGCTTCAAGTGCTCTGTGCTAATCTCTCTTTCCTTCCCAAAATGCCAGTAACCCTTCAAGGTGAATCATATTTCAGCTATATCTTCGTAATTTAACAAGAGGCCCGATCCTTCACCTACACTGTAAACGCTCTCGTGTCCATTACAAAAATGAGGCGGTAAGGTGTTTGACCCCTGTTATCTAATGAGCTGTGTCACCATTAAATATGTCCCTTATGCCCTGCTCTGGGCCAAGTATTGGGCTGAAAGAAGAATCTTGGCTAATGTTATTCATGGATAACTGACGGTGGGCTCCAGATATTTGAAAATAGAATAAGTAATTTGTGCTTTTGTTATTGGTTTCAGACATTTCAGAGAGAAACTATTTGTTCTTCTGGATTCTCTTTGTGTCTGGTCGACAATTGTAGAAATGACAAAGAAGTGCCTTGAAAATTTAAAGAGATAGTGGTTTGTTCGTTGAAAGCAATGAATGAAGGTTCCACTTTCTTAAATCTGTTTTGTTTTTGTTTTGTTTTTTCACCTGAAATGTTGTTTCCCCCAAAGCTGTTAATACAATTTCAGCATGGGTATTTTTTGTAGTGTCTTCCAGATCACTTTGTTACATCTCTCAATAATGTGAGCCACCATACACATTCTGTGTTCCACCATTCATCAGTACACCACTACCACCCACCCCATTTATACCAGTGGAAGCTGAAGCACTGAGTCAGAAAATTAGGTCTGTGCTCAAATATGACCCTTTCCACAATGGTAGATTGAGATTCTAGGCATGCTTGTGGTTCATAGTGTGAAACATACAGTCTCAATGGGATCCGAAGCAGAAATTAGACACAAAAATGAATCTCCTTTCATTCAGAACTAATTGCACTGTTTGCTAATGCTGATTAATGGAACGGCAAGAGAAGTAAAAGGAGGGAAATGGAATTCGCTATCACACAAAGAAAGTGCACGAGGAGTTTTTTTGAAAACTTTATAAAAATAGATATCTGTGAGGCGCTGCATCGCTCCTGGAATGGTGGTCCAAACACATTTCACACATTTTGTGAGCTGTAATCAAGAAGAATGATATCGCCACAAGCTTCCACAAATCTGATGAGTGTATGACATTTCTATGTCCACAGTTGAGGGCTTAGAAAGAAAAATGAGTCTGTACTGCCGTAGGTGGCTTGCGTTCCACTGAAGTCTAAGCAGTCCTGCTCTAGGGAAGAACCGCAGTTCAGCAAGTCCACATTGGTGCCAGGAGTTGGGATTTAGGTGAAGACAAAGATGAAATGGAATACTAAAGAGGAGATGGAGAAAGCAGAATCTTTCCTTCAGAAAAGAAGGCTCCAAGGCAGCAAGGTGACTTCAAATGGCAAGCCTAGAAAATATGCCATCTAACCTTCCAGCTATGGACAGCTGCAGGGGATGTCCCAGACATCAGGTGGTTCAACAATAAATGATAGCAGGCGAAGAGGAGGCATGCCCAGCTATCCCATTAAGAATGTAATGAATAGCATTGACATGTTGAGTTTACAGACTGGACCGAAGCCTAGCTTGGTCTGATTTGTGGCTTTCCAAACGCCATAAAGTTTCTTGTGCATCCTGCAAACATCATGCTCCCAACTTCATCAAACCTACACTGGTGGACATAGCTGAGATCTCTGTGTGCTTCACGGTTCACAGCGATTTAATTCTCACTTTCCTAGAATCCATCACAACATCTCAGAGACAGACATTGTCGTCATGTCTGGAAGAACAAGACAGGTGGCGTTGTGAAGCTCAGTGAAAGGCAAAGGTGGCAAATCCAGGTCCAGAAAGTAAACACAGTTTGACTTTAGCCCCAGGTGCTACCTAGCGAGCTCCCTAGCTAGCTCCCCGGGTGCTTGGTTACCTGCTAGGGCGCTAGCTAGTTAGCACAAGGGGCTAAAGCCAAACTGTGGCAGGGTTTTTACTTTCTGGACCTGGATTTGCCTCCTCTGGTGAAAGGACCAATAAAAAGGCAAAGTTCTTCGGTCTTATGGTCACTGCAGTTGTTTATGGGCACGTTATATAAAAATCTTCTGAAAGATATGTTGCGAAGAAGTGTGGTCATTGTTGCAGTCAGTGATAATTGCTGAAACATCAGACTGATGACCTAAAGTCCAAACTCTATTCTGTATGATACTGTAGGTCTGGTTAAATTATCATCAGTTTCCAAGAGCATCCTGATTTATAATGCGGTGCCAGGTCCAAAATAAATATGTCTGACACAATTTCCATCAACTTGTGACCTGAATCAATTAACATTCAGGCCAAGATTAATTTTCAACCCGAGCCTTCCATGATAAATTGAGGCAGGTAGGATGACTTCGTATCACAGCCAAGTGATTTTGTCTGTCAATCATATGCTGAAATATGTGCTGAGATAGAGCACTCGTTATATTTTTCCCCCCCTGGGTCATATCCTAGGGGAGAGATCAGAGGCAGAGAGAATTACACATGTCAGCACCCTATCAGCTGCCAGGAAGAGGTGAACCTGATTATATCTTATAGGGCACTCTAGGTCAGTACTGAGTTCACTATTGCATCAAGACCTTATGCTGTACTGTTTAGCCTAGCAAAACAGAATGCTGGCATGCATATACTCTTAAAGGGAAGAGCATAAAGCTGATTTTACTTGAATGAAAAAAATGTCAACTGCATTGCAGGGTGCTTCAATACAGCTGTCTATTCATCTTTTTGAGTGAATTTTCTATTTCCTAAGGATGTTCAGTAATATATCATCTAGTTCTTGATTCCCTGCCTACATTTGAGTTTTCACACATTTCATTCTCATTGTCTAATTTCATCCTTGAGGTTATTTCTAGTGATGGACAAATGAAGCTTCATGAAGCACTTGTGATGTTTTTTTACTCTTGGGTTAAATTTTGCAGTGGAAATGTAATTAGTGTCCATTGCACTAGCCTTTACATTTAAACCAAGAGCACCATCTAGAGGAGTAAAAATATATCACAAGCGCTTCATGAAGCTTCATTTTTCCCATCACTAGATAATGTGCTATGGTATGGAATTTGGTGTACGGCAGGTTTGAGGAGAAACCTAGAAAAGGGTGTTCAGAATTTAGATGGATAGTGTACGTCACTAGTTAATAGTCATTATCTAACTAATTGTCTGTTATTAATAAAGTGATCTAAGTGAAGAGCTTCTGCATGCATAAACTGCTGGTCTCTGTATATACTGTATTTTCATTCAGTTCTTTACCATCTACTGTATTTACCACTTCCATTTCCTTTTATTTAAATCCACAACAGGGGCTTAAATATACATTATAATTTTCAAACTGAATAGCAAATATATGCTTCCTCGTGCTTTAAACATGTCAACGAGAATATGTTTAACAAAGGATCTGTACAAGGGAGGGGATCAGGAAGAGAGATGAGTACAATGTGTGAATACTCACTAGCAGTTTTAATATTCCCAGGGAGAGAGAAACAGACATAAAATCGATCATTTCTTTTCCTTGTATGAAAATTTTAAATAAGGTTAAGCTTCAAATCTCAGCTTTCATTTCTCCTTCAGCCACCTTGAAAATAATCCCATTTCTGATCTGTTAGTCATAGATACAGAAATAGTGTGTCTAGGAGGGACCAGTAAAGAGTGGGAATGCAGAAGTGTTCTTCACGTTGGAGTACAAGAAAGCAGGTGGAGACTATGACAAAGTGTGCAGCAATCATTGTGAAATTGACACGATTACAAGGGTCAAATGGCGTAGATTGTTTTAAAATTGCATCTATCCATCTGTTCGGGCCAACAGTTTAACTAAGGATGCCCATTTCCCTGACTTGAGCCACTTTCTCCTGTGCGACTGGGAGAAGTGAAGGCATTCCCAGGCTCCGAGACAGCATGTCATACCTAGACCTCCTCTGAAATAGATGCCTAAGGTACCTCAGTTGGCTAATGTTCAAATGTCCTGACAACCAAATTTGGTCAATAAAGACAGGGCCTCCTTTCCCTTCCCAGGGACCTGAAGGTGGCGTGTCACCTATGAGCCAGTCCAGGATGAGGCTCTGGTGTCCTACATCCAGACAAGGTACATTTACTTGCTGTCCTCATCTCCACAGGAGTCTGAATCACTCTTTTCTTTCTATAATTCTCATAGGCACATAGCCTATTTTGTCAATAATTTATATATTACAATAATAAACAGCTTTGATAAACACCAAGATTATGGCATTGAAAGGGTCAGGCAGTAAAACCTACAAGACCATAATGACCAAGATTATTAGGCATGTTTATCAAAAATTTGGCAAGTTATTTAGCCCAAAAAGTATTTACAGTATATTATTGCTTTTAAAGCAAACAGTTCTTAAATTTCTCAAATGCAATTGAAAAAAAATCAGAAAAGAAAAAAAATTAACATAAGTCAAGTTTGAAAAAGGTTGAAGCCACTGTTATATTATGCACATTTTAAATAATATTGTTCTTCAATAGAGTAAAATGAAGGCGAAAAAAGCCCTTAAACAATGATTCCATTAAAATGTATTGCACATAAAAGTTAAAGAAAAATGTTCTTACCCGGAAGTCAGACGCTCGGTTCAGTGAAACCCCGCCTCTCCCCCTGTGGCTGCCGGGCCCCTCTCATGACGTCGTCCGAGCCGACTGCTTCGCTCAACGCCCACAAAACCTACAGATAGGTTTTAGGCCAAAGTTTTTTAATTAACATGGCTAAAAGCTCCAAAAAGTAGATTTTTCATGTTGCAGTGCCTTTAAGAACAAACTGTGACTGTTACGTTTGTTAAAAGTGATTTAAAATCAGGAATTATTTTTGAACAAATGAAATCATTTGTTGGGTTTATTACCTGCGATTGGTTTGCAACCAGTTCAGGGTGTACCCTGTCTACTGCCCGAAGCCGGCTGGGATAGGGCCCAGTGCCCCCGCGACCCTTGTGAGGAATAAGCGGTCACGGGATGGATGGATGGATGGATGGATGGATGGATGGATGGATGGATGGATGGATGGATGGATGGATGGGGGTTTATTAGAATAAAATCGTAATCGTCCTGAATGACTGAAAAAAATTTAGATTTTAGATTTTGGCCATATCGCCCAATGATATGTTGTTGTAATACTATTCTGGGGGGGAAAACAGTATCACCAATTTGAAAGAAATTGTTTTGGGTGACTTCAATGAATTTGACTCTAATTTTTTGGTAAAACGTGATCCAAAGATTATCACTATAATCATTTATAGACCTCCAAGACAAAAAGGCAAATTTATGGAGGAATTTGAAGAAATGCTGTCAGTAATCTGTACTGATTATGACTTTCTGGTCATAACAGGAGACTTCAACATTCATATTGACAACAATTTGGATAAAAATACCAAAATGGCAATCGGCTACCTGTGCCATATAAGGTTCTGCACTTTAATTGATGAATTATTCAGCTTGTTGACGAAGTGCTGCCACCATGAGAGAAAACAAAATCCATGCAGTTTCTATTTTTGATTTGGAGCTCAATGTTTAAATGTTACATTGCCTGTAATGTTAATATAAATTTTATGATGGTGACAGATGGCAGCCTGGAATGAATTTATTTATTTTTCTATGGGGGGAAAAAAGTTTGAAAATTAGAATAACTTGGCAGTCCACCAAGCGTCATGGAACAGATTCAACTGTTGGATCATTGGAAAATATAGCATATTGGCTCTCCCTGTATTGAGAATAAGTATGTAAGGTAATTGCCAAAACCCTCCTCAGTGCATGTGTTGGTCTCTTGTCTGGACGTGAATATACTGACAAAACCTTCCCGCTCTTACCAGCCTTGGATTTTCCCACAGCCTTGTGGATAACAGTGTTCAGAGGGAGCTTGTAAAGCCCTGCTGATCAAGCTTGCCAATAGATTGTAATCAATCCATGTCAACCAGCCTATTATTCGTTCAAGCACCATTGCCAGGAGGATTTTATTGTACTGTTCTGTCAAACTATACCTGTCTTGAGGGGGTTTTGCACTTGGGCTCGCAACACCTTGTTCTCACGTAGGCTCACTGATTTCAGCACTGATAGCAGCGTGCCATGTAGCATCCTCGGTTGAAATAAAGGTGGTCTTATATATATATATATATTAAAAAAAAATAAAAAAAAAATAAAGAGCAATGATGATGACATTTCCGAATGAACAATACTGAGCTCTTTAAGAAAGAAAAATAAAAAAAATAAAAAATTAAGAAATAAAGGTGGTCTCAGCCAATTGAGGGTTCACAACCGTCCTTGCGTGAAAACACCGTAAGAGCTACAACACAAATAAACAGAAAATTCCATTAATAACTCAAACGGTATGTTTTGTGTGTCCTTTTACCTTATTCAAGCCATATACCATCAATGATTACGTTTTATATGATCCCTTCTTTGAGTACAATTGACATATAAACATTTTAACCTTGCCCCTTACCTTTGTAAATACTTTGAAACAAAAATAAAACATACAGAAAATACGTATTCATAGTAAACGAGACAAAGTGCAATTTCTGCAGAAATTCTGAATCCTATTAGCTGAATGCTTGTGCTTAAATCATTTCAGTGAAATTATCATCTATTTCCTGATATTTTTGTCAGTTGGTATTGAACCATCAGATGTACTAAAATGTTGCTTTTAGCCATGTTAAAATGCTAATTCCTGTGGTGTTTTCCTCCATTCGCCCCTCTATAAGAAATTCTAGGTCATTCTGCTTTCCACTCACCAGCCCCTCCCAACTTGAGAAAACGAGCGGGTGCTCACTCTATGAGGTCATCAGGTACGGACCCACCCCCGCACCGCCTATGCGGACTAAACACACGCCCACTTTCTCTGAGAGCTCCATGCTCACAGGATAGTGATAAAAGTAGCCTTTATCAGTAAACCTTCTGTCCAAATGAATTCAAAGCAATCAATTGTCCTTCACATTTGCAATGACAATTGGCTGTCTTAAATTCCCAGAAAGGTTCCGTGGCTGACACTTGTGTAAACTACAAGTAAAATATTTGCGCTGTTGAGCCTAACTGAATAAATGGTGTAGTAGCTAGCACGCGAACCCTCTAAGCAGAAGGTCCCAGGTTTGCGTCCCACTCAGTTTTTTTCTCTCTCTCTCTCTCCTTCCCTCTCATCCCCACCTCCACTGCGATTTTTTGCATCAAGGAGCCGTTTTGTTTCAAATGTTTTTTGAAGATTTTAACATCCATCCAGAGATTTGTGGGCGGTGCACGCAGCAGCCGGCTCGGAGGAGATGGGCGAGGCAAACACACGGGGCAAGGCGAATAGCCAGCAAAATACCTAATATTCATAAAAAAATTACATCGCTATGGTGTCAAAGGTAATATTTAATCATTATATGCCTATAGTTACTTGTGGAATGGCTTAAAATACCATGATATAATACCTTTAATACTTATGTCAATTCCTATCGATTTACGAGACTCCTTCAAAATAAAAGCATCAACGATATTATTGTAATATCACAATTTTAAAAAAGCAATTCCGCAGTACAAAAATGCAATGCCAAAAATAATAGCATTGATCATTTACATATTAAAGTACAATGCCCCCACCCCGTGTGTGTGTGTATATAAATTAAATGTAACACACACGCCCATTCAAATCAGCCCACAGTATTATACTAGAAAGAGAATTTGACGATAACCATAATCAAGCCATTCGGACTGGCCCTATTTAAATGAATTGATTTCCCAACTGTTGACAATTTAAAAAAATTGGGACAAAAATGGGACTTGATAATAATAATATTTATAAAAAATAAAAAATAATAATTTTGGCGGCACGGTGGCTGACTGGTTAGCACGTCTGCCTCCCAGTGCAGAGGACGTGAGATCGAGTCCGGGCTTCGGCCTTCCTGGGTGGAGTTTGCATGTTCTCCCCGTGCTTGCGTGGGTTTTCTTCGGGCGCTCCCGGTTTCCTCCCACATTCCAAAGACATGCATGGCAGGTTATTCAACACTCCAAATTGTCCATAGGTGAGTGTGGATGGTTGTTCGTCTCTGTGTGCCCTGCGATTGGCTGGCAACCAGTTCATGGTGTACCCCACCTACTGCCCGAAGCCAGCTGGGATAGGCTCCAGCGCCCCCCACGACCCTTGTGAGTACAAGCGGTTAAGAAAATGGATGGATGGATGGAAAGTAATAATTTTATGAGACATAATAGTGTCTAACCACATGTTCACAATGTGTCAGAATAAACCTGTTAACTAGCTGCATGTCTTTTCTGTTATATGTCCTTCCATTACCAGTACCCAACCACCAGTCATTATTTTGGTGATATATTAAAGATAATGGTTGATTTTCCATATCACCCTGTCTCCACGAATGAACATTGTTGTTTTCAGTTTTAGCTATTTGTGCTTGGGACCGTGTGACAGCTCATTTCATATAAACCGGTAAACATACCATTTTTATCCACACTAATGAGCAGCATCTCATCAGATCTTGACCATGTTCTGTCTTCATATTTCAGGTAATTAGTCCTCTCTTTCCCATATAACTACTGTATAGAGACAGAGAGTTGCTTACAGCAAAGAGGGATGTTATTAGGCCATGAAAAAATACATAGAATGCAAAACAATTTACTAATTCCAGAAATTAATATGAGTTGCTCTGAATTTTGCAGCAGCGCCCTTCACCATTTATGGACCGTCAAATTTGTTTTTAAAAGTGCATTAAAAAGTTTGAAGCGTTTTCATACAGTGTTTAATTGGTATTACAAGGCAGCATTCGAAACATAGAAAATATTTTACATTTATTAAAGGCAAGATTGGGAATTAATGATCCTCTCCTCCAGGGGTGGCCAACTTAAACGCTGGAGAGGGCCATCATTTTTAATCAGTGCTACAGTGCCACATAGGACCATGCACCACCTAAACCAGATGTGTGACAAAAATGCTATTTTAAATACGAACAATATATGTGCTGTTATATTTTTTTATTGCATAAAATATCCACTAGCATATAAAGCTAAAAACAACAACAACAACAACAACAACAACAAACACCATTTGTAATTTGGGGCTCTTTTGCATTTAAAAAAATCTAATAAAAATTGGACGAGTCGACGGCACAAAACTACTAAACATCAAACAAACATTAAGTATCATTATCATCATTAAAATCAACTCACTCAAAAAAATAAAAAATAATTATTGATGTACTTTGTTTGTCCTGCATATCACTACAAATCGGCAAAAAAAAATATTATTTCTACTTCTGTTGTAGTATAGAGTAATATAAGAGACAATGTAAGTGCAACTAAGACATGTCTGCCATCTAGTGATGAATAGTGTTATTACACCAAAAAATGACCATAGATGCATTTTTGTAGTTCTGCACCCGCAAATAAGCATTTTTTTATTTATTTTTTGCGTTTTTATTTTTTCTTGTTTCAGGACTTTACCCCCAATTTTAATGAAAACTTATACTGAATTTATCAGGGTTTCCTGAAGATTTTTGGTGTATATATATATATATATATATATATATATATATATATATATATATATATATATATATATATATATATATATATATATATATATATATATAAAGGTTTTATTTTTATTTAATTTTTTTTTTTTATTAATCAAGGGTCTGCTAGTTGCCCATCCTTACTCTAGCCTATAATAGTTTAAAGTTCAATGAGTCTAATATTGCAAACACAGCACATATAACACATTTGACTAATTTAAAGCATTTCTTTATCTGAATGAACTGTTTTGGGGTCCATCTTGACAACTCAAACCGGTGAAAAGGAATAAACCTGCGTTCATTAGGATAAATACTGTCTGTAATAATTCAATGTATAGTATTAGTAATGAGTGTGTGTAGGTGTGCACACACGAGCGCATACATGCCCGCTTCCTGGTGGTAGATGTAGATGAGTTTTCTCAGTGCTGAATGGGGAATGGGCTGCGGTTGGCTGACCTGCCTGCAGACCAGTCTGCGGAAAAGAACAACTTTTTAAATTACCAATACATCACTGTCACAGCAGCACAGACGAGGGTGACAGTGCTGTGATCACAAGCACACACACATAGCTCTCCTCACTTAACAAACTCAATCGCAGGTTCGTGTGTGTGCGCGTCTGTGTGACACAAATCTAAACAATTAAAATTTGAAGACTCTTTTGAAGCTCAAGTGTGACTGCTGAGCCTTCACCGGCTGGCATGATTATTTTCCCTATGCTCTTTTCCTGTCATTTTCTTCCTCATCTCCTCCTCCTCCCCCTCCCTGTTTCTCCTCATCTAACAAGATGAATCTTAATTGCTGGTAATTAAACTGCTCATGGGTTACAAAGTGGGAGAAGTAGTCGAAGCATATGTTTCAGTTTGTGTTAAAACCCTGAGCCGTTCCAGGGCTAAAGGCCATCAAGGGTGACAGATGCTCGGCACATCACTTCATTACTTACTCTGGTTTGTCTTCTCGCTCAAATTACAATCTGTGGATTTTGGGAAGGCATGTCAAACACACGTTGTTGCAAATACAGTACACACACCCTGTAATAAGCAGCACATGCATCTTATCAGAGGAGATTGTGTGCTTCGCTGTTTGAGAGGTTATTACAATAGATGTGCAGCAGAGGAAGCATGATGTAATGGGGCATACACATTCAGCTGGGAAACCTTAACGAGGACAAACGCTATCAAAAAAATTGGATGGGATGGATCCGCAATCTAAGGAAATTCAATTGAAGAGCTTTATATACAAATGTGCCTTTTATTTTTTTTATAACTTTTAACAGATGCTTCATAATGATTGAGTGCTCCTAATATTTAATTTTGGGCTAAATTAGTTAGCAAAACTATCAGAAACAGCTCTCAGTATAATGCAGGTTATAATAGCAGTCTAGTAGCTAACCACCCGTCTAGTAGTTTGTACTGATTATCCTCAGTGTCACAGGTAAGTTGGAGCCTATCCCAGCGGAGGTGTTATATAACCTAGCATGAAACACGAAAAGAAAAAAAAAGCAATTTACTAACAGAGGGTGGCAGAATGGGAAGACTAGCGGTTCGCTAGTTAGCGCACTATGTTTCGTAGAGTGGGAAAAATTAGACATGAAGAAGGAGGGAGTTTAAAAACACGGCCCAATCTGTGTCCCATTAAAAGGGTAGGGACCGTCTTCCAATACCCACTGAGCAAGCCGACGTAGAAACAACGTCGTTTCTATGTAATGGGTATACGTAGAAAGGACGTCACATTTGGGTGCAGATTGCAATATCAGATTTTATATATATATATATATATATATATATACTAAAAAATAGTAATTATATATACGTTATTAATTAATTACAATTATTCAATAATAATAATATATTATTATTAATAATAATCTTAATATTATTATTATTAGTAATCATTATTATTATTGATTATATATATATATATATATATATATATACATACATACATACATACAGTGCTGCTCACAAATTTGTGAACCTCTTGAGCAATTTGGACTTTGCAATTGTTTCAACCTGATTTTGTTGTTCAATCTGAACCATTACATTTTATATGAAATATCAGGTGTAGGTTTGTCAATTCAATGCATTGTTCTTTTTTTTTTAAATCAATTGTGTAGTCAAAACTTAATTAAAAATAGTTTTTGGTCAATTCATGTAGGTGCAAGAGTAAGTGAACTGCATTGCTTAAAACAAGTAGTCAAGTAGGATCAGGTAGGACAAATTGGTAGCTAAACTAACCACTGAAATGGACCAATGAAATGAGAGAGGTTTAGCGAAAAAATTGTGCATCACTAACTGAAACAGAGACAAAATCACGTTACTTTAGTCTTACCCAGGTGAACTCATACAGGTCAGCCATGCTGAGAGGAAGAGAAATTTCAGGGGACCTCAGTAAACGGGTAGTGACAGCACATCTGTCTGGGGAAAGCTATAAAGTCATCTAAAAAAAATTTGCTTTAGCATTCCACTATGAAGCAGATCATCTACAACTAGAGAACACTGGAAATTACTACAATCCAGCCTAGAAGTGGACAACTTTCTAAAATTTCAGCAAGACCAACAAGACAAATGATAATTCAGGTGAAAGTCAACTTGTGCCTCACAACGAGGGATTTGCAGACCTCTTTTGCTACATCTGGGACACATGTGCATGCTTCAACAATCAGAAGGAAAGTCAATTGACAAGGCTTTCATGGAAGGCTTGCTAGGTAGAAGCCTCTGGTCACAAAAAAGATCAAAGCTGCCCATCTCAACTTTGCCAGCGAGTACCTGGACAAACCTGAAGCTTTTTGGAAGTCCCTTCTGACTATGCCTGCAGGGTTCACAAACTTTTGAGCAGCACTGTATGTGTGTGTGTGTATATATATATATATATATATATATATATATATATATATATATATATATATAGTTTTTTATTTGGGGGGGTGACCAGAGCATTTTTTTGTAACATCTATTTAAGTCTAATTTTGCGACGTATCCAGTCTAGAGCGCTAAAATCTTTACCCATAGACTTCTGTTAAAAGCTGCACATGGGCAGTAGTTCCTCTTAGATATTGAAATTTGATGTACTGTACATAGAATATGTATAATGTGCTTTCATCTTAAAAAAACACACGTAAATAATGAATGACATCTTACTCATAAACAGTAGAATATAATACTGTACTACATAATAGTTATTTATTAAATTTAAAACACTTTCACAGTTTTGTTTGTTTGTTTGTTTCAAAGACCAAAATGCTGATCTTTTGTCATAATTGTGTACTCAACTACAAAAAAAATCTATACCAATGGAGGCTTTCTACAATGGAGTATTGGTGCTACCTGCTGGTAATGCATAGTAGTGTCATTCTAATATGCTTTAATTATTTCATTTTGGTTTGCATTTTGTCCTGTTTAGTGACTTGGTTTATGGTTCAACATTATTATATGGTGCTGTATACAGTACTGGCTCATAATGAGAATGTGTCTAACAGAGTCAATTGTGGCAAATTTGGATTTAGATATTTTTCTCAACTTTTTTTTAACCCTCAGAATTGTATTACAAAGAATGGCAGGAACACTGCACCTGTAACACAACCCCCCCCCCCCCCCACACACACACACACACACACACACACCGCCCCTCCATTTCAGTACACATTTTGTATTACATTTTCCAAAAGTTTAAACAGGACATATGGTTGAAAGTTGACTTTTATATTTTTTATATAGTTTTCCGGAGTGCTAATCCACCTATCATGTGTCAAATTAACCAGCCATGTAAATATTTTGTTATCAGTCTGTCAGATTTTTTTTTATATGAGTGAGCTATTGTGCACTTCGACCTTACTGTTACATAACAGTGGTGCTAATTTACATAATAACCACTCCTCACACCAATGACAAGGTAGGTTGGATGAAGATCCAGAGCCACTTTGAAGCAATGGTTGTCCCGCCACCACAGGACTACACTGTCTAAACACTTTCAAAAACACAAAAATGCGAGGAACTACAGTATTTTTATTTATTTATAGGAACTTATGGGGCACTCACTTTCCCCCCTCTCACACACGCACACACACTGGGCTCTACTACCACTACTACGCTACACTTCAAAATTCGGTCCATAGTTTATGAACAAAATCAGTGAGAAACGGCAGCCTTGGCAGAGTCCAACCCTCACTGGAAACAAATCCAAACACTCTGACACCAGTCATACAGGGACCCCGTATTCCGTATCAGGAGGTCCGAGCAATATGTTTGAATGCCTTCTCCAAGTTGAGGCAGCCGTGACTCAGGGTGTAGAGACGGTCGTTCGGTAACCAGATGGTCGGCTGTTCGATCCCCGCTAACCCCAAGTCATGTGTCCTTGGGCAAGGCACTTCACACACTTTGCCTCCAGTGCTACTCACACTGGTGTATGGAAGGTCAAATGTTTGGTTGACATCTGGCATTTACCATAATTTCCATACCACGAGAAGGCAGCATAACATTTTAAAAATAAAATTATGGTTTCTTTAAGTAAAAAAAGAATGCTCGATTTATAGTCAAAAATGGGATGAGGTTGTCTATGAATAAATGAATTTTAAAATGGCTGATAAGATCAACACTACTTCAGAGGGTGGAATTAAAGAGATATTCGAAATATTATTTCCAGGGATCTACAACGTCCCGAGTTGAGGTCACATTGCTCCATCTCCAAGATTAGAATTTCCTCAAAGCCATCGTATTACATGGCCTCACCGAACTCCTCCTACGCCTGAGTGTTTGCATCAGGGACTACCAACAATGAATTCCGCTTGACCCGCCCGTAGCCATCGGGTGCCACCAGAATCCCACAGGCCAAAAAGGCCTTATAGGATTCCTTCTTCAGCTTGATTGCATCACTTACCAATGGTATCCGTTAAGTGGGTTTGGGGGTTTTTCGCCAAAACAGGCAATGACCACCTTACGACCACAGCTCATGTCAGCAATTTCAAAAATCGACACACGGAACATGGTCCACTCGGATTCAATGTTCCCGCCACGACCTGAGTTGTTTTCGAAGATGTGAGTTGAAACTCCTTCTGAAACAGGACTCTGCCCAACCATTCCCAGCAGACCCTCATTATGATCTTTCCCCACCATTGGACCCACCACACCAGAAGGTGATGATCGGTTACAATAAAAGTGTAGTGGTCTGTCCATCTTGTTCTATTATTCATATTGAAGATGTTGCTTTAGTTTAGTTAGAGACAGAATTTGATCATGCCAGTGATAACCCTTGATTCATTGCGTTACTCCTCTGCCATAAACTAAGATAGTGGACCTTAAAAACTCAGGGTAATATATGAATAACTTTCTTTATGAGTTGATAGTATAAGATGCATCTTCACAGTGTTGTAAATGCAGAATAACTCTGATGTTATCTAAAGATTAGGGCTGATGTTATCTGACTCGTTTTGTTCGTTAACATGAGGTTGCATTATAAGCATTGCTCATGTAAAAGGTGTCATGCATTTCATTTGTACAATAAAAGCCGGGGCCGGATCAGTGATCAGCCACTCTGAGACTTCCACTTTTCAGGTTTCATCATACAATGTGTTGACCTAGCATCATCATGCATTTGCTCTGCGTGGCTATCTTCGGACTGATTGCCAGCACTCCGTCTGCTGCAGCCCCGTTAGATTTTGCTTCTGGGCTGCAGTCTGTTCTCAGTGGATCCACTAGAAACAAACTACTACTCATCTCTTTCGATGGTTTCCGATGGGATTACGACCAAGACGTAGACACCCCTAATCTGGATAGAATGGCCAAGGATGGCGTAAAAGCAGAGTACGTCACACCGCCCTTCCTCACCATCACCAGCCCCACACACTTCACCCTGCTTACAGGTATGTAAAAAAACACATTTTCATATACCCATTGACAAAACAGGGAAGCTACATTTATAAATACGGACTGAGTTGACATAACATTTCTGTATTCTTCTGGACAGGGCGTTATATAGAAAATCATGGAGTAATCCACAACATGTGGTTCAACACATCTACTCAGGAAAAGAAGCAGTACTACATGACACAGTTTGTTGATTCCTACTGGGACAACGGCAGCTTGCCCATCTGGATAACAGCACAAAGACAGGTGCATTGCAACTTTTTTAGACCAAATATTATTAAGTGTTGTTAAACTTCTAGAGAGGGGGAGTGTTTCATCGAGGGGTTGTGTTGTGCTCAAGACCTCAGTATCCAACACCAAGTTTTGCCCGAGACAAGAACTCACCGAGACAAAGATAAATCCAAAGGTAGCCAATCCAGGTCCAGAAAGTAAAAACCCTGCCACAGTTTGGCTTTAGCCCCTGGTGCTAGCTAGCTCCCTAGCAGGTAAACGAGCACTATGGAGTAATCCACAACATGTGGTTCAACACATCTACTCAGGAAAAGAAGCAGTACTACATGACACAGTTTGTTGATTCCTAATGGGACAACGGCAGCTTGCCCATCTGGATAACAGCACAAAGACAGGTGCATTGCAACTTTTTTAGACCAAATATTTTGGCTAGCTAGCACGAGGGGCTAAAGCCAAACTGTGGCAGGTTTTTTACTTTCTGTACCCGGATTTGCCACCTCTGGACAAGACCAAGCATTTTTAGAGTCTAGACCGAGATAAAAACATAGATCGGTGCTGGTCTTGACCGGTCTTCGTGGAAAATCCTGAGTTTAGCCAGTCCGAGACTGAGACAAGACCAAGACTTTTGGGAGTCAAGTCCAAGACAAGAACAAGACTCTTAAAATGTAGTGTTGATATCTCTTGCTCTGACTGAGAGGGAGTCTCAGAGTCTCCAGATTCTCCAGATTCTCCAGATTCTCCAGATTCTCCAGATTCTCCAGAGTCTCTAAAATTTACCTGTAACAGATTTGTAAGTAGCAGAAGTGGCCACTTCCATCGTTTCGTCTGCCCATCATTGATGGATGCGAGAACTGCCGCATTTTCGGGGTGTGCTTTATGGGGTGAAGCCTCAAAAAACAAATGGACTGAGAAGGGCCGTCGTGCTGAACCAGATCAACAGACGTAAACCTGCTTCAGTCAGGCTTTGCATCATAAAGCACTCACTGAAAATGCGGAAGTACTCGCCGAAAGGTGAGCATCTATCAATGATGGGACAACGTAACGACGGAAGTTCCAACTTCTGGTCAGCAGTTGCTGTTTTTTTTCTTTTTAAATAGTCACTAGTAGGGTCATAAAAGATGCTACATTTGGCAATTGCAACACTGAACACATGAAAACACTACGTAACAATGGTAAGAAATCTACTGAAGAAAAATGTTAAGGCTCATGGGAGCAAACACGAAAACCCTACACATCAAGTTGTCTTCCTTTCGTACTTGTTATATTTGGAAGTGACAGTTCACTGTTGATCATCAATAAATGTGCAAGACCTGACCTTCATTCTTTTATTCTCATCCTCATCAGGGACTTAAAGCAGGCTCACTACATTTTCCTGGCACAGCTGCAACCTACAAAGGAGAAACTGTGAGGGTGAAAGAGGTGGAACCTCGTTTCTATGACTACTCAAATGAGACAGAATGGAGGCATAACATCGACAAGGTGATTGGAGAGTGGTTCCACCAGCAGGACCTGGACTTTGTATCTTTGTACTTTGGGGAACCAGACATGGTCGGCCACAAATATGGACCAGATTCCCAAGAACGGCGGGAGATGGTCCAGCAAGTGGATCGAACTGTAGGCTACATCCGAGACAAGATCCATTACCACGGTCTAACTGACCGACTCAATGTCATCATTACTGCTGACCATGGGATGACTACAGTCTTTCGGGGTGGACAAGTCCAGGAGATCATCCTGTCTAAGATCCCAGGTTTTAGCTTCAGAGATGTCAAATTTCATCTTGTGGATTATGGCCCTGCTGGAATGCTGCTTCCTAAAGAAGGGAAGCTGGAGAAGGTCTACCAGGCTCTCAAGGGAGGTCACCCTCGTCTTCATGTGTATAAGAAAGAGGAAATGCCAGAAAGGCTGCATTACGGTAATCACCCTCGACTACTTCCCATCATCCTCTTTGCCGATGCTGGATATGTCATCAATGGGGTGAGAAATGCCATCTTTTTCTGGATTTTTATTTTAAATTATATTTAAAGTGTCATACATAATTAGTCCTGATTATATCAATGTTCAATGTTTTTGCAGGAATGTTGTTTTGAAATAATGCGCACGTTAGTGTTAGAGTATAAAATGTAATATTTCTATGTGTGTGTGTTTTTTCTCCTAATGTAGTTGCTTCCTGTGCAGTTTCACAAAGGAGAACATGGCTTTGACAATGAAGTGCTGGACATGAAGCCTTTCTTTAGGGCCGTAGGGCCCGATTTCAAGCAAAACCTGGTGGTTGGACCCTTTGAAACTGTCAATGTATACCCACTAATGTGTCATCTGCTGCAGATAAATCCAGAGGTCAATGATGGGCACCTAAGCAGTACCAAGCATATGCTGAAAAACACAGGTGGAGACAAAAACATTAAGTAATCCGACAAATAGAATTGATTGCATTCTGCCTGCCGTTTTCAAACAACACGAATGATCTGGGTGAAACTTGGTCTCTATAGTGCCCACTCCACAGAATATTGTGTTCTATTGCTATAAAAACATGTAACCTTTTTCCTTTTTGCAGCAATTAGCATTAGGAAATAGCTAAGTTTCATCATTATTCACAAATCTGCTTAAAATAGTGGGTAAAAGAGCTTTTTGCGACATGGCCCTGATTGATCTCTTATACTCTGCTGTTACCTGCTGGCCGTTTTTGTAAAAACTACAATTTCTTCAACCATTCTTTGCAGTTGAGAAGCTGCATCAAAGCCTTCTGTATGCTCTAGCATAAAAAAACAAACATAAAAAATTATAAATACGCCTTTGGGACACTTAAAACATTTAAAATAAAATGTATTTATACGTTTTTTGGGAGCAGATGAGTTAAAACCATAAAACACACTTTGACCTCCTGCAAATCAGGTTCATCTTCTACCTCATCAAGGACTGTACCTCTTACTTACCGATTTTAAAGTGGGTGAGAGGAGCCACTTTGATTCATAGTGAATCAAGTCAGATGTGCTCACGCTCACACCGGTGCAAAACTAGGGTGACCATATTTTGATTTCCATAAGAAAAGACACTCGGCCCGGCCTCAAGATACTTAAATGATACAGTTTTACTCACAGATGACATACATGGTGACTATTTTAATATATGCCTCCTCTGTATGGGTAGGAAAAAAAATCTCATTTGAAGTCCTACTTGACAACTGAATAATTACATTATGTTCTAAACCCAACTTTTTTTGCCCCAAGATCTAGTTTTCAAGCCGCCAACTTCCCTCAATCAACCTTTGTTGGAGGTTTTTTTAAGGGGATGCATGGAACCCATGCTTCACCCACATCTCTGGTTTGTAAGCGCAGAGCGATACCAGTGAGCATCCATCACGATTGACTTGGGAGCAGTCTGCAGTCACACTCCACTTCACATTTGCCAAGCAAAGCGTCAATCAGATTCAACACATCCTACCTGGGCCCGTGAAAAACAGTGAAAACAGGACATTGTCATGAATTTATAACACTAAGAACGCCCAAACAGGATGTAAAAACGAGACATGTCCGAGTGAAAGACAATGTCACCCTAACAAACAACCATTTTTAATTGCGCCAAGCTGCATATGTCCACGGAAATGTCAGGGTGGAACGTGAGTGGTTGAGGGATGCTGGACCAATGCGTGGTACTTTAATTAACCATAGGGAGAAAGGTGAGCAGACAACCATGACTTGATGGGACGTGACAGGACTGATCGCCATAACTGGACGGGGACATGAGTAGACTGGTCACATGACTGGACACGACGTGAGTAGACTGGTCACCATGACTGGAACGAGCGTGACGTGACAGGACCTGATTTGCCCTGACTTGACTTGCTGTGGAGTGCCTATGACTTGGCTGTGACGAGGACAACTTGGCTGTAACGAAGATGACTTGGCTGTGACAAAGACGACTTGGCTGTGACGAAGACTACTTGACTGTGACAATGGCTACTTGGCTGTGACGAAGACGACTTGGCTGTGGCGAATGCACCTACACCGACTGGACAAACGCCGCTAAATACACCAACACTAACACACCTAGGGAAGGGAAAACACACACAGGTGGACATGGTTATACATAACGACAAGGGAAGAAAGCAGGAACACGAGACAAAAAACACCAACCACAGACAAAAACAACAAGAACACCCATAACAAACAAAAACCCAACCCCCACATTTAGACCGCGCCTTATGCTGGACAAAAATAGAGCCCTACTACTTTTTGTGTGATTCCACTTCACACAATTTCAAGTGTGTGAATAAATTCCGCAAAAACACATACACAAAACAGCATTGAAAAAGTGGAACTGTATGTTAATATTAGTCCCACATTATTTCATGCTGGTGCTGGAATGATGCATGGTTAAAATAAACCAAAGCAAACTAAGTTAAAAAAAAATATTTGTGGGAGGCGTAGAATACTATTGTGAATGCTTGTATCTCCACATTGACACAATCGTGGTGCCACGGAGGCTGAAATGTTGTCAGCTCAACTCTTATCAAGAAGCCTGTGTGTTGAGATAAGAGGGTTGCTGTGTGCTATTCTAGAACTTTCAAGTGATTCATGAGCTCTGCAAACTTGTGTTTTTATTCTTCCTGCCTGCAGGTCAAAAACCTTCTGCTTGGTCACCAATTGTCATTGGCTTATCAGCAGTGACTGGGTTTCTGGCATTGGTGTTTGTCGCATTTACCACCTGCACCTTGTATAAAAGAAACTCAGCAAGAAAGAGGTAAGTGATATCAACTGGAATAATAGGAAATCTATATGTAAAAGTAAGTAATGTAATTAGTGCATTCTTGGAATCCTTGTTGCTAACGAAACACTATTTTAGAGGCCTCAGCATGCCCAAAAATGTTACTTTTTGCAAGTATTTGAATACTGGTAAATAGTTATGGTAAATACCAGGGGTCCCAAATTCACTCAATAAAAACTTAAAATTAAACAAATTATAAAATTATAAATAGATAGATAGATAAATAAATAAATAAATAAACAAATTAGCCCCCGACACCAGTTACTAACACAATTTCATAACCGGACACGCACAAAAGTCTTAAGGACCCATTCCCAAATTCAACATGAAATCAGCCATTTTGGTTTGAAGCAGCCATTTTGGGAGAATTCACGATACTTCTAACTAGGGGAATTACCCAAACAAGCCCTAACTCCCCTGTTATCCTAAATATATGTTTAAGTGTCACCCACTTAATTGCAAAGCTTTATTTACATCTAATGAGGGCCCAGGCTGTCAAAGTAGGATGAAATAAACTTGTTGAAATAATAATACAGTGCAACAATGCAATATTAGGTCATGGGTACCATCATTTATGTTCAGAGCATTTACACTAGTTTGTTTTTAATATTATTCTGTTAGACCACAAAAACCAAACAAAGCCTGATTTTCATTGTTTAATTTTCAGTATGTATTTGTTGTTATTGTTTTTTTTTTTTTATTATTATTACTTTTGTCAGTTTCAAGTTATTTAAGTTGTCTATGTGGGGTCTTCTTTCAATATATACATACTTCAAACAATAGTTGGAGACAAATCACTTGATGTTTAATAACCACAATACAGTTTTGTCACTCTCATGCTCCCTTCTGTGTTTTCACTTCTTTCAGTTCCAAACAGAGAAAAACTGCTGATGAAGAGGAGCACAACAAGCAAACCAGTTTTTGAGTGGTCACATGGACATCTATGTTTTCCTTAATTTTACCGTTGCATGAATTACACCTTACACAGGTTTATATAGTAGTAGAATCAATTACTTGCTTACTTGGTTTTCAGGAGGGATTTGTCAATTACAAATAGACAATTAAGTACTTGATTTCCTTTTTGGTGTGTTTTTGTTTTTGCATGCATAGCATATGTGTTTGCAGACATTCGGCAATGTCACATAAGAATGATATTTCTTAGATTTGGTTGTGATTCCAAACGACTTGTTGACAAGACATATACCACTTATCTTGTATTACGTATCTTGTCTTACCTTGACAAATGTTATCAAGCACATAAAAACAGCCCTCCTATAACTTCAATAAGATTACAAAGTCCAGTCTTTAGTAAATCCACATGTGAAAGGTGTTATTTTAATGATCATTATCCCATTTCCATAAAATGGATGCAGAGAGAGAAAGAGAGAGAGAGTGAGAGGGAGGGAGAAAGGGAGAAAGGGAGGGATGGATGGATGGATAGATGGATGGATGGATGAATGGATGGATGGATGGATAGATAGATAGTTAGATAGATAGATAGATAGATAGATAGATAGATAGATAGATAGATAGATAGATAGATAGATAGATAGATAGATAGATAGATAGATAGATAGATAGATAGATAGATAGATAGATAGATAGATAGATAGATAGATAGATAGATAGATAGATAGATAGATAGATAGAGCTGTTAATGTATTTTATAAATAAATGCCTTCTGTTTTTGATACAGGAAATGCTGTTTAAAGTCAAATGTATATTTGTGTTTCAAATGTCCTCACAGAAATGTTTCTATAGAATAAATTCAATTGCTGCGCTGCTCAATGTCACCTTAAGAAAAAGAAACTGTTGATTATATTTTTTTTTAAAGAAAGGAAACCAATTGGTCGTTTGTTATTAAGCAAAATGTTTTATTTTCTCTTTTGTATTCGTAATTGCTTTCAACAAATCTGAAAATGTGATTATTATTATTATTAAGCATATAAACTCTGTTATTATATTGTCATATTTGTATTGTTTAAAAAAAAACTTTGCTGCAGGTCCCTGAGATTAACCTATTTTAAAAAGTATAAAATGAAATACAGTATTGCAAGCAAGCATACTTACGGAAAATGCTTGTGTGTGACTTTTCTGTTCTAATGAGCTTTGGCGATCTCTGGTGGTTGAATTTGGTATAACACTTTAGTTCAAATTATTACTGGGACTCCACAATACTCCAATTGAATGCTACGTCAGTGGTTGTGGCACACCTGTAAAACCATCATAAGACCCTCCAACCTGACAAACATTAGCATGGCGGTAGAGCAGATGGAATGGTGGAAGGTGCCATCTACTCCCATGCTTAAACTATAGCCCCACAAACAATAACAACAATCGTGAGGTCTATTCAGTTCAACTAACTAAGGCTATTTGAGCAGTGCATGAATTATGAGATTTTAATACAAATCAGTCACATCTTACTAAATTGCATTAATTTATGAATGTTAGCCTACTTGGAGGGGGAGGATGGGGGAGTAAATTATTACTCAAAAATTTTAAATGATTTGTTGCACTACTCGTTACTGGGGAAAGTAATATTATTACTTTTAGTTACTAGTTACTTTAGTTACTTTCCCAACACTGCCTAAATAAATAAATAAATAAATCGTGTCTCTTCTTCTAATTTAGAGACCTCTAATGTGACGCGCACACACGTCGCACAGGTTAAAGGTCTATTATTATCTCCAATTATCAGTCAGTTACACAGTAAAGTCATATAAAGCTGTTTGGTCTTTGTGCAGACTAATTTTCTCAAACAGAGTAATACGAGATGTGCCCTTTATGCGGCACATTAGGGAGAAAGTAAATATTTAGCAACCACAGAATTTCTATCATAAAAATGTCAAACTTAGTAACACTGTCGCTCTGCCTGATCTCCTGCTGCATATTTTTTCCACTTTGCACTCCTGCTCCAACGTGGGACTCTGTTTTAGGGCAGCAATCTGTCTTAAGTGGGTCTCCCAGGAACAAGTTGCTGCTCATCTCTTTCGATGGCTTTCGCTGGGATTATGACCGGGATATTGAAACTCCCAACCTGGATAAGATGGCCAAGGATGGCGTTAAGGCGCTTTATGTTACACCACCTTTCCTCACTATCACTAGCCCTGCTCACTTCTCACTTCTTACAGGTAATTGTAATACAGTACACAGTATACAGTATATTTAGATTAATTCTGAAATCAAAATACAAGTATGCTTATAATTGTTTTATGTAATGAATAATCCTTTAGTACAATCTAGTCTGCTATCTGACTTTGTCTGTATTATCAGCCGTTTGACAGATTATGATTCTTGTTGTGTATTTTTACCCTTTGACTATTTAGGAAATAACGTCGAGAATCACGGCGTAATCCACAACATTTGGTTCAACACGACCACTCAGGAGAAGAAGCAATACCACGCAGCTCAGTTTGTTGATTCTTACTGGGACAATGGCAGCTTACCCATCTGGATAACGGCACAGAGACAGGTTTAGTCAGATATTTGTCTGTTTGTTTGCATGTCTGAAGATTTGCATGTTTCATTTACTAATCCCACTCGGTGTGTTCTTAGGATACAATGGAAGTACTTTTTGGCAAATTCCAGTCTTGCCAGCCTTGCTGTTGTTCTTGCAAATGAGCAGTTTGCATATTTTGATGCAGCATCTGTACTTTAAAAAAAAAAAATCATAACAATAATTAAATCTTCTGCAAACACTGTTGATACCTTGAGTCCCGCTTGTGGAGGTTTTTGCTTACATCACTAACGGCTAATTTTGAGTATTTTGTAACCCCTTCAGACCCGCATGTTCTCAGTTGAGCAAAATTTATTTTCGTTTTTCTTTTTATTGCTGATGTTTACTCTTTTCCCACATAAGAACAACATGGAAATGTTTTAGGGAGGTTATCTCATGTTTTTAGTTGTTATAGATAATATGGCTGTAACGTGTTGTAAACTTACCAAGCTTATATGCAACATTTTTAACATGAACATCATGCAAATCAACTTGCCATAGTTAAGATCTAATCATGAACCAGAAGTGTTGACATCATCCAAATTATGTGTTTTATTGGTTTAGACACACGACCATGTCATGTCCACTGGTATGGAGGACCAAAAGTGCCAAAATTAAATAAATGAATACATCATTAAATAATTAATCAAATGTAACATGAAATAATTAAATGTGTCATTTATTAATTAAATATAGAATTAAATAAACCAATATTTAAATAAATGTGTCATTAACTAAATTACCTACATATATATATATATATATATATATATATATATATATATATATATATATATAATTATTTCTGTATTTTTTTATTTCATGTTCCTGTGTTGCAGCGTTTCATGAATTTATTGTATCTGTCAAACTCGCCCGTCAAAATTAGTGGGCGGGGCTGATTTACTCAAATCTTGTCTAATCGACTGCTTCGGCCTGAAGAGGTTAGAATCTTGGCGGCTAAGGTGATCGTTTTTTTTTTTTGTGCTGATGTAGAGTGATCGAGGCTTGTTATTATGCAAAAAAAAAATAAAAGCGATATTTCTACTATTTCGCTAAAGTACAGTTTTGACTTAGGTAGGTGTTTTCATTGAAGAGTGATTTGCTTCTGAGGCGTAGTTATCGTAATGTCCCGCCTCGACTCTCGCGAGATCCCGCAGTTCTTGTAGGCGGGCACGTCACGCTCACGGCTTCTCATGAACGTCACGAGAATAGATAAAATGCGTTTATGGAGCCGCGGCAGAGCTTAATGTTTGCCATGTTTGGCTTTTGATTTCAATTTGTTAAATAAAGCCATTTATTTTATTTTTTGTATGGAGCCGCGGTAGCCTTGGCTCAATAAGGCTTGTTGTCCCCTCAGGAAGCAATGTACTTCCAACTTCCTTTTCTTCCTTTTACCGGGCGGGGTCACATGACTACAGGAAATGAGAGCGTAAATCTGAGTCTAATGGTAACACACCCATTGTGGTCAATAGCGCCACCCAGCCTATTGAATTGAATATTATTGAATATTGAAACTAGCTACTCACTCTGCATCAATTCATTATTCTGAAATGGAGTTGCTTTGACTTGGTGAGCAGGGTGACCAATCAGGTGTAGGACCCGCCCACCAAAATTGATGGGTGAGTTTGACATATAAAATAAATTCATGAAACACCGCAACACACTGACCATGAAATAATTCATTATAATAATTATATATTTATATTTAATTAATTATTTCAGGGGCAGTGTGTGTGTATATATATATATATATATATATATATATATATATATATATATATATATATATATATATATATATATATATATATATATATATATATATATATATATAATTACAAACAATCATAGGTCATTTCATTAATTAATGACTCATTTAATAACACATTGATTTATTTTTTGTATGTACTTATGTTTTCTTTTCTTTTAGGGACTAAGAACAGGCTCTCTGCATTTTCCTGGCACAGCTGCCACCTACAAAGGAGAAACTGTGAATGTGAGGCAGGTGGAGCCTGCTATCTATAACCATGGAAACGAGACAGAATGGAGGCTGAACATCAACAAGGTGATTGGAGACTGGTTCCACCAACAGGATCTGGACTTTGTCTCCTTGTATTTTGGAGAACCAGATTTAGTTGGACACAAATTTGGACCCGATTCCCCAGAACTCCGGAAGATGGTCCAGCAAGTAGATCGCACTGTGGGCTACATCCGAGACAAGATCCATGAGCATGGTTTAACAGACCGACTCAACATCATCATCACTGCTGACCACGGGATGGCTAAAATACTACCAGATAAACAAATTAAGAGGATCGTCTTGTCTAAGATCAAAGGCTTTAGCTTCAAGGATATCCAGTTCCAACTTCTGGATTACGGCCCTGGTGGAATGTTGCTTCCCAAAAAAGGCAAATTAGAGACAGTCTATCAGGCTCTGAAGGGAGGTCACCCTCACCTTCATGTATATAAAAAGGAGGACGTGCCGGCTAGACTGCATTACAGCTCACATCCGCGACTTCTTCCTATCATCCTCATGTCTGACCCTGGATACGTAATAAGTGGGGTAAGAAACAGCACAATGTACATGCATTTGAATTCATCTTGACCCGTCAATTATCTCAAGGTGCTGGATGTGAGGATCCTTTCTTCTGAGCCTCTAGGTGGAATGATTAATTGATGATTGATACGCACATTTGGTGGTGGGAATGGTTGAGTGAGATGGACATGAATTTACAGGGAGTTTTTTAATGGGGCCTTAAATCCCTGGTTGCTGGCAGAAACTAAAAACAAAATGCTGTTCTTTAATAACGACACAAGTGATCATATTTGTCAATAAACTTTTCATTTCTGTGTGCCTCTAGTTTTTACCTGTGCAGTTCAACAAAGGAGATCACGGCTTTGACAATGAAGCCATGGATATGAAAGCCTTCTTCAGGGCTGTGGGGCCTGATTTTCACAAAAACCTGATCGTCAACCCTTTTGACCTGGTCAACGTGTACCCGCTCATGTGCCATCTGCTCGGAATTAAACCAGAGCGCAACGATGGACACTTGAACAAAACCAAACACACGTTGATCCACAGTGACAATGCAGGAACGGACCAAGATGGTAGGTTGAGAGAAATTTGGAACGTCAACCTTCAACATTTATTGACAGTAATATGTTATATGTGACCTCACTGGTCTAAATATGACATTCTGAATAATATTACATTTGTGGAAAAGGAGTTATGAAGCAAAATCCATCTTTTTGTATCCATCTCAGGGGGCGGCCATTTTGCCACTTGCTGTCGAGTGAAAATGACATCACAGTTGCTCAAGGCTCAGGCTATGACCAATCAAAGCTCCCCTGTTTTCTGAAGCCGAGCTGTGACCGGTTGTTACCTGAGACCTGAGAAACTGTGATGTCATTTTCACTCGACAGCAAGAGGCAAAATGGCCGCCTTCTGACATTGATCAAAACTCCTGGATTTTGCTGCTTAACTCGTATTCCACTAATACAATATTAACCACTAGAATACAATATTTAGACTAGTGGGGCTGCATAGAACATATTATTTTCAAGAAGATTTTGGAGGTTGACTTCCCCTTTAAGTTGAATTTGCTACTTGAAACTTTGGACATGAACATAGGATGTATCACAATACCAGCAAGACGCATTTCTGACACTTGGAACATGACATCTTCAACTGTAATTTGACATCACGTGGGATTTCTCAACAGAACAGGGTAGTTAAGCGTGAAGATAAGCACCACAGTCGTCTGTCTGACAAGGCATGGCACTTGAAATAGCAGCTGTAAAGCAATATCTTATCAACATGGCGAAAGGTTAAGTTCTCTATGCTCTTTCCATAAATGTCTGCTGTTGTCCTTATGTTGTGCTTTCCTTTCCTTTTAGCTGCCGAGAGCAACAGTCAAATGGAGGTGCTGATAGGCTTGGCATCGGGGATTGGGCTGCTCGCCTTTGTGTTTATCGTCATGGTTTCCTACAGCATGTGCAAAAGGACAAAAGCCTGAAGTGATCTGGAAGTCCTATATCGCTTTTTGACACGTGGCACGTAAAATATGGACCTTCACAGAAAGGGTTCTGTCATGATTCTGTGTAAATTTCTTGTGTAAATTTCTCTTCTCCAGCATAATTACCCATTTTTTCGGACATCAATGGGAAAAAAATAATCACTGAATTTTTACTACTTACTGTATTTGATAATCTAACTATGTGTACTGACAACGGAGAAGTTGTTTTTCTGATGTTCACCAAAGCTAAAAGCTGTATGTTAAGTTGCTGTATATTGCTAACAGGGATGTCCCAAACAATTTTTTTGCCCTCAAGTCCAGGTATGAGTCACTGGATTTTGAGTATCTGCCAATACTGAGTCTCTATTCTTCAGTAATGCAAGAAGAAGAAAAAAGAGCCCATCCAAATGGTCTGAATTGTCTTTATTTTTTATTATTTCAATAAAATGCCAACATTATTGATACAGCCTATTTTATGGGTAGAAGCTGTGGTGTGCAGTCAGAGCCTGTAGGGGCTTCTCTGTTAGCTCAAATTATCATAAACTCTGACTTTACAGCGTAAATTAAATGGTTTTAATTTATTTTTAAACAGTCTTCCGGTATTATCCTCTGACAATAATGCGTATGTTAGATTGTTTTGCTTTTCTTTTTTTTTGGTGGGGGCGAGGGGATTATGTTGGACACGCCGGAGGAGCTGGTTGAAGTGGCTGGGGACAGGGAAGTCTGGGCTTCCCTCCTAAAGCTGCTGCCCCCGCGACCCGACCCCGGATAAGTGGGAGTAAATGGATGGATGTTTTGTGTTTTTGTCTATTTAGATTTCAGCTTCTATTAATTTTGCCTAGATGTCGAGAGCAGCAGTGGTTCAAATCAAGTAAACAAATAAAGAATACTTTTTATAAGTCAAGGGACAACAATTTGATTATGGGAAGTTAATACAGTTTGCAATTACGAAGGCTATTATTTTTGGCAATAATAGACTGCAATTCCTTTTTATTATGACTTTATTATTGTTTATTAATCATTTTTATTTCACTTGTTTTATTTTTATTTATTTATTTTCCTACTCCGTACTATTCCATGTATACCTTTAGCCTACTTGAGGTAGGAGCAGTAAGCCTATATTATTTCTGTCTATGTTAGATTCTCAATCTTTTATTATTGTCTGCATTACAAATTACTTGTTTCAATGGAAATCATTGTTTTTTAATTAGGTTATATTGATGTTATGATTACAGTTTTGTAATTAGTATTACTGCAATGCAAACCGTTATTTTCCTCACACCATCTAAATTTGGGCCATATACTGTAAGTCCAGTGCAATGCATATAGTATATAATGCAATTTTTAACATCTTAATAGATTTTTTAAATACACAACATAACAACATAATAAACATTGATTGATGGCTCTTTGTTTTAACTGATGTGAAGAGCACAAATTGATGGGGAGCAAAATTAAAGTATCTGTCTGCATGGCATATATCGGCGGTATAATCATGAAAATGACTTGTGAATGTTGGCAGATGACAATGTTGGCATCTCGTGATGACCTACTAAATACTCCAGTTTATGTGATTCAAAACAGCACTATCGGTAAGTATAATTTTGACCACTAGATGGCATGCAATAGATTTGGAAAAAGTCCTCAAAGAAACACAGTACAGTATTTGAGACCTTTGGTGCTCTGGCTAATGCAATTCTGGTTAATTGAAATGGTTGTTATATGTATTAGCCGAAATGCTTATTTTATTCATTTTTATCTAAAAAAAACAACAACTTTTTTTTTACTTTCCAGTGATTGTTTTGTTAGACACAGCCATCCTGCTTGTGCACAACACATTGTGGGCTCCTTACAGTACATCATCTGAAACCCAAGTTTGAAAGATAATAGATATTTTTGCTGGAAAGGACACAAATACATTTCCAATGTTTTCCTAAAGTTATGGTTTTAGTCCACAAACTCACACTTGACGTCGAAGCAGGGTTGTTGGAAGATTGTGCGGTACTCGAACAATCAACATTCCACAGTTTATATGACACTAGAGAAAACAGAAGTTTTTGTGATGCCACATTTATGCCCCTACAAACTGCTAAATATGTTGATAATAATTTTAGAAGATTGTGTTTTTATTTGGTAATTGTGAACTTGAGGCAAGGTGGTCACTGATTTGCATTACTACGGTTATCTGCAGAGCAGTCCAGACTGTGTATTGGCTCCCGCACAAAGTCAGCTGGGATAGGCTGATGAAATAAAAACATTTCACTGGCATGTTATTAACATTGGCGGTCTGTGCTTTTGGTACCTGCCTGGGCCATCAGCGGGTATTTACGTTTAACGTTTGTGGGGAGATTGCTGCAGATGTGTTTTGTTGGTCAAATGTGTTTTGTTGTTTTTTTTTGCTCTGGCCAACCAATCACAGGACGGAAAAATGCTGATGTAATTGAGGGCCAGTTCGCTGGCCACGTCAACATTAAACTGGTCATCAGAGCACAAATTTGAAATCTGATTGGTTAAAGAACAGTCCCGTTACCATTATAGTTTGATTTACATAGGCCAGCAGCGTTGATTCTGAAATCCCATTGCACATTACAATGACACCTTGGACCGTTTTGCCCTGGGTGACCCCAGTAGGGGCCCTTGACAACCTGCCTCTAGGGCTCATTGGGGCACAACATAGACCCTTCCGCCACAGTGAGCTGACAACTCTGAGAAGTATTCATAGATTTTTAAAGGAAATTAGAAAAGACAAGTAAGCCTGTTTTGTATCACCTCTCATAGAACACACATCAGTCATTCCTCTTCCCGGGAGAATAAACAGTGAAAAGATCATTGTTCTTTTTTCTTCTTTTTTTTCATTCTGTCTTGAACAGAATATGGGTATAAATAAGAAAAACTCTCCTGTTGAAAATGCTAACTAATTATATATGGGTATCAGCTGTCAAGATACCAGATGGATGTAAATACTGATACCATGCTCCTTTTGGGAGGAGCCTGGTCTCCACAGTGACTAAAGACTAAATAAGAGGCCCTCAAACAGCTGGTCTCTGGCAACCATGAGGGAGGGGGGTGAAAAACATGGTGAATGAGCGCTTAGATGTACACACAGGACTGAGGGTGAGGGGGAGTGAGATCAGCAGTGAAAGAGTCACTTTTGAGAAGAAGTGTAGGAGGTATAGGGGGAGAGACTTGAGAGAAAGAAGGAGGAGAAAGCAGGCACAAAAAATGTGAGGGATTGGGCATACAACACTGGACAAAAAGTTCATGCAATCTTACAGAAAAAGACTGTTGATATTCTAAAAAGACTCAAATAAGTTGCAGACATCCAGCAGTAGCCTTGAGCTAAATTCGAGCAAGCTAATTTGATCAAAGACTGGGAAGAGGAAGAAGAAGAAGGGGGAGGTGAAGCGCTGGAGAAGTTGCCTGCAAAACATTGAAGGTTAAATTTGTGTGCCACATTTAGGACTAAAATCAGCCTGCTGCTAAGGTAAGCATTTGCTTCTTAACCTGACATTTACCAACATGTGCTTTGTTTACATCTCAGTATGTATGCAAAAGATCATGTTTATTTATTGATTAGCATTAAATAGCTCACATACAGTTTCTTACTAGTGAGCTGTTTAAGAATCATATCAGGGAGCATAGAGGACACAGTCTTAATTGTCACTAAATTTAGCAGGTGGTTCACATTTTCTAGAAAGACTGCCAAGACACCAAACAACATGAATGCACTTGTGAACCAGGTTTTGATTGATACACTAAGGCAGTACATACTGAAAATAAGACTAATTTATTTGTCACTAATGTTTATTGTTAGAATAAAGATGTATAGTTTAATTTAAAAATTGTATATTTTATACAAAATCATATTTTTGAGATTACAAAGTGTACATTTTCGAGATTGAAAAAAAAAGAGATAATTTACGAGAGCTATTTTGTGGAGGGAAAGCATTCTTTTTTATTATTAAAATGGGGAATAAAGTTGCAGATTTTTAACATCAAAAGTCAAACATTTTCGAGATTGTTGTTGGACAAAGTCGTGTATTTTCAAGATTTAGATCGTATTATTAATAAAGTTCGACTTTTTTTCTTTTTCTTTTTTTTTACCTGGTTAAGTGAAAAATAAATTGATTGATAAATAAATATTATGACTAATGTCGAAATGATACGACTTTGTGTCCATTTGTAACGGAGGCAGTAGTATGGCGCATTTAACCCATTTTCATTGGTTGTTTCGGCTTGTATGCGAGGGTGTTTTCGTCATTGAAATAATGTCATAAAGTGCACGTAAGTGGTAGGTTTTTGGAGCGTAAACATTTGTAACATGTACTACGCTAGCACAAAAATGTTCGCCACGTAGCTCAAATTAGCAAGCAACCTAACTCAGTACATTATATACATGTCGAATGTTTGACAGCTCGTAGTTTTTTGCAAAAAAATATGGAGAACGGGGGGAGTACATGAAGTCCCTCACGAGGGTGCTGAGACTGCCAGTCTAGCACAGTGAGTATGTTTAATACAATTACAGCCGTTATTTGATCTAATCTTACAGTCTGATAAGGAGTTAAGAAGTCAAACAGGATTCGTCTTGCACTATAATAATAATTGTTGTTGTTTGTGTTGTTATAGTATTGAGGGATCATATTCAGTCAAAGGGGAAATTCAACTCACACCACACAGAGAAACAGAGATAACACACTTTCAGCCTTGCAAGGATGGATGTCGGAGTGAAGCGGCATGCAAACATTGTTGCAACTCTTGGATTTGGCGGGTGGGATTGGTACCTTGCTCAAGGGCACCTCTACAGTAGTCAGGAAGTGGACTACAATTTTACCAATATCTAAATGCTCAAAAAAAAAATGTTCTTCCCTACCTGAACCACACAGCCAGATATAGCCAAAATTTTACACCAATACACCTATGTACAGGCATGAAATCTACTTGTTAATTATGATTATAGTTGAGTGTGTGAAATAGATTTTTGACTCATCGCATTGGCTTGGCTGCAACGGGCATAGAAACTGTTGAGTTTGCAGAAAGAACATTCTTACTATGTTCTAACGTCTAAAATTATATGCGAAATAATGTCCCCAGCTGGTACAGCTTCATGATATGCATCTGTGGTGACGCGCTTAGCTGTTCCAATTATAATGACAGGCATTCATCTTGAAATACCAGGCTTGAAATAGTCTGTCCTGTTTATAGCTACATACGCAGCATCCAGACCAAGGACGTTTGTGTGTTTAACATACAATATTGATACACCATGAATACAAGAGCTTGGTTCAGGTGCCAATGTGAATAAACGAGCAGTAAAACATTTTAAACGGGTAAAAGGCAGAAATTCTTCTCAGGCTTTAGGGTTAATTTCAGGGATGGGGAATAAATGATAGAGTAGGCTTTGAGTGGTTAAGGGTGGAGTCGTTGATGGAAATAACGTTTTACAATTTGAGCCGGTAACTCTTACCATTGTCTCTTCAGCCAGGAAAGCGAATTCTACCCAATTTCCAAAGGACATTTTGAGTATATCTGCTGTGTGGATCCGAGGATCAGCATGGACTTGAATACTTTCAATGAAGAAGTCCGGTATGGATTCAGCAAAGTGTTGGACAAGCTGGATAATTTGCCAGAAGCCAATTCACTGGATATTGCGAGCTTCTGCGTGATCATCATCTTTACCCGTAAGTCAAGTTTAAGAAAGTGCGCATTCTATGACTCTTTTGCATCCTTAACAATGTGGCCTTTCTCTTTTTACAGTCACATTCTTCATCATGATGATGATGTCTTGCCTCAAATGCTGCTGTTGTACTGAGACTAAATATCAGTTATCCAGAGTAAAGCCCATCTGAAGATCTAAACAAAGAAGAGGTTTAAATGAATGAAGCCCTACACTCCATACTAACAACATGGAGAAACAATATTGAAGGCCTTTTTTTTTTACAGGATTATTATGTGTCAAAAATGATCGACACAATTCCAGCCTTTCGTTACAGAGTGCGTTCAAATTCTGTCAGCCACTTGGGGAGTGAATATGAATCAAACCAAAACATGGAAACATTATGTGTCACAACTCCTTGGTGAAAAGTAAGGAAGCAGAAGCCCTTCCAAAATGTTGACTATACAGAGAAACATTGCTTGCTTTATGTATGTTGTACTTTCATGTTTTCATGTAAAGTTCAATTTGAATACTTAACACTTGCCAACAAATTGTCACTGCACTCAATTCATTGTAGTAAATGTGTGTTTACAAAAGCTTACTTCATTAAATGACGTATTCATGATAATATTACAGCTTATGTCCATAAATACTGCTCAAAGGAATTTATTATTTTCATTTTAAGAGGTTTTTCATAATTAGCTTAAATGCGGAGATTTATAAGTTGTAGTATATTCCTATAAGTTACCTTTTTTTTTTAGTAAGAAAAAACTTTTTGTTATTATTCTATGTATGTTATGGTGTATCATATTGTACATTATATCCGAATACAAGGAATGTCATAAATGCCAAATGTATTCTTGTATTTTATAAAATCATGTGAACATAAAATGATATATGAGTGTTTTACAATTATTTTCTATTAATAAACTATGATAAAAATCACAATAATCGTGCATGATTCTGCTCATCTCTACTAGCTCTAAGAATGTGAAAACAATACAGACACACTTTGCCACACAAAAAGATGATATATGCAGAAGATGACACATTGCTAAGATTTTCAGACTTGCTATGTAATTATTTCTGTGTGAACAAGCTACTGTAATGGTCTTAGGAAGACTATTTGGTGAGTTCATGAGACTGTACTCTGCGTTGTTGATATTTAGAAATGGCCAGCATCTTTCTGGTAAAATAGGAAGCAGATTATATCAGCATAGCAGAATCGGCATTAAATTACATACATGTTATAAGAATGACAAATTCTTCAAGGAGTTTTGTTTTAAAAGTATAAATCGCAATAATGTGGTGCTTAGTGAAACGACAGTGCCCTCTCCTGGTCAAAAAGTGAGACCGTGATTTCTAGTAAGAAACTCATCTGAATCAACTGTATCCTAATCGTCCATTCAAAATTTTGTGTTAACAAAATTTTATTTTAAAAAGCTGCATTTACATCGATTATGTATTAAATTTCAGTATATATTTCAAGGTGCAGTATACCCATGGGGAGAACACCACACAGGAAGGCCAGAGCCCAGATTTGAACCTTAAATCTCAGAACTGTGAGGCAGACTTGTGCTGCCCCAAAGTGCAATTATATCTGTTAAAATGCCAGACATTCTGAATATTGTCAACATGGATTCAGTATAAAACAGATATGTCAGAGGCGGGGTTTATTATCAGCTTCCTCTTTTGGCTTCACCAGTCAATATTTTGTGTAAACATTAACTCCTGTTGCTTTTGTGTCGCCATGTTCACACAAGAGCGCCTGTTGGAAACGCTTGAGGCCTACACTTGTTGTCTGCGTGCATGCTGATTCGGGAAAACGCAACATTTTGTCGATATACAAATAGTTTTAGGGTCGCTTTCTGAACTCCCCACTGACATAAGCTATGGTCACACTGTTCAAACTCACTGAGCTGTGAGAGAACCATTTAGTGGGACATGGCTGTGGAGAGGTGAGTTTTTGAACTGGAATGTGTTTTGGTGACAATAGTTTTCGGCATCAGCAGCTTTAAAAGTGTGACAACTGTCAATGCCTAATTGTTATTCATCTGTTATTAGTGGGAACGAATGTTCTGCATGTACAGTATGACTTATTTCAAGAAACCCAGATTCATTCTCACACTAGTTTGATCACTTTGTGCAGCGCACCAGGAGAGCAGCAGCCCAACGACTGGATAGATTGGTTCCTGCTGCGTTTGCATCAAGAGCCATGGGCGCTGGGGGGCTTCGTGGTCATGGTGGTGTTTGTACTGGGAGCACTGTCTCTCATTGTGTTTGCTCTGCTGTACGGATGCTGCCGTAGCCCAGCCTCAGGACAGGAGACTCTGAAGAAGATGGCGAAGAAGAAGTCGCATCAGCAGAGAAAGACAAAATATGGAGTGCTCTAGACATATGAGAGTCTGAGAGACGTTATATTTGGAAGAATGTGGTGGAATCTGGACCAAGACTATTTTTTTTTATGGGTAATCTGCAAAATCATTTGAAAATTACTACAGAATAAATTTGACTTCTGTTTATAATTGTCTTAATGTTCCGGTGAATATGTCAAATGGTCCAACAATGCCTCTTTCCAAAGTCAGCAGCCCTTTGCTGATTCTCTTTGGCCTGTAAGAGAGCTAACATACTATAATACATAGATCAAAACATAATATCACTTGTTTGTTCTGGTTATTGCTTGAAAAAGTACTATTGCACAAGAGTAATCAGTAGGCTACAGAATAAACCTATACATGGATGGATGGACGGATGGATGGATAAACTTGGCGTCGAATTTGCGTTTAGTCGCCCTATAACTACATTTCCCAGAGCTCACTGGAACTGACGTCATATGATCTTAATGACGTTATTTGTCTGCGCCGGGAGGTAAAGCGCCATTCACGAAAAAATGGCGAGTGGTAAAAAGAGTGTACTTCTTTCCTCTTTGGCGGCCTATGGGGACGATTCGGAGCCCGACGACTCTGACCCCGAACCAGGAGAGATAGGTAGAGACAAATGTGTTTGTTTAAGATTAAGGGAAACGACATTGTATACTGTTGTTACACGCTCGCGCTTAATGTGGAGGCTAAATTAGCATTTTGCTAGTCTACAGTGCAGTTCAAAAAGACGTGGCGGTCCCTGTTACATTAATACAATTAGGGCATTTTTTCAATGTGGAATGTATAATTTCTTCGCCCATTAATCAAATAAAAATGAACCCCACTCTGGTGCGCCGTTGAATAAGTCATTCACGTTGCGTAAATACAACGTACCAAATTGATGTCAGCTGAGGACTTTCTGTCATATGTATTACATAAATTCATTCAATTTCAATTTAATTATAATAATATTGTTTTAATTTGTATTTTATGTGTTCGTGCAATGTATCATATACAGATATATTGATTTTCAATTTGCCAATGATTGTTCAATACTGTACCATAAAGATGTATGGATGCACCAGGGCACTCACTACATTGTGTAGATAACCCCAAAAATCCGGGCATTTCTGATATTTCCCCAATGCAACGCAATGCAAATGCTTCCTTCATACGGTGAAAATAAAAGGCATATCGTATTGCTTTTGCCGTTGACGACCATACAAATTAAAATTAGGCAGATTGCCAAATTTGATTTAATCAAATTTTGAAATCAAAATAATCCCCACAAATCAAATTACAGTTCAAAGATCCAAAGTCCAATGCTTTTCATTGAACGGAGAGTGACATTTCACTAGACCACCATTTTGACTTGTGAAAGCTCGGAATTGTCAATACTCTCCATATTACAGAATCATAGCCACTTATTTTTACTTTTTCTGTCACAACCATGCATATTTTTTTTTCACATTTAAAGTAAACCCCTTGATCTGGTACGTTATAATTTTGTGACATCAATGATGTAATTAACGGTGAATCGGAGCATAGTTTGAAAGTTATATTTGACTGACAAATATTAGGGTTGAGCAATTAATCAAATTCAAACTGACATCGCATTGCAGTAAAATCAGGGGTTGACATTAATGATGGCCCGAACGGACCACCACTCTAAACTTCTAGAGCCGACTTATTAACTAGCCATTGTTAATTTTACTTACCCTGACGCTTTCTATTTACAGCAGCTGCAGTCTGCAATTAATTGGTTAATAGTTGAGATGTGAGCAAGTTATTTCTTTCACTTACGTTTCAAAACTGTCCTCAAAACCACCATGCATTGCATTGTATACACCAGTTGGAATGTGTGTGCCATTTAGTAGGACTGGACAATTATGGAATAAAATAATAATCACAATTATTTGTTTTGATTGAGATTAAAATCACAATTAATTAAACGATTATGATTTTTCAACTTCTAAAACTCAGCTACTATACCATTAATCCTTTCACATTGAACACTATATTGTTAAACAGTATTCTTTTTGTTAAGTATAAAATAACCTTGTAAATATCATGTGAAATTCAAGCCTCTTGCATTTTAACTCTTCATTTTCAAACTTAAGCATTACAATGCCCTCTTTATCATACTTATTTTAATTTATGTTATTTTCACAAGTCTGGAGACTTAATCGGCTAACCTGTGACCTCAGGGATTGTATTTTGTGCTATGTCATGTGGAAATGTGTGTTGGTAGGATAAAAAAAAAAGTCATTGGATTTTTTGTATCCTTGAATTTTAAGTATGGGAAAATTCTTTGAATCCTTGAAAACATAGCTTTAAATATTACTCTAAAAGGAGAGCGAGAGAAATTAAATAAGAATACTGTACATATACAAAAATAACAATTCAAAACAAATACTGAGTGTTCCTGAATGTTTTGGCCTCTTAGGGGCAGTGTGGTGCCGTGCATCCAATTGAACATGTCAGCGTTGTGTCTAAGCCAAGAGCTTCCCTCCGCTGACCGGTTGTTGTTTTCCTTCTGGTGTCTCTTCTTGTCCATCAGAAGAGGAGCATGCTGGGACAGGAGGGCTTGTGTTTGGCTATGGCGAGGATGAACTCAATCGAACTGATGCTGTTGAAAAGGAGTCTGAAAATGAAGACAGCAGAGAAAGTAACTCGGTAAATATTTGAATTCTGAATTCACTGTGTGGCTTGTCAAGTACATGCAACTGAGGATTTTGTCGGCAGAAGTGATGCAACCCAATGAACAAGTCTGTGTGCTAATGGCACTAAAGTGGGGCCTTATTGGTTTGAATAGTATTTCAAAAAAAATCCTGGCAAATTTTGGCCAAGCGCCATTTTGGAAATGGCCAGAAAGTTTCACTGTCATTAAATGTGCACCAAACTGATTTCACTGAAGAGTCCAGAGAGGAATTTATTCACAATTTTTAACATGACCCTGAGTCGTACCTCACTCATTTTATGTTTATTTAACCAGCCATCCTTATGCAGAAACATCCCTTGCCTCATGAGACAGGAAGGTTCTGGGTTTGAATCTCAGCTCCTGCCTTCCTGTGTGTTGTTTGGAAGGTTTCCTCTGGCTTCCTCCCACATTCCAAAATCATGCGTGCATACATTCATTGAAGACTCCAAATTTTCTATAGGGGTGAATTTGAGTGTTGGTTTGTTTTTATGCGTGATGTGATTGGCTGGCGACCAGTCTATACTCCAGAGTGTATCCCACTTCTTGCCCAAGATCAGGTTGGTGTGATAAGCTCCCACACAGGCCAGACCCTAATGAGGGAAAGTGGTATAATAAATGAAGGCACAATAAATAACTCCACCGAGTCCACCCCGTGACCAGCGATATTTCCCCCAACTCGTCTACCTCTCATATGTCAGAAAGTATCGGGTTGTTTAACTTTATCCATTTGAAATTTGTATTGCAAGTGTTTGTATTGTTTTGTCGACTTTTGCTCTGAACACAGTTTAGCCGCAGTTCCTGGAACTTATTGTAGTTTTTGAGAATAAAGAACAAGTTATACAATATTTCTATTTAAGTATTAAGCATTCTGGGACTCTTGGTCCAGACTTGTTGTGTTTTTCAATTTGCTCATCGTTAACATTGGTCACTATTGCAGAATTCTAGTTTTGTTTTTTGTTTTTTTGCAGTAATTGCTTTTTATTGTGTTTACTAGTTAACTTGATCAACGTGAAATGTCATGAACGGGAACCCTAACGAGGAGTGCCAGCAACGGAAATTATTGTCAAGTTAGTTACATTTTTTTTTTTTTTTACAGGAATGGGCAGAGAAAAGTGTAGGCCAGTTAAAAAAAACAAAATCTAAGGCCAGCAGCATTTTTCACATCATTGCTGAAGCTCATAAACCTGGCGGACCTTTGGAAACTCGACCGTTACAAGCAGCTTGTGATTGACTGAATGAAAGTTTTTGTCACGTTAAATCTACTACAAGAATGTCAAAAAGAGAGAGGAGTTCAAGCTGCAGCATATTTTTCGGTGTCTGTACGAGTAGCTGCTTGCCACCCTCTAGTCATGAAGACGTCTGTACTGACAGGGGAACACTATTTCATAGATGTGGCTTTGGTTTTAAATGATAGAGAATAGAGACACGTTATCTTAGCCTGTCCGATGGAGATCCCCTACAACAGTAGACTGGGAGTATGTAACTTCCATAGCTCATGTACCAATATTTTTCTCAGATCAGTTCAGTTTTTATCTTAGCACTATCTGACTGCAGCACATGCATTTCCAGATGTATGTACGGTACACAGACACACACACACACACACACACAATTCAAGGGTGGCCGCACCCTTCACTTTCCTTGATTCGCTCTGACCACGATTTGTGCCTAATTTGTGTTGTAGTTGAACCAAATGGAGACATACATTACTTAAATGTTTTTTTTTTTGGTCATACTACTACTAAATTGGTGTAAAACTATAAGGGATTGGTTTAAATAAAGTTATGTTTACTTACTGGATGTTTTGCAAATTGCTAGATAAAGAGGTAGTTTATGGGTTATGTTAAACTTGTTTTGTTTAGAAAGTGCATACACTGCATATAGTAGCAGTACTGTGCATTTCCCCATTCACATTGGTAGAGATCCTCAGAAAAAAACAAATGTTTAAAACCCTGAAATTACATCATAAACATGTTTCATATTCCAAACAAAGTCTTACTTTAATTGTACATGGTTTGTGGGTACAAGTTGTAGAACCTTGCAGGTGTGATTAGCTCATCCGATCAGTGCCGCTACTCAGTGACCCTCCTACTCTCTTTCACCGTTGGATCATTAAAGTGTTAACCACCTGCATTTTTGTTTTCATAGGAAATGACGAATGACGAGTCTGACGAGGGAAGGGACGCAGATGAAGTTGAGGTATTTGAGCATCCACCCTCTGTGGGCACGACTGAATTGAACAAAAAGGTCACACCTGATTCAATCATGATTGATGACTAACCCAAAAGTGATAGGGTGGCACTCGCACGTGTTAAATATTTTTGCACAATAGATGGTGCTGTGGGGCTTCTCATTCTTGATGACTGTTTATTCAGTAAGATAGAAAAGCATAAAAACTGGCGCTTCTTTGAGGTACTTCTGTGTATCTTGAAATGTGTGACAAGGTGGGTGGATGATGTTGCTCTTCAGAGGGCGCGTTTATACTGCGGCCCTTGTTTGATATAGATCACCGATTTGGTAGATTTTTGCCTGCTCATTTTTCAGCGATTTGTAATGAAATGTAAGTGCTAGTAGCATGCATATCTTCAGAAAAGGTCTCCGCTCTAATTGCATGGGATGTGTCGCCCACTTAATAGATATCTGCACATACAACACTTACAATTTGCACCAAAAAAAAGAGGGGGTTCAATTCCATACTATTTTTTCAGTTGCTTTCCAATGGATTTATGGCCAAGAAGTGTTTTCATTCAAACATTTATCTACATAGTAGGGTTACATCGCGGCTGTTCGATCATATTGCTGCCGATTTGCGTTATGAAAATGCCTTTAGACAAATACAGGGCTCCAACTAATAAACTTATTTTTAATCGATGAGTAAATTAAATCATTTTTGCTTCAATATGAGGAACGACTGCAAGTCTGCAACCATTTGTTTTTATTACATTACTCTAAATCCTGTGTGTCATGATGACATTTCTCTATTGCATGCACCGACATGTCAGCATTCCCTTGGAAGGGTAGTCAAACAATCAATCAAAGGATATACCAAATAATTGTAGATGAGTATCCAAACCTTACATACATACACATTTAAACCAATAAAACTGCAGACTTGCAACTTGTATTATTCCTTGTTGCCCTGTTTTCTCAGCTATGGTGCGTGTATGATCCCTTCCGGCTTAATATATGTAGGTAGGTTAGGAACAATAATCAATGTTGATTTCATCACAAGTGGACCATTGTAAAGTGCTGCAGTCTTTAATCAGCTAATGCCGTCACACTCTTGGTGCTCCACACAACTAAATTCTGCAGTCAGTAATGGTCAACAGTACACTCAACATAGATGAAATGGTATGAAAATGTCGCACCACAATTATGACCAAAATGGTTATGTTATCAATACTGTCATGATTTTGCTAAAATTTTAACGGAAAAATTACAAATATTCCAAATGACTCTTACACAGAGGTTTTCCTATACAGTGAGGGATACGCAAATAAAGTAGAACATATTGAACACAGCTTTTGTTGATAGTTGCTAATTATTTGGATAATACAGCAGGCTAGGACACATCAGCAAATAGACGATTGCATTTTAAAAGCACAACTTGAATACATATTCAGTGATAGATGTCATCAAGGTGCCATGGCAAATTATCCAATTTCACATTATTTGGCCAAAATTTAACATTTATTTTATAGGCCAGTGGTGATGTATAGTGAAAGGCAGAATAAATGGGTCTTCCGCATAGGGGTTTCTAGCCCATTTTTAAGAGTGCTTAAGTACCCCTAAATTGAGTCCTTCTGCCCCTATTTCTTTTTAAAGCATACTAAAAAGTGTACAGTATAATCCCACAGTACTTGGCAGAAATATTTTAACAGCAAAAATACAGCACTCTCCTTGCCTCTAAAAAATGGTGTGTTCTACCCAATCCCTTTCCTCCTACCTCTCCCTGACGCAGCGCAAAAGGCTGCTCTCCAGTGATATACAGTTGTGGTGTAAGTACCTGCTCTAAAACAAACATGCAGTACATACCATCACTTTTTTTTTATGGGAAATGGGGAAACAACTGTATTTGATTTGTTGCATTTACGATATACTTGCCTCTTTCTGGTGTGCTTTCACTTTAGAAGTGGCACTCAGAGCGTAGGTGATGTCTCCATTGTTGCCACCCAGGCGATGCTATTGTTCCAGCTGTTTGTTGCATATGTAAATGATGGATTCAACGTCTGTGCATTTTAACTGCACAAGCCATTCTTCCATCTATCCATCCATCCAATTTCGCCAGCACTTGTCATCATTATGGTCACAGGTGAGCTGGAGCCTATCCCAGCTAACTTTGGGCCAGAAGCCACGTAAACTCTGGAATGGTCGCCAGCCAATTGCAGTAATGGATTTTTATTAGATAGCCATAAATCAATTTATCATAAACCAGAAATGAAGCACAAACACTTGTCATGACTTTGCAGTCCTGCAGACCATACTGTGACTGCCAAAATATCGTACTCATAAGTACTTTTGAGGTTATTTGGTCAAATGTACAGTATTTATTTTACATTTGACTGCATTTTGACTAGACGTTCTCTTTATTTTATTATTTTTTTTTAAATCTAACTTGCAACCAGATGTGAGATTTTAGCCTAATTCGGTTGAGTAGCACACTTATGTTCTTGGAGTGCTCAACAAATACACAGCAAAGTACACCCCATTGAAAAAAAAAATTTTTATAAAAAAAAAAATCAATTTCTCACCACACATTCTGAATACTTCTAATTCAAATGTTTGAAATTGTCAACTAACATTTTACTTTACTACTTAATGTTGTAATGTATATATATTTTTTTATTAAATTTTTGTTTGCGCACACTGATAAACCAAATAACCCATGGCTTCTACCCGTCAGCCCTTCTTTCGGATGTGAATGTTGCAGAAAACCCAGCTATTCGCAGGATAAAGATGGCTAGCAAATAGCGAAAATCTGCGTTGACGCCCTTTGAAAATGAATTTCAAAGTATTTAAAAAAATCTTCCAAAAAAATTATAAAGATTGAACTCATTTATAAAGTACTTAAACAACCTGCATATAAAGTGCTGTACATGGAGTAAAAAAAAATCTGCCATGCACTAAAAACGGGTAAAACGAAAAATAACACAAAAATTAATAATTAACCAAACACCATAGCTTCAGTTTTCTTTTTATTGAAATTCAAGAAATGAAGTGGCATCCATGCCTTGACTTCCTCCAGACAGGACAAAAGTGGCCTTAAAGGGAAAGCGTCGATTTTTCTCAGTGGGTCATAGATCTGACCGTCATCCACATAGCAGTGAAAGGACAAAACATGTTTTCTTAAGGTGTAATCCAGGGGCAGCAAATACAATGAAAACAGCAGGTGGCCTCAAAATAGAAACCTGTGGAACACCATATGACAAAGGCAGAGTCGGACTCAAAGCAAACAAGCCTAATACAAAAAGTTATTGTCAGCCAAATAGGATTTAAACCACTCAATATGTGTTTGTGTTTTCCACAACAACAAAATAAAAAATTAGGGGCCAAATTAAATTATCTTATCTTTGAATTTGCGACTGTACATTCAAAATTTGTGTGATTTTAATAGTACTTGAAATCTCTATATGGTAAAAAATTAGGGCTGTTAGAAAAAATCTATTTGGCAATATATCGCGATATTACAGCGCGCAATTCTCGAATCGATCCAATATGCGGCCGAATAGGTTTTTAAACATCAATTTTTTATGGGAATATTCAACAAAACGTCTTACTTAGAGTTAAGATTTACACATTAAGCATGGAAGGATGTTATATTAATGGAACATTGAGCCTTAATATTTTATTTCAGTGCTGTTCAAACATGAAACTGAATGCAGCCTGAATTTTCAGATAAATACATTTTCATACAAATCTTACAGTGTACATGTACAAGTTTGCTGATTAGTATTTTCTAAATTTGAGTTTAAAAAAATCGCAATAATCAATTTATAGATTTGTATCGGGATTAATCTGTATCGAATCGAATCGTGACCTATGAATCGTGATACGAATCGAATCACCAGGAACTAGGCATTTCACACCCCTAAAAATATTAATTTATTGAATATTCTTAATGTATTCATGACTTCACATCATCATGTCATTCAAAGATGGCATCTAAATGAATGGAGGATGCCCTGTAGAATACATTGAGGTCTTCAACAAGTGAATCACACAGAAGCTATTGTCATACTTGTATTACTTTGGAGCATAAATAACAGTTTTATTGTATGCATTGTGTTTTGTTTCCCACACTTTCTGTCATATGAACCAAACATCTTTTGATGGTAATAGAGATGAAAATATTGCCACCTTTTATAGTGGTGTTTTGTTGTCAGCAACACTTTCAAGCAAAGTTAATGTTTAAACTTTACTGTATTTGCTCTGAGTGTTATTTCGGTAGCTTAAAAGAGTTCAGATTTTGCTCTAAAAAAAACATTTGAAACATGTCCGTTCAGTATACAAGAACACCAGCCATGCTGCATGCTGCCACCTGTGAAGGCTAACGAAACAGGAGCAAAAATCTCAGATCCTCTGATTCTTCAGTGTCAAACTTCAGGTGCTACATAGTTTATTATCCCCACAGGTTTGCTGTGCCTGCATGTTTTTTTATTTGCCACCCTCCTGTCAGGCCACGCGAGAGTTTGCCACAATCAGGACAATGCTTTGATGTGCCCGGGCAGTTGCTAAGTGAACAACGTGATGCCGGTGAATAACAGCACTGTTGTTTGTTTGTGCTGAACCTGTTATGCAGTCAATGCTGGCACAACATGCAGCATACTTTAGAGGTTGGGAAAGAATTCACTCCACCTTTTGCCAAACCAAGGATTTCATTTGGGGAAAAAACTGTATGCGTCTGTTGTTTTCACAACCTTATTGTATCTGATATTTACAGCTGTCATTGTCAAATATTTGTAGGTTTATTCAATCGAATAGTCGGATCAAATTTAATCTTGCATACAAAACCATTTTTTGCCACATACTGTTTGGTTGCAAAATAACAGCAGATGTTTTCAAATGTCCTATTTTGATTAAACACAAAAGATAATCAGTCAGCTTTTATTTACTACAGAAATCAATGAATAATTGAAATAAGAATCAGAGGATTTAAATTTCCAAATCTGAAAACAAGTTTAAATACAAAAAAAAGAAGAACATTTTAACTATTGTGATTTTAATGAAATTTAGTATAGTTGTTGATAGTGATCTCACAACACTAAATCTAACCTTTCAAGTAAATTGGAGCTGCGAATTGGGATCTACAGCCTGCCAAATTGTAACTATTGACATTTTTGGCAAAAAGGGGCATGGCCGTCCTTTGAACCCTTATATCTCAGGAACTGCTGGGTCAATCTTCACAAACCGGGTATTGTTGGAAAGGGAATTCAACAAGGATTCAAAATATGCGAAGATTTGTGTATGTTTTAGTAACCTTTTGACCTTGAAATTTACCTCATGGATCACTTGACCATAACAAAATGTTTTATGAAATGCAATCTCACAATGGCAGATATTCTTTAAACATACAAAAGTTTCAGAGATTAAAATTTGAACTTGATGATTTTTTTTGCTTCGCAGCAGTAAGGAGTCAGTATCTGTACACTCAGATATTCATTGAAAGTTGAATATTGGGTCATGCCCTTTTTTTTTTTTTACCGTAACTCCCAACCACCTTCTCCGATTGTCCTAAAATTTTAGTTTTAGTGTTGTGGCATCACGATCAACAAGTACACCAAGTTCTATTCAAGTCAAAAGCTGCTTGGTTAAATCCACCGGGTAATTTGGTGTGGAGCGACCCTTAAACAATGATTCTGAATGATTACTTAATTGTCAAAAGAGTTTTCAATTAATTTAATAATCCTAGTGTTGATTAATTGGTAAATTTTGACAACTCTAATCTCAAGATAGCCTTGATGGACTTCACAGGTTCTGTTCTTCCATCCATCTACTATCTTAGAATCTCCAATGCAGATTATAGCTAACAAAGTGCAATGTTTGTCTTCCTTTGCTTTTTCCATAGGCATCAGAAGTAGAAACAAAGGATCCAAATGAGCTTGTTGGTAAGTGTAAACGTGCACAAAATGTTTATCTTGCACCTTGCATAAGTGGAAATTGTGTTTAGAACAAATTCTAAAAGCATATATATATTAATGTAGAAATAATTTTCGAAACTGACGTGCAAGGATGACCGGACATCTTTCATGGGCTGAAAATCCTTTTGTAATTCTTAACCGCGCCTTCAAAATTCAGCATGATGTTGCTGCTATGTGAAAAACACATGTCCTTTTTTTATTATTATTTTTACGTTTTTGGGATGAACCCCCCACACACACACACACACACTTATGTACATTACCCCCCCCCCCCCCCCCTTAAATTGATTTGAATGTTTTGGGGATTAAAAAAAACACACTGGTATGTAAATTTTTGGGGATGTCTTCATTCAGTTTCATCCCCCCAAATTTTTTTTTAAAGGACATAAGTGTTTTTCACATGGGATGTAAAATGGAAAAGTAAAAAATGGGAGGAAAGTGGCCGTAAGTGTTTTTGATACAATGAGTTGTATTCGTCAGAAAAAAGAAAGAATAGCCCCTTAATCGTTTCAGTGACATTTGGGTGCAGTCAATGTGTCAAACACTAACTGGACTTGCATTGAGTTCTGAAAGGCTCTTTGTCCACCATTTGAAAGATGGTTCATGAAGGTCGAACACAGGAGTTGGCAACGCTTAGTGAGTAATCACTGACCCGTGCAGGTGTGTGTGTATGATATCAGACAGGAAATGAGTGATACAAGGAGTGGCGTTTTATTCGCCCTGCATAGAGCACACAGTGTTCCCACTCAGCTATTTGTTGAATCTGGCCCCGAGCTTGAGGCCATCATTAAATGCACCTTTCCTATAACTGTAGGCTAAAAAACTCAAGAGCTGATTAATCTAATCAGAAAAAATAATGACTAAGCAGTTCAATGTTTCCGCTTGTGTCATGAATCAAAAAGCTCATCCACTTCGCTGACTTCTAAGCCTCATTAGATTTATCAACAAGAGGAAATGCAGCATGTTTTTGTTTTCAAGATGACTCCATTGCCATCCGTGTTATGCGGGTGTCTGAGCGTGACTCATAACTGGGCACTTGGCATTCCAGCAGCAGCGCTCGGCTCCTCTGTTGTGTTGTCTGACAGTAAATGTCACAGTGCGCCTCCTGTCAGCATGCTGAAGACAGTTCTTTGTCTACTCGCTGAAGGGACGTGCATTGTGTCACTGTCCAAAGAGACCCGCAGGGCACAGATTGTGACTTTCTGGCTGTTTCCAGCAGAACAGATGGCAGTTGTGAAACAGATTATTATTTACTGGCTGTATGCTGATTAATGCCATTTTATAGCCATCCTGATTGTGGTTGATTATCACTTCCTAAAGTTTTTCAGTTTTCTTTGATTTAAAATGACATATTCTTCATGAATTAATTAACACTACTAATCTTATGACTTCCACAAGGCTCGAACCTTGATCTAGCTACAATGTTAAATTGTCGGTGACAGTGTGCAAGATTGTTAATCTTCACCCATTGGACTTGCCCTTGGCCAAATTAGTTCTTGAAAAGACTGCGTACAAGGCTCAATAACTGCTTGCATATTTCTTGTCATGAAATGTGTGCAAGCTTGCATAGCATTAGTTATGCATCCAGACAGCTGCCTCGCCTCTCTTTGGAAAAGTGGGCGAGCTTTTACTATCACTATCCAGGGGAGATGTTGCGCCGCCCCTGACACGCGGCGAGTCCTTGGTGGCAAGTCTGTACTGATACGTGGGAGTCTGAATTCACGCTTGAGCAGTAGACCGAAGTAAACGGCATAGGGGCTGGAAAACATTCAGCAGTATGCAATGGCATCCCTCCTGTTTGTAGAAGCGCAAAGTTCAACTTTGGCACAGTGTAAAAAATATAGTATATAAATTCTGGAACATTGATTTTTACATAAGACATAAATAAAACAGGCACAATGTTTTCAAGGTCATTTCTTGTCCTACGCTACTTACATTCAAGTTTTATGAGAACTCGTTTGTTGTGGAAGCCTCCTTACAGACGGAAGAAGAGAAAGTATCACTTTCCAACTTTCACAGTTGATGTGATGTGAATGACGACCTGTGAAAGTAATGTATGCCAGTGGTTCTCAACCGCGGTCCTCGAGTACCCCTATCCAGCCTGTTTTCCATGTCTCCCACAAGCAACACAGGTGTTTCAATTTCAAATGATCAGCTAATCAGCGAGCTCTGCATGAAGCCTGATAACAATCCTCAGCTGTGTTGGCTGGGGAGACATGGAAAACAGGCTGGATAGGGGTACTCGAGGACCGGGGTTGAGAACCAGTGGTATATGCAGTACCTTGCTACCGCAATGTATCTGACATTGACTGTCGGATACTAAAAACAATGTAGTTTAGGGGTGTCAAACCCATTTTAATTCAGGGGCCACTTTCACCTACATTTGATTTCAAGTGTGCCAGATCAATATGTCCGTGGCCTAATTAGCTATGAATAACCACAGGTCAAAATACATCTTGTTTTTTTGGGGTGAAAATAATTCCAATCACAATCAATTAATTACAAGTAATCTGAAATTACTTAACAAAAATGAGCGCATTTTTTTTTTTACATCAAATCCCGAGTAATGGCTAAATTTCGGAATGCCATTTAAAGTGGATGTCGACCCCCCCCAAAAAATATTTTTGGACTATAATATGTTTCATGCAGCCCCACTAGTCTAAATATGGTATTCTATCAAAATAAAAAGTTAGTGGAATAAGAGCTAAGCAGCTAAATCCCGCGGTTTTTTTTAATCCATCTCAGAGAGCCGCCATTTTGCCACTTGTCGTCGACTGAAGATGACATCAATGTTGCTCAGGTCTCAGGTAACAACCAATCACAGCTGAGCTTCAGAAAGCAGATGAGCTGTCATTGGTCGTTTCCTGAGCCCTGAGCACCATTGATGTCATCTTCAGTCAACAGCAAGTGGCAAAAATGGTCGCACCCCTGGATAAAATCGGCTGGATTTTGCTTCATAACTCTTATTGCAAAATGTAATATTAATCAGAATGCCATGTTTAGACTAGTGAGGCCACATCTAACATATTATCGTCAAGAAATGTTTAAGGTTGTCTTCCACTTTGAGCGGTCGTCAGTGTGCAGTCCAGTGGACAAAAATAGCAACAACAATTCATTTTAGTGACAAACTGCTGTTTGTGATGTGTCTTTACGGGGCTAGATTGGACTCTTTGACGGGCCGGTTTTGTATTACTCACAGAATGTCCTATTTGAGTGAAGGTGCTTCCGCTTTCTTCTTTAATGACCTTTTTAAACACAAAATCACTCACTGAACTGAGAATCTTTACAAATAGGTTTTATATGATCAAACTGGGAGAGCTTTTTTTTTAATACACCTAATATAAGTGTAAATGGTACTTTTTTAAATAGTGTTTTTCCACCTTGCAAGGCCCTCAAAGCGCTTTACATTCAACTACTCATTCACCTACTGATGGTGCAGCATCAGGAGTAACTGGGGGTTCAGTATCTTGCTCAAGGATACTTGGACGTGGTCACAATGGCATGGGACCAAACTCACAACCTCTGGGTTGGGAGACGACCACTCTACCACTGATCCACGGCGCCCCCTCATGTATACAGTACATGACAAAGATCCAGCAAAAGCTTAGAAAATAATTTGCATCACAGTAGTCATTGTGCTTGATTGATGGTGGACATTTCCCAGTATGCTTTAAAAAGCAAACGTATTCATCTTGCTGAGCTAAAAGTCAGCTACTTCTGTAAATGATCCTCATATGTCCAGTCAAGTTTGAACTTGTCTTGCTTGTAGGGAAAAGTTCCTGCTTTTGCACTCACACACAACACACAGCTTGCAACACTCATTCAGGGTATGACAGACACCTGAATAAGCGTCAAAGTGAAAGCCATGTGTCTGGTTGGTGGTGTGACGGTGGAATGTCTGGCGCAAAGTCAGAGAAGACCCAGCAAAAGCAAAACAGATGATGGTTCCAAAGGGAATGATGGAGGTAGAAAAGGAGTCCCTGTTGTCTTTCAGCTCCAACAGTGGCCACTCCCTGATATGTGCGATTTTTAACTCCATCGTGTCCAATTAGGCTCATTTTATCTACACGGCTAAAGTGAATGAATGTCTCACATTCAAAGTCACAAACATTCTGACCCTTCATTTTTAAAACTTTGCAACAGAGGTACCAGCATTTACATACACAGTAGAGTAAAGAGTCAACACTGCTGCGAGTCATGTTTCTCTCTCAAGATTTAAGACTGAAATTGTAACACTGTAGAAAGAGTTAGACACCAATTCTGATAAGGGCCAAATGCACTTAGACACAGTGTTAAATTTAACTCTTAAGTGTTGAATTAGCACTGCCAAATATATTGCTTACTGTTGAAGGGGAGAATTTGACTCATATTATTTGTTCTTCCTTTTCCACAGCTCTCTTCTCAGAGAAGGTGAGAAACATGTCACCTGATGAGATCAGGATTCCACCCGAGCCTCCGGGACGCTGCTCCAGCCACCTACAGGTAGCCATTCCTCCGAAGTTAATCCCAGAATTAATCAACTTTCATTGCTTCGCAGCTCTATTTATTCAAACATGAACCAGGTTATTTTTGTAGCTCCTTATATGATATATTGCTATCAAGGACAGGATATTGTTGTCGGTCAGACCAGAGGGGGAGACTGTTGTTGATGTACCAGGCTTGTGTAATTCTGAGATCATCATCCTGCTGGAATAGAATCTTGTGTTTTATGTGCACACCTCACAGGTTGCAAGCAATAAAACTGTCCTGTGCAAAGCTAAATACTTGACTCTGGCTGCTTCGGCAGCAGTCAATACATGCCTCTTATGCAAGTTACATTGTGGAGTTCAAAATAAAACAAAAAACAAGGTCGTAAGAATTGACATAATTCATTGAATAAAAGTCTACATTGGCTTGACCTGATGACATCTAGCCTGCCATCAGTGTTTATATCCCTGAAGGTGACAGGTCAAGAATGCTAATTTGAGCAGCTGCAACAATGAAAATGTAAAGAATTCCAAGTCGGTGTGCGCCATGAAAGGCTAGCAAAAGACAGTCATTAGAGAAAATTTAACCTCAAAAAGTGTTCTGCATTCTATCGTCTTGACTTATAGTGCTGTATCACTTCCACTGAAATGTTCGAGTGAGCACCTCACCCGCTCCTCCAGGAATCTTTATCACAGCATCATTTGTCCCTTTCAAATTGCAATACATGCCAGTAATGCCGTATTAGTCGGGCTTGATATTCAACCAGTCATCAGTGTGTTAGCACTGTCGGCTTCCAAGTCAGGTAAATAACTTAGCGTTTGCCCCCAGGGTGAAATTCTACATTTTGTGAATTTCTACATAAATTCAGAGTGCGATAAGATTTGTTCTGTAAGGCGCAGAGGCAGGTCGGGACACAAGGAGGATTTAGTAAGTGAACAGCTCAACTTGATGCCCGCAAGGCTTCCACTCCCACACCTAACCGGTAAATTAATGATTCACTTTCACCAGTATTGCCCGGTTATCCGTGGCCTCGGGACACGCATACGCAAAAATGCTTCAGTGTTACTAACATGTTCTCTATGTGGATGATTTTATTCTTTTGCCATTTCGCAATTGCAAGAATGTACCTTTTCCGTTTGGTCCCTGAACTGTCAAGAAAAACAATTCCTGGTTGCTATCGTGAGTTTAGCTGGCTCTCAGATGTGCACAGTATGAGATAAGAAAGCCGACAGAGTTCGAACATTAACCTAAGAAAAGCCTTATTATCTGACAAATGTGCAACAATTATAGTTCCAAATTGTCTTGACAGTTCTCAAATGTTGTGCCTAGGTTCTTATCTGCGAGCACATTATTTCCTGGCTGCTTGACAGATAATTCTGTCAACATTGCTTTTTCGCAGTGAAGATGATTGGAGACGCTTTCGACTTGTTTTCACTTGCCATGCTCTTTTCCCCTCAATGGAGAATTCCCAAAGTGCTAAAATGAGAGATACTTTTCTTATTTAAACATAATTTTAAACAGTTTGTAGCTGTCTTTGTTCGTGTTATTGGCATGTTTTCGTCAAAATTCCCTAAGGTTAAAGAATTATTGTGAAATCAGTTTCGTGTAAGGGCGGATCTGTCTGCTGCATCCAGTGAGCCAGCCCTCATCCCGCCCTATAAACTGCTGGGCCAATGGCAAGCCTTGCTTTCCTTAGAATGATGACCAGTGGGCAGGAACTCGTCGTGTTCCTGCCTGCTATTGGACATCTCCACTTCCACATTGCTCTGCGGGTAGCCAGCCAATTATAATTCTCAGTGTTTCCCACACCATGTTAATACTTGGGCGGGCCACCCAAGTAAACTGGCCACCACCCAAGAAGTTTTCAAGAAAATTGAATTAAATTTGTGTTAATATTAAAAATATATTTATTTATTTTTAAAAAGTGTTGTGACCGGATATACCGCATGTATTATTAGTTTGCCCTCACTTTGTGGATCGTGAGACATAGTAACAGGACTGTGACACACGCCCCCCGCCGGAGTCCACCCACCCAAGTAGTTTTAAAATTTGTGGGAAACATTGAATTCTCCACCATTTTTGTCACGTTTCGCTGTTTCATGTTCTTGTTTTGAAGTGGAAAAGCGATCACTCAATACTACTGGTGATGAGGTGAACCAAGAATGTACTGTGCATTGGAAAAGAGACAATTGTGATATGAAGACGTCATCAAGAAAGTAAAAGCAATTAAGAGCTCACAGGATAGAGGTCGAGTTAGAGGAAGTAGAGGTTGGGTCCAGACTCGCGAGGAGTCTTCCATTTTCTAATACTTACCTGTTTAAAGGGAAAATTTTCTTTACAATAATATGTTCATGCAGCTCCGCCAGTTTAAACACGTTATTCTGATTAATATTGCGTGTGTGTGTGTGGAATATGTTCCTCAAAGACTTCAGTGAACTACTTCATTAAATGTTTTGTTATTTATAAGAGATGCTGCTGAGCTGACCTTGGGAACTCTGTGCAGTGTGCAACTTCTATTTTAGTTTGAAATTAAAACCATGATAAGTGAAAATTTAACATTTCAGATATTTTGAAATTTTGGAAAATTTTATTGACTGTAGAAACAATGAGAGGGAGCTATTTACCTTTTGGGGGTTTTCGTTAAGGTTTTTAATAGAGATAGACGATAAGTTTTTTTCAGGGCCAATGCTGATACCGATTATTAGTTGTCAAGGACACTGATAACCGATATTTGGAGCCAATAGTCATTTCCACTAAAAGGGAAATATTAGCATCAAAATTTAAACAAATGCAAACTCCAGCCCTTATTTTATGGGAATTTTTAAGCATTAGCACTTCTAGGGTTTGTAAAATAAGTTAAAAAAAATAAATAAATCTTGGTCAATAGACATCTTTGTTTTAAAAATCTAACAAAATTTTCAGGGATCTCCCAGGGGCATGTCTTCAAAAGTTAAATAAAAAACATAGGTACGTTGCTCCCTACTTTCTACAGTAAATAAAGTTTTCCAAAATTTCGAAATATCTGAAGTATTAAAATTTTACTTATTGTAGTTTTAATTTCAAACAAAAACAGAAGGTGCAGGGAGTTCCCACGGTCAGCAGCATCTCGGAAAATGTTTAATAATTAGTTCCCTGAAGTTAACACTTTTTTATATGGCTCTATTATCGGCCGTATGATTCTTCAAAATGCTGAACATGGGCGCCGATAATCGGCCCAGCGGATAATCACTCTATCCCTGAACTTGTTGTTACAGTTTTAAAACAGATATCTGTTGTCTAAGATTAACACACCAAAAAAACGTTTTGCAAAATTAAAAAGTTGTTCAATAAACATTTGTTTAAAGGCATATCGACAATAATAATTATTTGTATTTTTCGATTTTATTTTATTTATTTTTTTAATTATTTTCCCTTTTTGGGTTAGGGTTAAACTTAAACAAAAACATGTTGGTCTATCTCTAATTTAGTCTTTAATTAATGTCAATCCATGTTGAACAGTCAGAGAATTTGGTCTTTAAAAGGAGAATCTGGAGGGAATTGTTGCTCTTCTGTTATTGAATGGTTTCATGTTTTACAGACGACCTGATTTATCACTCGTGAAGCTCTCAGCACATTGGTCAGTTCACAGGGGCTTGTCAAAAAACAATTTACAATGACCTTTTGCTTTTTATAGCACTGGCCATATGTCTAGTGGGTGTTTTTGTTTTGATGGTTAATTCACATCATCTGGATGTTCTTGTCACAACAGGAGAAGATCCACAAGCTGTACGAAAGGAAGCTCCATGGAGATTTTGACACAAACATCCTTATTCAGAAGAAAAAAGAATTCCGAAATCCAAGGTATGCACCATGGCTACCACTGGGTGTTCTGGTTTGGGATATAGAAAAATCTCTTCCGCAATAAATGATACGGTCTATTTTTTTCTTTTTTCCTTCTAGTATTTACGAGAAGCTCATTCAGTTCTGCAGTATAGACGAACTGGGTACTAACTACCCAAAAGATATGTTTGATCCTCACGTCTGGTCAGAAGAGTCCTACTATGAAGCTCTCGGTATGTTTGTTGTCACTCAGCATCTGGTTGTGACCACCACTCACTAATGCGTTCAACTCCTCTATAGCGAAAGCACAGAAAGTGGAGATGGACAAGCTGGAAAAAGCCAAAAAGGAGCGGACCAAGGTGAGGCTTATTAGAAACCATCATGGTGCGCCAAGCTATGCTCTTATTAGTGTCTCAAGTATTCCCCCCCACGACCCCCCGCCCCCCTTTACCTATGTAATTAATTATTGCATTTCATAATGTATGGAAAGGCAGAGCCATCATTGGCACACAGCTGTCATCAGTCACAGCAACATCATTCCAGCAGCTGCATATTAGTCAGAAAGGGAACTAGAAAGAACATGTACCCTGCTCTGTTCTTTGCTTTGTAATGTACTCAAAAGTATGCAAGTTAAAATAAGAGTGTGAAGAATAAAGTTGGAATGTGAAGCTTTCAATACTGCTTGTACCCTTAAGCAAAATCCCTTTAAGTTGCATGTCAGTGGCTCCACATTGTAATGGTTCCAATCAAACATCAACAGAATTCAAATATATTAAAACTGGATGTGCTTTTGTACAGATCGAGTTTGTCACGGGTACAAAGAAGGGCACCATCCCATCCAGCACATCAGCTTCAACCACAAACAGCAGCAGCACAACCACTACATCCACAGGTAAACACCTTTTAGTCAAATTAACAATTGTTATAGTGTCAGGCAATATTTTTTTAATCGTTATTAATCACATGACTTTAATAGTTAACTCAAAATTAAACGCAAATTTTATATTTGTTCTAAATGTACAATAAAATGTACTATAAAATATTTTTTCCTAAGCTTTCCTATTCTTGCTAACAAAAGTGGGGGGGAAATTAATTAAAAAAATAGACATTTGGCTACATCTTGTACTCTTACTGTAAAAAAAAAAAAAAAAACTAAAAAACAACAACAATTGTGAAAGGTAATTTTTCTGACACTAGATGGCATAATTACATTAATTTACTTATATAGACATTGATGACAGCTCAATGCATTTTTCTTCTCATATTAAGCACTATCTCATCTTGAACATGAAGTAACTTGTGAAATTCTGCACATTTTTCAAATTGTACAATACAACTTGATCCCAGTCTCCACAAATATATGCATTATTATTACATTTATTACTGCTAAATTTGTATGTGGACGTGTCTGCTGCATTGTGACTGGAATTTCCCCCAATAGAGACTTTCAAAGTTTCCCAAGGTCATTAATCGCGCATTTAAAAAAATGAGTGGTGTTAAAGGAACTTTAAATTAACACACTCATTTGACACCTCTAGTAATAGATTGCTTTTTGAAAGAAAGAAAGAAACACTCCAACTGTGACTTGTCTCAGCAGATGCTCAGAAGAGAAAGAGCAAGTGGGACTCTGCCATCCCAGTGACCCTGGCCCAGCCAACGGTCATCACCACCTCGGCCACCTTGCCGGCCGTCGTGTCCGTGACGACCACAGCCAGCGGCACCAAGACCACCGTTATATCTGCGGTGGGCACCATCGTAAAGAAAGCCAAACAGTGAACAGGTGATGGAAAGCTGGCACGTCCGAGTGCTCGTTGGTGCTCGACTGAACTTCCTTCTTTCTCTGGGATTCTAAACTGCGATTTATCGTAAGGATGAACTAAAGAACTCAGCGCAACTCCTCATTCTTCTGCTGCACCTCATTTTGCTTTTAGCATGTTGGCAGCGGTGAGAGGAAAAAATGTGGAATAAGAAGCTTAACTGTAAATGAGAATTTAGGCATCGTGTTCTGGTGCAGCATCATGCCTCTTGTAGCAAAAGGCATTTGGAGAACAAGATGGATGAATGGATGGATTTTTCTTATTTTAACAATTGTAAATACTGTTTCTGATATGGTGAATAAACAGCGCAATTCCTATTGTGATATTTAATTCTAACAAACATGATATCCTCTCTCTTGCTTTGCACAATCAGAAACTGTACGTTTTTAAAGAGTAGATAATGTAGATAGATATTACCATACAAAATTATGACCAGCAATGAGATCTGTGTAAAAAGAATGATGCTGTTTGCTCCCCAATATTCTTTTAACATAACAGGTGCATTTATACTGAGACTTGATTGCACACAGGTGACCTCTTATTGATCATTATCAGTCATTTAGAACATCATTATTCAGAAATCATCAGGGAACTTCTGGAGTCAGTTTGCTGCACTGAGAGAAAAGGGGGTGGATAATGTCGCATGCCGTACTTTTCAATTATTTGTTTAAAAACAATTGTATAAACTTCATGATTGTGTCCCACTTGGTGTTAATTCTTAACAAACAAAAATCAAATTTTATATCTTTGTAGGCTGAAATGTGACAAAAGGTTAAAACGTTCATCAAGGTCTATGATTATGCTCATCGAGGTCCTTGAAGTCAGAAGGGGCCCCGTCTGATTGTGAGTCATCTAAATCATTCCATACTTAATGAGCAGCAAATATTTTCTAATAACGTTACCTTTCTTACAGTCAGATAGCTAATATGGGTTTGATCTCTTGACAATACTTAAGAAGTGATAAACAAGTTCTAAAATATGTTCCTTTACAATATACTGTTCTTTTCCCCGAATCACATCCAGCATTTGACGATAATGTTGCCAATTTTTATGATGGCATTAAAATAAAAGTCACCCAAGGTGTAGTTACTGTAATGTTATTTTACAAACGTGCACAGTTATGTAACTGGAATTGTAAAACGGATCAGATTCAGACATTGGCTATTAGTTACTGGTTAGCTAACCAGACACATGCAGGTGGAGTCTTGGTCACATGGGCAAACAAATGGCAGCACGTGTTGGGAAGTAAATCTAATCCAACACTTTTGGTAATGAATTGGTAAATAAAGGCTAAGCCATTTTATTTAGTGGCCCTTTTCCAAAAATGTCACTGACTTGGTCCTCTGCAGCTAATGTAATCATTTTAGGGTGGATGAATTGAGGGGTGCACTGTATTCATTCCTGAATGAACTCAGTGACCCAAAAGCAGGCACCGGTTTTTTTTTGTCATGTAAATTGGCGAAAAGCTCGCTGACCGGGCTCACACTTGGTGTGCAAGCGGAGAGATAACTGGCTCTGGTCAAACTAGCAGTTTTCCAGTAGCTTGTTTGAAGGCAGCTGCCCGTGGACCTTCATGCTTCCACTTCACCAGGACAACATCTTGTTCACGGTAAGCAACACTTAAAGACACACTGTACAGGTTTTCAGAATGTATGTAGTTGTATGGCTAGTGGATATGTTTGTAATAGTGCACATGAATAGTTTGCAGTACAATCTACTTGTAAGGTTTTGTGTGTTTGTGACAATGAATTATGGCCCTTTTAGATCTGATATTAAAGACTCACTCAAGATTAATTAGAAGATGTTTAAGTTCGATACTGTATACATTCAAGAGCAAATCCATTTCCTTGACAATGAGACTTATACGTACATTTTCTACCTTTGAGTTCCTCCTTAATGAGAATGCTGTTTAGACCAGCATTACAGACAAACTATCAGCTGTAAGAAAACAAGAGGAGGAGGAAGATGAATAGCTCCCTGCAGAATGTTACTCCCCCCAAGCAAGAAGTTCACTTTGGTAGTAAACCCGATCTGGTTGCTAGGGGCAGGACTTTGTATGCCTCTGTTCACACTGGCCATTGTGGCATGTACAGTGGGAGAAGAAAAGACTGCTGTCACCTCAGCTCGGTTACCCCACTGCTTCCCACATGTGTCAGAAAGCGGTACTTTTAAATCATGTGTCGGATTGCGCAAAAGGGGGTACGGTTACATTTGAAGGGATAACTTAAGACCGAGAATTGTTTTACGTGACCTCACTCATTCACTGTGATTAACATGGTCACGATCAATGTAAAATGCATGGTTAAAATTTAAAGATGTATTGTGAAAAATTTACACTTGTTACAAGTACTACAGCTGTGCTTGTCTTGTTTGTCAAATGTGAAATTAAATAACCAGGAAGTGAATTTATAGAATTCTGTCCTCAAAATTCAGCTTATTTTATCCGGTGAGTTAAAACAGTTTCAGAGTCTGTAAAAGTTTTCAATAACACCATTAAAAGTTGCCAGATTTTTTTGCTAGTGACTAGCAAGATAGCGACTAGCAGCTAGACGCTGTAACTAGTTGCCAGATTTCTTGCTAGAGACTAGAAGCTAGACACTATTGCTCGTTGCCAGATTTTTTGCTTGACTAGCAAGGCAGCAACTAGTGTCTAGACGTTGTCGCTAGTTGCCACATTTCTTGCTAGTGACTGGCAAAACAGTAACTAGCAGTTAGACGCTGTCTCCAGTTGCCACATTTATTGCTAGTGACTGTCAAGACAGCGACTAGAAGCTGCTAGACGCTGTCGCTAGTTGCCAGATGTTTTGCTATTGACTAGAAGCTAGACCCTATTGCTAGTTGCCAGAGTTTTTGCTTGACTAGCAAGGCAGCGACTAGCGTCTAGAGACAACGCTAGTTGCCACATTTCTTGCTAGTAACTGGCAAAACAGCGATTAGCAGGTAGACGCTGGCGCCAGTTGCCACATTTCTTGCTAGTGACTGTCAAGACAGCGACTACAAACTAGACGCTCTCGCTTGTTGCCAGGTTTCTTGCTAGCAACTGGAAAGACAACGACTAGCAGCTATCCACTGTAGCAACATTGTAGCTTTGTCTCAGGTCTTCATGGTAATGAACAGTTAAGTTCTTGTGAGAACATGTAACAATGTTTTCCAAAAAGGCGCACATGTGTAATTTGTTTACACAGAACAACCATTACTGTGGTACTTCCTGCCAGGTGATTAGGATGAAATATTTAGTCAATTAAAAAAATATGTAATTTTGCAATCACAAACTTGTTGATACACTGATGATTCATTTCCGTTACGCTGTGGTTGGCCTTCGAACAAGAAACTGCTGGTCTCGTTCAGAGACAACGTATATGAGTGCACCACCCATTGTTGGTTTGTAGCTCAGTGGGCACAAAGGCTCAGTTCAGCTCGGTGGATTTATACTGTATAGTATGTACAGTACATGTAAGTGTCCCAGACTTTAAAAGATACAATATTTTAATGTCTTTGTTTCCATTTTCAGAGACGTACTTGTACAGTACCAGGCTAGCCCACATCTTTCTAAATACCCACAAATAACAAGTGTGAGCAGCATGTCTACCTATTGGTGTACAAAAGAAATGAAGATCTGTATGTCAATGGCATGTAGCAGAACAAAGTGACTATTCTGCTGAAGTCATTTTGGAGATTTTTTTTTTTAATAACAAATGAGCTAGTTTAACTTACTAGAATTAGCGAGTCTGTTTTTCTTACCAGACCTTTTGCGTTGAACCACTAATTGGATGCGACAGACATATATGGTTTCACCATAGCAGTTGTTTATTGCCAGAGGGAGACGGCAAATGATTCACATCACTATTGCTTCATTCTACAGATAACTAAGCTTTGTTTCAACAAATATGATAAAGAGGACAGATTGCTCCAATAGTAGTGATTACTGCATGCTTTGTCACTTCCTGTGCTGGTGTGTCACACTGCCTGAATTGAGTACCTTGGCACCAAAGAGATGTAAGAACTCAGTTTTATTTTTTGTTAGTATACTGTTGATTCAAAGTGTCGATGACAAGGACTCGAGATATTATTATTTGTTGTATTGATGTTGAGAGGTCCCCAACATGTTTGGTGCCCCGAAAAAGTCTTTCCATTATTTACTTTGCTTCAATGTCCCTGAGTGGTATGTCTAAAGTTCAACACAATCCATCTAGACACGCTGGTCATAACCTAACTTCTATGTGGATGTCCAATCAGACGTGTTGCCATGTCAATGTAATCTGCTTATGGGGTAGATGCCAGAGACTTCCGACTTCCGGGTTTTACACATCAGCGCCATTTCCTGCTGGCCGCGTTCCAACACTCTCACCCCCACCCCTGCGCCCTCCAACCGCGCGCTCCCGCTCATCGGCGGGAGAAGGTCTCGGCTATCTGAAATGCTTCGGACACTGAGACAAACAATACACACTCGCAACCTCGCACCCGTCGACAGGAACGCGCGGAAGCGCAAGCTGGGACGCGGCCCACACGTCGCAAACCGGAAAAGGAAACAAAGTTGATGGGTGAAAATGTTATATATATATATATATATATATATAATAAAATTTAATTTTTAGTCATTTTATCAGATAAATAGTGATTGTGAACTGCTCCAGATGATGTACATAGCACAGTTGCATGCCGTTATATTGGCTTTTTGTATAGTAGTGGTTTGTTTACCATAAATAACGCATACACATGTTTATTATGCCCCCAAAAAATCACCCTTAAAAAAACAGTTTTTCTCTGTACTTGTGTCAATACGGTGCCCTGATTTTATGGTGTTCTTTATTATCAGAGTGAATAATGTCAATGAATCAAAACATACAAATAAAGTGTAAAAAACAAACAAATTAAATCCAAGTTTTTTCCCCCCATATTTATGTTTAAGGTCTTTCCAATTTTTAAAAAAATCAGATTTCAAAATCTTGTACTTGCAATACACTTTTAGTAAGTTTAGTAAGCTTGTTTTTATTTCTTTACATTGCTTTTTAAATTGCTAATCTCTCTGTTCTCCAACTTTTTAAATATTGTATTTTTAATTACAATATGTGAAGCATATTGAGTTTTATTGTGTGTATATAATGCGCTATAAATCCGTGATGCTATTTTTTTTTTAAACCTCTTGCCAGGTACTTGTAAAAGTCTAAGTAATGTGAAAAATTGCTGATATGCAAATGTCTTAAATAGGCAATCTTTTGGCATAGGTAAAAATAATAATAATTTTTAAAAGAAGCAACAATTGGTCAATCTCCAAATTGACCAGACATTGGTTGCAGTCAACTACATTTTTAAAGGGAAAATTAAATGTTCTCCTTTTTTGGGGGGGGTCTGTTGTTAATACGATGTTTAAACCTTTACTTCTGGTTGCCACAATCGGATCCAGCCCCTTTACAAAACATGTCCACGGAGCATTCTAAGCGTCTTTTGTAAATGTGGGACACTTGAGGAGTGAGCGTCACGTTCTGTGCCACGCGGGCACCTCTGTTGCGCACGTGCAACAGTTCCAAGTCCAGATATGAACCTGCGTTCATATCAAATATTTGACCAGAGGAACTGCCATAAGGATGAGGGCACATTTGTGTGAACACAACATTCGCGCAATGTGTAGCCGGAAGGCAGAGTTCTGCTCCATGTGCCACTCCCAAGAGTTTGGGAGGATTCCACGGAAGGAGGGGCCTGGCCCCCACGCTCAAGCCCACACAGGTAACGGCTGTCGGAGTGGAATGTGGCAGAGGTGTGGAGCTTGTAACTTCTAACAGGGTGTGGAAGAGATCGAGGTTCGGGAAGGGAGTTAACCCTCTGTGTCATTGCTACTCACCTGGATAGGGAGAGTGTGTGCGTGTGTGTGTGCGTGTGCTGAAGTTATAGGAGGGATCAAGTCACTGCATACAAATTCACATTCAGCCAGTCGCTCTGAATCCCGAGCACACATATTTGCCTCTCTGCGTTTATGGGCAATTCCGTCAATATTTGACCAGACCGGACTGTACAAGAGAAGAAGCAAAAGTCAGAAACTGAAGTTTTTACTTTTTGGGGTGCAATCTTTTTTTCTTTTTTGGGGGGTCCTAGGATTTGCAGATTTTACTTTCACTGCAGGTGGACTGGATACACACATTCTCCAAACTGTTGGATCACTGATGCCAAACAGGATTGAGTGTTTTTAATTATTGTTGGACTTTTGAACTCGGGCTGGTGTGGGATCAGGAACAGGTTTGTTTGCTTTCAAATCATCCTCAAATTTTCACTGCTATTCACCTGCTGTTTATACTCCTCGTTCATGTGTGTGACCAAAAGGTCAAGTGACTGGTGGTTAAGTGTGTTATGCAACTTGGAAGTCGTACGCTATAATCCTCATAACTAGAAGTTTTGAAAATCTTTTGTCAGACTCATTTCTAGCTCACTCGTACCATCAAGTTAAATACACTACTCTTAACAAATATACTGTATTATTAAAAACACAACAAAACTTGTGAGCACGGTAACATTATGCACAACTTTAAACATTTAAATCAGTGATTCGTTTGCATGCCACTAGAGGGCGCCAGATCCACTCGCTAAATAAGAGTACAGTCGAAATCAATTTCTGTCCTTATTGTTACAATTTTAATTTATTTATCTCAACTGGCTAATCTGTGTTTTCCAGACTTTCTAATCAGGAGAACTAGAAAATATGCATCCCACACAGATTCCATAAAAATAAATCAAATGAATCAAACATACATTAGCAAAATATTTTCTATAGTCCAGGTTGATAAAAATGTTGACAATCAGTGAATTTCGGTTGCTAATTATTAGATTACAAGATACCTTTTCCAGAGCCAAACATGTAAAGTAGCGATGGGAAAATGAAGCTTCATGACGCTTCATGAAGCACTTGTATTATTATTTTTTTACTCCTCTCGATGGTGCTCTTCAAACTAAGAGTGCCATCTAGAGTCAAAAAAATATCACAAGTGGTTCATGAAGCTACATTTGTCCATCACTAAATTGTAACAGTATGTTCCCGAATAGTAATAGGTAGTGATAGGGGGAATGAATATATATATATATATATATATATATATATATATATATATATATATATATATAAATAAAGTGCTGTCAAAGTTAAATTGTTAGTTGATTAATTAATCACAACAAATTATCGCATTAATCATGAATTAACGCAGATTAATCGCACTATTAATTTTTACCATCGATTAGCCTTAAGCGTGAAACTGATTTCCACTGCATCTTTAACCGGAGAGTGCCATCTAGAGGAGTCAAAAAACATCACAAATGTTTCATGAAGCTTCATTTGTCCATCAATAGTAGTAAGTACCACCTCAATGGCAAGCCATTCTACAACAGTGTACTTTATGTGTTCAAAACAGGTAAAATAAACTGGATCAGATGAAAGAAAGATCAAAGAATGACGCATGTTTATATTGTCAGTCCTGCATGCAGTGTCGGATTGCTTTGGGGTTTTTTTTTCCAGGTGAACCACAGCAATAGCTTCAGGCTCATCTTTTGTTTTCAGGCGTATTACAGATAATTTAGCTCATCAATGTCAGACTCCAACCAAACTTGACACAAACGCTTGTCAGAGCCCTCCCATGTTTCTCATCTGGTAGTTTTTGTTTTGTTTTTTTACTGTGGGGACAACAAAGTCGCTTACTGTACATATTTACACCATTTACCAAAATGGCTGCATCAATGAGTTCTAAACTTAAATTTGTCCAAGTTGACCGCTAGCGACCTAAACACCTACCCTCTTTGAGGCTTTTCCAGCACATATTTCTGTGATTGATGGTTATGTTTTGTAGGAAAGAAGCTGGTTTGCCCAGACCTATCGTGGTCAGTGATTTATGTGATACATACACACTCACGCACACATCCCAGTGGTCATCTCACACTGACAAGGATGTGTTAAAGGTGTCTTTCCCATGTCTTTTCAGGCTGTGTTTTTTAACTTGTACTGGTCATTCTCTCACCTTGAGGAGAAATTCTTTCTTGAAATTGTAAATCATCCTTGAACAAATAGTCTTTCTTTTATTTTCTGTAATGTTCATTTCTTGTCATTTGTCATTTGTGGTGTCGAGAGTCTGCTAAATGAAAACAAATGAAATAACTTAAGCTAAAATTAGGGGGGGGGGGGACACAATTATTAATGAAATAAAATACAAACTAGAGTGCTTTTAAAAACAATGAAAATTGAAAACTAACTTAAATTACATTTTATGTTTATAAAACAATTTTACATGTATGTTCGGCTATACAGTGGAACTGTCGCTTGAGAATTATGGCTTACTTTATTATACAATACACTTCTCCAACCTTTTTTGATGTTTAGTTTTTAAGGGACAGTGAATTTTTTTTTACTGCCGCGGACTGGTGAACTACTAATTAAAATCCCAATATTATTTTTAATAATAATAATCACATAAACATACTTCTTCTTTTTTTTTTTATATATATATAATCTTGGGCCTAGTAATTGCTAATTATATTACATTGGTTACGCCAAACCTGACATGTTTCGCCGCCATCTTTCTGCTACCCGAAGGAGAAGAACCTGCATGTGGTCGGTGCTGAATCCCCTGATTCGGGCTCCTGCCGCTTGTCTCCCTCTGCTTTGCTCTCACTAGCTTTTGCTAGCTTCTGCTGCTAGCTGCTCTTGTTAGCCACTCCAGCTAGTTCTTGCTAACCACTCCATAGTTCTTGCGAGCCAACCGTGTTTGCCGCTCCCACTGCTCCTGCTCGTCGCGTTGCTTGCTCACTCGCTCAGGCCAAATAATAATTGGTAGTAATTGGTGGTAGCCTTGTGAAAGGTGGACGCTCTGAGACACCGTAGTTGTATTCTATTAGTTTACCACTAGGAGGCCCTAAATAATACACACTGACTGTCCTTTTAAAATCTTGCACTCAACAAATACTCATATACATTCTTTTAAAGACCTAAAACTAATTGTAACAGTCGCGGGGGGGGGGGGGGGGTAAATCAAGCATTTTTGGATTACAAAAATTAACTAATAAAATTATATATTTTAAAACACTAGCTAATTAAAGCTAGAATTCTACAAACCTCTTTTGTGTAACGCTAGAACCGATATTTATGTATATCAGCTCGCACCTCTGAAACGTTGATAGACGGGTGCCACCTCATCACGGCTTTTCCATTGCAATTTTTCTTTTCAAAGTCACAACTAACTACTACAATGAAAAATCAAAAACTATTACAACCCTGCTGCCCACACACAGTAGATGAGCATGGAGATATTTCAGTTTTCAGATCACACTGTCTCCTTTGTTCACTTCTCCAAGCTATGATTCCATCATATATTTAATCCGTGTTTACGAAGTGAGGACTCAACAAGGCATGCTGGGGTATTTCCACACCCCACCCTGTATTTGCCCCTTCCTGTCGCACATATCACACCAAACTGTGTGAAACGTGTCATTACTTAGCTATCTACATGAAGGTATGAAGAGAAAAAGCCTGGAGGGAAAATTGACAATTGAAGTCGATGGACTATTTAATCAACTAAATGTCCCTAAGAAAAACGGTTTTCAATTTTCAGGCTTGCATTACCTGGAAAGTTCTCCACATGGCTTGTTACTATTAGTGTGAAAATATTCTTAAATGCCACTCTGCTTTTCTGGTTCTATTTACTTTTGCTTGGCCTTGACCAAGGGAAAGTGCAGGTGGTCAAATAGCCTTCCTTTCTCGGTTTTCTTGCTCTGTTTAACATTGTTTAGCCTTGCCTAGCTAGCCAAGCCTCAGTTGTTTGTGTACTTGTTGTAAAGTCTACTATACTATGCGTGTGTTTGTGTTTCAGGTGCAGGAAGGCGATGGGGAGATGGACGTTACATCTCTCAGTGGGTCTTGGGCTTTTGCTCATTCTCATGAGCTGCTCGTACACTGAAGGTACATGACCACATCTATTATGTCTTCAGTTCGGGTTGTACATTTGAGCAACTTGGAGTAGTCTCTGATATTCTGTATCACTTTAGAGGTTACATTAGAATTCCATTCCATCATATAGTAGCACACTTGATTGACCCATTGAGCTCTAGATCAGAAAAGTTGTAATTTAAAGAATAATAAATATCACATCATATCTAGTACAGTCTGGTAAGATTACTGATAAGAAATTATTTCAGTAGAAGCTAGATTATGTGTGCCGTGTGTAACTATTTAACGTTTGATATGTTTTATTCTCACGTTCTTTTCTCTTTCTTTCTCTCAACTCCCCTCCTGAATTTTCCCCTCTGTCCTCCACAGCAAACTATTGCTTTGCCACCAGGTCCAAAACCTGCTCAGAATGCCTGCAGGCGGGAAAAGGCTGTGCCTACTGTCCTGATGAGGTCAGAGCTTAAAATGGGAACATAAAAGAACAGAATTCGCATTTAGCCAAGATTTTAGTGCTTTGGCATGAATGCTCATTTTCTCCCCTCTTGTTGGCGACTATTATTCTGAGTCATAGATGGTAGCTGAACATATTTAGCCACTGTCCAATTGGCACTTGGATTGAGGGAGTGGCTAAAAACAGAACCTGGACTTTTCTGAAGAGCACTGATCTGAATCCTGTTGAATGTCTGTGGAAAAAAAGTGAATTATTCAACATTGGATAAAGTTTTACTTAAAATAACTAAATACATTATTTGATTGTGTTTCTGTTGTGTGCAGTGTACAAAAGCACCCTAACCGGTTGCCATTCAATTATTATTTGATGCCTCCTGTTCACATCACTTTAGACCAGCTGTCTACCCTGCGCCAGCACTTAGACGTGGTCTGAACAGGTGAAAGGTTTAAATCGACTGGCACCAAAACGTCACTCAGCCGGGTGCATGTCCAAGTTACTCCCTTTGCTGCGCCGGCCCGCCCAGCTTGGTGGAGAACGGTTTGCTAAATTGGCAAGCATACACAAGCCAGCATTGCGTTGTTATGAAAATCAGGATCTGCCGACATTTGTGCCACGGCGCAGATGCTCTAAAAAAAATGGAGCCCATGATGTTATAAGTTGTGTTGCTGTTTATATCGTACAATTTTAATTTAACCCTCCTGTTATGTTGTGGGTCAAAATGACCCACTTTTAAGTTAAAGAAGAAATGTTGGCTTTTTTTTAACTCTCAATCTTGGCAGTAACAGACAATTTAAAAAAAAACTGTTCATTTCGGCATATTTGTAATAGAAACAGTTAATAAGGAGCTATAACAATGTTTATCTGGATGCTTTCAGAACAGTGAGAATATACCGGGTCAAACTGACCCAGCATATAGTTTCTTGCTATGAAAGTTCACATCAACAAACTATAAGAAATGGCTAATTTTGACATATGTTCAAGGAAAAGGGTGAATACTAAGCTATAACAATCTTAATTGTGTTGGTTTTTGAAAATATTATGAGTCAAATTGACCCATGTTAAGAGTGAAAAAAGCACAATAGTTATTTTTTTCTTTTTCTTTTCTTTTTGCTATGAAATGTCTCATCAACAGGCTAAAATTGTTCACTTTGACAATTTCAATTAAAAATGTTGATGCTTATTGGAATCCTTTTGGAATATTTAACATGACCTCGGTCAAACTGACCCATTTTAAAAACGACAATTTAGTAGGGTATTTTCTACGTAGCTTCTCAATTAAACTGGTTGATTTTGACATATTTTCAATAAAATGGTTATTAATATTTATCCGAATGCTTTTGGAACATTAAACATAGACCGGGCCAAATTGACCCAATAGTATTTCATCACCAAACTTGTTAAAAATGGTTCATTTGAAATATTAGCAATGAAAGTGGTTAGTAATGTTTATTGAGATGAGTTATTATCAATTAATATAGCCTGGTTCAAACTAACCCGGGAACAATATTGCTGTTCATGAGAAACCAAACCTAACTAAAGTGTTAAACAAGGTTATTTTAGTTAACTAAAACTAACGAAAAAACGAAAACAAAAATTTAAAAAACAATTTCGTTAACAAAATAAAATAAAAGCGAAAATGCTTTTTAACAACGAAAACTAACTGGAACCACATTTTATGTTTACAAAACTAACTAAAACTAACTATAATTATAGCAAAAATGTCCTTCGTTTTAGTCTTTGGTAATTAATTTAATGCATGAGCCTTTGGGGATGATTTTAAATGTGATTTTAAGTAGATTTATTTTGATATTAACCGGAATAAGGATGTTTGAAAGTGTGTCACACAAAAGTGATGTCATCTAGCAGCAGCCAATCGTTAAAGCACCTTCAGATGACGTTGCTAAATATTGCGCACAAATAATAAAAATAATAAAAATAATAATATTAAAACTAACTAAAACTAAGCATTTATGAAATAATTAAAACTAATAAAAACTAACAGAAGCACCTTAAAAACGAATTAAAACGAACTAAATTTAAAAACCAAAAGTCAAAACGAAATCAAAACTTACTCAAATAAAAAATTCCAAAACTATAATAACCCTAAACGAGTTGTCTTTCTTTTTTAGGCATTTAATGGACCTCGCTGTGACCTGCATGAAAACATTCTGGCGCACGGCTGCAGCGCTGCCGCCGCGATCACAGCCCAAAGCGGCATGAAGATTGAAAGGGTAAAATGGCTTCCAATGATGTCATCATTTATAGCACACAGAAATGGCGAATCCTCTAAATTTCCCTCCCACTTGCTCTTTATCCCTGCGCAGAAGCAACTGATCGACATCCAAAGGGCGCAGTCGCAGGTGTCCCCGCAGCAGATGAGTATGTCTTTTCTGCCAGGGGAAGAGAAGATGGTGGACGTGGAAGTCTTTGCTCCAACCAAAGGCCCTCTGGATCTGTACATCCTTATGGACTTCTCCAACTCCATGGAAGACGATTTGGACAACTTGAAGAGGATGGGTCAGGAGCTGGGTGAGCGGCTCGGCTCGCTTCGCTGCTGTGGTTGCCCTTTCTGTCATTCTGTGACATAGTGTTTTTCTCTTAAAGCTTCACTGGTGAAGAAGCTATCAGATGATTACACCATTGGTTTTGGAAAGTTTGTGGATAAAGTTATTGAGCCCCAAACCGACATGAGGCCTGCTAAGTAAGAAACACTGTGCTGTTAACACCTTCAATATTGATAGTGAATAGCATACCGTTTCTCATAGTCATAGTCATTTTTTTTTTGTCCCTTCCTTGCACTTTCTTCAGACTTGCCCAACCATGGCCCAACAGTGACCCTCCATTCTCTTTTGAAAACGTCATCAAGCTGACCAACGACTTGAACTTCTTTACCAGTGAGCTTCAAAAGGAAAGAATCTCTGGCAACCTGGACGCTCCTGAGGGAGGCTTTGACGCCATCCTGCAGGCTGCAGTCTGCGGGGTAAGAAAACAAATCCGGATGTACACAGTGGCGTAGCAACATTCCCCAGGGGCCCCAAGCAAGAAGGGATTGGGTGCCCCGGCGGCCATTCGTAATATTCGCAGTACGTCATTTTAAAATTGCACATCTGCATCTTCAGTAAACAATTACCGTTAATTGGGCTTTATTCAAGTGACTTATTTTGTCTTAATTTGTTTAACTTTAGCAAAAATCCTTCTGAGTCAGAAAACAGGAAAATGAAATTACTAATCACATGGTCGTTTAAAAATTTTAAAAATAAAAGCTTTACTATAAATGGTCGTTTTAACATACATCATTTACATCATATATTACTTACATCGTTTGAAAAATAAACTAACACCTTACTATGCATGGTCATTTACAACAACAACAAAATTCTAGTCTTATAAAAAATAAAAGATGCCTTACCGTCGTCTAAAAATAACAAAAAACGCCTTATGGTCGTTTAAAAATCAAAAAGTCTTACTATACATGGTCGTTAAAAAAAACGCATTATGCCTATTGTCATTTTTTTGTTTTTTTAACGCCTATACATGGTCGTTTTTTTTATTTTATTTATTTAAATAAAACGCCTTACGATACATAGTCATTTAAAAAAAAAAACTTTACTATAATACTATGGTCATTTTTATATATAAAAAAATAAAATAAAAGACGGCTTACAAAATACAAATAAAAAATACACCTTACTGTATACATGGTTGTTTTGAAAAGAAAAAAGAAAAACACATTTTTTTAAATAAAAGCTTTACGACTATTCATGATCATTTACAAAAAATAAAAATAATCAGCCTTACGAAAGAAAAAAAAAACACCTGGCCCATGAAATTTGACACAGTCAATTGTCATTGCTGCACTGCTAATGTGAAGGATATGCGGTTTGTGTCAAATCATTTGGCCCTCTGGGGGCCCCTGAATCCACTGCCTTACCTAATGGCAAACTACCCCTCTGGATGTACAAAATCTTCTGAATCCAAAAGAACCACCTGAAATCAAATGTGTAATATTACAATGCTATATCCCAGGATAAGATCGGCTGGCGTGAACACAGCACCCATCTTCTGGTTTTCTCCACCGAGTCTGCTTTCCACTACGAGGCTGACGGTGCCAACGTGCTGTCGGGCATCCTGCCGCGCAATGACGAGCTCTGCCACCTGGACGGCGAAGGCAAATACACAGAGGCTACTAAGCAAGATTACCCCTCCATACCCACGCTGGTCCGTCTGCTCGGCAGACACAATATTATTCCCGTATTTGCCGTCACCAACCACTCCTACTCGTACTACAAGGTTGGTGGTCATTTGACTCGACATATTTCTCATGTTGTACACTGTAACTCAAGAAAGTGACACTTGTTTGTTCAGAAACTCCAAACCTATTTCCCTATTGCTGAGGTGGGCTTGCTGCAAGAGGACTCCTCCAACATCCTTCAAGTCATGGAGATGGCTTTTGAGGTAAAAAAACGTTCTTCTGACATGTCAAAGTATATCTTCTATGGCTTCTCATCTTGGCGCTCAGTCAACCACAAACAAAACAAGTCACTCCTACGGGTGCATATTCTTACAGAGTATCCGTTCCAAGATGAGCATTCGTGCGGAGGACAGACCCAAAGCCTTTGAGGCCCAGTTTCTATCCACCACTGGGAAGATTGCAGAATACGGTGACTTTGACTTCAGGCCTGGAGCAATTGTAAGTGGATGAACAAACAACTGTATTTTGTATATAGAAATGTGTGCGTGCGTGTATTAGCACACACCATTTCTTTACCACTTCTTGTGTCTTTCAGGGCAAATTCAAGATGCGACTCAAAGCCCAGAGGATGATCGACGAGTCTCCAGTTTGCAAAATTGATATAGATGAAAAAGAGGGCCTGATAAGAGTTAAACCTACGACCTTTAACTCTGCCGTGAATGTTAATGCAAGAGTGCTATGTCCAACTTGTGACTGTGAGAAGGTAAATGCATTTTAACCGTCAAGGGGAAGTCAACCTTAAAACATTCTCAACAATAATATGTTATATGTGACCTCACTAGTCTATGACATTCTGCTAAATAATATATTTGTGGAATATGAGTTATGAAGCAAAATCCATCTGTTTTTATCCATCTCAGGGGCGGCCATTTTGCCACTTGCTGTCGATTGAAGATGACATCACAGCACCTGTTTTCTGAAGCTGAGCTGTGATTGGTCGTTACCTGAGACCTGAGCAACTGATGTCATTTTTACCCGACAGCAAGTGGCAAAATGGCCGCCTTCTGATATTGCTGCTAAGCTCCACGAACACAATATTAAGCAGAATACTGTATTTAGACTAGTGGGGCTGCTTAGAACATATTATTGTCAATAATTTCTTTGAGGGGTTGACTTTCCCTTTCAAGAGTTCTCAAATGATTCTGATGACGGGACTTGCCCCTTTATCCTAGTTTTTATTGCGCCTTTGTCCTCCAGACTGCCATCCCTAACGCACCCAGATGCAATGGCAAAGGAGACCTTGTGTGTGGGAAGTGTCAATGCTATGATGGATGGTGAGGGAGGCAGACACCATATATTTTCTTGTTTTTACCCGATTAACAACAATTCCAAACTCAATGTGTCTTTGTTCTGTTTTGATGTTCGGTTCAGGTTGGGTACATTCTGTAACTGCTCAGCTAGTGCTTCAGCCCTCGACACCCGCCTGTGTATCGGGCCAGGATCCACAGAACCTTGTTCGGGTCGCGGGGATTGCTTGGAGTGCGGAACCTGTGTGTGCTACAACCCTGACCAGTTTGAAGGACCTTACTGCCAGTATGATCGAACCCAGTGTCCGCGATTTGGAGGCTTCCTCTGCAATGGTACATCTTTTAGTCATCTTTAACCCCAAAAAATATTTTGTTTGCATAACCGTTATTTTGCTCTTTAATCCAATCAGACCGTGGCTCCTGTATTATGGGCCGCTGTGTGTGTTCTGATGGCTGGGAAGGAAATGCCTGTGAATGTCCCAAGAGCAACCAGACCTGTCTGGACAGCAAGGGGGTCAGTTAGAACTATTGCCTGCATGTATTTTCATTTCATTCATCATTCTATGTGTCTTAAATGGACGTCTTACTGTTGTTTTAACTTTTTCAGGGTTTGTGCAATGGGCGTGCTAAATGTGTTTGCGGTCTTTGTCAGTGTCAAACATCTGGTCTTGAGATGACGTCAACCTGTGAGCCAAATTTCCAGGTACCTAGACATCATGTGTCCGTATCTTTAATCTATGGGTGGTTTTATGCAAAGCAAGTTAGACTGCAGTACATCTGCGAGCAGTTTTTATCTTTGTGGGTCACATACAGTACTCTAAAAACAGTTGAGTCAAAAGTAACCCCATTCCGGATGCAAAAATGGACCAATCCACTTTATTGGTCAATTTGACCCAATGTTCTGGATTGTTCTATACAGAATGACCCAATTTTTGACCCAAAGTTGGGTCAAGTTAACCCAAGTAGAGGATCTGACCCAACTTTATGGGTTGTTATATACAAAATGATCATTTTGGGGGGGTGGCGGTGCGGTGCAAAACAACCTAGAGAGTTGGTTTAAATTGACCCAAGTAGAGGATCTGACCCAAATTTCTGGGTTGTTTTTCCAAACTGGCCCAAATTAACCCAAGAAGAGGATTTGACACAACTTTATGGGTTGTTTTATAGAAAACCACCAACATTTTTACCCAAAGATGGGTCAAACTGACCCAAGTAGACGATCTGACCCAAATTTCTGGGTTGTTTTTCCAAACTGGCCCAAATTAACCCAAGAAGAGGATTTGACCCAAATCTCTGGGTTGTTTTTCCAAACTGGCCCAAATTAACCCAAGAAGAGGATTTGACACAACTTTCTGGGTTGTTTTATAGAAAACCACTCCATTTCTGACCCAAAGTTGGGTCAAATTGACCCAAGTAGACGATCTAACCCAATTTTCTGGGTTATTTTATACAAACTGGCCCAATTTATGACCCCAAATTGGGTCAAATTAACCCAAGTAGAGGATCTGACCCAACTTTCTGGGTTGTTTTATAGAAACAGGCCCAGTTTTTGACCCAAAGTTCGGTCAAATTGACCCAAGTAGAGGATCTGTCCATTTTTTACCCATAATTGGGTTTTTAGAGTGTAATTTATATTCATGTATTGGTTAGATATTTTTGAGATCATATCGTTTTTCCTTAGGATAAATATAATGTCAAATTTAATACTGCTTTTAGACATTCATTTTGTCATAATGTACATTTTTGCCATTTTTAAACTCTGGTCCTGGTCTGCTCAGGCTCAGCTCGGTGTGTGTGAGGCCACACGAAGTTGTGCTCAGTGTCAGGCTTGGAAGACAGGAGAGAAGAAGGACAAGGAGGAATGTGCCAAGTGTCCTTTCAGAGTCATCATGGTGGACGAACTCAAAGAAGGTGCTGGAAATGATTGTTTTGCAAACACGCAGTCGCCCTTTGTTAAGGTCATGATTGCTATTAGAGTTTGTCACCACGCCTGTAATTAGTTAGATGTAAAATGTATGTGGTTACAGCGGAGAAGGTGCTTGAAAAGTGCAGTTTCCGTGACGAGGATGACGACTGCACATACCACTACACGGTAGAAAACCCCAGAACTCTAGCATCTAAAGACTTGGAGGTCCAGGTGCTGAAGAAGAAAGGTAATCTCAAAGTTTATTTCACTACAAAAAAACAAAAGAAGTCATGATAGCAAGTGTATAAGCGCTTTGTATAATTGTCGTATCGCTGATTGTTTGTCTACTTTTTGGACATTTCTCCAGATTGTCCGGCTGCCAGCCTCCTTTGGCTGCTCCCTCTCCTCTTGTTCCTCTTGTTACTGCTGGCACTTTTGTTGCTCTGCTGCTGGAAATACTGTGCCTGCTGCAAAACCTGCTGCCAGGTAAGAAAATAATACTGTTATTAACAGTATGGACAAAAGTTTTCAGCCGCACCTAAATCAATGAATCACTAATCAAGGGTTGAATACGAGTTTACCAAAATCTTGGTTCTTCACTTTTACAAGGAGATGGCTAAGTACTCACGAACTGTACTTAAGTTTAGATACTTGTGAGGGGGGAAAAAAACCAACCTCTGGTAAAAGTAAGAATTTTATTATTATTTATTTATTTACTTTGACAAAGGTCAACTCCTTTACTAAAGTAAGTAACTCTGAAATGTACAACAGTAGTCAAATGTAAAAATTATAAATTATTATCAATTATATACAATACAAACTTTGATATCTTGGGACAACAATTAAAATATATATATTTTTTTAAACCCATTGCTATCTAGCATTGGCTAACTTTTATGCGATTAAAATGTGTTCCTGACAACATAATGTGCTGATTTTGATACATCAAACAATTCTCTTAAATAAGGCTACAGATGGGGAATTTCTTGCGTCTTACTTGCGTTTGTCATTGGTCAGTCTGTCTGTCGGCTGGGTAGCAAATACATTTTAAAGTGTACATTTACACACAAAAATGGGTATAAAAATATATATATAGTGAACCCCCATTTATCACAGGGTTATATATGGTTTTAGACCTCCAAACACTTTTAACCTATTTAAACTTTTTTTTTTAACTATTCCTTAGCGGTTATGCACAATCTCTGGCGTGCATAGTTCGCCACATAAGAAGTGAAGCCAGCTTGTTTCAAGCTGTTTGTCACCCCCAGTTAAAGTTGACTGTGAAACTGATACATTACACTGCAAAAAGAACTGCAGAAAATTTAAGAAAAAAAAAATTTAAATAAGAAAATTATAATTATTACTTCAAATAAGCAAAATTATCTGCAAGAAAGTTGGACTTAAATTTACCTGTAAGATTTTGAAAAATAAGAAAATTATACTAGCCGCATATCAACCACTGTGGTCTTGAATATAGTATTTTCAGACTAAAAACAAGTAATGTCGACTTTTTTCAAGCTGTAATAAATAGAAGAACTATTTCCTTAAAATACATGAGTATTATTTTTTATGCTCGGGTAACTTAGCCTGAGTGTCAAGCTGGGAGGTAACAGGTCCCAGGAATTGAACCCACAACCTTTAAGTCTGAGGGTAAGCACTCTACCACTCGACCACTGAGCTGGTACTGAAGCAAGGAAAAATTAGCTTAGTAAATATAACGAAATTAACCATATTGCACTCGTCTGTTTTCGTATATTTGTATTTTTTTCCATTTATCTTATTACTTGATTATGCAAAATTTTAAAATAAGAAAACTTATGAAACCCCAGTTCAGGGTCTTTGATGTTGGTTAATTGTCATCTTAAAATGTGGGCAATGCTTGTTTTAATCCTCACAGTACTTAAAACTGGCTGTTAACACTCAATGCCAAGACTGCTTGATCAAATAAGATAATTAAGTACTAAGTATCTTAAAATAAGCACAATGATCTTGCCTGACAATTTCATTTTAAGTGAAATTAACTTGTCAAATCAAAATAAGCGAATTTAGGTTCAATTTAAGAATTTATATCTTACTTAAGATTTTAGTTTTTGCAGTGTAAACAAAAGAGAATTAAACATTGTATATATCAGCACCAAAGGTTTTAACCCAGTGGTGTCAAACATATGTCCCGCGGGCCAAAACTGGCCTCTCACTTACCTTTTCACTAAAATAAACTTTTGTTGCTGATTTTGTCCACTGCAGGGTGCACTGACGACCACTTAAATGGCATTCTGAAATGTGTCTGTTACTCAGGATCTGATGCAAAAATGTTGTACTCATTTTCAGATTATGTTGGAATAAGATAAAAACAAACAAAAAACAGGAAATATTTTTAACCTGTTGTTATTTTTACATTATTAGACCACGGACCTACTGGTCTGGCCCACTTTAGATCAAATTAGTGTTTAAGTGGCCACTATATTTATATAGGTTTGACACCCTTGGTTTAATTGTGTCTGCTAGCTAAAGCCTATTAGCTTATTGCTAACATAAACTGTAATGCAAAACACCTCCTAGATGGCTACACTTTATGTAAATTAGCATTGATTGTACAGTGGTTATAAGCCTTCAAATTAGTGCTGCTTTAAAACACAGAGCAGCAACACATACAAACTTGGCTCATATACATCAGAATACATACAATATTGTCATTTTACAGTTCTAGTGAAACTAATGACTTTTCATCATGTCTCTCCGAAGAACTGCCTTGCCCTGCTGCCTTGCTGTAGAAAAGGTAGGATGTCAACTTTATAAATCCTCTCATCTCCGATGCTTACACTTAGATGCATATTGAGGTGGCAGTTGATGTTCTCTTTAGGTCGCATGGTTGGATTCAAGGAGGATGAGTATCTTCTCCGCCAGTCTCTGCTCACCTCGGACCACCTGGATACACCAATGGCGAGGACAGGCCCTCTCAAAGGGACCGATGTCGTACGCTGGAAGGTTACAGATAATGTGCACCGAAGTCCCAACCACCCCCAGGTTCTAGTCAAGCCCAACCCTAAAGAAACCAGTAAGTGTATACTGTATGTTTACAATTGTTGTACTTCATCTTAAAGATTTCTAATTCTGTTATTCTTCCCTTATAGTTCAGTATCCAATCTCCCTGCGTCTTAATAGGCGGTTTTCTGAGAACTTGTCTCGTCCTGACTCCAGGGATGCAGAACAGCTTCGGAAAGAAGTCACGGATAATGTGAGTTGGCATCTTTAGTGGATTGGTATCCATGTGGATACATATGTCTCACTGTGGTCTATATTTGCTTTTTTTCCCCCAGCTTAACGAGGTCTACAAACAAATTCCTGGGGGCCAGAAAATGCAGAAGACCTCATTTAGGTAGGATGTGACTTCTAAGATTATACTATATATATATATATATATATATATATATATATATATATATATATATATATATATATATATATATATATATATATATATATATATATATATATACACTAGCTCAAAATTAATGTCAAAATGAATGCGTTAATTTGGGGTTAATTTAAAGTTCCTTTAACGCCACAAATTTTTTTCACGCACGTTTTAATGACCGCCCCTTAGCTGGAAAGCCCGTACTGGGGTAATTCCAGTCGCAACATAGCAGACACGTCCACAACCAAATTTAGCAGTAATAAACTTAAAAATAATGCATATATTTGTGGAGACTGGGGTCAAGTTGTATTTTGCAATTTTAAAAATGTGCAGAATTGCACGAGTTACTTCATGTTAAAGATTAGATAGCTCTTAATATGAACAAAAAAATGCACTGAGCTGTCACCAACGTCTTGCAAATCCAATTATGCCATCTAGTGGCAGAAAAAGGACCTCAACACAAATCAATGTCACACTCATTTTTTTACAGTACAGTAAAATGGCATCTTTTTACTTTTAACTAAATGTTATTAATTATTATGAAATTACTGTAATTAATGACTAAAAGATGCAGCCATATTTATATTAGTTTAGCATTTGTTTCCACTTGAGTCAACAAGGGTATGAAAACTTAGGGGAAAACACATTTTGTTGTAGGCATTTTATTGTACATTTAGAACAGATGTAAAATTTGCGATTAAATTGTGAGTTAACTATTGCAGTCATGCGATTAATTACAATTTTGAAAAAATTATCGCCTGACACCCCTAATATACACATTCATGTTATTGTCTTCTTTTTTTGTTCCAGAACACAGAGAAATGCTGGAAAAAGGTACCATCCATACTTATACAGTAAATATTTATGTGGTCCCAAAGCACACAAATGTCTAATTCCTGCTCCCCGTGTGTTCTCCAGGCAGGACTACACCATCATGGACACCATCCTTTCTGCCCCTCGCAGTAGCTACCCTGATATTGTCAGGCTGACTGAGAGAAATGTCCAATCGGGACGCTTCAACGATCTCAAAGTGTTGCCCGGCTATTACACTGTCGCAACGGACAGAGGTATGATGGAAAATGTATATATCGTAGTTCACAACTTTAGGGGAGCGATGGGGAAAAATGGCACATATTGGTACTTTACATGACATTGTCAATGATTTTTACTTTAATTTACTTTTACCTCCACAGAGGCTGCAGGAGCTGTAGAGTTCCAAGAAGGTGTGGAGTCGGTGGATGTTCATGTGCCGCTTTTTGCTAAGGAAGAAGATGATGACAAGAAACAGCTGCTGGTGGAGGCCACAGATGTGCCGCTTGGAATCGCCAAAATTGGGAAACGCTTGGTGAACATCACCATCATCAAAGAACATGGTCAGGAGAAACAATGAAAGTCATGACAACAATGACATGATAACATATAATCTGATGATTGCACTAACATCATTTTTTTCTTCCTCTCCCAAGCCTCCAGTGTGTTCTCCTTTCTGCAGCCAGCCTACACCTACAGCAGACAGGACGGGGTCGCCAATATTCCAATTAGCAGAGAGATCATTGAGGACGGACGCACACAAGTCTCCTACCGTACACGAGATCTCACAGCAAAGGATAAAAAGGTAATTATCCATTTTAGCTGGTTCAATACTCCACTGATTAGACAATCATGAAACTCGTGCATCTATTTCAGGATTACGTGACTGTGGATGGTGATCTCACTTACGGTCCTGGTGAGACCCAAAAGACTGTTCCGGTTCGTCTGCTGGAGCTGGGTGAGAAAGATGCCCTCTTGGATGACAAACAGGTCAAACAGTTCGTCATGGACCTCAGTAACCCACGACAGGGTGCCAAGCTTGGCCGCTACCCGAGAACTACCGTCACAATTGCTGACCTACCAGGTAAAAAAGCTAAATTGTCCAGAGTCTTTTACCCAAAGTTAGTGATGCCTGTATTCAAGTTCTGATGCTTGTTTGATTATTAATCAGAGCCCAGTGTGATGATGTTCAAGAAAGGCACCCAGAACTTCACTACATCTGACCCAAATTACACCATCCCTGTGGTGCGCACTCGCAACCAGGACGGCCCCGCTACGGTGAAATGGCGCACAAAGAAGGGCCAACGGTTTGACCTCTCCGGCCTTCTGAAGTTTAACCCTGGAGAGACCGAGAAGAATATAGTGATCGACCCAAGAAGCCACTCTGCTCTGGGTCAGCCTGACAGCTTCCAGTTGGAGCTTTTGGATCCCAGCAGCAATGCCACAGTTGGAGAGAGGAAAACCACGATTGTCAATGTTGTGGAAGGAGGTTGGTTTTGGTCTACCACAAGGGTCTGCAACCTGCGGCTCCTGTAGTTCCTGGTGGATCTCTAAAAATTTTTTTTTTAGAAATTCTTTATTTATTTAATTTTTTTACATATTTATTTGTATTTTTTAGATAAAAAAATATTTTAATAAATTAATGATTTAGACAAAAAAATAATAATTAAATGCTCAAAAAATCCACATTTTAAGTTGTCAGAAAAAGAGAGACTAAAGTTTTAAATATTACCTATAAAATGCCCTAAAAATAAGAGGAAAAGCAGAAAATTACCGGTACCATAAAATGTCCATGAAATTGCCTAAAATTTCAGAATTTAATTTTTTTTTCAAAAAGAAAAAAACACAGAAAAGAAAACGTTAAAAAAGTAAAAGTAATAAAATATCAAAAAACAAAAGAAGGCAGAAAAGTACCATTAAAATGTCTTTGGAATTGCCCAAAAAGATAGAAAGTTGCTTTAAAAAATAAAAAAGACAGACAGAAAAGAAAACATTTAAAAAGTAGCTATAAAGTATCCAAAAATGAAAGAAGAAATCCCACAAATTGCCATAAAATGTCCACACAATTGCAAAAAATGTCAGGAAATTGATAACAAAGATTTATTATATATAAAAAAAATTAAAAAGCCATTAAATGTTCAAAAAAGGACAGAGAGGCAAAAAATTGCCAAAAATATCAGAAAACAAAGACGAGAAAAATCTAAAATGTATGAAAAACGAAGTCTGAAAAATTACATAAACAAAAATCCAGAAAACGGAAGAGTAAAGGTAGAAGAAAATGAATGTTTACATATTGGATGCTGCTCTCCTCTTTTTGTTTTTTGGTGCAGCTCTAATTAGTTTTAAGCCCTCAGTACATTAGGCTAACACTAACACATTATTTCCTTTATTACAATCTTCAAATGTTTTGCAGCTCCAGACAGATTTACTATTATTTATTGGGCCTAAAATGACTCTTTATACTAGTAAAGGTTGCTAACCCTTGGTCTTGTAGTAGTTACAGATATTTGCTGTAAAATGTTTAAATTGATACATTTTTCTTCACCTCCTGTAGGTCCAAGATCTCCTGAGATGTCCATGATGCAGCAGAAAGGTTTTGTATCTCCCAAAAATATCACGCCTGGTGGTCGCCTTCTTGCTCCTGGAAACCCTAAGGCCAAAGCAACTGGACCCAGAAGCATCCGCCTCAACTGGGACCCGCCACCCGGTAACCCCTTGGGGTACAAGGTGCATCAAATGAACAGAAGTTTGATTCTAATCATTTCATCTACCTAGCACCCAATGTTTCTTAAATGTACCTTTTGTTTGTGTGTGTGTTTTTAGGTGAAATATTGGATCTACGGCGACCCAGAGAAAGATGCTCAGGTCTTAGATGTTAAGACTTCTCACGCTGAGCTAACCAACCTGTATCCCTATTGTGACTATGAGATGCGAGTGTCTGCCTACAATGCGTTGGGAGATGGCAATGATACAGACATGGTTTCGTGTCAGACTCTGGAGGATGGTAATCATTTCTGTGCTCTACAAGGTTATTGGATGTCAACAGTTATCGGGAGCAGCGGAGTGCAAATATTATATCTGTTTTCCTACAGTGCCGGGTGAACCGGGCCGACTTGCCTTTAATGTCATCAGCCCGACAGTCACTCAGGTCAGTTGGGCCGAGCCTGCAGAGACTAACGGCAACATCACGGCTTATGAGGTCATCTACACACCCATCGACGATGATCTGAGTAAGAGAACCACTGGATTTTTCGAAGCACATACTGTTAGTACATGACATTGATGAAAGCCTTAGTACGCCGCAGCTCCCTTGGATCCCAATACTTCAATGGACTAAACCATTTGGACAATAATGTATATATTTTCCCACACGGAACCCTCACTTGACTGAATCCATCCTTCACTCTAAAAACAGTGGGGTCAAAAATGGACCAATCCTCTACTTGGGTCAATTTGACACCACTTTGAGTCAAGAATTGGGTCTTTTAGTGTAAAACAGCTCATAAATATTGGTTAGATGCTTTACTTGGGTCAAAAAATTGGGTCATTTTGTATGAAACAAACCAGAAAGTTGGGTCAAATTGATCCATAACATAGATCAGTCCATTTTTTTATCCATAATTGGGTTACTTTTGACCCAACTGTTTTTAGTGTTCAATTTTCTGAATCAGATGAGCTAGTGATTGGGGGAAATAAAGCTTCATGAAGCTTCATGAAGCACCTGAGATATTTTTTTTACTCCTCAATGGTGTTATTGGTTTAAAGATAAACACTAGTGTGATGGAAATTCATTAAGATGTGTGTGTTTTTGTATTTTGTCTTTGTCATCATATTGCATCTTTGTCATCTTCTCATCAACAGAGCAAGTTGGTGCAGCCAAGAAGGTGAAGATCGACAACCCAAAGAAGCGAATGCTCTTGATTGAAAATCTTGTGAGTGCCCAGACCTATCAGTACAAGGTCCGTGCCAAGAACGCAGTCGGTTGGGGCCCCTACAAAGACGCGACCATCAACTTGGCATCACAGCCTGCGAGACCTCTGTCCAGTTAGTCACCATTCGACCCATCTGCTCCCGAGCCTTTTTTGCTTTTCTGAACATAGAACCTACATCAGCATATCTGTCTGTTTTCTAGTTCCCATCATTCCAGATGTCCCCATTGTGGATGCCGAAGCAGGAGACGAGTATGACAGCTATCTGATGTACAGCAACGAGGTGCTGAAGTCTCCCGCAGGGTCCAAGACGCCCAGCGTTTCTGGTGATGGTGGGTAGCCAGAGTCCAAACTGCAAACAGCCCATTCAAAGACACTGATAATGATATAAGAAGTAAGCAAAAAAAGAGAGATTGTAGATTGTAGAGCCAACCAAATGAGGACATAATACATATGTATTGTGGTATCACACCCCAGCCGCAAGCTAAACTGGACAACTCTGCTCTTCCCATCCATCCATTTTTTCTACACATTTTCCAATGCATCTTCTTATCTGCAATAGGAATGAATTACGTCTATATGGTAAAGCCCAGTCAGCTTCCGTATGCTTTTTGCGCAACAAGTCAACTTTCCGTGGTTCTCAATTAGTTATAGGCCAATATGTTTTTTAGGGCCGGTAGCGATAAAGCATTTGCAATAAAAGAGAAAATATTAGTGTCAAAATAAAAAATTTGTTAAAACTACTTTTCAAATTTTCAACACTTAGAAGGTTTTTCTTTTAATTTTAAATATATAGAGACAAACAGCTTTGTTGAAAATGCTAAAAAAAAAAAAAAAAAATCTACAGTAGATAAACCTTTCCAAAAATTCTACATAATTTCTTAACTTTAACAAAAAGTGTAAAGCTCCGAGTGTCAGCATGATCTTTTATAAAGTAAAGTGGACATTTAAATAAATAAATAAATGAAAAGTTCGCTGTATCACACTGATCGACAAATGCATGCGAATGTGGCTAATTTTGGATTTTCGTCAGGGTTTATAAAGGTTTTCAAAAGACCTTGCAGACAGCGAAAATTTGTCTCAACATGTTCAAAATTTCTTTGCAGCAAGTCTGTCTGTGAGCATCTTACAAATCCCGATGAAAACCCAAAATACGCTTCAACCGCAAGCATTCACCGCTGAGTGAGATGCCAGCTTTATCAGCCTCCAGATGAGTAAAAAGGCAGATGCCGATATTTGTCAAAATGGCAAATATCTGCACCGATAGTCGGCCCGGTTGATAAGCTTTATATCCCTTTACTTTCAATGGCTGCACATTTAGCAAAATACTTGTCTTTGGTGTAGAATACATATAGCAACTGTTCATTCAAAACCACAAAATTAGGCATCCTATTTCAGTCTAATCCATAAACGAGTTTATAATAATTTTGGGTTTTGATTGACGCTGTCAAAGTGGTATTAATCTATCAATATTTATATCCAATCTCAAGTGTAGTGTTGTGGAACTGCACTGCACACCCTAGACGTGTTTCTACTATTTTGATGACTATTTAGATGCATGAGAAAGGCAAAAAAATATCGGAAACATTTCTCTTTATTTTACACCATAGAAAGCAAGGCATCTCCATCTATATCATACGTCATCAGCCTCATAATTACGCAAAGCACTGAACAGTTTTGCCTACCGTCCTCCACTTGCTTGCTTCTCCCCCTCCCCTCATCACTTCAATTTGCAAGGCTGGAAGTATGTCAAGTTGGTGGGGTCCAAACTGGATCTCCGAAAGGTGTCATGGACACAGCGAGTGGACGTCATCCCCAACAGTCGGCTCAGCACAGACACAGAGACGAGCACAGATGAGGCCCCATACCCCAACGTCACACAAACACCCGTGCCAGGTGAAGAGCAGCAGACAGGCAGTCGCCATGCCAAAATTTCCCTCTACCCTCAGTATTGGTCTTGCCAGAAATTTTTTGATACCCTTCCATTGCGAGCTTCAGCCTTTGTCCCCAACTTGGTACCGACCCGAGCACTGGCATCAACTGCACCACCTTCCAGTTGATGATCAGAAGCAGAATTACCCCTTCAAGTACCCCACACACCTGCCTCTGTCTGTCCTCTCACATCCCAGTCGGAAAGTAGTAGTTTTGGGGCAGCTTGCAGGTCTGGATTTTCGACATTACCCTCACTACAGGGAATCTTCAACAATGGCACTATTTCTTTCAACTTCATTGAAGCTGTTTGGAAATATGCAAAGCACCAGCATTTACATACACGAGTAGACAGTCAGATTCAGATTTGCTTGTCCCCGGAACGAGCCACCATGTTACGTGACGATTGATGTTAGCCGGGCAGGTAAGATGTGGAGCAGGAGAGTGGTGAAGAATTTGGAAAAATCAACATATTGTCAAATGAATACCCGTGTAGGGGATTGTCACAACTATCAAAAGTGACAACATAAACGCCAAAAGACAACACCCATCAAAAATTGTTGCTTTCCCAATCAGTAATGCCTGTCCGCTAGTGGTACCCCAATTAACCCATTCAAACTCAAAAACATATAAATACGTTTTTAATACTTTGTCATTCACTCCCAAAAATGTACGTATAAGTTTTTTTATTTGTTTGTTAAGCTCGAGCATGCAAAAGCTTTTGACACAGCTTATGATATGAAGAGGTTGCTTAAAGCAATGGTACTTATTACAAAAAACGGCCAGCAAGTGGCAGCAGAGTATAAGAGATCAACCAGGGCCATGTTGTAACAAGCTCTTTTTCCGAGTGTTTTCAACAGGTTTGTGAATAATGATTAATTTAGCTATATTCTAATGCTAATTGCTGCAAAACGGAAACAGATACAAATGTACTTTTTCCTGATGAAAGAGACTCTAATCTTTCTGTTGGTAGGTCCATGTTTTCATAGCAACAAAACACAATATTCTGTGGGTGTTGCAAAATCAGTCAAAATCCAGTAAAACAGCTGGGTGCAAAGGGGGTTGCTTCAGTGAAAATGGCTGGGAGTGAATGTGTTAACTACTACATGGCCACCTGCTCATGGCTCAGGTGAACAAACAAAAACACATCGCCCCCTAGTGGTTGGAGGTAAAAACAAATCAAACCTGGAGATCCTACAACCTCTCTGACAGCGTCAATCAAAATTGTTATCGTTTTAAAGCTACAATTACCACATTGCATTAGATTTAGACTTGCTTGAAAAATTCACGCCTCCCGGGGTATATATCGTCTGATTTCACATTACTTATAGTATTTGCACAATTTAATGTAAACTTTTCCTCATTCATTTTCAATGGGACAGACATCGAAAGTCCCACTTTCCACGCCCACTTTGATATATACAACTTATCATCATTACCACCAGTCTGATACTGCTCAGTGGCGCAGTTGATAAAGTACATTGTCCACTAACCCGGTGGTTGCGGGTTTGAATCCCACGTTCCTCTATACATTGCAAATATATCCATGGCCATTATGCTAATCATATACATGTATACCACCTGACTAACGTATCAAAAAATGCTTGATTTCATTGAAACGATTAAATGCTGCTAGCTTTCAGCATCAGATGCCATTAGCCATGATTTCAAGCATGACACGTTAGCTCAGTGCTTAGAGCAATTGCCTTCCAACACAGAGTACCTGGGTTCAAACCCCACTTGTACCACGTTTTAGTACTTTAGCAATTTATCTTTCAATTTACTTCACAAGCACATGCATTCAAATCTTAGCATTCAGCTGATAGCATTCCGCTTTTCAGCATTCCCACGCAATTTCTGCAGAAATTGCACTTTGTCTAGTTTATTTGCATTATTGGATCAGAATGCTAACAGCTGACATCACATCAATCTGTCTGCTGACAATTTCACAGATTACATGATGAATGGCAAGTGGGACCAGAACTTCCTCTTCCCAGGCGGTCCTGTCACACGCAACTTGTCCACATCCTCCACTCCGATGTCCTCTTTCAACTCCAACTACAGGGGCGGCGGCGGCTCCTTCACCACAGAAACAACTACCAACTACATGTCAGGTAAGACACCTTGATTGAAGCTCACAAGATCTAGTTTAACTCATTTGTTCCCAAAAGCGTATAAAAGCGTTCTATTTTAAATATTGCCATGGTCCCAAAAACTCATTTATGCATTTTGTGCTGTTTACTATTGCGTTAGTGGAATATGAGTTAATCAGCAAAATCCAGCCATTTTTATTCATCTCAGTTGGCGGCAATTTTGCCACTTGCTGTCGACTGAAAATGACATTGCAGTTGCTCACGTCTCAGGTAACAACCAATCACAGTGCAGCTTCAGAAAACTGGTGAGCTGTGATTGGTTGTTGCCTGAGCAACTGTGATGTCATCTTCAGTCGACAGCAAGTGGCAAAATGGCCGCCCCTTGAGATGGATAAAATTGGCTCGTATTTTGCTTCACATCTCATATTCTACAAATGTAATATTAATCAGAATGTCATGTTTAGACCCGTGAGGTCACATATAACATATTTTGTCATTTGTCAAGAAACGGTTAAGGTTGACTTCCACTTTAACTCTCCTCTATTCCAACAGGAAGCCCTCATAGAACAGATATGATGGGCGGAATGGGCGGAATGGGCGGAATGGGTGGAATGCACACAACGGACGTCATCATGAGGAAGCGCTCAGAGAGGGGTTACGCAGATGAAAACATCCGAGACTCGATCGTCATGGGAGATGTGTCGAGCAACTTTCCAGGTATAGGTAACATTAGCAGCGGTTGAATTTGAAGTACAGGCCGAGACCAAGCAGTTTACGTAAGCGCATGAGCCAAATGTCTTGGAACAGGATGCATGTTAACAAGCTTGGTGCTGTTGGTTGCATAGCAGGCTTATGAAGAGTTTTTGCAGGAGCTATGCTGACTATCGCTCTTTCTTTTTCTGCCCCCTCGCCTTAACGCTCCACTGTTTACCTCTCCTGTCCTCTGCATCCTCCTCCTTTCCGCCTCTCCGCTCGATGTGCCATTAGGTGTGTACGGCTTCCCTGGGTCGCAGAGTACCTCTCAGAGCCAGTTCAGCTACAGCCTGTCTCAGGGTCCCAGGGTCAGGACTCAGTCTTCCGAGGTCAACGAGGCTCTGTATAATTTGGACAGGGTGCTTCAGGGTAAGTGTGGCGCATGTAAAGCATGAAGGCTGCCGTTTATTCCCTGCTCTCCTCTCCAAAGCTCAACATAGATTTCTTGTTGTTTGATATCCAACATTCTGCTGTTATTGAGATAATTGTGGACAATTTTGCAACAGAAAGGTATTTGCAGTTATTTGTAATGTCATGTAAAATGCTAACTTTTTTTTTTTTAAACACTCACAGTAAAGACTAAAAATATTATTCATACAATAGGCACTATTTTGATTCATTTTTCTTTGTCTGTTGAATGGAATCTTGCGGCTGGAAAAGCAACACAGCAAACAAAAAATATTGATTTAAAAAACAAAACAAAAATTGTTCCCACTTTTGGCTAGCGTATGAATCATTTAGGTCTCAAATGTAGGGTAGGCTGCATACTGCAAATTTCAATAATATCCTGAAACCTGTTAATCTGTTAAAATACTAACCATCTATTGCTATATATCGGCCAAAACCTCAAAAGTCACAATTTGGCAAATTTCATATTTTTTCAAAAATCTATAGGCTACTTTTGTTCAGTCCAAACATGGCTGTCATTTATTTGAAAAAAATGATTTACGCTCTGACGATGCAATTGTTGAACAAACATGTCATTTTTGGGATCTCCTTAAAAGTGACCATTTTATACATACAAGGTTTGGCCCGACGGCAGCGATATGTGTCCACGCACATATACCGATTGTTAATATCTTAAAATAACGTTTAAATATGAGAGACCCCACACATGACGAGAAAAGAATCGGTACTCATCTACATGACCAGCAAAGCACGTATGCATATGCGAGATTCCTCCCCCAATAATAAATTGTTTGTGCGTTGTATTGTGACATTGGTTGAAATAAAAGCTATTGTTGGTAAAAAAAAAAAATTTAAAAAGGAAAAACAAACAACAACAAAAACACAATGTCTGATGTAATCCCAAAACGGACCTTTAGGAGGCAGCATGGCGCCACAAGGAATCCAGACAGTCAAAAAACACAAACAAGAAGAAAGCGTAGAAGAAGAAATACAGTACAAGAAACTAGGCTAACTGTTAGCTTATTTAGTAACTACATTACGGTGGCAAACTCCGCTCTGCCTTTATTCCAGTTAATCTTTCAAGGGAAATATAATATATACAGATTTATGAATTACACAGACAACACAAGTCTACTTGAAACTAATAATAAAATCGTAGTCTTCTAGCCAACTCAACATTTTGCTAACTGCCCTATAAACCAACATTATTATTATTATTATATTTTCCTCACTGCTCTTTGTTAAACGTAAAATACATATAGGAAGCTTAAAGTGCTGGTAGTGTGGCACTGCTACTCCTGATGCAGACTGGACCAACATTGGAAATGGCAAAATAATTTGATTCTGCAGCCTAAATAGTCCATCTAAACTGAAATTAGATGATTGTTTTTGCAAAGGCAAAATCTTTTCTCGGCTCTTATTCAATTTTGCATGTGTCTTAACCACATCCCCAAAACTGACCTCCGTCTCTCATCAGATGCAAGACTCACCCCAGGGGTCCCCGACACCCCCAGCCGACTGGTGTTTTCAGCTCTGGGTCCCACTGCCCTGAAAGTCAGCTGGCAGGAGCCCCACTGCGAGAAGGACATCCTGGGCTATTGCGTGCTCTACCAGCCGCTCAATGGAGGTGAGGGTGGCCTTCTGTAGTTAGGTTAATTTTTTATTTATTTTTTATGGGCCTTAACATGCCCACAATTTTTTTCCAAGCATGTTTTTTTTCCTGGTAAAATTGGTTCGTACGAATTTAGTATATCCCCTCAAAACTAATTTATTAGCAAAGCCTGGAATATTTTTATTTTTTTATTCCACACGAGTCATACCAATTAACAAAGCATTCACATACTTGTCATCAAAACATGTAAACATGGTTATTCGCTTAACTATGTTACATCTCTCCTAGGTGAAATGAAGCGCATCAATGTGACCAACCCGGCGGACAACTCTGTGATCATCCAAGATCTTCTGCCCAACCACTCGTACCTGTTTAAGGTGAAGGCTCAGAGCCAAGAAGGCTGGGGCCCGGAAAGGGAGGGCGTCATCACCATCGAGTCCGCCGTCGACCCCAAGAGTCCCCTCTGTCCCATGCCAGGTTCTCGTCATCACTTTTTGGAACGGCTACTGCCGTGTACAGTCTGGTTCTCATTCTCTATTATTTTCTGGCAGGCTCTCCGTTCACCTTGAGCACCCCGAGTGCGCCGGGTCCCCTCGTATTTACGGCTCTCAGCCCCGATTCCTTGCAGCTCAGTTGGGAGAAACCCAGGAAGCCCAACGGAGACATTCTCGGCTACGTGGTCACCTGCGAGCAGCTTCACGGAGGAGGTGAGGCTCTCGTTTATGATCATTAGCATCAAACAATGCATTCAACTAAATACCTCCATTTTGTTTTTCATTCCTATCTGATCTAACCCTTGTGTCGTCCAGGTGACACGCGTTCCTTCCAGGTGAGCGGGGACAGCGCTGAGACCCGGCTGACTGTTCCCAACCTGACCGAGAACATCCCTTACAAGTTCAAAGTTCAGGCTCAGACCACTCAGGGCTTCGGCCCCGAAAGGGAGGGCATCATCACGATTGAGTCTCAAGATGGAGGTAAAAGTTTTTCACTAAGAACGGCAAATGTTTGTTTTTGTTATTAAACACAACAATTTGTTGCTGCTATGTGAAAAACACGTATGTCCCTTTTTGTCATTAAAAAATAATAATTTGGGGGGTATTCCAAAAATTCGCTGCTGTGTGAAAAACACTCATGTCCATTTTTTTAATTTATTTTTTATTTTTTGGGAGGCCAAAAACATAAATACAAATGTTAAAATGCCCAAAATGGACATAAGTGTTTTTCACATAGCAGCGACGATATGTCATTTTAATGCAGTATTTTACAATACCTAACAATACGTACATCTGCAAAATTTCCTTACAGGGGCTTTGTCTACAGGGGCTTTGTCTCAGTTCAATAATCAATCCATGACAAGGAGGGAAGTTTTCGACATGCCGACTGATGTCAGCACCATGAGCAACATCTCGCGCACCATGATCAACGACCCATACTTCTCAGGTACAAATGGAAGCAGCGCTTCGTAGTCATCTGACCCGAAAGTTAACGACTTCAGAGATGGTTCCAAAGATGAATAACCGAACTAACAGAATACTGACTCGTCATTAGTTAGCATTAGCCTTAGCCTAATAGCACAATCGCTAAAATAAAAAATTGTAGTGTCAATTTTTTTTTTTATGAGAGCTCAGTATTATTCATTCGGCAGACATCCCGAGTCAACATGTCGTCGTCATCATCGCTCTCTTAAAACAATTTTTTTTAATTGAATTGAATTGAATTTGTTAAAATTCCAGAGTTAAATCTATGGGATTTAATTTTAACTCCCGCAAAGTGTCATGTTAAATAGTGTCCAGAGTTGATCACCTACAGTGAGATTAACTCCAGAGAGTGTTTGATTAATTGCACTTTTCCAATTTGAGAGAGATAATTGGCGCCATTAACTCTGGAGGGTGTGGAGCAACTGCATAGAAACTCTGAAAAAGTGTTAAAATCAACTCTGGGGGAATAATTTCAGCACTGGACTTTAAAAATTCCGCAGTTAAATTTATGGGAGTTAATTTAAACTCCCACAAAGTGTAATGTTAAATACTGTCCAGAGTTGGTCACTTAGAGTGGGATTCTCCAGGAAAAAAAAAATAGAGTGGGATTAACTCCACAGAGTGTTTGATTAACTGCACTTTTCCAATTTGAGAGAGACAAATGGGCGCCATTAACTCTGGAGGGTGTGGAGCAACAGCATAAAAACTCTGAAAAAGTGTTAATATCAACTCTCTGGGAGTCAATTCAGCACTGGACTTTTTGCTGTTATGACTTTCTTCTCTTACTTTCCAAGAGTTTTTCCCTTTCATATTCTCTCTTCTCTTGTCTACCAGACGGAATGATGATGTCCACGCAACACACAGAATCCAGCGGCATGATGACCCGCCAAGTCACCAAGGAAGTGGTCCAGAGGAGCGTCATGGGTGGGACCACCGTCACAAAGAAAATGTTTTATGAGTCCTAAAAGAACGTGTTCATGTTTTCATTTTGCCTCGATTTGCATTCTAAATAGTCCAAATATTTCAGATTCTCTTTTAAAAAGAGTGGCGAGAGCTCATACGTGCTTGATGTACAGGATGTATTCATGATTATGCATGTGTGAGATTGTGGTACCAAAACTACTATAGTGGTAAAAAAAAAATACATTAAAAAAAAAGATGGCAAATATGCCATTTTGCGCGTCTGTTACAAACTTTGACCACTCGTTTCCTGAGATTCATCTTTTACTCTTTTTTCGTTTGTCTCTAGTAAACAACTTCACTTCACACACACACACACACACACACAGCGTATCTAAACCAGGCAGGTAATCTGAGCGTGGTTAATCCAGATTGACACTACGCCCTTGCAATCCCAGTCTGGTAAATCCTGTTGTGTCTCCATAACATTCCATGACAATGCCAGGTTAACATATTTAGAGAAGCACAATAACTATTTGTTGTGAATGCTTTTAATTCCGAACATTTATTATTTGCCTCAAATGGTTTTATTTGTAAGTGACTGAGCAAATTGTGGCACATTAAGGGAGTGTTGTGCAAAAAAATAGAAAAATCCAACGGGGCATAAAGAAATAGACAAACGTGCCAAATATAAATCTATTTTAAAGCAAGTTAAATGGTTTCACATTTTGTAAGATGTTTTATACTCAATGTATGATATATAGTACTTTAACTTTATACTACTGTTGCATTTTTGTTTTAATGCATTAAGAGCTGTTCATTTGGAGGAAATGCGTATAGGACATCAAGATTGTATTTGCTATAGTGCACAAATATAGTCAAGCTTTACTGCATCTACATTCTATATTTTTGCTTTTACAACATTTGATGATGGGCCTGACTTGGAAAAATTGATTAATTTTCAACGAAAATTCAATATATCACTTTTACACAGATGCGCTTGCCTAAGTGCTTTTTGTATGTCAGATCTATTGCACTTAATAAAGATCTTCTTAAATACGTTGTTGTATTTGGGTTATTTATTGATGTGGTGGGGGGGGGGGGCAGCATTGGTAGAGTGATGCAAAAACACTCAGCAAACGAGCAAGCGAAGCAGAATTCAACTTATTACATGAAATTCTGTGCACATGCAAGTCTTTGGCTTGCACTTTTTTTTCAAAGCAGCTTTGGGAAAAGCACAATTACACTTCTGTTTTGCCTTGAGTCAGCATGTTTGTCAAGATCCGTGTACTAAAGAAATACAACATATTTAAAAATGGCTAAACTCTCAAATACTTCATAAATAGCCTTTCTATTGACAGATTTAGTGATGGGAAAATGAAGCTTCATGAAGCACTTGCCATATTTTTTTACTCCTCTCGATGGTTCTCTTGGTTTAAATATAAAGGTTCGTGCAATAGAATTGCATTAAAATTGTCTACTGCATCTTTAACTTAAACCAAGACTGCCATATAGAGGAATCCAAAAATCTCACAAGTGCTTCACGAAGCTTCATTAGTTTTTCACCCCAAAATTTTCAAACACAAGCACTTGATAACATCACATTTTTTTATTCTCTTGGTCAGAAAAACAAACTTTTTACAGCCAACTTCAGCACAAATTAATAGATTTAATAACCAGCATCTCTGCTTTGTATGATTATTTTGTTTACACGTTTTTTTCATGTTATAAGATGAATATTGATTCAGAAGTGTTCCAGATTATGTTTGCTGCACAGTAATGTACATTTATTCATTGCTATTTTTATTTATTTATCCTGTATTATTTGCTGGAAAACTAAACTATTCACAAAATAAAAGAATTACTTTGGCACATCTTGTGGCATCTTGGTCCCAAGGAAGCAAAAAGTTGAATTATGGAGTTTTATTTAGACAAAAGTAGTGGTTTGCCACAATCTTGTGGCATCTACAGGTAATAATATATCTATTTAGGGGGATGCATTCATAAAACTATTTAAGTAAAAAATTAGCTGATTCGCTGTTTTGTGCTCAGGCAAAAGCAATAAAAGTAGTAGTTTGGTGCCAAGGAAACATAATTGACAAAAGTAGTGATTTGCCACAATCTTATGACATCTTGGTGCCCAAGAACCATGTTGAAGTGAGTTGAGGATTTTCTCATAGACAAAATGAGTGTTTTGTCTGTAGGCAATTTTAATTCTTTATGGGGGCTTCAATGACTTGTGGATTATTGCGGTTCACAGCAGGGTTTTGTCCTTCCACTCTAATGCGTTTTTGATGGTTTTGGTTTTAAATCCCCACCAAAGACCCACGTAGCAAATACATAGTCAGCCACTTTCTCAAACCCTAACAAAAGCGTTGTGTGATATGGTGCAGTTTAATTCCAGAGGCACGGTCCAGGACAGAAGCAGCGTTGTTTGAACCCAGCTGGCCTGATCACCAAGTCGTTAAGCACCTCCACAGTCCCAAATATGGGGACAAGTTCCTCTGTGAACTTGTCGTTGAAGGTGTACACGTGCGAGCGCTTGTCGACGTCATAAAAGGACAACTGGCCCTGCTGGTAGTCCAGGTAGACGCCAACTTTCCTGGGCGCCAGCGCCAGAGGCAGCGAAGTGGCGGGCACCGTCAAGGCTTTTAGATCCTTGCCCCTCTCCAGGCGGAGGGTCAGGTAACCCGTGTCTGTGTTGAGAGAGCGGAAACCCCGCCTCACGGCGGAAGCCTTGGCCATGCCCAGCCGCCAGTCCCGTTGGCCCACCTCCACCTCCCAGTAGTGACGTCCGGAGGCGAAGCCCTCCTGAGCGGCGGCGCACCACCAGCCGTCAAAGCGGCTGTTGCAACACGGGACGTCGCGGCGCTCCAGGCCGCATCGCATGCTCTTTTCATCGGTGGAGATCAGAAGGTCCGGGTTGGCTGATTCCGGGTCCAGGATCACGTCCTCTGTGGTGACATTGGACCACAACTCAATATTAGTAAACTCCAACTCTGCTCTGACATGATACTAGTTCAAGAAGACTTACACACCTGAGGCCTCACCGATCCAGTTCCACACTGTAAACAACAAACAAATAACATCATTAAGACATGATCTACTAAGAATATTCATTTTTTTGTTTTACTGTATACTGTTGGAAAAAATCGATTCGGCAATATATTGCGTTATTACAGCGCGCAATTCTCGAATCAATTCGATATGTAGCCGAATCGATTTTTAAACATAGATTTTTTTATGGGAATATTCCACAAAACGTCTTACTTAGGGTTAGGATTTACACATTAAGCATGGAAGAATGTTATATTAATGGAACATTAAGCCTTACTATTTTATTTCATTGCTGTTCAGACATGAAACAGACGGCAACCTGTTTGTTAAATGCAGTGGCTCACAGTTTATAAGATAAATAAATACATTTTCATACAAATCTTACAGTGTACGTGTACAAGTTTACTGATTAGTAATTTCTAAATTTGAGTTAAAAATTTTTTTTTGCAATAATCAATTTATAGATTTGTATCGGGATTAATCGGTATCGAATCATGACCCATGAATCATGATACAAATCGAATCGCCAGGTACTAGGCAATTCACACCCCTAATATACTATATGTGCATTCTTAAGACTATTGGCTACTTCCTGAAATATTTTTTTCAAGACAGTTAATTATTGGAGTTCATATTAAACTACAGATTTTATTTGTATTATTTTTTATTATTAAATATTTTTTATTTAATATTAGGTGGGACTCATGGGAGGAATCACATTTGCAGTAACCATCTAATTGTGGTGTTAGACGGCTTAGGTTTCCTTTGTGCTGTTGCTCAATAGTTAGCTTGTTAGTACAGGTACTTTACTATTACTACTATTACTTTACTTTTGTTAGTTAGTTAGTTAATGAGTACTTTTGTACCCTTAGTTAGTTAGTTAGTTAGTTAGTGTTATGGAAAATAATTTAGCACCTATTAACCTAAGTTTATACTGTATTGTGGATACCTGTATTTTCTTTAACAATGGGCTTTTCACTTCTTGTACATGAAGCAATAGTGGAGTGACTTTGACTGATAAGCCTGCTTGCAACAGACTGCTTGCTTTCCTGTCAGGCTGACCCTCCTTTTCTCCTCCCAAAACCTAACCAGGCTGCATAAAGAATCTTCCCATGATATTTTATTGCGCACACTCTCACAGCTCACTTCTTGTAGACTGCTCTGTAATACTTGTTGTGTATATTTGAAGCTTCAAATAAAAAGAAACACAAAAGACAAATTGTTTTCCAGACTGTTTGATTGATCTCGCCCAACTACTGTAAAGTCCACAACGTTAGTTAGTTAGTTAGTTCGTTAGTTAGTATCCTTGTACCTTAAAATGTTTTTTACTTTTGTTATGGTTCTGTTTTTTGCCTCTCTGCAGTGCTGGAGCGAGGCAGGAGGTGGGGGGCGACATCGCAGGCAGAGTCTTGTCTCCACACCTGAAACTCATTTGTTTTGATTAGCTAGCTGCTTATTTAACTAGTGTCTCCCATTGTTCCGCAGCAAAAGATTCCTTGGTAATAATGGTCACGGTGTCTCGCCACGTTGCTGCCTGCATCCTCCTGCCACGCGCCAGATTCTGAGAGTTTTTTGTCATCCGGTTTTTGGTTTTCTCTTTTTATGAGTCTTTCCCTGAATAAGGTGATTTTCTGTTGCTATTTTGTTGTCCAGTATTCTGCCCGGAGTAAGGTGACTTTCTGTTGATACTTTGTTTCTAGTTTTGTTCCCTGAGTAAAATTACTTTTGGTTGCTACTTACTTCGTGAACAAACTGTCCACTCCTGTTTTCTCTGCAACTTCTCTGGCCTTGGTTTTGCCTCACAGCATCTAACAATTTTGTACCTACATTTATTGATTTGGTTAGTTACTCTGGAAACTCGGCAAATCTGAGTTAGTAGTATGATAAATTAGTTACTTTTTACCCACATGCCGTTAGTTAGTAGTAGTAGTAGTTGTTATAGCAATGGTGGTTGTTAAAGTGCTCTAGTAAGAAAGTTAAGCAAGTTTGTCAGTTTCACACTAATCTATCACTTCTGCTTACCACCATGGGGGATGTAGTGGACAGCATCTGAAAAATGGAGGAGAAAAAACATGCTTCAGCCATCTTGCAAAAAGTCCAACCTGCTTCAATGCATTTCTTTCTAATTCTTTATTGATGATGATTAGCCTGACGAGCAGTGACTCACTCACTCACTCACTCACTCAGGCTGTTTTTCCACTGCTGACCTGACTCCTTCATTGACTATAGTGCTCATTCATGCACTAATGGTAAATATGATCACATTTAAATGTTTACTTTGGTAGATAAGAACACATCTCACCCATGTTGTGGTTTCTCTGCTTTCTGACCAGCCATTCTTTTGGCACATCCTCCTGAACAACAAAAGGACAATCAATAACACTGTTGTTGTACCTTAGCTAGTTAGTTATATTCCTTTTGACGTTTATTATAGTAAATCCGTTAGTTCAGGACCTTGACAGTGCTGTCTGCATTCATCACGACCAGCATGACAAGCTCCAAAGCGGGGAGCAGGTTGGGCAGACGGCCCCTCTTCCACTGGAACTCCAAATCATCCAGCATCATCAGCACCGGCTCACCAGGCCACACAGTGGGCTATAATAAAAGATTAGACTTTGAACGTTCACTTGAGGCTTTCTGATGATGGCCTAAGTATGATGAGGATGACTGTCAAGAGCAGCTTTATCGTAATCATCTTTCTCAGACTGGGTCAGACTTTAATCGGCACGTAAGCAGCATTCTCACCTGAGGCCTGCTTTTAATTTCCCGTGTCCACTCCATGATGACTCTTTTGTGAGGCCCCATATCACACTCCCCTCCAGCTTCCAGGATGCAAAGGAGGTGACCCCTCCAGTCCCTCTTCTCCGACCTTGGGTAGTGGCAGTCTGACAGGCTGACTTTTAGCTGCACAAGAGATAAAAGTTCAGTTTATTAGACCAGCACACACTGTTAAATTTATGATTTTTTATTTTTTTCACCATGTGTGGGTTTTAAAAATCAACTAAAATCATTATGCAGTTATGGTTCAGTCCGTTGCTTAATTTCCCATCTCAAGGGGGCGGCCATTTTGCCACTTTGCTGTCGACTAAAAATGACACCACAGTTGCTCAGGTAACGACCAATCACAGCTCACCTGTTTTCTGAGTTTGGTTATGTGCAGAGGTAGCAAATCCAGGTAAAGAAAGTAAAAAAAACAAAAAAAAACCTCCCACAGTTTGGTTTTAGCCCCTTGTGCTAGCTAGCTAGCTACCTAGCAGGTAAACGAGCACCCGGGGGGCTAGCTAGAGAGCTCGCTAGCTAGCACCTGGGGCTAAAACCAAACTGTGGGAGTTTTTTTTTTTTTTTACTTTCTGGACCTGGATTTGCCACCTCTGGTCATGTGACATTCGCAAGCTGAGCCGTGATTGATCGCTACCCGAGCCCTGAACAACTGTGATGTCATTTTCAGTCAACAGCAAAGTGGCAAAATGGCCGCCCCGTGAGATGGATCAAAACAGGTGGATTTTGCTGCTTAATTCATATTCCAAACACACAATATTAATCACAATATCATGTTTAGACAAGTAGAGCTGCATAGAACTCATTTTAAAGAACCTTTTTGGGTTTACTTCCTGTTTAATGTTATTTTACATGAACCAGAAAGTAGTTTTTGTCCCTTGTTGTTTTGTCCTTTGACACACATTCATTTCAAACTCGTTTATAACACTAGGTTAACTGTTTAGTGTACTTGTACCTGCACTTTCCTCTCCAGCACAGCGGCCCACTCCACAATAAAGTCCCGACACAAGCTGGCTGGCCAGACGTCCTCACTGGCCCATATATGTTGGAGAATGTTGGACCTCTAAATAAGAAGCACAAAACAGAGACTCATGATTAGGAAGGCAATTTATCAGTATTGTAAGTGCAAAGTTGGACACCTAGGAAAGAGAAGGGGAGGTTACCTGGCAAATCTTGCTGAGTTCACGGGCCAGCTCCATGATAAATAACTGACTTTCCACCAGCTGCTCTTTTTTTTCCAGCCTCACTCGTTTGCGGGACTCCTGCAGCCAAGAAAAAAGCAGATTAAAGCGCATTTTGGAGGAAACTGTCGTTCCGATTCAGCAAAAATTCAATGCCATACCTTGAGTCGGCTCTTGAGCTTTTTGGCCGGTTCAATGAGGAATTGCAGGCATTCTTTCATCATGCTGGCAGATTTAAAATTGGAGGCTTGAGTCCTGTGGAGCGATAATAAAAAGCTTGAGGGGACTGGCACTCACCCTTGCGAGGAGGCTGACTCGGCTCGCATCGCCCACACAAATCAATGCGATGTAATTTATAAGAGGAAAGAGAGTGCGAGTGGAGCACTGCAGGATTTTTAGCACATTGCTGCGTCCACACTGAGCACATTAGCAGGTATATGAGGGGAGGAAGAGGCGAGAAGAGGACTCCCACTAAAATACACATTATGACACGTGGGTGATATTCAAGGGAAAAAATAACAGGAGACAGTCAGAAGTGTTGCTGCAGTTGCAGGAGCTGTCAAATTAGCAATCTCAACTCAGAGGGTTTACTTTTCTTCCAATAGTCTGGATAGATGGATGGATGGATGGATGGATGGATGGATAGATAGGAGCTATTACAAACAATACGTACATTCTAAAAATGTAACTAGAGCTGTGAGGAGCACATTAGGGATCTATTGAATTTGAAAATGAATACAAATTGTCTCAATAAATTCCAGGTTCCCCCAAAACAGCAACAATTAGTGAAGGTGTGTTTGTAATTTTAAAAATAATATATATATATATATATATATATATATATATATTTTAATGCAAATTACGGTACTTTTACACCTCACAATGAGTCCCGTTTTTATTTATTTGTGCTGAGCAAGTGTCAGGGAGCCATGTGCAGCCAAGGTGCTGAAAGATTAGAGGGAATCCAGGATTATCACTCGTGTGTTGTTGCTGGACAAACCCAGGTACTTTACTTTCCATATAAAACCACCTCTGCAACTCAAAACAGTGATAGTAACTAGTCTAACGACGTCACAACAACAACATGCACAAAATTGCTGATAGGTACAAAAGGATGTATAGCTATTCTCACTACACTATAGTGCTAAATCGAAATGGAGACAAGGTAAATATAACAACGAAACGTGCACTGACACGTGCAGAGCAGCAGTATTAACAACAATGATTGAGAACAGTTATAGAATAGTTTCATATTTAAGGTACTGACCTTCGAGAGAGAGAAATGCTCCTTACTAATAACTTTGCAATGTGTCCGCGGTGGTGTTTTCTTCTAACTCCGACTAATTTAGCGCATCCTTGCTTCCGAGACCTGTGAGCACTTGGACTGAGTCAGGAGCGAATGAGCCTTTGGGCGCTTTGTTCGTCCTGGACGACACTGGACTGCAGGTTGCTATCATAACCGCTACGGGGCGCTATAGCTTTATAAACAGCTGACTTGTCATTTGTTTGGGGGTTTTCGTAAATTTTCCTTTTTTTTCTTCGACATTGGTGGGTCTTTAGAGGAATTGTTATAAGCACGACATGGTTGTATTTCCTTCGTCGCATTTTCTTTCTTTTATAGATGTATTCTAAAATCCATACAATTGGAACGAGTCTATGAACGCACCATCGTGTCACGTTCGCTGTACACGCCAAGATGCCACCACAGCGGACAAACTGCTTAGAATTCAGGGGACACTTATTTTGAACTCTCACAATTTTTTTGTGGCATATTAGACATCTCATATCAAATGAGGTACCCCATATAAATGAGATGAGCCCAGGTTAGTTCAACGCACTACGCGGAAGTGAGGCTTTGATCGCTGTTGATCGTCAATATGGCACCCAGAGATCCACTTCTCAGCGTCCTCAAAGGTAATGAAGACTTCCACAACACGAGATCATTATGTGGTGGTATCGATGTTTTGTTTTTCTTCCTTACCAGTGTGCTTGTTGAACCTGCAGTCTGATGATGGGCAGACGGTGACGGACAGCAACCCTCACCTCACTTCTTGCTGCCAGCTTCTTGAGCTGGTACTCAGGAAAGGACTCCAACGTTAGTTTCTGTTATGTTACAATTGAATATTCTGTTAAAATATACTTATCATCACAAGCATTTTGTTAATTATTTCCAGAGCCAGTCCTCAGTCTTGGTCGTAGAGACTACTGGCAATGTTTTGAGCAGGTTCTCCGCCAAGATACATGTGGCAGGTATGACCATTCTGATAGAAGAGGTGGAACATAATGGAACAAAACAAAAACATTATCTGACCTATTGTCTTTGTAGACTGTGTAATCTGGCATGGGCTGTGGAACACGCTAAAACTTGCCGGAAGTTGATCTCAGCTCAGGGCCGAGGTCGTTACCTACTCAGATTGGGCCTCAGCCGCAAGAGCCTGCCACAGTTCATCACTCACCTCCTGCACACTCCCAAAGTCTTGGAGGTCAGATACATTTTTGGTTTGAGTAGTTGTCTGGAAAACTAGTTCAAAAATCTGTTGTTTCTTTGTCAATCAGTAGTGATGATAGTTCATAGCTGTATTCTTCATTTTGAATACTCTAAATTGCTCATAGGTATAAAAGTGAGAGTGAATGATTTGTCATATGTGCCGTGCAATTGACAGGGGACCCGTCCAACGTGTTCCACAGTGAGCTCATCCACAACCCTAATGGAGTTGAGTTTGAGTTGAATTGAGTTTGTTTATAGCACATAAAATTGGGAAGTAGGCCAAAACATTGTATCTGGAAAAACACACACACACACAGACAAGGAATGTGTAATGAAATGACACTTCAGTTCCTAATCACTAATTTAAGATAACAAACAGCAAAGTCTGTAACCACAGACATGCTAATAGACTACATTGATATTTATCAGGACTACTGACAAACAAATGATCTATTCACAAACAAAACAAAAGTTTAACTTGATTGTCAGCCATGTTTGTTTACTCATGACTTGAATGCTCTCAGATCTGACCTCATTATCTTCTATTGGTTGTTAAAAAAAAAAGCATTTAACTTGTGATTAGGCTACAATGTGGTCATTTACTTTGTTGTCTACACATTCTTGTTTGTCATACAAATAATTGCAGTTTTCTCCCCCTTCAGTGGTACAGCCCAACCTTCTCAATACTCAGGAATGAAGAATTTTCAGGTGAATATTTGTTCTTATTACTAAATACAGAAGCTTAAAAGCTTTGGAAATAGAACAGGTGAAACTATAGTGTTGTGGAATTTTCAGTAGTTAGGCGAGATGTATGAAACAATCTGGAAAGCAATTTGTCTTTTGGGTTTCTTTATATTTGAAGCTTCAAATATACACAAGTCTAACAAAGCAGTCTACAAGATAGTGGTCTGTGAGAGAATGCGCAGTAAGAATCATGAGAAGATTCTTTATGCTGCCTGTTAAGGGTTTTTTTTGGGGGAAGGAGAAAGGGAGAGTCAGCTAGACAGGAAAGCAAGCAGTCTGTTCCGAGCAAGCTTATCAGTCAAGGTCACTTCGCTGCTTCATGTACAAGAAATGAATAGCCTATTGTTAAAGAAAATACAAGTGTCCGCAATACAATATAAACTTGTGTAAATATGTGCTAAATAATTACATAACAATATTCAAATGTCAACCCATGTCACATGTCCGCCTCTTCCAGAACCTTTCATGTCCCTGCTGTTGGTTCTCTCTCAAATGGAGTTCAAACTGGACATGGAGGTCAGTGCTGTTTTATTACTTAGCCAGTTTAATTACCGTATTTTTCAGACTATAAATTGCTCTGGTGTATAAGTCGCACCAGTCAAAAAATGCATCATAAAGAAGGCAAAAATATATATCAGTAGTTGCTCCGGTGTATAAGTTTTTCTGGAAATGTATTGAACAAAAACCAGGAACAGTAGAGCTTGGATTCGCACCAAAATCCCTCTTCCCTAATCGTGGGTGCGCTTGGAAATACACTCAAAGTGTGCTCTGACAGCAGCAAAATGCATATTAAGTGACCAAGATTCCATAATGCGACACAGGATTCTTAGCTAGGTTAGCTATTTTAAACTAAAGAGAAAAACGTTTCTGTAGTTAGAAGTGGAAGTTTCAAATCCAACCAGGACTCGTTCGTTGAGCCGTCAACGTGGTGGTGGGTGTTGTAACAAAAACAAAAAAGTGACATATAAAAAAAATAAAAATAAAATACGTTCAACAGCACAATACTTGAATGAATCTGTGAATCAGCTTCCTGACATAAATTTATCTTTGTACAGAATTGCAGTTTTTTGGATGAAAGCTGGCTTTTACCGGTAACCATACTACCACTTTATTATTGATTATGTAAACCTTAAACACAAACAAGTTGTATTTTTTTTCCCAGGTGTGTGAGATATATGAAGTGGTGCCGTGTCGACAGGTGGGAATGGTCTTTAGGTTTGTATTATCTCATTTGTACGCTTGAGTAAGATTGCATCTGTTCTTTGAAGGTGTCAGAAACATTATTTTATGACCTCACAATCTGTTTGTTAGCTACCTCAATGGGCGCGTCTTCCTTCTGGACATGATGTCTGGCGGCCAGGCGCATGTTGACAAGTTTATCAGCCGCGGTGATGTCATTGACGAGATCAATGGGACCTGTCTGAGGAATTCCAAGAACGGACAGGTAGAGAAGTTCTTAAACTTGTCTCTTGTGCAGTGCTAGATGACTAAGTGCATTTTATTGCCATTTTATACTCAGAGCAGGAGTCTGCAACCTGTGGCTCTGGAGACACATTTGGCTTTTTAGTCCCATCTCTGAAATATAAATTTGTATAAATCTTTATTATTTTTTTTACATATTTATGTACATTATATTTAGATTAAACGTTCTGTAAATGAATTAATGATTTACTTTTAAGTTTTCAGGAAAAGAGAGACAAAAGGTAGATGAAAAGTTTTTTAAATTACCAAAACATGTCCAAAAAGAAAGAAAATTACCATAAAATGTCCATGAAAATTGCCCATTTAGAAAATTTCTTTTTAAAAAGGCAAAAAAGAAAATGCTTAAACAGTAACCATAAAATGTCCAAACACAAAAGAAGAAATCCCAAAAATTACCAAAAGATGTCCACAAAATTGCTAAAAATGTCAGAATTTTTTTTTTTAAAGACAAAAGAAAAGTGAACATAAAATGTACACAAAAATTGCCAAAAGGTTAGAAAATTAATAGGAAAAAAAGTTTTAAAAAATTGCCATAAAGTGTCCAAAAAGGGAAGAAGAGGCAGAAAATTACCATATATCAGTAAAATTGTCAAAAATGTAAGAAATATGTATGAAAAAATAAAATAAAAATAGAATCCAAAAACGGAAGACGAAAGGTCGAGGAAAATGCATTGGACCCTGCATATTTTTCTATTATAGTTAATTAGTTCTTGAGCCCTCAGTAGTAGTAGACTAACACGAACACACTATTTGGTTCATCACAATGTTCAAACGTTTTGTGGCTCCAGACAGATTTTATTTGGCCTAAAATGACTCTTTCGACAGTAAAGGTCGCCGACCCCTGCTCTAGACAAACTTTAAGTCTCATCGTCCAATTCACCGCAACATTGAAAAGCACCAGAACTTGTTCCTATGTGTTGTAGGCAGGTGCGCTTCTATCCCGGCTGAAAGGCTCCTCCCTGACCATCCACATCGTGCGCTGGCGAGCCCGGGACGGGACGGTGTACCGTCCTCTGGTCAAACTGCTACGGACTCTGAGGATAGAGAACCCGTGGCTGCAACTCGGTCCTGCTCCCTGCCAGCAGCTTGCTGCGAATGACCAGAGAACCTCTGCTCCAACGCAGTGTCTCAAAGAGGGAAGGCAAGTCAGGGCAAGAAGTGACTGGTCAAAAGAAATACAACTGACATAAACACTCTCGTCTCTCCTTGGCAGGATTGTGTACATTGTCCAGTTCTTGGGGGGGAAAAACATTGGAATGGTAAGTCATTCATGCAAATGATTAAAGGGCGTGTAAGACTTTTTTGATTGTGACAAATATTTTGCTATTTTTAGTTCGGAACCAAGGAGGTGTTGCAGTTTGCGATTTCACATGTGTTGCAAGAAAACCTGCCAAGCAAGGTTATTACGCCGCTCCCCTGCTTGCGGCATTTAAAAGCTGTTCTTCCTTTGAATGTAAACACAAACACTGTGCTTTGTTCCACAGGAAGTGCATTTAGATTTGCAGGAAACACACTTAACGTGTACAGAGAGCAGCAGTAAACTGGTGGGTATATTATACACACTGCACTTATTGCAAAAATTAAGAACTTTTTTTTTTATGTTGAATTTCTGTAGACATTGTGTGAACATCACTATCCAGAGATAACGTGCGTTGGGAGGTACGCTCAGCCAGATTACACGATATTGGGCTTTTGTGTCATGTAAGTATGATGTGGATTGTGCATGTTTGGATGCTAGTGTCTTAAGTTGTCAATTTGGTCAATTTAGGAACAGTAAAGGCTGGATACAGATTTAATTTTCAGACAAATTAAGTGAAGTTAGATGTTCACAATATGAGATCCAACAAAAGTGTGACAAAAGAGTATCTTAAAAAAAAAATTTTTTTCTTTATATTAGATCTTAGGGATGATTGAAGGTCCACCAAAATAGCATGGCTAGAAGATGGTATGAATGTATGGAGGACCAAAACTGCTAAAATAAATAAATTACTAAATAAAAAAATAAAAATGGATGTAAAAAGTATCATTATTTTTTTAATACAGAAATATAAATGGAAATAAAACAATATATCCATAAAAGTAAAAATAAATAAATAGATTTTAAAAATATAACAATCAATGTCAAAATAAATACAAAAATAAATATATAAGTAAAATACTAATCAATCAATAAAAACGCTCTGCTCACATTTATTTCATGTTGCAGATGCGCTGTCAGGTGGAAATGTTATTCAAATGGGGGCGGACCTAAGCATGTCTTAGGGTTGGGCTCTGCCGTTGCAAACTGCCTTTCATTGGCCGAGTGAGCGGATTCTATTTATATATTCATTTTGACATTTTTATATCAATTTTTTTTTCATTTTTACTGGTTAGCACGTCCGCCTCCCAATGCAGAGGACGTGAGATCGTTTGCACATTTTCTCCAGGTACTCCGGTTTCCTCCCACTTTCCAAAGACATGCTTGGCAGGTTAATTGCCCATAGGTGTGATTGTGGATGGTTGTTTGTCTCTGTGTGCCCTGCGATTGGCTGGCAACTAGTTCAGGGTGTACCCCGCCTACTGCCGAAGCCAGCTGGTATATCCCCCCCGAACCATGTGAGGACAAGCGGAAATGAAAATGGATGGATATTTACTTTGGTTTAGGGATAACTTTATATCAGTTTCACTTTTATTGATTTTTATTTGGGCAGTTTTGGTCCTCCATATGGATGTACAAAATTGTGCCTAAATACAAATTTGGAATTTAACTGTTTTGTCATCCAAAGTAACAGATCACCGTCCAACTCCCAAACAAGCTTCAACTGCGTGGTGCTCAAAACTGCTAGCAGCAAGGAGTGCGAAGATATAGTTTGTCGTATAGGTAAGAAAACACATGGTTAGTTTATATACTATAAATTCAACTAAGATGTGTACAATTTATCTTGCAGCCACTGGGTTCAAGCACACAGAGTGGTTTGTATGACATGTACATGTGTAAATAAACAGTCAAAACTCAAGAGTGCATCATCAATAAACCGTACACAAACAGAACGTCTACTCATAAAGAACTTTAATAGAAAGACGTGACAATTCTCAATTATTAAAATGTAGCTGCCAGGATTTTGTTCAATGTTGGAAAACATGTAAAAAGCAGTCCAGAAAAATAAGGTCTGCTTCCTTGCACCAAGAGTTGTGTAAGAGTAGTGAAGACAGAGCTGTTGGGCAAGCTGCATTTTGTGCCGGAAATGATCGATGGGTGCCAACATGGCTAAATGTGACACTATCATGGATGGAGGCCATTATCCACAAAAACTTGAGGGAGGGGCAGTGATATCTTACATGTAGTAACAATCCACATAACAGGCAAATATTCCTACACAACTACCCATTAGCTTGTGGAATGGTTGATGGCTAAAATATGATACAAAAGTTGTAAACGCATTACCCAAGAAATAATAATAAAAAAAAGTCCACAAAAATTGTTAGGTATGATAAATAGGATTATTTGTCTTGACACACCACTGTCAAGAGGTTTAGGCCCTCTCTCCCCTTATCCTGCGGGCTAGCTGGATGTCTTTGGGCATGATGGTGACACGCTTGGCGTGGATGGCGCACAGATTGGTGTCCTCAAACAAACCCACCAGGTAAGCTTCGCTGGCCTCCTATTAGCAAATCAACAGCATTATATTAGCTCCAAATAAATTGCATTTAAGAAATGACATAGGATTTCATGCATATTTACCTGAAGAGCGCCAATGGCAGCACTTTGGAAGCGGAGATCAGTCTTGAAGTCCTGGGCAATCTCTCTCACCAGGCGCTGGAAGGGCAGCTTGCGGATGAGCAACTCAGTTGACTTCTGGTAACGACGGATCTCCCTCAGAGCCACAGTGCCCGGCCTGAGGAAAATCAAAATGAGTTACGCTTACCGTCACTTAATAGGTGACGTCATCCTTTAGCGTCAGTTGAAACCCACCTGTAGCGATGGGGCTTCTTCACTCCTCCGGTAGAGGGCGCACTCTTCCTGGCTGCCTTGGTCGCGAGCTGCTTCCTTGGCGCCTTTCCTCCGGTGGATTTACGGGCAGTTTGCTTGGTACGGGCCATCTCGTACTACCTACAAGAGAGCAAAAGAACCATAATTAAGGGTGACTCAAATGTTTACACCCACAGCGAGCACAAACGACGCGAAGCGGTTTACTAGCAGTTAGCCTAGCCCACAACAAGGCGCCCATCCCCCTCCCGCCTAACAACGAGGAGTCGTCTGGTTTACCGTCGGTACACTAATAGCCAACCCATCGCGACTAAAATATCACACTAGAAGAGCCTACTCAAGTCGACAAAACTAATTCTACATTCGACACAACACGCCATAAAATAATTTCGGATATAAGCACGTATTTACAGAAGAACCGGCTGTAGTCTGGCGCCAAACAGGGCCGCCATCAGCCTCAGTTTGTCGTCTTCGCCATTTTCGCTCTTATTTCACCCCCACTCGACATTGCGATTACATTTAAAACAGCTTTAGCTTACCCGTAATTAGCCACACATATATAGTGTTTTCATTAACAGGGCGCACTTATTTAGATCGCGATCGATCTTACCAACAACACAGGGTGGACGAACGTTAAATAACAGTTTTCGTTTAGAAACGCACTATAAACGAGCCTATTGTCCTTGTAAGGACTGGCAAAACGCTGCGTGCGTCGGTCAAACGACACAGTGACACAGACAGCCGACACGTCACGGTGAGAGAAATGAAATCATTTTCGCAAGATAAACGACAAAAAAAAATACATTATTTACCTTTGTGACGTTGCTGTTGTTGTGAAGCGAGTGAGCTGTGTCGTTGGCAGGTCACGGTCACCTCGGAAAATGATCAATGCTGGTTGGAAGCTTGAAGCCAAGTATTAATAGTGCGGCGTGACGTCATCTCGCAAAACCACTTCATGCTCATTGGTACATTGTGGGTCACAGCCACTGGATACAGCCAATGAGGATGCGCCTAACAAAATCGATCCAGCGCGCTACAACACACACAGATTTAATTTTTTTTATTTATATGTCAATTTTATCAAAATTGGCTATATCCCCTTGTGGGGAAAAATATGTTTGAGAATAATCACGGGTTTGTGTATTAACTGCTTGAACCACTGTTGTGCTTCTTGACATCAAAGACATGTGAGATAATTTCTTCAATCAAGACGTAACCGTCTCCTTTTGATGTAATTGCATTCACTGTTGTTACGTTCTTTCATCTTAAATATGTTCTTTCATCTTAAATATGTTCTTTCATTTTAAATATCGTCTTCTTTAACTGACAGTAAAATTTGGGAATGAATCTCAAAAATACAACAATCCCCACACGTCTTGAACGCAGCATTTGTACTACTTCCTCCAGTCTCGCGCAAACTCACATCGTTGTAGAATGCGGATTTCCATGCTAACTCGACGAGCTAGCCTCTTTTGCTAAAAACAAGCTTGTTGTTGGGACTTTCCTGAGAGTTAAAATGTCTAAAACGCACCCGCCACCCCCGTTATCTTCAGCGGGGATGACTTCAGGGGGGCATTCGTCGTCCTCTTCGTCTTCATCCGGTGGGGGCTCGACATCTCCCGCAACCGTGTTGAACGTTCAACCCGAAAAACCTCAACACTACACGTACGTAATGTTAGCCTATTAGCGCATAAGCTAGCTAAATGTACACAAACTCACGTGCAATCGGGTTCGCATACTGTAAACAATCGGTTGTGTAATTTGGAAAATTGTTCCTAAATACGAGACTCTTTTGACTTAAACTAGGTCTGCAAATCATTATGAAATAGCGATTAACTTGCTTAACATCAATTTGTAGGTAAATGATTAGAATTTAATGCAACATGAAATTGTAAGGATTTAGGCTACAGGGAGAGCAGAAATTTGCCTACATAGGTAGGGAATTGAGGAAAAATACATGTTTTGTTAGATCATGAATGGTAGCTTTCTAAACATGAATTTCTATCTTGTTTGATTCGCTCTTTTTCAGCTATCTAAAGGAGTTCAGAACGGAGCAGTGCCCCCTGTTTGTACAACATAAATGTACACAACACCGGCCTTTTTCCTGTTTCCACTGGCATTTCCTAAACCAGCGGCGCCGCAGGCCCATGCGCAAGCGAGACGGGACATTCAACTACAGTCCAGATGTTTATTGTACCAAATATGACGAGGGAACCGGAACTTGTCCTGATGGCGATGAGTAAGAGGGAAACGAGTACATTTTGTTTAGTGGTCCATGACTGGACAAAATATTCGATTAACTATTCTAGAAATTTAGGAATATAATGTTATGAATATGTTTCATTCCAAATAGTTTCCACTTTCCATACTCCGAAAAGATCCTTTATCACACACATTGACCTCCGCTATCTGCCGATCCATCTGTGAGCTATTCAGGATATAAAGTACGTAGTAATTGAGGACAATAGTAAAAAGAAGAGCGGCAGATGTGAAATTACCATCTGAACGTTGCTCGTCACTCACGCTTTCTTCAAATCAATGGAACGGGGGTGATTACAGAAGAAGAATGTAAATGCAAGGAAACTACATTGTTCTTAAGATATGCTAATGAACCACCTTTTTAGTTCTAGTGTGAGACCCAAACAATTGATTTATATATTTTTAACAATTCATCCACCATCTCACATCAAATGTGACACATTTTTTATTTTTCCAATCCAATGTCAGCTTAGTGGTTGCCTGCTTGATCAGATAGCTTAGTAGTTAAAAGTTTAACCTCTAACATAAAAAATTTCTCCGCCATACTTAGAACTACTGATGGACAAATGAAGCATCATGAAAGCTTCATGAAGCACTTGTGATATCTTTTGACTCCTCTAGATGGCAATCTTGGTTTAAAGATGCAGTGGAAATGTAATCACTTCTATTGCACTGGCTTTTATATTTAAACCAAGAACGTGTTTCATGAAGCTTCATTTTCCTATCACTACTTCCTACATTTGCGTCCACAATTTTAATGCTAATTTTTGTGCCCTCCAGATGTGCATTTTTACACCGGACAGCCGGGGACACGGAACGAAGGTATCACCTCCGCTACTATAAGACGGGATCTTGCATTCACGAAACGGACACAAAAGGCCACTGCAGCAAGAACGGTTGCCATTGTGCCTTTGCGCACGGCTCACACGACTTGCGCAGCCCTGTGTATGATGTGAGGTGTGGAAAATGACCTTCAAGTTTAAATAATTGTAAGATACAGGGGTTTCTTCACATTGCATATTTTCACAGAGAGATGCAGGCTACTGAGTGCCAAGGTGGCACGGGACCCTCAGAAGGAACTGGAGGAGATGGACAGTCGGGCCAGGCGGCAAGTACGGCCCTCATAGAGAAGATTTTGAGTGAGGAACCACGCTGGCAAGGTACGTCTAACATGTCTGTCGTAGCACACATTTCTGACTGCGACCAGCATTTGGGGGCTTTTAAGCAGTTAGTTTTTAGTTTGATTTAGGGCTGGGGTTAAAAAAAAATATCGACCAAATCTGGAACCAATATTCTATGTTTACTTTCCACTATATTAGATTAATTTTGCAAATTAATGAGAATTACCAGCAAAACAACTTATCATGGCTTGCTCCAAAATGTGTAATGGGAAATGTGTATAAAAAATGAATAAGGTCCAGGCGAGCGTGACAGTCGCTGCTGGATCATTTTAAAATAAATAAGTCCTCCCGTTCGCTGGCAGTGGAGCAGCCATTAACGGCCGTGAGAGGCACTTGTTTGTGAACGAGACAAGGGCGCTGGTTTATATGAAAAATGATTTGACCTGGTGTGTTTGTTTCGTAACAACGATATTCATGGGTCAATGTGACCTGCTCTAATTTTGAATCATCAAAAACTCACATAACGCAAGGCAAAGCAATAAAAATTAATCCATTTATTTTAAATTCTATTGTTTTCCAAACAGGTCAATTTGACCCGCAACTTATACCGTTCATTATTATGTATATGTATGTACCCACCCAAGCCCTTATCACTGGGCTTGGGTGGGTTGTTTTGGAACAACCAAGAGCAAAATCTAATTGGAAATCTGTGTGATGTGTTGGAACAGGCTGGGTGTGATTAGCGATAGACTGGTTATCGGCCGGCCCGATCATCAATGCCGATATTTAGCATTTTGAGGAATACCGGCATCGGCCATTTTTACAAATCTGAAGGCCGATAAAGCTGTTCTCTCTGAGCGGCAAATATTTGTGAACTTGGTGAATTTTGTGTTTTCTTCAGGGTTGGTAAAATGTTGCAAAAGGTTGTAAAGATGGTCACAGACTATTTTTACTCGTCACAAACTGGTTTTCTTGTCACAAAGAAATTTTGAACATGTTCTGACAAATGTTTCCTGTTTGTGAACATCTTTTGAAACATTTGACGAACACTGACGAGAACCCAAAATTTACTATGTTCGCAAGCACGGAGATTTAGAGCAAAACTGGGTTCATTTCATGGAAATTTTTATGTATATATTTATTTGAAATTTCACTTAACTTTATAAGAGATGCTGCTTTTTGCTTCTGTTAAAATTAAAGCAAAAATAAGTGAAAGTTTAACAGTTATGTTAACATTTTGGAAAACTGTTTCCTATAAAAAAGTATTTACTTTTTGTTAGAATTTTGAAGCTGCCTATTTGCTGTATTTTAAATTAAAAGAATATGTTGAAAATTTGAAAAAGTTGTTTTTACAAACGTGCTTAATTTTTATTTTTTATTTTACTGCAAAAGAATATTGGCTCCAAACAGTTATCGGCCTAATAACCGGTATCGGCCCTGAAAAAAACATATCGGTCTATCACTACACAATATGCCCTTGCAAGCTGAGTTATTTGGAGCGTAATTGCAGTGAAGTATACACAAATATTGCCAAATCAAAATGTGTTGTTGACTCCTACGCAATTTTTTAAAATGAGAATCCTGGTATTAAAGCGTTTCCTGTCACGTGTGTGACAAAACAATTCTGTTGTTCTTTACGTGTACATATGGCATTATGGAATATACTAAATCTAATTTATATATATATATATGTATATATATTGTGTGTGCATCATGCACCCAGCCTCATTGTCCCTATTCCTTGTTTTCTCAGATAACCACTATGTGTTGTTGCACTACAAGACAGAACTGTGCAAGAAACCGCCTCGCTTGTGTCGCCAAGGTTACGCCTGTCCGTATTACCATAACAGCAAAGACAGGCGGCGCAGCCCACATAAGCACAAATACAGGTGTGCTATCATTCAACACCAAACGATGAATTTTCTCGCTGCTAAATGATGCTACTTGCTCTTTCGCCCACAGAGCTTTGCCTTGTCCGGCCGTGAAACTGAGCGAGGAGTGGGGTGATCCGAGCAAGTGTGAGTGCGCAGAGGGATGCCAGTACTGCCACACGAGAACAGAACAACAGTTCCATCCTGAGGTGCGTCTACAAATCCCAACTGACCTACGAGGAAAAGCCGGAACGTTTGACGACGGCGGCGTTGATTTGTTTCCACAGATCTACAAGTCCACCAAGTGTAACGACATGCAGCAGTGTGGCAGCTGTCCCAGAGGACCCTTTTGTGCTTTTGCTCATGTTGAAAGTAAGTCACCACCACACATGACACAGTGGTTTTAAAAAACATTCTAATCTTTTTTTTCTTAAAAAAAACCCACTCCAGAAGCATTTGTCTTCGAGGAGTCATTCTCCTCCCCCAGATCCCCCCCACCTTTCCGTCCCCCAGATCTGACCTCTGCAGAGGAGGTTGCAGACTCAAGAGGGCACAATAAGGGGCTGAGTCAGGTCGCTGAGCCCTTCTCGCCCCCAGCCGGGTCACACGTTGCTGAGCAAGGCCTGCTGGGTAACGTGCTAAGTCTATGTGAGGACATGAGGGGAGCAGCTGAGCCTTTGTCTCCTTGGGCGGGGGAGAGAGGGTACGGCAGGGCGCCTGGATTTGAGAGGGAGGATCAGGTGAGATGAAGGAAAAGTGGGCAGCATGACATGCACGAGTGGGATGATGGCATATTTTTGTCCTGCTTGCAGGCTAAGCAACGGAGTTTTTCTTTAGAGCAGCGCAGCAGAGAAGTGGCATCGGCACAAAGCAGTAGACAGGTAGAATTTGTCTGTGACGTTACTTGATAAGAATATTTGTGTACAGTGCCTTGCGAAAGTATCAGCCCCCGTGAGCTTTAGCCTGGATCTGCCTGTTGTGTTCCTTGGTCTTCATGAATTCTTTTAACAGACCTCTGAGAGCATCACAGAGCCGGTGCATTCATACTGAGACTAGATTACACACAAGTGGACTCGATGTATCATCATCAGTCATTTAGGTCAACATTGGATTATTCAGAAATCATGGGGGAACTTGTGGAGTCGGTTGGCTGCACTTAGAGAAAAGGGGGTATATAATTTTGCACGCCTTTTTCAGTTATTTATGTATTGTTGTATTAATTGTGTTTCACTTTATTATTGTGTCCCACTTTGTGTTGATTTTTCACACACACAAAAATATATATATCTTTGAAGTTTGAAATCTGGCAAAAGGTCACAGAGTTCATACTTTCACAAGGCATTGTATTTTATAGGCTACCACGTTTTCTCAGAGCGATACCAGTACGAGTACTCAACTCTAGAGCATTGACCGATACAGCACCAAGTACTGGTACCACTGGTACTTTTGAAACATAACATTTCCCCATAAAAACAATGACAGATAATTTAAAAGAAGGACATATATATCCTAAAATAGCATTTTTCCTTGAATTTGAATTAAATTAATGGCAATTTTCTATTCTTCTAATGTCTAAATCCTGAAAATGGCCACAAAAGGGATACTGGTATCGGCAGCCATCATGAGTACCAATACTTTTAAATAAGGCTCTGTATCGGCCTAATTCTGGTATCTGGTATCTTGTTGCCTTTTTATGATCAACAACCACAAATTAGAAGAATAGAAAATTTTAATTAATTTCATGCAATGTTAAGGAACGGCTATATTGGGATGTATAGTTTTTTTCCTTAATTTTATGTATTAAAAGGACTAGTGGTATTGGTATTGGTGACTACTCGAGTTGAATACTGGTATCGGTCTGGAAAAGAAAGTCACATTAGTCCACAACTTTTTCTTTTTTTTTTCAAATGTGACATTCTACCTACCTTCTTCAGGATATGCTGGTGTTTCTGCCAGTAGGCAGCCCATTAAGTCTGTCATCCAGCATCCCCTCCAGTCTGGCTGCAACCCCACCCAGCCCCGCACCCCTCGGACCCCCCGGGACCAGCATCGCATCAGGCATGAATGCCAACGCTTTGCCCTTCTACCCCACCAGTGAGACGGTGGAGTCTGTTGTTGGTACGTCACGATGAACATATTATTTTTTTCTTGGGGGGTGTTGAAGGTTTCAAATCATTGTGATGCTCTGATGTTGCAGAGTCGGCGTTGGATGATCTTGACCTGAATGATTTTGGTGCATCAGCGTTGGAGAGTAGTTCAAGTTTGCCGCGGGTGGGAGTTAGGCTAGGTAATTATGTAACATCTTTTAAAAAAAATTAAAAAAAATTACGCCGTTCAAAATCAGCATGTGTTCATCAACAATATGCTCTCCCTTTTGTTTTCTTGCTTTTCTAGGAGGTAACCGGCTCCAGAGTTCTGCCCCAGTCAACATCCCAGGATCCTTTAGCACACCTGCCCCTTTTAGCTCTCCTTCACCATCCCCTCCAATCAAGCCGCGCGCCTCCCCGTTCTTCTCCGCTCAGCTGTCCCAACCTGGCCAACAAGACGGCCCCTTCCTGGGCACGTCCCATAACTCCTTAGGTGTGTGGAACGTCACCTCACACCTCACACGAGAGAGAGAGTGCGAATGTAATGAACACGCCTGCGTTTCATCTCTGCTTTGTAGGTCTTAACGGTATGAGCAGTAACATCTGGGAGCACTTCCCCTCAGGCCAGGGGAGCCCCGGCACACCCCCAGCCCTGATGCCCTCAGGCCCCTGTGCGGAGACGTCCAGGCTCAAGCAGGAGCTGGAGGAGGCTCACAGGGCGCTGAAGCAGTGGGGACACAACTGGAGACACACAGCTCAGGTAGGTCGCAGGGCATCGAAGGTTGCATTTGTTGATTACGTCCAAGGCGATACTAATCGTCTTTTTTTCTGTATTATGAGCCACCAGAGTATCAATAGCACTATTGTTGGCGGTTTCAGGATAAACTTAGTAGTCTTTTAGTTACATATGAGCTGGATAGCTTTTTTAACTAAAACAAACTTTTTGGTGACCCAAGACTTTTGTACAATATTAGATAACATTTATAAAATGTTCAGTAGTGTGTCAAAATGTTAAAACACTTTGTTTTCAAAAGTGTTTACAAATGTTCAAAACAATGTATTTATCAAAAGTATTCTAATTAATATTGTAATTTTTAAAGCTTTCTGAATAAATAAAAAAAAACTGACATTATTTAGCTGTCATCGCAGTTTTTTTTTTCTTTCCAGGTTTTTACCATAGTTTCGTCTCAGTATTTCTATAGATTGAAGATGTTTGATATCGATACCACTTTTTCAGACCGATACCAGTGCAAGTACTCAACAATTTAAAAAATATATATAAAAAAATTATTTTTTTTTTTTAGTGCTTAAAATTTTCCAAAATGTATTTATCGAAAGTAGGCAAATTAACTCATTTGCTCCCCAAGATGTATAAAAACGTTTTATTTTAAAAATTTCCATGGTCCCAAAAACATATTTCTACGTTTATTTTTATTTTTATGCTATAGCTTACAATAAGGCTTTGATGTAGCCTCTGAACTGAAGAGAACGCTCGCTAGCACCTGAGGCTAAAGCCAAATTGTGGCAGGATTTTTACTTCCTGGACCTGGATTAGCCACCTCGGATTAAAAGCATATCACAAAAATAAGTGTTTTTGGGGAAGCTGGAATAGAATAATGATACTTTAATTAATTTCAAATGTCCTACCTATGGTCTACACTGTCCCGCAGTCGTGGGCCACACTGAAAGCCGACGTCGAGGAGACACACGCCCACGCGGGGCGCTTGGCAGTGGAGACCGAGAGAACCAGGCAGGCTGAGGAGGAAACTCAGAGAGAATCGTCTCTCCTGGAGGAGGCGATGGAGACCCTGAAGAGCGGAGACAACCCCCATCTATCTTTACACCAACTCCAGATGTTACACAGACTTCCCTTGGAATCCGTCCTCAGTCTACAGGCGCAACTCTGCAGCTGCTTACAAACTGTAGAACAGGTAATGAATTTTGTAAATAACGATCAACATCATGTAATATATTTTTGATTGTATGCCATATTCCTTTGCTAAAGAGTTTGTGTGTTGTCTCAAGGTGGTGTACAAGAAGCAGAGGCAGTGTTGTGTGTCGTGTGGAGAGCAGGGTTCCGTCTCTCTGCCCTGCGGCCACGGACTTCATTGCGAGAGCTGCTCCACCTCCACAGAGTGCCCTCTCTGTCCTGAACAAACACTGGAGCAGAAGCAGAAGCAGCTCTCCTGACCCTTCGGGCCAGTTGAACCATCACACATAACACACATATTGAAGATTCCACCTGATTACACGACCACCAGCCATGGATCTTTGACGCCATTCCAGACTTTGTCCAGGTTCTATATATTTTTTTACTCTTTATTCCTGACAGACGATGGGTAATTAGAATCATATTTCTAGTATTACCAATGAGAAGACCAGTATATTTGAATGGATTTCGCTCATGACCAGCAACACTGTTTTTTACACATACGGTAGTCCAAAAGTGTGACGGTTAAAACATCAATTAGCATATTTGCATTTGTCTGCTTCAAAAGGATATGTGGCCCCGACAACAGGTACTGCCCAATTAGGAAACAATGTTTATTTGCTTGTCACTGGCATAGAAGTTTATTATGAGGTGCTCAGCGTAGTGATGGGAAAACGAAGCTTCATGAAGCACTTGCAATGTTTTGTTGTTTTTTTTACTACTATTGGTGCTCTTGATTTAAATATAAACTAGGGCAATGGAAATTTATTAAATTTCCACTGCATCTTTAAGCCAAAAGTGCCATCTAGAGGAGGAAAAAAATATCACAAGTGTTTCATGAAGCTTCATTTGTCCATCACTATTAAAATAACGTAATAAAAAAATTATGCAGCCAGATTGCACTGTATTGTATTTGCTAACAAATTGTATAACTTCTTGATGACATACACTTTTATAGATTTTTGACATCATTTCTGTCCAAATTGTTTTTTGAAATGATTACCAAACTGTCCAACCGGATAGATGAATAAGCAATCGAGTTTAACCAAATCATGAGTGTTAGTAATGTGATTTCATCTCATCCATATCAATTGTACAGTATATAGCTGCAGCCAAAGGAGGCCAATATACGAGTTAGTGCTGGTTTAGGTTAGACTGAATTTGTTGTTTTCATACTTATTTTTTAGCAAAACAGTATTGAAACATGCTAATAGGAAAAAATGTATTTAATAAAAAATTTGAATGAACTACAACAGGCAGCCTCTAAGCACTCAGGTTTCTCTCAGGAGGAATGCATATGAACACAATCAAACTAAATATACGTGTGTAGTCTTTTAAATTAAATTTTTTTATTTCATAACTATTCATGTGTCTCAATTTATTACATTTTTGTCCACACCTGCCATTTTTTCCTGAGACAACTTATCTTTGTTGACATTTCATTGTAGTCTAACGTTTTGTATAATGACATCATACTTTATTGCACTGATTAGAAAAAGCATCAGGAAATGGAAACTCATCCCATCCCAGTGTTTCATTCTGAATGGATTTAGTTCATTAAAGCAAATTGTATATTTTTGAATGAAACAAATGTGTGGATGTGTTATGGTTGACTTCGCTCCTTGGACTGTTTCTCTCTTTGTCTTCTTTTCTTCACAAAGGCTTGTATATCTCGCTCACCTTTCTGGGACTCCAGCAACTTAAGGATGTTGTTTTCTGGGAACACACATGCATGTTAAAGAACGGCACATAACATTATTTCACATTTTGGCAGATCATACCATTAAGTTTTGGATGCATCAGAGGGAGACGTATTTGGGCAGGGGGGTCTTCAGGATGAAAACCCGGCCCGTCTTTTTCTTTCCCTCCTCTTGCTACTCCAGGAATATCTTTAAGGGACAGGAAGGCTTCACCTTCAAAGTCGTCTGTTCTCAAGATATGATGATCCAGAACTGTCACTACCAGGCAAGCCCCTGGAGCCTGGCACTGATCCAATCCGACCAGGCTGTCGTGTGATGGAGACAGGTGGTGAGTTAAAAGGCCATTGGTGAGAATTTTACGACGTAAGAACTTACAACTCAAAGGCCTCATCGAACAGAGGATTACGATCGCAGCTTTTTATCTGAGTGTAGCAAGGTTCTACAAGAGGGAAGGTGTGGTAAGGCTCCAAACACAACTGCACGTACGGATCACTTAAACCTGTGGAATGCGTGAGATAATGCGTCAATATTTTCATTATGATACTACGCTAGAAAAGCATTGTGAAATATCTTTATGGGGGCTTTACGAATGAGCTGCCAACAAAACTGCTAAGGCTAGGTCATAATCAATATTTCACACGTGGGCATGCCAGCCATTTTTGGAAATGTCGATACCCAATTGATATTTTGTTCAATAATTATATATACACCAAATCTGCCAAATGACAGAATGGACTCTCTCCTTTATGCCTTTTCCGTTCTTTTATCATCAACAGCAGAAAAATGTAGGTTGCACAAAATTTCTCACACAGACTCTCAAACTGTGTTTATTTCGTATACAATGGGACAATGATGCCATCTACTGGTGGCTGTGCATCAGTAAAGTTGTTTCCAAGTTTGAAATTTACAGTGGAGCATAAATCAGATTCTCCCCCACCTGGCACCTTTGAAAAAAACTGAATGTAATTGGCAGTGAATGGGTTTTAATTAAAGAGACTGTGAATACACACGCTACCTTATGGTCATTTCTAATGAAAGAAATTAATGATGGCCTAGACCGGGGATAAGCAACTGGCGGCCCCCAAAAACACATAAGTGGCCCCTTGATTTAATAAATAAACAAATTAATAACAACAACAAAAAGTTCATGGGAAACAATTTGGAATCCATGGGTACCAAACCGCGAGTTGGCTGTGCAGAGATCCACTATAGTTTTAATTTGTAAAATCCATATTCACCACTAGATGGCGGAAAAGACTAAGTTCCTATACTACAATTTGCGTTGGCCTAATAATTTCTTCCATATTTGGAATGATATGCAGGACAAACAGTGCCTCAATAATATTAAAATTTTTAATTAGTTTTTGTGAAAAAAAATTCAAAGTGATTTTTTTTGTGCCATCCTTGAATGATAATTTTTATGCAACAGAGCTCTTCACAATTAGTGGTTATTTTGTTGTTTCAACCCATTTGTTGTTGGGTTAGGATAGTAGATCTTTTATACATATATTAAGAAATGTAATATCTTTTGATGCATTATCAAAAATAAAAGAAAATATTTTGCAAGTATGTACATATTTTGTCCATTTTTAAAATGCCATTTTTGGCATACATTTGTTTAAGAAGTATGTGGCCTATATGTGATGTGGCCCTTCAGTAATACTGATGAAAATTCTGCCCCCCCCCACATTCAAGTTGCCCATCCCCTGGCCGAGACTTTAACGTGGGTCGTAACGTTTCTGTTCAGTTTTACCGTTGGAGTCCATTGGTAGGAGGTTGACTGCGTTCAGCACTTCAACTCTGAGTTTTTGGTCTGATCTCCTGTAGGAGGTGAGAAGGGTGACGGCGCCGTATTTCTCACCGGCAATCACTCTCTATGAGATACGAGAAAAAGACGGGAAATAATTTGAAAGAAAGCACGTTTAAACAGAAATATGACAGCATCTCACCTGCTCCCATATTTTCCCTTCGAGGTACTTGTCCACAAGTTGGCTACTGCTCAGAGAGTGATGAGTCAGGTAGGCTTTGAGAGTCTGTGACCAAAAGAAGTGATAGTTCGGTCTGGGCTGTTTGAATAGACACCAAGTCGACTTTCTCATCACCTTGTACTCATCAGAGTGGAGTATTTTCAATGGAAGGCCATTACCCTCACCGTGGAAGCATTGTTCCAGGCACTGAAATTAATATCACAAGCAGCTACTGTAAATCAACACTTTTTTAAAATGACCTTTTGCACGTAGACTGACCTGCAGTGTGTACAGCAGCCTGCGACAGAACACAATGAGCCCCTCTTGCTGGGATTGCTCCGCGGCCATTTGGTGGATGATCTTCACTGAGTTGTTCCACAAGGGAGTAAGAAGACTGCATGGAGAGATAGATGAATTTGCGTCATGTTCGATTCACCAACAACATTCTCACGGGGCTCGCCATCATCACCTGTTGAAGTTCTCTTGAACCAAGTTTTCATTCATGTAGTGCAACTCTTTTTCCAGATAGCGTATCAGAGGGCTTGCCGCCTATATTAGATGAGGTTTAAATAACAAAGACGTGCAGTATTGTAATTGTGGTAAACAAAGTACTGTTCTTACGTCTTCTGTGGATTTGGAGGGAATGCGCTTCCTGGTTGACATTCCTCTGACATGAGTCTCTATGTCTGTATTCAACTGGAAAGACAGAAGAAAAGATGTTGGCACATTGAAAAACACTGAGTGCGATACTACTGTCAGGTTCAGTCAACCTAGAACATTTAATAAACAATAGACAAGGAAGGAAGACAAGAGACTTAGATTATTTTTACTCGAGAGGAGAATGGACAGAGATGTGCTCAGTTACAATCGGAGGCACACTCCGCCGGGCCCCCTCTTTTATTGGGGTAGTCGCTAATTACATTGCTGTTGCTGCTCTAAAGGGGAGGGGGAACACAGCAGCAACCATCACGGATATGAGTCATTGTACAGATAATAATACAGACGTGTCTTTCTTCGGCGCTGAAGGTTTCAACAGTTCATCCGCAAAGTGTTTTAACCGCTATCTTGTGATAAGGCAGCTGCAGGAGCATCCCACGGGGGCTCTGCTCTCTTCACAGATAACTCCAACTCACATCATTCAAAACAAGGTCATACCGCTCAATAAATGCAATACTATAAGAGTAAATATGGGATAACATATGTACATTTATTCTAACAACTACACACCTTTTTGCTGAGCGTGTCCAAAGCGGAGCGGATCTCTCGGCCGAGGATGCCCTGAGCTTGCTGCACCTGCAACGGCAACGTGTTGTGGAACTGACTTTCCCCGATAACGTGTTTGGTGCGCTCCCGAAGGCCCGCCCAGTTGAGCTGCGTGGGAAGCCGCGCCAGGACAGAGCGCAGGTATTCCAGGTCGTTGACCACAACACACAGCTATTGAAGGAAGAAGAAGATTTGAGATTGGCTATATTCAAGGAACATTTGCTCATTTTTTCTTGAAACAAGACGCCCTCACCCACCATGTTAATGGCGCTTCCGTGGTCTGAGTTCTCTGAGAGCATCCTGACTCTGGCTTTCAAACTGTGGCAGTAGGTTACCACAATCTTACAAACATCCTGCACACACAGGAAAAAAAATTACACTTTCATCAACTTTCTAATAATCGTACAATCCGTCAAAGAAACACGGAAAATGACAATGACTGACAATGACCAAATGTACCAATGTGAAATAAAAAATAAACAAAAAGTACACACCTCTGTGATTTTGACCATGAGCATAAACGCCTCTTCAGGGTCAGGCCAGGACATTTGCTCCCACAAGTCGCACACAGGCTGGATACAAGCCACCAGGTCCACTGCTGAGGAGCTGTGTTTAATGGGCACTGCACCCGAATGCATGGGCTGTAGCTGGAAGTCATATTCAATTAAAGTGTATCATGATGCAGCTCCCTGTGTAAACACAAACACAATGCAGCGCACGGAAACACGAGTGGTACCTTGTCGACCTTTACGGCCCTTTCCACTCTGTCCATAGTGGTGTTGAACATCTGGTTGAGCCAATAAGGCTGAGCCTCTCTGAAGCTCACGTGAAAGTTTGTCAGCTTCAGTAAACCCCTAAAATGAAACATTAACTTTAATGCAAATTATACAGTACAGTATTTGATTACAAACTTACAGTACTTTGTAATGAAATAATGAAACTACAAGATCTACATCAATTTAACAGCTAAACAAACCTATTTTTTGCCATCCATCTACCTAATCGCTAAAGCTAGCTACCTAGTTAGCTTTGTTCAGCTGTTACATTGATTTCAATCTTGTTTTGTTGGTTCATCCTTCTGTCTGTCTATCTATCTATCCATCCATCCATCCATCTAGCTAAGCTAAGCTAAGCTAGTTAGGTAGTGAAGTGAATCAATTTAATTATAACTGTTTGATTTATAATATTACTATTTAGAATTGGACATAACTGCTTTAATTTACTCAGTATGGCTCTGTGTGAGAATTCAAGTTGATGTGAGGGGGTGAAGCGAATGTGTTAATTAGATTCCTTTGTATTTTACAACCGGTTGAGCAGGGGAGGGGTTTGTAGAGTCACGGAAGGATATTAGTGACTTGCTCGTGGGAGGGGCGTTACAGATGGGGTAGAACATAGCGGAGTTTAGCTGCTACCTTGTCTGTCCATAAGCTTATGAAAATAAATCCTGATTTCACCGATCTCATTGTCTGATTTTGATAATCAACATTAGGAACACGGGAAAACAAAGAATGTTTTTCCAACAGTAGCTAAACTAGTTAGGTAGATATGTAGCTTAGTCTAGAAAATATAAAAATAGATTTGTTTTGTTTTGGTCATGTTTTGTTGGTTCATAGATAGATAGATAGATAGATAGATAGATAGATAGAAAATGTCTTTGTAAATGCACCTTTTGTGACTGAGAGAAAGTCATACTGCTACATTGATGGATGCTAAACATGGCATTTATTGAGCAAAGTGAGTCCGTGGCCTGAATAATAGCAATTCCGTAGTCTGACTGACCTTTTCTGTAAGAAGGCCTTGTCTTTGTGGATGACCTGCAGGCTCAGGTAAACGGGAAACAGGCTGTTGGCTAGACTCTGATCAATGTGGCCCTCCATTTGAGACAAGGTTTCTCTCACTTCTGCAGCAAGCTAAGGAAACGAGAACAGTCAGTGAAGTGACATTAAATGAAGCCAACATCTCCAACTTACCAGAAAATCCAACTTCTCATAGACTGCAGTAAACACGTCCACTTGTACTGCACTATATGATTAACAAAGAAGCATGTTTTGTTTCAACAGTGATCAACTATTAACTGCATTCAAATGTATGTATATCCACAAAATACATAAACTCATTTGTACTTACCTGACAAATGTTCTATTCCAGACATCCTTGTTGAGTTTTATGTCGTCCCGTACTTCGGCAATCAACCTGGACAAGGCGTTAATGATCTCTGAAGGCTCCTGTGTGAGGGGTAAAAAAAAAGAAAAAAAGAGAGAGAGAGACACAGCAATATAATCTATTGAGCTCTAATACAAGAAATATGTATTTTAAAACATAGTATTCTGATTTTAGTTGATACTCAAATTAAAAAGCTTCATTGCTGAATTGATTAAATTAAATGTTAAATAATGTTAAATAATGTGATGTACTATTTACCTTGGTCATTGGCTGGTGCAAACCTTTTTTGTTGGTAAACCACTCCTGTGTACCCGTCTATCATATAAAAAAATATAATTCACATAATAATAATAATAATAATTGTCTACATATGAATGACATCACTTGTATTGTTGCAGACCTGTACCGCATCCGCCACTTCATCATGAAGTTCAAAATCAGCTGGGTTCATTTTCTGAAATGCCTTTGTCTTGCAGATCTGAACTAAGATCCTGGAATGAAATGGAAAAACTTGCATTTATTGAATGTTCCGTATTTATGGTTATGCAAAGAGCTCACCTGAGCAACGTGTGTAATTTTGGAGTGGCACTTGACGTTGGGGGGAAGACATCTCTGTATTTTGACACGAGATGGAGTCCGTAATGAAGGAAACCGTGAAGAGAGTCGCCAAGTTCTTGTTTCTGTTGACATAATGCAATTAACACTTTTGTATTTAACGAGACATTCACAAATGAATTTGAAAAACCAAGCAAGAATAACTGTGTATATTTAGCAGCTTTGCTACCTGTTGGTGTGGCAGCTCCTGTTGATGCCACTGGTACTCCACACAAGTGAGCTGTTTTAACAGCAAAGAGGAGTCCACCTCGATGCTTTGGTAAAGTTTACTGTAAGCCAACCACTTCCTGTCATGGGGACACACAATTAAAAAATAACTGTAAGGAGAAACTGGCGATTCTCTCTCAATATTACTACAATATCCTGTCTTCACATTTCATCATTTTAGTGCGCCAGTGATCCAACCAAGACTTCTTTTTAAAGCTAAAATGACACTATATTGATTCTGTCATACTCTTGGTGATGATATCAGAGTGCTGCTTACGCCAGATCTTGCAGAAAAGGTGAGAGGTCAGTCTGTGTCGCGTAATGCTCCAGGAGAGTCTGAGCCTCACCACACAATTCACCGTTCCACGGAGCGGAACTCTAAAAGCAACGAAACAAGATGTGGCTGCATATTTACAGTAACAACTGCCATGGTGTAATTTTGAACTGAGAGAGGCCTTTTACCTTTTGCTTGGAAATGTAAGACAGAACAAACTGTTGCAGGATTCCGCAGTAGTTGATGTAAACGTTTCGACCTGGGCTTAGTGTGTCGTCTCTCTGCCAGACACATGATACAACACAAAGTATTGCCGCTTCTTATTATTTATCTCCACAAAGAATCACATTTTTTAGAGCCTAAACATGAACGAAAACAAGTACTACAAAAAAAAAAGCCCTATCCCAGTACGTTGGACCTAGGGCTACAAAAATTAGGAGGCGCGTGTAGCACCCTCAGACGTACAAAAAAGTCGTCGGTCGCTATATCCTACAATGTACAGTGAGTGAGCTATGAGCACTTGAATGCACAATTTACTGGGGTAACGCTGTTGCCGTGGCGATGCGGTGTTCACAAAGATGAATTGTGCTGTTTTTGAGGGTCTAAACCTGGGCATTCATCAAACTTTGCACATACATAAGGCCTGGCAAAAACAGTATGGTGGAAGCAGGGCATAACATTTTGGTCCCAACAGGAAGTCCGCCATTTTTATTTTACACTCACAGAAATATTTCAAGCTTAATTTAAGATTTATGTTTTTTTAAATTATATTTTTATTATTTTCTATTTTATAGTTATTTTTTAATTTATTGTGTTTTCACATGACAAATTCCTTTTTATTATTTTTTTTATTTTATTTTAACACAAACTTACCAAATAAACCTTAGGCCTAATAAAGCCTATTTATTTGGAATGCATTATCCTCAGATTTATGTATTTAGTATCAATAAAGTATATTTTATAATAATGAGAGTATTTATTTAAAATACATAAAGTATATTGTTTGCATTGCATAATAATCAGGTTACCTATACACGATAAATATACTGCTATGTGACAAAAACGTAAGTCCCTTTATGATTTTTTTTATGTTTTGGAGATGAAATGTATGCAAAAAAAAGAGTCAGTATACTTTATTAATACTAAATATATAAACCTGAGGATTATGCATTTTCAAATGAATAGGCTTTATTAGACTAATGAAAGAGGTTTATTTGGTAGTTTGTTTTAAAATGCTCTATTAAAAAAAAGTAAATGTGAATTTGTCATGTAAAAAAAATTATTAGAAATATTTTAATGAGTGTACTTTGGAATTTTGTATCATTTTCGGGCTTTTATAAATGTCATATTTTAACCAACTCATCCTAGAGAATTTATCTGATCGTCTTGAAATTTTGTGTGTTTCATCTAAAGGTTATTGAAATCTTTACATTTCATGGCACGCTGTTGCCGTGGCGATGCAACGTACACCAACGTGCAAGAATCCCGACACATGGCCAGGGCTTGCCGTATAATCAACAAAATTAACAGTAGTCCATTTCTACACTTCACTTATTTGATTATGGGCAAATTAATGGACGAACTAACTCCAAGGTTGTGATCTCCAACAAGCGGGTTACACACATGTCCCTGAGCTGTAAAATGCAATAGGCAAGGGCACCAATGAAGTACCCTGGATACCAAGATGCATACTTACCGCTTTATGGGTAAACTTGAGGTTGAGGTGACATTGGCCTCGGTCTGGGTAAGTCTCTGTTCTTGGCTCCAGAATGTACCAGTTGTCCTCAGTACAATAAAGATCCTGAAATGAGATTCTGGAAAATTATTTTTAGTTTTAGATAGTGTTGATGCAAAAGCAAGTCGGAAAACATTACCGACCTGTAGTTTGATGACAACTTTCCCCAAAAAGTCATCAGTCCCTTTCTCCTTTTTAACCTCCTTAATAATTCTGTACAAGCAAATAAGCAACAGTTTTTTCAAATGTTCTGGTGTGATTAGCAAACTGAACATGCTACCTGCTTAAGCTAGACAAATTGCTTGTGAACTCCTCCAGTTTCTGAGTGAGGGACACCTCTTCATCTTTATCCCTGCAACAAGGATGAGGTGAGTATCATTCTCAAGTGAACAAAGAGGAATGAAGGATTGCTGTTTTTTTCATACCACATCTCAAGGTGGAAGCTGGCACCCGCGATGTCTTCAAACTCCCTGAATAATAAAACAAGGTTACACAAGAACAAGCTGATCCGCTTAAGCATTGCATTTAAGTCTCACATTATAAATGTTTCGTTCCAAATTGGGTTGAGGGTCTGCTTCTTGATGTCGGTCTGATAAATCTTATCAGCAGACACGGCGTCCTTGACCACATATTTAGAGGCCTTGGCCCTGGAACGACGTGTGCGCCTCTCTTCTTCATCCTCCAGGATGGTCAGCAAGCAGTATGGGTCACTTAAACCTGGCCAACAAGATGTTATCGTTATTTCGTGCAGTTTGATATCAAACTGAGACACCAGAAGAACAATTTGATTGTTATTAGTTGTACTAAGTATCTAATTGGTTGCTTCAAAACATACCAATGAAGTGCACTGCCTACGTACTGGTAAACGTCTAAACTAGTTGTTCTTAACCTGGTTTGGGTTTGAGTCAGCCAAAGACATCATACATGTGCACTTTTAACCCGTCTTCATCCATCTTGTAAAATATAATTAACAAAGTGTCTGTACCTGTTTCTGATAGCAGCCCGGGTTATGTAAATTACAAACTGTAAATTTTCCTTAGGTGTGAATATGAAGGTAAGTAGTGATGGGGAACATGAAGCTTCATGTAACACTTGCAATATTTTTTACTCCTCTAGATGGCGCTCTTGGTTTGAATATTAAGGCTAGTGCCATGGAAAGTGATTACATTTCCAATGCATCTTAAAACTAAGAGTGCCATCTAGAGGAGTCAAAAAATATCACAAGTGCTTCATGAAGCTTCATTTGTCCGTCACTACTTAAGTGCAAATAGGTTGTTCGTTTATATAAGCACTGTGACCCAAATGAGGACTAGTGCAACAGAAATTGGATGGATGGATGTTTGCCCTTGCGTTGATCTTTGTTTAATAATCTGTTAACAAAAAAACGTGAGCGGCCGTGTGAACTCACCACTAACATCTTTTCCCAGGATTCCCTTGGCTTCCTTTACGGTGGCCATCAAGCAGTAGACAGGTGGCTGTAAGATGCAAACAATCTACTTACTTGAACTTGAAATGAACAAGTGAAACTTTATGGCAGTGTTGGGAAAATAAAGCTTCATGAAGCACTTGCGATATTTATTTTTTTACTCTTGATGCTCTTCGTTTAAATGTAAAAGCTAGTGCAACGTTAATTGATTACATTTTCATTGCATCTTTAAACATATCACAAGGGCTTTATGAAGCTTCATTTGTCCAACACTACTTTTTGGTAGTGAAAAATGAAATAATTACAGGAAAAAAAAACGTGCATTCTGGAATTTCTCACCTGTGAATTCTGTACTTTCTCCATCAGAGAGTTGTGTTCAGATTCTGTCATTGTGAGAGCCTAGTAGAAAAGTTCATTTTTATATAATAGTTTTTAGCCCCCTGTGCAACATCCACTACTAGAAAAAAAATAGGTTTATTCGGCTTTTTGGTGAAATTTCAAGACAAACTAAAATGCGCAGTAACGTTTACAACACCTCACCTGAAAGCCAGTTTTATGCAAGTTATTTTGAGTAGTGCAATGATGGCAAGTATGACTTGAAGGTGATCACCTCTTTGATGTACTGGTGAAGTTGGCTATCTGCAAAGACCTCAGTTGATACCGATTTTCCCACCTTGTGTGCAATTGTGTACAACAACTCCTTATACAGGGGTTTCAGCTTTAAATAGAAGCAAAGTAAGATATTATTAAAAGTATCAAACCTTACAATGTGAGTGATGAGATGACATACCTCCATCTCTTTGAGGTGATGGGCTTTATCTTCTGGATTTTCTTCATCTTTAAAATCCTTAACGGAAACAAGCCACTGCTTACAGTAATAGTGGGTTTATAAAATGACCATGTTCCTACGTTCCGTTTAGGTTTTGAGTGTGCTCACCCTCCTGTATCGGATTCTTCTTGTCTGGCCCAGTTTGCGCGCATGGCCCGGAGAATACTAACAAGGAAAAGATCATAAAACACGGCTCTGGGATTGTAGAATAGATATTGCACAGTGTTGTTGCAAGGTACAACAAATTTGCAATACCTGCTTGATTCTTGATGAGCGAAGGTTCTGGAAAGTAGATCATAAAAAGGACTATTCAAAAACAGGACGTAATAATTATTGCTGTATTTATGTTTAAACGTGATGTTCAACAAGCAGGTGGCAAATCCAAGTCCAGAAAGTAAAAACCCTGCCACAGTTTGGCTTTAGCCCCAGGTGCTAGCTAGTTAGCTAGCTCCTATGGTGCTCGTTTACCTGCTAGGGAGCTAGCTAGCTATCATCAATGGCTAACGCCAAAATGTGGCAGGGTTTTTACTTTCTGGACCTGGATTTGACACCTCTGTCAACAAGAAGAACTTTTGATCACTTAATTATAGTATTTGTTACAACCTTCCTCTTTTTGCAGATTGTGAAACTGAAACTGAGGCAACAATGAGGTAACAATATCCAATGCAGGGAAAGACATGTCAAGTAACAAGCTTTTTTTTTTTTTTTCTCAATGGAGTATGAACAGTACAGCTTGATAAGTGCTATTAAGACATGTGAAACCCTCAAAGGACAAATAATCAAACTGTGAAAATATTTATTTTCTGTTGTACTAAAATAGACTGCTTAAGTTCCGCTCTGTATCATCTGATCCAAGCTCACAATTGTGATTCATATCACCAATGCTCAAAATAGTCATTTGGCATTCGTCACTCCCTTGCAAGCGCCCACATTTGACTTTTAAAATCGTTGTACCTACTGTATCATATATACAGATTGATTGCAGATGTTGGACTGTAAGACAAATATTACAGAGTGTGTCTAATAACGTGGCCAATTCTCGCGCAAACCAACTCATTTTCGAACAAAATGCTACATTGAAAAACTAAGTCTAATGTTAAACACAAGTTTAATTTAGTTAAATGTTTTACTTTTTCGTTTCTAGGGTGAAAATGCCATTCACAAACAATGAAATGGCATTTTGTGTGTTAGAAAAGGTCAAACAAGGTCATTTCCAAAGAAATTATATAATAATACACCAACTACATAAGAGGTTTGCAAAAATTCCAAATGGGATGCCAAAAGTGAAATTGTTGTGTCACATGCGCAGGTTACAAAATTCATATCAATTTAAATTGGTTGTTAAAATGTTGATATATTTTTTTACTTAGTAACTCAGATATTCATATTTCAATCTGTCAAATTTTGAGAAACACCCAGCATATTTACACTTTTTATTTTATTTTATTTTATTAAACATATACATACATATAGGCTACTGTATATATTCTACAGTGCCACATTTTGTACTAAAAAATAAATGTTATTTATGAATGACAATTTTAAAAAAAGTCTTGGAAAATTTTAATCCTTCACATCGCTTATAAGAAAATGACAAGTGATTATCACTATTCCACCGTTCATTGAAGAAACGGTGACTTGACTGCATTTTTTGACCAACCCCGATGTACAGCCCTTACTTGTTCAGGTGTTTTGAGTAGATGGTCCACTGAGCTGGTGGTCTCCCTTTGAGTTGACATAATGTCACTGTCTGATAAGCTGCCAGTGTGTCCTGCTTGTGTGAACAACGATGCACGCGCAAAGGCTTTGACAAAACTGCCACACAGGAAGTCATCACTTCCTGTAAAATGAGGTAGCACATATGATTGTGACTCAACATACACTACCCTAGATTGTACCTGAATGTGTGAGCGTTTTAAAACGACCTTATTCTCCTGAAAACACAAACCAAGGAACATTTCCAACACTTTTTAAGACCCACTTGTGTGAACAACACAAACAAACTCATCAAACTAGTCAAAACACGGCATTCTGATTGACATTGGATTTGTGGAATAGGAATTAACCCCTTAACGTTCCGATTTTTATCCACATCAGGAGGCAGCCATTTTGCCATTTGCTGTCGACTGAAAATGACATCACAGTTGCTCAGGGCTCAGGTAACGACCAATTACAGTTCACCTGAGTTTGGTCATGTGACATTCCCAAAATGAGCCCCATCAGTTTTGAGGTTGGGCGCAAGACTTAGACTTAGATTATGAATTAATTGAAATCTTATGTCATTATGTGTGAGACATTTTTCCCACATGTAAAGGGATAGTCATATTTTACATGAATTATTAACCCGTTCAATTAACTAAATATTACAGATTTAGACCAGGTTAAAAAAAAAAATCTATAATCTTGTGTTTTTAATTATCTGCAGACTTGCAGTATATTGTGTTCTTGCCAATGATTACTTCATTACAAAATCTTCGGTGACTTTAATTTCAAAGAACCTGTGTTGTTATGCGCAGTATACGCCGCTAGGTGTCAGAAACACTGCAGTACTTTGTGCTCGTATTTGTATTAGAGGTTTCGGAATAGCAGTCCGTGACCGTAGTAGTAAAATAATAATAATAACAATAACAATAATAATAAATATTTTTGGGTGGTGGGGGGATGGGGGGGGGCTCCAAAATTACTCAGAATGTTTTATTTTTTAAGTGAATGCAATGTGGTACCGACTTGTGAGTGACGTGTTATGATGTCATCTGTGGGCGTTTCCTTCGACTTACGCGCAGGTGCAGCACCGAAGTTAGCAGCGTAAACATCTTAAAATTCAGTTTCTAATCGTACTAAGGCTTCAGACAGGCCTATAGATTGTGATAAATCGCGACAGAAGAACGTACACGATCGTCGCCTTGCTGTCGGGGAGTGCGGAGGCCCGTCAACATGACTCTTAACCAGAACCATTCGGAGTCCGGCGGAGTCATTATCAACAACAGTGAAAGGTAGCAACGGGCTAGCGAAGCTAACACTGTTAACATAATACAGTAGACTGTAGAATGTTTGACTAATATAGCGGCAATTCAGTGTCATTATACGCACTTAGGTAGCCTTCAAAGGCACAACTTGGAATGACGCATTTTAGATCGGCTAGCTTAGTTTTCCTATTACCTCACCAGTTACGTCAACGTAATTGTCGTTTTGTTTCCACAGTCATGTAAATCGAAATGAAGAGGTAACGTTAGCGGATTCTTCTAGAACTCACTAGAATAGCTCCTTAACAGCTGACCCAGAATTAGATTAGTGTGATCTGTCAGGAGATAGCATGTACGGTACTGTTCAATGCTTCTTCTTTTTTTTTATTAAAAAAGAAAATAAATACACGCATACATATATATGTAAACAGTTGTACATACACAACATAATAACATTTTTTTTTAAGCTGTGACATCATTGTTCTACTTTATTCAATAAAATAAAATAAAAACAAGATTCTGTTCGAAAAGGGTGTAAGGAAGAAGTAAAATGACTTATCTAGTCCCACTTCTTATTCCTCGTCAAAATGTATCACTTAAATTCACCCTGAAACCTTGTTCAGGTTATAACAAATAATTTAGATTGCAAACACAGTAACAGCAAAATCAGGCAAATAACAACATAAAACACAAAATTTAAGGAAAAATAAAGAAATTGACATAGCTGGTTCTTCTATTCTTTTTCTGCTCTGTATCTGTTTAATATTTCAGTTTTAAAGATGTATTTAAACCTACCTATTGTTTTACATGATTTCAGTTCATCACTGCACCTGTTTCATAGTGTAACTCCTTTCATAGTAGTTCTAACGAAAAAGTCCCTCTGAGATTATGTTTGCTTTCTCTGTTGGAAAAACCTTTGGATGCTATTTGGCAACTGCTGATTTTTAACTTTACACATAACCTGGATTGTTTTATAGTCAACCAGATCCTTAAGTTTTAATGTATTCAATTTGATGGAGAGTTGGTTTGTTGGTTCCCTGCAGGTGGATTTATTTCTAATTCGTATTGCTCTTTTCTGCAGGATTAATATAGGCTCTGTATTTGTTTTGTATGTATTCCTCCACACTTCCACACAGTAATGAAGGAGTGTGAAGGCGCAGTACAAAATGTATAATGAGGATGTATTTAGAAAATATCTGTCTTCATGTAAAATTGACACCGACTTTGCTATTTTTCCTTTGATGTAGTTAATGTGAGATTTCCATCCCAGTTTCTCATCTTTTAGAACACCCAAGAAATTTTATTTTAGATACTCTTCCGATCTCTATATCGTTTATCATAAGCTTTTAGTTGAACAAGTTGAACAGTTTTCAAATATTATAAATGTTGTTTAGTGTTAGTTTATTCGATCTAAACCAACTCTTCAATTTTTATAGCTCATCACCAACTTCATCCAAAAGTTTTTCCAAATTGTCCCCACAACAGAGCAAATTGGTGTCATCAGCAAATAATGTCAACTTTAATGAACCAGAGACAAATATTATTAATATATAAAATAAACAACAATGGCCCCAACACTGATCCCTGAGGAACCCCACACCTAACACCTAAAAGTTGTGATTTTCCCAAGCCTATTTGTACATATTGTTTTCTGTTACTCAAGTAACTAAGTAAGCCATGCAAGTGCTACCCCTCATATCTCATATTTCTGTAGTTTCATTACTAATAGTGTGTGATCAACCGTGTCAAAAGCTTATTTTTTTAAATCTAAGAACACTCCCACTGCATATTTTCTTTTTTTCTATAGCAGTTGTTACCTCTTCCACGAATTCCATAAGTGCCGTTGAGGTAGTCTTGTTTCTCCTGAATCCATATTGTTGATCATAAAGTATGTTATGCTTAGTGATGAAGTCGTATAATCTTATGTAAAATATTTTTTCCATTACTTTTGCGAATTGTGGGAGCAGAGAAACTGGTCTATACTTGGAAAGAATCTCCTGCCTTATGACAGGGTAGGATTTCATTTTAGTTGGAAAAACACCCGTTTTTTTAGGGATTGATTACATGTATGCACGAAGGGTTTTACTACACAGTTAATTATTTGCTTAACCAATGACATGTCAATACCATCACAATATGTAGATTTCTTTCCCTTAAAACTTTTCACAATGTCAGTCATTTCTTTTTAATTTGTTCCTTTTAAGAACATGGTTTCAGCAACTTGAATAGTTTTACTTTCAATCTCATTTCTATCACCTGAGATTTAAAGTAAAACTATTCAAGCTGCTGAAACTATATTCTTAAAAGGAACAAATGAAAAAATAAGCCTAATCCTTTTACAAAACTCAAAAGGAAGTGATGGGCAGTTTTTTGGTCACCTGACAATTGCACTCTAATTTAACACAATATGTTAATGTCAGCGTTTTGATGAACCATGACAACGTGGAGCTGGTCTTCGGCGACACGGATGGTTTACCGGAAGCCTTCAGAAAGAGCAAGAAGGGCAGCATCTACCTTACTCCATACAGGGTGAGAGAGTTTTTCCTCGCATATCTTAACTTTTGATTGTGGAAAGCTGCAGTTTAATGTTTTATTTTTTTCCCACCCTCTTCCATTTCAGGTGATTTTTGTGGCTAAAGGTCGAGATGCACTCAGGTCTTTTATGATGCCTTTCTATTTGACGAAAGGCTGTGAGGTCAAGCAACCTGTAATGGGAGCAAATTACATCAAGGGGACCATCAGCGCTGAACCTGGAGGTCAGTTTTCTAGTAACTGGCAATTTTTGATTATTATTATTCTTTTAATTAGGGATGGACCCATAATCGGCCCGGCCGATAATATTATATATATAATATGATATATATAATATGATATTCAGCATTTTATGAATATCGGCATCGACCTCTTTTTTTTGTTTTGATGGCCAATATATTAAAAACGGTCATTTTTGCTCCGACGAGCGCTTTTCTCCTCCGTCAGCAGCTGTTGACTCCTTGCAACATTGGCCCGCCAACAGCACCATCTGATTGGTTGCTCGTGCAGTGCTAACAGCCACTAAGCAGCAAATAGCGGCTATTAGCCCATGAGCTAACCAGCTAGCTTGTAAATTAATGGCTATTAGCCCGCTTTAGTTTGCGGGCTAACCTAATAGCCGTTTTTTAGCGGCTATTTGGGAGTTATCCCGGGGTTAGCGTGTGGGTGAACGGTTAGCCTGCAAGCTAACAGTTAGCTCGCGAATTAGCAGTTATTTGCAAGTTAGCGTGCGGGTGAATGGTTATCCCACAAGCTAACCGTTAGCTCGCGAATTAGCGGCTATTAGCTTAGCCCGTGGGCTAACCTAATAGCCGTTTTTTAGCGGCTATTTGGGAGTTATCCCGGGTCAGCGTGTGGGTGAATGGTTAGCCCACGAGCTAACCGTTAGCTTTATATCAGCTTCAAATATCGGTTATCGGCCTCCCTGACTACCGATAATCTGTATCGGCCCTGAAAAAAGCATATTGATCTGTCTCTACTTTTAATTCATTCTGTGTTGGTATTCTTGGCGGTTAGGCGGCTGGGAGGGCAGCACAAGCTTCAAGCTGGTCTTTTCTGCGGGTGGAGCCATCGAGTTTGGACAGTGCATGCTGCAGGTTGCTACTCAGGGTGAGGACACTAAATGTGACAAGAACTCTCTTTCTTGGATGTTAACAAGATAGAATAAAACACATACTATATACCCTGTCCTCCCATCATGCTTTGTGTCCTTCAGCTTCCAGAGGCCAGCCGGTCATTCCAGGGTTCGATGGATGCCCTTTCATGGCTAACGGGGCCTATACTTACCCGCCTCCGCCTTCTAACGGGGCGTATCCTGCCGGACCACCGCCAGGCTACGCCTACTCCAACGCCACTCCGCAAGGTAGCTTCTCGAAGAAAAAAAACAAAAAAAACTGCAGAGTGAGTCCTTCTGATGTTGTATTTTCTGCACCATGCAGACGGCTTCTACCCCAACCCTCCAGCATTCGATAGCGCCGCAGCCTACATGGCTCCACCTCCGTATTCATCTGCGCTGGGGCAGCAGCCCCCGCATGACCCTAAAGTCCCCTCTTCAGCTGCAGGTGAGTGTCTGGCAGAATTGTGCTTTATGGAGTGCCATTTTTCACCAGTGTTGTCTAGTTTTTTCATCTTTTTTTCCCCCCAGCTGAGGCTAAAGCGGCTGAAGCCGCAGCCAGTGCTACTAGCTGTTCCATGCAACCGCCTACACATGTGTACCTGCCCGAGGTAAGTCTCTCAATATATTTTGGAGTTGAAAAAGGGCAAGCACCACACCCACTATTTGAGCATCTAATAGTGACGGGAGAATGAAGCTTCATGAAACACTTGCAATATTTTTTTTACTCCTCTAGATGGTGCTCTTGGTTTAAAGATGCAGTGGAAATTGATGACATTTCAACTGCATTTATAAACCAAGAGCATCATCTTGATGAGTAAAAAAATATCAAGTGGTTCATGAAGCTTCATTTTCCAGTCACGAGAGTGGTGCCATATCAAAGTTGAATGTATCGCTTACTTAAAACATCTAAAATGAAAAATTTCCCGTTAAAATGAATAGAAATGCCATCAATCCATTCACCCAATCCCCAAAAAATCCCCCAATTTTTTCTTGAGTTTTAAGGAAATTAGCACTATATTATATTGTTCTTGCTGTACAAGAATGATGTGTAATTGCACATCCACTACAGTAGGTGGCACTGCCGCAAGAAGTATTAGCTCCTCTGCAGAGGCGTACTTAGCACAATTGTGTAGACAAATGACATTATTTATAGTCGCGGTGGAGAGTTGGGGCGGTGTAGCAAAAGATAATTGAGAAGCACTGATATAGTTACATATCGAGTTGCGGCTAATCAATAATCAAATGAATCTAATTATTTAGATAATAGATAGATAGATAGATAAGTAGGGAACTTGTTTAATTTAAAATTGTTTAAATCCTTGGAATTTCTACCTTTTAAATATTGTCCCAATGTCTCGATTCCTCCATGAAAACAAATTGATGATCTTTGTTTTGTTTTCCTTCAAAATAAGACATTTGCAAACATCTGCTTTTACTCTTTTTTTTCTTTTTCTTTTTTGGGTGCCAATTTTCTGATGAATGTTACGGACAAAACCAGTAATTGAAAAAGTATCACTTTAGTTTGTGCATTTTCTGCACTTTCAATTTCAAAATAATTTTTGTTTAATCTGATTAGGGCTGTGCAATTAATTGAAATTGAATTACAGTTTCAATTATTACACTCCATATTTACAAAATCAGTATTATCGTAAACCAATTTTTTTTTATTAATACCAATTCTGAGTTGTTTAAATGTATACATTTGCACCTTTTTAAAATATTACTATTTATGTAAACTTAACTATACATAAACTATTTTAATAAATTTAATTTCATCCAAAAGGAACTTGTATAATTATAGTATTTCAAATCATTGTATTTGTCTTAATATATATTTTTTTACGCTTAAATATTTTCTTGTTTTGTACCAAAAAAACAAATGATTGTCCTAATTGTGATTTTAATTATTACCAAAATAATCGTTATTAATATTTTCTTCATAATCGAGCAGCCCTAAATCCGAAAATAATCATAATATTAAATAACGATTAAAATAATGGTTAGTTTCAAACCTAGTTGTATAGTTATGCTCTGCAGAATGCAGACAAACTAAGACTTTCAAACAATAATCTGCAGTCATATCAGTTTTCTCAGGGGATAAATAGATAATAATTCTAATACCCTATTGTTATCTTGCCTGTCTACACGTGGTTTTGTATTGCTGATTTCCTTCGTAACAGTATTTGTAATTTTGTATTTTTGTATTTTTGCGTAGGATAAGCCTCCCCCGTATTCTCCTCCAGAAGACAAAAAGAACCAGTAGACCTGTTTTATTTTCGCTCGCTGTGGACTCCCATCTACATCGACCACCCTTTCAATTCCATTTGTTTGGATCATTCCCTCTTTTTCTTGTCTTCCAAAACACATTCTACTCTTTCATTTGTCCTCATTCCAGTACACGCATGACGTACATCACATACCCTTTGGGCGACATGAAGTGATCTCATACTGGATAAAAGAGCTTGTTGCAAGATTCCCTCGATGCTTACCTTTGCTCTGATTTATGTGATGTTGTACTGTACGCCAACCAGCTATGACAGAATTTTTATGGTACAATTTGCTCTGCGATTCTATCCTGTGTGCTAAATGAAGTAATTTATTTTTTTACCATTTAACTGTACATATTTAGAAGATAATATATAGCTTGTCGGGATGGAGGCATCCTGTCTGCTTTGACACATGACGCCGGATGAGAGGACCGCATAGATTAGAGCCCATGATCCGGGATTAAGATCAGACAGTGGAAGGTGGGTCACAGCGATGTACAGACAGGAAGGATTATGTTTGTTATGTTTTATGGCGTTCAAAAGCTGCCACCAGTTTTCGACAGTTCACAAATTACCGTAGACTAACAAATGGTCTCAATTTGAATTGGAAGTCTTTTTTTGGAGATCGCCTGGACTTCCTCAAGTCATCTGTGTACTGGATGTTAAACGGTTCTTTGCTGATCTTGGGGCTCGTGCTTGCCCAAGCATGGCTGAAACTATGATGAAGCTTTGCAATTATTAATGACAGCTAATGCAACCAGTAGGCATTTATTAAATGGATCTTGTTTAAAGTTTAAATGTGGTGCTTTTTAAATTTTATTTATTTTGTGCTACAAGTTAAATGTTGGTTTACCTACTAGACCAGTGGTTCTTAACCTTGTTGGAGGTACTGAACCCACTGATGTGAATGTATGGCTGGATAGCCCATACACACCCGTGCAAGCCGTTGAAGTCACAGGGCGGCCATCTTGCTCCTCCCATCTTGCGAGCAGACCACTATAAACTATACGGTATACGTACAGATTAGACATATACAGCTCGTAAGCAGTTAGTATAGGGCAGGGGGGTTGTGGCAGGGTGGTCACAATTTTTAACAAGTAAAAAAAAATAAGTGGACGGTATGTGCAGCTTTGAAGACCCACTTATTCTTTTATTGCTCAGTTTTTCAAACTCCACTATTAGATTTGAAAGAGTAATCTTTTGTTGAATTAGTTATAATTCTTTACAATACAAGTTTCCTCCTGTTAACATTAAGCATATAATTTTTACATGTATTTAAGGCAAGTTGTAAAAAGTCTGAAGTCCTTTTGTTTATGTTTAACAAATTTAAAACACCTTAAATCATGCTGTTTCTAGGAAGTACTGTTTCAAATGTTCTCCAATTTCGATACTGTAAATGTATAGGATCGTATGCCCAGAAACTTCTTGGGAGGAGCAATATGGCGGCTTCATAAGTCGTGGCCTATCGGCTATCCAGTCAAATATTCAGATCAGTGACTGAACCCCCTTATTTTCTTATGCACATTTACAGAGCCCTTCTTTATTGAAAAAAGTACAAATATTTTTTTTTCCCTCTTCAAATTCAAGACATAGTTATAGGGCAGGGGTCAGGGACCTTTACTGTCAATAGAGCAATTTTAGGCCAAATAAATAACAAATAAAATCTGTCTGGAACCGCAAAACCTTTGAACATTGTGATGAACAAAACAGTATAGATTTATGGTAATTTTCTGCCTCTCTTCTTCCTTTTTTTGACATTTTTGGCAATTTTGTGGTAATTTTGTTGACAATTTTGTATTCATTATTTTAATTTTTTTGGTATTTCTTATTTTGTTTTTGGACATTTTATAGTTTATTTCTATTTTTTTTGGGGGGGGGGGTGCAATTTCAATGACATTTTATGGTACTTTTCTGCCTTCTGTTGTTTTTGAACATTTTATGGTTACTTTGAGCATTTTCGTTTCTGCCTTTTTAATAATAATTTGTGTACATTATGTGATCATTTTCTGCTCGTTTTGGACATTTTTAGGTATTCTTTTATTTTTCAAAATGTTTTATCTACCTTTTATCTCTTTCTGACAAATTACAAATTTGCTGACAAAGTCACATGTGGCTTCAAACCCGCAGGTTGCAGACCCCTGGTATAGGGTTTACTGGTGAACAAAATAAACAGGGAGAGTAGCCTTTTCATCAAATCTGGCTCTCTTCAGCTTGAATTCACTCAGCGCACATTAAAACACCCACCTGTTTTCTTAAGATGAAACCCAGTGACAGCAGATACAATGAAAACGGCAGAGGCCCCAGAATTGAACCCTGTGGAACACCATTTGTTTGTTTCACCAAACCCCTGGGGTTCAATAAAACCCAGGTTAAAAACCACTGTACTAGACAGAAGTCCAGCCATATAACTGAAACACGGCAGGGATTGTAGCACTTCCGTTTGGGCCTCACACTTGTGAAAATTCCGCTAGCACTTATCGCTAATTTAAAGATGCCAGCCTTAAATAAACACAAGACATGTTACACTTAAAAATTAGTAATGTTCATACAGAATTACCATATTACCAATTATCATAAAAAGTGACAAAGCTCCTTCACTTGCAATGTGATTTTTGGGTTTTTGTGAATCTCCACTTTGGATGGCTTGATAGTTGTAATAGGAAAATTAAGCTTCATAAAGCACTTGCAATATATATTTTTTTACTTCTCTAGATGGTGCTTAATATAAAAGCTAGTGCAATGGAAAGTGATTCAATTTCCGCTGTATCTTTTAACCAATAGTGCAATTTAGAGGAGCAAAAAGATATAAAAAGTGCTTCATGAAGCTTCATTTGTCTATCACGAACTGCAGGAAGCACTTTATTTATTTATTTATTTTTTTCTCATCTCCTTTTAGTTTAAAGATGTAGTGGAAATTTTGTCACTTTCCATTACACTAGCCTTTACATTTATAGGGCAAGAGCACCATCTAGAGGAGTAGAAAATATTGCAAGTGTTTCATGGAGCTTCATTTGTCCATCACTACCTAAAACTCATTCACTCCCAGCCATTTTCACTGAAGCAACCCCCTTTGCTCCCGGCTGTTTTACTGGATTTTGACTGCTTTTGCAAGGGTCACAGAATATTGTGTTCTATTGTTACAAAAACATGGAACCTACCAAAAGAAAGATTAAAGTATCTTCTTTCATCAGGAAAAAAAGTACATTTGTATTAGCATTAGAATATAGCTAAGTTTCATCATTATTCACAAATCTGTTTAAAACATTGGGGAAAATAGCTTTTTGCAACATGGCCCTGGTTGATCTCTTATACTCTGCTGCCACCTGCTGGCTGTTTTTGTAATAACTACCATTGCTTTAAGCGTTCTCTTCAGTTCAGAGGCTGCATCAAAGCCTTCTGTGCGGCATAAAAAACATAAAAACTGTATAAATACGTATTTGGGAGCATGGTAATATTTAAACTAGAACATATTTATACGTTTTGGGGAGCAAATGAGTTAAAAGTAAAAAAAATTAAAAAGCAGTCAAATGAGCTTGTGCAACACGGCTTACTGTCCACATTTAAAAAGCCCAAAAAGTTAGGCTTAAATTACAAAAAAATTATTTATAAAAGGGATTTGGACTAAAAGGAAATTTCATGCAGCAATACTGTGCGTCAAAAGGAAAACAAAAGTGCAAACAAAACACTCCATAGTGGAAGGAATAATCAGAAAAAACGATTTGATATAATAGGGGACATTGATAGCGTAGTGGTTCACACAGCTGGCGCACTGACCCAAAACCAGGACAGGTTTCAACTTCCCCCAACCTTGATGATGTGACTTCTCAGCTCCAATAAAAAGCAAAACAAGCTCTACGCACTCATATGGAGCAAAGCGTGATGTTGACGCCCTCTCCTATCCAGCAAGCGGGGAAGACCTCCTGGGTGAAGGCACAGTGGAAGGCATGCAGCCTGACGTGTCCGTCGCCGTAGAAGGCGAGCGTCCCCGCGTCGTAGTCCAGCAGCATGCCGATACGGCCGTGCTGAGACGATCCCACCAGGGTCTCCCTGCGGCCGTTGTGCCAGGCGTTGTTCTGCTTCTCGTCCAGCTGCAGGCTCCACGAGACTTCGTTCATTCCCAGCATGCACCTGCGACCTTTCTCTTTTCTGGGGATGGTGCTGTAGGTGACCTGAGGAGAATGTCACCCCATTAACATATGTCAGAGCCGACTTGAAATATGTGAAGTCGGCATCTACCCCCAGGTAGGCCCAAGGTTTGGACACCTCCAGCTCCCAGTAGTGCTGGCCGTGTTTGAAGCCTTGGCTGCACAGCACCTGCCAGGTGTGATCAAAACGAGATTCGTGCTCGATGGCGGGACGTAGACCGGAAGTCAGGTGCTCCGCTCTCCGGTTCTCTTGTGACAATAATAGATTGCCATTGGCTGTGTCGGGGTCAAATTTCAGAAAGCATCTGTCTGGAGTCAAGAAGACGAGAATATGTTTTTATTTACTCAGTTTAGTTAGTTGGGCTTGTAGTATCCTTATAATGAAAAAAAAAAAAAAGAATTCCTGAAAATAAAATGTACTCTGAACTCTATCAAAAATGTAATAAAACCCAATAATGTAGTCATTTCACCAATAATGTAAAAAAAATTATAATCCTGACTGATATTGTAATAACATTTTTAGGTTGTGTAATGTATCAATTCATTACATTTTCAGGTGGGTCTTGATTTCTCAAACCTGATCATGTAAAACTTGACAGATCATGTAATATGTTCATAATCAGTCCAAAGTTCGACATTTTGTGTTTTGACAATCTAAGACTACTATATACATTCACGGCAAAAATTGGAGAATTTTGGTGTCAAATGTTGATTTCAACCCCCAAAGTGTATTTTTAACACTCTCTAATTTAAACGCAGGTCATTTATTTGACGGAATGGATTTATTTAGTGATAAACCAACTCTGCAGAGAATTAATCAAAGTAAGGAAACTTGATTAGAACTGCTCTGCCACAGAGACTTCTGGGATATGATGTTATAATATAATAAAATATTACATCACCTGTAAAAATGTTATTGCCATATCAGTCAGTTTTTTTTAATTACATTATTGGTGAAATGATTACATTATTGATTTTTATAAAATTTTTGATCAAGGGTAAATTTTATTACATTTTCAGGCATTATTACATTTTCAGCAAATAATTACATTATAGTGTGCTACATGCCGCAAAGACTGGCATATGATAAAATATATGTTAAATAATGTAATAAGGCATCACATTATCATAAACATGTTATTACAATATCAGTCAGAATATTATTACATTATTGGTGAAAATATTACATTATTGGGTTTTATTATATTTTTGATCGAGTACAAGTGCAAATGTTATTACATTTTCAGGCATTATTACACTTGCACAAGAATACTACGATTGACTGTCAGTATTTGCGTGTTTTTGTGTTTGCCATGCTTGTTATTATTTTCATATATGATTAATGCATTTTACTTCTGCTGGGTTTCTCTAGACATTCCATATGCACTTCTGCACTTTATAAACACACTATCCCAGTATTTGGTGCTCATAAGGTTATCTCATTGTTGTTTATAACCATGTCATTTGCACAATGACAAATAAATATTGAATTGAATTCTCAGCAAATAATTACATTATAGGATGCCGCAAAAAGACTGGGATATGATACAATATATATGTTATAATAATGTAATAAGGCATTACATTATCGTAAACAATAAACATGTTATTACAATATTACATTATTGGTGAAATTATTACATTACATAAACATATTATTACAATATTACGTTATTGGTGAAATTTTTACATTTTTGGGTTTTATTACATTTTTGATCAAGTTAAGTGCAAATTATATTATATTTTCAGGCGTTGTTACATTTTCAGGAAATTATTATTATCATTATTAATATTATTATTATTATTATAGGGTGTGACAGGGCTTAGTGATGATGTGGTGAAAATACAATCAAATCTAAATAGGCAATCACTTTTTCACTGCACGGGTAAATAAATAAATAAATCGTTCATTCTAAAGAGAGGACTTACAAGCATTCAGCCCCTCCTTCCCACCAGAATGGCTCGGAGCAGCTGGACTGGGAACCACAGCCAGAATGGGCCTCTTTTCCTGAGGAGAACCTGATGGAGAACAATTTGAATACACAGATTTAAAAAAAGGAGGAAAAAAAAGGGCAGTTGAATTCACAGTACCTTCTATGTCCTGACCCACAACAGTGCAGACGGCCCTTTCAAGGTCCTCAGCCACCAGCTTAGAGATCCGGGTCAGGACCTCTGTGATGCCACTTAATCGATCCTGCAGGTGGGGCGTTAAGTCTGAGGGAATTTTCTTGAGGCGTGGAACTTCTATGAGCATTGATTCCTATTGGAAGATATTAATAAAATTGGTTATTTTATACCTTCCTGGAATTAATTAGCAGAGTGATGTAATGATTCACGGTTGAGAGGTCCTAAATTTGAAAATTTATTTTTTCTATTCCTTTGTTTGAAAACATTTTGTTAATAACTATTTCAAAGTTACAATGAGTAAAGTGTGTGAGTACTAGTTATTCTAGTCCAGGGATCAACAATCTTTACTGTCAAAAAAGGCATTTTGGGCCAAATAAATAACAACAAATCTGTCTGGAGCTGCCAAACATTTGAACATTGTGATGGAGGAAACAGTGTGTTGTACCATAACAGAGAAATGTATAAAATATAAATTTTCTTTTATCTTTCGCCTTCCGTTATTGGATTTTTGTTGTTGTTTTTCAATATATATTTTTTTAGATTATTCTGCCTTTCTGTCAAATTTCTGACATTTTTGGCAATTTTATGTCATGTCAATTTTTTTTGCCTCTTTTTTTCCTTTCTTTGACATTTTATATATATTTTTTGACATTTTTTTCTGCATTTATTGCTATCAATTTTCCGACATTTTTAGCAATTATATGGATAATCTTTAGTAATTTTCGGGATTTCTTATTTTGTTTTTGGACATTTTAGTGTTACTTTTAACATTTTTTTCAGCATTTTTTTGCAATCAATTTTCGGACATTCTTGGAAATTTTATGGACATTTTATAGTAATTTTCGGGATTTCTTCTTTTGTTTTTTTGGACATTAATGGTTACCTTTTAAACATTTACTTTTTTGTCTTTAATTTTTTTTATCTGACATTAATGGGAATTTCATGGATTATGTTAATTTTCGGCTTTTCCTCTTCTTTTTGGGATATTTTATAGTCACCATTTGGACATTTTAAAACTTTTTCATCTACACTTTGCTTCGCTTTTTCTGGCAGCTTAAAATTTTTTACTTTAGATTTTTGGAATATTAAATTAGTATTATTATTATTATTGTATTTGATAATTAATTCATTTAAAGAATATTTTATCTAAAAAATAGTTAAACATATTTGTATTAATAATATTATATTATAACATTACAATATAATATAATATATAATCTACTAATTTTTATATAGATCCACAGGGAGCCACAGGAGAGGGACGATCGAGCCACATGCGGTTTCCAGTCATATATGTCAATTACGGGCAAACAGGTGACCGCGTGGTGACTCATTTGAATCATAATGGAGTCCTGCCTGGAACGAACAATAGACATAAAAAATGCAGTAAAACAACATTCCATCGGGCCAATTGTGAGTGTAAAAATAAGTGGTTCCAAACCTTGATGAGCTCTGTATCGGAGAGGTTGTGGAGCGCCGCTATCTTCGCCTGGCTCGCTCTCAGCTCCTGGACGCTCTCCTCCAGGTCAGAGAGACGCGCCGTCGCCTCAGAGATGGCCGCCTCTTTCTGCTGCTCCATGAAGCGCTCGGTGGCCTCCTGCCGCTCGCTTAGTATTTTGATCATGGTGGAAAACTTGGCTGTGACCCGATTGGATGTCTGCTGCATCGTCTCCTGAATATGAAAAAAATAATAACACAATGTAGGGAGGCTGCTGTAAAGTAACTGACAATGAAAGTAAAGCATTACCTTAGCTTGGTTGATATTTTCAGCTAGGTTGTTAATACTTTGCTTGGTTTCGTCAATCAGTTTCATCACCTCCTCATTCTTCTTCTCTAGTAATCGCTGCGTAAAACACACACACACACACACACAAAACAAACCAAGATAAATTAGAATATTTGAAAATGTTACATTACAGTAAATATTTTGTCTGTTTTGTGTACCTTTTGGGTTTTTTTCTCCGTCTCCAACAAGTCCTTCTCATGGTTCTTGCATTCCCTGAGGGCACACTCGCAGCACACTGACATTCTATCCTGCTTGCAGTAATAAACTAAAGGCTTATGATGTAGCTCACAAAGCAAGGATCCACCTTCCTCCTTCCCGCAGTCTTTGCAGGACGGCCCGGTGTTGCTGTTTGCAGCTTCAGTCAGGAGCGACAAGGACACATTACGCTTGACGGTGGGCCTGGTGACAAACTTCTGATTGCAGATGGGACAGTCTGGTCCAATGTCAGACATGCTTTTCGTGTCCCAATGGGTAGTGATGCACTTCTCACAGAACGAGTGGCCACATTGGATGGTGACCGGAATATGAAATCGCTCGAGACATATGGCACAGATCAGGTTTGAGCTCTGAGAATCCATCTCTGGAACAACAACAATGATGAATATGTGACTATAACAAACAAGAGGTTGGTCGTGGATGCTATCGCTGATACCTTACCTTGAGTGCATGTAGTAGGAATTTATAAATTAAAAAATAATAATTAAAATCTGCATAAATACCCGATCGCACTTTCTAAATCGCTCATGCAGTTATCTGATGGGTCGACAACAAAGCAGTTCACAACGAGACAAGCGCAGTTAGCAAACAGACGCTAACGCTAGCATTAGCCGGAGCGTTTCAGAACAAAACACCCAAACCGAAACATAGTAAAATAGATATTACAATTTATTCCAAATGGGTTTGACAAAAAAACAACGATATACATCATTACCACCTCTCGCAAAATTCACATCGCATCAAGACAGATGACAGCGTCAGCTGACCATTTCCTAGTGACGACATGATGATACCTTCATGTGCTATCAGGAAAATTGCAAGTCGGACCGCTAACTCTTAAATCCTGTTCACTATTTAGGACACACCGCAATTAATGAAATAAAGACATATAAGTAGCAGTAATGGTAGTAGTAATAGTAATAGAATGTAATAATGCGTCGTACAAATGTGATCCGTACAGTGCAGTGTTTATAAAACTAACATGAACATTTGTTTTGTCGGCCACCGTAGGTTTTTGTTCCATCCAAGATGGCGCTGCGCACAGTGTCTTCTGGTGTGCTCAAAAAATATTTTGATTTAAGGGTCAACAATGCGAAGACGTTTATCACAACAGGTACAAATAATATTTAGTTAATATGGGATTTGTTTATATGATTCTTGGTTTGTGTGTGTTTGTGTTTTTTATTGTGTCCGAGCTGCATCGGGTCATAGTGCGGACAGTGGACACACCGTCTCGTCTTGTGTTGTAAAAACGCATCTTCGTAAAATCACTCGCGAAATGTAATCGCCACAATTAAACGTATACAGTAGTTGGTGCTATGATGTTAAAACGAAATGTCATATAATTGTCGTGGAAAACAATTATTAGCTTTGTTACCACCTACTATGGATTTTAATAACAGGCAATTCAAGTGTCCGGGGGGTCCCAAGCAGAAATTAATTAGGAACACTACTCTAACCTGTCATCATTTTAACAATAAAAACAAACAAAAGAATTGTGAACGTGTTTTTTTTCGTTTCACTTTAACGCACCCCTAAATTCAGTGCTGGCAAGCATTAAGCTTGCACTTCAGTAAATTAGCACCTGCAGAAAATACAAGGCAATTAAAGTATCAATTAGCTTAAAACATACGAATGATGAGTCAAAATTAAAATCTTCAAATTAGAATCTTTAAAATTTCGGGAATTGTTCTGTACAAAAAAAATAAAACTTCTTCATAGTAACACAAATACTAAGAAAGTTGTCACAATGCAAAATACATCCCAATTGCAGCATCACTTAAAAATACAAATCTTAAACCACATTATGACCACCCACCAACGCCCTGCCAAAGGTGCTTATGGACCTTTGCTTTTGCAAATGCTGTTACCGTGTCCTGCCACTAAGTGGCGCCCAAACTCGTGGGCCCCTAGCAGCTGCCTGGTTGGCTTGTCTTTTGACAAGAATCACCTCTGGTTTTAGCCCCAAAATATTTTTGATTAAATAGTGCTATTTTTATGATTGTACTGGAAAGCAAGGTGAATTACAATGCTTAATGTAGCCTAAATAAATCTATAATACAGTGCTCAAATCAACAGTTAAAAGAGCAAATTAATATTTACCCTTTAAAGACTTACAGTATAGTACTAACTACAGTATTTGTGTGTTTCCACATAACAGCATTCCTCTGTCTCCGGCGTCCTCCTTTGGGCCCGATGCCGAATGAAGACATTGATGTTGAAAACATTGACACAATCGAGAAATATCGCAGCTACAACCGTTACTTCCGAATGGCTGAAGAGGAGAAGAAAAAGCAGGTCTGGTGGAAGACCTACCAGGAATATAGGGAGAAAGAGGATCCTGAACATGGTGAGAAATAATCAAGAATATTATGGGGATAATTGATCAGGATAATGATTTAGGCAAAGACTTAGACGGCTGTGTGTTTTGACAGGTGCTGAGCTAGTAAACATTGGACTGCCTAGTAATCGACCTTCGAGAACCAATCAAGTGAGGGAGAGGAGGCAGATGATGAAGGACAACAAGAAGAATGTCGAACTGGAGAGGGCCTGTCGTTTACGCACATGTCGGTTCAATCAAGATGCGTGAATGTGGATGTTTGTCGGAATGTGACCTGCGATTGGCGGGCAACCATTCACCCACTTCGAACCTTAGTGGGGATTAACGGTGTGGAAGTTAATTGATGATGGGTTTCATTTTGTCTTTTTCTACCCCAGTTAAGATATCTTTGGATCGAGTGCAGGAAGTGTGGGAGAAGAGCATTGGTCCATTTCATATAAGAAGACTGGCAGACCACTATGGGGTCTTCAGGGATCTTTTCCCCAAGGCGTATTTCCTGCCTCAAATCCCACTGCGGATTTGCTATAGCCAAGGGACAAGTGCTCAAGTACATTATGGCAATGAACTAACACCAACAGAAGTATGAACAGTACAACAATGGATTGTCCTTTTTTATTTTTGCTTTTTTTTTTTAAAAAAATGTGTGCTTTATTTTCTCAACCAGACAACATCTGCTCCTGTGGTCAGCTTTAATGCAGATGAAGGCTCCCTGTGGACCCTCCTGCTCACCTCCCCAGGTCAGGAGGCCTGTTTCGATACAATACATTGATCTGCTATTGTTGAATATTAAACATTTCTGTGTATTGTAGATGAACATCTTCTCGATAATGAAGCTGAATACGTGCACTGGCTTGTGTAAGTCATTCACTTTAAATCAATGTTATTTTTTATTCCACTTTACTTTCAAATTTTTTTGGGGTGCAAAAGGCTCTCGCATAAAAATTACACGACAGCTAAACTAAACTTGCTCAATATTGTAATATTAATGAGGTACTACATGTTTGTCCTGCATGTCATTTGAAATGCCCCAAAAAATATTAGGCCTAATTGACCAGCAGTTGACCAATCACAGCGTGACGCGATTGGTCAACTGCTGGTCACATGACATATGGACGCCATCTTGTTACCCTGCTGAAACAGAGTTGGCCAAACTCTCTCTACCCTCTGTATTGACCTTTTGCACGTGACGTCTCAGCCCTCATGGGAACGCCCCCTACGGGACGCTGGACGACCTTTGCATTGCGAGGTATATTGTCCCCCGGCGTGAGCGGAGCATCTCGTCCCAGAGACTCAGCCAGCGACAAGCTTTTGAATCAGCCCCGGTGTAAGGAGAAGAGACGGCATTGACTACATAATGATATAGGTCGTGCGCTGTTGAATTCCGGCAAAGTCGGCGATTTGATTGACTTGGTAAAAACAGCAGGCAACAGAAGGTAAGGGGCTGTTTTCAAACTAGCGATCTCCAACTTAAGTAAATATTGCGCTCTATGAGTCCCGACTAAATGTGCAACTCCGACTGACAGTCGAACTTCGGTTGAAGTAGTAGATTCCATGGCTCGAAGGGCAATAATAACTTTTAATTAGTAAAATAACAGTCACTAAGTCGATTCCGGGTCACGTCCACTTCCATTCAACAATCATTTCCTTCCGCCGTCCGTCATAGGGCAGTCACGTGATCACGTGACGTCGGTGCAAATGGTCAATACGTCTCTGGCACAGCTAAGACATGTCTGCCATCTAGTGTTGAATGCTGATATTACAACTTAAAATGACACTGCATGTTCACAGTTTATTCAGCTCCTGCTAATTTTGAATATGAATGAAGCAATATTTTTTTTCCATAATTTTTTTCCTCCGTGATTTCCCCCCCTCCAATATAGTGTATTATATATTATATAAATATATTATAATATATGAATAATAATAATATATAAATATATATATTATATTATACCATAGTGGAAAATGTATAGATACAGCGAGCGTGAGCAAAAAAAAACGCAATATAATATAGTGTAACGTTACACGCGCGGTTGCGTGACATTATATGAATTGTGTTTCTGCAGTGGGAACATACCAGGTGGAGCGGTTCAGTCTGGAGAAGAACTCTGTCATTATCTACCTCCATTTCCCGCAAGAGGGACCGGTTTCCACCGCTACATTTACGTCCTTTTCCAGCAGGAGGGGCCCATAAACTTCCAGGAAGATTTGAGGCCCTTGCCGTGGTGAGAAACAGACCTCGCATCACCTGGACGCAAAATGACATCTCCGAATTTTTTAATAAAGTAAACAATCATTGCTTCTTTTTTTCTTCTAGTCATTCACTGGCAGAGCGTACGTTCAAAACGGTGGATTTCTATAGAAAGCACCAAGACAGCATGACACCAGCAGGTCTGGCGTTCTTCCAGTGCCAATGGGATGAATCGGTCACCAGCACCTTTCACAACACCCTCAGTGAGTAACACTAGCATCCAAAACAAGTCTTGTGACTTTATAAGAGATGATACATATGAATGATATCTTCACCTGCAGATATGAGGGAGCCAGTGTTTGAATTCATCCGGCCTCCAGTGTACCATCCACCACAAGTGAAATTCCCCCATGGACAACCCTTACGTTACCTGGACAGATACAGAGATGGAAAGGAGCAAACTTACGGCATATACTGATGAGCAGGCATGACAAACGTTTCAAATTTCAAATCGACTAATATGACAAGCATATATCTGGCGTCGGGCCAAAAACCTTGTACCTCCAAAATAAGCACTTTTTCAGGAGACCCCCAAAACGGCATGTTTGTTTAACCATAACATTGCAACATCAAAGAGAGAAAGGTCAATAATTTGTAAAAAAATGACAACCACACGTTTGTATAGATTTTTGAAAAAATATGAAATTTGCCAAATTGTGACTTGCGAGGTTTTGGCCCAACACCAGTGATATTATGTACATGTTCAAATGCCGACAAATGTCACTTCTGTCTTTTTGTATATGTTTTGGGCTTGTTTGAGGAATGAGGAATATGATATTAATAAAAATGCTTTGTCACGATTGATATGATATACTGTACCTCTAAATATATCTGTCAGAATATTCATTTTTCTACATGTGGATTGAATACATCAGGATTATATAAAACTCAAAATAAATCAGTAGATTTGATTGGGGGAAAACAACTTGTTTCTTTTCGGAATTGTTCTATTCTATACCTTACTCTACAAAATACTCCAACAATTGTGGTCCAGTGATTACAAACAACACTTTTTAATGCACACACAAAACATAAATTAATTGAATAATGAAGGGAGGGAGGAGCAGTTGATGAAATAAAAACCTAGACATTACAAAGGAAATTTTGACAAATTGTTGATATCTCACATTGCATTTTGGGTTTTCTTCAGAGGGCCTTAGGATTGTTTAGGACCCAAATATATGATTGCCTCATATTAAAATTTACACAAAAAAAACTGATGAATATTTAGTTTTGGAATCAGATGCTAGAAAAAACTTCTCATGTTAAATATTACATTTATTTTAACCTAGGGATTGGTAACCAAAAGTGAAGCAAAACACAAGTCGATGCACATAATTTGCTTTGGCGGGCCACATAAAGTGTTGTGGCAGGCGAGATATGGCCCCCAGACCTTGAGTTTGACACCTGTGGTATTGCCAGACAACCTTTCACACTAACAATCACACCTTCTAACAAGTTCGCGTTTCAGCAAACTTAACACGTTTTTGGAATGTGGGAGGAAGCTGGAGTGCCCTGAAGAAAAAAAATGTGGCAAAAGTATCCATACTTGATTCAATTAGGCCTACTTAAAAACATTAAAATACAAATAAAAGAAAAACTCAGAAATGTACTTGAGTACAAAAGTAAAATGATATTTTTGCTGTCAATTATGCAATCCCCATTTTGATAAATCTCTGAAATAAAGCCATGTCTGTGGAATATTTTGAGTCTCCAATTCTGTTGTCCTTGATGCTTCTTGATGTCTTTTTATGTTATGTTTTTTATATGTCCCATTGTCATCCATAGATGTTGAAAAAGTAATGACCCTATAAACTTCCTAGATGTAGGGAATAAAAAGGAAAATAAAAAAATACTCAAGTACTGTTCAGAAAAATGCCAAAAATATATATAATATATATATATAATATATGACTATATATAATATATACGTTGAGAGGAACCAGTTGAGGTGGCTGGGGCATCTGGTTCGGATGCCTCCTGGGCGCCTCCCTGGGGAGGTGTTCCGGGCATGTCCTACCGGCAGGAGGCCCCGGGGACGACCCAGGACACGCTGGAGAAAATCCATATCAATTGAGATTGACGTTTTTTCCCATTGTTTTTGTTGTTGTTGTAGCGCTATGTTGCACAGGTGGTACAGGTGACGCTAATTAGAGCCAATTAGCACCAGCTGTAGACACTTGCCACTTACAATAAAAGTTTATGTGGATTGTCCTCACTCAACTGTCACTGAAAGATGGCTCATGTTTGGCTCGTTGTTGTGCTGGCACATGCTTTTTTAATGGAAATAGGTGAGCAACACATTTTCATTATTATAATTTTTTTTCTTTTCAGAGTGGTTTGTGTATGGTAATGAGTTTTTGTGTTTGCAGGACTTTGTTTTCCATCTGGACCAGCTGAATCTGATGTAGGCTTTCAAAAAGGTGAGCCAGGTGAGACCTTTATTTATGAAATAAGTGTTTCATGTTAATTTGTTTTGTTTAACATAGGTGCACATCACGATGCTTCACTTAAGGGGGTTTATCAACTTCTCAAGTCCTTGGACTCTGCGTCGATGCATCAAGGTGAGGAAAATAGTGACTTCAGTTATGTCGTCAGTGATTTACTTTTATCACTGCACACAACTAAACAAATGTTAATACAAAGTACACAATCATAGAAAAATGATAATTAGACATATATCATCGAAGTTCTTTTTAATGCTTGGCACTTTGTAAAGAGGTATAATTTTGACCAACAGACCCAGACCTATTGGTCACTGAAGAAGTGGAAGTGGAACTTGATGCTGTGCCCAGCCGCAACATGAGCCAGGACGTGCCCAGCCGCAACATGAGCCAGGACGTGCCCAGCCGCAACATGAGCCAGGACGTGCCCAGCCGCAACATGAGCCAGGACGTGCCCAGCCGCAACATGAGCCAGGACGTGCCCAGCCGCAACATGAGCCAGGACGTGCCCAGCCGCAACATGAGCCAGGACGTGCCCAGCCGCAACATGAGCCAGGACGTGCCCAGCCGCAACATGAGCCAGGACGTGCCCAGCCGCAACATGAGCCAGGACGTGCCCAGCCGCAACATGAGCCAGGACGTGCCCAGCCGCAACATGAGCCAGGACGTGCCCAGCCGCAACATGAGCCAGGACGTGCCCAGCCGCAACATGAGCCAGGACGTGCCCAGCCGCAACATGAGCCAGGACGTGCCCAGCCGCAACATGAGCCAGGACGTGCCCAGCCGCAACATGAGCCAGGACGTGCCCAGCCGCAACATGAGCCAGGACGTGCCCAGCCGCAACATGAGCCAGGACGTGCCCAGCCGCAACATGAGCCAGGACGTGCCCAGCCGCAACATGAGCCAGGACGTGCCCAGCCGCAACATGAGCCAGGACGTGCCCAGCCGCAACATGAGCCAGGACGTGCCCAGCCGCAACATGAGCCAGGACGTGCCCAGCCGCAACATGAGCCAGGACGTGCCCAGCCGCAACATGAGCCAGGACGTGCCCAGCCGCAACATGAGCCAGGACGTGCCCAGCCGCAACATGAGCCAGGACGTGCCCAGCCGCAACATGAGCCAGGACGTGCCCAGCCGCAACATGAGCCAGGACGTGCCCAGCCGCAACATGAGCCAGGACGTGCCCAGCCGCAACATGAGCCAGGACGTGCCCAGCCGCAACATGAGCCAGGACGTGCCCAGCCGCAACATGAGCCAGGACGTGCCCAGCCGCAACATGAGCCAGGACGTGCCCAGCCGCAACATGAGCCAGGACGTGCCCAGCCGCAACATGAGCCAGGACGTGCCCAGCCGCAACATGAGCCAGGACGTGCCCAGCCGCAACATGAGCCAGGACGTGCCCAGCCGCAACATGAGCCAGGACGTGCCCAGCCGCAACATGAGCCAGGACGTGCCCAGCCGCAACATGAGCCAGGACGTGCCCAGCCGCAACATGAGCCAGGACGTGCCCAGCCGCAACATGAGCCAGGACGTGCCCAGCCGCAACATGAGCCAGGACGTGCCCAGCCGCAACATGAGCCAGGACGTGCCCAGCCGCAACATGAGCCAGGACGTGCCCAGCCGCAACATGAGCCAGGACGTGCCCAGCCGCAACATGAGCCAGGACGTGCCCAGCCGCAACATGAGCCAGGACGTGCCCAGCCGCAACATGAGCCAGGACGTGCCCAGCCGCAACATGAGCCAGGACGTGCCCAGCCGCAACATGAGCCAGGACGTGCCCAGCCGCAACATGAGCCAGGACGTGCCCAGCCGCAACATGAGCCAGGACGTGCCCAGCCGCAACATGAGCCAGGACGTGCCCAGCCGCAACATGAGCCAGGACGTGCCCAGCCGCAACATGAGCCAGGACGTGCCCAGCCGCAACATGAGCCAGGACGTGCCCAGCCGCAACATGAGCCAGGACGTGCCCAGCCGCAACATGAGCCAGGACGTGCCCAGCCGCAACATGAGCCAGGACGTGCCCAGCCGCAACATGAGCCAGGACGTGCCCAGCCGCAACATGAGCCAGGACGTGCCCAGCCGCAACATGAGCCAGGACGTGCCCAGCCGCAACATGAGCCAGGACGTGCCCAGCCGCAACATGAGCCAGGACGTGCCCAGCCGCAACATGAGCCAGGACGTGCCCAGCCGCAACATGAGCCAGGACGTGCCCAGCCGCAACATGAGCCAGGACGTGCCCAGCCGCAACATGAGCCAGGACGTGCCCAGCCGCAACATGAGCCAGGACGTGCCCAGCCGCAACATGAGCCAGGACGTGCCCAGCCGCAACATGAGCCAGGACGTGCCCAGCCGCAACATGAGCCAGGACGTGCCCAGCCGCAACATGAGCCAGGACGTGCCCAGCCGCAACATGAGCCAGGACGTGCCCAGCCGCAACATGAGCCAGGACGTGCCCAGCCGCAACATGAGCCAGGACGTGCCCAGCCGCAACATGAGCCAGGACGTGCCCAGCCGCAACATGAGCCAGGACGTGCCCAGCCGCAACATGAGCCAGGACGTGCCCAGCCGCAACATGAGCCAGGACGTGCCCAGCCGCAACATGAGCCAGGACGTGCCCAGCCGCAACATGAGCCAGGACGTGCCCAGCCGCAACATGAGCCAGGACGTGCCCAGCCGCAACATGAGCCAGGACGTGCCCAGCCGCAACATGAGCCAGGACGTGCCCAGCCGCAACATGAGCCAGGACGTGCCCAGCCGCAACATGAGCCAGGACGTGCCCAGCCGCAACATGAGCCAGGACGTGCCCAGCCGCAACATGAGCCAGGACGTGCCCAGCCGCAACATGAGCCAGGACGTGCCCAGCCGCAACATGAGCCAGGACGTGCCCAGCCGCAACATGAGCCAGGACGTGCCCAGCCGCAACATGAGCCAGGACGTGCCCAGCCGCAACATGAGCCAGGACGTGCCCAGCCGCAACATGAGCCAGGACGTGCCCAGCCGCAACATGAGCCAGGACGTGCCCAGCCGCAACATGAGCCAGGACGTGCCCAGCCGCAACATGAGCCAGGACGTGCCCAGCCGCAACATGAGCCAGGACGTGCCCAGCCGCAACATGAGCCAGGACGTGCCCAGCCGCAACATGAGCCAGGACGTGCCCAGCCGCAACATGAGCCAGGACGTGCCCAGCCGCAACATGAGCCAGGACGTGCCCAGCCGCAACATGAGCCAGGACGTGCCCAGCCGCAACATGAGCCAGGACGTGCCCAGCCGCAACATGAGCCAGGACGTGCCCAGCCGCAACATGAGCCAGGACGTGCCCAGCCGCAACATGAGCCAGGACGTGCCCAGCCGCAACATGAGCCAGGACGTGCCCAGCCGCAACATGAGCCAGGACGTGCCCAGCCGCAACATGAGCCAGGACGTGCCCAGCCGCAACATGAGCCAGGACGTGCCCAGCCGCAACATGAGCCAGGACGTGCCCAGCCGCAACATGAGCCAGGACGTGCCCAGCCGCAACATGAGCCAGGACGTGCCCAGCCGCAACATGAGCCAGGACGTGCCCAGCCGCAACATGAGCCAGGACGTGCCCAGCCGCAACATGAGCCAGGACGTGCCCAGCCGCAACATGAGCCAGGACGTGCCCAGCCGCAACATGAGCCAGGACGTGCCCAGCCGCAACATGAGCCAGGACGTGCCCAGCCGCAACATGAGCCAGGACGTGCCCAGCCGCAACATGAGCCAGGACGTGCCCAGCCGCAACATGAGCCAGGACGTGCCCAGCCGCAACATGAGCCAGGACGTGCCCAGCCGCAACATGAGCCAGGACGTGCCCAGCCGCAACATGAGCCAGGACGTGCCCAGCCGCAACATGAGCCAGGACGTGCCCAGCCGCAACATGAGCCAGGACGTGCCCAGCCGCAACATGAGCCAGGACGTGCCCAGCCGCAACATGAGCCAGGACGTGCCCAGCCGCAACATGAGCCAGGACGTGCCCAGCCGCAACATGAGCCAGGACGTGCCCAGCCGCAACATGAGCCAGGACGTGCCCAGCCGCAACATGAGCCAGGACGTGCCCAGCCGCAACATGAGCCAGGACGTGCCCAGCCGCAACATGAGCCAGGACGTGCCCAGCCGCAACATGAGCCAGGACGTGCCCAGCCGCAACATGAGCCAGGACGTGCCCAGCCGCAACATGAGCCAGGACGTGCCCAGCCGCAACATGAGCCAGGACGTGCCCAGCCGCAACATGAGCCAGGACGTGCCCAGCCGCAACATGAGCCAGGACGTGCCCAGCCGCAACATGAGCCAGGACGTGCCCAGCCGCAACATGAGCCAGGACGTGCCCAGCCGCAACATGAGCCAGGACGTGCCCAGCCGCAACATGAGCCAGGACGTGCCCAGCCGCAACATGAGCCAGGACGTGCCCAGCCGCAACATGAGCCAGGACGTGCCCAGCCGCAACATGAGCCAGGACGTGCCCAGCCGCAACATGAGCCAGGACGTGCCCAGCCGCAACATGAGCCAGGACGTGCCCAGCCGCAACATGAGCCAGGACGTGCCCAGCCGCAACATGAGCCAGGACGTGCCCAGCCGCAACATGAGCCAGGACGTGCCCAGCCGCAACATGAGCCAGGACGTGCCCAGCCGCAACATGAGCCAGGACGTGCCCAGCCGCAACATGAGCCAGGACGTGCCCAGCCGCAACATGAGCCAGGACGTGCCCAGCCGCAACATGAGCCAGGACGTGCCCAGCCGCAACATGAGCCAGGACGTGCCCAGCCGCAACATGAGCCAGGACGTGCCCAGCCGCAACATGAGCCAGGACGTGCCCAGCCGCAACATGAGCCAGGACGTGCCCAGCCGCAACATGAGCCAGGACGTGCCCAGCCGCAACATGAGCCAGGACGTGCCCAGCCGCAACATGAGCCAGGACGTGCCCAGCCGCAACATGAGCCAGGACGTGCCCAGCCGCAACATGAGCCAGGACGTGCCCAGCCGCAACATGAGCCAGGACGTGCCCAGCCGCAACATGAGCCAGGACGTGCCCAGCCGCAACATGAGCCAGGACGTGCCCAGCCGCAACATGAGCCAGGACGTGCCCAGCCGCAACATGAGCCAGGACGTGCCCAGCCGCAACATGAGCCAGGACGTGCCCAGCCGCAACATGAGCCAGGACGTGCCCAGCCGCAACATGAGCCAGGACGTGCCCAGCCGCAACATGAGCCAGGACGTGCCCAGCCGCAACATGAGCCAGGACGTGCCCAGCCGCAACATGAGCCAGGACGTGCCCAGCCGCAACATGAGCCAGGACGTGCCCAGCCGCAACATGAGCCAGGACGTGCCCAGCCGCAACATGAGCCAGGACGTGCCCAGCCGCAACATGAGCCAGGACGTGCCCAGCCGCAACATGAGCCAGGACGTGCCCAGCCGCAACATGAGCCAGGACGTGCCCAGCCGCAACATGAGCCAGGACGTGCCCAGCCGCAACATGAGCCAGGACGTGCCCAGCCGCAACATGAGCCAGGACGTGCCCAGCCGCAACATGAGCCAGGACGTGCCCAGCCGCAACATGAGCCAGGACGTGCCCAGCCGCAACATGAGCCAGGACGTGCCCAGCCGCAACATGAGCCAGGACGTGCCCAGCCGCAACATGAGCCAGGACGTGCCCAGCCGCAACATGAGCCAGGACGTGCCCAGCCGCAACATGAGCCAGGACGTGCCCAGCCGCAACATGAGCCAGGACGTGCCCAGCCGCAACATGAGCCAGGACGTGCCCAGCCGCAACATGAGCCCGGACGTGCCCAGCCGCAACATGAGCCCGGACGTGCCCAGCCGCAACATGAGCCCGGACGTGCCCAGCCGCAACATGAGCCCGGACGTGCCCAGCCGCAACATGAGCCCTGGTCTGGTGGGTGTTTATGTATGAAGTATCTTGTTGTCTCCAAAGATTTGAAGAGCTTTAATGTTCATATAACTATTCTTGTAATAAACTTTTAAACTAAATATTTGTAACTGTGTGTGTTTTTTTTTTTTTTTTTTTTTAACATGGGTCTCAGGCAGTTTATCCCCACGATGGCGTGGTTTTGGAGCTGGAAACCGGGCTCCAGAGTGTAAAGCTATCAAAACGCATCTCGTACGCTTCCATCTGAATAGCATATAAAGAATACTTCTCCAGCGATGACTTATCTCGATGACAACACGTTGTCGCAGTTTGATGACTTATGCTCCAGTTTTTGCATGACTGTGCGAAGCGCCAGTCTGTCAACAATAGCGTGTAGCCGTCTTGTCTGTAGCGATTAATTGGGTTGCCGTAATAGTTTATGAGAAATTTAGACGCTACTGAGGGGAGTTGTCATTTCCTCAGCAACCTCTGGGGTACCACGTTAACTTTGCAAAATAAAAGATAAAAATCCTATTAAGTATTCATAATCTGAAGTTGCTACTTTAGTTATGGAGTTTTTTGCTTTCGTAAAATAATTACTAATCCACTCAGTCGGCAGAACTGGAGTTTCTAGACAACAAATGTATTTAGTAAGCACACATCTATCAGTCACAGCCCAACTTATTAATGAAATGGAATAAAACATGCAACCTAAGATAAAAAGGTAGGTTGGGTATAAAGATGGAAGCGTTTTGACCCATCAATCCTTTTGTTTGAATAAAAATATTGCACAAGTATATGGTCAGATTGCAATGCTAGGGCAACTTATGGACTGGTAAAGTCGCACGGAAGAGACAGACTATGAGCGTCGATCCTTGGTTGAATGCTGGAATGCTGCACCAGGTCTCCGGTTGGTGGTGTTAGAGTAGACAATATTTGTATTGCACTCTTTGCGTGTTCAATTAACTGAATGGTGAGATTCTGGTGAAGAAGTCCCTTTGCAAAGGTATAGTTATTCAGAAGCTTCTGATCACACAAAATGAAGACACTCAAGCAGTGTTCCGTTCAGATTGTGTGTCCCTCCTTCTCTCGCACACAGTTTTTTATTGAAAAGTGGGTGAATACGAAAAGTCTCCTTTCTCCTCCCATGTGCATGTTCCCATGAGTACAAATCAGATTAGACTTGAACAATAATAAATCAGCCTGTCCTTGGACTCTCTTCGACCGACTGAGACTGGTACTAGCTATACTCCCTTTAGATAATATAGAAAAGAAACTTGTTACCCTTCTCAAAAGAGAACAAAGGACTATAGATTGGCTTAACGTATGAATTAACTGTTGTCTTATATTTATATCTTTATAACTAATATCCAAAACGGTTAAAATATAAATTGAAACTGAAAAACAATGTTAATAATCCAACAGTGGCGAGGTGCACGCGCGGTGTGGAAGCCGCGGCAGGTCCTTGGCTGACGCACGTCCCGGTTGGTGGTGATGTGCTTGTGTGGTTGAGAGGCCGCAGTCAGTTATTTGGGCGCTGCGGGGCCTTGGGCATGCGCAGGGTGGTTGTGAGTTCTTGCTTGATGCGTGCTTTAGGACGCACGTTGTGGCTCAAGTCTGGGGCTCAAAGGAAGAGGCCGCGGTGTCACCCTCAGCGACCACGTTTCTAGTTATGATCAGGAAAAGTTCATGGGGCCAGACGTGGGGTGATGAGCGGAGGGAAGAGAGACAGAAGTTCCTTCACGCACTGGCTTTTAAACTGTGTCCCAGGGGGCCGATGGTTTGGTCCCGCCTCTTCCGTGCGCATGAAGCAGACTTGGTCGACTGAGACCAAGCTTTTGGGGTAGTATTTGATAATTTTTTATCAGAATTGACAAGCCAGATGCTTCATTTATCATTCTGAACACATTTCAAACATTACCGCGATCATAAAATTATTGAATCTGCTAACTTTACTAATTAGCTAAACTTAGGTGGCTACAGAAATTACACACATTATTCATTTGAGATAGACCTACAGGTTGTGTACAAAGATAAACAACAGGAGTCACTTACAATTACATAGAGTCCGTGTATGTCCCGAATTATGTAGACTTCAGATTAATTAGGAGCGGCAGGATTCTTGAAGATAACCGATAGTGACCGCTGGAGGGCACTGTTGTACCATATAACTTCCAAGAGGCATTGTTTAAAAAAAAACCCACATGGTTAATTCCTGTGGATAGACCAGACCATAAAAGATGGTCTGGGGACTGATAAGCAGTCCTCAGACCAAACAGGCTTTCAGGTCTGTCGGAGCTGTGGTATGCGTTTCCTGGGGGTTATAAAACGAAATCCAGTCCCTGCTGGAGGAAAACTCAAAGAGTCATTTTAAACTGAAAACAGAGTTAAGACACGCACACACATTCCCCAGGCAAATAAAATAGAAAAATTGAGGGTGACAGGCAAGATTCGTTACACGTTGTTTTGCACAACCTCGTTAGCTTGCGTACGCAGCAAAATATTTTGCTTCTTTATTCCCATGTTCAACAAGCGGTGTTGTATTTGAATCACTCGCCATTGTCACTTCTCCTGTGTTCGTCATGTTGCTTCGTTGCATGCAAGCCATTTTCTGTAAATTGCAATAAAGTTAAAAAAAAAAAGTGTTCTTTGCAGATTCTTCTTCTCCGCTTTCCGTGGCTGCGCTACAGCGCCACTCCAGACTTGGCATATACATTACAGCCGTTAAACGTCCTCAGCGTCTTTTGGACACTCGTATGTCTTGAAGCGTTTCTGTGTGTACAAGATTTTTTTTGAGGAAAGAAGCCGGATTTGCTTCTGTCTGGACGTGGCCTTAAACCTACGTTCTCTGTGCATCGAAGACATGTCAATGTCCTTGTGCTCAAGACATTAAATTTCCTAATTTTCTTGAAATTGGTTGTTCTTGCCCACTTTCGTCTTCACGGCAGGTTGTGTGTGTGTGTGTGTGTGTGTAGGGGGGTGGGGGGGTTAAAAAAATGTCCACTTGGTGTACAAGAAATATGTAGAAAGCTGTCATGAGAAAAGTAAGTGGTAAGTGGCAGTCGACCCATTGGGTCTGACACTATCTGCAAGCACCACCAGAGACTAACTACGTTAACGGAGTTCTTCTTCAGGTTTCCATAGCATAAAGTTGGCAGTGAAACGTGTAAAATTCATAATCAAACCATCTGCTTTCTCTATAGTGTGTCTTTATTAGGGGTACAAGAGAGCTGTAGCCTATCCCAGTTGACTTTTGGCGAACGCCGGTGAGATGCACCCTGGATTGGTCGCCAGCCAATCACAGGGTCCAAACAGAATAGACACTTTTTTGTCACGAGTCACTTTGTAGTTTGGGTTTTCTTAGAAGGCTTTCGAGCTTGTCCATGATTTGGATTCAATGTTGAAACAACAAAATGGTGAGAATATTCAGGGTAACAACCCTTTTCAAGTTCTATGTTGTGTAATTATAAACTTAAATTTTGCAGCGTCTGTGCAAATGATAAAGTCCAGCCACAATACTCTAAACTAGTTGCGCTTATCCCCTTTTTGTGTTCAGTGTTTTGTTACAATTTAAATGGCAACTAATGTAGACTATTTTGTGTCAGCCAAAGCGGAACTGGATGACCAAGCAAGCCGCAATGTGCGCAACACCCAGCAGCAGAATGTGAGCTCAGGTCACCAGGAGCAGAGAAACCGCCAACTGAACAATTCCTTCAGCCAGAAAGAGCACAACTACAACATGAGCAACGTTCAACAGAATGTCCTCGACCAACAAAGCTACAACATGAGCATGAACAACCAACAGAGTGAGATTCTACCACAAAACGGCAACATGAGCAGCACCTACCAGAATGACAAAATGGATGATGTTGGCGCGCCAGAGGCTGAGTTTGTTGTCAATGTTTGATTTGTGCTGTTTCATCTGTGTGGAAAATAAAGGCATGGAATTCATTATTTTATTTAAAGGCTTTGAATCTGAGGAAAAAGCTGAGTGCGTCAGTACCCAAATTGTTTATACCTTGAATAGTTCATTAGCCTGATCCAAAAATGTGTCTTCAAGCTTTGATTCAAGATGAGGCTTCATGGAAAGAGGTAGAAATACGCTTTTGGGTGTAAAATACACAATTTTAGTGACTAGTTAAAAAAATGTCCACTTGGTGTACAAGAAATATGTAGAAAGCTGACATGCGCCTGAGCTATGGTAACCCATAAGTGCAATGATACAGTAAAACCTGTGGGGGCAGCACAAAGGTTTGACTTAGAGGTCACATAGTGGACCCTGGGCTCTAAATTTGAGACCGCTGTCCTAAGCGCTCTCAGCAAGCAGAGTCACCGCTGGCCTTCACTGTGGTAGTTTTAGTAGCCCAGGAGAGGTGATCATCAATCTGCACGCCCAGAAATCAAATGTAGTGTACTCTCTCCACATGGTTGCTATTTATTTAGAGCGGTGACGGGTCAGCTTTAAGCCACTCTTAAACCAGTTGACTTTTGGCGAACGCCGGTGAGATGCACCCTGGATTGGTCGCCAGCCAATCACAGGGTCCAAACAGAATAGACACATTTTTGTCACGATTCACTTTGTAGTTTGGGTTTTCTTCAGAGGGCCGTTATGATTGTGTAGCACCCACATCAATGTAGGATTGCCTCATATTACATTTACTGTATACAACAAAACAACGAATGAATCTTTCATTTTGGAATCAGAGGCCAGTAAAAACTGTTGCTGTTAAATATCTTTATTTCTCCACTGTGGGATAAAAAAAATAAAGGTGTAAAGGTGTATCTTAATATCTAATTTATTTTAAACTGGGGATTGGTAACCAAAAATTAAGGATAAACACAAGTTGATGCACATAATTTGTTTCAGTGGGCCACATAAAGTGATGTGGTGGGCAAGATCTGGCCCCCAGGCCATGAGCTTGACACCTGTTTTCTACTTTTTAAATTAAAAAATAAAATGAAATACTGAATCCAACAATTCTTAAATGTAACAATTTCTTAGATTCAATGGTTTCTAATGTGAACATTATATAAAATAACCCCCCCCCCCCTCACACACACATATATATCCATATCAATTGAGGTTTACTTTTTGTTTTTGTTGATGTAGCAATGTTGCAGAGGTAGTCCTACAAGTGATGCTAATTAGAGCCAATCAGCACCTGCTTTGGGCACTTGTCACCTACTATAAAAGCTCATGCGGTTAGTCCTTTCAACTGTCCCTGAAGCGATGGCTCCTGTTTGGCTCCTTGTTGTGCTGGCACATGCTGTTTTAATGGACAGAGGTGAGCAACATGTTTTCATTAGTTATTTTTTCATTTCAGTGTGGTTTGTGTATGGAAATGAGTTTGTCTGTCTGCAGGCCTTTGTTTTCCACCTGGACCAGCTGAATCTGATGCAGGCCTTCAAAAAGGTGAGCTAAGTTAGAGCGTTATTTATAAAATAAGTGTTGGATGTTAACTTGTTTTGTTTAAAACAGGTGCACTGCCTGATGTTTCATTTAAGGGGGTTTATGAATATCTCAAGTCTTTGGACTCTGCGTTGATGCAGCAATTTAAGGAAAAATAGGGTGGCTTCAGTTATGTAGTTCAGGGATATATGTATACTTTTTTTTGTTTTTGTTTTTATTTTTTATTTTTTTTAAAGACTGCACATTTTAAGTTAAGAGAAATCACTGCACACAACTAAACATGACTAATTAGACCGCCTTATATCCTTGAAGTTCATTTTAATGCTTGGCACTTTGTAAAGTGGTATCCTTTTGACCAACAGACCAAGACTTACTGGTCACTGAAGAAGTGGAAGTGGCACTTGATGCTGTGCTTAGCCTGGGGAAAGTTTTACACCTGGATGAAACCAAAGGGCTCCAAACTGAGTCAGGCATTCATCACAATATGAGTGACAACAGTGCAGGACACATGAATATGAGCCACGACCAGCCCGTCCGCAACATGAGCCACGGCCAGAATGATGCCTTCAGCCACGGCGACCAGCCCGTCCGCAACATGAGCCACGGCCAGAATGATGCCTTCAGCCACGGCGACCAGCCCGTCCGCAACATGAGCCACGGCCAGAATGATTCCTTCAGCCACGGTCTCCAGGACGGCGACTACCAGAATGATTCCTTCAGCCACAGCCTCCAGAATGATGCCTTCAGCCACGGCCTCCAGGACGGCGACTACCAGAATGATGCCTTCAGCCACGGCCTCCAGGACGGCGACTACCAGAATGATGCCTTCAGCCACGGCCTCCAGGACGACGACGATATGATGGGTTTACAGAAAGATCGAATGGCCCGTGACAACTCTGTGGCTGTTCCTGTATGATGTATTTATTTTGTTGTGTTGAAGAGCTTAAATGTTCCTAACAATTCTCATAATAAACTCTTAAACTTGATACTTGTTTTTTTTGTTTTGTTTGTTTTTGTTTTTTTAAACAATCTGAGTAGCACAGACTAAAAACAGGGCTCTTATACTAAAGTTGCTTGTGCATTCAATACATTTTTTTTTCCTTCTTAATAAAGAGCTCAGTATTGTTCATTCGGAAATGTCAACATCATTGCTCTTTATTTTTTTTGTGCGTGTATTTGTTAGCTCACCAAAAAAACCTATTAGAAAAAATCTCATACCGTTCACCTAAACCGAACACCGCTGTCAAGAGACCCGAGGGGACCAAAGAAAACCAAGGAAGGTGAAATCCAGCACTGACCAGGCACCACCCACCAGAACTCCTCCCCAACCCCAACCTCAACCCCAATCCAGACCCCAACAAATCCAAAAAACAAAATCAGGGAGTCCTCAAGAGACCGAAGGAGAGATTGAGAAAAGGAAGGAAGGACAGACGTAGCCGCGTGAGATCCACAGACACCAGCCTCCACCGATTCAATGACCTGAGGAGGAAACGGATTGTGTCTGAGTTTCGGTAGATGCTGGTGTGGTGGATCTGGCATGCATGAAAATCTCCACCAAAGAGGGGAGCCGTCGACCCCTGCCGGAACAGAGCAAGCGCAACACCTCAGGGCCCCCCAGGCCGCGGCAGTGCCAAAGGAAGACCCCCGGGCCCCGCCAGGGCCACCGGCCGAAGAGCAAACCCAGGAGCAGGAGCGCCCCCCGCCCCAACACGGCCCGCGCCCCCGACCCAACGCAGCAGAACGGGGCACTGCAGGCCCGCCAGGCACCCCACCGGCCCCCAACCCCTGCACCCCCCACGACCCCCCGAAGTTGTAGGGTGAAGACGGTGTGTTTCCTCCCTACCCCACCCCCCAAAGTGTGTTATGTGCCCTATATGTCTATAAAAGTGTATTGTGCAAACCTAGTGTAGTGAGTTAAGAGGAGCGACCAGCGGGGCCCTCCCCAACCGGGCGGGGGCAGGAGGCGCACCGGCCCACCAAGCCCCCACCCACCCCACCGGGACCCCGGCGGGCATATGGGACCCATCCGGCGTGGCGATAGGGCTCGCCCCCCGGATACTGGGTCCCACCCGAGGTGCCAAGACGCCCACTGGAGCGGGGCGGGCACGACATCAAACCCCAGCCACCCCCGCCGGCCCCCGTAGCACCGAGACCCGGGCCATGGATGGAGCCCCGGCCCAGGGGAGGGGAAGGAAGGCGTACCGGGGAGGGGGAAGGGAGGGGGGAAGGAGACGACAAGAAGGGCAGGGGGCAGCGGCAGGGCCGCAGAGAGAGGGGGAGAGGAGGAAGAAGGGTGACGAGGGAGAAGGGACAGGGAGGCGGAGGACGAGCGGGGAGAGGCGAGGAGGGAGCGGCAGCAAGGGGGAGGAAGGGGGAGGGGAGAGGGAACCACCGGGCACCCCGGCGGTCCACAGGCCCCGAACCGCGTCGCCGGGCCCAGAGCGACGGACCGCGCCGGAACGGCGCCGCCCCCGACACCAGGGAAAGCCCCGCAACGCAGCACCCCCCAAGAGACCCAGGGAACGGCCAAGACGCAGCCGCCACCCAGCAGGCAACAGAGGGGCAGACCCGCCCACGCCCAGCCAGGGGGGACAGCACCCACAGAATTAACCCACTGGCATGCCGTGAATCCGAATGTCAACCCCAGGTGCCCATGGGAGGCGAATCCGCTCGATCCCGCTGGCAGCAGCCGGGTTCCTGACTATAGAAACACAACCATTAGTTACAAATTGCCAAATACAGAAACATCAATGCAAGTTATAACGCTGCTGTGGCTCTCGCTAACAGGCAGAATTAAGTATACAAGTTTAGGTTAAAAAATTCTATATACGTAGACCATGTTTCTTTAAATTTTGACATTTGGTTTTTATTTGAGGCAGATGTTTTTTCCATTAAAATATGATTTATGAGGAGGTTAGACCATTGGTCGATATTCAAAGTTTGTTTATTTTTCCAGTTAACAAGAATTGTTTTTTTTGCGATAGTAAGGGCTACAAGTATAGATTGAAATTGTTTATGTGGTAAGTCAGTTGCTGTTAAGTCACCTAGCAAACACAAGTTTGGAGAGAACGGTATCCTACAGTCCAAGACAGCGGAAAGTTTTTCTAAGACTTTAGTCCAGAAACACATAACCGGAGTACATAACCATAAAGCATGAAAATAAGTGTCTGTAGTGTTTTGTAAACACTGGAGACAAATGTCGGAGTCTGAGAGTCCCATTTTCTTCATCATATATTGAGTAATGTATGTTCTGTGAATAATTTTATATTGGATAAGTTGTAAATTTGTGTGTTTTGTCATTTTAAAAACGTTTTCACAAACTTGAATCCAAAAGACAGATTCCGGAGCTATAGACAAGTCTGTTTCCCATTTCGAGATGGGTAAAGATGTTTTATCAGTATATGAAAGTAACTTATATATTTTTGAGAGTTTTTTTGTTGTTGTCGGAGAAAGCTTGGTAATATCTTTAGCTAAAACAGGCGGTTGGAGCGTACCCTGGAGTGTTGGAATTTGTTTCTTTATCATACTTTTAACTTGCAAATAATGTAAAAAGTTTCCGTTTTTTATTTTGTATTTTTGGAGCAAGGATGTATATGATATAAACATATTATCTGAGAAGAGATGGTGGAGATGTGTAATTCCTTTCTGCTCCCACACATTCAAATAAAACGATTGGTTGTTAATTTGAAAGTCGGGGTTATGCCATAGGGGAGAAAGCCCGCAGGGCTCCACTTGGGCTTTTGTCATTTCTAGTGCCTTCCACCAGGCAGTCAGGGTGGCGGAAATCATTGGATTTTTAAAGCAGTTATGTCGCTTAATCGATGTTGTAATAAAGAGTAAATCTAGGAGTCTGAGGTTATTACAATCCTTCTGTTCTAGTTCCAGCCAACAGTTAGTCTCTCTATTGGGTTGTGCCCATAAAATAATATATTGTAGCTGGTTGGCTATATAATAGTGCATAAAATTTGGTGCCTCTAGACCTCCTTTGGATTTATTTTTCTGAAGAGTAGATAGACTAATCTTTGCTTCTTTTTTTTTTTCCAGTAAAATTTTGTAACGGCTGAGTCCAACAACTGGAACCAGTTAGCCGTAGGTTTAAATGGAATCATTGAGAAAAAATTGTTTATTTTGGGTAAAACTTTCATTTTAATAGTGGCTATTCGTCCTATTAGAGAAATAGGAAGATTATTCCAGCGCTCCAAGTCACTATAAATGCTATCCAGAAGTGGAGTGAAATTTAAATTAACTGAATCAGTTAATTTAGGTGAGATTTTTATGCCTAAGTATTTTAAATTACCTATAGGAAATGAGTAGTATGGGTCCTGGCTTGCAGGGTTCCATGAATTTTCTGTAATAGGTAGAAGTGTTGATTTTGTCCAGTTAATAGAATAGTCTGATAACTGTGAGAATTTAGTTATTAAGTTAAATACTTCCCCTAACGAAATAGCAGGCTTTTCTAAATAAGGTAAAATATCATCGGCATATAGATTAATTTTATGTTCTGTTACCCCAGAGTGAATTCCTTGAATCATTCTTTCCTGGCGTATGGCTAATTCAAGCGGTTCAATAAATATTGCAAATAATAAAGGCGATAGTGGGCATTCAATACATGTTTGATGTCACTGTGCTCAGTCAATGCATTGCTTGATGTCCTGTCCAAATCGCTGCTAGGAAGGCTGTGTCCACACGGAATTTGTGTGGGATATCACAATGAATGAGAAGCTGTTGACAAGCTGAGCTGGTTGGAGGGTTAGGCAATGTGGAAGTTTCAGATGGAGCATTTTCTGAAAGCTAAAGGACTTTGGGAGTATGCTAACGCACGTGCAAGCTGCAGATGCCAACGCACAGGCTGAATTCGCAAAACAGAGCAAAGGCCTTACTCCATGATGGTGCTGAAAGTGAGTACTCAATAAGTTGCCAGAGTCCCAAAGGGGCGTGGACAACGCTGAAAGACCATATTGAGAGAGAGATACCTTGGCTAATAAACAGTTTTTGAAGAAAATGTATTTCTGATGTGACATTAAGGAAAGAGATTGTTTGACTGAGCATTTAAAACAAATCTGCAATAGGAGCTGTAATTGAAAAAAAAAGACTAAATTGTAACATTTTTGGGAAGTTTGCCACCAAGTTATGCTACAATGCTAGTGCTAACCACAGTGGTGGTGCATCCGCCATGTCTTCACAATTCCATGCAACTGTTCAGGATAACTCCAGGACAGTGAGAGCAGAAAAAACAAGCACTTGGAGGTGTTACAAATCTGGACAAGGTCATATCAAGTGCGACTGTCCAAACTGGAAACAAAACGCTAAAAAGAAAACTCACAAAGCTAAAAGCATGTGTGAAGATGATTTGTCTGAAAGTGCCTTTGTCATGAAATAAATAGTCAACTGATAAATCACAAGACGAATGGTTGATTGATTCAAGGGCATCAAAGCACATGACATGTAACAAGGGAATATGTCAAGAATACCAGCAGTTCTCAAAAGCTCAGTCTGTGAAACTAGGTGATGGGAGGGTGGTTGACGCCCTTGGAATAGGAAACGTCAACATGAAAATGACTTTCAAAATAAGTGACTTAAAAACCATTACAATGTATGATGTTTTGTATGTTCTGAAGCTATCTGGGAATTGATTCTCAGTTGGAGCAGCTACCAAAAAGGGGTAATACAGTAAAGTTCAAGAACTGCTACATATGTGGATAATATGGAACTCTCCTAGACTTTATCAGTCTGTCACAGAGCTTCACTAGCAACTACTATATGGCACCAGCGCCTGGGACACATCACCAAGTTGAAAGAACTAAAAGATCAGACGCTCATACAAGTCAATTGGAGAAATACGATCCAAATGCAGAATGCAGCTTGTTCAGAGTGATGTCTGTGGTCCCATGCAGACGGAATCTATTGGTGGCGCAAAATATTTTGTGACCTTCATAGATGGTTACTCGAGATGCTGCAAGGTGTACTTCATGAAACAGAAGCGTTAAACAAATTAAAACAATTTGAGAGAACATTCTCAAACGAGTGTGGACAAAGAAACACCCTACGAGAGATGGTATAGGGAAAACCCTGACATTAGTCACATGAAAGTGTTTGGCTGTATTGCTTATGCACATATTCCTGATGAAGACAGACAAACTGGACAAAACCGGAATTAAAAAAACAACTGGATAAACATGGAGAGAGATGACAGCGAAACACAAGATGAGATAAGCTGATGGAACTGTTAGAAGTGACAGGATCAAAAAGGCTCCCAAGAGGTATGGATATGAGTTCGCTGAAACGGTTACTATTGATCATCGTGCCAATATTTGCCATGTGACAGAGCGAGTCACAATGAAAGAAGCAATGATGAGTCCCTATTTCAAGGAATGGCAGGAGGTAGCTGATTTGAATATGAGTCGCTGTTGGAAAATGAAACTTGGGACTTGGTGGGTCAACCAAAAGAAAGAAAGGCAGTAGGAAGTCAAGTATCATAGCAATGGATAAGTGGAGAGATACAAGTGTAGACTTGTCGACAAAGGCTACTCACAGTTGTATGGTACTGACTACTACGAGACTTTTTCACCAGTGGTACGATTCAGTTCTATTACTGTCATTTCCTATCCAAAACAACTTGCATGTGCACCAGATGGATGTTCTAACTGCATTCCTAAATGGACACCTGGAAGAAGAAATCGATATGGAGCAACCAGAGGGATACATCAAACCTGGGCAGGTACACCTGGTATGCAAGTTGAAAAAAAATAATTTATGGACTGAAGCAGTCTCCTCGTTTTTAGAGTAAAGCATTCACTCAGTTCAAACAGAGCACATCCAACTCCTGTGTGTTTGTGAGAAGACAAGAACTTGAGATACTTGCTGTTTGTGTGAATGATCTCATTCTGATAACACAGTCAAATGAGAACATGAATCTGCTAAGAAATTACCCTCAGTGAGCGCTACAAGATGAAAGATATGGGTGAGCTGTCTTATTTTCTAGGCATCTCTGTGATCCAAGACAAAGAAAAGAACTGTATCTTTCTTAATCAGAAGCATTACATTGAAGCCATACTCAACAAATATGGAATGGCAAATCCTGTAGCAACTCCTGCTGACACCAAATTGAGGAAGAGTGATGGTGTCAGTAAGCCGGTGCATCAACAGAACTATCAGTCGATGGTAGGAAGTCTACTGTATGCTGCAATGGCCACGCGAGTTCAACGCAAATCCAGATGTGTCACATCTGACTGCTGTGAAGAGGATATTCCGATACTTGAAGGGGATGGCAAATCTTTCTCTCAAGTATGAGCAGTCATGCACGGATGCTTTGGTCGGATTCTCGGATGCTGACTGGGCTGGAGATCAGGATGATCGTTGCTCGACAACTGGAAACATCTTTCTACTAAGTGGAGGAGCTGTAAACTGGCTTAGCAAGAAGCAGGCAACAATTGCACTTTCAACAGCTGAACCGAATATGTCGCACTTAGTCATGCTGCTCAAGAAGGTATCTGGTTGAGACGATTGCTGAGGGATCTTGGGATGAAGGCAATGTCTACAATAATCTTGGAGGGCAACCAAGGAGCAATTGCAATCGCAAAGAATCCTGTGGAACACTCAAGAACTAAACACATTGACATTCGCTACCACTACATCCGTGAATGTGTCCAGAATGTGCAAATTGAGCTGAAGTACTGTCCAACAAATGACATGAAAGCGGATATATTGACCAAGCCACTTACTAAACAAAGATTTAAAAAATTTAGGAGGGAAATAGGACTATTTCCGGTTAGGGACAGGTGAACTGGTCAAAATAGGCATTGAAATATGTAAAAAAAAGAGTTCCAGAATTTGATTGTGAATGTGAAATATGCCTAGAAATGTATTTTCTTGATTTTTTTTTCAAAGGGAGCACAGCAGTAATTTTATTTAAATCGTCCAGAAAGATGCTATTGTAAAATTAAGTGGGAGTGTTTTTGTACAGTAATTAGGTGGTGTTGTTAATCCATGCTATTGTTAGAAATCGTTTCTTTGATTTCTGCGTGTTCAAAATAAAACTCAAAGTTGAGATCTCGTGAAGAAGTTTTGCCAGCTTTTATTCAGAATTCTGAAGTCACTTTAGAACCTTGCTCAAACAGCATCTGGTCTAGAAGTGTGTCCTCTCTTTCCGCTCTCCCTTAATTATACAAAAACAGTTTACTCCCCCCTGTCATCTTGTTCTGTCAGCAGAGTGAAATACACTACTTGATAATCTTACTTCAGTTCCTATCTTAATCCACTCAAGATGTGGGTAAACAATTGGCCCCCGGCGCCTCCTTGCACCAGGGATTTTTATGGACCGACCTCTGATTGCATTTACAGACATACCCTCATTTAGATTGAATCAGAAACCTTACTTCCCCAGGGAAGAGAACAAAGACTATAGATTGACTAACATATGAATTAACTGTTGTCTTATTATTACACATCTCTAACTAATATCAAAAACGGCTAAAATATAAATTGAAACAGAAAAACAATGTTAATAATCTAACACTATCTATGGATAACGACGTTGCAATGGACATTGAGGTTGCAACTTGCATGTCTTGTTTCCACTGTATGTTGTTGCGCACTTTACAATAAAGAAAGCTAGACGCTGCGCGTTCAATACTAAACACTCAGCAAGTGGAGTCAACCACCAATTATCTGGAGGGAGGGAGCAACCCGGCGAGTAGGAGCTAGTGGGAGCGTTGACCAAAAGTGGCTAGCAAGAACTCACAAGAGTGGCTAACAAGCGGTTAGCGGGAGAAACAAGCTAGCAAGACCAACGCAGAGGCAGCGACGGGAGCCCGAATCGCGGTTCTAAGCGACGACCAGCTGTGGAAGGTAAGCGGTGGTTGACCCAATGGGTCAGACACTAGCTGCAAGCACCACCAGAGGCTAAATACTTTCACACAGTTGTCCTTGGGATATCCGTAGCAGAAAGATGTCGGCGAAACATGTCGGCCTCCTGTAAGGTGTGGCGTAACCTATGTGAAACAATTAGCCATTACTTTAAACTATGATTATATATTTTTTAAATGTACATTGATAAAAATATTTTTGGCATCCTATTGGAATTAATAGTGGGTTTTTAAAATGAATGAATTATGAATTCACGACTATAGGCTGCTAGATAATATTTTCAGAATGTAAAAATAGGGGAAAATTCGGAATATTTCTCATTTATAGCTTAATAAGCCATGAATATACTGGTCCGGCACACTTGAGATCAAATTTGGGTGAATGTGCCTGTGAATTAGTGTCAATTTCGTCAATGAGAACTAAACAAAAATAATTTCGTCAACATACATTTTTCATCAGACTAAAACTAGTCTAGACTAGATTAAAACCCTCATTAATACATTTTACTTAAATTAAATTTACTTCACTGGATAAAAACCGGACAAAAATCTATGGACATTTTAGTTCATGAACAAAAACGAGTCGAAAATTCAATTTTGTAATATCTTGTCGCTGCTAATCTGTCATGTGACACACAATGACACACACCCTTTTAATTCTGAAGATAACGTGTGCAACATGCACAAACACATGGGACAGACAGGAGGTGGATTCATGGTGAAAAGTAAAACAAAAACAAAAAAAGTAAATTATAGTTATAACGTAACATTAATCCAACGGCTCTAATGTTCCAACAATAATATCTATAGCTATTGATGAGTTATTAACATTGTTTTTCAGTTTCAATTTATATTTTAGCCGTTTTGGATTTAGTTATAGCAGTATGGCTCAATGAATAGAATTGTATTCTTATCTGTCTCACTCTCAGAAGAAGGGCAACGGGTTTCTTCCATTTGCTATCTTAAAGGGAGTTTAGTCTAGTACCGGTCTCAGCCGGTCGGAAGAGGGGAGGCACAGGCTGATGTATTGTTTTTCTCTAATCTGATTTGTATTCCTGGGAACTTGCTGAGGGAGGAGACTTTTCGTATTCACCCACTTTTCAATAAATAATGATGTGCCGGAGTAGAGAGGACACACAATCTGAACAGACCACTGTTTGAGAGAGTTCAATTGTTGTCATCAAAAGCTTTTGATACCTTTGCAAAGGGACTTCTTCACCAGAATCTCACCATTCAGTTAATTGAACACGCAAAGAGTAGAATATAAATATTGTCTACCTTAACAAATGGTGATTCCCGACGCTGAATTATAACGAATGGTGACCTCCGCTGTATTCTAACGGATGGTGGTATTTTGACGTGGAGCAAGCTGCGGCGTTCACGGACGGGCGGAACTTCTAGGCCTAAATAAATAAAGTACGGTAAGTGGAGACTTTTATCCACGTAGGGAGGTTCTGTCTGTTTGGGTCCGCTGCAACTGGTTTTTCGTCTTCCAAATTGTCTAAATTTTAAATGAGATCTGTGTGAACAAGTTGTAGTTTGATGTCGTTCTATTGTGAGTTGGGATAATTCCGACGATATTGAACTAAACACGTCGTGGGGTGGTGCATTTTTAAGTGACGTAAATGTAGACCTGAAGAGATAAAGCTTTTTATATACGGGATGAAGTAGTGGATTTAATTTGTTAATTTGTTTTGTTTTTCGTCACGCTACGAAGAATCCTTAGACCATAATATATATTGAATAAAAGGGTTTGCCGGATGACGTAAGAAGTCTTTCTTTTTACTAAGGATCACGAAGATTATGGTATGCGCTCTGCCTTTTTTGGCAGTTTGGCCGATTGGGGACTAGCATCATATTTGCTCATGACTCTTGGTGAGAACGTCCATTTACACGTAATATGTTTTTTGAAAAAGCGCCTGTTTGAAATTGAACAGTATTGAGGGGTCCAGGTTGATTACAGTAATAATTGGATTTGTGTTACTGTATTTGCAATCGAGAGATTACGTGAATTTTATTTTATTTTTTGGCGCTCCTACGATTGTAGTTTTGGGGTCAGGATTACCGTATGAATTCCTTTTGTTCTACGGTTTAATTCGGTAGCGTGTGACAAGTTATTTTGAAAATGAGCGCCTTGCAAAAATTTTGCAATATATGGAGAACAGTTTAGCTCAGCGGGATTGGATAACCGCTGTGTATAAACGAGAGGTCACGCGATTCTTATGTGTGTCTGTTGTGTGGCCATATGTGTTAACCTATTGAACTATTATACTAAAAGTGAGACGTCACTGTATTGATAAATATTAATACTACTTGCGTAGAATAGAAACCGAAAGTAAAAAATAGCCTACAAACAAAATGGAGGGCGATTTCGACCCGGATACAGAATGGTTTGTCCTGAATGCGCTTCCGGTTCATAGTCGGGACTTGTGAGTCGCAGCCATGCGGAAAAAATAAAAAACGTCGATGAAAAACGAAAAAACAAACTATGGATCGATTGTATAAAAAGCTTTCGCTGGACAAAATGGTACGTCAGACTTTTGTATTTTCTTTGTTGGTAATGATGTAGTGGCTGCATTTGATGCTAAAATGACTCCAGCATTTGTGGAGCAGTTTACGGGTGATTTGTTCGAAGTTAACCCGTTTACTGAAATCACCGTACAAAACTGCGGTTTAAATGCCATAAGATTTGTAGACAACGAATTGGTAGAATAAAACCGTTTATTATTTTCTAATGATTAAAGAGTGTGTGCGTATGTATTTGAGTGTGTGACCTAGCTTCTAAAAGGTGGGAGCTATTATTGTGATTGTGAGTGAGAAATGTGCATATGGTGGTTTTGTTTGTTTTTCTTCAATATCTTTAACTAAGTTTGGTGTTGTTTTTGTGTGAGATGAAACTGTTGTGATAGTGGCGTTTGTTTTATTAATGGGAATGTGGTAAAATAGGTTTTGCGATGTATAATGTTAAGATCCCCCCCCCCCCTCGTTTCTAGGTTAGAAGAAAAGGAGGGGGCTGTGGGTTAGAGCATAATGTGTCCTTGTAATGGGACTTTTTCTTTGTCAAAATGGTAAGAGAGGAATGATAAACAATAAAAAATAAGTAATAGTATTTGAAAGATATTGTTGAGTTTTTGTAGAAGAATATTAAATTAGTGTTTTATTTTTTATTTTTATTTTTTTTTAGTGACTGAGCCAATAGTCTTTACACTTTAATGATTGATGAAGATGGTTAATTTGTTAACTTTCCCTTTTCGGGACAAATGAATAAAGAATAATGATAAAATAATGGTATTTTGTTTGAGCTGTGTTGAGTTGACATAATTATGCCTACATCTGTACAGCTGTGGCTAGAAGTAAGATAGTTGAATAAGAAGTTATAAATGTTTTTGAAATTGACATAATGATAATGATTTTTAATATTTGTTTTTTCTCTGAGTGTGTCATTTCAGAAACTGATGTTTGAGTTCCAAGGCAGATGAGGGTTTGATGGCCTTCACTGATTACAAACTGCGAACGGGATGCGCCCCAGCTGCTGATACGTTGTATTTGCAAGTATTGCTAGTAGCTATTTTGAAGGGGTATTTAAAAAGAAAAAGAAAAAAAAAGGCTGTTTTTTTACGAAACATTTTTGAGAAAGCAGGAAGTGAACTATCTTGCTGTGATCCCATTTCCTCAGTCTGGCATTGTAGTGCATTGGATCAGCCGGGTGCATTCGTTGGTCGAGGTGAGCGCCTGGAAGGACCGAAAATGTGTCATCGGGTCCACATTGCAGACAGCGTCTGAATGGATGTGGCAGAGATCAAAGGTCAAAAGCCGCAGAGCAACAGTCTTCTCCTCCTGTGCCTAAAAAAACATGATGCTCAACTTCCACAATGCCCAGTGACTGTGTACAAGCCTCATTACAGAGATGTCTCCTCTCATCGAACTTTGTCTGACACAGCCCCGCCCTGAACATTGACTTTTGAAAGCTGGTGGTCTGACTGGGATGCGACCCTTCAATCAGTGAAATGCTGCACGGTATATGCAAGGCATTTTTAATGTGTTGAATGGGGAACTGTGATCTATAGCAAGATATTTCAGGAAATTGAAAACGACATATGTAAATTTGAAATGAGGGATTGAGAAAATTTATTTCAATCTATAGCTTACTAAATTTTTGCCTATATTTTTGGGAGAATCAGTTTCTGAATTGGTACAATGGGAATTTTATTAATATGATATGATACGATATACTTTTATTTTCCCCGTGAGGAACTTTTTCCTGGACTTTGTCCAGCTGCAGCTACAATATAGGAAAAATAATAGAATAAAATGAGTAGTAACAAGTAAAAGACTAACTAAGAGTTTGATGGTTAATTTTAGATTTATTTTTTTTCACAGCACTGTGATTTATGAATCCCAGAAATATTTTGTGTGCTGTGTTTTTTATGAGCCCCACTAATATGTAAAAGAGGTGAAGTTGTTTGTTTGTTGCAGTTTGAAGATAATTTTTAGTTTGATTAAATCTAGGAAATGGTAGATATTTGTAAGTTTTGTGTAATTCGTATCCTGAATTAGATTAATATGGTTACCTCTATTTTTTATGGCCCCAAAGTCATCATATATTAGTGTCTTAAATTGTATCTGCTTGTGCTCTTATTTATTGTGTTTTGTAGCTCTTTTGTTTACCTCATAGCCTGATTTAGAGGGTTGTGTTATTTACGACGTCTTTTGAGTTATGAGGTCTCTATTTTATCCTCCCTTGATCTTGATGTGTTTGAAAAAATCAGATCTTTGTCAAAATGAGGGAGTTTATGTTTAAGAAATTAACCAATGTAGACGAATTAGTAGATTAAAAAAAAATGAAAAGGTTTTGAAGTGATAATCCACAGTTTGAATATGAAGAAATCTACCAGAGGAAATCGAGCAAAGTAAGTCTGAAGCAAGCAAGGACAATAATGCATATTCGCCGGATGAAGGTAATTATATTATATTATATCTTTTATTTTAGAAAAATGGAATGTTTGGAGCCCAGTGTTTGCAAAAGAGTATATATAATATGAATATATGTGATTCCTTTCAGGATGGTGAAAGGCACAGTTATGCAAATTTAGAACAAATTTAGTCGTGGTAAAAAATTACCTATTATTGAACAAAACCTATTTGAAAAATAAATATTTACAAGCTCTGTCTTATATTAATGAATGAGCGAATGTCATTCAACTCAATCAAAGGCTGGGCTCTATTTTAATGTCACAAAAATAGATCTTTTCCTGTTCCAACAGCACAGGACCTACGGATCTTAACCAAATAACATTTACTAATCCCAACTAACAAAACTATCAGGGTTTTTCCTCCAAATAAAATTTATATGGGTTTATGAGAAGACTAAAAACATATTCCGCTCTCAGGTTGATAACGGAAAGGAGAGACGAAATTCCACAACTGGTCTACAAGGCTGCCGGCTATCTCATCAACTGATGATCATCAATCTTATCACCTCCGACCTGGGAGCCACGTCAGCTGACCCAGTGTTCGGTTCTGGAGCGGCCGTTTGGACATCGTTTTGACATCATTCAACGGATCAAGTCAAGTGCCTTTTCCTGGGCAATCATCACGAGAATCACATTTGCAGGCAATCTATTCTGGGGATCTGCAAAAAGCTGACAACGTCATCTTCTCATTCAACAAAGAACTTCATCACGAGATGGCTTCAAAGAACACATATTTGTCTGCCGATACATTGCGGCACTTTTTAATGAACAACATTTTATGTTAAGCCTCACATATGCTATGCTTATTCCACTAAAAATCTTTTAAATGTATCAAATTGTTTTTTAATGTCATATGATTGCTAAACTACCTCCTCTCCTGCTAAAGGGATGTTTTAATGATAATTATTTCCACCACACAACCATTGAGAAAAAAAAAATGTTTTAATGTGTTGAGCTCTCATGAGCTCAAATGAGGGAATGATGAGTTATTAACATTGTTTTTCAGTTTCAATTTATATTTTAGCCGTTTTGGATTTAGTTATAGCAGTATGGCTCAATGAATAGAATTGTATTCTTATCTGTCTCACTCTCAGAAGAAGGGCAACGGGTTTCTTCCATTTGCTATCTTAAAGGGAGTTTAGTCTAGTACCGGTCTCAGCCGGTCGGAAGAGGGGAGGCACAGGCTGATGTATTGTTTTTCTCTAATCTGATTTGTATTCCTGGGAACTTGCTGAGGGAGGAGACTTTTCGTATTCACCCACTTTTCAATAAATAATGATGTGCCGGAGTAGAGAGGACACACAATCTGAACAGACCACTGTTTGAGAGAGTTCAATTGTTGTCATCAAAAGCTTTTGATACCTTTGCAAAGGGACTTCTTCACCAGAATCTCACCATTCAGTTAATTGAACACGCAAAGAGTAGAAAATAAATATTTGCTACTCTAACACTATCTAATGCTGGCTAGCTTACTAGCTCATAGCATGGAGCCATAGTAGCCACTTATTGATATACTGTAATTGTGTGTCAAGCTGTTTTCATCAAAAATATGAGAGAAAAAGTTATGTGAAATGGTTTTAGATACGAAATGTTCAACATAATCTGCTGACCAAAAAAATAATACAGGGGTTAAGTGATTGTCCTGACTAAAACTAGATTAAAACGTTGACAGTTTTTGTTGACTAAAACTATAGACAAATACAATTATGTTTTGTTTGACTAAAATAAAGACTAAAATGCTAGATTTATAGTTGACTAAAAATGGACTAATTAAAAACGGGATGAGGTTGACTATGATAAAAACTTACATGCTTGATTGAAACTGGGCTAAAACTAAGATTGAATTAAAAAATGGCGGACAAAATTAACACTACTGCGAACAATAGCTCTGCTTATAGAAAAATATTTGTTTACATGTTTTTTTTTACGTCTCTTTTTTCAAATTATTATTTTTGTTTTTATTTTTTGTAGCTGTGCTGATCCTCTCCTTTGTCATACAGAAAATTGTGGATCTGCAGGCGCGGGGCTAAAATGGTGTTAGGTATAGCACCGTCATAAATTTGCATTGCCCCTATATAGACCCTCCAAGCATTGTATTTTACATTTTAAAATACTTTGATTCAAAACATGAAGAAGTTCATAAGTAGCCATTGTGTTCCAATCCAATCCTTGCTTCCATGTTTTTGCGGCACCGGTACGTTTGGGAGGGGGGCTGGGGGTTGTATTTATATCAGTTTAATATCGAACAGACTTGCAATGTGTATTATGCCGTCACTGACCCCCCCCCCCCCGATAACTTTGTAACACAAGTGAAGTGATGAAAATCAAGTTTTTTTGTTTTTTTTTAAACAGTTTTCCTCTTTAGCAGGGGAGTTTATAGTGTGACAATTTATTTAATTTGAGTGTAAGTGTATTTACTTTTAATATATATATTATATAAAACATGTTACATACATAACCACAAATAACTCAATATAGACTTGAATCCATACAATTTGAGGTTGACTTTTTTAAATATTGTAACGATATTGCAGTAGCACACCTGGCGCTATTTAGAGGCAATTAGCTTCAGATGTGTGGTCACTTGCCACCTGCTATAAAAGCTCACGTTAACAGATGTCTTCACAACTGCTCACTGACACAATGGCTGCTGTTTTGCTCGTTGTTCTGCTGGTGCATGCATCCATGATGAACCCAGGTGATATTAACCTTTTGAAACCAAATTTGTGTGAAAAACAGAATGTCTGTATCCTGTTCATGCTGAACTAAATGTGTTTGTCTGCAGGGCTTTGTGTTCCTCTTCCTGGCACTGAACATGATGACTCCAATTCTGGGTTAACGGTTAATCTCGGTGAACACAATTTATTGTTGAATTGAGTCGTTTTCTGATAATAAATTATTATTATTATTATAAATTATTTGCTACAGATGAATTTCCACAAGATTCTTCACTTGGGGAGGTATTTCACCTTCTCCAGGCTTTGAATTTGATGTTGAAGATGCATACTAAAGGTAAAGTGGAGTGAAATCAGCTTTCTAGTCCTGTTTGTTACTTTTTTAGAATGTAAGGGAAATGGTAATGTACTGAATAACTTAATTTTTTTTATTATTAAATTCAGATTGCCCAACAATGATTAATTAATTTTGAAATGACAAATCGATGCAGGTTCAGAAAATATTAATGCAACTAAATAACACTATTTAAATTGCCACATTTTTTTTAAAGGCCAAATGTCTATTTTAGTAATCTGTAAAATGAAGATTGAATGAGGCTTCTGGTGCTTTTTTAATTTTTTTTATAAAGGTCACTACTATGATGACTCTTTAAGAAATGACCATCACAATGCCAACATGAGTGAGGACCTGCATAGCGACGACTTCAGAAATGACAATCAGAGCACCAACGGGAGTAACGAGGACTACCAGAACGACTCCAACCATGATGATCAGAGCTCCAACATGAGCAACGACCTCCAAAATGACATGAGTGACAACATGAACCATGACGATATGGTCAGCAATGACCAGCACAGCGGCAACATGACAAAGAGGCACCAGAGTCAATCTTTACCCCCAAGCAGCAGCTACCTGAAAGAAAAAATGGATGATATGGACTCGCCGGACGACATGTCTGTTATGAATGTTTGAAGTGTACAGTTTTTATGCTGTCTGGAAAATAAAAGTGGAATTCATAAAGTTTTTGAGATTTTGACTTTTATACAGGTGCATAATAGCATTGAACAATCTAAAATCATGCTGATATAGATTTATATATATTTTTGATGATTTTGTTACATGACTGCTTTTTGTTAACACTGGGACAGCCAGTATGACATTCTTTGAGATTTTGTCTGACCCTAAATTCCACTGGGCGCCAAATACCAGCAAGCTAAGCTTACTGTTAAGTCACTTCAGGATCATCGTGATCACATGAAATTGATCTTTACATTGAGCAGACACCTTTTTAGAAAGCCTTGCGGACTGTGTCAAATGTATTATTTTTTGTATATGTTGTGGGCCGCTGGAAAATAGCTGGTGGGCTGCAGATGGACTCTAGGCCATAGTGTGGGCACCCCTGATTTGTACTCACATTCTCACCTATGGCCAATGTAGGGCCCTTTAATAAACTTACCATGTATATTTTTGAATTTTGTCTGAGCTCCTGGAGAAAATTTGTTTACAAAAAAAAGTAATAATTCAATGTACTTGAAAGAGGAAAAAAAAAACCTTCTTTGAAATGTATTTAATGCAAGTACAAAAGTAGATTTTTATTTTTTGCTGTCACTTTCATTGATAAGAATTCTCTTAAAGGCCATGTAAGGTGAATGTCGGGCTTGATCTCAAGATTTTCTTGCATTGCATTGAGGGTTGGTTGAAAAAAGATAATCATCCTGTTTTGTCAATGTAAAAAGTAAAAAATAAACCACAGAGACTTGAAAATCTACTCATGTATAGTGAGAAAATATCTGTTCTTTTTACTTTTTATTTACATTTACATTACATTGCTTGAGAAAGCCCATTGAAATATAAGCATGAGGAGAAGATGCAAAATCCACACTGGAGTGCCCAACTTCACTGTGAGGTAGACATACCAACCACCAGATGGCGCTACCTCAATTCTAATCATGAATCACAACAATATATACACATTATTCAGTTTACTCCCAAAATGTGATCATATACACTCAAAGATGCATACAATAACCAAAATCAGGATTAACTTGGATTTGCCATCAATCAAGGGTGACTTAAAAAAAAATAATAATAATAATATTTTGCAGTGCAGTACACCTGTGGCTAATTAGTAGCATTAGAGTCAATTAGCAGCAACTGTGGTCACTTGCCACCCACTATAAAAGCTCCTGTTGTCTGTCCTCTTTACAACTGTTACTGTAGCAATGGCTTTTCTTTGGCTCGTAGTCATGCTGGCGCATGCAGTATTCATGGACAGAGGTATTTTATTATTATTATTATTATTATTATTATTATTATTATTATTATTATTTTTTTTTTTTTTTTAAACCAACATGTTTATGTGCCCAAAAACTGAAATGTGTTTGTGTGCCTGCAGGCCTTTGTGTTCCTGTCAATGCTGAACTAGATGAAAAAGGTTTGGCAGCTTAGGTCAGAACATTATTAATAAATTTAATTTATATCTTTATTACAACATCGATTAAGCGCCATAACTGCTTTAAAAATCCAATGATTTCCGCCACCCTGACTGCCTGGTGGAAGGCACTAGAAATGACAAAAGCCCAAGTGGAGCCCAGCGGGCTTTCTCCCCTATGGCATAACCCCGACTTTCAAATTAACAACCAATCGTTTTATTTGAATGTGTGGGAGCAGAAAGGAATTACACATCTCCACCATCTCTTCTCAGATAATATGTTTATATCATATACATCCTTGCTCCAAAAATATAAAATAAAAAACGGAAACTTTTTACATTATTTGCAAGTTAAAAGTATGATAAAGAAACAAATTCCAACACTCCAGGGTACGCTCCAACCGCCTGTTTTAGCTAAAGATATTATCAAGCTTTCTCCGACAACAACAAAAAAACTCTCAAAAATATATAAGTTACTTTCATATACTGATAAAACATCTTTACCCATCTCGAAATGGGAAACAGACTTGTCTATAGCTCCGGAATCTGTCTTTTGGATTCAAGTTTGTGAAAATGTTTTTAAAATGACAAAACACACAAATTTACAACTTATCCAATATAAAATTATTCACAGAACATACATTACTCAATATATGATGAAGAAAATGGGACTCTCAGACTCCGACATTTGTCTCCAGTGTTTACAAAACACTACAGACACTTATTTTCATGCTTTATGGTTATGTACTCCGGTTATGTGTTTCTGGACTAAAGTCTTAGAAAAACTTTCCGCTGTCTTGGACTGTAGGATACCGTTCTCTCCAAACTTGTGTTTGCTAGGTGACTTAACAACAATTGACTTACCACATAAACAATTTCAATCTATACTTGTAGCCCTTACTATCGCAAAAAAAACAATTCTTGTTAACTGGAAAAATAAACAAACTTTGAATATCGACCAATGGTCTAACCTCCTCATAAATCATATTTTAATGGAAAAAATATCTGCCTCAAATAAAAACCAAATGTCAAAATTTAAAGAAACATGGTCTACGTATATAGAATTTTTTAACCTAAACTTGGATTTTAATTCTGCCTGTTAGCGAGAGCCACAGCAGCGTTATAACTTGCATTGATGTTTCTGTATTAGGCAATTTGTAACTAATGGTTGTGTTTCTATAGTCAGGAACCCGGCTGCTGCCAGCGGGATCGAGCGGATTCACCTCCGATGGGCACCAGGGGTTGATATTCGGATTCACGGCATGCCAGTGGGTTAATTCTGTGGGTGCTGTCCCCCCTGGCGGGGAGTGGGCGGGTCTGCCCCTCTGTTGGCTGCTGGGTGGCGGCTGCGTCTTGGCCGTTCCCTGGGTCTCTTGGGGGGTGCTGCGTTGCGGGGCTTTCCCTGGTGTCGGGGGCGGCGCCGTTCCGGCGCGGTCCGTCGCTCTGGGCCCGGCGACGCGGTTCGGGGCCTGTGGACCGCCGGGGTGCCCGGTGGTTCCCTCTCCCCTCCCCCTTCCTCCCCCTTGCTGCCTCTCCCTCCTCGCCTCTCCCCGCCCGTCCTCCGCCTCCCTGTCCCCTCTCCCTCGTCGCCCTTCCTCCTCCTCTCCCCCTCTCCTTGCGTCCCTGCCGCTGCCCCCTGCCCTTCTTGTCGTCCCCTTCCCTCCTCCCTTCCCCTTCCCCGGTACGCCTTCCTTCCCCTCCCCTGGGCCGGGGGCTCCATCCATGGCCCGGGTCTCGGTGCTATGGGGGCCGGCGGGGGTGGCTGGGGTTTGGTGTCGTGCCCGCCCCGCTCCGGTGGGCGTCCTGACACCTCGGGCGGGACCCAGTATCCGGGGGGCGAGCCCTATCGCCCCGCCGGACGGGTCCCATATGCCCGCCGGGGTCCTGGTGGGGTGGGTAGGGGATTGGTGGGCCGGTGCGCCTCCTGCCCCCGCCCGGTTGGGGAGGGCCCCGCTGGTCACACCTGTTAACTCACTACACTAGGTTTGCACAATACACTTTTATAGACATATAGGGCACATAACACACTTTGGGGGGTGGGGTAGGGTGGAAACACCGTCTTCACCCTACAACTCCCCTCCAATTTTAATACACCACACAACTTGTGGGTGGGGGGCTTGTGGGGGTGCCATCGGTTGGGGGCCGCAGTATAGAGCAGTGCCCTGTCCATGTCGCCACCCCGCCCTATCTATTTTTTTTAATGCACCACATACACTCAGCAACATGCTTGGGTGGCGGGTGGATCGGAGCGTGGGAATATCATTTCCATCGGCTCCGGTTCACCTGCTCCTAATTTTAATGCACCACACACACACACTTGTATATACACTGGGTGGGGTCACATTCACGGTTTAGGGGTAGAGTTCGCCAGTCCGCGAGCTGGCGGACTCAGTAACAGGGGTTAATTTTCACAAAGAACGCTGGGGTGACGACCGGGGCCTTCCCCCGCTGGGCCTGGGGTTCGGGGGTGTCGGCCGCCCTCCGGTGCCCCCATCTCCCCCTTCTGCCCCCGGTGTTCCGTCCTTCCACACGGCGGGGGGTGGGGTGGGCGCGGCTGCCCTCTCCGCTCCGCTGTCCGGCCCCTCTTCGGCGCCGGTGCCTGGGTGCGGGTGGTCCCCGGGGGCTGGGGGTCGGGGGTTGGGGGGCTGCCGGTTGGTCGGGGGGGGGGCGGCTTTGTTGGGGGGGGGCGGTGGTGGGGGTTGCGGGGTGGGGGGTGCTGGGGGATTGGGGGCGTGGGGGCGGCTGGGGCTGGGTTGGGGTGGGTGGCGGGGGTGGATGGGGGGCGGGGGGTAGTGGGGGGGCGGGGGTTGGGGGCCGGTGGGGTGCCTGGTGGGCCTGCAGTGCCCCGTCCTGCTGCGTTGGGCCGGGGGCGCGGGCCGTGTTGGGGCGGGGGGCGCTCCTGCTCCTGGGTTTGCTCTCCGGCCGGTGGCCCTGGCGGGGCCCGGGGGTCGTCCTTTGGCGCTGCCGCGGCCTGGGGGGCCCTGAGGTGTTGCGCTTGCTCTGTTCCGGCGGGGGTCGACGGCTCCCCTCTTTGGTGGAGATTTTCATGCATGCCAGATCCACCACACCAGCATCTACCGAAACTCAGACACAATCTGTTTCCTCCTCAGGTTATTGAATCGGTGGAGGCTGGTGTCTGCGGATCTCACGCGGCTTCGTCTGTCCTTCATTCCTTTTCTCGGTCTCTCCTTTGGTCTCTTGAGGCCTCCCTGATTTTATGTTTTTTGGATTTGTTGGGGTCTGGATGCTTCTTGGGCTGGGGAGGAGTTCTGGGGGGGGGGGGGTGTCTGGTCGGTGCTGGATTTCACCTTCCTTGGTTTTCTTCGGTCCCCTCGCGTCTCCTGGTGTTCGGTTTAGGTGAACGGTATGAGATTTTTTTCTAATAGGTTTTCTGGTGAGCTAACAAATACACGCACGCACGCACATACACATACTCACCCACACACACAAAAAAAAAAATAATAATATATATATATATATATATATGTATATATATATGTATAAAAAAAAAAAAAAAGAGCAATGATGATGACATTTCCGAATGAACAATACTGAGCTCTAAGAAGAGAAAAAAAAAGAATTTTTTTAAAATAAATTTAAGTCCGTTTATAATTTAAGACTCAATTTATTTGCAGATGTCTCCTTTAAAGAAGATTCACTGAAGAAGGCTTTCGAGCTTGTCCATGATTTGGATTCAATGTTGAAACAACAAAATGGTGAGAATATTCAGGGTAACAACCCTTTTCAAGTTCTATGTTGTGTAATTATAAACTTAAATTTTGCAGCGTCTGTGCAAATGATAAAGTCCAGCCACAATACTCTAAACTAGTTGCGCTTATCCCCTTTTTGTGTTCAGTGTTTTGTTACAATTTAAATGGCAACTAATGTAGACTATTTTGTGTCAGCCAAAGCGGAACTGGATGACCAAGCAAGCCGCAATGTGCGCAACACCCAGCAGCAGAATGTGAGCTCAGGTCACCAGGAGCAGAGAAACCGCCAACTGAACAATTCCTTCAGCCAGAAAGAGCACAACTACAACATGAGCAACGTTCAACAGAATGTCCTTGACCAACAAAACTACAACATGAGCATGAACAACCAACAGAGTGAGATTCTACCACAAAACGGCAACATGAGCAGCACCTACCAGAATGACAAAATGGATGATGTTGGCGCGCCAGAGGCTGAGTTTGTTGTCAATGTTTGATTTGTGCTGTTTCATCTGTGTGGAAAATAAAGGCATGGAATTCATTATTTTATTTAAAGGCTTTGAATCTGAGGAAAAAGCTGAGTGCGTCAGTACCCAAATTGTTTATACCTTGAATAGTTCATTAGCCTGATCCAAAAATGTGTCTTCAAGCTTTGATTCAAGATGAGGCTTCATGGAAAGAGGTAGAAATACGCTTTTGGGTGTAAAATACACAATTTTAGTGACTAGTTAAAAAAATGTCCACTTGGTGTACAAGAAATATGTAGAAAGCTGTCATGCGCCTGAGCTATGGTAACCCATAAGTGCAATGATACAGTAAAACCTGTGGGGGCAGCACAAAGGTTTGACTTAGAGGTCACATAGTGGACCCTGGGCTCTAAATTTGAGACCGCTGTCCTAAGCGCTCTCAGCAAGCAGAGTCACCGCTGGCCTTCACTGTGGTAGTTTTAGTAGCCCAGGAGAGGTGATCATCAATCTGCACGCCCAGAAATCAAATGTAGTGTACTCTCTCCACATGGTTGCTATTTATTTAGAGCGGTGACGGGTCAGCTTTAAGCCACTCTTAAACCAGTTGACTTTTGGCGAACGCCGGTGAGATGCACCCTGGATTGGTCGCCAGCCAATCACAGGGTCCAAACAGAATAGACACATTTTTGTCACGATTCACTTTGTAGTTTGGGTTTTCTTCAGAGGGCCGTTATGATTGTGTAGCACCCACATCAATGTAGGATTGCCTCATATTACATTTACTGTATACAACAAAACAACGAATGAATCTTTCGTTTTGGAATCAGAGGCCAGTAAAAACTGTTGCTGTTAAATATCTTTATTTCTCCACTGTGGGATAAAAAAAATAAAGGTGTAAAGGTGTATCTTAATATCTAATTTATTTTAAACTGGGGATTGGTAACCAAAAATTAAGGATAAACACAAGTTGATGCACATAATTTGTTTCAGTGGGCCACATAAAGTGATGTGGTGGGCAAGATCTGGCCCCCAGGCCATGAGCTTGACACCTGTTTTCTACTTTTTAAATTAAAAAATAAAATGAAATACTGAATCCAACAATTCTTAAATGTAACAATTTCTTAGATTCAATGGTTTCTAATGTGAACATTATATAAAATAAACACCCCCCCCCTCACACACACATATATATCCATATCAATTGAGGTTTATTTTTTGTTTTTGTTGATGTAGCAATGTTGCAGAGGTAGTCCTACAAGTGATGCTAATTAGAGCCAATCAGCACCTGCTTTGGGCACTTGTCACCTACTATAAAAGCTCATGCGGTTAGTCCTTTCAACTGTCCCTGAAGCGATGGCTCCTGTTTGGCTCCTTGTTGTGCTGGCACATGCTGTTTTAATGGACAGAGGTGAGCAACATGTTTTCATTAGTTATTTTTTAATTTCAGTGTGGTTTGTGTATGGAAATGAGTTTGTCTGTCTGCAGGCCTTTGTTTTCCACCTGGGCCAGCTGAATCTGAAGCAGGCCTTCAAAAAGGTGAGCTAAGTTAGAGCGTTATTTATAAAATAAGTGTTGGATGTTAACTTGTTTTGTTTAAAACAGGTGCACTGCCTGATGTTTCATTTAAGGGGGTTTATGAACTTCTCAAGTCTTTGGACTCTGCGTTGATGCAAGGTGAGGAAAAATAGGGTGGCTTCAGTTATGTAGTTCAGGGATATACTTAAGTTTTTTTCTTTTATTTTTTTTTAAAGACTGCACATTTTAAGTTAAGAGAAATCACTGCACACAACTAAACATGACTAATTAGACCGCCTTATATCCTTGAAGTTAATTTTAATGCTTGGCACTTTGTAAAGTGGTATCCTTTTGACCAACAGACCAAGACCTACTGGTCACTGAAGAAGTGGAAGTGGAACTTGATGCTGTGCTTAGCCTGGGTAAAGTTTTACACCTGGATGAAACCAAAGGGCTCCAAACTGAGTCAGGCATTCATCACAATATGAGTGACAACAGTGCAGGACACATGAATATGAGCCACGACCAGCCCGTCCGCAACATGAGCCACGGCCAGCATGATGCCTTCAGCCACGGCGACCAGCCCGTCCGCAACATGAGCCACGGCCAGAATGATGCCTTCAGCCACGGCGACCAGCCCGTCCGCAACATGAGCCACGGCCAGAATGATGCCTTCAGCCACGGCGACCAGCCCGTCCGCAACATGAGCCACGGCCAGAATGATGCCTTCAGCCACGGCGACCAGCCCGTCCGCAACATGAGCCACGGCCAGAATGATGTCTTCAGCCACGGCGACCAGCCCGTCCGCAACATGAGCCACGGCCAGAACGATGCCTTCAGCCACGGCGACCAGCCCGTCCGCAACATGAGCCACGGCGACCAGCCCGTCCGCAACATGAGCCACGGCCAGAACGATGCCTTCAGCCACGGCGACCAGCCCGTCCGCAACATGAGCCACGGCCAGAACGATGCCTTCAGCCACGGCGACCAGCCCGTCCGCAACATGAGCCACGGCCAGAACGATGCCTTCAGCCACGGCGACCAGCCCGTCCGCAACATGAGCCACGGCCAGAACGATGCCTTCAGCCACGGCGACCAGCCCGTCCGCAACATGAGCCACGGCCAGAACGATGCCTTACGCCACGGCGACCAGCCCGTCCGCAACATGAGCCACGGCCAGAACGATGCCTTTAGCCACGGCGACCAGCCCGTCCGCAACATGAGCGACGGCCAGCATGATGCCTTTAGCCACAGCGACCAGCCCGTCCGCAACATGAGCCACGGCCAGAATGATGCCTTCAGCCACGGCTTCCAGGCCAGCGACGACCAGAATGATGCCTTCAGCCACGGCGACCAGCCCGTCCGCAACATGAGCCACGGCCAGCATGATGCCTTCAGCCACGGCCTCCAGGACGGCGACTACCAGAATGATGCCTTCAGCCACGGCCTCCAGGACGACGACTACCAGAATGATGCCTTCAGCCACGGCCTCCAGGACGACGACTATATGATGGGTTTACAGAAAGATCGAATGGCCCCTGACAACTCTGTGGCTGTTACTATATGAAGTATTTATTTTGTTGTGTTGAAGAGCTTAAATGTTCCTAACAATTCTCGTAATAAACTCTTAAACTTGATACTTTTTTTTTTCTTCTTTTTTTTTTTTTTAAACAAACAATCTGAGTAGCACAAACTAAAAACCAGGGCTCTTATACTAAAGTTGCTTGTGCATTCAATACATGTTTGATGTCACTGTGCTCAGTCAATGCATTGCTTGATGTCCTGTCCAAAACGCTGCTAGGAAGGCTGTGTCCACACGGAATTTGTGTGGGATATCACAATGAATGAAAAGCTGTTGACAAGCTGAGCTGGTTGGAGGGTTAGGCAATTTCTAAAAGCTAAAGGACTTTGGGCGTATGCTAACGAACGTGCACGCTGCAGATGCCAACGCACAGGCTGAGATCACAAAACTGAGAGCAAAGGCCTTTCTCCATGATGGCCTGAAAGTGAGTACTTAATAAGTTGCCAGACTCCCAAAGGGGTGTGGACAACGCTGAAAGACCATATTGAGAGAGAGATACCTTTGCTAATACACAGTTTTTGAAGAAAAATATATTTCTGATGTGAAATTAAGGAAAGAGATTGTTTGACTGAGCATTTAAAACAAATGGAGCTAACTGATCAGCTATCTGCAATAGGAGCTGTAATTGAAAAAAAAAAGAAGACCAAATTGTAACATTTTTGGGAAGTTTGCCACCAAGTTATGCTACAATGCTAGTGCTAACCACAGTGGTGGTGCATCCGCCATGTCTTCACAATTCCATGCAACTGTTCAGGATAACTCCAGGACAGTGGGATCAGAAAAAAACAAGCACTTGGAGGTGTTACAAATCTGGACAAGGTCATATCAAGCGCGACTGTCCAAACTGGAAACAAAAAGCTAAAAAGAAAACTCACAAAGCTAAAAGCATGATGTGTGAAGATGGTTTGTCTGAAAGTGCCTTTGTCATGAAAGAAATAGTCAACTGATAAATCACAAGACGGATATGTCAAGAATACCAGCAGTTCTCAAAAGCTCAGTCTGTGAAACTAGGTGATGGGAGGGTGGTTGACGCCCTTGGAATAGGAAACGTCAACATGAAAATGACTTTCAAAATAAGTGACTTAAAAACCATTACAATGTATGATGTTTTGTATGTTCTGAAGCTATCTGGGAATTGATTCTCAGTTGGAGCAGCTACCAAAAAGGGGTAATACAGTAAAGTTCAAGAACTGCTACATATGTGGATAATATGGAACTCTCCTAGACTTTATCAGTCTGTCACAGAGCTTCACTAGCAACTACTATATGGCACCAGCGCCTGGGACACATCACCAAGTTGAAAGAACTAAAAGATCAGACGCTCATACAAGTCAATTGGAGAAATACGATCCAAATGCAGAATGCAGCTTGTTCAGAGTGATGTCTGTGGTCCCATGCAGACGGAATCTATTGGTGGCGCAAAATATTTTGTGACCTTCATAGATGGTTACTCGAGATGCTGCAAGGTGTACTTCATGAAACAGAAGCGTTAAACAAATTAAAAAAATTTGAGAGAACATTCTCAAACGAGTGTGGACAAAGAAACACCCTACGAGAGATGGTATAGGGAAAAACCTGACATTAGTCACATGAAAGTGTTTGGCTGTATTGCTTATGCACATATTCCTGATGAAGACAGACAAACTGGACAAAACCGGAATTAAAAAAACAACTGGATAAACATGGAGAGAGATGACAGCGAAACACAAGATGAGATAAGCTGATGGAACTGTTAGAAGTAACAGGATCAAAAAGGCTCTCAAGAGGTATGGATATGAGTTCGCTGAAATGGTTACTATTGATCATAATGCCAATATTTGTCATGTGATAGAGCAAGTCACAATGAAAGAAGCAATGATGAGTCACTATTTCAAGGAATGGCAGGAGGTAGCTGATTTGAATATGAGTCGCTGTTGGAAAATGAAACTTGGGACTTGGTGGGTCAACCAAAAGAAAGAAAGGCAGTAGGAAGTCAAGTATCATAGCAATGGATAAGTGGAGAGATACAAGTGTAGACTTGTCGACAAAGGCTACTCACAGTTGTATGGTACTGACTACTACGAGAATTTTAGTGACTAGTTAATATTCTAGGATTTAACAAACTGCATCATACCCTTTTGAACTTATTGTGGAGTAGATCTTTTCCTCCGTGTGTTCGATTTCTTTCTGTTGGTGAGAATGTTGTTTATCTGAATACAGATCAATGAACAGTTCCTTCGAAGCTTTTATTTCTACAGAATATTCCGGGCACAAGTTAGTTACAGACAATGGCTGTAGCCTCTCACAAAGGCGAAGATTACAGAAGACTTACAATATTCTTATATGATCTTGAAGGGCGGTACCACACAGTTTCCAGTAAACAGCTCACAAAGTTAACCGGACCTACACGATAACATTCAAGGACACTATTCAAAGCCCATTTGAGGAATAGAGGTTATTCAGTCATGACTGTACCTGGCAGAAATTGCGATAACACTCACAAGGATGCATCCGCAGAACAAAGCTCTACTGAGGAAATGAGGAAATTAAAACAGTTATGACTAAATCTGGGCAGAAGATACATTTCAATCCCCCTTTCAGACTCGAAAGAGTCCGACACATAAAATGAACAAAATTGAAAAAAAGGTACTTGCATCGTCGCAGACGGCTGGCGCAACATTAAGCAAGGGTTGTGTGGAAAGATTGGACATCACTTCATCTATCATCTTATCAGTAGAATAAGAAGCAAAAGCACGCAACAATGAAACATCCCTTTAGCAGTGAGAGAAGGTTGTTTAGCAGTATGTGGCATTAAAGAACAATTTGATTCATTGAAAGATTTTGCAGTGGAGTAAGCATATGTGTTCCACATGTTGATAGTTAAGGGATGTCCCCTGTCCATGGGGTGCCAGGGAGTTTGCGCAGAATCAATACTTCGCTTAGTACGATGTGTTGTGGTTACGTTCAAGGTTGTACTGAGGGGCTTCCAAGAGATACCAGATTGGCATAAAAGTCAATATGAGAAAGAGTGTCATGATGTAGCAGCAGATGGAGATGCGTTCCCACTTCGAAGCCATCTCGAGATGATGTTCCTGGGTTGCTGCTGGAGGGTGCTGTCAGCTTCTGTAGGACCTTAGGGTAGACTGCCTGGTCCCACGATGAGTCACCGGGATTATTCTGCCCGTATACCGTGAACTCAACCTTTAATAGAACGACGTCAGTGGGAGCCGGTTTGCTTCTCGGTTGTTGTTGGGTGATTGCCTGGTGCAGGGACAATGGCTCCAGCCGGTGTCCTTGCCGGCCGGGTGGAGGAGATGTGATACCACGTATCACCTTTTCCGTGCAGGCGAACTGCAAAAGATGTCCTCTCCGTCACCTTGTGGGGTCTTGTCCACCTGGGCTCAGACCATTTTCGTTGAATTACTTTCAACCATACATATTCACAATCATTTATTTCTGAAGGAGCATCTGGTTGTTTTTTTGTTAGCTGGGAGAAAGTAAATGTTAGTTGTTTGAGTTCTGGAGGCCCTGGAACGTGCGTCTCTTCCAATGGAGCTGTTGGAGCCGGAAATGGTCTGTTGGTGTGAGTCCAGCCTTTGGCTGAGTTTAGTGACATTCGCACATTCATTAATGCAACAGGAAGAGCTTGTAGCCAATTCAAATTTGATGAGGCCAGTGCCTTAGCCAATTTTTCTTTAATATTTCTATTAATTCGCTCAACCTGTCCTTGGGATTGGGGATGATACACTGAACCAAATGTGTGTTTTACTCCAAATGCCTTTTTTTACTGCTTGTAGATGTTTGTTTTTGAAATGGGTTCCATTGTCTGATCTAATTTTTCTAGGGAACCCATGTGATGGTATGTAATGATTAATCAAATGTGTTACTACGATATTTTCTGTTTCTGGTTTACAGGGATATGCCTCTGGCCATCCTGAAAATGAATCCACTATTACCAGCAAATATCTGTATCCTGATACTGGTTTTATCATGTCAGTGAAATCCATCGAAACCACCTGACCAGGAGCAATCACATCCGGATCATGAGTGCCCTGGGGAGGTTTAGATGTAGGCATACTGTTATACCTGTTGCAAACACTGCAGTCCTGCAGTTCACTTTTAACAATTGATCCCGTGAAAGGATGCCACCAGGTGTGTAGTCGTCTCAGTATTTCTTTCACACCTACATGGCATGTTACATGGGCTTCAGAAATTAGATTTTTCAATTGTTTCTGAGATGGAATGCATTTACTTTCTTTTCTCCATATACCTGCTTCATCTTTTTGTCCCCCTTTGGACATCCACACACTTTTTCTTCTGGACTGGCTAACTCCTGCCACAGTTTAACTGTGTCTGTGGTTACTTCTTGTCCTTCCACTAATCCACTTTCGCTCACCATCAATTGTAATGTTGGGCTGTAGCCCGCCGCTTCCTTTGCCGCTTTGTCTGCTGAATAATTTCCTGCTGACACAAAATCATTATTTTTTGAGTGTCCTTTACATTTTATCACAGCTACTTTAGGCAGTAGTAAGGCGTCTTTTAACGCAAAGATGTCTTGATGGTCTTTAATAGGTGTCCCTGTTGCAGTCATGAAGTCATTTCTTTGCCATTCTGCCATGCCGGTGTGCACAATTACATGTGCATACGCAGAGTCAGTGTAAATGTTTACAGTCTTTCCTTGTGCTAACTTCAGTGCAGTTGTTATGGCCACTATTTCTGCTCGTTGAGCTGACTGTGGCCCTGTGAGTCTCTCTGCCACTATCGTGTCAAAGTTTGTTCCTATCATTTGTGTTACAGCAAAACCTGATTGGAGTCCTTTGTCGCCTTTAAAACAACAGCCGTCCGTAAATAACGTCAAGTCTGGGTCGTCCAGTGTTGTGTCGTAAAGGTCTTTTCTCAGTTAGTTTTCTTCCAGAATTCGCTGAGTGCAGCAATGGGGTTGTCCTTCTAACAGGCCTTCTGCCTGCCATGTTAATTCCTTTATGTATAAACAAAATGTGGGGTTGTAGTTAGACCTATCAATTTTGCAAAGAACCCCTGCTTTTAGTAATCCTTCAATAGTTACTGAGATGCCAATTTGTCCTTCTTCCTTCATGGGGTACTGTGGTACCCAAATGGAGTCGGGTTTCATTTTAAAAGTTACTTGAGTAACATTACATAGGCCTACATCAGTAGGGTCAGTAGACCACAGTGTAGTAGGTAAGGATTGCAACATGTCACCAGCAAGCTCGCTGTCAGATGTTTCTCTTCCATGATGTCGGTCCAAAAGTTGGTGTTCCAAAACAGACATAGATGCGAATAAATCTGATTTAATCCAATAGGCATCAAGAAATTTGGTATACAGCAAGTCTGTATGTAAAGAGGGTTGCCAATCAGTTGCTTGTGTGCAAGACAGGACGAATGGACCCAAATCTTTCGCCGTGTGCTGGGATGACACCATCAGTGAAACATGAGGATGACACGGAGGCATAGATGGATCAGGTGGATTTGCCATCCTATACCATTGTGATTGTTCTTCAGTCAGAACAACTGAATAAGCCACACCAGGTTTGCCTGCAAACAGATCACCTACACGCAACTCCTAGGTGTTGCCATCAATTAGTTGGAACGCTTCACTGTACATCTCATCACCATATCTGTCATAGAAAAGAGTGCAATGCATACAGTCAGATACCATATCATACGATCTGAGATTACGAACCCAAGAAGACCAAAGAGTCCAAAAATTCTCAACATCCCTACATCCGGAGGAATCAGTGTCAATCTTTGCCCAGTAGTTCCTGCAGACCTTGGCATTTGGATTCAGGGCCCCATCATTGCGGAAACTGTCCATCAGATGGCGGCAGGAACTGCTGGTTTGGCACAGGCGGATACTGCTGCTGGGTTGGAGCTTCGCGCTGTGGGGCGTTCTGTGTTTGCGGTGAGGGGCAAGCACGTCCACTCGGCTGGTTGTAGCCGCGCCCTTCTTGCTGACGCCTGCCTCCTCTGCCTCTCCAGCCTTGTGGGCGTTGACGACAGTCATGAGCCCAGTGTCCAGTGCAGCCACAGTTGTAGCACTGGTTCCGGCCCGCCGAAGCCTTGTTCCAGTCGGGCTGTGGATTCCGACCCATGAATGGACCTGACTGATACATAATACACTCAGACATAACAGTTGGTGACAAGTTAACAGTAGAAGCCGTTTCTTCAAGTTTTGTAATTGCTTGATTGCTAATTGTGAATCAGTATTCCTATGTTTTTCTGTTTTTGACTCTTTTTCTTTAGCATACCTCCTCAGGTGGTGTTTCAGATGAGACAGCCACCGGGTGTGGTCTGCACCGGGAAGATCAGGATTCACCTCCATGGCCTGCACAACAGCCTTTGGGACACCTTTCAGCACCGCTGCTCTAAAAACTTGCGAATATAGCGCAGAGTCAGTCGGCAAGTGTCCAGTTTTCAATGAATATTCTACAAGGGCATGGTCAATGAATGCCGCAGCCTCCTCGTCAGCTTTTGGAGCGAACACCAAGTATGAAATGACAAGCTCAAGAATAGGAAACAGTTAGTCAAGCGCTGAAAAAAGTGGCAGGTAATTATCTCGTGAGAGGGCCTCACCATCCATTAAAGAGGACATCCCTGAATTTTTCATCAACATTTCTAGTTGTGTCAAGAGCGCGCGCACATCCTCTGCGGTTAAAATCTGCCCTGTAGCCGCTCTCTGCACAGATCTCAACCTATTTTCACCCCCCGCCTGCATTGGGGGAAGTTTCTGCATCAACACACTTAAGTCAGAGGGTAAGTAAGGTTTATAAACCATGGCAGAGTTTCCTGTAGCGGGGTCAACTTTTGCCATCATTGGGGCTTGAAAAATTGTCTGAGAACGCGTCACTGATCTTTGAGGAGTACTGTCTGAGAGACGTCCAGTCATGCTTATGTCTTGAGTTTGGTCAAGTGCAGAATCAGGGCGTGTCCCTGTCACTGTCTGAACTGCACATATCTGCAATGTGATAGCTGTTCACCAATAAAATAGAAGTTTCTTCAGTCATTTCCTGCTCTCGTTGCCTAAACAATTCATCTTGTTCAGCCTTCAATATACGGTTTTGTTCCGTTAGTTCATCGTCTGCAGCTTTTTCAAAGCGTGTAAAAATTGCACGCCATTTGCTGCGAATTAACTGGGGTACTTCAGAGTGTCTAGTCAGTTCCAAGCCGAAAGCTCTTGCTTGGTTCAGTTTCTCCTGTGGCCCTTCATTCATATGCAATACTTTGTCAAAATTTTCCTCCAATTGTCTCAGAGAGGCGGTTACGCCTGCTCCCAAGCCGTCAGCTGCAGCTTGTACCAAAGATTCTCGCAGCTGAGGGCTACTTTCAGAACTTTTACCATTCCAGTCAACATGAGGCTTCCCCCATTTACAGTTAATATGGGGGCTTGCATATTTTGCAGCATCTGAAGAGCATCCCCATATGGGGACTCAGTAAATGGGTTAACGGGCGCAAACACACTTTCCCTGGACGGCTCGGCATACGGCAGCGGTGCAGTTGGCGGCATAGTCACACTCATATTTGCTTCTTTCTCTTTTCCTGCTTCTCTCACATCCTTCCTAGACTGTTTCAATGCACTACCCATTGCCATCCTTCTAGTCTTAGCCATCATCTTATCTACTTTTCTACAGTTTTCTCTGACTTTTCTTCCTCTTAGAGACAACCTATTTGTCCTTTGTACTTTTTTTCAAACAACTTTCTTTTCTTCACGCATGCTTGTTCCACCTCTTTCATCAATGACACCAAACAAGCGGCGGTTGACAATGAAGGAAACCATCCACCCTCACAACAAGTTTTCATCCAGTTATTCAACAATTCTTTCTCTCCTTCTCTATCTTTTTCAGCCCACCCCCCCCCCCCCCCCCAACATACTTCACACGCATTTTTTTTTACGTGTTCACTCAACAACATGTTCTGACCATGGTTTGGAAGAACACGTAGGTCAAACCATTCGGTTTTGCGGTCAAATTCTCCCTCCATTTCTATATTATTTATTTATTTACTTCCTTCCTTATTTATTTATTATAATTATTTATTATTTTATTTTTGTTACTTCATTGACATATTTTGTGGTACCACAGGTATACACATAGGCCTTCTCTTTTTCCTTATTCAAAGACACTTGCTTATTCCCAAACAAAAGTGTCCGAGCCTTAATTTCTCAGAAGTGGTCAAACTATTCCTCTTAATTCAAAAGCACTTGACTAAAACCAAATTAAAGCACTCAAACCCTAATTTATCAAAACCACTCAAACTTCTTATTCTCTTATTTCTCTTCACTCAGTTATTTCTTATGCGCTTATTTCTTCGTAATGTTACCTCATAAACAAGGATTTCAGTTTCTAAGATTCTAAAATAGAACGAAACAACCTTGTTTTTTAATGTCTTAGTAAAATCCAAAAACAAGGATTTCCTGTTTCTAGGATTCCATAATGGAACGAAACAACCTTGTGTTTCAGATTTACTCATATCTGTTCACTTAGATTTCATATACAATTTAGTCACAAATTAAATTACACGAAAACAGGTCTCAGAGTAGTCAACAGACAGAAAATCAACTAGGAGGATAAATGTCCTCTTACCTTTAATTACTTTGGCGCCAGATGTTCTGTCTGTTGACCAACAACTCAGCCCGAAATCACGTCGGGGTCACCAATTGTTGTGGAGTAGATCTTTTCCTCCGCGTGTTCGTTTTCTTTCGGGTAGTGAGAATGTTTGTTATCTGAATACAGGCTGGAGATCGATGAACAGTTCCTTCGAAGCTTTTATTTCTACAGAATATTCCGGGCACAAGTGAGTTACAGACAATGGCTGTAGCCTCTCACAAGTGCGAAGATTACAGAGGATTTACAATATTCTTATACTATCTTGAAGGGCGGTACCACACAGTTTCCAGTAAAAAGCTCACAAAGTTAACCGGACCTACACGATAACATTCAAGGACACTATTCAGACACCGAACAAAGCCCATTTGAGGAATAGAGGAGGTTATTCAGTCATAACTGCACCTGGCAGAAATTGTGATAACACTCACAAGGATACATCCGCAGAACAAAGCTCTACTGAGGAAATTAGGAAATTAAAACAGTTATGACTAAATCTGGGCAGAAGATACAATTTATTCTCTCCTGTTTTGACTTGTTTCGCTTTCAAATGTTACTGCTTGAACTATAACAAACCCCATGTAATTAGGGTCAATTTTATTGGAGACCCTACACACCATGGCATACATAACATGTATCAAAGTGCAAAATATAATTTCATCCATTTTAACTAAATTCTGCACACACAAAATATAGGACACTAATAAACTACAATACATTACAAAGGTGAATTTTGAAATGAGACAAATCGGGTATATTAATTTGTTGATTACTGTATTTTATCCATATACATCTTAAAATAAAGCAATTCATGACAAATTAATTGTCCATCTATTTTCTATAGCACTTGCCCTCAGTAGGTTTGTGGGTGAGCTGGAGCCAATCTATGATACCTTTTGGACAAGGTAGACTCCGGATGAGTCACCAGCCAATTGCAGGATACAGAAAAATAAGCATTTACACTCACATTCTCTACTTAAGCAGAATTATAGATACTTGTGTGAAGAAAGAAAAGAAAAGAAAGAGAAAGACTGGTAAAAGTAGAAGTACTAATTCAATGTCTATACTTAAAATAGGTAAAAAGTACATACTCTGAAATGTATTTACTGCAAGTAAAAAAGTTTAAATACATTTTCACCATTAGTTATATTTTTTCTTTGTGACAATTCTCTTAAATAAGGCCATGGATTATCTATCTATCTATCTATCTATCTATCTATCTATCTATCTATCTATCTATCTATCTATCTATCTATCTATCTATCTATCTATCTATCTATCTATCTATCTATCTATCTATCTATCTATCTATCTATCTATCTATCTATCTATCTATCTATCTATCTATCTATCTTCACTGAGAATATATATAGTTGTACATTTTTCAACTTCTTTCCAAATTTTTATCAAGTTCAAAAGGGATTTAACATGGATTTAAATCCACATTAATCTAGGGTGGCATTTAAATAAATAAATAAATAAATAAAGGTATTTATGTTGGAGTTGTACGGCAGGTGTTAATTAGTAGAATAAGAGCTAATTAGGAGCAGCCATGGTCACTTGCCACCTTTTATAAAAACTCACGTTGTCTGTCATCTTTGTAACTGTTACTGAAGCAATGGCTGCTCTTTGGCTCTTGGTTGTTCTGAGTAATGTGTTTTTGATGGACACAGGTAAATAGATGTTGTTTTTTGGGAAACCCAATTTTTTTTTTAATCAATATGTTTGTTTTCCAAAAGCTGAAAATTGTTTGTGTCTGCAGGACTTTGTGTTCCAGTTGATGTTAAACAAGTTGAGTCCAATGCTTGGTTAAAAAAAGGTATGTCGAGTCGGAATGTTTGATCAATTTAAGTATGTTTGTCATTTAAGACTTGATTTATTTGCTACAGATGTCTTCCTCAGTGATGATTCACTTCAGCAGTCTTTTGAACTTGTCCAGGCTTTGGATTTTGTGTTAAAACTACACCATAAAGGTGAGACTATTCAGGGTAACAACCCTTTCCAAGTTTTAAGCTGTATTTTCACATGGCTAAATGGAAATTAGAATTTTGCAAGGTATTTACAAAAAAAAGAAGGCAAATGGTCTAAACTAATTTTCTTGACATTTCTTCACCACAGAAGCTCTATCACCCATCTGCCAGTCACTGACCTAAATTTAAGATGGCAGTTGTTTGACATGAATGCTACAGTCCACCTTTTTTATATTCATTTCCAGTGTTGTACTATTTAATTTGAATAGCAGCTAATGTGGATTATTTTGTGTGAAGCTAAAGTGGAACAGGATGACCGAGCAAGCAACATCCAGCAGCAGAATGTGAGCTCAAGCCACCAACAGCAAAGCTACAACATGAGCAGCAGCCAACTGAATGTCAACCAACAGCATGGTAACATGAGCAACGTCCAACAGAATGTCCTTGATCAACAACGCTACAACATGAGCATGAACGGCCAACAGAGTGAGATTCTACTCCCCAGCAACATGAGCAGCTACCACAATGACAAAATGGATGATGTTGGTGGCTGGCGAGCCCTTTTTGTGAAGGTTTGATTGTACAGTTTGCTATGTTTCATCTGTCTGGAAAATAAATAAATTAAAAGTATGACTTGGTGTTTTAAGTACTTCAAAGGATACAAGCTGCTTGTAACTCTGTACACAAATGTATCTTTGTAGCTTGAACCTGTCATTTATTGGCCTGATCAAAAGATGTAGCTCTGTCTGCTAGTGATGGATAAATGAAGCTTCATGAAGCACTTGTTTTTTGATTCGCTGGATGGCACTCTTGCTTTAAAGCTAATTTAATGAATTTCCACTGCACTAGTCTTTCTATTTAAACCAAGAGAACCATCTACAGGAGTAAAATATTGCAAGTGCTTCATTCTGATCACAAATTAAGCTTGGGTTTTGGAGTGGTTCCATGGCAAAAGCTACAAATATGCTCTAACTCAACAATTCACATTGTAGGATTCAATGAGAATCTGCATAATGGCCTCTTGTAATCCTGTTTTAGTTTTAAAGTGCTATATAAAGAGTTTCACTTAAATGTACTGTGCTTGAACTGTAATGTACTCTATGTACTTCTACAGTGTGTATACTCATGTCAAAGTGCATAATGTAATTCCATCCATCTATTCTAACAAATCGAATTCTACAAATGGAGATTTACTATTGAAACTTCTACAAATATATTTTTCCAATTAAAATGGTCAAAGTCACAATATTGTGTCCTGATGGACAAAATTGGGCATATTCATCTGCTGATTGCTGTATTTTTATCTATATAAATCTTACAATAAAATTTTGGGTGTAAAATTGACAATCCATCTCTTTTCTGTTGTGCTTGCCCTCACTAGATTTGTGGCTGAACTAGCGCTGATCTAAGATAACTTTGGCCCATTGCAGGGTAGAGATAGCGTGTATAAACATTCCACTCACATTCTCACCGCCAAGACCAATGTAGTAGGCCGTTTAATGAATTTAATAATTTACTATTTATGTTTTTGAAATGTGGGAGGAAGTCTATGTATTCGGAGTAAACAACAGTTAGCAAAACATGCTCAGTATTTAACTCTTTGACCGGCAAAAACTTTTAATAACGTTTAGTAAAATCCAAATGAGCACCGCCAAAGACGTTAAAAGACGTTCACTATGTTTTTTTTTTTGTTTGTTTTTTTGAAATGGGTGAAGGAAAGCCTTGTAGGAAAGTATCAAGCAGGTCGAGTTAGTATAATGACTATTTTTGGGCACTAGATGGCAGCGATGACTCTCTTTGGACAAGATCGGATAGGCGTTAGTAGAAGACGTGAGGCGGAGCTAGAGCGTTGAGGGGAGAATGGCTGAGAAAGCGAAAATGGCGACCGGTTGCAAGCAGCTCACGCTTGAGCATTTTTTTCAAAGACGAAAAGCATCGACCAATGCTAAAGAGCACATTAATGATGATGATGGTGACTCCGAGTTTGACGCCGAAGTTGGAAGCATTGACGCGGCGGCTTCGATCGCGTCGTAAAGCCTCACCGGCTAGCGATGCTAACGGCGGAAAACGAGCACTTCTGCACAGGCGGACGTTCAATCGTACGATGAAGAGTACCCCGAGTCCAATGCATATTCATCGGAGGAGTGGGTACAGTCTGATCACGGAGAAGACAATGGTTCTGGACTACGATGCCACCATGAGTGGAGTGGATAAGATGGATCAGAACATCTCTTACCACCCGGTATAGGAACTGAAGGACATGAGGAAGCCAGACGTAACACCAGTATCATGATCCTGAGAGTAGACTTGATGACAACATGGCCAAACACACACTGCAGTATATACCTGCTACTCCCCGGAAAAAAAGGCCGGCAAGAAAGTGCACGTGAAGGGACAATCGCAGTGAAACTAATCTGTGGTGCAAATCCTGCTGCGTCCCCTTGCACGCAGGGGAGTTTTACACAATATACCTCACAAAAAGAAAAACTGTGTAGTTGAAACATCCACACAATTGTAAATAGTACCACAGTTGCACACATTTGTAAATAGTTTGCCAAATTGATTTGTCAATTTGTTACACTGTTGATTGTAAATAAACGTATTTTGCTATCAAAAAACACTTTTTCATTGTTGATGGTAGTGTTTTACAGAAGTAAAGCACTGTTTAGGTGTTTGTGGCATCATTCATGGAAAAAAAGGTGTCAAATTCACTAGAGTGCATGAAATAATATCGTTTCACAAAAAGCTTGATTTCTCCGTATTTTGGTCCAAAACAGAGCATTTGAATGAAACTAACCTATTTTCTATTGTTGATTACTGAAAAACGGAATAAGGTAGAAACAAACTTTCTTTTTCTGATGAAAGATGAGAGTTCAATCTTTCATTTGGTAGTATCTGTGTTTCCATAGTCCAAACACAAACATTTTTGTGGACCTTGAAAGATCAGTCAAAATGCTGGCACCCACATATCCTCTTTTCTGAAAATGCTTGGCAGTCAAAGAGTTAAGCAGAATTATGGATACTTTTGTAAAAAACAAACAATCAAAAAGACTCATAGAAGGACTAATTCAATGTTTATACTTAAAATAGTAAAAACGTATATAGACTAAAATGTACTTTCAGGTTTTTTGGGTGGGTGGGGTGGGGGGTTATTTCGACCCCCAAGTTCCCAATCAAGACAATTTTCTTGCATCATGTTCTCAACTGTTGTGGTTGGAAAAATAATTACCCTATTTTGACAAAGTAAAAAGTAAAAATAAATACTCAAGTAAAAGAAAGACATGAAAAATCTTCTAACCTCTAGGTGGTGCTGCCGCAATGATAAACATGAATCACAAAAAATATGTAATTTTCAGTTTTCTTCCCAATTTGTGTCAAATACAGAATCCAAGGTGCATAAATCACCAAAAGGTGCTTAACTTGCACTTGAATCCATAGAGTGACATTGTTTTCATATGCTAGTATATATGGTATAGTTGCAAAGCAGGTGTTAATTAGTAGAATAAGAGCCTATTAGCAGCTGCTGTGGTCCCTTGCCACCTGCTATAAAAACTCGTTGTGTCTGTCCACTTGACAACTGTTACTGAAGCAATGGCTCCTCTTTGGATTGTGGTTGGTCTGGTGCATGCTGTCTTGCTGGGCAGAGGTAAGCATCAACTTTTTTTGAAGCCAAAATGTTTGTGTCTTCAAAAGCTGACTTTTGTCTGTGTGCCTACAGGCCTGTGTGTTCCTGCTGGAGCTAAACAAGATGAATCCAATGCTGGACTAAAAAAAGATATGGCAGGTCAAAAAGGTATTGATGAATTTGTTTTGATTTCCTTATTTGCTACAGATTTCTCCTAATAATGGTTCACTAAAGAAGGCTTTTTAACTTGTCCGGTCTTTGTATTCCTGTTTGAAATTTACTGAAGAAAAAAAAAAAGTGGCAGTTCAGGGTCACTGCCCTTAAAGTTCTATGCTGCTTTTTCATGAATAAGTAGAAACTTGAATTTTGCAGGGTCTTTTACAAAACAACAAATTGAAGGCAAATGTTGTCACAATCTTTTTAAATGTCTATTTGAATACAGATGGGGGAAATCCAGGTCCAGAAAGTTATAAACCCTGTCAGTTTTGCTATAGCCACAGACTATTGTGTAATTTGAATGATAACTAATGTGAATTATTTTGTGACGCAAAACCAGTAGCCAAAGTGGGACTTGATGACCAAGCAAGCCACAATGTGAGCAACACACAGCAGCAGAATGTCACTTCCAGCCACCAAGAGCAGATCAACGGCCAACTGAACAATTCCTTCAGCCAGCAAGAGCACAGCTACAACATGAGCAACGTCCAACAGAATGTCATCGACCAACAAAACTACAACATGAACAGCCAACAGAATGAGATTCTACCACCGAGCGGCAACATGAGCAGCTACCAGAATGACAAAATGGATGATGTTGGCTCGCCAGAGGCCGACTTCGTTGTCAATGTTTGATTTGTGCCGTTTGCTATAGATGTTGTGATGTCTAATCTCTGCCTGGAAAATAAATAAGTGAAATTCAATAACTTTTTATTTTTATTTTATTTTATTTTTACACTGACTTTTAAAAAGGTGCATTGAAATGAATACTTGGTGGGGACAATCCCTGGAAACTAAGTCTTGAGTACTAGTGTTTTTTTTCACTGAAAAGTCTTTGATGTGGGGAAAAAAATCTAAAAGGTGCATCAGTACACAAATGAATCCTTATAGCTCAAATCTGTAACTCATTCACTCCCAGCCATTTTCACTTAAGCAACCCCCTTCGCTCCTGGCTGTTACACTGGCGTTTGCAAGGTCCACAGAAAATAGTGTTATTAAACATGGAATCTACCAAAAAAAGATTAGTTACTTGCAGCATTGTAATATAGCTAAGTTTTATTATTCACAAACCTGTTGAATAATGGCAAGCTCTTGTTGCAACATGGCCCTGGCTGATCTTTTACTCTGCTGCCACCTGCTGGCCGTTTTCTGTAATTACCATTGCTTAAGCAACCTCTTCAGGTCAGAAGTGGTATTAAAGCTTTTTGTAAGATCTAGCACAAAAAAAAAAAGTTTTGGGGTTTGAATGAGGTAATTGGCCTGCTAGAGAAAGACAAATGATGCTTCATGAAGCACTTGTGATATTTTTTGACTCTTCTAGATGGCACTCTTGATTTAAAGAGGAAATTTAATCACTTTCTGTTACACTAGTCTTTAAAGCAAGAGCACCATCTGGATGAGTAAAAATATCAAGTGCTTGAAGAAGCTTAATTTTCCTATCATTTTGTTTCTTTGAATTAAGTTTGGGTTTTAGAGTGGTTAAATGACAAAAGCTACAACTACACTAATCTACTGGAAGGAAATGCCACATGCTAATACCGACAAGTTCATGTCTAATGTTTATATTTTCAATCAATCAATCATCCAAAGGTCAATTTTGACAAATTCAGAAAACTGTTCTGAGACTACATCAGGTGCAATCATTTGTCGATTATTGCATTTTATCCATATTACAATCAAATGTGGTGTTATGGTGGGAATCTGACTTACATTTCAGATGTCGCAGGTTCAATTCCAGGCCCCAACCTTCCTGTGTGGAGTTTGCATCTCTGCCTCCGGTTTCCTCACACATAAAAAAACAAAACAAAAAACATGCTAGGTTAATTGAACACTCTGAATTATCGTTCTTCTATGTGTAATTGGCTGGCAACCACTTGCCAGTTAATTGAAGGTGATGAGTTATTAACATTGTTTTTCAGTTTCAATTTATATTTTAGCCGTTTTGGATTTAGTTATAGCAGTATGGCTCAATGAATAGAATTGTATCTGTCTCACTCTCAGAAGAAGGGCAACAAGTTCTTCCACTGCTATCTTGAAGGGAGTCTGGTACCGGTCTCTGTCGGAAGAGGGGAGGCACAGGCTGATTATTGTTTTTCTCTAATCTGATTTATACCCATGGGAACAGAAGGGGGGATTTTCTTGTATTCACTGAGTTGTAAACAAATGTACTGTGGGCTGATGGGAGGAGACTTTTCGTATTCACCCACTTTTCAATAAATAATGATGTGCCGGAGTAGAGAGACACACAATCTGATAGAACACGCTTTGAGTGTCGTCAATTGTTGTCATCAGAAGCTTCTGTTTTAATGATACCTTTGCAAAGGGACTTCTTCACCAGAATCTCACCATTCAGTTAATTGAACACGCAAAGAGTACAATACTTAATATTGTCTACTCTAACAAAGGGTAGCCATAAATAACCATTTATTACATTGATCACAGTCTCACCTATGGCCTGTAGGCCCTTTAATGAACAAGTCAATGTTTTTGAGTCTGAGTTCTAAGTACAAAAGTTTAATTGAATTTTTACAATTTTGGTTTTAGTTGTATTCGCCCTTTGATTACAAAAATTAAACAAGGCAATCGATGAGGAATATTTCGCTGCTCTAAATTCATCTTTCCCCAAAATATTACAGCTCTCAGTGTTTTATGTGTGCTCTTGACCCTAATTTGACAAAGTAAAAATAGATATTGAAGTACACCACAGACACCTGAAAAATCGATTTCCCTTTCTCAGAAAGCCCATTTAAATGCAAGCATGAGGAGAAGATGCAAACTCCACATTGGAAGTGGTCTGAGTGACTGACTTCACTATGAGGCATACATGCTAACCACTAGATGGTGCTACCTCAATGATAATCACGGATCACAAAATATACATTTTCCGTTTTCTTCCTGATTTGTTTCAAATGCAGAATCCAAGGTGCAAACAATAACCAAAAAGGGGCTTAACTTGGATTTGAATCTATATTATTATTATTATTATTAATTCATTAATTATTATTATTATTTTTTTAAATAGGCTTATGGTATGTTGGAGTGGTCAAGACTGCAATTAGAGCCAATTAGCAGCAGCTGTGGCCTCTTGCCACCTGCTGCTATAAAAACTTGTGTTGTCTGTCAGTCCTCATCACAACTGTTACGGAAGCAATGGCTGCTCTTTGGCTCTTGATTGTTCTGGCGCATGCCCTCTTCGCGGACATAGGTAGGTATATATATTTTTTGCCTGGGTGAGAGAAGCCCAAAATTGTGTTGAAACCAAAATGTTTGTCTTTTCAAATGCGGCAATTTCTTTGTGCCTGCAGGCCTTTGTGTTCCTGTTGATGCTAAACAAGAGTCCAATGCTGGGCTTAAAAAAGGTATGGTAGGTCCGAGCATTGATAAATTTAAGTCTCTGCTTGTGAGTTGTAAAACTTTATTTATTTGCTATAGATGTCTCTCACGATGATTCTCTCAAGAAGGCTTTTAAACTTCTCCATTCTTTTGATTCAATGCTGAGACAACATAAAGGTGAGAATATTCAGGGTAGCAACCCTTTTCAAGTTTTGTTTTCACGTGAATAATTAGAAACTTGAATTTTGCATGGTTCTTACAAAATAAGGTGAGAGCTGGGGTCCATTAAGTTAAACCCTGTCAGTTTGGCTTTCGCCACAGGTGTTTCTACTCAACAATAGAACCTATCCACCAATGTGCCATTTTCTGGCATAGTTTTGAAATCACTGCTATAGTATGTTAATTGGAATGGCAACTAATGTGGAGTTCTTGTGTGAAGCAAAACCAGCAGCTAAAGTGGAACTTGATGACCAAGCAAGCCACAACGTGAGCAACATCCAGCAGCAGAATGTCATCTCCAGCCAACCGAACAATTTCTTCAGCAACCAGCAGAGCTACAACATGAGCAATGACCTCAGCCAACAGTTGACCAATGGGCAACAGGAGAGCTACAACATGAGCAATGCCCTCAGCCAACAGTTGACCAATGGGCAACAGCAAAGCTACAACATGAGCAATGCCCTCAGCCAACAGTTGACCAATGGGCAACAGCAAAGCTACAACATGAGCAACAACCCAGCAGCTCAAGTGGATTTTGATGACTACGCAAGCCACAATGTGAGCAACAGCCAGCAGAGCAGCGGCCAACTGAACAATTTATTCACCCAACAGCGCTACATGAGCAATGGCCAACAGAATGCCTTAAGCCACCAGGAGAGCTACAACATGAGCAACGGCCAACAGGTTGTCGTCAGCCAACAGAATCCTATGAACCACAACCTGAGCAGCAACTTTCTGAATGACTTCATGGATGACTCTGCAGAAGTGTATACTGTCAATGTTTGAATGTGCTTGGCGTGATGGCTATAGAATGATTAAATACATGGAAATAATCCGTTTGTGTATACTTCTTTCAAAACTGTCTCCCCAGGTTCTTAAGTAGGTGTATCTTTTTAATTCAGTCGGCCAAAACAAGTGACACTACTATATCTGTGCTTCTGACTTTACCACTTTGCACCCTTGGTGGTGGTAGAAAAACAATTTTATGTTTTTCCGTGTTCACAATGTTGATTATCAAACTCAGACAATGAGATCGGTGAAATCAGGATTTATTTCACATAAGCTTATGGAGTTGCAGCCAAAATGCTGCCATTTCCCCCCACATGTGTGCCCTTCCTCCTCTGAGCAAGTCACCAATATCATTTCGTAATTCTTCAAACCCCTCCCAGTCTTCTTCGTCCAATCCTCAGCCGTTCTTCTCCTTCCCAGACAGATACATCAATACACTCACCAAACTTCCCCCTCCTACAATGTTTTCAGAGCAGACCTAGATGTCCCTTCCCCCTGACCACAATGATGTTTTGCAAATATAAGAATTTGAGTTCGTTTTTCAAAGCAGACCTGCTGATGCCTAGTTTAAACAAAGAAATCTAATTAACACATTCACTCTGCTCTCAGTACTGTGAAGAGAAAACCCCCTCTTCACCTTAAATTCCCCCACAGACATACTGAGTAAATTAAAGCAATTTTGTCCACTTCTAATTAGTAATATAAATCAAACATTTATAATTAATTTCAGTGGTTACACAATTCCAGAAGACTGTTACTTTTTCCGCACTCTGCTACAGATAACTTGCTGTATGCTCAAAATGTTTTTTGTAAAATGCTTTGCAACTAACTAGTCAACCATGTTTCATTGGGCGAATATGTATCCTCACCTGTGCAGCTTAACTTTCACTGCCATTGACGGCTATAGAGTATTGACAAAAATTTGCACTATTTCTATTAACATTTTTTTCCCCCACTTTGGTTAAGAGTATGATAACTTGGAAAAAACAATATTGTACAGTTAAAACAGATATAAAATTTGATTAATTGTGTGACAATGATTCCCCATTCCTGGTCCTCAAATTGGGATGGTAATGCAGGTTTTAGAGGTTTCTGTCCTCCAACACATCTGACTCAGACAATCAGCAAGGTGTGCAGAAATCTTATCACAATCCTGATCTTTAGAATCAGGAGTGAAGATGGAAACATCTCAAACCTGGAGGACTGAAGTTCTTGAACAGGATAGGGGAAAGCTGCTCTATAAGGTTAATCAATCTTAAACCCATCAGAGATATGGGAAGTTTGCTCTGGCCCTCCTCGGTCATCTTGTAGCCCTGGCGTTCCTCGTCATGTTGTGGCTCTGGGATTTGCTCTGGCCCTCTGTTGTCATATCTCACACACACACAGGGAACTCTATCTACTGTACCATCTTCGCTAAATCCATGCCAGCAATATGCAAGACAATACATTTTCACTAGATGGCAGAAGCTACAAAAAACAGCATAGCCTTACGTTGTAAATCAGGTCACTATTAGTTATTGACAACCAATTGGCTGTAATTAGCAACAGCTGTACCACTGCACTGCAGCGTTAACAAAAACAAAAAAAAATCCCAGGTCTGTCTGTATGGATTTCAATGCGGAACTTTTTTGTGTGCAGCTGCGGGCAAGCGATTAAGATGATCGCCTCCCACCACGTGGACCCAAGTTCAAATCACCAACCAAAAAGGACAACAAAAAAAAAAGGTCAACTTGACTATGCTTAAGAGCTGAACTGTTGCATTGATGCAATTGAAAAAAAATATTTTAAATAGAGCATAAGCACTATAATTTGACAATGATGAATTAAAAAAAATTGACTTAAGTTGAAACCAAACCAAAGTATACCATGACTATACAAGTATTAGATGTGCATATTTTAACACCAAAACATCACAAAGCATTATTTTATTCTAATGGGGAAAAAAGACAATTCAGTCTATATTAGTCCATGATTTTTTGTTTTTTCAAATCAGCATGCGAGTCTTGCATTGCACCTGTCATTACCTTAATGACAAATGAGCTTGAAAAACATCCATGTAAAGGACTATAGTATGTTTAATCATGTTTAGTCAAGTCAGAATATCCATGTACACATTTAAAAGCGATACACATGTTATCCATGAATGCATTTAAAATGTCCTGCACAGTATCGACTTTTTGGGATAAAGATCTAATTTGGTGTGTTCAAGTACATCACAAGTATCTATAGCCATCAATTTGTCAATTTTCAACCTGTCAGACACTCATCCCCGCACCAATGTCATATTCATAACATTAAAGTGTAGAAGCTGCATAAGACCCAAGCTAAAACAGGGGTGTCCTCAGTGTAAAACAATGTTCATGTGACAATGATTCCCCAAAGCTGGAGAATCATGCAGGTTTTAGAGGTTTCTGTCCTCCTACACACCTGACTCATACAATCAACAAGGTGTGCAGAAACCTTATAATCCTGATCTTTAGAATCAGGAGTGATGACAAACATCTCAAACCTGGAGGACTCCACCTCTTGAACAGGATTTGGGAAGTCTGCTCTACAAGGTCAACAAATCTTCTGTCCAGAGATATGGAAAGTTTCCTACTACAATTTTGACAAGTGAGTTTTATTAAATAAAAAGTTACTCAGAAGATAAAATTTGAGCCATTTTATTCAGTTGATATAGACACTTCAAACATTAACTACCAACACAACATCTGCAGAGTCATCCTCCATTATGTCACTCAGTTTGAGACCCTCATCACTCTGGTGTTTGTTGCTTTGCTGATAACTGACGCTGTGCTCCGTGAACCATGAATCAAAGCTCTGGCCTTTGCCCCGGCCGTCCTCGGTCATGTTGTGGCTCTGGCCTTTGCCCCGGCCGTCCTCGGTCATGTTGTGGCTCTGGCCTTTGCCCCGGCCGTCCTCGGTCATGTTGTGGCTCTGGCCTTTGCCCCGGCCGTCCTCGGTCATGTTGTGGCTCTGGCCTTTGCCCCGGCCGTCCTCGGTCATGTTGTGGCTCTGGCCTTTGCCCCGGCCGTCCTCGGTCATGTTGTGGCTCTGGCCTTTGCCCCGGCCGTCCTCGGTCATGTTGTGGCTCTGGCCTTTGCCCCGGCCGTCCTCGGTCATGTTGTGGCTCTGGCCTTTGCCCCGGCCGTCCTCGGTCATGTTGTGGCTCTGGCTGTCGCTCTGGCGCTCCTTTGTCATGTTGTGGATCTGAGCATTGCTTTGGGCCTCCTCGGTCATGTGGCTCTGGCGCTCCTTTGTCAGGTTGTGGCTCTGAGCTTTGCTCTGGTGGTCCTCCGTCATGTTGTGGTTTTCATGGTCATGGCTGAAGGAGTCCTTTTTGTCATCAGTGTCCACTTTTTGGGTTGAACGTTTGACTTCATCCCACCCTAAATCAAAGTCTACATTAGTTGCACATTAAGAAAATACAGAGAATGCAACAATAGTTAAGTTTAAATAAAACATGCTTTATCTTTAAGAAATAAGACTTCCTCAGTTACTTTGAGCATTCAGTCTTTATCTAGTGAGAATTTGTTTTGGTTCAGAGACCATGTTAGCCAGCAAGGGGACTGGGGGGAGTTGTCATGGCTCATCTGTCTGCCTAACAAAGTCAATATTACAGCGTTAACTGCAGAGCAGGGATGTCAAACTGCAGCTGATTCCAATTAAAAGACTCATTAGGCTGATTATGAATCAGCTGTGTCAAAGAAGGGAAATATCCAAAACCTGCAGGACTCTGGCCCTTGAGGACTGGATCTCACCATCCCTGCTGTAGACAATTTTGTCTTGTGTTACTATGAAATATTTGATTGACGGTCTAGTCATACTGTTATGCTATTTGAATATAAAATAAGCAGTATCTTACCACTTTGGTAGTTTTTACAGAATAACATTTTTGAGAACCAAGTCACATTATTTTTTAGTCATGTTCTAAAGTAACCAGTGCTCAAGTGAAGGATTTAGGCTACTTTACCCACCTGTTGAAACACCCAAAAAGTTTCATGTTAACACTAAACAGGACAGATTTCCCATCATGTAAAGCAATTTGATTAGTTGAGATCAATAACACACACGCATAATAAAACATGCCTTGGCTCAATCTTAATCAGAAAAGAGTCACTCTAATGTTCTTACCTTTAGTTTGTTGCTTTAACATTGCATCCAAAGACTGGAGAAGTTCAAAAGTCTTTTTGAGTGAAACATCATTGGCAGAGACATCTATAGGAAATGGGAAAATAAATGATTACAGAAAATCTCACTCAAAGATCATGTTCTCAACTGGCACACCTGTTTTAAGCACATTGGATCCAGCTTGTGTTGCACCAACTGAAAAACAAAGGACTCACTTGAGCTTTTGGTGAAAAAACATTCAATTTCTAACGCAAATTTAATAATAATAATAATAATAATAATAATAATAATAATAATAATAATCCACATTACCTCCACCCATCAAGAGTGCATTCACCAGAACAACCAAGAGCCAAACAGTAGCCATCGCTTCCATGACAGTTGCGAGAAGGATGGATTAGATTAGCTTTTAAAGCAGGTAACAACTGCAGCTAATTGGCTGTAATTAGCAACAGCTGTACCACTGCAATGTAGCTTTCTTTTTTTCTTTTTTCTTTTTTTTAAATGTCCAGGTCTGTCTGAATGGTCAATGCTGAGCTTCTTTGTGGGCAAATGGTTAAGATGATTACCTCCCACCAGCGGGAGCCAAGTTCAAGTCAGCAACCATCTGAAAAAAAAAAAGAAGAAAAAAGAAGAAAAAAAAAAAGGTCAACTTGACAAAGCTTGACAGCCTGTGAAAAAACTGAGTTGTATTAAAGCAATTGAAAATAGACTTTTAAAATGCATTCTAAGCATTTTAATTTGACATGAATAAAAAGAAAATCACACACAGATTATATATATATATATATATATATATATATATATATATATATATATATATATATATATATATATATATATTGTTAGAAATCATTCCTTTGATTTCCTGCGTGTTCAAATAAAACTCAAAGTTGAGATCTCGTGAAGAAGTTTCTGGCCAGCTTTTATTATTCAGAAATTTCCGAAGCCTATTTGGATCCTTGCTCAATCAGCAGTGACCGCAAAGTGTGCCTCTTGCTCCCTGCTCTTGCACACTTATACAAAAACAGTGTTTAGAAATAATACTCCCCCCCTGTCATCTTATCCTGTCAGCAGAGGGAAATACACAACTTAGAATCCTACTCTGTTCCTATCTCAGTCCACTCCAGATGTGGGTAAACAATTGGTCCCCGGCACCTCCTTGCACCAGGAAATTTATGGACAGACCTCTGCTTGCACTTTCAAACATCCCCTCATTTAGATAACTCAGAAACCTTACTAGACATTTCTTTCCCAGGGAAGAGAACAAAGGACTATAGATTGACTAATAAATGAATTAACTGTTTTCTTATTATTACACAGCTCTAACTAATATCAAAAACGGTTACAATATAAATTGAAATAGAAAAACAACAATGTTAATAATCTAACAATATATATATATATATATATATATATATATATATATATATATATATATATATATGAAAATAATAATTTTCAATCAGCACATAAGTCTTGTATTGCAGCTCTCTTTACCCAAATTAAAAATAATGAGTTTGAAAAGCATCCATGTAAAAGATGTAAAGTATGTTTAATCAAAATTTTAGTCAAGTCAGAATATGCATATACACATTTAAAAGCGATCAGCATACAATTCATGAAAATTACTTACACGGCATAGACTTGTTTTTTTAGAGTTAATTGCATGGGGCGGTGTGGATCAGTGGTAGAGTAGTAATCTCCCAACCAGGAGGTTGTGTGTTCTATGCCATGACATTCTGACTGTGTCGAAGTATCCTTGAGCAAGATACCCGGTACATGCATGTTGTTGGAATGTGAGAGGAAGCCCAAGAAAACCACAAGTAGCAAAAGTACTCACATTCTGTACAAGTATTTGTGCTAGACTGGTAAAAGAAACAAGTACTGATTTAACTGTACTTTATTGACAACCATGAATCACAAAAATGTTCCCCATTTCCTTACATTCTTTTATCAAATGCGGATTACAAGGTGTGACCATATGTTTATTTCAAGGGCTTAAATAAAAGACTAAACATTATTTACCCAAAATTAGTTCAACATATGTTTAAATCCACATCAATTGAGGTTGACATTTTTTTTCACCCATGTAGTAACTAGCACAGCTGGTGCTAATTAAAGTCAATTATCAGCAGCTGCGGTCGCTTGTCACCTGTTATAAAAGCTCATGTTGTATGTTGTTCTTTACACCTGTTACTGAGAAGATGGCGGCTCTTTGGCTCTTGGTTGTGGTGCAGGCTGTCTTCATGGGCAGAGGTACTATATATATATATATATATATATATATAGTAAATATGCATCTGTTTTAATAAATCTGAGTTTTTGTGTCTCCAGATGCTTAAATCGTGTTTGTTTGCAGGTCTTTGCGTTCCACGTGGTGCTGCACAAGGTGAATGTAATACTTTGCCAAAAAATAAAAAAGTGCAAAGGGCGCAAGTGCTGATTAAATGTATATTGAGACTTGTTGTATTTGCTACAGATATGCTTCATGATGTTTCACCCAAGTTTTGGGAACTTTTTGAGTCTTTGGATGCCATTTTGAAGCAACATGCTGAACGAGGTGCAAACTTTATTTATTTTTGGTCAATTTGTATCAATTCACTCACATTTACTGCATAACTTTTCTGTATGAACTTGTGGCAAAGTAGTTTTAAACTAAGTACTGCGAGTTTGCAATGGCTCAAAAGTAAGTATTTCAAAAATCATGGTAGGAGGACTCAACCTGAGTACCCTCTAACACACTTATTTTACAGTTATGCTACTTTTTAATGAATGCCTTTTTTTTGTTTCCTTTTTGTACAATGTGCAGCAAAAGTTGAACTCGGGGACCAGGGCAGCCACAACGTGAGCCACGACCAGGGCAGCCACAACGTGAGCCACGACCAGGGCAGCCACAACGTGAGCCACGACCAGGGCAGCCACAACGTGAGCCACGACCAGGGCAGCCACAACGTGAGCCACGACCAGGGCAGCCACAACGTGAGCCACGACCAGGGCAGCCACAACGTGAGCCACGACCAGGGCAGCCACAACGTGAGCCACGACCAGGGCAGCCACAACGTGAGCCACGACCAGGGCAGCCACAACGTGAGCCACGACCAGGGCAGCCACAACGTGAGCCACGACCAGGGCAGCCACAACGTGAGCCACGACCAGGGCAGCCACAACGTGAGCCACGACCAGGGCAGCCACAACGTGAGCCACGACCAGGGCAGCCACAACGTGAGCCACGACCAGGGCAGCCACAACGTGAGCCACGACCAGGGCAGCCACAACGTGAGCCACGACCAGGGCAGCCACAACGTGAGCCACGACCAGGGCAGCCACAACGTGAGCCACGACCAGGGCAGCCACAACGTGAGCCACGACCAGGGCAGCCACAACGTGAGCCACGACCAGGGCAGCCACAACGTGAGCCACGACCAGGGCAGCCACAACGTGAGCCACGACCAGGGCAGCCACAACGTGAGCCACGACCAGGGCAGCCACAACGTGAGCCACGACCAGGGCAGCCACAACGTGAGCCACGACCAGGGCAGCCACAACGTGAGCCACGACCAGGGCAGCCACAACGTGAGCCACGACCAGGGCAGCCACAACGTGAGCCACGACCAGGGCAGCCACAACGTGAGCCACGACCAGGGCAGCCACAACGTGAGCCACGACCAGGGCAGCCACAACGTGAGCCACGACCAGGGCAGCCACAACGTGAGCCACGACCAGGGCAGCCACAACGTGAGCCACGACCAGGGCAGCCACAACGTGAGCCACGACCAGGGCAGCCACAACGTGAGCCACGACCAGGGCAGCCACATGCAGAATGATTCCTTCAGCCACATTCCCCAGATTGATGAGAGTGACGATGTCTCAGACTTCCTGAATGATAGAATGGTGGACGACGTGGCAGATGTTGTGACAGTGAATATTTGACATGTGCTCTTGTCTTGATGGCTGCAGCTTTAATAAAGGCATGGTTGTGTTCAACCTTGCATTTGATTAATTTATCTGACAATTGAAAAAAAATTTTTATTTTTTTTTTATAACCTTGTTACTTTCTTAGGGAGTGGTGGACATAAGTCACACATAATATACAGGTTGTTTCTGTAGAAACTTTTTGTGTGTGACTTTAGTGGTAGCCTGCTAAAGTGCTGCCCCTAAAATACTAGGCTTTAAGGTTGTTGTTTTTTTGGTGCTCTAATCACTTGGCATGATTGCATGGTCTCCACTTCTTACAAATGCATTGCATCTTGGCTTGATTAATGTAATGCATTATATTTTGGCCAGCCAGTCCACACTTAAGCTTAACTAGTTTGGAAAAATGCTACTGCTCACTGGTGCATGTAAAAGGACCCTATAACTCCAAGAATAGCCTCTCTTCACTCCATGTCAAGATTCTTTTAGTTTTAAAATCTTTAACTGGTCTTGCTTCACTGTACCTGCTCAATAACTCTGGTCGGTGGACCAGACATGACTGGAGGTGCCGAGGACTAAGCGGAGGCTCTATGACTTTTGACTCTGCATGAAATTTGTCATTGTTTAGTGTTTTTAACCCCAAGATGGCAAAGCAAAACCTACTTTAGAACTTTCTCTTTCATGCTGTCAGGAATATTTTGACAGAGTAAGGAATATGACGTTTTCAAATGTAAGGAGCAAAAGTAAAAAATTATTCAAAACGCATATATTGTTTTGTTTTTTTTAATCCTTGATAACAGTTTCTCTTTTGCACAGATGACCTGCCTGAAGAGATTAAAGGCAAACAAGAAAATTAAAAGCCTTGAAATAAATACTGTAAAATAGAATATGTGATAGTTACCTAAAGTATTTACAAAATATATTACATCATAGCATATGATGAATAAACGGTTGTAACGAATATTGCCCGTCACCCTAATTTTTTTCCTTTTATTGGCCTTTTGAAACATTTCCCCCTGGGGAATGTGTGTCCTCAAACTAACCAGAGACAGTTCAAAAATATATCACATTCTTTTGAATTTCCCTCCAGCAGGGGCCTGGATTTTGTTTTTACAACACACAGGAAACACATACCTCAGCGCTTACAAACCAGAAAGCCGGTTTAGAAAGCAAACTAGCGATAAGACTGCTTATCAGCCCCCAGACCATCTTTTATGGTCTGGTCTATCCACAGGAATCAGCCATGTGTTCTTGGAAACAACGCCCCTTGGAAGTTCAATGGCACAACAGTGCCCTCCAGCGGTTATCCTCAAGAATCCTGCCGCTCCTAATTAATCTGAAATCTACATAATTCTGGCCATAAACGGTCTCTATGCACTTGACTGACATCAAGTGACTTCTGTTGTTTATCTTTGTACACAACCTGTATGTCTATCTCAAATGAATGATGGTGTAACTTCTGTAGCCACCTAAGTTTAGCTAATTAGTAATGTTAGATTATTAACATTGTTTTTCTGTTTCAATTTATATTTTTCAAAGTGTTTTTGATTTTAGTTAGATATGTTACAACTGTTCCCCATATGTTAGTTAATCTATAGTTTTTGTTATTTTCCTTGAGGAAGTAAGGTTTCTGTGTCCATTCAAATCAGGGGTGTTGGGAACTGCAGATCAAAGGGCGTTCATAAATATCCCTGGAGCCCAGGAATTGAAGTAAGATAAAAATGAGAGGTGTCTGACCAAATGGCCGTCTGCGTGAATCCCTGGTGCCAGGAGGCTCCGGGAGCCAATTGTTTACCCACATCTGTTGTGGACTAAAAGAACTGAATGGAAGATAACCTAATTGTATTTCACTCTGCTGACAGGACAAGATGAAAGGGGGGGCACAATCTCTTCCTCAAAGGCTGTACTCTGTGTGGGGTTTTATGGGGGCTGGCAGAAAGTGTCACATGGGTTGCTCTATGTCTGTAGGGACAAAAGGTACTTCTTTGTCAATGAAGGGGGAGGGAACTGTTTTTGTATAAATGTATGCGTGTACTTTGAGATGGTTACATTTTCTTGGACCAGAGCTGTTTGAGCCAGGTTCTAAAGATGTCTTTCAGACTCTGAAATCAAGCTAGCAAACTTCTCCACGAGACTTCAACTTTGAATTTTATTTGAACACGCAGAAATCAAAGAAATGATTTCCAACAGTAAGCTTAGCGGATTCAATAACTTTATCGCGGTAATGTTTGAAATGTGCTCAGAATGATAAATGAAGCATCTGGCTTGTCAATTCGGATAAAAAAATTATCAAATGCTATCCCAAAAGCTTCGTGTCAGTTGACCAAGTCTGCTTCAGCGCACGGAAGCGGCGGGACTACTGCCCGACCCCCTGGGACACAGTTTAAAAGCCAGCGCGCAAAGGAACTTCTCTCTCTTTTCTCCCTCTTTGCTCTTCCTGCCCTATGAACTTCTCCTGACCATCACTAAGAAACGTGGTCGCCGAACACGCTGAGAGCGACCACGCGGCTTCTTTCTTTGAGCCCCAGAGTTGAGTCACAAAGCACGCATCAAGCAAGGACTCGCAATCAATCTGCACGTCCCAAAATGCGCGTCTGCTCCTGCCGAGAGCCGACCCACTGACCTTCCGCTCTCTGAACCCTGCAGCGCCCCGCCAACCCGGTCCCACGACGGCTGTAAGGCACCGAGCCGCTGCGCGCCAGCGACCCATTTCTGTTTCAGCCGTGCGCCTGAGACGCCCCACAGTGCCCAAACCAACTGGCTGAGGCCTCTCAACCGCGCAAGCACATCACCACCAACCGGGACTTGTGCCAGCCAAGGACCTGCCGCGGCCTCCACGCTGTGCGTGCACCTCGCCAACAACCGGAGACCTGCAGCGGCCTCTCAGTCGTGCGCCCATTACCATCATCCAGAGAGTCCAGTGCAGCATTCCAGTTTTCTTCAACTGAGGATCGACGCTCGCCGAGTGTCTCTCTCTCTCCTGTACAACTAAACCAGTCCGTAAGTTGCGCCTTTATTGCAATCTGACCACATACTACTGGTGCAAAGCTTTGATTCAAATATAAAAAGTAAAAAGTACAGGTCAAAACGCTTCCATCTCTATTCCCCATCTACCTTTTTCCTCTACCTTTTTTTCCATCTGAATTAGTTAGGTTGCATGTTTTCTTTTTATCTTTGATTCGTTAGTCTGTGACTGATATATGTGTGTGTTTACTAAATACATTTGTTGTCTAGAAATTCAATTTCTGCCGAATAATTTGTGTTTACAGAGTGGATTAGTAATTCTCTTATTAAAGCAAAGAACCCAAATGATTAACTAAAGTAGCAACGTCAGATTATGAATACTTGATAATGGGATTTTTATCGTTTATTTTTCTCCTGCAAACAAGCAAAGTCAACGTGGTGCCCCCAGAGGTTGCTGAGGAAATTACAACTCCCCTCAGTACCGTCTAAAATTTGCGTTTGCCATTACGGCAACCCAAATAATCGCTACACGGTTCATATCATAACACAATAATTCAGTATAGATCCAGTACTTTAAAAAATAAAAGAAAAAAGTATTTGTACTGCGTTTCTTCCCACTCCCGGAGAAAACCAAGGAAACCATAAAAGCATGGTTAGAAAAAAACGAACTTCATACAGGAGGTTGCCTGAATTGCTATCTGACCCAGCATCTTGACTGCGAGGTAGACATAATAACCACTAGCATACTGTGCTGCCTTGATGACAATCATGAATCACAAAAAGACAACTTTTGTTTCATTTCATTATTTTATCAAATGCAGAATCAAAGTTGTGACTATATGTTTATTCCAATGGCTTGAAAAAAGTTCTTAACATTATATAAATGTGTAACAATTATAGACCAGTCACCCTCAAATTTTTTTCTTCCTTCCCTTAACATTTCACTCTTGGAAATATGCGCTTAGTCAACCTAGGGTGGGGGGAGATGCCTCCGCTCTTTCCTTTTCTACCTAAGCCAGAGACAGTCCAAAAGAGATTACACTCTTTTGAAGTCAACCACAGGCCATGTCATCAGGATGTGAATGTTTGTTTTTCACCAGCCAGAACCACGACTTTATGGCACCAAAGTATTTTATCGGAAAGCTTCATCTTCACCCCTGCTGATATTGCAGACTGGCAGTCTGCAACCTCTTGTAAAAGTCATAAAACAACATGGGCCAAAAGGTCAGTTGGAATCCTGGTCAGTACATTCCAGCCTTCTTGGAGGTTACACGTGACCAGAGCGCCTTCAAGTGGTTACGATCGGAACTACCCTCACATGAAACACCTACAATCCACAAAACAATCTTACACATTTCACATAAGAAATTCATCACATACAAGTGAACTTACGCACAACTGAATGTTTCACATCATGTTTATGTATGAAAAAGGAATGTCATGTATATTTCAACAGGAATGATAATGGTAAATCAAGAGATTATTTAGTTACTCCAGAAAGAACGAAATTATCTCATAATACGTTATTAGTTGATATGTGTAACGATAACATGTTTTGCTTGGAAGAACTTGACCTGCCAGCCTGACCAAATTTAATTCTTAATCATTATTCTTTAAATCATTTGGAGTTTAAAAGTCTCTAACTTGGGTTGAGCCAAAAGAGGGGACGGCACACCCCCTTTGATGGACCAACCGCACAACTTTAAAACAGCCGGCGCGACCTTTATTCAGCGCTCTCGTTTCCGGCCCTCTACCCCTGCTTCATTCGCCTTTTTCACCCCGTCTGACCCAGAACTGACAAAAGGACTCCCCTGTGCCATGCCATGTGGTTAAGAAACGTGGCATGGGCAGCCGCAACCTGAGCCACGACCAGCCCAGCCGCAACCTGAGCCACGACCAGCCCAGCCGCAACCTGAGCCACGACCAGCCCAGCCGCAACCTGAGCCACGACCAGTCCAGTCTTTGGATGCCATTGTGCAGCAACATGGTAAACAAGGTGAGGAACATTTGGGCAAACGTTGTTTTCTATTCTATTTCCCCGCCAACATTTTAACTTAACCATGGCTTGTGTTTTACAATTTATATAAATAAAATACCTGTAAAAATTTTTATCACAACTCTATTTACTCAAATTTACATGGCGTGAAAAATCTAAGCTTTCTTAATTCTGTGGTGCAAGCTGCAGCCCGGGGGCCATATTTGGCCCACCGTCCATTTTTTTTTTTTTTAAGCAGCTTGCGCATATACGTTTTAATTTTTTGTAAAAAAAATTAATTCATTTGGGGGGGCGGGCGGCAAAGCCATATTAGAAATTTAAAATGGAGCAATTTGAATGGTCCAAGATTAGATTCAGCTGCTGCACACTGGAGGGGTGGATCTATTTAAATGGGATATAGGGCCCCTGGCCATCCCAAAACCCATTTCACCACAAAAAGCTTCATATTTTGGGTAATTGGTACGTTCATGTAAAATTAAGTGGGCCTCAGCCTTGCATCTTTATATTTTTCTGTATGTGGCCCACAGAGGAAAAAGTTTGGGGCAGCCACGACGTGAGCCACAACTAGGGCAGCCATGACGTGAGCCACGACCAGGGCAGCCACATGCAGAATGATGCCTTCAGCCATGAAATATGGAGCTTGAAATTGAGCAAGGACCACCAGAACGACACAATGAGCCACAACTCCCAGAATGATGAAAATCTTGAAGACCGTGACGATGTCTCAGACTTCCTGAATGACAGAATGCTAGATGACGACGTGGCAGATGTGTCAGTGAATGTTTAATGTGTGCTCTTGTCTTGGTTGCTGAATTTGATGACTTGACCTTTAAACCCCCCCCCCCCCCCCCCACTTGCTGTCGACGGCAGATGACATAACCTGTGCTGAAAAAATGGATTACGACCAAGCTGTGATTGGTCGTAAGCTATTTCCTTAGCACAGGTGATGTTGGCAGAAAAATTTAAAGTATTGATCATGAAAACTATTAATGAGGTTATCACAATTATAGACAAAGTATCTTGATGTTAAAAATGGAACTAGTCAGTCCAGTAGCCTACAATAAACTTGAGCTGCTGTCAAAACTTTTCTTTCCCGATTCATTTATTTGATCAACAGAAATGCAGATAAAAGGAACGTTCCTCCCCCTGGGCAAACAAGCCAATCAAATGCGTAAGGTGAAGCAACATGCACTGTGACCAGCCGGCCCACAACGTGGACCGCGACACCCAGGATGATGCCTTCAGCCATGAACCATGGGGTTTGAACTTGAGCAAGGGGCACCGGAATGATGAAAATCTACTCTGGTCACGTGTACATTAAAATACAACAGGGTAGTTCCAGAATTGAGGACAATTTGTCCCATCAAATTTTAAATCACCCATATAGAAACTGTTAGTATTTTGAGTAAATTTACTTGCCCAGATACTGAAGAGGGTCTTCTGCCCAGATTTAGTCATAACTGTTAATTTCCTTATTTCCTTAGTAGAGCTTTGTGAGTGTTATCGCAATTTCTGCCAGGTGCCGTCATGACTGGGGGACCTCCTCTATTTCCACATCAATGGGCCAGTGGCTGTGGTTGAAGTCAATGTGTTTGAATGATGTCTTTGAAGTCTTATCTCATGTCCGGTGAACTCCGGGTGGGCTGTTTGCTGGGGGCTTTGTGGCACCGCCCTTCATGAGAGTATAAGAATGTTGTGTCTGTAATCTTGGCATTTGTGAGAAGCTGCAGCCATTGTCTGTAACTCACTTGTGCCTGGAATATTCTGTAGAAATAAAAGCTTTGAAGTAACTGTTCATCGGTCTCCAGCCTGTATTCGGATAAGCAACATTCTCACTACCCGAAAGAAAACGAACACGAGGAGGAAAAGATCTGCCTCCTAACAATACCAATCTAAAAGCTTATTTTTAAATGCCTAAAATCTCACGCACTCCCTAAAAATGAGTTTCTCTTCCCAACTGACCACATTTTAAATCTCAAAATTTGAAATAATGTTTTTTGTGTCATAGTCTGTCAGAATATTGCTCACATATTAATTTTTGCACCACAGTTGGATGATTAAATCAAATTTTCTCGAGTATGAGATGATGAAAAAGTAAATCTTTAATCCAATGTGGTACTATAGGAGGAGATTTATCTTTCCATTTCAAAATAAATAAGTGGTGTGATTGCAAGGTTGATAAGGTGATAACTCTTTTGCACCCTGGCAGGTAGTCCAAAACCTTCAGATCCAACCCAGCACCATCAGTGGATTCATGGGTAATTTTTACCCCAAGTACAACAGAAAGCGTATTATAAATACTATGCCAATAATGTTGTATCCTGGGGCAAAACAAAAATCTTGACAATATGTTCTATGAAGCCACTCTAGTCTAAATATGGTATACTGGTTATTATTGCGTTAGTGGAATATGAATTAAATAGCAAAATCCAGCAGTTTTGATCAATATTAGAAGGCGGCCATTTTGCCACTTGCTGTCGAGTGAAAGTGGCATCACAGTTGCTCAGGTCTCAGGTAACAACCAATCACAGCTCAGCTTCAGAAAACAGGTGAGCCGTGATTGGTCGTGGTCTCCGAGACGCCACCCTGGAGAGAGGTTCCGGGCATGTCCCATCGGTGGGAGGCCCCCGGGGACGACACAGAACACGCTGGAGAGATTATGTCTTTTGGCTGGCCTGGGAATGTCTTGGGATCTGGATGAAGTGACTGGGGAGAGGGAAGTCTGGGCTTCCCTGCTAATGCTGCTGCCACCGTGACCCGACCTTGGATGGATGGATAATTCTATCCTGTTTTAGCCATTTCATTACCAATTTTGATGTGTGTTTGGGGTCATTGCCCTGTTGGAACATCCAATTGCGTTCAAGACCCAACCTTTGGGCTGATGATTTTAGTTCATCTTGAAGAATTTGAAGGTAATTCTTCTACTGCATTATACCATTTACTTTCTGTCAAGTACCAAGTCAGGTCAATAGTCAGGTTTCCATCCAATTGTTTAGAATTTTTAAAGCAAATTTACTGAAAATGCGCAAAACTTTTGTCTGTTTCCATCTGTTCTTCTGTTGCGAATATTGAGAGGGACTCCGCCGCTGTAGGTGGCGGTATACACCATAGAGATGCGATCCACCAGTAGTTTAAAAGAAGAAGAAGAACATGCGATCCACCAGTAGTTTAAAAGAAGAAGAAGAACAGGAAGCGACGGCACCGTGCAATGACATATGAGTTTGTTTTTGTAATTTTTAATAAACTGTAGCGTTTCTTTGCTGTTTTACATCTAAAATTGCATAAATATCTGCTTCTTCAATTCCAAAAACGATTTCTCTTTCGTCATCCCACAAAAATATACATTAACATCCGACATTGCTTCTTTTTTTTTCACCTGACAAAATCTTTGTTCATTTTAAAAATAATAATAATACTAAAATTGACTGTTCACAAGAAAACAGGTTAACAATCTTTGGAGATTACACAAATGAAGCATCATAGGAGAAAAACATACAAGATATTTGACAATTTACTGCTTTTCTTACTGTTGATTAATTTTATAGCTTTGAAAATGGATTTCAACTCCAGAAGGAAACACACAAATCTGGGGTAAGACTTGGACATTTTTTGTTTGTGAATAAAAAACTTAGGATAAGGAATAACAAAATAAAATACATATTCAAAATTATTGTCTTCTGTGTTACTATAGTAGCAAACTACATCTTTTAGATTAAGATCGTAAGGGGTTTTAGAGGCTTTAAAGAAGAAAGCTACTAAGGCCCCGTCCACACGAAAGCCAGTTTCAATGTATCCTCACATGTTTCTTACCGTTCAGGCCGTTCGTCAACACGATGGCACGGCTTCGGAGTTTGACTTTTGAAACCGGGCTCCAGAGTGGAAAGATTTCAAAATGCCTGGACACCTTTTTTTAAAATTATTATTATTATTACTTTTTTTTTTTTGCCACTCACACAAACACGCACACATACGAACACGGTCTTTCAGGCGGGGATCAAACCCACGCCAACCTGTAGGCAAGTGACAGTACCACTCCGCCACCTCGAGCCCCCGTCTGGACACCATATGCAGGATACTCCTCCAGTGATGACGTAATGGTCGCAGGTCGGCGACGTGTCACAGATTGATGACGTATGCGTCTCGCGTGACTGCGCGCGAACCACCAGTCTGCCAACAACAATGGCAGCTAGCCGTGTCGTAGTCGTTTTGCGCAACCTCCTTAGCTTGCTTATTCTTTTGCAGCAAAATATTTTGCTTCTTTATTCCCACGTTCAAGAAGCGGTGTTGTACTTGAATCAGCCACCATTGTCACTTCTACTGTGTTCGTCTTTTTCATGTTGTTTTGATACATGCAAAGCCATGTTTGTTCTGTAGATTGCAATAAAGTTAGAAAAAAAAAGTGTTTGTCTTTTTCGCTGATTCTTCTTCTACGCTTTCCGTTAACTCCCTGTGGCTGTGCTACAGCGCCCCTTCAGACTTGGCATATACATTACAGCCGTTAAACGTCCTCAGTGTCTTCTTTTGGACACACGAAAGTCTTTAAATGCTTCTGTGTGTACGAGATTTGTTGAAGGAACGAAGCCGGCTTTGCTTCCGTCTGGACGGAGCCTAAATCACACCAAAATTGTTTAGTGATTTCACAATCAAAAAATTAATGAGATACTGTTTCAACTTAATTTTCACAAAAAGAAAAAAGGTTGCTAATATCGACAAATTTGGATATAAAATAATTAGTAGGATGTATGTTATGCAAAATATTAAGATGCACTACTTTGACTTTATTAGTAATACAATATTTCCTCTAGGCACAATTTTGTTCTTTTTTTGTAGAATCTGGCGTATGTTTATAATTACGCTTTGTGTCTCTTAATTCAATTCCATCAAACTTCAGAACAGGAACAGTTCTATCATATTTTAAATGGTTTGCTATAGGTTGAATCAGGCCATTAGGAATTACACGTACTACTAAATTAAAGGTCTTGAAAGGAACTGGAAAATTATGTACAGACATGAATTGTTCATAAAACAGCATATTACCAGATTCATCAAATAAATTGCAAACGTGATTTATTCCTTTTTCATACCAAGTATAAAGGAATACAGATTTGTTTCTGACAAGTATATTAGAATTGTTCCAAAAGAAAGTTTTGGGGGGTGAAAAATTGTGGACAAAAGCCAAAACCCAAGCAAGGGCTTGTTGATGAAAATGTAATAACTTGATAGGCAGTTTGTTTGGCAAAAAATTACACTGAAGAAGAAAATCCAGTCCTCCAAATTTGTTGAAAATATAATTAGGAATAAAATACCAGATTGAATATTGTCCGACCTTGCAAACGTACGCGTGACGTAATATTCGGTCAAAACGTGCGACGTGTATCCGGTCTTGTCAGCGTTTATTTGCAAAACCTGTTTCAATAGTCAAAATTTGCATGTTCCTTTTTATTTGATACACTTCAAACTCCACCCCTTCCGAGCTATAAAACTTTTTTTTGTGAATTTTGGACCCTTTATCAAATTTCTAGTGTTTCCATTCAGTTTTATTTTCGCATTTCTTGAAAATTAGAATAAAAATAAGTGGATAGAAACCCAACTAGTGTTATGTTTTTTCAGATCCATGCTTAGCTCTTGACATTCCCATTGTAGTGTTTGTATTCTATGATCCCTATTAAAATGGCCTCAGAGCTGTAGTCACCCATAATCACAAGTTAATAAGGGGCCATGCTTTCTTTTCATTGACAACTTTTTAAGTCACCAATATTGCTCATTTATATTGCTGTATGTATATTTTTGACCCAGCAGATTTGGTCCCTTTTTAACCCACAAGTTAAAAGAAACAACCTTAATTTTAATGACAAAGTACCTGTATTATGTGTCCCAATCACTATCATAGAAAAAGAGTTATAGAAATAACAGGGAATTAAAGAAAGCCATGTTCTCTACAAGAGTATGTAAACTTGATCACAACTGAACATTTAACTCTATTCCCGTTCTTTTGGAAAACTGATATCAAGTCCATAACAGATACATAGCCTTCTACCATGCAAGAAAGTTTATAGTTATTGGGTTCTGTGCATGTAGCGGGACTCTCATTCTATATATGAATTTTTTTAAACAAGTGTTGCCACAGTCATGACAGCAATAAAATAAAATTAGGTTAGTGCCAGGACAAGTAAAATCATACGTTTAAGGGTCATTTAAAATTTTATGGGACTTAAATTGTCCTAAATTCTAAAATGATCCTTTTGTTTTGTTCATGTACACAACTTGAATTTGTACAAGTACCGCCATCCCCTTTAAGTAAAAGAAAGACAATCAATTACATGAAATCTAGCACTTCCATGACTTTATTAATAATTCAGCCACTCTGACAAGAACACACATCAAATATTCACTGACACGAGGGCCGGCACGTCCTGGCTCATGTTGTGGGCCGGCACGTCCTGGCTCATGTTGTGGGCCGGCACGTCCTGGCTCATGTTGTGGGCCGGCACGTCCTGGCTCATGTTGTGGGCCGGCACGTCCTGGCTCATGTTGTGGGCCGGCACGTCCTGGCTCATGTTGTGGGCCGGCACGTCCTGGCTCATGTTGTGGGCCGGCACGTCCTGGCTCATGTTGTGGGCCGGCACGTCCTGGCTCATGTTGTGGGCCGGCACGTCCTGGCTCATGTTGTGGGCCGGCACGTCCTGGCTCATGTTGTGGGCCGGCACGTCCTGGCTCATGTTGTGGGCCGGCACGTCCTGGCTCATGTTGTGGGCCGGCACGTCCTGGCTCATGTTGTGGGCCGGCACGTCCTGGCTCATGTTGTGGGCCGGCACGTCCTGGCTCATGTTGTGGGCCGGCACGTCCTGGCTCATGTTGTGGGCCGGCACGTCCTGGCTCATGTTGTGGGCCGGCACGTCCTGGCTCATGTTGTGGGCCGGCACGTCCTGGCTCATGTTGTGGGCCGGCACGTCCTGGCTCATGTTGTGGGCCGGCACGTCCTGGCTCATGTCGTCCTTGGCTGCCAGTTGAAATTCATAAAAAAAAAAAAAATTGCAGTTCAGATTTAAAAATAAAATAGGGCACGAGAGAAGCGTTATCCAACACTTAACTTGAGTATCTCAAAGAAAACTTCGCACATGCTAGTTTTATGGATTAATGGTTAAACAAATTTGGTTTGGTTTAGACTTGACTCAGTCACATTTCAATCCAACATGACCATCTCAATTAAACAGAACCAAGCAGTCTAATGGCCATTTTTACCCTCACCTTTATTTTGCAGCTTCAACACAGAATTCAAAGCCTGCAGAAGTTCAAAAGCCTCCTCAAGTGAAACATCATTGGATGTCACATCTGTAGAAAATACAAGTCTTAGTTATTACAAACAGAGATTTGATTAATCAAATGTTGTTACCTAGCACGGCTCCCGTTTTAAGCCCAGCACTGGATTCATCTTGTAAAGCGCCAGCTAGAAAACAAAGGCCTCATTTCAACATTTGGGGAAATAAACGTTCATTTTAAAAACCAAACAAACATACAAATTGTTACCCATTTACCTGTATCCGTCAAGAGCGCATGCGCCAGCACAACCAAGAGCCAACCAGCAGCCATCATGTCAGTGACAGTTGTGAAGAGCACAGACCGCATGAGCATTTAGAGCAGGTGACAGGTGACCACAGCTGCTGCTAATTGGCTATAATTAGCACCAGAGGCACCTGCTATAAAAGCACATACGGTCAGAGCACATAACAACTGTCCTTGAAATGTTGGCTGCTTTTTGGCTCTTGGTTGTGCTGGTGCATGCACTCTTGATGGACACAGGTAGTGGTTAACAATATGTGTTAAATTATTTTTGTGTTTGCAATTAATGTTTATTTCCCCCAAATGCTAAAAGGAGGTCTTTGTTTTCCAGCTGATGCTACATCAGATGAATCCAATGCTGGGCTTAAAAAGGAAGCTGTGCTAGGTAACATTTGATTAATCAAATCTCTGTTTGTGATAACGAAGACTTGTAATTTCTACAGATGTGAAATCCAATGATGTTTCACTTGAGGGCGCTTTTGAACTTCTGCATGCTTTGAATTCTGTAATGAAGCTGCAAAATAAAGGTGAGGAAAAAATTGGGGTTTTGGCCATTGGACTGCCTGGTTCCGTTTGATTGAAATGGTCATGTTGGATTGAAAGGCAAGCCTAAACCAAAACAAATTTGTGCAATAATTCATGCATAAATCTAGCATGTGCAAAGTTTTCTTGAAGATACTTAAGTGTTTCATCAAAAATGTTGACAATTTATTCAAAACTTCAGAAAGTAAAATGTAGTATTATGCCAACAGGCGGATGGACACAGCACATTTTAATAGTTCTGCATAGTGGTTGGAAATCATGACTGTAGTGACCTGTTTTTAAATTATCTGAAAGGCAACTTTTTTTTCCCAACTGGCAGCCAAGAATGATGCTATGGAGGACCACCACGCCAGCGGCAACGTGAGCCACGAGGACCACCCCCACGCCAGCGGCAACGTGAGCCACGAGGACCACCCCCACGCCAGCGGCAACGTGAGCCACGAGGACCACCCCCACGCCAGCGGCAACGTGAGCCACGAGGACCACCCCCACGCCAGCGGCAACGTGAGCCACGAGGACCACCCCCACGCCAGCGGCAACGTGAGCCACGAGGACCACCCCCACGCCAGCGGCAACGTGAGCCACGAGGACCACCCCCACGCCAGCGGCAACGTGAGCCACGAGGACCACCCCCACGCCAGCGGCAACGTGAGCCACGAGGACCACCCCCACGCCAGCGGCAACGTGAGCCACGAGGACCACCCCCACGCCAGCGGCAACGTGAGCCACGAGGACCACCCCCACGCCAGCGGCAACGTGAGCCACGAGGACCACCCCCACGCCAGCGGCAACGTGAGCCACGAGGACCACCCCCACGCCAGCGGCAACGTGAGCCACGAGGACCACCCCCACGCCAGCGGCAACGTGAGCCACGAGGACCACCCCCACGCCAGCGGCAACGTGAGCCACGAGGACCACCCCCACGCCAGCGGCAACGTGAGCCACGAGGACCACCCCCACGCCAGCGGCAACGTGAGCCACGAGGACCACCCCCACGCCAGCGGCAACGTGAGCCACGAGGACCACCCCCACGCCAGCGGCAACGTGAGCCACGAGGACCACCCCCACGCCAGCGGCAACGTGAGCCACGAGGACCACCCCCACGCCAGCGGCAACGTGAGCCACGAGGACCACCCCCACGCCAGCGGCAACGTGAGCCACGAGGACCACCCCCACGCCAGCGGCAACGTGAGCCACGAGGACCACCCCCACGCCAGCGGCAACGTGAGCCACGAGGACCACCCCCACGCCAGCGGCAACGTGAGCCACGAGGACCACCCCCACGCCAGCGGCAACGTGAGCCACGAGGACCACCCCCACGCCAGCGGCAACGTGAGCCACGAGGACCACCCCCACGCCAGCGGCAACGTGAGCCACGAGGACCACCCCCACGCCAGCGGCAACGTGAGCCACGAGGACCACCCCCACGCCAGCGGCAACGTGAGCCACGAGGACCACCCCCACGCCAGCGGCAACGTGAGCCACGAGGACCACCCCCACGCCAGCGGCAACGTGAGCCACGAGGACCACCCCCACGCCAGCGGCAACGTGAGCCACGAGGACCACCCCCACGCCAGCGGCAACGTGAGCCACGAGGACCACCCCCACGCCAGCGGCAACGTGAGCCACGAGGACCACCCCCACGCCAGCGGCAACGTGAGCCACGAGGACCACCCCCACGCCAGCGGCAACGTGAGCCACGAGGACCACCCCCACGCCAGCGGCAACGTGAGCCACGAGGACCACCCCCACGCCAGCGGCAACGTGAGCCACGAGGACCACCCCCACGCCAGCGGCAACGTGAGCCACGAGGACCACCCCCACGCCAGCGGCAACGTGAGCCACGAGGACCACCCCCACGCCAGCGGCAACGTGAGCCACGAGGACCACCCCCACGCCAGCGGCAACGTGAGCCACGAGGACCACCCCCACGCCAGCGGCAACGTGAGCCACGAGGACCACCCCCACGCCAGCGGCAACGTGAGCCACGAGGACCACCCCCACGCCAGCGGCAACGTGAGCCACGAGGACCACCCCCACGCCAGCGGCAACGTGAGCCACGAGGACCACCCCCACGCCAGCGGCAACGTGAGCCACGAGGACCACCCCCACGCCAGCGGCAACGTGAGCCACGAGGACCACCCCCACGCCAGCGGCAACGTGAGCCACGAGGACCACCCCCACGCCAGCGGCAACGTGAGCCACGAGGACCACCCCCACGCCTGGTTCCGTTTGATTGAAATGGTCATGTTGGATTGAAAGGCAAGCCTAAACCAAAACAAATTTGTGCAATAATTCATGCATAAATCTAGCATGTGCAAAGTTTTCTTGAAGATACTTAAGTGTTTCATCAAAAATGTTGACAATTTATTCAAAACTTCAGAAAGTAAAATGTAGTATTATGCCAACAGGCGGATGGACACAGCACATTTTAATAGTTCTGCATAGTGGTTGGAAATCATGACTGTAGTGACCTGTTTTTAAATTATCTGAAAGGCAACTTTTTTTTCCCAACTGGCAGCCAAGAATGATGCTATGGAGGACCACCACGCCAGCGGCAACGTGAGCCACGAGGACCACCCCCACGCCAGCGGCAACGTGAGCCACGAGGACCACCCCCATGCCAGCGGCAACGTGAGCCACGAGGACCACCCCCACGCCAGCGGCAACGTGAGCCACGAGGACCACCCCCACGCCAGCGGCAACGTGAGCCACGAGGACCACCCCCACGCCAGCGGCAACGTGAGCCACGAGGACCACCCCCACGCCAGCGGCAACGTGAGCCACGAGGACCACCCCCACGCCAGCGGCAACGTGAGCCACGAGGACCACCCCCACGCCAGCGGCAACGTGAGCCACGAGGACCACCCCCACGCCAGCGGCAACGTGAGCCACGAGGACCACCCCCACGCCAGCGGCAACGTGAGCCACGAGGACCACCCCCACGCCAGCGGCAACGTGAGCCACGAGGACCACCCCCACGCCAGCGGCAACGTGAGCCACGAGGACCACCCCCACGCCAGCGGCAACGTGAGCCACGAGGACCACCCCCACGCCAGCGGCAACGTGAGCCACGAGGACCACCCCCACGCCAGCGGCAACGTGAGCCACGAGGACCACCCCCACGCCAGCGGCAACGTGAGCCACGAGGACCACCCCCACGCCAGCGGCAACGTGAGCCACGAGGACCACCCCCACGCCAGCGGCAACGTGAGCCACGAGGACCACCCCCACGCCAGCGGCAACGTGAGCCACGAGGACCACCCCCACGCCAGCGGCAACGTGAGCCACGAGGACCACCCCCACGCCAGCGGCAACGTGAGCCACGAGGACCACCCCCACGCCAGCGGCAACGTGAGCCACGAGGACCACCCCCACGCCAGCGGCAACGTGAGCCACGAGGACCACCCCCACGCCAGCGGCAACGTGAGCCACGAGGACCACCCCCACGCCAGCGGCAACGTGAGCCACGAGGACCACCCCCACGCCAGCGGCAACGTGAGCCACGAGGACCACCCCCACGCCAGCGGCAACGTGAGCCACGAGGACCACCCCCACGCCAGCGGCAACGTGAGCCACGAGGACCACCCCCACGCCAGCGGCAACGTGAGCCACGAGGACCACCCCCACGCCAGCGGCAACGTGAGCCACGAGGACCACCCCCACGCCAGCGGCAACGTGAGCCACGAGGACCACCCCCACGCCAGCGGCAACGTGAGCCACGAGGACCACCCCCACGCCAGCGGCAACGTGAGCCACGAGGACCACCCCCACGCCAGCGGCAACGTGAGCCACGAGGACCACCCCCACGCCAGCGGCAACGTGAGCCACGAGGACCACCCCCACGCCAGCGGCAACGTGAGCCACGAGGACCACCCCCACGCCAGCGGCAACGTGAGCCACGAGGACCAGGCAGATGTGTCACATTTTATGAAACTATTTGACTTATTGAGCCATTTTCAGCATTAATTTCCTTTACTGCTTGTCCTCACAAGGGATGCGGGGTACCATTTTCAGCAATAAAGTTAATATTTTGTCCAAAATTTGATGACCGTTAACGCCCCCACACACATACTTGCTGTCGACTGAAAATGACATCACCTGTGCTGAGGAAATGAATTACGAACAAGCTGTGATATGTTAGCTATTTCCGTAGCACAGGTGATGTTGACAGAAAAATTTAAAGTATTGATCATGAAAAATTAAAATTAGATTATCACAATTATAGACACAGTATCTAGATGTTAAAACTAGCTTGAGACAAGTGTCTACTTTTCTTTTCTGATTCATTTATTTGATCATCCTCAACCGAAATGCAGATAAAATTCCTCCCCCTGGGCAAACAAGCCAATCAAAGGCGTAAGGTGCCAGTGGTGTGGGCGGCTGGGGCTGGGTTGGGGTGGATGGTGGGGTTGTGGGGGGAGCGGGGCTGTGGACCGGTGGGGTGCCTGGCAGGCCTGCAGTGCCCTGTCCTGCTGCATTGGGTTGGGGTGCGGGCCGTGTCGGGGTGGGGGGCGCTCCTGCTCCTGGGTTTGCTCTCCGGCCGGTGGCCCTGGTGGGGCCCGGGGGTCGTCTTTTGGCGCTGCCGCGGCCTGGGGGGCCCTGAGGTGTGTTGCACTTGCTGTGTCCTGGCGGGGGTCGACGGCTCCCCTCTTTGGTGGAGATTTTCATGCATGCCAGATCCATGCATGGATCCGCCAGGGCCACCGGCCGGAGAGCAAACCCAGGAGCAGGAGCTCCCTCCACCCCAACACGGCCCGCGCCCCCAACCCAACTCATTAGAACGGGGCACCGCAGGCCCGCCAGGCACCCCACCGGCCCCCAACTCCCGCCATCCACCCCAACCCAGCCCCAGGCACCCCCCTTCCCCCAACAAAGCCCCGACCCCACCCCGACCAACCGGCAGCCCCCCAACCACCGACCCCCAGCCCCCGGGGACCACCCGCACCCAGGCACCGGCGCCGACGAGGGGCCGGACAGCGGAGCGGAGAGGGCAGCAGCGCCCACCCCACCCCCGGCCGGAACGTGAACACCCTGGGAAGAGGCCCATATATATTCATATCATATATAATCTTTTGCAAACACTGGGCTCCAAACATTACATTTTTCAATTGTTTCTGAGATAAAAGATATAATATAATATAATTACCTTCATTCGGCGATATGCTTCATCTATTGTCTCCTCTTCAAACTTACTTTTTTGTTTCCACAGCTTGATCCTCTTTTGTAGATTTCTCACATTCAGACTGTGGATTATCACTTCAAAACCTTTTTATTTTTGAATCTACTAATTCGTCTACATTAATTAATTTCTTAAACATGAACTATCCTGTGTACACACCCTCCTTTTGACAAAGATACATTCCAGATCTTTTCAAACACGTATGGTATATCAAAGAGAGGACACACCAAGACTCCGTAGCTCATAAATAAGGAATACCAGACTATAGCTTTCCGCAAAAGACGTCGTAAATAACACAAGCCTTTAAATCAGGCGATTGTGAGGTAAACGAGAGAGCTTCAGGTCATTGCAATTAAAATGAGCACATACAGAAACAATTTGAGACACTGGTATGTGAGGACTTTGTGGACATGAAAAAATAGAGGTAACCACATTAATCTAATTCAGGACACAAATTACACAAAACCTACAAATATCTACATTCTCAACGAGTAAAACAAACGTTTTATAATCAAAAGCAACAAAAAATGACAATACTCCTAGATTTAAGCAAACCGAAAATTATTCTCAAAATGCTAATCAACCACACCTCCTCTACAGATTAGTGGGGCTTGTAAAAGCACAGCAAAATACATTACAAAGAGTAACATCTGTGGGATTCATAAATCACAGTGCTGTGAGAAAAATCAAAAATTAACCAGCAAACTCGCTGTTATTCGTTAAATTCCCATTGCACCAATTCAGAAACTGATTCTCCCAAGAAAATAGGCACAAATTTAGTAGGCTAAACCCAATAATAAAATAGAGTAATTAAGATTGAAATACATTTTCCCAATCATCCCATTTCAAATTCACAAATGTTGTTTTCAATTTCCTGAAATACCTTGCTATAGATCACATTTCCCCATCCGACACATTAAAAATGCCTTGCATACAACCAGTGTACCATATCAAAGACCGAAGTGTCGCATCCCAGTCGGACCACAAGCTTTGAGTAGTCAATGTTCAGTCCTGGCCAGCAGATGGCAGGGCGGCGGAAATGTCAGGCAATGTTCAAAGCAGGCATTGAGATGTTCACTAGAGTCAAAACAGCCGTAGGGGAGATGTCTCTGTAACGAGGCTTGCACACAGTCACTGGGCATTGTGGAATTTGAGCACCATGATTGTCGGTCACAGGGGAATGACTTTGCTGCGGCGTGAAGCTCTTTGACCTCTGCCACGTCGACCCAGACGCTGGAGGTTGCTGTCTGCAATCGTGGACCCGATGACACATTTCGGCCCTCCCAGGAGGCCACCTGACCAATGAATGCACCCGCCTGATCCAATTCACTTCAAACGACAGACCGAGGAAGATGGGATCATAGCAAGATAATTCACTTCCTGCTTTCTCAAAAATGTTTCAACTATACCATAGCTTGTTTTTTGGGAATGCCCTTCAAAATAGCTACTAGAAATACTTGCAAATACAACGTATCAGATGCTGGGGCGCATCCCGTTCGCAGATTGCCATCAAACCCCCATCTGCTTTGGAACTTAAGCATCAGTTTCTGAAATGACACACTCAGAGAAAAAACAAATATTAAAAATCATTATTATTATTTCGACTTCAAAAACATTTTTAACTTCTCATTCAACTATCTTAAATCTAGCCACAGCTGTACAGATGTAGGTATAATTATGGTAACTGAATATAGCTCAATACAAAATGCTATTATTTTTCATTATTCTGTATTCATTTGCCTAGAAAAGAGAAAGTTAACAAGTTTATTTTCTGTATCAAAAGTAGTATAGTGTAAAAGACTTTCTATTCAGTCACTAAATAAAATCGAATCTAATATTTTTCTACAAGAACTCAGCAATATCCTTCAAATACTGTTATCTATTTTTATTTTTTATCATTCTTCTCTTACCTAGAAAAGAGAAAAACTTCCATCACGAGGACACATTATACTCTAACTCCTATCTCACACACACACAGTCCCCCCTCCCCTTTTTTTAGAGACAAGGGGGGAGCGGAAAAATAAAAAATCTTAGCATTATCACATCGCAAAACCTATTTTACCACATTCCCATTCGAAAAACAAACGCCATTATCACACCAGTCTCATCTTACTCAAAAACAACACCAAACATACAGTTAAAGATATTGAAGAAAAACAAACAAAATATCAATACGCACATTTCACACTCACAATCACAACCCACCAGGGTATTCCCCACCTTTGGTACCTAGGTCTCACACAATTACACAACAATTCTCTCAACTGCTCAAACTTTTGCAAGCACATACGCACACACTTTATTAATTTAAAAATAATAAACGGGTTTGTTCTGTCAATTCGTCGTCTGCAAATCTTGCAGCATTTGAACCGCAGTTTTGTACGGTGATTCAGTAAACGGGTTAATAGCTTCCAACATATCTCCCGTGAGCGGCTAAACATATGCATGCGGAGCCGTTATATTAGCATCAAAATCAGCCACTGTATCATCACCAGCTTCCATCAAAGCCCCCCGAGCGATTTTAGCGGAACTGCCCAAAGCCAACATTCTAGCATTTCTCATCATTCGATCCACATTTTTACAATTTTGTCCGACTCTTCTACCATTCAAAGAAAATACAAAAGTCCCTCGTACCATTTTGTCCAGCGACAGCCGTTAATTCAATCAATTAAAAAAAAAATCATTTTTCGCCGATGTTGTTCGGCATGGCTCCGACTGCAACCTCGGAACATTCTTAACTTGTGCATCCAAGAATAAGTTCCGACTATGAACCGGAAGCACTTTTAGGTCAAACCATTCGGTGTCGCGGTCAAAACCGCCCTCCATTATTTATTTTAATTATTCACCACTTCAGTTAATATTCTATTCAAGTCGTATTAATATTTATCAATGCAGTGACGTCTCATTTGTAGTATGATAGTACAATAGGTTAAATTTATTCGACAACGTTACTCGTTCCTCACCTCAAAAAACAAAATAATTTCATAAGAACAACACAGACGCCCACAAAAACGTACACACATAACAGACATTGAACATACATAAATAACGAATCACGTGATCTCTCGATCGAACAAACAGCGGTACAAACCCAATCCCCGCTGCATCAACCTGTCCACCCTCAATACTGCTTAATTTTAGCAGGGCGCGCATATTTAAAATAACTCATCACGTGCTAGCGGACTCTCGTCAGAGGTAAAATCAAACACTCTGGAGTGGTCCTGTCCCAAAAGAACTGCTAAAGCAGGCGCACTACCATAACCTCTAAAATTCCTAGTGGAAGAAAAAATCTCCGCGTCACTCCATAGCCCTTCAAAATTTATTAAATAACTGTTATGGTCTAGCGATTCCCTCGTAGCGGAATGGAATAAAACAAAATAAAAAACGCTACTTCAACCTGTGGTCAAAAAATGCTTCTTCAGCCGCGCATAACTTCCGGGCCAGCACTTCCGTGCTCCACCCCACGTATGTGTACAGTTCAATGTCGTAGTAAAAATCCCAAATCATGGACTCCGCGTCCCTCTGTTAATTGAACGACATCAAACTACAACTTGTTCACACAGACCTCATGTAAAAATTTAGACAATTTAGAAGACAAAAATCAGTTGCAGCGGTCCCAAACAGACAGAACTTCCCTACGTGGATAAAAGTCTCCACTTACCGTAATTAATCATTTAGGCGCCTAGAAGTTCCACCCGTCCGTGAACGCCGCAGCTCGCAATCGACAAGAACATCCGGGGTCACCATTTGTTAGAAATAATTTCTTTGATTTCATGCGTGTTCAAAATAAAACTCAAAGTTGAGATCTCGTGAAGAAGTTTCCTGCCAGATTTTATTATTCAGATATTTCCGAAGCCACTTTGGATCCTTGCTCAATCAGCAGTGACCGCAAAGTGTGCCTCTCGCTCTCTGCTCTTGTACACTTATACAAAAACAGTGTTTAGAAAAAATACTCCCCCCCTGTCATCCTGTTCTGTCAGCAGAGTGAAATACACAACTTGATAATCCTACTCCGTTCCTATCTCAGTCCACTCCAGATGTGGGTAAACAATTGGTCCCCGGCACCTTCTTGCACCAGGAAATTTATGGACAAACCTCTGCTTGCACTTTCAAACATCCCCTCATTTAGATAACTCAGAAACCTTACTAGACATTTCTTTCCCAGAGAGGAGAACAAAGAACTATATATTGACTAACATATGAATTAACTGTTGTCTTATTATTACACAGCTCTAACTAATATCAAAAATGATTAAAATATAAGTTGAAACAGAAAAACAATGTTAATAATCTAACAATATGTAAACTTGATCACAACTGAACATTTAACTCTATACCCGTTCTTTTGGAAAACTGATATCAAGTCCATATCAGATTCATAGCCTTCTACCATGCTAGAAATGTTATGGTTATTGGGTTCCGTGCATGTTGCGGGACTCTCATTCTATATCTGAATTTTTTTTAAACAAGTGTTGCCACAGTCACGAGAGCAATAAAATACAAAAGGAATAAATAAAATAAATTAAGATTAAAATAAAGTAAATTCATACGTTTAAGGGTCATTTAAAATTGTATGGGACTTAAATTGTCCTAAATTCTGAAACGATCCTTTTGTTTTGTTAATGTACACAACTAGTACCGCTATCTCTTTTATTAAGTAAAAGAAAGAAAGTCAATTACATGAAATCTAGCACTTCCATGACTTTATTAATGCTTCAGCCACTCTGACAAGAAGACACATCAAATATTCACTGACACAAGGGCCGGCACGTCGTGGCTCATGTTGTGGGCCGGCACGTCGTGGCTCATGTTGTGGGCCGGCACGTCGTGGCTCATGTCATCCTTGGCTGCCAGTTGAAATTCATTAAAAAAAAAATTACAAAAAAGAAAGAAAAAACATTTGCAGTTCAGATAAAAAACAAATATAAATATATATATTTATTTTTTATAAAGAACTCAGTATTGTTCATTCGGAAATGTCATCATCATTGCTCTTTATTTTAAATTTTATATATATATATATATATATATATATATATATATATATATATATATATATATATATATATCTCAGCGGAGCGGATTGGGCAGCCGCGCCCACCCTACCCCCCGCTGCGTGGAGGGACGGAACACCGGGGCAGAAGGGGAGATGGGGGCACCGGAGGACGGCCGACACCCCCGAACCCCAGGCCCAGCGGGGGAAGGCCCCGGTCGTCACCCCAGCGTTCTTTGTGAAAGTTAACCCCTGTTACTGAGTCCGCCAGCTCGCCACCCGCCTCCCAAGCATGTTACTGAGTGTATGTGGTGCATTAAAAAAAAAATAGATAGGGGGGGGGGACACGGACAGGGGACCGCAGCACTGCTCTATACCGCGGTCCCCAACCGATGGCACCCCCACAAGCCACCCCCCCCCCCCAGTTGTGTGGTGCATTACAATTGGTGAGTTGTAGGGTGAAGACGGTGTTTCCACCCTACCCCACCCCCCAAAGTGTGTTATGTGCCCTATATGTCTATAAAAGTGTATTGTGCAAACCTAGTGTAGTGAGTTAAGAGGAGCGACCAGCGGGGCCCTCCCCAACCGGGCGGGGGCAGGAGGCGCACCCGCCCACCAAACCCCCACCCACCCCACCGGGCATATGGGACCAGCCCGGCGGGGCGATAGGGCTCGCCCCCCGGATACTGGGGCCCGCCCGAGGTGCCAGGACGCCCACCGGAGCGGGGCGGGCACAACATCAAACCCAAGCCACCCCCGCCGGCCCCCGGAGCACCGAGACCCGGGCCATGGATGGAGCCCCCGGCCCAGGGGAGGGGAAGGAAGGCGTACCGGGGAGGGGGAAGGAGACGACAAGAAGGGCAGGGGGCAGCGGCAGGGCCGCAGAGAGAGGGGGAGAGGAGGAGGAAGGGTGACGAGGGAGAAGGGACAGGGAGGCGGAGGACGGGCGGGGAGAGGCGAGGAGGGAGAGGCAGCAAGGGGGAGGAGAGAGGGAACCACCGGGCACCCCGGCGGCCCACAGGCCCCGAACCGCGTCGCCGGGCCCAGAGTGACGGACCGCGCCGGAACGGCGCCGCCCCAGACACCAGGGAATGCCCCGCAACGCAGCACCCCCCAAGAGACCCAGGGAACGGCCAAGACGCAGCCGCCACCCAGCAGCCAACAGAGGGGCAGACCCGCCCACGCCCAGCCAGGGGGGACAGCACCCACAGAATTAACCCACTGGCATGCCATGAATCCGAATATCAACCCCTGGTGCCCATCAGAGGCGAATCCGCTCGATTCCCGCTGGCAGCTGCCGGGTTCCTGACTATAAAAACACAACCATTAGTTACAAATTGCCAAATACAGAAACTTCAATGCAAGTTATCACGCTGCTGTGGCTCTCGCTAACAGGCAGAATTAAGTAACCAGGTTTAGGTTAAAAAATTCTATATACGTAGACCATGTTTCTTTAAATTTTGACATTTGGTTTTTATTTGAGGCAGATATTTTTTCCATTAAAATGTGATTTATGAGGAGGTTAGACCATTGGTCGATATTCAGAGTTTGTTTATTTTTCCAGTTAACAAGAATTGTTTTTTTTGCGATAGTAAGGGCCACAAGTATAGATTGAAATTGTTTATGTGGTAAGTCCGTTGTTGTTAAGTCACCTAGCAAACACAAGTTTGGAGAGAACGGTATCCTACAGTCCAAGACAGCGGAAAGTTTTTCTAAGACTTTAGTCCAGAAACACATAACCGGAGTACATAACTATAAAGCATGAAAATAAGTGTCTGTAGTGTTTTGTAAACACTGGAGACAAATGTCGGAGTCTGAGAGTCCCATTTTCTTCATCATATATTGAGTAATGTATGTTCTGTGAATACTTTTATATTGGATAAGTTGTAAATTTGTGTGTTTTGTCATTTTAAAAACATTTTCACAAACTTGAATCCAAAAGTCAGATTCCGGAGCTATAGACAAGTCTGTTTCCCATTTCGAGATGGGTAAAGGCGTTTTATCAGTATATGAAAGTAACTTATATATTTTTGAGAGTTTTTTTGTTGTTGTCGGAGAAAGCTTGGTAATATCTTTAGCTAAAACAGGCGGTTGGAGCGTACCCTGAAGTGTTGGAATTTGTTTCTTTATCATACTTTTAACTTGCAAATAATGTAAAAAGTTTCCGTTTTTTATTTTGTATTTTTGGAGCAAGGATGTATATGATATAAACATATTATCTGAGAAGAGATGGTGGAGATGTGTAATTCCTTTCTGCTCCCACACATTCAAATAAAACGATTGGTTGTTAATTTGAAAGTCGGGGTTATGCCATAGGGGAGAAAGCCCGCAGGGCTCCACTTGGGCTTTTGTCATTTCTAGTGCCTTCCACCAGGCAGTCAGGGTGGCGGAAATCATTGGATTTTTAAAGCAGTTATGTCGCTTAATCAATGTTGTAATAAAGAGTAAATCAAGGAGTCTGAGGTTATTACAATCCTTCTGTTCTAGTTCCAGCCAACAGTTAGTATCTCTATTGGGTTGTGCCCATAAAATAATATATTTTAGCTGGTTGGCTATATAGTAGTGCATAAAATTTGGTGCCTCTAGACCTCCTTTGGATTTATTTTTCTGAAGAGTAGATAGACTAATCTTTGCTTCTTTTTTTTTATTCCAGTAAAATTTTGTAACGGCTGAGTCCAACAACTGGAACCAGTTAGCCGTAGGTTTAAATGGAATCATTGAGAAAAAAATAGTTTATTTTGGGTAAAACTTTCATTTTAATAGTGGCTATTCGTCCTATTAGAGAAATAGGAAGATTATTCCAGCGCTCCAAGTCACTATAAATGCTATCCAGAAGTTGAGTGAAATTTAAATTAATTAAATCAGTTAATTTAGGTGAGATTTTTATGCCTAAGTATTTTAAATTACCTATAGGAAATGAGTAGTGTGGGTCCTGGCTTGCAGGGTTCCATGAATTTTCTGTAATAGGTAGAAGTGTTGATTTTGTCCAGTTAATAGAATAGTCTGATAACTGTGAGAATTTAGTTATTAAGTTAAATACTTCCCCTAACGAAATAGCAGGCTTTTCTAAATAAGGTAAAATATCATCGGCATATAGATTAATTTTATGTTCTGTTACCCCAGAGTGAATTCCTTGAATCCTTCTTTCCTGGCGTATGGCTAATGCAAGCGGTTCAATAAATATTGCAAATAATAAAGGCGACAGTGGGCATCCTTGTCTTGTGCCTCTCTGTAGAGTAAAACTCTTAGATATAATCCCATTAGTAGTAACAGTATCTTTAGGAGAATCATATAATACTGACACCCAGTGAATAAATGACTTCCCGAAGCCAAATTTATTTAAAACAGCAAAGAGGAAGGACCAGTTAACTTTATCAAAAGCTTTTTCTACATCCAATGATATAATAACTGCCTTTTTATAATGCCGCTGTGACATACTAATAAGGTTAAAGAGCCTTCTAATATTATTAGTAGAGTGACGCTCTTTAATAAAGCCTGTTTGGTCGCTATGAATGATTGTCGGGATTACTGTTTCTAATCTAGATGTAAAAGCCTTAGTGATAATTTTAATATCAGTGTTAATTAGTGAAATCGGACGGTAACTTGATGGAAGGGTGGGGTCTTTTTCTGGCTTTAATAAAAGTTTAATTGCTGCTGTATTCATGTGTGGGCATATGTGACCATTAGTTTTAATTTCTGTTACTACTCTTAAGAATAGTGGAGCAAGCATTGACCAGAAGTGCTTTAAAAATATAGCCGGATAACCATCCAGGCCAGGTGCTTTGCCATACTATCTAGAGCACTGTACAACTCGTTTATAGTAAGTGGTGCATCTAACATATCTTTATATTCAGTAGTTAACTGAGGTATGCCTCAATATGCTCTGGGTTAGGCTTATTAGTTTCTGAGTATAGGTTGTGATAATAATTATAAAAAATTTGATTAATTTCTTCTGGTGATTGTGTACATTCACCAGTTGTCGGCTCCCGTTATAAGCTCAGCATTGGATTCATCTTGTAAAGCGCCAGCTGGAAAACAAAGGACTCATTTCAACATTTGGGGAAATAAACGTTAATTTTAAACACCAAACAAACATACAAATTGTTACCCATTACCTGTGTCCGTCAAGAGCGCGTGCGCCAGCACAACCAAGAGCCAACCAGCAGCCATCATGTCAGTGACAGTTGTGAAGAGCACAGACCGCATGAGCTTTTAGAGCAGGTGACAGGTGACCACAGCTGCTACTAATTGGCTATAATTAGCATCAGAGGCACCTGCTATAAAAGCACATACGGTCTGTGCTCATCACAACTCTCACTGGAATGATGGCTGCTTTTTGGCTCTTGGTTGTGCTGGCGCATGCACTTTTGATGGACACAGGTAGTGGTTAACAATATGTTTTTAATCAATTTTGTGTTTGCAATTAATGTTTATTTCCCCAAATGCTAAAAGGAGGTCTTTGTTTTCCAGCTGATGCTACATCAGATGAATCCAATGCTGGGCTTAAAAAGGAAGCTGTGCTAGGTAAAATTTGATTAATCAAATCTCTGTTTGTGATAACTAAGACTTGTAATTTCTACAGATGTGAAATCCAATGATGTTTCACTTGAGGGTGCTTTTGAACTTCTGCACGCTTTGAATTCTGTAATGAAGCTGCAAAATAAAGGTGAGGAAAAAATTGGGTGTTTGGCCATTGGCCTGCCTGGTTCCGTTTGCTTGAAATGGTCATGTTGGATTGAAAGGCAAGCCTAAACAAACAAATTTGTGCAAGAATTCATGCATAAATCTAGCATGTTCAAGGTTTTCTTGAAGATACTTAAGTTTTTCATCAAAAATGTTGACAATTTATTCAAAACTTCAGGAAGTAGAATGTAGTAATATGCCAACAGGTGGATGGACAGAGATTATTGTACCTTCTGCCAGCTAGTGGAAGCACATTTTATTAGTTCTGCATAGTGGTTGGAAATAATGACTGTCGTGACCTGTTTTTAAATTATCTGAATGGCAACTTTTTTTTCCCAACTGGCAGCCAAGAATGATTCTATGGAGGACCACCACGCCAGCGGCAACGCGAGCCTCGAGGACCACCACGCCAGCGGCAACGCGAGCCTCGAGGACCACCACGCCAGCGGCAACGCGAGCCTCGAGGACCACCACGCCAGCGGCAACGCGAGCCTCGAGGACCACCACGCCAGCGGCAACGCGAGCCTCGAGGACCACCACGCCAGCGGCAACGCGAGCCTCGAGGACCACCACGCCAGCGGCAACGCGAGCCTCGAGGACCACCACGCCAGCGGCAACGCGAGCCTCGAGGACCACCACGCCAGCGGCAACGCGAGCCTCGAGGACCACCACGCCAGCGGCAACGCGAGCCTCGAGGACCACCACGCCAGCGGCAACGCGAGCCTCGAGGACCACCACGCCAGCGGCAACGCGAGCCTCGAGGACCACCACGCCAGCGGCAACGCGAGCCTCGAGGACCACCACGCCAGCGGCAACGCGAGCCTCGAGGACCACCACGCCAGCGGCAACGCGAGCCTCGAGGACCACCACGCCAGCGGCAACGCGAGCCTCGAGGACCACCACGCCAGCGGCAACGCGAGCCTCGAGGACCACCACGCCAGCGGCAACGCGAGCCTCGAGGACCACCACGCCAGCGGCAACGCGAGCCTCGAGGACCACCACGCCAGCGGCAACGCGAGCCTCGAGGACCACCACGCCAGCGGCAACGCGAGCCTCGAGGACCACCACGCCAGCGGCAACGCGAGCCTCGAGGACCACCACGCCAGCGGCAACGCGAGCCTCGAGGACCACCACGCCAGCGGCAACGCGAGCCTCGAGGACCACCACGCCAGCGGCAACGCGAGCCTCGAGGACCACCACGCCAGCGGCAACGCGAGCCTCGAGGACCACCACGCCAGCGGCAACGCGAGCCTCGAGGACCACCACGCCAGCGGCAACGCGAGCCTCGAGGACCACCACGCCAGCGGCAACGCGAGCCTCGAGGACCACCACGCCAGCGGCAACGCGAGCCTCGAGGACCACCACGCCAGCGGCAACGCGAGCCTCGAGGACCACCACGCCAGCGGCAACGCGAGCCTCGAGGACCACCACGCCAGCGGCAACGCGAGCCTCGAGGACCACCACGCCAGCGGCAACGCGAGCCTCGAGGACCACCACGCCAGCGGCAACGCGAGCCTCGAGGACCACCACGCCAGCGGCAACGCGAGCCTCGAGGACCACCACGCCAGCGGCAACGCGAGCCTCGAGGACCACCACGCCAGCGGCAACGCGAGCCTGGAGGACCACCACGCCAGCGGCAACGCGAGCCTGGAGGACCACCACGCCAGCGGCAACGCGAGCCTGGAGGACCACCACGCCAGCGGCAACGCGAGCCTGGAGGACCACCACGCCAGCGGCAACGCGAGCCTGGAGGACCACCACGCCAGCGGCAACGCGAGCCTGGAGGACCACCACGCCAGCGGCAACGCGAGCCTGGAGGACCACCACGCCAGCGGCAACGCGAGCCTGGAGGACCACCACGCCAGCGGCAACGCGAGCCTGGAGGACCACCACGCCAGCGGCAACGCGAGCCTGGAGGACCACCACGCCAGCGGCAACGCGAGCCTGGAGGACCACCACGCCAGCGGCAACGCGAGCCTGGAGGACCACCACGCCAGCGGCAACGCGAGCCTGGAGGACCGTGACGATGTCTCAGACTTCCTGAATGACAGAATGGTAGATGACGACGTGGCAGATGTGTCAGTGAATGTTTAATGTGTGTTCTTGTCTTTGTTGCTGCAGCATTAATAAAGGCTTGGCAGTGTCACGTTTTATGCAACTACCTGACTTATTGAGCAATTTTCAGCATTCATTTATTTTACTGCTTGTCATCACAAGGGATGCGGGGTACCGTTTTCAGCAGTAAAGTTAATATTTTGTCCAGAATTTGATGACTTGACCTTTAACCCACACACACCTGCTGTCGACTGAAAATTACATCACCTGTGCTGAGGAAATGACTTACGAACAAGCTGTGATTGGTCATTAGCTATTTCCTTAGCACAGTTGATATCGACAGAAAAATTAAAAGTATTGATCATTAAAAATTAGGTTATCACAATTATAGACAAAATATCTTGATGTTAAAACTGGCTTGAGACAAGTGTCTACTTTTCTTTTCTGATTCATTTATTTGATCTTTCTCAACCCAAATGCAGATAAAGTTCCTCCCCCTGGGCGAACAAGCCAATCAAAGGCGTAAGATGCCAGTGGTGGCAAATGCCCTATACAGAGATATATATATATATATATATATATATATACACAGGACTGAGTTTATGTTGTTTGTATGCATAAATTAGTTCTGGTTTCCTGGAATGTTTGTGGTGCTTGCTCACAGACAAAAAGAATATTAACTTTAGACCATCTCTTAAAATTAAAAGCAGATATTTGCCTCCTACAAGAAACCCACCTACAAAAATCTGAAGAAAAATTACTTATTGATAAGAATTTTAGCCAAGTGTACTCTGCCCCTTATACCAGTAGACAAAGTGGAGTCTGTATACTCATACATAAAAATTTACTCTTTACTCTAAATAATACAACAGACCTAAAGGGCCGATACATTATTATTCAGGTGACTATATTTAATAAAATATATACATTTGGTAATTTATATGCCCCTAATAATGATGATCTGGCCTTTTTCCATGAATTTTTCTCTAAGATGTTTGAATTAGCAGCGAACTCTTATTATTGGAGGAGACTTTAACAGAGTCTTAAATCCATTAATAGATCGTTCTAATAAAACATGTATAAGGCGATTACAATCTACAAAAGTAATAGGGGAATATATGGATGACTTTGGCCTCGTTGACAGCTGGAGACTTAAAAACCCAAATAAGAAGGAATTTACCTTCTTTTCCGCTGTGCACTGGTCTTTTTCAAGAATTAATTTTTTTCTTACAAATAACGCTATTGCTGATAAAACTGTTACAAAAATACATCCTAATTTGACAAAATTATAAGAAAAGAGTGGGCAGACTTTTTGGAAATAAATGACTCTCCAGGCCTATCTCCATCTCTTCTCTGGGAAGCAGGGAAAGCAGTAATTAGAGGTAAAATTATATCATATTCATCTTATAAAAAGAAACAGGATCAAAAATTTCTGGCTAATGCTTGCTCCACTATTCTTAAGAGTAGTAACAGAAATTAAAACTAATGGTCCTGGGGGGCCCTGAGGTGTTGCGCTTGCTCTGTCCTGGCAGGGGTCGACGGCTCCCCTCTTTGGTGGAGATTTTCATGCATGCCAGATCCACCACACCAGCATCTATCGAAACTCAGACACAATCTGCTTCTTCCTCAGGTCATTGAATCGGTGGAGGCTGGTGTCTGTGGATCTCACTCTGCTTCGTTTGTCCTTCCTTCCTTTCCTCAGTCTCTCCTTTGGTCTCTTGAGGTCTCCCTGATTTTTTGGATTTGTTGGAATTTAGATGTTTCTGGGGTTGGTGAAGAACTCTGGTTGGTGGCCCGGTGGGTGGTGTCTGGTCGATGCTGGATTTCACTTTCCTTTGTTTTCTTTGGTCCCCTCGGGTCTCCTGACGGCGATGTTCGGTTTGGGTGAACAGTATGGGATTTTTTCTAATAGGTTTTTGGTGAGCTAACGAATACACACACACACTCGCACGCACGCACATACACATACTCACCCACATAAAAAAAAAAGAGCAATGATGATGACATTACCGAATGAACAATACTGAGCTCTTTAAAAAAAAAAAGGCGTAAGGTGAAGCAACATGCGCTGTGACCAGCCGGCGCACAACATGAACTGCGACACCCAGGATGATGCCTTCAGCCATGAACCATGGGGTTTGAACTTGAGCAAGGGGCACCAGAATGATGAAAATCTACTCGGGTCACGTGTACATTAAAAAACAAAAGGGTAGTTCCAGAATTGACAATTTGTCCCATCAAATTTTAAATAACCCACATAGAAACTGTTAGTATTTTGAGTAAATTTAGTTGCCCAGATACTGAAGAGGGTCTTCTGCCCAGATTTAGTCATAACTGTTTTAATTTCCTTTCTTCAGTAGAGCTTTGTGAGAGTTATCGCAATTTCTGCCAGGTGCCGTCATAACTGGGGGACCTCCTCTATTTCCACATCAATGGGCCATTGTCTGTGGTTGAAGTCAATGTGTTTGAATGATGTCTTTGAAGTCTTATCTCATGTCCGGTGAACTCCGGGTGGGCTGTTTGCTGGGGGCTTTATGGTACCGCCCTTCATGATAGTATATGAATGTTGTAAGTGTCTGTAATCTTGGCATTTGTGAGAAGCTGCAGCCATTGTCTGTAACTCACTTGTGTACTCACTGTAGAAATAAAAGCTTCGAAGTAACTGTTCATCGATCTCCAGCCTGTATTCGGATAGCCAACATTCTCACTACCCGAAAGAAAACGAACATGCGGAGGAAAATATCTGCCTCCTAACAATACCAATCTAAAAGCTTATTTTTAAATGCCTAAAATCTCACGTACTCCCTAAAAATCAGTTTCTCTTCCCAACTGCCCTCCAACTGACCAAATTTGAAATCTCAAAATTTGAAAGAATTCTTTTGGTGTCATAGTCTGTAAGAATATTGCTCACATATTCATTCTTGCACCACTGTTGAATGATTAAAAAAATGTCAAAGAATGCTCCCACACCCGATGAAACTTTCACAACCACACATCAAATTTTCTCAAGTATGAGATGATGAAAAAGTAAATCTTTAATCCAATGTGGTACTATAGGAGGAGATTTACCTTTCCATTTCAAAATAAATAAGTGCCATGATTGCAAGGTTGAGAAGGCGATAACTCTTTTGCACCCTGGCAGGTAGTCCAAAACCTTCAGATCCAACCCAGCACCATCAGTGGATTCATGGGTAATTTTTACACCAAGTACAACAGAAAGCGTATTATAAATACCATGCCGATAATGTTGTATCCTGGGGCAAAACAAATCTTGACAATATGTTCTATGAAGCCAGTCTAGTCTAAATATGGTATACTGGTTATTATTGCGTTAGTGGAATATGAATTAAATAGCAAAATCCAGCAGTTTTGATCAATATCAGAAGGCGGCCATTTTGCCACTTGAGTGAAAGTGGCATCACAGTTGCTCAGGTCTCAGGTAACAACCAATCACAGCTCTGCTTCAGAAAACAGGTGAGCCGTGATTGGTCATGGTCTCCGAGACGCCACCCTGGAGAGAGGTTCCGGGCATGTCCCATCGGTGGGAGGCCCCCGGGGACGACACAGAACACGCTGGAGAGATTATGTCTTTCGGCTGGCCTGGGAATGTCTTGGGATCCCGCTGGAGGAGCTGGATGAAGTGACTGGGGAGAGGGAAGTCTGGGCTTCCCTGCTAATGCTGCTGCCACCGTGACCTGACCTTGGATAAATGGCAGAAAATGGATGGATGGATAATTCTATCCTGTTTTAGCCATTTCATTACCAATTTTGATGTGTGTTTGGGGTCATTGCCCTGTTGGAACATCCAATTGCGTTCAAGACCCAACCTTTGGGCTGATGATTTTAGTTCACCTTGAAGAATTTGAAGGTAATTTTTCAACTGCATTATACCATTTACTTTCCGTCAAGCACCAAGTCAAGTCAATAGTCAGGTTTCCATCCAATTGTTTAGAATTTTTGAAATTTACTGAAAATGCGCAAAACTTTTGCCCGTTTCCATCTGTTCTTCTGTTGTGAAAATTGAGAGGGGACTCCGCCGCTGTAGGTGCCGGCACCATAGAGATGTGATCCACCAGTAGTTTAAAAGAAGAAGAAGAACAGGAAGCGACGGCACCGTGAAATGACGTATGAGTTTGTTTTTGTAATTTTTAATAAACTGTAGCGTTTCTTTGCTGTTTTACATCTAAATTGCATAAATATCTGCTTCTTCAATTCCAAAAACAATTTCTTTTTCGTCATCCCCCAAACATACATTATCATCCGACATTGCTTTTTTTTTTTTCACCTGACAAAATCTTTGTTCATTTTAAAAATAATAATAATACTAAAATTGACTTTTCACAAGAAAACCGGTTAACAATCTTTGGAGATTACACAAATGAAGCATCATAGGAGAAAAACATACAAGAGATTTGACAATTTACTGCTTTTCTTACTGTTGATAAATTTTATAGCTTTGAAAATGGAGTTCAATTCCAGAAGGAAACACACAAATCTGGGGTACGACTTGGACATTTTTTGTTTGTGAATAAAAAAATTTTAAGTATAAGGAATAACAAAATGAAATACATATTCAAAATTATTGTCTTCTGTGTTACTATAGTAGCAAACTACATCTTTTAGATTAAGATCGTAAGGGGTTTTAGAGGCTTTAAAGAAGAAAGCTACTAAGGCCCCGTCCAACACGAAAGCCAGTTTCAATGTATCCTCACATGTTTCTTACCGTTCAGGCCGTTCGTCAACACGATGGCGCGGTTTCGGAGTTTGACTTTTGAAACCGGGCTCCAGAGTAGAAAGATTTCAAAATGCCTGGACACCTTTTTTAAAATTATTATTATTATATATTTTTTTTTTTTGCTCTCACACAAACACGCACACATACAAACAAACACGGTCTATCAGGCGGGGATCAAACCCACGCCAACCTGTAGGCAAGTGACAGTACTACTCCGCCACCTGGAGCCCCCGTCTGAACACCATATGCAGGATACTCCTCCAGTGATGACGTAATGGTCGCAGGTCGGCGACATGTCACAGATTGATGACGTATGCGTCTCACGTGACTGCGCGCGAACCACCAGTCTGCCAACAACAATGGCAGCTAGCCGTGTCGTAGTCGTTTTGCGCAACCTCCTTAGCTTGCTTATTCTTTTGCAGCAAAATATTTTGCTTCTTTATTCCCACGATCAAGAAGCGGTGTTGTACTTGAATCAGCCGCCATTGTCACTTCTACTGTGTTCATCTTTTTCATGTTGTTTTGATACATGCAAAGCCATGTTTGTTCTGTAGATTGCAATAAAGTTAGAAAAGAAAGTGTTTGTCTTTTTTCGCTGATTCTTCTTCTACGCTTTCCGTTAACTCCCTGTGGCTGCGCAACAGCACCACTTCAGACTTGGCATATACATTACAGCTGTTAAACGTCCTGAGCGTCTTCTTTTGGACACACGGAAGTCTTGAAATGCTTCTATGTGTACGAGATTTGTTGAAGGAACGAAGCTGGCTTTGCTTCCGTCTCGACGGAGCCTAAATCACACCAAAATTGTTTAGTGATCTCACAATCAAAAAATTAATGAGATACTGTTTCAACTTCATTTTCACAAAAAGAAAAAAGGTTGCTAATATCGACAAATTTGGATATCAAATAATTAGTAGGATGTTTGTTATGCAAAATATTAAGATGCACTACTTTGACTTTATTAGTAATACAATATTTCCTCTAGGCACAATTTTGTTCTTTTTTTGTAGAATCTGGCGTATGTTTATTATTACGCTTTGTGTCTCTTAATTCAATTCCATCAAACTTCAGAACAGGAACAGTTCTATCATATTTTAAATGGTTTGCTATAAGTTGAATCAGGCCATTAGGAATTACACGTACTACTAAATTAAAGGTCTTGAAAGGAACTGGAAAATTATGTACAGACATGAATTGTTCATAAAACAGCATATTACCAGATTCATCAAATAAATTGCAAACGTGATTTATTCCTTTTTCATACCAAGTATAAAGGAATACAGATTTGTTTCTGACAAGTATATTAGAATTGTTCCAAAGGAAAGTTTTGGGGGGTGAAAAATTGTGGACAAAAGCCAAAACCCAAGCAAGGGCTTGTTGATGAAAATGTAATAACTTGATAGGCAGTTTGTTTGGCAAAAAATTACACTGAAGAAGAAAATCCAGTCCTCCAATTTTGTTGAAAATATAATTAGGAATAAAATACCAGATTGAATATCGTCCGACCTTGCAAACGTACGCGTGACGTAATATTCGGTCAAAACGTGCGACGTGTATCCGGTCTTGTCAGCGTTTATTTGCAAAACCTGTTTCCATAGTCAAAATTTGCATGTTCCTTTTTATTTGATACACTTCAAACTCCACCCCTTCCGAGCTATAAAACTTTTTTTTTTCGAATTTTGGACCCTTTATCAAATTTCTAGTGTTTCCATTCAGTTTTATTTTGGCATTTATTGAAAATTAGAATAATAAGTGGATAGAAACCCAACAAGTGTTATGTTTTTTCAGATCCATGCTTAGCTCTTGACATTCCCATTGTAGTGTTTGTATTCTATGATCCCTATTAAAATGGCCTCAGAGCTGTTGTCACCCATAATCACAAGTTAATAAGGGGCCATGCTTTCATTTCATTGACAACTTTCTAAGTCACCAATATTGCTCATTTATATTGCTGTATGCATATTTTTGAACCAGCAGATATGGTCCCTTTTTAACCCACAAGTTAAAAGAAACAAACTTAATTTTAATGACAAAGTACCTGTATTATGTGTCCCAATCATTATCATAGAAAAAGAGTTATAGAAATAACAAGGAATTAAAGACAGCAATGTTCTCTACAAGAGTATGTAAACTTGATCACAACTGAACATTTAACTCTATACCCGTTCTTTTGGAAAACTGATATCAAGTCCATATCAGATTCATAGCCTTCTAACATGCAAGAAAGTTTATGGTTATTGGGTTCTGTGCATGTTGCAGGACTCTCATTCTATATTAAAATTTTTTTTAAACAAGTGTTGCCACAGTCATGAGAGCAATAAAATAAAATAAATTAAGATTAAAATTAGGTTAGTGCCAGGACAAGTAAATTCATACGTTTAAGCGTCATTTAAAATTTTATGGGACTAAAACGATCCTTTTGTTTTGTTAATGTACACAACTTTAATTTGTACAAGTACCACCATCCCCTTTATTAAGTAAAAGAAAGACAATCAATTACATGAAATCTAGCACTTCCATGACTTTATTAATGCTTCAGCCACTCTGACAAGAACACACATTAAATATTCACTGACACGAGGGCCGGCCCGTCCTGGCTCATGTTGTGGGCCGGCCCGTCCTGGCTCATGTTGTGGGCCGGCCCGTCCTGGCTCATGTTGTGGGCCGGCCCGTCCTGGCTCATGTTGTGGGCCGGCCCGTCCTGGCTCATGTTGTGGGCCGGCCCGTCCTGGCTCATGTTGTGGGCCGGCCCGTCCTGGCTCATGTTGTGGGCCGGCCCGTCCTGGCTCATGTTGTGGGCCGGCCCGTCCTGGCTCATGTTGTGGGCCGGCCCGTCCTGGCTCATGTTGTGGGCCGGCCCGTCCTGGCTCATGTTGTGGGCCGGCCCGTCCTGGCTCATGTTGTGGGCCGGCCCGTCCTGGCTCATGTTGTGGGCCGGCCCGTCCTGGCTCATGTTGTGGGCCGGCCCGTCCTGGCTCATGTTGTGGGCCGGCCCGTCCTGGCTCATGTTGTGGGCCGGCCCGTCCTGGCTCATGTTGTGGGCCGGCCCGTCCTGGCTCATGTTGTGGGCCGGCCCGTCCTGGCTCATGTTGTGGGCCGGCCCGTCCTGGCTCATGTTGTGGGCCGGCCCGTCCTGGCTCATGTTGTGGGCCGGCCCGTCCTGGCTCATGTTGTGGGCCGGCCCGTCCTGGCTCATGTTGTGGGCCGGCCCGTCCTGGCTCATGTTGTGGGCCGGCCCGTCCTGGCTCATGTTGTGGGCCGGCCCGTCCTGGCTCATGTTGTGGGCCGGCCCGTCCTGGCTCATGTTGTGGGCCGGCACGTCCTGGCTCATGTTGTGGGCCGGCACGTCCTGGCTCATGTTGTGGGCCGGCACGTCCTGGCTCATGTTGTGGGCCGGCACGTCCTGGCTCATGTTGTGGGCCGGCACGTCCTGGCTCATGTTGTGGGCCGGCACGTCCTGGCTCATGTTGTGGGCCGGCACGTCCTGGCTCATGTTGTGGGCCGGCACGTCCTGGCTCATGTTGTGGGCCGGCACGTCCTGGCTCATGTTGTGGGCCGGCACGTCCTGGCTCATGTTGTGGGCCGGCACGTCCTGGCTCATGTTGTGGGCCGGCACGTCCTGGCTCATGTTGTGGGCCGGCACGTCCTGGCTCATGTTGTGGGCCGGCACGTCCTGGCTCATGTTGTGGGCCGGCACGTCCTGGCTCATGTTGTGGGCCGGCACGTCCTGGCTCATGTTGTGGGCCGGCACGTCCTGGCTCATGTTGTGGGCCGGCACGTCCTGGCTCATGTTGTGGGCCGGCACGTCCTGGCTCATGTTGTGGGCCGGCACGTCCTGGCTCATGTTGTGGGCCGGCACGTCCTGGCTCATGTTGTGGGCCGGCACGTCCTGGCTCATGTTGTGGGCCGGCACGTCCTGGCTCATGTCATCCTTGACTGCCAGTTGAAATTAATTTAAAAAAAATAAAAATAAAAAATAAAAAAAAGTTAAAGTTCAGATTTTAAAAAACAAAACAGGGCACTAGAGAAACATTATCCAACACTTAACTTGAGTATCTCAAAGAAAACTTTGCACATGCTAGTTTTATGCATTAATGGTTAAACAAATTTGGTTTGGTTTGGTTTAGACTTTCAATCCAACATGACCATTTCAATTAAACAGAACCAAGCAGTCTAATGGCCATTTTTACACTCACCTTTATTTTGCAGCTTCAACACAGAATTCAAAGCCTGCAGAAGTTTAAAAGCCTCCTCAAGTGAATCATCATTGGATGTCACATCTGTAGAAAATACAAGTCTTAGTTATTACAAACAGAGATTTGATTAATCAAATGTTGTTACCTAGCACGGCTCCCGTTTTAAGCCCAGCATTGGATTCGTCTTGTAAAGCGCCAGCTAGAAAACAAAGGCCTCATTTCAACATTTGGGGAAATAAACGTTAATTTTAAACACCAAACAAACATACAAATTGTTACCCTTTACCTGTGTCCGTCAAGAGCCCATGCGCCAGCACAACCAAGAGCCAACCAGCAGCCATCATTTCAGTGACAGTTGTGAAGAGCACAGACCGCATGAGCTTTTAGAGCAGGTGACAGGTGACCACAGCTGCTGCTAATTGGCTATAATTAGCACCAGAGGCACCTGCTATAAAAGCACATATGGTCTGTGCTCATCACAACTCTCACTGAAATGATGGCTGCGTTTTGGCTCTTGGTTGTGCTGGCGCATGCACTCTTGATGGACACAGGTAGTGGTTAACAATATATTTTTAATTGATTTTGTGTTTGCAATTAATGTTTATTTCCCCAAATGCTAAAAGGAATTCTTTGTTTTCCAGCTGATGCTACATCAGATGAATCCAATGCTGGGCTTAAAAAGGAAGCTGTGCTAGGTAACATTTGATTAATCAAATCTCTGTTTGTGATAACTAAGACTTGTAATTTCTACAGATGTGAAATCCAATGATGTTTCACTTGAGGGCGCTTTTGAACTTCTGCACGCTTTGAATTCTGTAATGAAGCTGCAAAATAAAGGTGAGGAAAAAATTGGGGTTTTGGCCATTGGGCTGCCTGGTTCCGTTAGCTTGAAATGGTCATGTTGGATTGAAAGGCAAGCTTAAACTAAAACAAATTTGTGCAAGAATTCATACATAAATCTAGCATGTGCAAGGTTTTCTTGAAGATACTTAAGTTTTTCATCAAAAATGTTGACAATTTATTCAAAACTTCAGGAAGTAGAATGTAGTAATATGCCAACAGGTGGATGGACACAGATTATTGTACCTTCTGCCAGCTAGTGGAAGCACATTTTATTAGTTCTGCATAGTGGTTGGAAATAATGACTGTCGTGACCTGTTTTTAAATTATCTGAATGGCAACTTTTTTTTCCCAACTGGCAGCCAAGAATGATGCTATGGAGGACCACCACGCCAGCGGCAACGCGAGCCTCGAGGACCACCACGCCAGCGGCAACGCGAGCCTCGAGGACCACCACGCCAGCGGCAACGCGAGCCTCGAGGACCACCACGCCAGCGGCAACGCGAGCCTCGAGGACCACCACGCCAGCGGCAACGCGAGCCTCGAGGACCACCACGCCAGCGGCAACGCGAGCCTCGAGGACCACCACGCCAGCGGCAACGCGAGCCTCGAGGACCACCACGCCAGCGGCAACGCGAGCCTCGAGGACCACCACGCCAGCGGCAACGCGAGCCTCGAGGACCACCACGCCAGCGGCAACGCGAGCCTCGAGGACCACCACGCCAGCGGCAACGCGAGCCTCGAGGACCACCACGCCAGCGGCAACGCGAGCCTCGAGGACCACCACGCCAGCGGCAACGCGAGCCTCGAGGACCACCACGCCAGCGGCAACGCGAGCCTCGAGGACCACCACGCCAGCGGCAACGCGAGCCTCGAGGACCACCACGCCAGCGGCAACGCGAGCCTCGAGGACCACCACGCCAGCGGCAACGCGAGCCTCGAGGACCACCACGCCAGCGGCAACGCGAGCCTCGAGGACCACCACGCCAGCGGCAACGCGAGCCTCGAGGACCACCACGCCAGCGGCAACGCGAGCCTCGAGGACCACCACGCCAGCGGCAACGCGAGCCTGGAGGACCACCACGCCAGCGGCAACGCGAGCCTGGAGGACCACCACGCCAGCGGCAACGCGAGCCTGGAGGACCACCACGCCAGCGGCAACGCGAGCCTGGAGGACCACCACGCCAGCGGCAACGCGAGCCTGGAGGACCACCACGCCAGCGGCAACGCGAGCCTGGAGGACCACCACGCCAGCGGCAACGCGAGCCTGGAGGACCACCACGCCAGCGGCAACGCGAGCCTGGAGGACCACCACGCCAGCGGCAACGCGAGCCTGGAGGACCACCACGCCAGCGGCAACGCGAGCCTGGAGGACCACCACGCCAGCGGCAACGCGAGCCTGGAGGACCACCACGCCAGCGGCAACGCGAGCCTGGAGGACCACCACGCCAGCGGCAACGCGAGCCTGGAGGACCACCACGCCAGCGGCAACGCGAGCCTGGAGGACCACCACGCCAGCGGCAACGCGAGCCTGGAGGACCACCACGCCAGCGGCAACGCGAGCCTGGAGGACCACCACGCCAGCGGCAACGCGAGCCTGGAGGACCACCACGCCAGCGGCAACGCGAGCCTGGAGGACCACCACGCCAGCGGCAACGCGAGCCTGGAGGACCACCACGCCAGCGGCAACGCGAGCCTGGAGGACCGTGACGATGTCTCAGACTTCCTGAATGACAGAATGGTAGATGACGACGTGGCAGATGTGTCAGTGAATGTTTAATGTGTGTTCTTGTCTTTGTTGCTGCAGCATTAATAAAGGCTTGGCAGTGTCACGTTTTATGCAACTACCTGACTTATTGAGCAATTTTCAGCATTCATTTATTTTACTGCTTGTCATCACAAGGGATGCGGGGTACCGTTTTCAGCAGTAAAGTTAATATTTTGTCCAGAATTTGATGACTTGACCTTTAACCCACACACACCTGCTGTCGACTGAAAATTACATCACCTGTGCTGAGGAAATGACTTACGAACAAGCTGTGATTGGTCATTAGCTATTTCCTTAGCACAGTTGATATCGACAGAAAAATTAAAAGTATTGATCATTAAAAATTAGGTTATCACAATTATAGACAAAATATCTTGATGTTAAAACTGGCTTGAGACAAGTGACTACTTTTCTTTTCTGATTCATTTATTTGATCTTTCTCAACCCAAATGCAGATAAAGTTCCTCCCCCTGGGCGAACAAGCCAATCAAAGGCGTAAGATGCCAGTGGTGGCAAATGGCCTATACAGAGATATATATATATATATATATATATACACAGGACTGAGTTTATGTTGTTTGTATGCATAAATTAGTTCTGGTTTCCTGGAATGTTTGTGGTGCTTGCTCACAGGCAAAAAGAATATTAACTTTAGACCATCTCTTAAAATTAAAAGCAGATATTTGCCTCCTACAAGAAACCCACCTACAAAAATCTGAAGAAAAATTACTTATTGATAAGAATTTTAGCCAAGTGTACTCTGCCCCTTATACCAGTAGACAAAGTGGAGTCTGTATACTCATACATAAAAATTTACTCTTTACTCTAAATAATACAACAGACCTAAATGGCTGATACATTATTATTCAGGTGACTATATTTAATAAAATATATACATTTGGTAATTTATATGCCCCTAATAATGATGATCTGGCCTTTTTCCATGAATTTTTCTCTAAGATGTTTGAATTAGCAGCGAACTCTTATTATTGGAGGAGACTTTAACAGAGTCTTAAATCCATTAATAGATCGTTCTAATAAAACATGTATAAGGCGATTACAATCTACAAAAGTAATAGGGGAATATATGGATGACTTTGGCCTCGTTGACAGCTGGAGACTTAAAAACCCAAATAAGAAGGAATTTACCTTCTTTTCCGCTGTGCACTGGTCTTTTTCAAGAATTAATTTTTTTCTTACAAATAACGCTATTGCTGATAAAACTGTTACAAAAATACATCCTAATTTGACAAAATTATAAGAAAAGAGTGGGCAGACTTTTTGGAAATAAATGACTCTCCAGGCCTATCTCCATCTCTTCTCTGGGAAGCAGGGAAAGCAGTAATTAGAGGTAAAATTATATCATATTCATCTTATAAAAAGAAACAGGATCAAAAATTTCTGGCTAATGCTTGCTCCACTATTCTTAAGAGTAGTAACAGAAATTAAAACTAATGGTCCTGGGGGGCCCTGAGGTGTTGCGCTTGCTCTGTCCTGGCAGGGGTCGACGGCTCCCCTCTTTGGTGGAGATTTTCATGCATGCCAGATCCACCACACCAGCATCTATCGAAACTCAGACACAATCTGCTTCTTCCTCAGGTCATTGAATCGGTGGAGGCTGGTGTCTGTGGATCTCACTCTGCTTCGTTTGTCCTTCCTTCCTTTCCTCAGTCTCTCCTTTGGTCTCTTGAGGTCTCCCTGATTTTTTGGATTTGTTGGAATTTAGATGTTTCTGGGGTTGGTGAAGAACTCTGGTTGGTGGCCCGGTGGGTGGTGTCTGGTCGATGCTGGATTTCACTTTCCTTTGTTTTCTTTGGTCCCCTCGGGTCTCCTGACGGCGATGTTCGGTTTGGGTGAACAGTATGGGATTTTTTCTAATAGGTTTTTGGTGAGCTAACGAATACACACACACACTCGCACGCACGCACATACACATACTCACCCACATAAAAAAAAAAGAGCAATGATGATGACATTACCGAATGAACAATACTGAGCTCTTTAAAAAAAAAAAGGCGTAAGGTGAAGCAACATGCGCTGTGACCAGCCGGCGCACAACATGAACTGCGACACCCAGGATGATGCCTTCAGCCATGAACCATGGGGTTTGAACTTGAGCAAGGGGCACCAGAATGATGAAAATCTACTCGGGTCACGTGTACATTAAAAAACAAAAGGGTAGTTCCAGAATTGACAATTTGTCCCATCAAATTTTAAATAACCCACATAGAAACTGTTAGTATTTTGAGTAAATTTAGTTGCCCAGATACTGAAGAGGGTCTTCTGCCCAGATTTAGTCATAACTGTTTTAATTTCCTTTCTTCAGTAGAGCTTTGTGAGAGTTATCGCAATTTCTGCCAGGTGCCGTCATAACTGGGGGACCTCCTCTATTTCCACATCAATGGGCCATTGTCTGTGGTTGAAGTCAATGTGTTTGAATGATGTCTTTGAAGTCTTATCTCATGTCCGGTGAACTCCGGGTGGGCTGTTTGCTGGGGGCTTTATGGTACCGCCCTTCATGATAGTATATGAATGTTGTAAGTGTCTGTAATCTTGGCATTTGTGAGAAGCTGCAGCCATTGTCTGTAACTCACTTGTGTACTCACTGTAGAAATAAAAGCTTCGAAGTAACTGTTCATCGATCTCCAGCCTGTATTCGGATAGCCAACATTCTCACTACCCGAAAGAAAACGAACATGCGGAGGAAAATATCTGCCTCCTAACAATACCAATCTAAAAGCTTATTTTTAAATGCCTAAAATCTCACGTACTCCCTAAAAATCAGTTTCTCTTCCCAACTGCCCTCCAACTGACCAAATTTGAAATCTCAAAATTTGAAAGAATTCTTTTGGTGTCATAGTCTGTAAGAATATTGCTCACATATTCATTCTTGCACCACTGTTGAATGATTAAAAAAATGTCAAAGAATGCTCCCACACCCGATGAAACTTTCACAACCACACATCAAATTTTCTCAAGTATGAGATGATGAAAAAGTAAATCTTTAATCCAATGTGGTACTATAGGAGGAGATTTACCTTTCCATTTCAAAATAAATAAGTGCCATGATTGCAAGGTTGAGAAGGCGATAACTCTTTTGCACCCTGGCAGGTAGTCCAAAACCTTCAGATCCAACCCAGCACCATCAGTGGATTCATGGGTAATTTTTACACCAAGTACAACAGAAAGCGTATTATAAATACCATGCCGATAATGTTGTATCCTGGGGCAAAACAAATCTTGACAATATGTTCTATGAAGCCAGTCTAGTCTAAATATGGTATACTGGTTATTATTGCGTTAGTGGAATATGAATTAAATAGCAAAATCCAGCAGTTTTGATCAATATCAGAAGGCGGCCATTTTGCCACTTGAGTGAAAGTGGCATCACAGTTGCTCAGGTCTCAGGTAACAACCAATCACAGCTCTGCTTCAGAAAACAGGTGAGCCGTGATTGGTCATGGTCTCCGAGACGCCACCCTGGAGAGAGGTTCCGGGCATGTCCCATCGGTGGGAGGCCCCCGGGGACGACACAGAACACGCTGGAGAGATTATGTCTTTCGGCTGGCCTGGGAATGTCTTGGGATCCCGCTGGAGGAGCTGGATGAAGTGACTGGGGAGAGGGAAGTCTGGGCTTCCCTGCTAATGCTGCTGCCACCGTGACCTGACCTTGGATAAATGGCAGAAAATGGATGGATGGATAATTCTATCCTGTTTTAGCCATTTCATTACCAATTTTGATGTGTGTTTGGGGTCATTGCCCTGTTGGAACATCCAATTGCGTTCAAGACCCAACCTTTGGGCTGATGATTTTAGTTCACCTTGAAGAATTTGAAGGTAATTTTTCAACTGCATTATACCATTTACTTTCCGTCAAGCACCAAGTCAAGTCAATAGTCAGGTTTCCATCCAATTGTTTAGAATTTTTGAAATTTACTGAAAATGCGCAAAACTTTTGCCCGTTTCCATCTGTTCTTCTGTTGTGAAAATTGAGAGGGGACTCCGCCGCTGTAGGTGCCGGCACCATAGAGATGTGATCCACCAGTAGTTTAAAAGAAGAAGAAGAACAGGAAGCGACGGCACCGTGAAATGACGTATGAGTTTGTTTTTGTAATTTTTAATAAACTGTAGCGTTTCTTTGCTGTTTTACATCTAAATTGCATAAATATCTGCTTCTTCAATTCCAAAAACAATTTCTTTTTCGTCATCCCCCAAACATACATTATCATCCGACATTGCTTTTTTTTTTTTCACCTGACAAAATCTTTGTTCATTTTAAAAATAATAATAATACTAAAATTGACTTTTCACAAGAAAACCGGTTAACAATCTTTGGAGATTACACAAATGAAGCATCATAGGAGAAAAACATACAAGAGATTTGACAATTTACTGCTTTTCTTACTGTTGATAAATTTTATAGCTTTGAAAATGGAGTTCAATTCCAGAAGGAAACACACAAATCTGGGGTACGACTTGGACATTTTTTGTTTGTGAATAAAAAAATTTTAAGTATAAGGAATAACAAAATGAAATACATATTCAAAATTATTGTCTTCTGTGTTACTATAGTAGCAAACTACATCTTTTAGATTAAGATCGTAAGGGGTTTTAGAGGCTTTAAAGAAGAAAGCTACTAAGGCCCCGTCCAACACGAAAGCCAGTTTCAATGTATCCTCACATGTTTCTTACCGTTCAGGCCGTTCGTCAACACGATGGCGCGGTTTCGGAGTTTGACTTTTGAAACCGGGCTCCAGAGTAGAAAGATTTCAAAATGCCTGGACACCTTTTTTAAAATTATTATTATTATATATTTTTTTTTTTTGCTCTCACACAAACACGCACACATACAAACAAACACGGTCTATCAGGCGGGGATCAAACCCACGCCAACCTGTAGGCAAGTGACAGTACTACTCCGCCACCTGGAGCCCCCGTCTGAACACCATATGCAGGATACTCCTCCAGTGATGACGTAATGGTCGCAGGTCGGCGACATGTCACAGATTGATGACGTATGCGTCTCACGTGACTGCGCGCGAACCACCAGTCTGCCAACAACAATGGCAGCTAGCCGTGTCGTAGTCGTTTTGCGCAACCTCCTTAGCTTGCTTATTCTTTTGCAGCAAAATATTTTGCTTCTTTATTCCCACGATCAAGAAGCGGTGTTGTACTTGAATCAGCCGCCATTGTCACTTCTACTGTGTTCATCTTTTTCATGTTGTTTTGATACATGCAAAGCCATGTTTGTTCTGTAGATTGCAATAAAGTTAGAAAAGAAAGTGTTTGTCTTTTTTCGCTGATTCTTCTTCTACGCTTTCCGTTAACTCCCTGTGGCTGCGCAACAGCACCACTTCAGACTTGGCATATACATTACAGCTGTTAAACGTCCTGAGCGTCTTCTTTTGGACACACGGAAGTCTTGAAATGCTTCTATGTGTACGAGATTTGTTGAAGGAACGAAGCTGGCTTTGCTTCCGTCTCGACGGAGCCTAAATCACACCAAAATTGTTTAGTGATCTCACAATCAAAAAATTAATGAGATACTGTTTCAACTTCATTTTCACAAAAAGAAAAAAGGTTGCTAATATCGACAAATTTGGATATCAAATAATTAGTAGGATGTTTGTTATGCAAAATATTAAGATGCACTACTTTGACTTTATTAGTAATACAATATTTCCTCTAGGCACAATTTTGTTCTTTTTTTGTAGAATCTGGCGTATGTTTATTATTACGCTTTGTGTCTCTTAATTCAATTCCATCAAACTTCAGAACAGGAACAGTTCTATCATATTTTAAATGGTTTGCTATAAGTTGAATCAGGCCATTAGGAATTACACGTACTACTAAATTAAAGGTCTTGAAAGGAACTGGAAAATTATGTACAGACATGAATTGTTCATAAAACAGCATATTACCAGATTCATCAAATAAATTGCAAACGTGATTTATTCCTTTTTCATACCAAGTATAAAGGAATACAGATTTGTTTCTGACAAGTATATTAGAATTGTTCCAAAGGAAAGTTTTGGGGGGTGAAAAATTGTGGACAAAAGCCAAAACCCAAGCAAGGGCTTGTTGATGAAAATGTAATAACTTGATAGGCAGTTTGTTTGGCAAAAAATTACACTGAAGAAGAAAATCCAGTCCTCCAATTTTGTTGAAAATATAATTAGGAATAAAATACCAGATTGAATATCGTCCGACCTTGCAAACGTACGCGTGACGTAATATTCGGTCAAAACGTGCGACGTGTATCCGGTCTTGTCAGCGTTTATTTGCAAAACCTGTTTCCATAGTCAAAATTTGCATGTTCCTTTTTATTTGATACACTTCAAACTCCACCCCTTCCGAGCTATAAAACTTTTTTTTTTCGAATTTTGGACCCTTTATCAAATTTCTAGTGTTTCCATTCAGTTTTATTTTGGCATTTATTGAAAATTAGAATAATAAGTGGATAGAAACCCAACAAGTGTTATGTTTTTTCAGATCCATGCTTAGCTCTTGACATTCCCATTGTAGTGTTTGTATTCTATGATCCCTATTAAAATGGCCTCAGAGCTGTTGTCACCCATAATCACAAGTTAATAAGGGGCCATGCTTTCATTTCATTGACAACTTTCTAAGTCACCAATATTGCTCATTTATATTGCTGTATGCATATTTTTGAACCAGCAGATATGGTCCCTTTTTAACCCACAAGTTAAAAGAAACAAACTTAATTTTAATGACAAAGTACCTGTATTATGTGTCCCAATCATTATCATAGAAAAAGAGTTATAGAAATAACAAGGAATTAAAGACAGCAATGTTCTCTACAAGAGTATGTAAACTTGATCACAACTGAACATTTAACTCTATACCCGTTCTTTTGGAAAACTGATATCAAGTCCATATCAGATTCATAGCCTTCTAACATGCAAGAAAGTTTATGGTTATTGGGTTCTGTGCATGTTGCAGGACTCTCATTCTATATTAAAATTTTTTTTAAACAAGTGTTGCCACAGTCATGAGAGCAATAAAATAAAATAAATTAAGATTAAAATTAGGTTAGTGCCAGGACAAGTAAATTCATACGTTTAAGCGTCATTTAAAATTTTATGGGACTAAAACGATCCTTTTGTTTTGTTAATGTACACAACTTTAATTTGTACAAGTACCACCATCCCCTTTATTAAGTAAAAGAAAGACAATCAATTACATGAAATCTAGCACTTCCATGACTTTATTAATGCTTCAGCCACTCTGACAAGAACACACATTAAATATTCACTGACACGAGGGCCGGCCCGTCCTGGCTCATGTTGTGGGCCGGCCCGTCCTGGCTCATGTTGTGGGCCGGCCCGTCCTGGCTCATGTTGTGGGCCGGCCCGTCCTGGCTCATGTTGTGGGCCGGCCCGTCCTGGCTCATGTTGTGGGCCGGCCCGTCCTGGCTCATGTTGTGGGCCGGCCCGTCCTGGCTCATGTTGTGGGCCGGCCCGTCCTGGCTCATGTTGTGGGCCGGCCCGTCCTGGCTCATGTTGTGGGCCGGCCCGTCCTGGCTCATGTTGTGGGCCGGCCCGTCCTGGCTCATGTTGTGGGCCGGCCCGTCCTGGCTCATGTTGTGGGCCGGCCCGTCCTGGCTCATGTTGTGGGCCGGCCCGTCCTGGCTCATGTTGTGGGCCGGCCCGTCCTGGCTCATGTTGTGGGCCGGCCCGTCCTGGCTCATGTTGTGGGCCGGCCCGTCCTGGCTCATGTTGTGGGCCGGCCCGTCCTGGCTCATGTTGTGGGCCGGCCCGTCCTGGCTCATGTTGTGGGCCGGCCCGTCCTGGCTCATGTTGTGGGCCGGCCCGTCCTGGCTCATGTTGTGGGCCGGCCCGTCCTGGCTCATGTTGTGGGCCGGCCCGTCCTGGCTCATGTTGTGGGCCGGCCCGTCCTGGCTCATGTTGTGGGCCGGCACGTCCTGGCTCATGTTGTGGGCCGGCACGTCCTGGCTCATGTTGTGGGCCGGCACGTCCTGGCTCATGTTGTGGGCCGGCCCGTCCTGGCTCATGTTGTGGGCCGGCCCGTCCTGGCTCATGTTGTGGGCCGGCCCGTCCTGGCTCATGTTGTGGGCCGGCCCGTCCTGGCTCATGTTGTGGGCCGGCCCGTCCTGGCTCATGTTGTGGGCCGGCCCGTCCTGGCTCATGTTGTGGGCCGGCCCGTCCTGGCTCATGTTGTGGGCCGGCACGTCCTGGCTCATGTTGTGGGCCGGCACGTCCTGGCTCATGTTGTGGGCCGGCACGTCCTGGCTCATGTTGTGGGCCGGCACGTCCTGGCTCATGTTGTGGGCCGGCACGTCCTGGCTCATGTTGTGGGCCGGCACGTCCTGGCTCATGTTGTGGGCCGGCACGTCCTGGCTCATGTTGTGGGCCGGCACGTCCTGGCTCATGTTGTGGGCCGGCACGTCCTGGCTCATGTTGTGGGCCGGCACGTCCTGGCTCATGTTGTGGGCCGGCACGTCCTGGCTCATGTTGTGGGCCGGCACGTCCTGGCTCATGTTGTGGGCCGGCACGTCCTGGCTCATGTTGTGGGCCGGCACGTCCTGGCTCATGTTGTGGGCCGGCACGTCCTGGCTCATGTTGTGGGCCGGCACGTCCTGGCTCATGTTGTGGGCCGGCACGTCCTGGCTCATGTTGTGGGCCGGCACGTCCTGGCTCATGTTGTGGGCCGGCACGTCCTGGCTCATGTTGTGGGCCGGCACGTCCTGGCTCATGTTGTGGGCCGGCACGTCCTGGCTCATGTTGTGGGCCGGCACGTCCTGGGCCGGCACGTCGTGGCTCATGTCATCCTTGACTGCCAGTTGAAATTAATTTAAAAAAAATAAAAATAAAAAATAAAAAAAAGTTAAAGTTCAGATTTTAAAAAACAAAACATGGCACTAGAGAAACATTATCCAACACTTAACTTGAGTATCTCAAAGAAAACTTTGCACATGCTAGTTTTATGCATTAATGGTTAAACAAATTTGGTTTAGACTTTCAATCCAACATGACCATTTCAATTAAACAGAACCAAGCAGTCTAATGGCCATTTTTACACTCACCTTTATTTTGCAGCTTCAACACAGAATTCAAAGCCTGCAGAAGTTTAAAAGCCTCCTCAAGTGAATCATCATTGGATGTCACATCTGTAGAAAATACAAGTCTTAGTTATTACAAACAGAGATTTGATTAATCAAATGTTGTTACCTAGCACGGCTCCCGTTTTAAGCCCAGCATTGGATTCGTCTTGTAAAGCGCCAGCTAGAAAACAAAGGCCTCATTTCAACATTTGGGGAAATAAACGTTAATTTTAAACACCAAACAAACATACAAATTGTTACCCTTTACCTGTGTCCGTCAAGAGCCCATGCGCCAGCACAACCAAGAGCCAACCAGCAGCCATCATTTCAGTGACAGTTGTGAAGAGCACAGACCGCATGAGCTTTTAGAGCAGGTGACAGGTGACCACAGCTGCTGCTAATTGGCTATAATTAGCACCAGAGGCACCTGCTATAAAAGCACATATGGTCTGTGCTCATCACAACTCTCACTGAAATGATGGCTGCGTTTTGGCTCTTGGTTGTGCTGGCGCATGCACTCTTGATGGACACAGGTAGTGGTTAACAATATATTTTTAATCGATTTTGTGTTTGCAATTAATGTTTATTTCCCCAAATGCTAAAAGGAATTCTTTGTTTTCCAGCTGATGCTACATCAGATGAATCCAATGCTGGGCTTAAAAAGGAAGCTGTGCTAGGTAACATTTGATTAATCAAATCTCTGTTTGTGATAACTAAGACTTGTAATTTCTACAGATGTGAAATCCAATGATGTTTCACTTGAGGGCGCTTTTGAACTTCTGCACGCTTTGAATTCTGTAATGAAGCTGCAAAATAAAGGTGAGGAAAAAATTGGGGTTTTGGCCATTGGGCTGCCTGGTTCCGTTAGCTTGAAATGGTCATGTTGGATTGAAAGGCAAGCTTAAACTAAAACAAATTTGTGCAAGAATTCATACATAAATCTAGCATGTGCAAGGTTTTCTTGAAGATACTTAAGTTTTTCATCAAAAATGTTGACAATTTATTCAAAACTTCAGGAAGTAGAATGTAGTAATATGCCAACAGGTGGATGGACACAGATTATTGTACCTTCTGCCAGCTAGTGGAAGCACATTTTATTAGTTCTGCATAGTGGTTGGAAATAATGACTGTCGTGACCTGTTTTTAAATTATCTGAATGGCAACTTTTTTTTCCCAACTGGCAGCCAAGAATGATGCTATGGAGGACCACCACGCCAGCGGCAACGCGAGCCTCGAGGACCACCACGCCAGCGGCAACGCGAGCCTCGAGGACCACCACGCCAGCGGCAACGCGAGCCTCGAGGACCACCACGCCAGCGGCAACGCGAGCCTCGAGGACCACCACGCCAGCGGCAACGCGAGCCTCGAGGACCACCACGCCAGCGGCAACGCGAGCCTCGAGGACCACCACGCCAGCGGCAACGCGAGCCTCGAGGACCACCACGCCAGCGGCAACGCGAGCCTCGAGGACCACCACGCCAGCGGCAACGCGAGCCTCGAGGACCACCACGCCAGCGGCAACGCGAGCCTCGAGGACCACCGCGCCAGCGGCAACGCGAGCCTCGAGGACCACAGCGCCAGCGGCAACGCGAGCCTCGAGGACCACCACGCCAGCGGCAACGCGAGCCTCGAGGACCACCACGCCAGCGGCAACGCGAGCCTCGAGGACCACCACGCCAGCGGCAACGCGAGCCTCGAGGACCACCACGCCAGCGGCAACGCGAGCCTCGAGGACCACCACGCCAGCGGCAACGCGAGCCTCGAGGACCACCACGCCAGCGGCAACGCGAGCCTCGAGGACCACCACGCCAGCGGCAACGCGAGCCTCGAGGACCACCACGCCAGCGGCAACGCGAGCCTCGAGGACCACCACGCCAGCGGCAACGCGAGCCTCGAGGACCACCACGCCAGCGGCAACGCGAGCCTCGAGGACCACCACGCCAGCGGCAACGCGAGCCTCGAGGACCACCACGCCAGCGGCAACGCGAGCCTCGAGGACCACCACGCCAGCGGCAACGCGAGCCTCGAGGACCACCACGCCAGCGGCAACGCGAGCCTCGAGGACCACCACGCCAGCGGCAACGCGAGCCTCGAGGACCACCACGCCAGCGGCAACGCGAGCCTCGAGGACCACCACGCCAGCGGCAACGCGAGCCTCGAGGACCACCACGCCAGCGGCAACGCGAGCCTCGAGGACCACCACGCCAGCGGCAACGCGAGCCTCGAGGACCACCACGCCAGCGGCAACGCGAGCCTCGAGGACCACCACGCCAGCGGCAACGCGAGCCTCGAGGACCACCACGCCAGCGGCAACGCGAGCCTCGAGGACCACCACGCCAGCGGCAACGCGAGCCTCGAGGACCACCACGCCAGCGGCAACGCGAGCCTCGAGGACCACCACGCCAGCGGCAACGCGAGCCTCGAGGACCACCACGCCAGCGGCAACGCGAGCCTCGAGGACCACCACGCCAGCGGCAACGCGAGCCTCGAGGACCACCACGCCAGCGGCAACGCGAGCCTCGAGGACCACCACGCCAGCGGCAACGCGAGCCTCGAGGACCACCACGCCAGCGGCAACGCGAGCCTCGAGGACCACCACGCCAGCGGCAACGCGAGCCTCGAGGACCACCACGCCAGCGGCAACGCGAGCCTCGAGGACCACCACGCCAGCGGCAACGCGAGCCTCGAGGACCACCACGCCAGCGGCAACGCGAGCCTCGAGGACCACCACGCCAGCGGCAACGCGAGCCTCGAGGACCACCACGCCAGCGGCAACGCGAGCCTCGAGGACCACCACGCCAGCGGCAACGCGAGCCTCGAGGACCACCACGCCAGCGGCAACGCGAGCCTCGAGGACCACCACGCCAGCGGCAACGCGAGCCTCGAGGACCACCACGCCAGCGGCAACGCGAGCCTCGAGGACCACCACGCCAGCGGCAACGCGAGCCTCGAGGACCACCACGCCAGCGGCAACGCGAGCCTCGAGGACCACCACGCCAGCGGCAACGCGAGCCTCGAAAATGAAATTCTTGAAGACCGTGACGATGTCTCAGACTTCCTGAATGACAGAATGGTAGATGATGACGTGGCAGATGTGTCAGTGAATGTTTAATGTGTGCTCTTGTCTTTGTTGCTGCAGCATTAATAAAGGCTTGGCAGTGTCACGTTTTATGCAACTACCTGACTTATTGAGCAATTTTCAGCATTAATTTATTTTACTGCTTGTCCTCACAAGGGATGCGGGGTACCATTTTCAGCAGTAAAGTTAATATTTTGTCCAGAATTTGATGACTTGACCTTTAACCCACACACACCTGCTGTCGACTGAAAATGACATCACCTGTGCTGAGGAAATGACTTACGAACAAGCTGTGATTGGTCGTTAGCTATTTCCTTAGCACAGGTGATGTTGAAAGAAAACTTTTAAGTGTTAACCTAATTTTAATTTTTCATGATCAACACAATTATTTCACAGTATCTAGATGTTAAAACTGGCTTGAGACAAGAGTCTACTTTTCTTTTCTGATTCATTTATTTGATCATCCTCAACCGAAATGCAGATAAAGTTCCTCGCCCTGGGCGAACAAGCCAATCAAAGGTGTAAGGTGCCAGTGGTGGGGGCGGCTGGGGCTGGGTTGGGGTGCCTGGCGGGCCTGCAGTGCTCTGTCCTGCTGCATTGGGTTTGGGTGCGGGCTGTGTTGGGGTGGGGGGCGCTCCTGCTCCTGGGTTTGCTCTCCTGGCGGGGCCCGGGGGTCGTCCTTTGACGCTGCCACGGCCAGGGGTCCCTGAGGTGTTGCACTTGCTCTGTCCTGGCAGGGGTCGACTGCTCCCCTCTTTGGTGGAAATTTTCATGCGTGCCAGATCCACCACACCAGCATCTATTGAAACTTAGACACAATCTGCTTCTTCCTCAGGTCATTGAATCGGTGGAGGCTGGTGTCTGTGGATCTCACTCTTTTTTGTTTGTCCTTCCTTCCTTTCCTCAGTCTCTCCTTTGGTCTCTTGAGGTCTCTCTGATTTTTTGGATTTGTTGGAATTTAGATGTTTCTGAGGTTGGTGAAGAACTCTGGTTGGTGGCCCGGTGGGTGGTGTCTGGTCAGTGCTGGATTTCACTTTCCTTTGTTTTCTTTGGTCCCCTCGGGTCTCCTGACGGCGGTTTTCGGTTTAGGTGAACGGTATGGGATTTTTTCTAATAGGTTTTTGGTGAGCTAACGAATGCACGCACGCACGCACGCACATACACATACTCACCCACATACAAAAAAAAACAAAAAAAATGAAAAAAGAGCAATGATGACATTACCGAATGAACAATACTGAGCTCTTAAGAGAAAAGAAAAAAAAAGTAATACAATTTTTCCTCTAGGCACAATTGTTTTCTTTTTTTGTAGAATCTGGCGTATGTTTATTATTACGCTTTGTGTCTCTTAATTCAATTCCATCAAACTTCAGAACAGGAGCTGTTAAAACAGTTCTATCATATTTGAAATGGTTTGCTATAAGTTGAATCAGGTCATTAGGAATAGCACGTACTACTAAATTAAAGGTCTTAAAAGGAACTGGAAAATTATGTACAGACATGAATTGTTCATAAGACAGCATATTACCAGATTCATCAAATAAATTGCAAACGTGATTTATTCCTTTTTCATACCAAGTATAAAGGAATACAGAATTGTTCCAAAGGAAAGTTTTGGGGGGTGAAAAATTGTGGACAAAAGCCAAAACCCAAGCAAGGGCTTGTTGATGAAAATGTAATAACTTGATAGGCAGTTTGTTTGGCAAAAAATTAAACTGAAGAAGAAAATCCAGTCCTCCAATTTTGTTGAAAATATAATTAGGAATAAAATACCAGATTGAATATCGTCCGACATTGCAAACGTACGCGTGACGTAATATCCGGTCAAAACATGCGACGTGTATCCGGTCTTGTCGGCGTTTATTTGCAAAACCTGTTTCCATAGTCAAAATTTGCATGTTCCTTTTTTTTTGATACACTTCAAACTCCACCCCCTCCGAGCTATAAAACTTTTTTTTTGCGAATTTTGGGCCCTTTATCAAATTTCTAGTGTTTCCATTCAGTTTTATTTTCGCATTTCTTGAAAATTAGAATAAAAATAAGTGGATAGAAACCCAACTCGTGTTATGTTTTTTCAGATCCATGCTGAGCTCTTTTGACATTCCCATTGTAGTGTTTGTATTCTATGATCCCTATTAAAATTGTCTCAGAGCTGTAGTCACCCATAATCACAAGTTAAGGGGCCATGCTTACAACCGGGCACTGGATCAGCTGACGTTGTTTTCCCAGTCGGAGGTGGTGAGATTGCTGAGCCTGGGACGGATCCGGCAGCCTTGTAGACCAGATGTGGAATGTCGTCTCCCCCTCCTTTTAACTCTCCCTCACCTCCTGAGAGCGAAACATGTTCATTTAGTCACTCAGAAACTCACATAAATTTTATTTGGAGAAAAAAAACACCTGATAGTTTTTGTTAGTTGGGATTAGTAAATGTTATTTGATTAAGATCCGTAGGTCCTGCGCTGTTGGAACAGGAAAATATCTATTCTTGTGACATTGAAATAGAGCCCAGCCTTTGATTGAGTTGAATGACATTCACCCATTCATTAATACAACAGACAGAGCTTGTAAATATCTATTTTTCAAATGGGTTTCATATAGTAGGTAATGTTTTACCACATATTTACTGTTCTAAATTTGCATGAATGTGAATCTCAACCCAGGGAAATCACTCCGGCCGGAACGTAAACACCCTGGGAAGAGGCTCATATATATTCATATCATATATAATCTTTTGCAAACACTGGGCTCCAAACATTACATTTTTCAATTGTTTCTCAGATAAAAGATATAATATAATATAATTACCTTCTTTTGGCGATATGCTTCATCTATTGTCTCCTCTTAAAACTTACTTTTTTGTTTCCACAGCTTGATCCTCTTTTGTAGATTTCTCACATTCAGACTGTGGATTATCACTTCAAAACCTTTTTATTTTTGAATCTACTAATTCGTCTACATTAATTAATTTCTTAAACATGAACTATCCTGTGTACACACCCTCCTTTTGACAAAGATACATTCCAGATCTTTTCAAACACGTATGGTATATCAAAGAGAGGACACACCAAGACTCCGTAGCTCATAAATAAGGAATACCAGACTATAGCTTTCCGCAAAAGACGTCGTAAATAACACAAGCCTTTAAATCAGGCGATTGTGAGGTAAACGAGAGAGCTTCAGGTCATTGCAATTAAAATGAGCACATACAGAAACAATTTGAGACACTGGTATGTGAGGACTTTGTGGACATGAAAAAATAGAGGTAACCACATTAATCTAATTCAGGACACAAATTACACAAAACCTACAAATATCTACATTCTCAACGAGTAAAACAAACGTTTTATAATCAAAAGCAACAAAAAATGACAATACTCCTAGATTTAAGCAAACCGAAAATTATTCTCAAAATGCTAATCAACCACACCTCCTCTACAGATTAGTGGGGCTTGTAAAAGCACAGCAAAATACATTACAAAGAGTAACATCTGTGGGATTCATAAATCACAGTGCTGTGAGAAAAATCAAAAATTAACCAGCAAACTCGCTGTTATTCGTTAAATTCCCATTGCACCAATTCAGAAACTGATTCTCCCAAGAAAATAGGCACAAATTTAGTAGGCTAAACCCAATAATAAAATAGAGTAATTAAGATTGAAATAAATTTTCCCAATCATCCCATTTCAAATTCACATATGTTGTTTTCAATTTCCTGAAATACCTTGCTATAGATCACATTTCCCCATCCGACACATTAAAAATGCCTTGCATACAACCAGTGTACCATATCAAAGACCGAAGTGTCGCATCCCAGTCGGACCACAAGCTTTGAGTAGTCAATTTTCAGTCCTGGCCAGCAGATGGCAGAGCGGCGGAAATGTCAGGCAATGTTCAAAGCAGGCATTGAGATGTTCACTAGAGTCAAAACAGCCGTAGGGGAGATGTCTCTGTAACGAGGCTTGCACACAGTCACTGGGCATTGTGGAATTTGAGCACCATGATTGTCGGTCACAGGGGAATGACTTTGCTGCGGCGTGAAGCTCTTTGACCTCTGCCACGTCGACCCAGACGCTGGAGGTTGCTGTCTGCAATCGTGGACCCGATGACACATTTCGGCCCTCCCAGGAGGTCACCTGACCAATGAATGCACCCGCCTGATCGAATACACTTCAAACGACAGACCGAGGAAGATGGGATCATAGCAAGATAATTCACTTCCTGCTTTCTCAAAAATGTTTCAACTATACCATAGCTTGTTTTTTGGGAATGCCCTTCAAAATAGCTACTAGAAATACTTGCAAATACAACGTATCAGCAGCTGGGGCGCATCCCGTTCGCAGATTGCCATCAAACCCCCATCTGCTTTGGAACTTAAGCATCAGTTTCTGAAATGACACACTCAGAGAAAAAACAAATATTAAAAATCATTATTATTATTTCGACTTCAAAAACATTTTTAACTTCTCATTCAATTATCTTAAATCTAGCCACAGCTCTACAGATGTAGGTATAATTATGGTAACTCAATATAGCTCAATACAAAATGCTATTATTTTTCATTATTCTGTATTCATTTGCCTAGAAAAGAGAAAGTTAACAAGTTTAGTTTCTGTATTAAAAGTAGTATAGTGTAAAAGACTTTCTATTCAGTCACTAAAAAAATCTAATCTAATATTTTTCTACAAGAACTCAGCAATATCCTTCAAATACTGTTATCTATTTTTATTTTTTATCATTCTTCTCTTACCTAGAAAAGAGAAAAACTTCCATCACGAGGACACATTATACTCTAACTCCTATCTCACACACACACAGCCCCCCCCCCCCTTTTTTTAGAGACAAAGGGGGGGAGCGGAAAAAGAAAAAATCTTAGCATTATCACATCGCAAAACCTATTTTACCACATTCCCATTCGAAAAACAAACGCCATTATCACACCAGTCTCATCTTACTCAAAAACAACACCAAACATACAGTTAAAGATATTGAAGAAAAACAAACAAAATATCAATACGCACATTTCACACTCACAATCACAACCCACCAGGGTATTCCCCACCTTTGGTACCTAGGTCTCACACAATTACACAACAATTCTCTCAACTGCTCAAACTTTTGCAAGCACATACGTACACACTTTATTAATTTAAAAATAATAAACGGGTTTGTTCTGTCAATTCGTCGTCTGCAAATCTTGCAGCATTTGAACCGCAGTTGTGTACGGTGATTCAGTAAACGGGTTAATAGCTTCCAACATATCTCCCGTGAGCGGCTAAACATATGCATGCGGAGCCGTTATAATAGCATCAAAATCAGCCACTGTATCATCACCAGCTTCCATCAAAGCCACCCGAGCGATTTTAACGGAACTGCCCAAAGCCAACATTCTAGCATTTCTCATCATTCGATCCACATTTTTATAATTTTGTCCGACTCTTCTACCATTCAAAGAAAATACAAAAGTCCCTCGTACCATTTTGTCCAGCGACAGCCGTTAATTCAATCAATTAAAAGTTTTTTCATTTTTCGCCGATGTTGTTCGGCATGGCTCCGACTGCAACCTCGGAACATTCTTAACTTGTGCATCCAAGAATAAGTTCCGACTATGAACCGGAAGCACTTTTAGGTCAAACCATTCGGTGTCGCGGTCAAAACCGCCCTCCATTATTTATTTTAATTATTCACCACTTCAGTTAATATTCTATTCAAGTCGTATTAATATTTATCAATGCAGTGACGTCTCACTTGTAGTATGATAGTACAATAGGTTAAATTTATTCGATAACATTACTCGTTCCTCACCTCAAAAAACAAAACAATTTCATAAGAACAACACAGACGCCCACAAAAACGTACACACATAACAGACATTGAACATACATAAATAACGAATCACGTGATCTCTCGATCGAACAAACAGCGGTACAAACCCAATCCCCGCTGCGTCAACCTGTCCACCCTCAATACTGCTTAATTTTAGCAGGGCGCGCATTTTTAAAATAACTCATCACGTGCTAGCGGACTCTCGTCAGAGGTAAAATCAAACACTCTGGAGTGGTCCTGTCCCAAAAGAACTGCTAAAGCAGGCGCGCTACCATAACCTCTAAAATTCCTAGTGGAAGGAAAAATCTCCACGTCACTCCATAGCCCTTCAAAATTTATAAAATAACTGTTATGGTCTAGCGATTCCCTCGTAGCGGAATGGAATAAAACAAAATAAAAACCGCTACTTCAACCTGTGGTCAAAAAATGCTTCTTCAGCCGCGCATAACTTCCGGGCCAGCACTTCCGTGCTCCACCCCACGTACGTGTACAGTTCAATGTCGTAGTAAAAATCTCAAATCATGGACTCCGCGTCCCTCTGTTAATTGAACGACATCAAACTACAACTTCTTCACACAGACCTCATGTAAAAATTTAGACAATTTAGAAGACGAAAATCAGTTGCAGCGGTCCCAAACAGACAGAACTTTCCTACGTGGATAAAAGTCTCCACTGACCGTAATTAATTATTTAGGCGCCTAGAAGTTCCGCCCGTCCGTGAACGCCGCAGCTCGCAATCAACAAGAACATCCGGGGTCACCATTTGTTAGAAATCATTTCTCTGATTTCCTGCGTGTTCAGAATAAAACTCAAAGTTGAGATCTCGTGAAGAAGTTTCTTGCCAGATTTTATTATTCAGAAATTTCCGAAGCCACTTTGGATCCTTGCTCAATCAGCAGTGACCGCAAAGTGTGCCTCTCGCTCTCTGCTCTTGCACACTTATACAAAAACAGTGTTTAGAAAAAATACTCCCCCCCTGTCATCCTGTTCTGTCAGCAGAGTGAAATACACAACTTGATAATCCTACTCCGTTCCTATCTCAGTCCACTCCAGATGTGGGTAAACAATTGATCCCCGGCAACTTCTTGCACCAGGAAATTTATGGACAAACCTCTGCTTGCACTTTCAAACATCCCCTCATTTAGATAACTCAGAAACCTTACTAGACATTTCTTTCCCAGAGATGAGAACAAAGGACTATAGATTGACTAACATATGAATTAACTGTTGTCTTATTATTACACAGTTCTAACTAATATCAAAAATGATTAAAATATAAATTGAAACAGAAAAACAATGTTAATAATCTAACAATATGTAAACTTGATCACAACTGAACATATAACTCTATACCCGTTCTTTTGGAAAACTGATATCAAGTCCATATCAGATTCATAGCCTTCTACCATGCTAGAAATGTTATGGTTATTGGGTTCCGTGCATGTTGCGGGACTCTCATTCTATATTTGAATTTTTTTTTTAAACAAGTGTTGCCACAGTCACGAGAGCAATAAAATACAAAAAGAATAAATAAAATAAATTAAGATTAAAATTAGTTTAGTGCCAGGACAAGTAAATTCATACGTTTAAGGGTCATTTAAAATTGTATGGGACTTAAATTGTCCTAAATTCTGAAACGATCCTTTTGTTTTGTTAATGTACACAACTTGAATTTGTACAAGTACCGCTATCTCTTTTATTAAGTAAAAGAAAGAAAGTCAATTACATGAAATCTAGCACTTCCATGACTTTATTAATGCTTCAGCCACTCTGACAAGAAGACACATCAAATATTCACTGACACAAGGGCCGGCACGTCGTGGCTCATATTGTGGGCCGGCACGTCGTGGCTCATATTGTGGGCCGGCACGTCATGGCTCGGCACGTCGTGGCTCATGTTGTGGGCCGGCACGTCGTGGCTCATGTTGTGGGCCGGCACGTCGTGGCTCATGTTGTGGGCCGGCACGTCGTGGCTCATGTCATCCTTGGCTGCCAGTTGAAATTCATAAAAAAAAAAAATTACAAAAAAGAAAGAAAAAAAAATTGCAGTTCAGATAAAAAACAAACAAAAACAGGGCACTAGAGAAGCGTTATCCAACACTTAACTTGAGTATCTCAAAGAAAATTTTGCACATGCTAGTTTTATGCATTAATGGTTAAACAAATTTGGTTTGGTTTAGACTTTCAATCCAACATGACCATTTCAATTAAACAGACCAAAGCAGTCTAATGGCCATTTTCACCCTCACCTTTATTTTGCAGCTTCAACACAGAATTCAAAGCCTGCAGAAGTTTAAAAGCCTCCTCAAGTGAATCATCATTGGATGTCACATCTGTAGAAAATACAAGTCTTAGTTATTACAAACAGAGATTTGATTAATCAAATGTTATATATATATAAATATAATATATATATAATATATATATAATATATATATAATATATATATAATATATATATAAATATAAATATATAATATAATATAATATAATATATAATATAATATAATATATAATATAATATAATATATATAAATAATATATATAAATAATAATATAATATATATAAATAATAATATAATATATATAAATAATAATATAATATATATAAATAATAATATAATATATATAAATAATAATATAATATATATAAATAATAATATAATATATATATATAATAATATAATATATATATATAATAATATAATATATATATATAATAATATAATATATATATTATATATATAATATATATATATTATATATATAATATATATATAATATATATATATAATATATATATATTATATATATATAATATATATATATATATATATATATATATTATATATATATATATATATATATATATATATATATATATATATATATTATATATATATATATATATATATATATATATATATATTATATATATATATATATCCCCAACCGATGGCACCCCCAACAGAATTAACCCACTGGCATGCGGTGAATCCGAATATCAACCCCTGGTGCCCATCAGAGGCGAATCCGCTCGATCCCGCTGGCAGCAGCCGGGTTCCTGACTATAAAAACACAACCATTAGTTACAAATTGCCAAATACAGAAACTTCAATGCAAGTTATCACGCTGCTGTGGCTCTCGCTAACAGGCAGAATTAAGTAACCAGGTTTAGGTTAAAAAATTCTATATACGTAGACCATGTTTCTTTAAATTTTGACATTTGGTTTTTATTTAAGGCAGATATTTTTTCCATTAAAATGTGATTTATGAGGAGGTTAGACCATTGGTCGATATTCAGAGTTTGTTTATTTTTCCAGTTAACAAGAATTGTTTTTTTTGCGATAGTAAGGGCTACAAGTATAGATTGAAATTGTTTATGTGGTAAGTCAGTTGTTGTTAAGTCACCTAGCAAACACAAGTTTGGAGAGAACGGTATCCTACAGTCCAAGACAGCGGAAAGTTTTTCTAAGACTTTAGTCCAGAAACACATAACCGGAGTACATAACCATAAAGCATGAAAATAAGTGTCTGTAGTGTTTTGTAAACATGGGAGACAAATGTCGGAGTCTGAGAGTCCCATTTTCTTCATCATATATTGAGTAATGTATGTTCTGTGAATAATTTTATATTGGATAAGTTGTAAATTTGTGTGTTTTGTCATTTTAAAAACGTTTTCACAAACTTGAATCCAAAAGTCAGATTCCGGAGCTATAGACAAGTCTGTTTCCCATTTCGAGATGGGTAAAGATGTTTTATCAGTATATGAAAGTAACTTATATATTTTTGAGAGTTTTTTTGTTGTTGTCGGAGAAAGCTTGGTAATATCTTTAGCTAAAACAGGCGGTTGGAGCGTACCCTGAAGTGTTGGAATTGGTTGTTAATTTGAAAGTCGGGGTTATGCCATAGGGGAGAAAGCCCGCAGGGCTCCACTTGGGCTTTTGTCATTTCTAGTGCCTTCCACCAGGCAGTCAGGGTGGCGGAAATCATTGGATTTTTAAAGCAGTTATGTCGCTTAATCGATATTGTAATAAAGAGTAAATCTAGGAGTCTGAGGTTATTACAATCCTTCTGTTCTAGTTCCAGCCAACAGTTAGTATCTCTATTGGGTTGTGCCCATAAAATAATATATTGTAGCTGGTTGGCTATATAGTAGTGCATAAAATTTGGTGCCTCTCGACCTCCTTTGGATTTATTTTTCTGAAGAGTAGATAGACTAATCTTTGCTTTTTTTTTATTCCAGTAAAATTTTGTAACGGCTGAGTCTAAAAACTGGAACCAGTTAGCCGTAGGTTTAAATGGAATCATTGAGAAAAAAATAGTTTATTTTGGGTAAAACTTTCATTTTAATAGTGGTTATTCGTCCTATTAGAGAAATAGGAAGATTATTCCAGCGCTCCAAGTCACTATAAATGCTATCCAGAAGTGGAGTAAAGTTTAAATTAATTAAATCAGTTAATTTAGGTGAGATTTTTATGCCTAAGTATTTTAAATTACCTATAGGAAATGAGTAGTGTGGGTCCTGGCTTGCAGTGTTCCATGAATTTTCTGTAATAGGTAGAAGTGTTGATTTTGACCAGTTAATAGAATAGTCTGATAACTGTGAGAATTTAGTTATTAAGTTAAATACTTCCCCTAACGAAATAGCAGGCTTTTCTAAATAAGGTAAAATATCATCGGCATATAGATTAATTTTATGTTCTGTTACCCCAGAGTGAATTCCTTGAATCCTTCTTTCCTGGCGTATGGCTAATGCAAGCGGTTCAATAAATATTGCAAATAATAAAGGCGACAGTGGGCATCCCTGTCTTGTGCCTCTCTGTAGAGTAAAACTCTTAGATATAATCCAATTAGTAGTAACAGTATCTTTAGGAGAATCATATAATACTGACACCCAGTGAATAAATGACTTCCCAAAATCAAATTTATTTAAAACAGCAAAGAGGAAGGACCAGTTAACTTTATCAAAAGCTTTTTCTGCATCCAATGATATAATAACTGCCTTTTTATCATGCCGCTGTCACATACTAATAAGGTTAAAGAGCCTTCTAATATTATTAGTAGAGTGACGCTCTTTAATAAAGCCTGTTTGGTCGCTATGAATGATTGTCGGGATTACTGTTTCTAATCTAGATGTAAAAGCCTTAGTGATAATTTTAATATCAGTGTTAATTAGTGAAATCGGACGGTAACTTGATGGAAGGGTGGGGTCTTTTTCTGGCTTTAATAAAAGTTTAATTGCTGCTGTATTCATGTGTGGGCGTATGTGACCATTGGTTTTAATTTCTGTTACTACTCTTAAGAATAGTGGAGCAAGCATTGACCAGAAGTGCTTTAAAAATATAGCCGGATAACCATCCAGGCCAGGTGCTTTGCCATACTATCTAGAGCACTGTACAACTCGTTTATAGTAAGTGGTGCATCTAACATATCTTTATATTCAGTAGTTAACTGAGGTATATTTAAGATACTGAGGAATGCCTCAATATGCTCTGGGTTAGGCTTATTAGTTTCTGAGTATAGGTTGTGATAATAATTATAAAAAAATTGATTAATTTCTTCTGGTGATTGTGTACATTCACCAGTTGTCGGCTCCCGTTTTAAGCTCAGCATTGGATTCATCTTGTAAAGCGCCAGCTGGAAAACAAAGGCCTCATTTCAACATTTGGGGAAATAAACGTTAATTTTAAACACCAAACAAACATACAAATTGTTACCCATTTACCTGTGTCCGTCAAGAGCGCATGCGCCAACACAACCAAGAGCCAACCAGCAGCCATCATTTCAGTGACAGTTGTGAAGAGCACAGACCGCATGAGCTTTTAGAGCAGGTGACAGGTGACCACAGCTGCTACTAATTGGCTATAATTAGCATCAGAGGCACCTGCTATAAAAGCACATACGGTCTGTGCTCATCACAACTCTCACTGGAATGATGGCTGCTTTTTGGCTCTTGGTTGTGCTGGCGTATGCACTTTTGATGGACACAGGTAGTGGTTAACAATATGTTTTTAATCAATTTTGTGTTTGCAATTAATGTTTATTTCCCCAAATGCTAAAAGGAGGTCTTTGTTTTCCAGCTGATGCTACATCAGATGAATCCAATGCTGGCCTTAAAAAGGAAGCTGTGCTAGGTAACATTTGATTAATCAAATCTCTGTTTGTGATAACGAAGACTTGTAATTTCTACAGATGTGAAATCCAATGATGTTTCACTTGAGGGCGCTTTTGAACTTCTGCACGCTTTGAATTCTGTAATGAAGCTGCAAAATAAAGGTGAGGAAAAAATTGGGTGTTTGGCCATTGGCCTGCCTGGTTCCGTTTGCTTGAAATGGTCATGTTGGATTGAAAGGCAAGCCTAAACAAACAAATTTGTGCAAGAATTCATGCATAAATCTAGCATGTGCAAGGTTTTCTTGAAGATACTTAAGTTTTTCATCAAAAATGTTGACAATTTATTCAAAACTTCAGGAAGTAGAATGTAGTAATATGCCAAAAGGCGGATGGACACAGATTATTGTACCTTCTGCCAGCTAGTGGAAGCACATTTTATTAGTTCTGCATAGTGGTTGGAAATGACTGTTGTGACCTGTTTTTAAATTATCTGAATGGCAACTTTTTTTTCCCAACTGGCAGCCAAGAATGATGCTATGGAGGACCACCACGCCAGCGGCAACGCGAGCCTCGAGGACCACCACGCCAGCGGCAACGCGAGCCTCGAGGACCACCACGCCAGCGGCAACGCGAGCCTCGAGGACCACCACGCCAGCGGCAACGCGAGCCTCGAGGACCACCACGCCAGCGGCAACGCGAGCCTCGAGGACCACCACGCCAGCGGCAACGCGAGCCTCGAGGACCACCACGCCAGCGGCAACGCGAGCCTCGAGGACCACCACGCCAGCGGCAACGCGAGCCTCGAGGACCACCACGCCAGCGGCAACGCGAGCCTCGAGGACCACCACGCCAGCGGCAACGCGAGCCTCGAGGACCACCACGCCAGCGGCAACGCGAGCCTCGAGGACCACCACGCCAGCGGCAACGCGAGCCTCGAGGACCACCACGCCAGCGGCAACGCGAGCCTCGAGGACCACCACGCCAGCGGCAACGCGAGCCTCGAGGACCACCACGCCAGCGGCAACGCGAGCCTCGAGGACCACCACGCCAGCGGCAACGCGAGCCTCGAGGACCACCACGCCAGCGGCAACGCGAGCCTCGAGGACCACCACGCCAGCGGCAACGCGAGCCTCGAGGACCACCACGCCAGCGGCAACGCGAGCCTCGAGGACCACCACGCCAGCGGCAACGCGAGCCTCGAGGACCACCACGCCAGCGGCAACGCGAGCCTCGAGGACCACCACGCCAGCGGCAACGCGAGCCTCGAGGACCACCACGCCAGCGGCAACGCGAGCCTCGAGGACCACCACGCCAGCGGCAACGCGAGCCTCGAGGACCACCACGCCAGCGGCAACGCGAGCCTCGAGGACCACCACGCCAGCGGCAACGCGAGCCTCGAGGACCACCACGCCAGCGGCAACGCGAGCCTCGAGGACCACCACGCCAGCGGCAACGCGAGCCTCGAGGACCACCACGCCAGCGGCAACGCGAGCCTCGAGGACCACCACGCCAGCGGCAACGCGAGCCTCGAGGACCACCACGCCAGCGGCAACGCGAGCCTCGAGGACCACCACGCCAGCGGCAACGCGAGCCTCGAGGACCACCACGCCAGCGGCAACGCGAGCCTCGAGGACCACCACGCCAGCGGCAACGCGAGCCTCGAGGACCACCACGCCAGCGGCAACGCGAGCCTCGAGGACCACCACGCCAGCGGCAACGCGAGCCTCGAGGACCACCACGCCAGCGGCAACGCGAGCCTCGAGGACCACCACGCCAGCGGCAACGCGAGCCTCGAGGACCACCACGCCAGCGGCAACGCGAGCCTCGAGGACCACCACGCCAGCGGCAACGCGAGCCTCGAGGACCACCACGCCAGCGGCAACGCGAGCCTCGAGGACCACCACGCCAGCGGCAACGCGAGCCTCGAGGACCACCACGCCAGCGGCAACGCGAGCCTCGAGGACCACCACGCCAGCGGCAACGCGAGCCTCGAGGACCACCACGCCAGCGGCAACGCGAGCCTCGAGGACCACCACGCCAGCGGCAACGCGAGCCTCGAGGACCACCACGCCAGCGGCAACGCGAGCCTCGAGGACCACCACGCCAGCGGCAACGCGAGCCTCGAGGACCACCACGCCAGCGGCAACGCGAGCCTCGAGGACCACCACGCCAGCGGCAACGCGAGCCTCGAGGACCACCACGCCAGCGGCAACGCGAGCCTCGAGGACCACCACGCCAGCGGCAACGCGAGCCTCGAGGACCACCACGCCAGCGGCAACGCGAGCCTCGAGGACCACCACGCCAGCGGCAACGCGAGCCTCGAGGACCACCACGCCAGCGGCAACGCGAGCCTCGAGGACCACCACGCCAGCGGCAACGCGAGCCTCGAGGACCACCACGCCAGCGGCAACGCGAGCCTCGAGGACCACCACGCCAGCGGCAACGCGAGCCTCGAGGACCACCACGCCAGCGGCAACGCGAGCCTCGAGGACCACCACGCCAGCGGCAACGCGAGCCTCGAGGACCACCACGCCAGCGGCAACGCGAGCCTCGAGGACCACCACGCCAGCGGCAACGCGAGCCTCGAGGACCACCACGCCAGCGGCAACGCGAGCCTCGAGGACCACCACGCCAGCGGCAACGCGAGCCTCGAGGACCACCACGCCAGCGGCAACGCGAGCCTCGAGGACCACCACGCCAGCGGCAACGCGAGCCTCGAGGACCACCACGCCAGCGGCAACGCGAGCCTCGAGGACCACCACGCCAGCGGCAACGCGAGCCTCGAGGACCACCACGCCAGCGGCAACGCGAGCCTCGAGGACCACCACGCCAGCGGCAACGCGAGCCTCGAGGACCACCACGCCAGCGGCAACGCGAGCCTCGAGGACCACCACGCCAGCGGCAACGCGAGCCTCGAGGACCACCACGCCAGCGGCAACGCGAGCCTCGAGGACCACCACGCCAGCGGCAACGCGAGCCTCGAGGACCACCACGCCAGCGGCAACGCGAGCCTCGAGGACCACCACGCCAGCGGCAACGCGAGCCTCGAGGACCACCACGCCAGCGGCAACGCGAGCCTCGAGGACCACCACGCCAGCGGCAACGCGAGCCTCGAGGACCACCACGCCAGCGGCAACGCGAGCCTCGAGGACCACCACGCCAGCGGCAACGCGAGCCTCGAGGACCACCACGCCAGCGGCAACGCGAGCCTCGAGGACCACCACGCCAGCGGCAACGCGAGCCTCGAGGACCACCACGCCAGCGGCAACGCGAGCCTCGAGGACCACCACGCCAGCGGCAACGCGAGCCTCGAGGACCACCACGCCAGCGGCAACGCGAGCCTCGAGGACCACCACGCCAGCGGCAACGCGAGCCTCGAGGACCACCACGCCAGCGGCAACGCGAGCCTCGAGGACCACCACGCCAGCGGCAACGCGAGCCTCGAGGACCACCACGCCAGCGGCAACGCGAGCCTCGAGGACCACCACGCCAGCGGCAACGCGAGCCTCGAGGACCACCACGCCAGCGGCAACGCGAGCCTCGAGGACCACCACGCCAGCGGCAACGCGAGCCTCGAGGACCACCACGCCAGCGGCAACGCGAGCCTCGAGGACCACCACGCCAGCGGCAACGCGAGCCTCGAGGACCACCACGCCAGCGGCAACGCGAGCCTCGAGGACCACCACGCCAGCGGCAACGCGAGCCTCGAAAATGAAAATCTTGAAGACCGTGACGATGTCTCAGACTTCCTGAATGACAGAATGGTAGATGATGACGTGGCAGATGTGTCAGTGAATGTTTAATGTGTGCTCTTGTCTTGGTTGCTGCAGCATTAATAAAGGTTTTGCAGTGTGTCACGTTTTATGCAACTACCTGACTTATTGAACCATTTTCAGCATTCATTTCCTTTACTGCTTGTCCTCACAAGGGAGGTGGGGTACCATTTTCAGCAGTAAAGTTAATATTTTGTCCTGAATTTGATGACTTGACCTTTAACCACACACACTTGCCGTCGACTGAAAATGACATCACTTGTGCTGAGGAAATGACTTACGAACAAGCTGTGATTGGTCGTTTGCTATTTCCTTAGCACAGTTGATGTTGACAGAAAAATTTAATGTATTAATAATGAAAAAAATTTATTAAGTTTATCACAATTATAGAAAAAATATCTTTATGTTAAAACTGGCTTGAGAGAAGTCTTTTCTTTTCTGATTCATTTATTTGTTCTTTCTCAACCGAAATGCAGATAAAGTTCCTCCTCCTGGGCGAACAAGCCAATCAAAGGCGTAAGGTGCCAATGGTGGCAAATGGCCTATACAGAGATATATATATATACACAGGACTGAGTTTATATTGTTTGTATGCATAAATTAGTTCTGGTTTCCTGGAATGTTTGTGGTGCTTGCTCACAGGCAAAAAGAATATTAACTTTAGACCATCTCTTAAAATTAAAAGCAGTTATTTGCCTCCTACAAGAAACCCACCTACAAAAATCTAAAGAAAAATTACTTGATAAGAATCTTAGCCAAGTGTACTCTGCCCCTTATAACAGTAGACAAAGGGGAGTCTGTATACTCATACATAAGAATTTACTCTTTACTCTAAATAATACAATAAAAGACCCAGAGAGCCGATACATTATTATTCAGGTGACTATATTTAATAAAATATATTCATTTGGTAATTTATATGACCCTAATAATGATGATCCGGCCTTTTTTCCATGAATTTTTCTCTAAGCTGTTTGAATTAGCAGCGAACTCTACTATTATTATTGGAGGAGACTTTAACACAGTCTTAAATCCATTAATAGATCGTTCTAATAAAACATGTATAAGGCGATTACAATCTACAAAAGTAATAGGGGAATATATGGATGACTTTGGCCTCGTCGACAGCTGGAGACTTAAAAACCCAAATAAGAAGGAATTTACCTTCTTTTCAGCTGTGCACTGGTCTTTTTAAAGAATTAATTTTTTTCTTACAAATAACTCTATTGCTGATAAAACTGTTACAAAAATACATCCTATTATTATTAGCGACCATGCACCAGTCTCCCTTTCCCTACAAGTTGATTATACCTTTAAACCACCACCGACATGACGTTTTAACATCTCACTGCTAAACGACGCAGAATTTGACAAAATTATAAGAAAAGAGTGGGCAGACTTTTTGGAAATAAATGACTCTCCAGGCCTATCTCCATCTCTTCTCTGGGAAGCAGGGAAAGCAGTAATTAGAGGTAAAATTATATCATATTCATCTTATAAAAAGAAACAGGATCAAAAATTTCTGGCTAATGCTTGCTCCACTATTCTCAAGAGTAGTAACAGAAATTAAAACTAATGGTCACATACGCCCACACATGAATACAGCAGCAATTAAACTTTTATTAAAGCCAGAAAAAGATCCCACTCTTCCATCAAGTTACCGTCCGATTTCACTAATTAACACTGATATTAGTGTGGGCCGCCGGGGTGCCCCGTGGTTCCCTCTCCCCTCCCCCTTCCTCCCCCTTGCTGCCTCTCCCTCCTCGCCTCTCCCCGCCCGTCCTCCGCCTCCCTGTCCCTTCTCCCTCGTCACCCTTCCTCCTCCTCTCCCCCTCTCTCTGCGGCCCTGCCGCTGCCCCTTGCCCTTCTTGTCGTCTCCTTCCCCCCTCCCTTCCCCCTCCCCGGTATGCCTTCTTCCCCTCCCCTGGGCCGGGGGCTCCATCCGTGGCCCGGGTCTCGGCGCTCCGGGGGCCGGGGGGGGGGGGGGGGGGGTTGGTGTTGTGCCCGCCCCGTTCCGGTGGGCGTCCTGGCGTTATTGGGGGGGGGGGGGGGGGGTTTGCGGGGTAGGGGTGTGCTGGTGGCGGGGGGTGTTTGGGGGCTTGGGGGCCTGGGGAAGGCTGGGGCTGGGTTGGGGTGGATGGCGGGGTGGGTGGGGGGCGGGGGGTTGTGGGAGCAGCGGGGGCTGTGGACCGGTGGGGTGCCTGGCGGGCCTGCAGTGCTTCATCCTGCTGCGTTGGGTTGGGGGCGCGGGCCGTGTTGGGGTGGGGGGCGCTCCTGCTCCTGGGTTTGCTCTCCGGCCGGTGGCCATGGCGGGGCCCGGCGGTCGTCCTTTGGCGCTGCCGCGGCCTGGGGGGCCCTGAGGTGTTGCGCTTGCTCTGTCCTGGCAGGGGTCGACGGCTCCCCTCTTTGGTGGAGATTTTCATGCATGCCAGATCCACCACACCAGCATCTATCGAAACTCAGACACAATCTGCTTCTTCCTCAGGTCATTGAATCGGTGGAGGCTGGTGTCTGTGGATCTCACTCTGCTTCGTTTGTCCTTCCTTCCTTTCCTCAGTCTCTCCTTTGGTCTCTTGAGGTCTCCCTGATTTTTTGGATTTGTTGGAATTTAGATGTTTCTGGGGTTGGTGAAGAACTCTGGTTGGTGGCCCGGTGGGTGGTGTCTGGTCGATGCTGGATTTCACTTTCCTTTGTTTTCTTTGGTCCCCTCGGGTCTCCTGACGGCGATGTTCGGTTTGGGTGAACAGTATGGGATTTTTTCTAATAGGTTTTTGGTGAGCTAACGAATACACACACACACTCGCACGCACGCACGCACGCACATACACATACTCACCCACATAAAAAAAAAAAAGAGCAATGATGATGACATTACCGAATGAACATTACTGAGCTCTTTAAAAAAAAAAAGGCGTAAGGTGAAGCAACATGCGCTGTGACCAGCCGGCGCACAACATGAACTGCGACACCCAGGATGATGCCTTCAGCCATGAACCATGGGGTTTGAACTTGAGCAAGGGGCACCAGAATGATGAAAATCTACTCGGGTCACGTGTACATTAAAAAACAAAAGGTTAGTTCCAGAATTGACAATTTGTCCCATCAAATTTTAAATAACCCACATAGAAACTGTTAGTATTTTGAGTAAATTTAGTTGCCCAGATACTGAAGAGGGTCTTCTGCCCAGATTTAGTCATAACTGTTTTAATTTCCTTTCTTCAGTAGAGCTTTGTGAGTGTTATCGCAATTTCTGCCAGGTGCCGTCATAACTGGGGGACCTCCTCTATTTCCACATCAATGGGCCATTGTCTGTGGTTGAAGTCAATGTGTTTGAATGATGTCTTTGAAGTCTTATCTCATGTCCGGTGAACTCCGGGTGGGCTGTTTGCTGGGGGCTTTATGGTACCGCCCTTCATGATAGTATATGAATGTTGTAAGTGTCTGTAATCTTAGCATTTGTGAGAAGCTGCAGCCATTGTCTGTAACTCACTTGTGTACTCACTGTAGAAATAAAAGCTTCGAAGTAACTGTTCATCGATCTCCAGCCTGTATTTGGATAGCCAACATTCTCACTACCCGAAAGAAAACGAACATGCGGAGGAAAAGATCTGCCTCCTAACAATACCAATCTAAAAGCTTATTTTTAAATGCCTAAAATCTCACGCACTCCCTAAAAATCCCAACTGCCCTCCAACTGACCAAATTTGAAATCTCAAAATTTGAAAGAATTCTTTTGGTGTCATAGTCTGTAAGAATATTGCTCACATATTCATTCTTTCACCACTGTTGAATGATTAAAAAAATGTCAAAGAATGCTCCCACACCCGATGAAACTTTCACAACCACACATCAAATTTTCTCAAGTATGAGATGATGAAAAAGTAAATCTTTAATCCAATGTGGTACTATAGGAGGAGATTTATCTTTCCATTTCAAAATAAATAAGTGCCGTGATTGCAAGGTTGAGAAGGCGATAACTCTTTTGCACCCTGGCAGGTAGTCCAAAACCTTCAGATCCAACCCAGCACCATCAGTGGATTCATGGGTAATTTTTACCCAAGTACAACAGAAAGCGTATTATAAATACCATGCCGATAATGTTGTATCCTGGGGCAAAACAAATCTTGACAATATGTTCTATGAAGCCAGTCTAGTCTAAATATGGTATACTGGTTATTATTGCGTTAGTGGAATATGAATTAAATAGCAAAATCCAGCAGTTTTGATCAATATCAGAAGGCGGCCATTTTGCCACTTGCTGTCGAGTGAAAGTGGCATCACAGTTGCTCAGGTCTCAGGTAACAACCAATCACAGCTCAGCTTCAGAAAACAGGTGAGCCGTGATTGGTCGTGGTCTCCGAGACGCCACCCTGGAGAGAGGTTCCGGGCATGTCCCATCGGTGGGAGGCCCCCGGGGACGACACAGAACACGCTGGAGAGATTATGTCTTTCGGCTGGCCTGGGAATGTCTTGGGATCCCGCTGGAGGAGCTGGATGAAGTGACTGGGGAGAGGGAAGTCTGGGCTTCCCTGCTAATGCTGCTGCCACCGTGACCTGACCTTGGATGAATGGCAGAAAATGGATGGATGGATAATTCTATCATGTTTTAGCCATTTCATTACCAATTTTGATGTGTGTTTGGGGTCATTGCCCTGTTGGAACATCCAATTGCGTTCAAGACCCAACCTTTGGGCTGATGATTTTAGTTCACCTTGAAGAATTTGAAGGTAATTCTTCAACTGCATTATACCATTTACTTTCTGTCAAGCACCAAGTCAAGTCAATAGTCAGGTTTCCATCCAATTGTTTAGAATTTTTGAAATTTACTGGAAATGCGCAAAACTTTTGCCCGTTTCCATCTGTTCTTCTGTTGTGAATATTGAGAGGGGACTCCGCCGCTGTAGGTGCCGGTATACACCATAGAGATGTGATCCACCAGTAGTTTAAAAGAAGAAGAAGAACAGGAAGCGACGGCACCGTGAAATGACGTATGAGTTTGTTTTTGTAATTTTTAATAAACTGTAGCGTTTCTTTGCTGTTTTACATCTAAATTGCATAAATATCTGCTTCTTCAATTCCAAAAACAATTTCTTTTTCGCCATCCCCCAAACATACATTATCATCCGACATTGCTTTTTTTTTTTTTTCACCTGACAAAATCTTTGTTCATTTTAAAAATAATAATAATACTAAAATTGACTTTTCACAAGAAAACCGGTTAACAATCTTTGGAGATTACACAAATGAAGCATCATAGGAGAAAAACATACAAGAGATTTGACAATTTACTGCTTTTCTTACTGTTGATAAATTTTATAGCTTTGAAAATGGATTTCATTTGGATTCAATTCCAGAAGGAAACACACAAATCTGGGGTAAGACTTGGAAATTTTTTGTTTGTGAATAAAAAACTTTTAAGTATAAGGAATAAGAAAATGAAATACTGTCTTCTGTGTTACTATATTAGCAAACTACATCTTTTAGATTAAGATCATAAGGGGTTTTAGAGGCTTTAAAGAAGAAAGCTACTAAGGCCCCATCCACACGAAAGCCAGTTTCAATGTATCCTCACATGTTTCTTACCGTTCAGGCCGTTCGTCAACACGATGGCGCGGTTTCGGAGTTTGACTTTTGAAACCAGGCTCCAGAGTAGAAAGATTTCAAAATAACTGGACACCTTTTTTAAAATTATTATTATTATTATTTATTTTTTTTTGCACTCACACAAACACGCACACATACAAACACGGTCTCTCAGGCGGGGATCAAACCCACGCCAACCTGTAGGCAAGTGACAGTACCACTCCGCCACCTGGAGCCCCCGTCTGGACACCATATGCAGGATACTCCTCCAGTGATGACGTAATGGTCGCAGGTCGGCGACGTGTCACAGATTGATGACGTATGCGTCTCGCGTGACTGCGCGCGAACCACCAGTCTGCCAACAACAATGGCAGCTAGCCGTGTCGTAGTCGTTTTGCGCAACCTCCTTAGCTTGCTTATTCTTTTACAGCAAAATATTTTGCTTCTTTATTCCCACGTTCAAGAAGCGGTGTTGTACTTGAATCAGCCACCATTGTCACTTCTACTGTGTTCATCTTTTTCATGTTGTTTTGATACATGCAAAGCCATGTTTGTTCTGTAGATTGCAATAAAGTTAGAAAAGAAAGTGTTTGTCTTTTTCGCTGATTCTTCTTCTACGCTTTCCGTTAACTCCCTGTGGCTGCGCAACAGAGCCACTTCAGACTTGGCATATACATTACAGCCGTTAAACGTCCTGAGCGTCTTCTTTTGGACACACGAAAGTCTTGAAATGCTTCTATGTGTACGAGATTTGTTGAAGGAACGAAGCCGGCTTTGCTTCCGTCTGGACGGAGCCTAAATCACACCAAAATTGTTTAGTGATCTCACAATCAAAAAATTAATGAGATACTGTTTCAACTTTCATTTCATTTTCACAAAAAGAAAAAAGGTTGCTAATATCAACAAATTTGGATATCAAATAATTAGTAGGATGTATGTTATGCAAAATATTAAGATGCACTACTTTGACTTTATTAGTAATACAATATTTCCTCTAGGCACAATTTTGTTCTTTTTTTGTAGAATCTGGCGTATGTTTATTATTACGCTTTGTGTCTCTTAATTCAATTCCATCAAACTTCAGAACAGGAACAGTTCTATCATATTTTAAATGGTTTGCTATAAGTTGAATCAGGTCATTAGGAATAGCACGTACTACTAAATTAAAGGTCTTGAAAGGAACTGGAAAACTATGTACAGACATGAATTGTTCATAAGACAGCATATTACCAGATTCATCAAATAAATTGCAAACGTGATTTATTCCTTTTTCATACCAAGTATAAAGGAATACAGATTTGTTTCTGACAAGTATATTAGAATTGTTCCAAAGGAAAGTTTTGGGGGGTGAAAAATTGTGGACAAAAGCCAAAACCCAAGCAAGGGCTTGTTGATGAAAATGTAATAACTTGATAGGCAGTTTGTTTGGCAAAAAATTACACTGAAGAAGAAAATCCAGTCCTCCAATTTTGTTTAAAATATAATTAGGAATAAAATACCAGATTGAATATCGTCCGACATTGCAAACGTACGCGTGACGTAATATCCGGTCAAAACGTGCAACGTGTATCCGGTCTTGTCTGCGTTTATTCGCAAAACCTGTTTCCATAGTCAAAATTTGCATGTTCCTTTTTTTTTGATACACTTCAAACTCCACCCCTTCCGAGCTATAAAACTTTTTTTTGCGAATTTTTGACCCTTTATCAAATTTCTAGTGTTTCCATTCAGTTTTATTTTCGCATTTCTTGAAAATTTGAATAAAAATGAGTGGATAGAAACCCAACTAGTGTTATGTTTTTTCAGATCCATGCTTAGCTCTTGACATTCCCATTGTAGTGTTTGTATTCTATGATCCCTATTAAAATGGCCTCAGAGCTGTAGTCACCCATAATCACAAGTTAATAAGGGGCCATGCTTTCTTTTCATTGACAACTTTTTAAGTCACCAATATTGCTGTATGTATATTTTTGACCCAGCAGATTTAGTCCCTTTTTAACCCACAAGTTAAAAGAAACAACCTTAATTTTAATGACAAAGTACCTGTATTATGTGTCCCAATCACTATCATAGAAAAAGAGTTATAGAAATAACAGGGAATTAAAGAAAGCCATGTTCTCTACAAGAGTATGTAAACTTGATCACAACTGAACATTTAACTCTATACCCGTTCTTTTGGAAAACTGATATCAAGTCCATATCAGATACATAGCCTTCTACCATGCAAGAAAGTTTATGGTTATTGGGTTCTGTGCATGTAGCGGGACTCTTATTCTATATATGAAATTTTTTAAACAAGTGTTGCCAGTCATGACAGCAATAAAATAAAATTAGGTTAGTGCCAGGACAAGTAAAATCATACGTTTAAGGGTCATTTAAAATTTTATGGGACTTAAATTATCCTAAATTCTAAAATGATCCTTTTGTTTTGTTCATGTACACAACTTTAATTTGTACAAGTACCGCCATCCCCTTTAAGTAAAAGAAAGACAATCAATTACATGAAATCTAGCACTTCCATGACTTTAATGCTTCAGCAAATCTGACAAGAACACACATTAAATATTCACTGACACGAGGGCCGGCACGTCCTGGCTCATGTTGAGGGCCGGCACGTCCTGGCTCATGTTGAGGGCCGGCACGTCCTGGCTCATGTTGAGGGCCGGCACGTCCTGGCTCATGTTGAGGGCCGGCACGTCCTGGCTCATGTTGAGGGCCGGCACGTCCTGGCTCATGTTGAGGGCCGGCACGTCCTGGCTCATGTTGAGGGCCGGCACGTCCTGGCTCATGTTGAGGGCCGGCACGTCCTGGCTCATGTTGAGGGCCGGCACGTCCTGGCTCATGTTGAGGGCCGGCACGTCCTGGCTCATGTTGAGGGCCGGCACGTCCTGGCTCATGTTGAGGGCCGGCACGTCCTGGCTCATGTTGAGGGCCGGCACGTCCTGGCTCATGTTGAGGGCCGGCACGTCCTGGCTCATGTTGAGGGCCGGCACGTCCTGGCTCATGTTGAGGGCCGGCACGTCCTGGCTCATGTTGAGGGCCGGCACGTCCTGGCTCATGTTGAGGGCCGGCACGTCCTGGCTCATGTTGAGGGCCGGCACGTCCTGGCTCATGTTGAGGGCCGGCACGTCCTGGCTCATGTTGAGGGCCGGCACGTCCTGGCTCATGTTGAGGGCCGGCACGTCCTGGCTCATGTTGAGGGCCGGCACGTCCTGGCTCATGTTGAGGGCCGGCACGTCCTGGCTCATGTTGAGGGCCGGCACGTCCTGGCTCATGTTGAGGGCCGGCACGTCCTGGCTCATGTTGAGGGCCGGCACGTCCTGGCTCATGTTGAGGGCCGGCACGTCCTGGCTCATGTTGAGGGCCGGCACGTCCTGGCTCATGTTGAGGGCCGGCACGTCCTGGCTCATGTTGAGGGCCGGCACGTCCTGGCTCATGTTGAGGGCCGGCACGTCCTGGCTCATGTTGAGGGCCGGCACGTCCTGGCTCATGTTGAGGGCCGGCACGTCCTGGCTCATGTTGAGGGCCGGCACGTCCTGGCTCATGTTGAGGGCCGGCACGTCCTGGCTCATGTTGAGGGCCGGCACGTCCTGGCTCATGTTGAGGGCCGGCACGTCCTGGCTCATGTTGAGGGCCGGCACGTCCTGGCTCATGTTGAGGGCCGGCACGTCCTGGCTCATGTTGAGGGCCGGCACGTCCTGGCTCATGTTGAGGGCCGGCACGTCCTGGCTCATGTTGAGGGCCGGCACGTCCTGGCTCATGTTGAGGGCCGGCACGTCCTGGCTCATGTTGAGGGCCGGCACGTCCTGGCTCATGTTGAGGGCCGGCACGTCCTGGCTCATGTTGAGGGCCGGCACGTCCTGGCTCATGTTGAGGGCCGGCACGTCCTGGCTCATGTTGAGGGCCGGCACGTCCTGGCTCATGTTGAGGGCCGGCACGTCCTGGCTCATGTTGAGGGCCGGCACGTCCTGGCTCATGTTGAGGGCCGGCACGTCCTGGCTCATGTTGAGGGCCGGCACGTCCTGGCTCATGTTGAGGGCCGGCACGTCCTGGCTCATGTTGAGGGCCGGCACGTCCTGGCTCATGTTGAGGGCCGGCACGTCCTGGCTCATGTTGAGGGCCGGCACGTCCTGGCTCATGTTGAGGGCCGGCACGTCCTGGCTCATGTTGAGGGCCGGCACGTCCTGGCTCATGTTGAGGGCCGGCACGTCCTGGCTCATGTTGAGGGCCGGCACGTCCTGGCTCATGTTGAGGGCCGGCACGTCCTGGCTCATGTTGAGGGCCGGCACGTCCTGGCTCATGTTGAGGGCCGGCACGTCCTGGCTCATGTTGAGGGCCGGCACGTCCTGGCTCATGTTGAGGGCCGGCACGTCCTGGCTCATGTTGAGGGCCGGCACGTCCTGGCTCATGTTGAGGGCCGGCACGTCCTGGCTCATGTTGAGGGCCGGCACGTCCTGGCTCATGTTGAGGGCCGGCACGTCCTGGCTCATGTTGAGGGCCGGCACGTCCTGGCTCATGTTGAGGGCCGGCACGTCCTGGCTCATGTCGTCCTTGGCTGCCAGTTGAAATTCATAAAAAAAAAAAAAATTGCAGTTCAGATTTAAAAATAAAATAAAACAGGGCACGAGAGAAGCGTTATACAACACTTAACTTGAATATCTCTAAGAAAACTTCGCACATGCTAGTTTTATGGATTAATGGTTAAACAAATTTGGTTTGGTTTAGACTTGACTCAGTCACATTTCAATCCAACATGACCATCTCAATTAAACAGAACCAAGCAGTCTAATGGCCATTTTTACCCTCACCTTTATTTTGCAGCTTCAACACAGAATTCAAAGCCTGCAGAAGTTCAAAAGCCTCCTCAAGTGAAACATCATTGGATGTCACATCTGTAGAAAATACAATTCTTAGTTATTACAAACAGAGATTTGATTAATCAAATGTTGTTACCTAGCACGGCTCCCGTTTTAAGCCCAGCATTGGATTCATCTTGTAATGCGCCAGCTAGAAAACAAAGGCCTCATTTCAACATTTGGGGAAATAAACTTTAATTTTAAACACCAAACAAACATACAAATTGTTACCCATTTACCTGTATCCGTCAAGAGCGCATTCGCCAGCACAACCAAGAGCCAACCAGCAGCCATCATTTCAGTGACAGTTGTGAAGAGCACAGCCCGCATGAGCTTTTAGAGCAGGTGACAGGTGACCACAGCTGCTGCTAATTGGCTATAATTAGCACCAGAGGCACCTGCTATAAAAGCACATACGGTCAGCGCACATCACAACTGTCCTTGAAATGATGGCTGCTTTTTGGCTTTTGGTTGTGCTGGTGCATGCACTCTTGATGGATACAGGTAGTGGTTAACAATATGTGTTAAATTATTTTTGTGTTTGCAATTAATGTTTATTTCCCCAAATGCTAAAAGGAGGTCTTTGTTTTCCAGCTGATGCTACATCAGATGAATCCAATGCTGGGCTTAAAAAGGAAGCTGTGCTAGGTAACATTTGATTAATCAAATCTCTGTTTGTGATAACTAAGACTTGTAATTTCTACAGATGTGAAATCCAATGATGTTTCACTTGAGGGCGCTTTTGAACTTCTGCACGCTTTGAATTCTGTAATGAAGCTGCAAAATAAAGGTGAGGAAAAAATTGGGGTTTTGGCCATTGGACTGCCTGGTTCCGTTTGATTGAAATGGTCCTGTTGGATTGAAAGGCAAGCCTAAACCAAAACAAATTTGTGCAATAATTCATGCATAAATCTAGCATGTGCAAGGTTTTCTTGAAGATACTTAAGTGTTTCATCAAAAATGTTGACAATTTATTCAAAACTTTAGAAAGTAAAATGGAGTATTATGCCAACAGGCGGATGGACACAGGTAATTTTAATAGTTCTGCATAGTGGTTGGAAATCATGACTGTAGTGACCTGTTTTTAAATTATCTGAAAGGCAACTTTTTTTTTCCCAACTGGCAGCCAAGAATGATGCTATGGAGGACCACCACGCCAGCGGCAACGCGAGCCTCGAGGACCACCACCACGCCAGCGGCAACGCGAGCCACGAGGACCACCCCCACGCCAGCGGCAACGCGAGCCACGGGGACCACCCCCACGCCAGCGGCAACGCGAGCCACGGGGACCACCCCCACGCCAGCGGCAACGCGAGCCACGGGGACCACCCCCACGCCAGCGGCAACGCGAGCCACGGGGACCACCCCCACGCCAGCGGCAACGCGAGCCACGGGGACCACCCCCACGCCAGCGGCAACGCGAGCCACGGGGACCACCCCCACGCCAGCGGCAACGCGAGCCACGGGGACCACCCCCACGCCAGCGGCAACGCGAGCCACGGGGACCACCCCCACGCCAGCGGCAACGCGAGCCACGGGGACCACCCCCACGCCAGCGGCAACGCGAGCCACGGGGACCACCCCCACGCCAGCGGCAACGCGAGCCACGGGGACCACCCCCACGCCAGCGGCAACGCGAGCCACGGGGACCACCCCCACGCCAGCGGCAACGCGAGCCACGGGGACCACCCCCACGCCAGCGGCAACGCGAGCCACGGGGACCACCCCCACGCCAGCGGCAACGCGAGCCACGGGGACCACCCCCACGCCAGCGGCAACGCGAGCCACGGGGACCACCCCCACGCCAGCGCAACGCGAGCCACGGGGACCACCCCCACGCCAGCGGCAACGCGAGCCACGGGGACCACCCCCACGCCAGCGGCAACGCGAGCCACGGGGACCACCCCCACGCCAGCGGCAACGCGAGCCACGGGGACCACCCCCACGCCAGCGGCAACGCGAGCCACGGGGACCACCCCCACGCCAGCGGCAACGCGAGCCACGGGGACCACCCCCACGCCAGCGGCAACGCGAGCCACGGGGACCACCCCCACGCCAGCGGCAACGCGAGCCACGGGGACCACCCCCACGCCAGCGGCAACGCGAGCCACGGGGACCACCCCCACGCCAGCGGCAACGCGAGCCACGGGGACCACCCCCACGCCAGCGGCAACGCGAGCCACGGGGACCACCCCCACGCCAGCGGCAACGCGAGCCACGGGGACCACCCCCACGCCAGCGGCAACGCGAGCCACGGGGACCACCCCCACGCCAGCGGCAACGCGAGCCACGGGGACCACCCCCACGCCAGCGGCAACGCGAGCCACGGGGACCACCCCCACGCCAGCGGCAACGCGAGCCACGGGGACCACCCCCACGCCAGCGGCAACGCCAGCGGCAACGCGAGCCACGGGGACCACCCCCACGCCAGCGGCAACGCCAGCGGCAACGCGAGCCACGGGGACCACCCCCACGCCAGCGGCAACGCCAGCGGCAACGCCAGCGGCAACGCCAGCCACGGGGACCACCCCCACGCCAGCGGCAACGCCAGCGGCAACGCCAGCCACGGGGACCACCCCCACGCCAGCGGCAACGCCAGCGGCAACGCCAGCCACGGGGACCACCCCCACGCCAGCGGCAACGCCAGCGGCAACGCCAGCCACGGGGACCACCCCCACGCCAGCGGCAACGCCAGCGGCAACGCCAGCCACGGGGACCACCCCCACGCCAGCGGCAACGCCAGCGGCAACGCCAGCCACGGGGACCACCCCCACGCCAGCGGCAACGCCAGCGGCAACGCCAGCCACGGGGACCACCCCCACGCCAGCGGCAACGCCAGCGGCAACGCCAGCCACGGGGACCACCCCCACGCCAGCGGCAACGCCAGCGGCAACGCCAGCCACGGGGACCACCCCCACGCCAGCGGCAACGCCAGCGGCAACGCCAGCCACGGGGACCACCCCCACGCCAGCGGCAACGCCAGCGGCAACGCCAGCCACGGGGACCACCCCCACGCCAGCGGCAACGCCAGCGGCAACGCCAGCCACGGGGACCACCCCCACGCCAGCGGCAACGCCAGCGGCAACGCCAGCCACGGGGACCACCCCCACGCCAGCGGCAACGCCAGCGGCAACGCCAGCCACGGGGACCACCCCCACGCCAGCGGCAACGCCAGCGGCAACGCCAGCCACGGGGACCACCCCCACGCCAGCGGCAACGCCAGCGGCAACGCCAGCCACGGGGACCACCCCCACGCCAGCGGCAACGCCAGCGGCAACGCCAGCCACGGGGACCACCCCCACGCCAGCGGCAACGCCAGCGGCAACGCCAGCCACGGGGACCACCCCCTCGCCAGCGGCAACGCCAGCGGCAACGCCAGCCACGGGGACCACCCCCACGCCAGCGGCAACGCCAGCGGCAACGCCAGCCACGGGGACCACCCCCACGCCAGCGGCAACGCCAGCGGCAACGCCAGCCACGGGGACCACCCCCACGCCAGCGGCAACGCCAGCGGCAACGCCAGCCACGGGGACCACCCCCACGCCAGCGGCAACGCCAGCGGCAACGCCAGCCACGGGGACCACCCCCACGCCAGCGGCAACGCCAGCGGCAACGCCAGCCACGGGGACCACCCCCACGCCAGCGGCAACGCCAGCCACGGGGACCACCCCCACGCCAGCGGCAACGCCAGCCACGGGGACCACCCCCACGCCAGCGGCAACGGCAGCCACGGGGACCACCCCCACGCCAGCGGCAACGGCAGCCACGGGGACCACCCCCACGCCAGCGGCAACGGCAGCCACGGGGACCACCCCCACGCCAGCGGCAACGCGAGCCACGGGGACCACCCCCACGCCAGCGGCAACGCGAGCCACGGGGACCACCCCCACGCCAGCGGCAACGCGAGCCACGGGGACCACCCCCACGCCAGCGCAACGCGAGCCACGGGGACCACCCCCACGCCAGCGGCAACGCGAGCCACGGGGACCACCCCCACGCCAGCGGCAACGCGAGCCACGGGGACCACCCCCACGCCAGCGGCAACGCGAGCCACGGGGACCACCCCCACGCCAGCGGCAACGCGAGCCACGGGGACCACCCCCACGCCAGCGGCAACGCGAGCCACGGGGACCACCCCCACGCCAGCGGCAACGCGAGCCACGGGGACCACCCCCACGCCAGCGGCAACGCGAGCCACGGGGACCACCCCCACGCCAGCGGCAACGCGAGCCCACGGGGACCACCCCCACGCCAGCGGCAACGCGAGCCACGGGGACCACCCCCACGCCAGCGGCAACGCGAGCCACGGGGACCACCCCCACGCCAGCGGCAACGCGAGCCACGGGGACCACCCCCACGCCAGCGGCAACGCGAGCCACGGGGACCACCCCAGCCAGCCACGCCAGCGGCAACGCGAGCCACGGGGACCACCCCCACGCCAGCGGCAACGCCAGCGGCAACGCGAGCCACGGGGACCACCCCCACGCCAGCGGCAACGCAGCGGCAACGCGAGCCACGGGGACCACCCCCACGCCAGCGGCAACGCCAGCGGCAACGCGAGCCACGGGGACCACCCCCACGCCAGCGGCAACGCCAGCGGCAACGCCAGCCACGGGGACCACCCCCACGCCAGCGGCAACGCCAGCGGCAACGCCAGCCACGGGGACCACCCCCCACGCCAGCGGCAACGCCAGCGGCAACGCCAGCCACGGGGACCACCCCCACGCCAGCGGCAACGCCAGCGGCAACGCCAGCCACGGGACCACCCCCACGCCAGCGGCAACGCCAGCGGCAACGCCAGCCACGGGGACCACCCCCACGCCAGCGGCAACGCCAGCGGCAACGCCAGCCACGGGGACCACCCCCACGCCAGCGGCAACGCCAGCGGCAACGCCAGCCACGGGGACCACCCCCACGCCAGCGGCAACGCCAGCGGCAACCGCCAGCCACGGGGACCACCCCCACGCCAGCGGCAACGCCAGCGGCAACGCCAGCCACGGGGACCACCCCCACGCCAGCGGCAACGCCAGCGGCAACGCCAGCCACGGGGACCACCCCCACGCCAGCGGCAACGCCAGCGGCCAACGCCAGCGGCAACGCCAGCGGCAACGCCAGCCACGGGGACCACCCCCCACGCCAGCGGCAACGCCAGCGGCAACGCCAGCCACGGGGACCACCCCCACGCCAGCGGCAACGCCAGCGGCAACGCCAGCCACGGGGACCACCCCCACGCCAGCGGCAACGCCAGCGGCAACGCCAGCCACGGGGACCACCCCCACGCCAGCGGCAACGCCAGCGGCAACGCCAGCCACGGGGACCACCCCCACGCCAGCGGCAACGCCAGCGGCAACGCCAGCCACGGGGACCACCCCCACGCCAGCGGCAACGCCAGCGGCAACGCCAGCCACGGGGACCACCCCCACGCCCAGCGGCAACGCCAGCGGCAACGCCAGCCACGGGGACCACCCCCACGCCAGCGGCAACGCCAGCGGCAACGCCAGCCACGGGGACCACCCCCACGCCAGCGGCAACGCCAGCGGCAACGCCAGCCACGGGGACCACCCCCCACGCCAGCGGCAACGCCAGCGGCAACGCCAGCCACGGGGACCACCCCCACGCCAGCGGCAACGCCAGCGGCAACGCCAGCCACGGGGACCACCCCCACGCCAGCGGCAACGCCAGCGGCAACGCCAGCCACGGGGACCACCCCCACGCCAGCGGCAACGCCAGCGGCAACGCCAGCCACGGGGGACCACCCCCCACGCCAGCGGCAACGCCAGCGGCAACGCCAGCCACGGGGACCACCCCCCACGCCAGCGGCAACGCCAGCGGCAACGCCAGCCACGGGGACCACCCCCACCCAGCGGCACGCCAGCGCAACGCCAGCCACGGGGACCACCCCCACGCCAGCGGCAACGCCACGCGCAACGCCAGCCACGGGGACCACCCCCACGCCAGCGGCAACGCCAGCCACGGGGACCACCCCCACGCCAGGCGGCAACGGCAGCCACGGGGACCACCCCCACGCCAGCGCAACGGGCAGCCACGGGGACCACCCCCACGCCAGCGGCAACGGCAGCCACGGGGACCACCCCCACGCCAGCGGCAACGGCAGCCACGGGGACCACCCCCACGCCAGCGGGCAACGGCAGCCACGGGGACCACCCCCACGCCAGCGGCAACGGCAGCCACGGGGACCACCCCCACGCCAGCGGCAACGGCAGCCACGGGGACCACCCCCACGCCAGCGCAACGGCAGCCACGGGGACCACCCCCACGCCAGCGGCAACGCCAGCGGCAACGCAGCCACGGGGACCACCCCCACGCCAGCGGCAACGCCAGCGGCAACGGCAGCCACGGGGACCACCCCCACGCCAGCGGCAACGCCAGCGGCAACGCCAGCCACGGGGACCACCCCCACGCCAGCGGCAACGCCAGCGGCAACGCCAGCCACGGGGGACCACCCCCACGCCAGCGGCAACGCCAGCGGCAACGCCAGCCACGGGGACCACCCCCACGCCAGCGGCAACGCCAGCGGCAACGCCAGCCACGGGGACCACCCCCACGCCAGCGGCAACGCCAGCCACGGGGACCACCCCCACGCCAGCGGCAACGCCAGCCACGGGGGACCACCCCCACGCCAGCGGCAACGCCAGCCACGGGGACCACCCCCACGCCAGCGGCAACGCCAGCCACGGGGACCACCCCCACGCCAGCGGCAACGCCAGCCACGGGGACCACCCCCACGCCAGCGGCAACGCCAGCCACGGGGGACCACCCCCACGCCAGCGGCAACGGCAGCCACGGGGACCACCCCCACGCCAGCGGCAACGGCAGCCACGGGGACCACCCCCACGCCAGCGGCAACGGCAGCCACGGGGACCACCCCCACGCCAGCGGCAACGGCAGCCACGGGGACCACCCCCACGCCAGCGGCAACGGCAGCCACGGGGACCACCCCCACGCCAGCGGCAACGGCAGCCACGGGGACCACCCCCACGCCAGCGGCAACGGCAGCCACGGGGACCACCCCCACGCCAGCGGCAACGGCAGCCACGGGGACCACCCCCACGCCAGCGGCAACGGCAGCCACGGGGACCACCCCCACGCCAGCGGCAACGGCAGCCACGGGGACCACCCCCACGCCAGCGGCAACGGCAGCCACGGGGACCACCCCCACGCCAGCGGCAACGGCAGCCACGGGGACCACCCCCACGCCAGCGGCAACGGCAGCCACGGGGACCACCCCCACGCCAGCGGCAACGGCAGCCACGGGGACCACCCCCACGCCAGCGGCAACGCCAGCCACGGGGACCACCCCCACGCCAGCGGCAACGCCAGCCACGGGGACCACCCCCACGCCAGCGGCAACGCCAGCCACGGGGACCACCTTAACTGCTTGTCCCCACAAGGGATGCGGGCAGTTGGGAAAGGGGGGGGGGGTAGTACAATTTTTAGCAGTAAAGTTAATATTTTCCAGAATTTGATTACTTGACCTTTAACCCCCCCCCCCCACACACACACACACACACACACACACACTTGCTGTCGGCAGATGACATCACCTGTTCTGAGGCTTATGAACAAGCTGTGATTGGTCGTTAGCTATTTCCTTAGCACAGGTGATGTTGACAGAAAAATTAAAAGTATTGATCATGAATAATAAAAATTAGGTTATCACAATTATAGACAAAGTATCTTGATGTTAAAAATGGCTTGAGAAAAGTGTATTTTTAAACTAGTCAGTCCAGTAGCCTACATTAATCTTGAGCTGCTGTCAAAACTTTTCTTTTCTGATTCATTTATTTGCTCATCCTCAACCGAAATGCAGATAAAGTTCCTCCCCCTGGGCAAACAAGCTAATCAAAGGCGTAAGGTGAAGCAACATGTGCTTGACCAGCTGGTGCACAACATGAACTGTGACACCCAGGATGATGCCTTCAGCCATGAACCATGGGGTTTGAACTTCAGCAAGGGGCACCAGAATGATAAATCGACTCTGGTCATGTGTACATTAAAAAAAAGGGTAGTTCCAGAATTGACAATTTGTCCCATCAAATTTTAAATAACCCACATAGAAACTGTTAGTATTTTGAGTAAATTTACTTGCCCAGCTACTGAAGAGGGTGTTCAGCCCAGATTTAGTCATAACGGTTTCAATTTCCATATTTCCTTAGTAGAGCTTTGTGAGTGTTATTGCAATTTCTGCCAGGTGCCATCATGACTGGGGGACCTCTATTTCCACATCAATGGGCCAGTGTCTGTGGTTGAAGTCAGTGTTTGAATGATGTCTTTGAATTCTTATCTCATGTCCGGTGAACTCCGGGTGGGCTGTTTGCTGGGGGCTTTGTGGCACCGCCCTTCATGATAGTATAAGAATGTTGTGTCTGTAATCTTGCCATTTGTGAGAAGCTGCAGCCATTGTCTGTAACTCACTTGTGCCCGGAATATTCTGTAGAAATAAAAGCTTCGAAGTAACTGTTCATCGATCACCAGCCTGTATTCGGATAACCAACATTCTCACTACCCGAAAGAAAACGAACACGCGGAGAAAAAGATCTGCCTCCTAACAATTGGTGACTCCCGACGTGATTTCGGGCTGAGGTGTTGATCAACAGACAGAACATCTGGCGCCAAAGTAATAAAAGGTAAGAGGACATTTATCCTCCTTGTTGATTTTCTGTCTGTTGAATAATCCGAGACCTGTTTTCAAGTCATTTAATTTGTAACTAAATTGTATATAAGATCTAAGTGAACAGATATTAGTACATCTAAAACGCAAGGTTGTTTCGTTCCATTACGGAATCCTAGAAACAAGAAATCCTTGTTTTTTGATTTTACTAAGACATTAAATATACAAGGTGGTTTCGTTCTATTTTACAATCCTAGAAACTGAAGTCCTTGTATATGGGGTAACATTACGAAGAAATAAGTGCATGAGAAATAAGAGAATAAGAAGTTCGAGTGGTTTTGTTTGGTCCTAGTCAAGCACTTTTGAAATGAGAGGAATAGTTCGACCACTTCTGAGAAATTAAGGCTCAGACACTTTTGTTTGGGAATAAGCAAGTGTCTTTGAATAAGGGGGAAAAAAGGGCCTATGTGTAACTGTGGTACCACAATAAGATGTCAATGAAGTAATAAAAATAAAATAATAAATAATAATAATAAATAAGGAAGTAAGTAAATAAATAAATAATATAGAAATGGAGGGAGAATTTGACCGCGAAACTGAATGGTTTGACCTACGTGTTCTTCCAAACCATGTTCAGAACATGTTGTTGAGTGAACAGGTAAAAAATGCGTGTGAAGTATGTGTGTGTGGGGGGGTGGGTGGGGGGCTGAAAAAGATAAAGAAGGAGAGAAAGATTTGTTGAATAACTGGATGAAAACTTGTTGTGAGGGTGGATGGTTTCCTTCATTGTCACCCGCCGCTTGTTTGGTGTCATTGATGAAAGAGGTGGAACAAGCATGTGTGAAGAAAATAAAATTGTTGGAAAAAGAAGTAGAAAGGACAAATAGGTTGTCTCCAAAAGGAAGAAAAGTCAGAGTAAACTGTAGAAAAGTAGATAAGATGATGGCTAATGATAGAGTGATGGCAATGGGTAGTGCATTGAAACAGTCTGGGAAGGATGTTAGAGAAGCAAGGAAAGAGAAAGAAGCAAATATGAGTGTGACTATGCCGCCAAATGCACCGCCGCCGTATGCCGAGCCGCCCAGGGAAAATATGTTTGAGCCCGTTAACACAGTTACTGAGTCCCCATATGGGGATGCTCTTCAGATGCTGCAAAATATGCAAGCACCCATATTAACTGTAAATGGGGGAAGCTTCAATGTTGACTGGAATGGTGAAAGTTCAGAAAGTAGCCCTCGGCTACGAGAATCTTTGGTACAAGCTGCGGCTGACGGCCTGGCAGCAGGCGTAACCGCCTCTGTGAGACAATTGGAGGAAAAATTGGATAAAGTATTGCATATGAATGAAGGGCCACAGGAGAAACTGAACCAAGCGAGAGCTTTCGGCTTGGAACTGACTAGACACTCTGAATTACCCCAGCTAATTGGCAGCAAATGGCGTGCAATTCTTAAACGCTTTGAAAAAGCTGCAGTTAATGAACTAACGGAACAAAACCGTATATTGAAGGCTGAACAAGATGAATTGTTTAGGCAACGGGAGCGGGAAATGACTAAAGAAACTTCTAGTGCATTGGTGAATAGCTATCACATTGCACATTTTCAAAATCAGCTGGCTGACCTAAAATGTGCAGTTCAGACAGTGACAGGCACACGCCCTGATTCTACACTTGACCAAACTCAAGAAATAAGCATGACCGGACGTTTCTCAGACAGTACTCCCCGAAGATCAGTGACGCGTTCTCAGACAATTTTTCAAGCCCCAATGATGGCAAAAGTTGACCCCGCTACAGGAAACTCTGCCATGGTTTATAAACCTTACTTGCCCTCTGACTTAAGTGTGTTGATGCAGAAACTTCCCCCAATGCAGGCGGGGGGTGAAAATTGGTTGAGATCTGTGCAGAGAGCGGCTACAGGGCAGATTTTAACCGCAGGGGATGTGCGCGCGCTCTTGACACAGGCGTGCCCTCTTTCTCAACTAGAAGTGTTGATGAAAAATTCAGGGATGTCCTCTTTAATGGATGGTGAAGCCCTCTCACGAGATAATTACCTGACACTGTTTTCAGCGCTTGACTCACTGTTTCCTATTCCTGAGCTTGTCATTTCAGACTTGGTGTTCGCTCCAAAAGCTGACGAGGAGGCTGCGGCATTCATTGACCAAGCCCTTGTAGAATATTCTTTGAAAACTGGACACTTGCCGACTGACTTTGCGCTATATTCGCAAGTTTTTAGAGCAGCGGTGCTGAAAGGTGTCCCAAAGTCTGTTGTGCAGGCCATGGAGGGGAATCCTGATCTTCCCGGTGCAGACCTTACCCGGTGGCTGTCTCATCTGAAACACCACCTGAGGAGTTATGCTAAAGAAAAAGAGTCAAAAACAGAAAAACATAGGAATACTGAATTACAATTAGCAATTATGCAATTACAAAACTTGAAGAAACAAGAGGAGAATATTGCTCCTCCGGCTTCTACTGTTAACTTGTCACCATCTGTTATGTCTAAGTGTATTATGTATCAGTCAGGTCCATTCATGGACCGGAACCAGTGCTACAACTGTGGCCGCACTGGACACTGGGCTCATGACTGTCGTCAACGCCCACGAGGCTGGAGAGGCAGAGGAGGTAGGCGTCAACAAGAAGGGCGCGGCTACAACCAGCCGAGGGGACGTGGTTACCCCTCACCACAAACACAGAACGCTCCACAGCGCCAAGCTCCACCCCAGCAGCAGTATCCGCCTGTGCCAAACCAGCAGTTCCTGCCGCCATCTGGTGGACAGTTTCCACAATGATGGGGCCCTGAATTCACATGCCAAGGTCTGCAGGAACCTATGATTGAACTGTTTGTAGGAGGAACTTCTTTACCATTTATGGTTGACACTGGAGCTCGTCACTCCACCATTATGACATTGCCACCTGATAGTTCCCTCACCGCCGAAAGCATTTCATTAGTTGGATTCAAGGGAGAAGAAATTATCCTGCATATGACAACTCCTGTACACACCCAGTGTTTCACACAAACTTTGCTTCACTCCTTTGTGTACGCACCAAACTGTCCAGTGAATCTTTTAGGAAGAGATCTTCTCATAAGGACTGCTCCGTTGATCCAGTGTAGCCCGGACGGGCTCACTCTTCAGTTTCCAGATGGACATACTTATTACTGCGCTGGTGACTCCGCCTCCAACGTCTCCACCCAATTTCCAGTGGTGCCTCAACACGCCATGACCTGCGCCACTGCTGACATCTACTGGGCAAAGATTGACACTGGTTCCTCCGGCTGGAGGGATGCTGAGAATTTTTGGTCTTCTTGGGTTCGTAATCTCAGATCGTATGTATTGGTATCTGACTGTATGCATTGCACCCTTTTCTATGACAGATATGGTGATGATATGTACAGTGAAGCGTTCCGACCAATTGATGACAACGCCTGGGAGTTGCGTGTGGGTGATCTGTTTGCAGGCAAACCCGGTGTGGCTTATTCAGTTGCTCTGACTGAAGAACAATCACAATGGTATAGGATGGCAAATCCACCTGATCCATCTATGCCTCCGTGTCATCCTCATGTTTCACTGATGGTGTCATCACAGCACACGGCGAAAGATTTGGGTCCATTTGTCCTGTCTTGCTCACAAGCAACTGATTGGCAACCCTCTTTACATACACTCTTGCTGTATTCCAAATCTCTTGATGCCTATTGGATTAAATTTGATTTATTCGCATCCATGTCTGTTTTAGAACACCAATTTTTGGACCGACATCATGGAAGAGAAATATCTGACAGCGAGCTTGCTGGTGACATGTTGCAATCCTTACCTACTACACTGTGGTCTACTGACCCTACTTATGTGGGCCTATGTAATGTTACTCCAGTAACTTTTAAAATGAAACCCGACTCCATTTGGGTACCACAGTACCCCATGAAGGAAGAAGGACGAATTGGCATCTCAGTAACTATTGAAGGGTTACTTAAAGCAGGGGTTATTTGCAAAATTGATAGGTCTAACTACAATACTCCTATTCTCCCAGTAGAAAATAAAATTACTGGTCAATTTCGAATGGTACATGATCTAAGAGCTATTAATGCTGTAGTTATGACACCTACCCTGCCGGTGCCCAATCCTCACTCGACTCTGTCACAAATCACTCCATCACACACTCATTTTACCTGCATTGATCTTGCTAATGCATTCTTTTGTATTCCTCTTGACCCGTCTATGCAGAAGTATTTTGCATTTACGTGGAATAATGAGTGTTACTCCTACACCCGTCTTCCTCAAGGTTTTGTGTTGTCTCCTGGACATTTTAATGATTACCTTTGACAGTTGCTGTCACCTCTACAACTTCCTCCGGATGTTCTTTTGGTGCAGTATGTGGACGACTTACTACTAGCTGCACCATCCGAGGCGTCCTACCTTCAAGCTACACAGCTCCTTTTGAGCCATCTGGCTTCAGTAGGTTTGAAGTGCTCTAGAGACAAACTCCAAATTGCCCGACCTCAGGTTTCTTTCCTGGGTTGTCTCGTCTCGAGACATGGAACAGACATCATGTTCCGGATTTTGCGGAATTGATTCATTCTCTCAGACAATTAGTTAATGAAAAAGGAATGAGAAACCTATAACGTATTCTTTTTTGGACTCCAGCCGCTGAAATCTCTTTTGTTCTGCTTAAACAGTTCTTGTCATCAGCTGCGGCTCTTGTCATCCCTGACTACAACAAGATGTTCTTTCTGGATGTTTCTCAAAAAAACAGCAGTGTTTCTGCTGTTCTTTATCAGAAGGGGGAGATAGGTGAAAGACATGTTTGCCTTTATGCATCAACGCCTCTTGAAAAATATGAACGTCATCGTCTTTGTGCAGCCTTTGCTTCAGCATTAGCTCGCCTGATTCAGAAAACATCTCATATTGTAATACATCACCCGCTGACTACGTACATCACACAGTACAGTGCAGTACGTAACCAGCCTAGCATTTACTATTACAGGGGGACGACAGAGAAAGATTGAATCAGTCCTGACACAACCCCACATTTTGTTTATACATGAAGGAATTAACATGGCAGAAGGCCTGTTGGAAGGACAACCCCATTAATGCACTCAGCGAATTTTGGAAGAAAACTCACTGAGAAAATACCTTTACGACACACCACTGGACGACCCAGACTTGACGTTATTTACGGACGGCTGTTGTTTTAAAGGCGACAAAGGACTCCAATCAGGTTTTGCTGTAACACAAATGATAGGAACAAATTTTGACACAATAGAGGCAGAGAGACTCACAGGGCCACAGTCAGCTCAACGAGCAGAAATAGTGGCTGTAACAACTGCACTGAAGTTAGCACAAGGAAAGACTGTGAACATTTACACTTCCTCCGCGTATGCACATGTAGTTGTGCACACCGCCATGGCAGAATGGCAAAGAAATTACTTCATGACTGCAACAGGGACACCTGTTAAACACCATCAAGACATCTTTGCGTTAAAAGTCGCCTTACTACTGCCTCAAGCAGTAGCTGTGATCAAATGTAAAGGACACTCAAAAAAGAATGATTTTGTGTCAGTAGGAAATTATTCGCCAGACAAAGTGGCAAAGGAAGCGGCGGGCTACAGCCCAACATTAAAATTGATGGTGAGCGAAAGTGAATTAGGAGAAGGACAAGAAGTAACCACAGAAACAGTTAAGTTGTGGCAGGAAAAAGCAAGTCCAGAAGAAAAGAGTGTGTGGATGTTCAAAGGGGGACAAAAAGATGAAGCAGGTATATGGCGGAAAGAAGATAAATTGAAACAATTGAAAAATCTCATTTCTGTAGCACATGGAATATGCCATGTTGGTGTAGAAGAAACACTGAGACGACTACACACCTGGTGGCATCCTTTCATGAGACAAATTGTTAAAAGTGAACTGCAGGACTGCAGTGTTTGCAGCAGGTATAACAGTATGCCTACATCTAAACCTCCCCAGGGCACTCACGATCTGGGCATGACTGCTCCTGGTCAGGTGGTTTCGATGGATTTCACTGACATGATAAAACCAGTGTCAGGATACAGATATTTGCTGGTAATAGTGGATTCCTTTTCAGGATTGCCAGAGGCATATCTCTGCAAATCTGAAACAGCAAATATCGTGATAAAACATCTGATTAATCATTACATACCATCACATGGGTTCCCTAAAAAAATTAGATCAGACAATGGAACCCATTTCAAAAACAAACATTTACAAGCGGTAGAAAAATCATTGGTTGCTAAAACACACATTTGGTTCAGTGTATCATCCCCAATTCCAAGGACAGGTTGAGCGAATGAATAGAAATATTAAAGAAAAATTGCCTAAACCACTGGCCTCATCAAATTTGAATTGGCTACAAGCTCTTCCTGTTGCATTAATGAATGTGCGAATGTCACTAAACTCACACCAACAGACCATTTCTGGCTCCAACCGCTCCATTGGAAGAGATGCACGTTCCAGGGCCTCCAGAACTCAAACAACTAACATTTACTTTCTCCCAGCTAACAAAAAAACAACCAGATGCTCCTTCAGAAATAAATGAGTGTGAATATGTATGGTTGAAAGTAATTAAATGAAAATGGTCTAAGCCCAAGTGGACAGGACCCCACATGGTGACGGAGAGGACATATTTTGCAGTTCGCCTGCACGGAAAAGGTGATACGTGGTATCACATCTCCTCCACCCGACCGGCAAGGACACTGGCTGGAGCCATTGTCCCTGCACCAGGCAATCACCCGACAACAACCGAGAAGCAAGCCGGCTCCCACTGACATCATTCAACAAAGGTTGAGTTCACGGTATACGGGCAGAATAATCCCGGTGACTCATCCTGGGACCAGGTAGTCTACACTAAGGTCCCGAAGAAGATGACAGCGCCCTCCAGCAGCAACCCAAGAACATCATCTCGAAATGGCTTCGAAGTGGGAACGCATCTCCATCTGCTGCTACATCACGACACCCTTTCTCATATTGACTTTTATGCCAATCTGGTATCTCTGGAAGCTGCTCAGTACAACCTTGAACGTAACGACAACACATCGTATAAAGCGAAGTATTGATTCTCCACACACTCCCTGGCTCATATCCTGGATTTATAATAACTCAATAACCGTGACGGTGGCCCCAAACACGAACACCTCTTTTAAAATTCCCATTAGGTCTTTGAAGGGATTTAGGAACACTGTGCAGAATAAAGGGGAAGACTGGGTAGAATACTGGTGGTATTTGACAGGACATGTTTTACGGCTAGACTGGAGTGCTTTTATAACTACCCAGGACGGAAGTCACTGGCCACCGGGAACTAGTGAGGAGGCTATTTTCTTTAGCAAAAGGGTATCACTGAGTAACCTAGGAGATCAACTCGAATTGACCTTTGCCCTTCCCGATGGCAAAATACGACCGCCTAATGCAACTCTATATACTGCTATGGACATGGTCCACTGGATCCGACCCCTATTTTCCCATTGTGGTTTGTGTCAATAAGACTATGGGTAACTTAGAACAACCAAAAATGACTAATTACATGAAGGTGACCGGGGTAAGAGCTGTAAGCATACCGCTCGATGGTGTAGATGAGTGGTTCCGTGTTACGACAGGGTTGTTCGGCAGCAGTAACAATTGGCTACTGTTGGCTGAAGAAGCGGCCCGTGCCACTAACGAAAACTGTGTGGTATACGTAGGACCACGACCTCTATTACGAGTAATCCCGGCTAAAATAGAGGATCAATGTGTAATGGAGCTTATGAATAAAACTGTCCCCAATGCCAATTGCTCTAAATGGGACAAGGTGTATCCCCTAGTAAAATGGCAGAAGAACAAACCAATATTTTCAAACAAAGTTGCAGATGGTAATTTCTCATGTATTAAAATGTCAGGAACAGGAGAACAATTGGGAGAACTAAACCACATCACTCAATGCATTTCGACAATAGACGTGGGACAGACGTTCCAACCTCAATCTAGAGGGGACATATGGTGGTGGTGTGCCGATAACAGAATATTTGATAAGCTGCCCTTGAATAGAACAGGATATTGTGCTCTCATCACCCTCCTACTGCCAGTACAAATCAACCCCACCTCTGTTGACAACCTTTTGAAATTGATTGATAATTGGGAACCGTTATACCCCCTTCTTTCCGAAGAGCCAAACGGTCCTCTTGGCAAGAGCAGAATGTTCCCACCTACATTGATGCAATTGGAGTACCAAGAGGTGTGCCTGATGAGTACAAATTAGTTGATCAAGTACTCTCAGGGTTTGAATCTACAATTTGCTGGTGGTGCACCATTAACAAAAACGTAGACAGAATTAATTATGTACATTATAACGTACAGAGGCTGGGAAATTGGACTCAAAGTGGTTTTGAGGCTGTACACGGCCAGCTGGCTGCCACATCTTTGATTTTATTCCAAAACCGAATTGCACTAGATATGTTGTTGGCAGAGAAGGGCGGAGTCTGCTCAATGTTTGGAGATCAGTGTTGCACCTTCATTCCTAACAACACTGCGCCCGATGGAAGTTTGACTATTGCAATTGAAGGGCTGCGTACACTCAATATGAAAATGAAAGAACATTCAGGAGTGGATACTTCTGTATGGGATAATTGGATGGATGTGTTCGGGCGCTATAAAACCTTAGTTTGCTGTATTTTGATATCTATCGCTGTATTTGCTGCTTTGCTAACTACATGCGGGTGTTGCTGTATTCCATGTATTTGTTCCCTTTGCCAAAGAATTATTACCACTGCTATTGAAAAACAGGATATACAAAATGAGTCTTCTTATATGATGGTTGAGTCTATCGCTCCCCCAAAGAAGCCCACTGTTGAGGCATCCGACGAAGAGGACGAATATCCCGCTGGGATTTTTCTCTGAAATGTTTATCTGCTTGTGTCGGACTCTTTTGAGTCCGAAAGAGGAATTGAAGAGGGTCTTCTGCCCAGATTTAGTCATATTTGTTTTAATTTCCTTATTTTCTCAGTAGAGCTTTGTGAGTGTTATCGCAATTTCTGCCAGGTGCCGTCATGACTGGGGGACCTCTATTTCCACATCAATGGGCCATTGTCTGTGGTTAAAGTCAATGTGTTTGAATGATGTCTTTGAAGTCTTATCGCATGTCCGGTGAACTCCGGGTGGTCTGTTTCCTGGGGGCTTTGTGGTACCGCCCTTCATGATAGTATAAAAATGTTGTAAATGTCTGTAATCTGAAAAAGTACATCTTTAATCCAATGTGGTACTATAGGAGAAGAGTTATCTTTCCATTTCAAAATAAATAAGTGGTGTGATTGCAAGGTTGAGAAGGCGATAACTCTTTTGCACCCTGGCAGGTAGTCCAAAACCCTCAGATCCAACCCCGAAAAGCACCATCAATGGATTCATGGGTAAAGGGCTATGCTTTGAATTTCATTTTATTGACAACTTTCTAAGTCACCAATATTGCTAATTTATATTGCTGTATGTATATTTTTGACCCAGCAGATTTGGTCCCTTTTTAACCCACAAGTTAAAAGAAACCAACTTTATTTTAATGACAAAGTACCTGTATTATGTGTCCCAATCACTATCATAGAAAAAGAGTTATAAAAATAACAGGGAATTACAGACAGCCATGTTCTCTACAAGTGTATGTAAACTTTATCACAATTGAACATTTAACTCTATACCCGTTCTTTTGGAAAACTGATATCAAGTCCATATCAGATTCATAGCCTTCTACCATGCTAGAAATGTTATGGTTATTGGGTTCCGTACATGTTGCGGGACTCTCATTCTATATTTGAAATTTTTTAAACAAGTGTTGCCACAGTCATGAGATCAACAAAATACAAAAGGAATAAATAAAATAAATTAAGATTAAAATTAGGTTAGTGCCAGGACAAGTAATTTCATACGTTTAAGGGTAATTTAAAATTTTATGGGAGTTAAATTGTCCTCAATTCTGAAACGATCCTTTTGTTTTGTTAATGTACACAACTTGAATTTGTACAAGTACCACCATCCCTTTTATGAAGTAAAAGAAAGACAATCAATTACATGAAATCTAGCACTTCCATGACTTTAATGCTTCAGCAAATCTGACAAGAACACACATTAAATATTCACTGACACGAGGGCCGGCACGTCGTGGCTCATGTTGTGGGCCGGCACGTCGTGGCTCATGTTGTGGGCCGGCACGTCGTGGCTCATGTTGTGGGCCGGCACGTCGTGGCTCATGTTGTGGGCCGGCACGTCGTGGCTCATGTTGTGGGCCGGCACGTCGTGGCTCATGTTGTGGGCCGGCACGTCGTGGCTCATGTTGTGGGCCGGCACGTCGTGGCTCATGTTGTGGGCCGGCACGTCGTGGCTCATGTTGTGGGCCGGCACGTCGTGGCTCATGTTGTGGGCCGGCACGTCGTGGCTCATGTTGTGGGCCGGCACGTCGTGGCTCATGTTGTGGGCCGGCACGTCGTGGCTCATGTTGTGGGCCGGCACGTCGTGGCTCATGTTGTGGGCCGGCACGTCGTGGCTCATGTTGTGGGCCGGCACGTCGTGGCTCATGTTGTGGGCCGGCACGTCGTGGCTCATGTTGTGGGCCGGCACGTCGTGGCTCATGTTGTGGGCCGGCACGTCGTGGCTCATGTTGTGGGCCGGCACGTCGTGGCTCATGTTGTGGGCCGGCACGTCGTGGCTCATGTTGTGGGCCGGCACGTCGTGGCTCATGTTGTGGGCCGGCACGTCGTGGCTCATGTTGTGGGCCGGCACGTCGTGGCTCATGTTGTGGGCCGGCACGTCGTGGCTCATGTTGTGGGCCGGCACGTCGTGGCTCATGTTGTGGGCCGGCACGTCGTGGCTCATGTTGTGGGCCGGCACGTCGTGGCTCATGTTGTGGGCCGGCACGTCGTGGCTCATGTTGTGGGCCGGCACGTCGTGGCTCATGTTGTGGGCCGGCACGTCGTGGCTCATGTTGTGGGCCGGCACGTCGTGGCTCATGTTGTGGGCCGGCACGTCGTGGCTCATGTTGTGGGCCGGCACGTCGTGGCTCATGTTGTGGGCCGGCACGTCGTGGCTCATGTTGTGGGCCGGCACGTCGTGGCTCATGTTGTGGGCCGGCACGTCGTGGCTCATGTTGTGGGCCGGCACGTCGTGGCTCATGTTGTGGGCCGGCACGTCGTGGCTCATGTTGTGGGCCGGCACGTCGTGGCTCATGTTGTGGGCCGGCACGTCGTGGCTCATGTTGTGGGCCGGCACGTCGTGGCTCATGTTGTGGGCCGGCACGTCGTGGCTCATGTTGTGGGCCGGCACGTCGTGGCTCATGTTGTGGGCCGGCACGTCGTGGCTCATGTTGTGGGCCGGCACGTCGTGGCTCATGTTGTGGGCCGGCACGTCGTGGCTCATGTTGTGGGCCGGCACGTCGTGGCTCATGTTGTGGGCCGGCACGTCGTGGCTCATGTTGTGGGCCGGCACGTCGTGGCTCATGTTGTGGGCCGGCACGTCGTGGCTCATGTTGTGGGCCGGCACGTCGTGGCTCATGTTGTGGGCCGGCACGTCGTGGCTCATGTTGTGGGCCGGCACGTCGTGGCTCATGTTGTGGGCCGGCACGTCGTGGCTCATGTTGTGGGCCGGCACGTCGTGGCTCATGTTGTGGGCCGGCACGTCGTGGCTCATGTTGTGGGCCGGCACGTCGTGGCTCATGTTGTGGGCCGGCACGTCGTGGCTCATGTTGTGGGCCGGCACGTCGTGGCTCATGTTGTGGGCCGGCACGTCGTGGCTCATGTTGTGGGCCGGCACGTCGTGGCTCATGTTGTGGGCCGGCACGTCGTGGCTCATGTTGTGGGCCGGCACGTCGTGGCTCATGTTGTGGGCCGGCACGTCGTGGCTCATGTTGTGGGCCGGCACGTCGTGGCTCATGTTGTGGGCCGGCACGTCGTGGCTCATGTTGTGGGCCGGCACGTCGTGGCTCATGTTGTGGGCCGGCACGTCGTGGCTCATGTTGTGGGCCGGCACGTCGTGGCTCATGTTGTGGGCCGGCACGTCGTGGCTCATGTTGTGGGCCGGCACGTCGTGGCTCATGTTGTGGGCCGGCACGTCGTGGCTCATGTTGTGGGCCGGCACGTCGTGGCTCATGTTGTGGGCCGGCACGTCGTGGCTCATGTTGTGGGCCGGCACGTCGTGGCTCATGTTGTGGGCCGGCACGTCGTGGCTCATGTTGTGGGCCGGCACGTCGTGGCTCATGTTGTGGGCCGGCACGTCGTGGCTCATGTTGTGGGCCGGCACGTCGTGGCTCATGTTGTGGGCCGGCACGTCGTGGCTCATGTTGTGGGCCGGCACGTCGTGGCTCATGTTGTGGGCCGGCACGTCGTGGCTCATGTTGTGGGCCGGCACGTCGTGGCTCATGTTGTGGGCCGGCACGTCGTGGCTCATGTTGTGGGCCGGCACGTCGTGGCTCATGTTGTGGGCCGGCACGTCGTGGCTCATGTTGTGGGCCGGCACGTCGTGGCTCATGTTGTGGGCCGGCACGTCGTGGCTCATGTTGTGGGCCGGCACGTCGTGGCTCATGTTGTGGGCCGGCACGTCGTGGCTCATGTTGTGGGCCGGCACGTCGTGGCTCATGTTGTGGGCCGGCACGTCGTGGCTCATGTTGTGGGCCGGCACGTCGTGGCTCATGTTGTGGGCCGGCACGTCGTGGCTCATGTTGTGGGCCGGCACGTCGTGGGCCGGCACGTCGTGGCTCATGTCATCCTTGACTGCCAGTTGAAATTAATTTTAAAAAAATAAAAATAAAAAATAAAAAAAAGTTAAAGTTCAGATTTTAAAAAACAAAACAGGGCACTAGAGAAACATTATCCAACACTTAACTTTAGTATCTCAAAGAAAACTTTGCACATGCTAGTTTTATGCATTAATGGTTAAACAAATTTGGCTTGGTTTAGACTTGACTCAGTCACATTTCAATCCAACATGACCATTTCAAATAAACAGAACCAAGCAGTCTAATGGCCATTTTTACCCTCACCTTTATTTTGCAGCTTCAACACAGAATTCAAAGCCTGCAGAAGTTCAAAAGCCTCCTCAAGTGAAACATCATTGGATGTCACATCTGTAGAAAATACAAGTCTTAGTTTTTACAAACAGAGATTTGATTAATCAAATGTTGTTACCTAGCACGGCTCCCTTTTTAAGCCCAGCTTTGGATTCATCTTGTGTAGCGCCAGCTGGAAAACAAAGGCCTCATTTTAGCATTTGGAGAAATAAATGTTAATTTTAAACACCAAACAAACATACAAATTGTTACCCATTTACCTGTGTCCATCAAGAGCGCATGCGCCAGCACAACCAAGAGCCAACCAGCAGCCATCATTTCAGTGACAGTTGTGAAGAGCACAGACCGCATGAGCTTTTAGAGCAGGTGACAGGTGACCACAGCTGCTGCTAATTGGCTATAATTAGCACCAGAGGCACCTGCTATAAAAGCACATACGGTCTGTGCTCATCACAACTCTCACTGAAATGATGGCTGCTTTTTAGCTCTTGGTTGTGCTGGCGCGTGCACTGTTGATGGACACAGGTAGTGGTTCACAATATGTTTTTAATCAATTTTGTGTTTGCAATTAATGTTTATTTCCCCAAATGCTAAAAGGAGGTCTTTGTTTTCCAGCTGATGCTACATCAGATGAATCCAATGCTGGGCTTAAAAAGGAAGCTGTGCTAGGTAACATTTGATTGATCAAATCTCTGTGATAACTAATACTTACAGTACAGATGTGAAATCCAATAATGTTTCACTTGAGGGAGCTTTTGAACTTCTGCATGCTTTGAATTCTGTAATGAAGCTGCAAAATAAAGGTGAGGGAAAAAATGGGGTTTTGGCCATTGGACTGCCTGGTTCCGTTTGATTGAAATAGTCATGTTGGATTGAAAGGCAAGCATAAACCAAAACAAATTTGTGCAAGGTTTTCTTGAAGATACTTAAGTCAGGAGCGGCAACATGAGCCAGGAGGACCACCCCGCCAGTGCTGGGAAATTGAGAGTGATGGTATGGAGGCTGATGTGTGCACTTGTCTTGGTTGCTGCAACATTAATAAAGGCATGGAAGTGCATTAAGTTTTATACAACTACCTATGTCCGACTTTCTTCAAACTTGTTTTTTTGAGTGAGTCAAAACACTTGCAGTCAGTCGGGTAGCCTCCAAAATTGATGAACTGTAGAAACATCTGAGTGGTTTGTTCACTTGAAGTGACTAATCAGTGGTAAAGTCAGTAACACTGACCTTGCAAAAAACTACTTTGGTTTTAGTTAGAAAGTCCCAACATTGTTTACTGCTACCCTAACAACTTAATGACTGAAAAGACTAAGTCCTTGCATGGTCTCCATTTCTGCTTCAGTGGCTGGCCATAAAATGTATTATCTACTGCTTATCTGGTGTTTGTTGCAGGTGCAGCAGCTCCAGCAAGGAAGCCCTGACTTCCCTCTCCCCGGCCATCTCGGCTAGCCCCTTCAGCAGGATCCCAAGATGTTCCCAGGCTAGCCGAGAGATATTATTTCCCCCCCACCCCCGCTCCGATCCACCTGCTTCCCAGAAACACATCGGACAAATACAGTCTGCATCACAATAGACTCAAAGTCAAGAGTGAGATCATTTAGTAATTCAATGGGTTTAAAAGGACTAAATGTGATGTAAATTAAAAAAATATCTCAGTGTACTGAAATGTGATGTGTAAGTTCATAATATTTAGATAGACTTTTTATGATTATTAATATAGTTTATGTAGCTGTTTCATTGGTACCGCTGGTGCTAATTATAGCCAATTAGCAGCAGCTGTGGTCACCTTTCACCTGCTATAAAAGCTTATGTTGTCTGTGCTCTTCACAACTGTCACTGAAATGATGGCTGCTGGTTGGTTCCTGGTTGTGCTGGCGCCTGTGCTCTTGACGGACACAGGTAAATGGGTAACAATTTGTTTGTTTGGTGTTTAAAATTTTATGTTAGTTTCTAGGGATGGCCAAAATGGAACATTGAAATTATCAAATTATTTGAAACTATTGATTCACAAAAACAATTTGATCTTTTGGAACGTTTGGAACATCTCCCCACAACGAACTGGTGGCCAGTTGTAAAATATTGCAATCATACAGAGCAGTGTTTCCAGCTCCCCAGTAAGGAAATTAACTATTGGCTGTAATTGTAATGAACGCCATAAGAGAGATAATATCATGGTAAAGAAAAACTGAACCCCCCACCCCATCAAAGGTTTAGAAGTACAAATGAGCTTTTTGTTGCTGATACTTTGTTTTTAATTTTGTCTCTTAACATGACCTAAATACTTTGAAACCCCTAGTACTATCACATTTAATCAAAAACCTGTAGGCTATGTTTCAAAGGCTTTTTTGTTTTATTTAATTTCTTTATTTTGCGACGGGGCATCTTAAGTTTTGACAAAGTATTAAAGAGGAAAAAGAATGACCTGCAAAAACATGATGCCTGGATGCCTATTCTCATCCCATTGTGCGGATGAGTTACCACTGAACCAACCTCCGCATAAAAGATAATTGATGACATTTTATTATGTAAATCAATAAAACAGCAGCCAGGGCAATTTTTACGAAGTATACTTAGGTTGGATTTACTTCAGATTTAAGACATTTTAATATAGTGCAATTTCCGCAAGTGCTGAAATGAGGCCTTTGTTTTCCAGCTGGCGCTACACAAGATGAATCTAATGCCAGGTTTAAAAAGGGAGCTGTGCTAGGTAACGACATTTTAATAATCAAATCTCTGTTTGTAATGATAAAGACTTGACTTTTTTTTTTTTTTTTTACTTCAGCAGGCTTTGAATTGTGTTGAAGCTGCAAAATAAAGGTGAGGGAAAAATTGGTTGTTTGGCCACTCGACTGCCTGGTTCCGTTGGATTGAAATGTGACTGCCTGAGACAAGTCTAAACCAAAACAAATTTGTACAAGAATTAATGTTTTATTTTTGTCTATATACTTTACCTTTCAGTGTTCACTTTAAATATTCTATTACAGTATTGCTGTACATCCGTTGCTACAGAAGGAAGGTCAGTTGATTGAGAATTGTACTTTTACTTAACTACGCAATACCTCACGGCTTCCTGAAAATGTATCAAATTTGGGTTTAAAGGGTTAGCCAACCCACACATTTTCTTTACAATAATATGTTGTGTATATGGGCCTCAACTAGTCTTAACACGGCATTCTAATTAACCTTCCGATTGTGGAATATTAGTTAAGCGGCAAAATTAACCTTTTTTTTTTTCCATCTCGGGGCAACTATTTTGCCATTTGCTGTCAACTGAAATAAAATGACATCGCAGTTGCTCAGCTAATGACCAATCAATCATGGTTTCACAAAAGAGAGATGAGCCATGATTGGTCATGATCTGAACAAGTGTGATGTCATTTTAAGAGGGCAGTAAATAGTATACGTAATAGTACTAGTGATGGGAAAATGAAGCTTCATGAAGCACTTGTGATATTTTTTGACTCCTAGATGGCACTCTTGGTTGAAAGATGCAGTGGAAATGTAATCAATTTCCTTTGCACTAGCCTTCATATTTAAACCAAGAGCACCATCTAGGGGAGTCAAATATCACAAGTGCTTCATGAAGCTTCGTTTTCCCATCACTAGTAAATAGCATCTCCCTGAGATGGATAAAAATGGGTGGATTTTGCGGCTTAACACATATTCCTCAAACGCAACATTAATCCATGTTTAGAGTTTAGACTAGCGAGACCGCATAGAACATATTATTGTAAGGATTTTTGGGGGTTTGACTTCCCGCTTAACTAAAATAGGCCAAGATTTCACAAGTAGGTACACTTACGACTAAATTGAGAAAATAATTATTTCAATACTCGTACTGTCTTAATATTTTATTGTTTATGTCAAATAAGTGCCTTGGCTCAACTGCATTTGAAAAACACTGATTTAATCATTACACGTCTAAACAAAAGCTTGAGTTATTTTAGTAAAGTCGTATATGATCAGTGACGTGCAGTGAGCTCTAGGTTTGGGTCGGCAGGCGCAAATTGAAACGTACACGGCAATTACAAATTTGTGTCGGCAGGCGAGTGTACAACGTATCCTTGGGTGACCATATTTTCATTTCCCCCCAAAAAAGAGGACACTCAACCTGACCTCGAGGTACTTGATACTCAGATACAAGATGCCATACATTCAAACTATTTTAACATATGCCTCCTCTGTATGGGTAGAAAATAAAACAAAAAAACATTACTCTCTTTTGAAGTCTTACTCTATTTTTTTTTTTAACTCCGCAATTTTTTATTACTTCTTACGGGGTTCGTAACCATCGCCTCCAGTGCGGCAGCTCAACATGCCACTCAGCTAAAGTTCTGGGCCACCGTCACAGCCGGTGCGCTCTGCCAGCCACAGTGCACTCCGCCTCCCATTTGCCGCACAATGAAAAACTGACAATTTCAAACCCGCCTGGAAAGAATGTAATAAAGTGAATATCTCCCTGTAAAACACCCTAATTCCTCACAAAATCAAGCTAGCATCATGTAAAGTGTAACAGCCAGCTAATCGAAGCACATCCACAAAGTCCTTTTGTACCATTCTTTGTGAAAAGTACAAATAATTCTTTATCCCTTAGTTTGCAGAAGATCCGTTAGCTCAGGCATTGGTCTCCCATCCTTCAAAAGATGATGTTTTCCCTCAAAAGAAAGGCATGAAAATAGTTTCATATTCTCCAGAGTGGCTTCATCTTACCGCCTTGCTGTACACTAAGTGCGTTTTGAATTCACGAATGCACTGTGCAAACGTACATTTGCATAGGAATAATACAGCGACGTAAAAAGGCTGCGTAGCGATCTGCCTATTTGCGTAAAATACTTTTCTACTGGGAAAGTGACTACGCATTCGCGGGAACACACCGCAGACAGGGCTGGGAAAAGCACAGTAGCGGTGTGCCTTCAGGAGGATAATTTTTGCAGCATTTGTGCCTGCAGGCCAGATGAAGTAATGAGTCATTTTTAATTGAGGTATGAAAATCACCAAATGTTGTCACTTTTAAACCTATAATGTAGTGTAGGCTTTCTGAAAGGAAAGAAATAATTAAAATAAATAGAAAAAGCCAAACGGTTTCAACTTTCATTTTAGCCTGTGGAAGGCAGTGCCTACCCTGATCGTACGTCCTGTCACTGTATATCATGTACATGTTTCATAATTTATATCCAATCATACATTGGAGGTCAGCTCATGTATAAAGTTAACTCTATAAACAACTAGGACCTTTACAATGCATTTCAGATTAAGTAGCTATCTAAGTAGCATGGTGGACTGGTGCAGTGTCTATTAATAACCACAGTCAACGTTAAGTTTTTCTGTTTTTTTTTAATCTATACAAAGAAACGACAATGTTCAAGTAAAAAAACAACCCCCCCAACTAATATTACAACAGCAACCAAAAAAAATCGTGTTTTGCATGACTCGGATAATTTTGACAAAATAGTAACATTGAAAAAGAGGCTGTGATTCCTAAGCAAAAAAAAAAACACATCAAAATGACTCAAACTAATCCAACTTAAAGATTCCACAACAGTCCTTCGTTTCTAAAATGATGTGGCGGGAGAGGTCAATCTGTGGTGTTGCGCCGGTACCAGAAACGGGCCCTGAAGTCATCACTGCAAGTCATGAAACCAGGATTGGTGGGAGAGTGGACAATGCAGCGGACTATGTTGTTGTGTCCCAGAGAAAGCAGGTTTTTCCTCTCCGCTGTACGCGAATCCCAGCAGCACAGGCTGATGGTGCGCTCGTCAGGAAGAAGAATGTAGTCCTCCGTGTGGTTGAACACGCCCTGCGTGCGATGCATCTGACGACCGCTCAGGCCGGCGCCTGCAACGCCAAACACATTTGAGATGATGAAGTTGTTTTTTTTTACATAATTGAAAATGCAAACATTTTCTGTGGGGGTAGGCTGTGGAGTTTAAACTATTAAACAAATGTTAAAAATCACACATCATCTTCACCTGTGTATTTCACCAACATTCGGCCTGTTGAAATTTCCCACAATTTGACCACTGAATCTTTCCCACTGGAAAGGATGTACTTGGAGTTCTTTGTAAAGACGGCTGAGCACACCTCTGCTCCATCATGAGCCTTGTCAAAGGTGGTCACACAGCGATTGGAGACGCCATCCCACAGTTTAATGCTGCCATCCTTGCTGCAGCTGACGTAACTGTTGGCTGAATGGTTGTAGCCAACGCCGCTAATGGTGTCTGTGTGCTGGTCCCCGGGGTTGCAGGACACAAAACATTGAAAGGTGTTGACATCATAAAGACGCAAGGTGGGGTGCTGTGTTCCAACGAGAAGGAAGTCTCCAGATGGATGAAACGAGATGGAACGCAGCATTTCTGCCTCCTAAAGGGGAGAGTGATTTGTTTAAAATAAAAACAATGTCAGGAAATTAAACTAATATGTTGGTTCAGAGGCATACAAAAATATTGTTGGGCAACAAAAGTGGTGTCAAAATGTCCGGTAAGCACGAGGCGTGTCAGGCGACTTTTTTTTTTTATCGTAATTAATCACATTATTTCAATAGTTTTTTTTCACGATTAATCGCATACTTTATATTTGTTCTAAATGTACAATAAATAGTTCAATAAAATATTTTACACAATTTCATAATTCATAAAATGTAATTAAGTTGTACTGGGGGAAAAAAATGTGTGATATTGATTTGTGTTGGTCATAATTCTGCCACTAGACGGCATAATTGCATTTGTAAAATGCATTTTTCTTTTCATATTAAGAGCTATCCAATCTTTAACATGAAGTAACTTGTGAAATTCTGCACATTTTTAAAATTGTAAAATACAACTTGACCCCAAATCAAATGTATGCAGTTTTATTAAATTTATTACTGCTAAATTTTGACATGGACGAGTCTGCTGCGTTGGGACTGGAATTCCCCCAGTACATGCTTTCCAAGTAAGGGGCGGCCATTAATCGCGTGATAATTTTTTTTTGTGGCATTAAAGGAACTTTAAATTAACTAAAAAAATAACACACTCATTTTGAGTAAGAACATCTTTAAGAGGAAATGTTTTTGTCTGACCTGTACGTATTTAAAGGCTCGTTTTGCTGAGGGCTTTGAGTAGTCAAAAAGTTTGAGGGTGTAATCTCTTGCGCCAGAGGCAAGGATTTGTTCAGTTGGGTGAAATGCCAGGCAGGTGACTTCATCGACGTGGTCATACAGTGTTCGAATCACAGGGTGATTTTCCATGTTTTGCTGAGCTGTTTCATTCATCATAATCTGTAAGAAAGAAAAAAAAAACCATTAAGACTTTCTTAACATGCGCTAGCTTGTGCTACCTGCTTTACCTCAATAGGCATAGCACTTTTAGCCAGCATACGCTCAGTGTCCAGTATCTTTATGGAAGCATCAGCAGAGCCTGTGGCGATGAGCTGGCCATCCCGACTATATGTGGCAATGCGACAGGGTCCCTTATGGGAGGTAACGTAGCATGTCTCATACTCAGATGCTTCTGGAGACATTGTCTGGACATCGGCATCAAATTCCAGATCAATTCCCACACCAGGCGCTACTGTATCAGAGCGTCCAATGGCATACTGCACAGCACTGTCATCGTTCTCCATACCTGTAACACAAAGGAAATATCTGATCATTAGCGGACATACAACAAAAAACATCAGCTTAATAAAATATCGAGAAACAACTTACCAAGTTTTACCAGCTGTACAAGCTGTTCTGATGGTGTAACCACGTTTTGAGGTTTAATTTCATTGACCAAACTGTTGGCGATGTTGGTGTATCCATCGTAGAGTAGCTGGCTTATGATGAGTTTATACAGATGCTGCCGATCTTTCAATGTTGGTTTGGGTCGATACATCTTCTATTACGGACCAAATCAAAGCCGAGAACGTACCCAACTAACGTAAACCACTGCAGGGAAAAGTTGAATTGTTCAGTGAAATAAATTCACTTTTATTACGCACAAAAATATTCCTGAAAGGAATAAATACCTGAACGTAGTATTGTTAGCTTTGCAGCTTGACTTCAACCAGGGCGAATCACTTGGACTTGCTAGGTTTACCTGTAAAACGAAATGGCCAAAATAATTGCATTTGTGGTAACATAGTATTGCTTTATTCTTAACGGCAGAAGTAGATATACATATTAGGTCACTAAACCATGAAATGTTTCACACCTTTGAACTGTTTTTCAAGCGTGGTAGTCGGCGCCGTAGTTGTTGTTTTCTCCTTCTCCGACAATTTCCGGCATTTTGGCGGACTACTGCCATCTACCGGTGAACGTTACGGCTTTCAATTTTAGACCTTTTTATATTCTTGAATATACAGTACTTAAACCACAAAAAATGGGTGTTAATTGCAACTAAATAATTTTTTAGGACATCATGGCGGGCACGTGAGTAGTTTATATTTCAAAAAGTACATTTAGACAATACAATGAAAGGATTGTATTATATTGCCAAGTATTTTAAATTCAACTAAACTTTATTTATAGAGAAGTTTAAAACAACCATTGGCGCATACAAAGTGCTGTACATGGAGTCAAAATTCGTCATACAATAACAAAGACAGTTAAAACAATGCAGTAATAAAATAAAAACAGCAAATGCCATAAAATGCTGAGTCAAAACCCAAAACATGTTTAAATGACATCACAGCTCACCTGTTTTCTGAATTTAGTCATGTGACATTCACAAGTTGAGCATTTATGCACTGTGATGTCATTTTCAGTGGACAGCAAGTGGCAAAATGGCTCCCCCATCAGAATATTGTATTTCAAGACATATACAACTGCGATTGGCTGGCAACCAGTTCATGGTGTACTGCCTGAAGCCAGCTGGGATAGGCTCCAGCGCCCCCCCGCGACCCTTGTGAGGACAAGCGGTTAAGAAAATGGATGGATGAAGACATATACAAGTACATAAGAAACAATGAAGACAATGTAATGGTAAATTATATTTATTTTTAAAACATTGGAGCTCACTGCATTATATAAAATTCATTTAATGTAAGATATTGTCATAATACACATTTTCTACATTAATGCCCCCATCTCTCACACACACACACAGACTTTTATTGAGATATTTCCCATGATGATCAAGCCCATGCCACCTGAAGCATATTTTCCACAGTCAGCAGTTTTTCTCTCGGTTTTCCAATTGATTCTCCCCTCTTCACCTCCATACTGTCGATCTTTTCCCAATCCGAGAAGGTCACAGGCTTTACTCCTTTGGGAGATGACCAAACAATGGACTTTGAGCAATCACATAATATATACAATGTGCAGTTTTAACCCACCCAATTAATCTAGTAAAGCAAAAAAAAAAAAAACAGTTCTTAGTATTTATTGTATTAAGTGTTTTCTCATGTATTACAACTTTGAAATCAAAGCAGCAGGAAGGTACCTCTTTTTTCAAGTAGAGTTCTAATACTTAGTGCCCCAGACTTAGCAGCAGACATGTCCAAGTCCCCTGAATCCATGTCTTCCATTAGGGATCTTGCAGTGTCAAAACTATTATTCAGAGTGGTGGCGATCACACCAGTTGGGCCTGTCTTAAGCCACCCGCTACAGTATAGACCTAAAAAGGAAGCAACAGTGTTGACAAATGTTTACTTATACCAGATTTGTGCTGTTTTCTTTTTGGGTACCTGGAGCTTGTTGAACGCGGCCCATTTGGTTCGGGACTATCGCTTTGCCAGAGTCAAACGGTACCGACGGGTCAATGGCGAGGCTCTTGTAGCCAATGCTGCTAATGACAAGGCCACAGGTCACATCCTCTACCTCGTCAGTGAGCACCGCACGAGCAGCCTCACCTGAACCCTGGTTACATGCAGGCAGACAAATAAAATACAACATGTCAATTTAGCAATCAATGTCTCAAAATCTACCTCCAGCTTGTTGACTGCCAGTCGGATAGCGGCTGTCCTGGTGCCGTCGGGATTGGGAAGGACCAGGACGGGGCTCCGGAAGAATCGAAGTCCCCAACTACGCGAGGATTTGCTTCTTCTTTCACGCTCCTCTTCCGCTGGAAGCTCGACGGCTGTCTTTAACATCAACTCTGTGAGACGTTTTCTTGGTCTTGGTAAATCTGAAATGGCAAAGACACTTACACTTCTATTTGGGTAATTGAAAATGGCCTTGTAAATGGATTGTTTACAAAAACAGTCATACATAAGCACACAATTGTTAAGTGGAATTAAAACGATCTAAAATCTTAAATATAAATCTGAAAAGTGTGGTGTGCATTTGTATTCAGCCCTTTTTGTGGTATTATCTTGAGCGATGGGAAAAAGACAAATGCAACGTATTGATGCAATGTTAAGACAGGGACGTGTGTGAGTCACACCAACAAATCTTCATTTCCTGTAGGGGTGTGCAAGCTGAGAAAGTTATCACCCCCTAAGCAACACACTATTACTCAGCCCTGTTGTTATTTCTCTGGCAAGGTCAGTGGAACAAGGACAAATAACGGGGGGCAACTTCTCTTTCTCACATACACAAGACAACTTTTTAACTACAGAACATAAGAGGCAGGCAGGAGGCAAGTCTTTAAAGATAGATGTAGATGTAGCCAATGAAAGAGACAAGTGAGTGCATAATAAAAAGGATCCCTTGAAATTATTTCAATGACTTCTCACCTGGAAGAGCCTCAGGGACACCCACAAAATCACCTGGCAGCATCTCAGGTCTGGTGCCTGGTAGCTTCACCATTTCTCGAAGCTCCTGCATTAATCACAATAAAATATGCATGTGTGAATGTCAACCTTGCTTCTTGTGTTTCTTTTTCTACAACGATTTTTTTCACATTTGTTTTTTCTGACGGTGTATAGATGTCCTTGCTGCCTCTCACAGGTCAAAGTTGGTACTGGATCAGATATCTGGTTTTGGGGGTGGAGACTCATGATTGTACAGTCGGTGAGGTGTTCTGAGTTCTGAGTCATTTCCAGTCACTGATCTGAATATATGACTGAATAGCCGATAGGCCGCCATATTGCCAAAACGTTTGTTGGCATACGATCCTATACATTTAAAGTATCAAAATTAGAGAATATTTGAAACAGTACTTAGTAGAAACAGCATGATTTAAGGTGTTTTAAATTTGTTAAAACATAAACAAGAGGACTTCAGACATTTCACAACATGCCTTAAATACATGTATGAATGATATGCTTGATGATGTTTACAGGAGGAAACTTGTATATTTTTTTATTTAAATATTATAACTATAATTCAACAAAAGATGCCTCTGCCAAATCTAATACAGGGGTCTAAGGAATTGAGTAATAAAAGAAAAAGGGGGTCTTCAAAGCAGCACATACTTGTGACTGCTTTTATTTTTTTCCACTTGCTAAAAAATACTGACCACAACAGTTCCATATTGCAGCTTTAAAGATGCAGTGGAAATTTAATTAATTTCCATTCCACTAGCCTTTTTATTTAAACCAAGAGCACCATCTCGAGGAGTAAAAAAAAAAATCGCAAGTTCTTCATAAAGTTTAATTTTCCTATCACTACATTTAATATAAATGTCACATCTGTCTCAATTGTAGCCTTTCATCATGCACAGGTAGCGATTTGATTATTTGTATTATTTTCATTACATCCTCATCAGTTGTAGTAGTTATCTGATACTCACAGACCTTGATAGTGCACGCAACCTGCATGGGTCCCCTCCTGCCGACTATCAGCACCCTACGGACCTTGCTCCCCATCAGCGCTTCAAGGGCAGGTTGAGTGATGTCGGTTTTCTGCAGATAACCATGTTTACATTTGCAACAACAGCAGGAAAACGGGATTCCAAGTTGGTTAGCCATCCACGTACCTTTAAAATGTCCGCCGGCGACAGTAATATCCGTGCTATGTCCAAAGCCACATTGCCTTGTCCCAGAATGACTGCTGTTTCACAACTCAGGTCCGGGCTCAGCTGAATGGGAAAAGAACATTGTTTACAAACTGAAGGTAAAGAAGCAAAAGGAGGAGAAAGAAGCTTTATGAAGAGACATACCTCTCGACAGCTTGGCAGTCCATTGTACCAGCCTACAAAGTCTTTGGCGGAATGCACACCAGCCAGGTCTTCTCCGGGTATCCCCATCCTCCTGTTTCCCTCTGCCCCGTAGCTCTATTATAACACATAAAATACATTAGGAAAATATTGCTTGCTCATAGCTAGTTTTGAATGTAAGCATCTTACCAGTATTACTGCATGGTACGCTTGCTGCAGCTCTTGAACGCTCACATCCTTCCCAATGTTCACGTTTCCATAGAAACTACAGCGTGCATGTTTGGCCGTCTGCGTGAACGTGTTGATGACGTTCTGAGATTTCAGTAAAACAAGAAAAACAAAAAACAAATCAAGTTAATATTTTTCTTAAACATTATCTAAATGTTAACCCCAATTTTGTAATGTTTCAAAAATATTGTACATTATCCTTGAGGTATTTTGACCAAATCATGTCTCAGAAAAAAGGGCCAATAAACTGCTATGCATAATTTCCTTTAGGGTTCACCTTCACTTCTGGATGATCAGGAGCAACCCCAAACCTGACAAGGCCAAAAGGGACGGGTAGTTGCTCGTAAATGTCCACTTCAACATCTTGACGGGCCTGGGAGGAAAAGCAAAGATCTAATCACACCGTGCTTTGAAAAAGTATCTGCCCCTACCTTGCATCAGATTTTTTTCCCCTGACAAATTTATCTCACTTAAATGTTTCAGATAACTGAAAAACTTGGTGTTTGGGGTTGCCCCACAGATACAGTGTCTTGCAAAAGTATTAGCATCCCTTGAACGTTAAGTGGAACACAATCGGGAATTAAACGAAACTTATATGATTTTTTTTTTAACAGTAAGAAACAAACAAACAAAAAGTAGGACATGCTGAATCATTCACCCCCCTTTTCTCTCAGTGCAGACAACGGACTCCAGAAGTTCCCTGATGATTTCTCACCTAAATGACTGGTGATGATAAATAGAGTCCAGCTGTGTGATATTTTATATCTTTCTTTAGGTTTGAAGCCTGAAATGTGGCAAAGGGTCAACAGGTTCAAGTCGGCTCGCACTGTATCTTTCTGACTGAAAGTCAAGCTAGGTGGTAGTCATTTAGAGCTAAAAATTACCATTTAAGCCACTTAATCTAGTGTTTACATAATCAATCTACCTTTGTGAAATTACATGTAATGGTAAATTGACTATGAGAACCAGATTTTGCCACCCTGCAGTATGTGTGACGGCTGTGACGTCATGAAAAAGTGAAGTATGTGTGTTTACCTTGATCAAGTGCTGTGCTGTGTAGAATCCTGCTGGTCCACTCCCAACAACACACACCTTTGGCCTACATGAGGAAAATGCTGCCTCTCCTACAGGCAATACAAAAAAATACCTTGTCACAATTTATCATTTCACAAAAACGCTAAGAAATGGACAGCAGCTAAGTTCGAAAGCTAATAATAATAATTAGATAAAAGTGACTCACCGCGTCGATTTATCCATCTACTCCTTCTCCACGTCCACAATGTGAAACCGCTAAAAATATTTTTCATGCCAGGCATTTTGGATTTTACTGTCTTGAGATAAACGGTGTGGCTGTCTCAAGTATTCCAGGTAGGTAAATCCTCAGAGCAGCCCCCTCTGCTTTGGACAGACGAAAGGGACCGAGAGCAAAAGCCAAGGGGGGGGGAACGTGGTCGGTTTCCTCCTCTACTTGGTTAATGATGTAGATAGAGCACAGCGACGCAATGTTTTATTGAAACACTTATTAACTTAGTCTGTTACATTATGAAAGCAGCATCTAGTTATCTTGCGCTTCCATGATGTGTAGCAACAAAAGTAGTCCGACAGAAAAAGCACAGAGGTTCCCCCTGGACTATTTTAATGAACTGTTGAAATAAAACTAAGAAATAATGTTGGGGATTCTAACTTTTCTTGCGTTACCATTCACCCGTGTAGGTTGATTCTGCTAAGAAAAAAATACAAAATAAGTTAAAATCAACAATTAAAATGGTGATCATTCGTTGAAATGCATTATTTATAGTTAACGGTGTTGCTGTTAAATATGTATTTTAGTTTAAAGTACAAAAAAAAATCTATTTTGAAATTGTAAAATTGTATTTATTTATTACATGCCACCTGTGTAATATTTAATGGCCGTTTTATTGACTAATTTGTATGTACTATATATTTTTTAACTTTATTTTACGTTTACATCACAATAGCGGTTTTGCTCAGTGAAAGGAAGCTCACCGTTCATTGAAAAGCATTGGACTTTGGATCGTTGTAATTTGATTTGTGAGAATTATTTTGATTTCAAAATGTGATGAAATATCGTTTGACTACTCTAACAATCTGCCTGGTTTGTATGCTAGTCACAGGCAAAAGCAATAAAATACGCCATTTGTTTTCATCGTGTAATGAGAAGCTTGCATTGCGGAAATATTATAAATGTCTGGATGTTCAGAATTGTCCATACTGTACCCCCCCCCCCCCCCCCCAAATCCACAACATTTTAACGTTGATAACAAACATTCATGGCTAAAGTGTCATTGTGATATACACACTCAGGATCTTTCTCTTTCTTGGTTTAATTTGCACATTTCTACCAAGAAATTTGAGGTTCAACAGCAAAGATGTGAACATTTTATTTATTTAATGTGGTCTGTAGTCACAGTGGTTTAAGTTGAATAACTAAAGAACGCTTGCGCTGGTAATTTTCATGTTAAAATTTCACACGTGACATACCAGACATACAAGCCAGGATGTGGTAGCTCAAACATGTACAAGACTGCAAAATGCAAGCAAGCAAAAGAGATGTGTTGACATATTTGCAGGGCATGTTTCTTTGTGCAAGATGCAGAATGACCTCCTGCTAACCTCAAGCGTCTACTCATGAAGGCCCCCCAAATAACTCATGTATCTGAAGTATACAGCATTTTCAGTGCATGGACAATGATGCTCCCTGGGTTGCAGCTGATCATGTATCTTGTTAGTCCTATTAGTTCTGGTCGCTTTTGAACTTTTTGGTCTGAAGTGCTTTTTAAACTACAGGAGCACAAAGAAAACACATCCAGTTAAAATTGCATTATTATACCGCAAACAACCAAAACACTTCATGGTAATAATTCAACTTATTTTGTATCGCATAATCACTGCTCCTGCAACCATTGGGACACTTAATAATGTCACAATTAAAACAATCAAGGTGTTATCCAAAACATTGCTGCATTGTTTGACATCTGTGAGGGAAAAGTGTTGGATTTATTAACTTGAAACGACAAACTAATTATTGTTTGAAAACAACTTTTGTACCTCTGACAATGATAAGGGTCTCATTGCTGAGAAGGCTTTCCTCCGCGAAATCATCCAATCTGAGGAAGAGCCATTTGCAGTAATACAAGCTGGTGTCTTCTAGCTTCAGTGGAAAAACCTTGATAGTGAAGCCGTGGCCTTTGATGGTGTGGCGGAAATGGGTGATGTGAATTCGGCCGTCGAATTCTGCAGATGTTGTCGTCTTGCTAAACAAACCTCTACTCAAGGACAGGTACAGCACATTTCTTTGGCCGTGAAAATGTCTGTTTAGATAGACTCCCACTGGATTGGATAACGTAGTGGAGCATGTTATCTCAGAGAAGGAGTCGACACTTGCAACTGATGTGTGTGGAGGATCCTGTAATACTGCAAAGGAGATATTTATTTGTATGGTTTTTTTTTAATGACAGTTTAGGCTATATTTACAGTTCCTTTTCACCTAAGCCACACGTGACAGGCCGTGATTGCCATGGATGCCTGCTTGTACAGTAAAATTGACTGTACATAAAAGGGTGTAATATCAAAACTTGATAATGACCAATCACGGTTCACCTGTTTTCTGAAGCACAGCTGTGATTGGTTGTTACCTGAGCCCTGAGCAACTGATGCCATCACGGACTTACTATACATATGAATGGACTGTCATTGCCGCTTAATCGCCGTTAGGAGACATGACGCCACCGGCGGCCATCTTATGTTGCCACACAAGGCTACTTGAATACAACCTCTACGGCAAAAATGCTTCCATGTACGAAATACAGTTGTACAAATAAGTCTGTGAGTAGCTACTTTGCTACTACTATGCTGTTTTTTAACTTTTCATGTAACTTTTTAAGACGTACTAATGACCCTAAAAGCTCCTTGAACTACATCTTACAATTTTGAGTATCAGGCCTATTCCAGGTCTTGTTTCAAAGTATCAGTACAACGATTTTTCTTTGGCTGTTTTACAATCAGCAACTACAAATTTGAAATCAGAAGAATAGACAATTGCTATTAATTGTATGCAATTTTAAAGCTGCTGAATGCAGGAAATTAAATTTTGAATCGCTATGCCACGTGGCTGAAAAATGAAACTGCACACTTTCTTTTCACGTACACAATGCACACTTGACGTCACATCCGCAGACAGAGGGCAGGAAATTCAAACCCAAATTCAGTTTTGCTTGAAAACTATTGGCCAGAGGCTTACAGGAATACCCATTGAGAACAGCTAAGGTGTTGATCTACTAATTACAAAGTGTTTCAGACATAAATGGTAAAAAAAAAAGGTTATTGTAAAGATATTTTGGGCCAAATTCCTCCATAGGGCAGCTCTTAGGAAAATGCTATATATATGGTGTTGGTATTGTTAACTACTCAAGAGTTTAAATCTCTTACTTGGTATCTCTGAAACGTTTTTTTTTTTTAATTGAACATCCCAAATAAAAAAAATCTAATATTTTTCTAATCTTAATAGGTTCAATAAAAAAGTTTTAAGACATTTCAACAAAATTACCAGTTGGAATTTGTATTTATTTATTTTTCATTTTGACAGTATGACCCCCCCTCACCCCCCTATGTTGAAAATGAGTATCAGCTCCAAATATCAGTTGTGAGCGTCCTGGACTACTAATCGGTATTGGCCCTGAAAACAAACAAACCGGAAAATACAACAGTTGATGTAGGTCTACCTTTTACCAACAAACAAAAGTAATCAATTTACATATAAATCACATATTGAATGAAGAAATTTGACAATGTTAACATTTAATTTTTATGCTAAGTGAAAACATTAACTTGCCAGAAAATGACTATCTTTAATAACGAAACAACCCAAAACGTTCCCTCACCTGACCAGGTATTCACCTCACAGTAAAAGAGCAATCCAAGTGCAAAGCTCCACCAGTTAGCTTGCATCCTTGCAACAAGGGCCGCTTGTAGGTTTGGATGCAGCAACTACAGACTAAACTACTTGACTCTCACGCGTATGCTTAAATGAAGCTCTGTGGGTCACAAAGGAAATGTGTACCACACAGCTATCGTAACATGACTCAGCTCGTAATGCTGCAAATTCTTTCCTCACGTTCTTTCATCATTTCCTGCGAAAGATACATTCGCCCCAAAAAGTCACAAAAAAATATATGGCAAGGGTTTTAATAATTTGGGGCTCTGCTGTACTGTATTTATTGAATGACAATGAAGTGTTGAGTATACAATGTAAAGTCTCTGAATTGAAAATGACCCAACGAAAAAACCCTCACCTTTGTCAGCCTTTTTTTTTAAGTGCTCAACTGAACAAGTTGATCACTCTGTTGCATAGTTATTCTTGTGACACTGCTGCTGTATGTTTTCAGCAAAGACAACAAATGTACAAGCAGCCATCATTTTGCACTGATTTTGATTTGGGGAAAAAAAAAGTCTTTAATGTGCGTTGGGTACCCACAAGATCAGTTCATTGACTCCCAGCGTGCTAAAAGTAGTTTTAGTCGACTTATTGCTTGGCAACAACAAACAGATCACATTTGCTACCTCACGTTACAGATCTTTACGTGGACTTGTGTCGTTTCTGCGTTTCCAAAGCAGACATCGCCCTCCAGCGGACAAATGGAAGAACTGCATCTGCGGAGTCTGGCTCTTGATTTGATCAAAGGTATTGAATGGTCCTTCATTCTTCTTCATGTCCCCTCCACCTCACCATTGCATGTGTGGTGGCTGTAAGGGCGTCTGACTCTGACTCCTGTACTGGGTGTGCAGTAACTTGCAGGTGGGCTGGGAATCCTGGCCCTGAAGCCAATCTTGATAAAGGGTCTGCAGAGTCGGGTTGAGCTCCGGGAGGGTGACAGGCAGGCTGCCGTAGACCTCCTCCATCTGCTGGACCAGTTGTTTATCTACGCGACCTGCCGCATCATTCTCGGCTTGACCGCGGCCGCTCAAGCACCCTGGAAGAAACATAAGGGAGTGTTTCATGATTTCAAAAGGTTCCCCATAAATGAGCATTGTGTATCATTTGTTCCTTCCATTTTCCATTGGCAAGAAAGACAAAACAAAAAGTGCCTGATTATTTTTCTGATTTATTGAAAGAAAATGTCAGACTTAATTCTTTACAGTTCGTTCAGGCATCAGGTATCAGTAAATCTAATTTAATGCCGTTTTGAATGTAATTCACAACTAATTTAATGCCCATGTTGTACTGCATATACATACATGCACACATATATACATACATACATATAAGCATATACTCTTTATATATTAGGGCTGTCAGTCGATTACAATTTTTAATTGTAATTAATGGCATGATTTCCATCATTAACTCATTCACTGCCATTGACGGCTATAAACGTCAAAAATTAATTTGAAGTATTTCTATTAGTTTAACATTTTTTCCACTTTTGTTAACAACAGTATGAAAACCTAGATTTTATTAATTGCACATTTACAACAAATATGAAATTTGTGATTAATCGCGAGTTAACTAGTGACGTCATGCGATTAATTATGATTAAAAACTTTAATTATCTGACGCTCCAAATTGTTAATGTTTTCTTTTTCTTTTTTTATTCATTCACTGACATTGACGGCTATAAACGTCAAAAATTAATTTGAACTATTTCTTTTAGTTTAACATTTTTCCCCACTTTTGATAATGAGTATGAAAACCTAGAATTTTTTTATTGTTCATTTAGAACAGATATAAAATTTGTGATTAATCGTGAGTTAACTAGTGAAGTCATGCGATTAATTACAATACAAATATTTAATCGCCTCTTGCCCCTAATTTTCAATAATCTTTTTTAAAATAAATGTATGGCGGTGAATGAGTTAATTCACGGGTAAATGTATGGTAATTTTTTTTCAGGTTTTCATATATGGTTGTTAATTAACATAAAAGTGGATAAATATGGCATTGGTTACCAAATACAAATGTGATTGTATTTTTTAGTTCACTGATAAAGTAATTTTATAGTAATTCATAACGTTATTTAAACTAAACTGTAATGATCCCCGAGCGCGGCCCCTACTGCTGTTCACCGCTCCCTCAGTGGATGGGTCAAATGCGGAGAACGAATTTCATCCCACTCCGATGGGTGTGACAATCAGTGGTACTTTAACCTTTAAACCGTCAAAAGGAGTGTGAAACATTGAGTCAGAGAGTTGTGCTGAGGTAATTTTTCTGTCACTGGATGGCATTAGTGTTTCATGGTGGACGTTGGTGACAGAAACAGTACATTTTTCTTTTGAAATGCAGAGCATTTGATATTTGGAACATGAAGCGTCTCGTGGACTGCAGGCCATTTTGTTAGTAGTCACGAGTATCCACAAATATTATTTTTTTCCCTAATCACATTCCCCTCCCCAAAGAAACTGTGGAGTATGCGGGGTCTGCACACTCTACTATAAAGGGAAGATAAAAGTCAGCTGGGCATTGGTGGAGCATGCATGATGTAGAAGAAGCTTTAATTAGCAAGAAGCTTTAATATTAGCTTTTTAAACGGCACAATGCACCTTTAAAGCTTCAATTTCAGCAACATCCATTTAATGACTTTTAATGCTTTTTAATGCCTCGCGGAAACCCGGTTAATACTCAGTGGTTCCTTCGTAATTTCTGTTAACTTTGTATTTTGGCAAAGAAATGTTATATGGTGATGTTATGTTGAATGACTGTATTGTATCACAGATGCAATGTTACCTCCTGGACAGGACAGCACTTCCACCAGCTGGTAAGGCACTCGTCCCTTCCTCATGCGGTGCACCAGCGTCTGGATGTTCCTGAAACCATAAACGGCCGCAAACTGCAGCAGCGTTTCGCCATCGCGCTCTAGCGTCACCTCCTGAAAGTCACGGTTCCTGCAAAACAAACATAATGACGCGTGTTTGCGTGGAACGATAAAGTAGACCTCAACTTATGTCATCGCATCTCACCTGAGGGTCTTGTATGTGATCTCGTGGACGTCCAGTCCAAAAAGCTCCTTGGCAGCGTGCTTGAACACATGTTCCAGGAAACCGTCTGAACCGCGACCTTCGTGCCGAACCAGGGCCACATCCCCACTTTCTCCAAGCCTGCAATAGCAATTGGGGAAATTAGATAGAATACTGTACATATATTCAACTGAGGGGCCAACTACTCACACATGGTCCAATGAAGCAGAGTCCAGGTCCTCAGCTGATACTTTCTTCTGTTGCATTAGGTGGTAAATTTCCCCTGGAACACCACGCGAATACATATATGAATCTTTCTGAACACACATTTAAAAAAAATAATAATTTCCACTCTACTATGTTTTATGAAAATAAATGTGTATCCTTGGAATGAAAGAGGGGATGGAGGTATTTGTGGTATTTGGGCAATAAACACAAACAATGACCCAAGCGCAATGGTCAACATGACCTCTGGAACAAAAACAATACAGCAACTGGTATTTTATTTGGCTCCCGCCGGCCGTTTACAAGATAAGAAGTATTGAACCTGAGGTGAGGACACAGTCCACATCCCTGCTCTCCAGCAGACTGTTGTAAAACTCTTCTCGGACAGCCTCCAACTTTTTGTCAAAGCAGGGAGCCACCACCATATGGTACACTTTGTCCGCAGTTAGTTTCTGTTGGTAGAAAAGGAAAAAAAGAAAAAAAAGAAAAAGAGATTCATCTGATTCAAACAAGATATTTTTTAATAGGGGTGTGAATTGCCTAGTATCTGGCGATACGATTCGTATCACGATTCATAGGTCACGATTCGATTCGATACCGATTAATCCCAATACGAATCTATAAATTGATTATTATTGGGATTATTATTTTTTTACTCAAATTTAGAAAATACTAATCAGTAAACTTGTACATGTACATTGTAAGATTTGTATGAAAATGTATTTATCTGAAACTTCAGGCTTATAACTGAGCCACTGCATTTAACAAACAAGTTGCAGTCTGTTTCATGTTTGAACAGCACTGAAATAAAATGTTAAGGCTTAATGTTCCATTAATATAACATTCTTCCATGCTTAATGTGTGAATCCTAACCCTAAGTAAAACGTTTTGTTGAATATTCCCATAAAAAAAGTATGTTTAAAAATCGATTCGGCCGCATATCGAATCGATTCGAGAATTGCACGCTGTAATATCACGATATATTGCCGAATCTATTTTTTCTAACGCCCCTAATTTTTAATATTTTGTTTTGTCCAGCTTTCTGGTAACAGTTTATGTACTGATCTGTAAATTATTGTTTGTGCTTAATTCAGGAGAAGTTAATGATGAAGAGATGAGCTCTCTTGGGCCACACTTAAAAGCTACCTCAATACAAAATGTCCTTTCTTTGGAATAAGCGGCCACACTACGTTAGGAGACCCAATAGGTATCAGACCTCTAATAACAAAGTTCACTCTAACATATAATACCGTACAGCAGGGGTGTCAAACATACAGACCACGGGCCAGAACTGAGGGGGTCCAATCTTGTCCATTGAGGACATAACACAAACTGCAGTTTTACACTAAAAGTAACTGTTGTGGCTAAGTTTGTCCACTGGAGGGCGCACCACTTAAATGACATTCTGAATTTTGGCTGTTATTCAGGATTTGATGTAAAAAAAAAATTGCGCTAATTTTTGTTTAGAAATTCCAGGCTTAATTTTAATTATTTATTTTCAGAACGTATTTTTAATTACTTGCACAGACAAAACTAAAGGAAATATTTTGTCCTGCCATTATCATATCATTAATATAACATCATATATACTTCCACAGAACTCACTAACCTGCTGTTTGGAGAAATAGTCTTTAACTAGACATCCCATAATTTGCTGTGGAGACCTTGCTGTGCAGATGTGAGGTGTGACCAAACTCCCGAGGACACGCTCTGAATAGCGAATCCAACCTGTAGATAAGTACAAACACACAATTTATTGCAACACTTTTTTTAAATTTATTGTTATTTTACAAGTTTCAGTACAAGTGCATCTCCATTCCAGATTTTCCAAACTCCCTGACCTAACCTGTCTAAAATTGTACAAAGGAATGAATGGATAGCTGTCAGACTGTTCCAAATCGCTTACTGTCCCCTGTGCTGAAGAAGGGAGTGGTGGAAGACAAGCTCTCTATCTATCACCACCAGCAATGCCACTCTTAACTGCACTGTTGCTAAAAATGTGCATCACATTCAATTTGAAAAGTTCATTTCAGTAGTTTAATACAAGAAATGAAATTTGTGTTACATTCACTTAAAACACGGGAACATAATATTTTTAGCAGGCCAGTTCCAACCTATTTTCCCATATTAAAAATAATTTTGATAGTTTCTTAGCCATTGTTCTAAAAAAGACAATGAAAAAAAAGAAAAAAACTATGAAAATTTGTACTCTGTATATTTCACTTTTTGATTTGAGCTACTATGGTAATAAAAACTATAAAATAAGTGTTCCATGATGTTTTAATCAATTTAGGTGGAACTGTACAAAAATAACAATTACGTATATTTTTTTTTAATGAAATTAACATTTCAAGGTTCATGGTGGGCCAAGAATGGAGGTGAAGAAGAGTTTGACCTGGGCAAGAGGAGGTAAACATGGGCAAGGCGTGGGAGTCATGGTGCCTCCTGCGATACCTCTGAATAAATTCCTTTTGACTCTCTATGATGCTAAATCCTGCTGCCAGGGTGGTGTCAAACACAAACTGCACCCCTGCATGGAAAATGGAATAATTGAGAAACAAGGGGATACAAGGATGAGACAGGTTGGCTAAAACATGAACATCGAAATGTAAGAACAGTTTCTTCCCCATGGCCATATGGATGAATTTACATCGCATGGTTCAAGTGACACAGGTCTATTCTCAAGGTGGACATGTATTACAAAACCATTGACTGCTGAAGTACATAACCTGTTTTACTGCCTACACTTCTCCTCTCACCAATAAATCTATTTGCTCTAGCAAAGTTGAGTTTTTAGGACGCCGTCTGAAACATCACAGTGGTTTTGATGCGTTAAGGTGTCAATAATAATAATAATAATAACAATAATAATAATAATCCATCAGATTTATATAGAACTTCGTCAGCCAATCGGAGGAGTTCCCCGAGGAGCAGACGGAATAAAACGGTGGAGGAGATATGTTGAAAAATAACCAAGTTCCTCTATATGTACTGTTTTACACTCATTTGAAGACGTTTTTTAAATCAAGACTTTCTATCTATAGACAACATCGCACAAAAAACATTCTCCAAAAGAGTGTTTTTTTCCTGACATAAAAAAATCTCAATTTCTTCAAAACATAACGTCCAATTTCTAATTTCTTGTTGCGTTGTAATAAGATTGAAGTAGCCGTTCCGACCAGACTCCGCATTCGGACACTGTCATTTTTGGCAACTCTAATTACATTGTCAAGGTAAAAACATGGTAAATGATATCCAGTTGCACATGCTCACCCAGGCTCTTGAGAAAACCGCAAAGTTTACCGGCAGCCTCAACGATGTCCACGCCAAACTTGACGGCGAAAAAAGGGAGCGATTGCGGACACACTGATGCCACCAAAAGCCTGTGCTTTGTCGCGTCACATTTCTGATGAGGAAAGAGATATTTCTTGCCCAAAGTGCTCACACAGGCGCGAAGAATTTGACCGTACCTTGTTGAGAGCCAAAACCCGCTCCATCTCCTCTAAGTTCTGTTGAGAGATCTTCAGGCTCTCCTCCTCAGACATACAGCCATCGCAGGATAGACAAGCACTTAGCAACAACTGTAATCCCTCATTTTCCTGACGGAACGAAGACAAACAAACGTCTTGTACATAATCGTGTTTTTGTTTTGACTACTTAGAAATAAGGCTTTACCTGTCCATTGACTTGTTCTCTCTCTTGGTGTGAGCTGTCATCGCCATCGTTCTGTTTCTTGTTGCACTGTTGAGCGAGCGAGCAATATTTACAATGACATGCTATCAGGTTATTTATGTAGAAGAAAAATCCAAGAAATTGTACCTGCTTGGTGCAGTTCTCACATTTTTCCTTACGTCTCCCGATGCTGACCTCAGACATTTTGTTAATCAGTTATCTGTAAATAAGAGGGCGATAAATTCAGACGCCAGCACTTTGCAAGAACACTAACATCCCCACGTAAAATGTTCTTTGAACAATGCAAGTTTATGACGAATTGCCACCATGTTGCTGTTTTTGTTTAACTTGGCTCCACCCTCCTCAGACTGGGCCAACGTTCTCAAACTCCACAAGTACAGTACCGTTATGATAATTACTCATTACAAAGAAACAACTAAAATCAAATACATTATTTTACAGGCGAATGAACTCTATAAAAGCAAAGGCATGACGATACTGCACAGTATTTTAAGTCTCCCATTTTTACATATACTTATCATTGTGGGGGTAATTTAAGAGAACGATTGTAGGACAAGACCATTTGATTAAAGAAACTCACCTTGTGGATTCTGTGGCAAATCTCGTGTTAACCTTAAAAGCAAAAGCACCAGAAAACGGCGAAGAGACTCATAGCACCATTGGAGAGCTACCGGTACTGCAGCAAGATCACAGCAGAGGTAACCCCACAATCACCCTGACTCAATAATCCTACTAATATGCGGGGACAAAAGTGAGTATATAAGCAGTCGTCGGCACTACCCGCGTAGGACTCTAAGTGTTTTTTTAAAGGAATTGGCGTTTCTCAAACCGAACCTTTTTATATCTATGGACATCCGACTCCATTGTCACTCGGTAAGGTGAACAACAGTACACAACAGCGCATGCGTACCACGCAGAACCCGGCCCGGAAGTATGAACACAAGAAAAGTTTTTTTTAATAGCATTTTTTAAATAAAAATGATATCCTTACAATATTAGAGTTATTAAAAAATATATTTTTATATGATACAATAGCATTTTGTTTTAAAGCGACGAAAGACAAGAAGTACAAAGAAGAAAAAAACGAAAGTCTAAATTATGCGGAGTTTTCTGCCAATTTTAAATATTTTTATATTATATTATATATAAGGTACAATTTTCGAGTTGTATTATGATGAAAACTACGTGTGCATTTTATAAATAAATGCTTTTATTTTGAATCCTAGCGGAAGCAAATCCATCCAATCAGCCCACACTTATCCAGGAAGGGTGGTCCACGAGTCGAACTTCCTTATCTATTCATCAAGTACAATATATCCCGCACCTTCTCATTTGAACATTTATTTACACAAAAACCCACGTATAAGGATACATTTAAGGTAAGGTATTTGGCATTATTTGAGGCAAAGGGAGTTAACCGTATTCTTCCAGCAACAGCAACTTGTTTACTTCTTGTGCTTCCTGACACATCTTATTATTTTCAAACCTCAAAATGGTAAGATTGGGGGAAAAAACTGTCAGCATACAGTGAGTGCTGCCATATTTGCTATTGAGATGTGTAAAAAAAAATGTTTTCTAGATACCGTACATGACAAAAATATGGGTGAGATTAAGCACAGTAAAAGTGATCAGCAGTATCACTAGCACAAATGCAATGGTATGCGAACACACCTGACTTGCATGCAGGTAGTATTGGTTCAGTTCCCTCTCAGTGTAAATGCTTAGCAACAATCTACTCTATTATTGTGAAAATCTAGTTTGAACAACAACAACAAAAAGTGTTTGTCCCTCTGTTTAGATGGGATACATGGTAGTAGAGGAGCGCAGCTCTACGATGCTGCACCTGAAAAGAAACCCCGGCATTCGTTCTTGGTCACTTTGTATTGGTAAATATTTTTATTTAGTTAAATGAATTAGTCAGTAAAAATAACACAAAGTGTGTATTTTTCTTTAGGAATGGCAGCTATTGGGTTGGCAGCTGCCTATTACAGCTCAGGTATAAAATCTTGGTTTTATCACATTGCCTGACATACAGTCTTTATATCTTTGATTTATGCCTTATTTGACATGTTTTTGTTGTTGTTGTTTTTTTTACACAGATAGCATCTTCTGGAAGCTTTTCTATGTCACCGGCTGTCTGTTTGTAGCCATTCAGAACATGGAAGAATGGGAGGAGGCAATGTTTGACAAAACTAACAATGTGATTCAACTCAAGACCATTAGCTTGTACACTTTAGTTCTGACGTTATGGAAAAGGGGGCAAGAGAAAGGTAAGTAACGACAGAAGTTTAGTTATCTGCTTGTGAGCGCACAAATCCAAATCCATAGTGAATGTTTTGTCTTTCTTCGCTCTAGTTGTTTTGGACTTAAGGCATCTCCATGATGTCTGCGTCCAAGAAGAAAGGGTCCGATATTTGGGGAAAGGCTACCTCGTGATGTTGCGTCTGGCTACAGGTTTCTCCTACCCCATGACTCAGAGTGCCACACTTGGGGGGCGAAGGTAGATCCCTACAATAAACACTCTAATACAGTATACCTCTTAAGTTGAACTCCCTGAGGTCATACAAATTGGGCAAGAGGCTGGGTACCTATGGAGTTTTATTATCTCCGTGCTTTCATGGGTTTTCTCGCACTTTAGGTTAATTGAAGAATCTAAATTCTCCGCAGGTGAAAATGTGAATGGTTGTATATACAGTGGTGCCTTGAGATGAGTCAACCTACTTCTGTTTCTCAAGATAAAAGCCGTTACTCAACCCCCTTTTTATTTTATTTTTATTTTTTACTTATAAGCAAAAAGTTAATATGGGATACAAACCTTTGCAACAGATATTTGAACTCGGTTAATAATTTATCTTCTGTGTAAAAAAGGCCTGTATTATACTGCCCCCAGATGGCCAAGTTCACATACTGGAAGTAGCCACACACTTACAAGGAAATATTGATGATGCAAAAGCTGTGTAATTGTTTACATTTTATGTACATATTTTACTACAACGTTTTTGTTTAAGATATTATAAAGTGCTATGTGCCTTATTGAAAAACATTTTTTGGGGCTTTTTTTGTACGATAGGGACACACACACGCACATCTATCTATCTATCTATCTATCTATCTATCTGTATATATGTATATATATATATATATATATATATATATATATATATATATATATATATATATATATATATATATATAACATTTAGAGAGGGGGGTAATATTCTGAGAGAAAAAAGGCTCACAAATTTACAAGGACAAACATGAATAAGGACCCCCCCCCCCCCACACACACACACACACAAATTTACAAGAAATAAAAGAAGAAAAAATTATAATTTATTGAGTTCTTCCACCGTAGGCATTTTGTACTTCTCGCAAGTTTTGAGTTTTTTTCTTGCAAATCTGCAAGTTTATTTCTCTTAAATTTGTAAGTTTTTTCTCTCACAAATTTGCCACTTTGTAATGTTGCAAATTTTCTAGTTTTTACTTGTAATTTTTCTCTCTCGCAAATTTGCCACTTTGTAATGTTGCAAATATTCAAAAATTTTCTCTCGTAAATTTGTGATTTTCTCGGAATATTACCCACCTCTCTAAAAAAAAAAATATGTATACGTGGCCCTAATACATCGTTGTTTTGAGTTACAAGCATTCTCATGAAAATAATTAAGCTTTTATCTAAAGGCACCATACCCTGCTGGGGGCACATACAACACATTAAAAGAAAATGTTTGAGTTGACTTCCTCTTAACTCAAATTGTGTGTGATATCATCAGTGTCACTGAAACTTGGTTCAAAGTTTTAAATTCCAGGATTATGATGATTATGCTAAACAGTTGTAAAAAGTTACCTCAAAATGTGAGAAGATCTACTTTAATGCTTTTTTCCCCCATGTGATCCTCATCAGTGACGTGGAGGCTGTAGCTGCACTGCTTAAGCGCTTTTTGGGGATGGATGAGCGGCGAGAGAAGAAAGAAATTCCTGAGTACACTGAGGAGGAAGCTTTTGAATTTTTGGATAACAGCAGCGATTCAGAGGATGAAGAAGAAAAACCTTGACCTTTTATGTGACATCTTCATCTACTTTGAAATTAAGTTTGGGATGATGCCACTATTGAGGGATGGTGGTTGAGTTTACAATTTTTTCTTTGCATGGTATGATCACTTACAAAAAAACTTTGAACTACAAGATTTTAGTGGCATTTTAGGAAATATTCTTACTGTAGTGTGGCTTGGGAATATGGTTACTTTCATTTTACATGGTTAAAAAGAGCGTCACGATTGAATTACTATAGAAAACACTCCAGATTACAGATGTACTGTGCCTTCCTACTGAACACTGGTATTTATGATGTATGCCAACTGAAAGGGCTTTTTGCAGTTCGTTGTACCACCCACATTTTGTTTTATATACACACACCCACACACATGGCAATCAGGATGAACTCTTGTACAAACAGTAATCATTATCAACCATGAAGAATTTCCATGATTTAACCCAAAGTAAATTATGTGATAATTTCACTTGCCTGTTGGTGGTCTTTAGCAAACCAAAGATGTGTGTATTTTTGTCTGACCAAGTCCAAACGAGCAAACAAGTTACTTCAGACCACTTGAAAATAATTTTTTCCATTGTTGGATTTTATTCGTGTTTACATTTTGTGGAATTCTGTTTTGTATTCAAAAACCAAATTGTGCTTGTATGTTGTCTTTATTAAAACGCAACTTGCATTATGTGCAACGAGAAAACACTCGGATGGAAAATAATTCTATGTCTCTAGCTCCATCTCCATCTCCATCATGCATGCTCTGGTGTCATCTAACATCCTCTGAAGGGGGGCAGTCACTGGGCTAACATGTTCCTCTATCCACTCCTCAGCTGTTGAAATTGGATAAAGAAGAAGCATCTCCTCTCTTACAACATCCACCTTCTTTTGCAGCAGATCCAGATACCTTGGGAGACAAGGTCATATATAGTATTAGTGAGAACGAGGGGTGTCAGGTAATTAATTTTTTTAATCGTAATGAATTGCATGACTTCAATAGTTGTCTCACAATTAATCGCAAATTTAATATCTGTTGTAAATGTACAATAAAATATTTTTCTAAGTTTTATATTCTTGTTAACATAAAAGTGGGAAAAAAATGTTAAATAGACATATGGCTGCATCATTTAGTCATTGATACAGTAATTTCATAATACATAAAATTGAGTTAGTTAAAAAGATGTGTGATATTGATTTGTGTTTGTCATTTTCTGCCACAAGATGGCATAATTGCATTTGTAAAACGGTGACAGCTCTGCATTTTTCTTTTCAGATTAAGAGCTATCCAATCTTTAACATCAAGTAACTTGTGAAGTTCTGCACATTTTTAAAATGGTATAATACAACTTGACTCCAGTCTCCACAAGTATATTATTATTATTATTATTATACATGTCTGCATTGCGACTGGAATTCCCCCAGTACAGGCTTTCCAAGTAAGGGGCGGTCATTAATCGGGCGTTAAAAAAATTAGTGGCGTTGAAAAAACTTTAAATTAACGCACTCATTTTGACACTCCTAGTGAGAACACATTTCACATGCACGAAAAGGAGTCAAAAAGTGTAACATGACGTGTTTGCTCACTTTGATGCTTCACAATGAATCTGCACAATGTTGAGAGGGTTTGACATCCTTCTTGATCGGTGGTAAGGACTGAAATATCCTCGTACATACCTAAGGTGACATACAGACTTCAGTTGTTAATCTTAAATACAGTCAACTACAAAACTTTTCACAAAGCATCTTCTTATATTGTAAATATGCTGCGGTCAGAAACTATTTGATATATGAATATTATAAATTTGCCCCATGTTGTTGGAGTGATTGATGGCACCTATGAGTTATGATTTCATTATATTAAAGGAGATGTATTACACATTTGGGCTTCATCACTCATGTCCCTAACCATACTCACACATTTTTCTCAAAAGACCTTATATCTTCAACATCAAGAAGTGAATCCAGTTCCACAATCGCCGCTGCTAGTCTCCTTCCCGGGAACAGGGTGGCATCACCAAATGTACTAAACATGGCATGAGACAAAGAGTGAAAAGGGAATCAGCTTGTATGTTTTGATTGAAACAAAACAAAAAAGTTCAGGGCCTCACCTTCCCATGGCATTCACCTCCACAGAGGAGACCCCCAACATTTTAGTCACATTGTTTTGAGCCTCGGGACTAAACCGGCCATGGATGAGTGTTTGCAGACTAGCCGCTAGTGACGGAAGACCCACAGGCATGAGCTCACACAGCACTGAAAAGTGGCTATACCTGAGATTGGGGAAACACAAGTGTGTTTTTTGCATATGCGTAGATGAGGTTATACTGCCATAAATGTCACGTGACATAAACACGGTCTCACCTTTGCCAGCCTGTTATGGCGATACCCCTAATGTTTATGCCAGGGGACACCGATGCAGCCACTTTTAACCATTGCAAATGGTTATCTACATGTCTCTGTGTTTCGGGTACGTTGGTGTAAATATTGGTGGAACCTTTAAAGGAGCTGGCTGCCCACATATCTTGCATACCAGCACTGTAGTACTTCTCCAGCGACGACACTAAACAAGAAAGTTTAGATTCATCGTTAAAATCCACGGCTGTATACCATAATGTATTCAGAAGGACTACGAATTGTCACAATCACAACATTGTTACACAGTACCAGTTGTTGAGTTAGAAAATAGCAAAATGACAGTTCATACCAGTATTCCGGACATCCAGATTAGGGCTGTAATCCCACAGCATTGGTTGGACTAGTCCTGCAATCCCACTCGCTGGGTCAAGGAGAGCAAAGCGAACACAGATATGTTACACATTCAATTTTATTACGTTCTACGTAAACAGGAAGTCAATTTAAAAAAAATAAAATAATATGTTCAATGCAGCCCCATTAGTCTAAACATGGCATTCTGATTAAGATCACATTTGTGGAATATGAATTAAACAGTAAAATCCGCCTGTTTTTTATCCATCACAGGGGGCGGCCATTTTACCTCTTGGTGTCACTGAAAAATACATAACAGTCGCTCAGGGCTTAGGTAACGATCATTCACAGCTCATCTTGCAAATGTCAACATGGCAAACTAAAAAAAAATTAGGTGAGTTGTAATTGATCGTTATCACGGATTTATATATCAAGTATGTAAATCATATGTGTCCATGGTCGTTATCAGTGCCCTGAGCAACTGGGATGCCATTTTCAGTCGACAGCAAGTGACAAAAATGACAGAGATGGATAAAAATGGTGGATTATGCTTTTTAATTTATATTCCACCAACGCAGTAATAATCAGAATCCTGTGTTTAGACAAGTAGGGGCACGACATACAACATATTATTGTATATACATTTTTTGTGTCGACTCCCTTTAAAAAAAATGACTTCTTTATACAATATACATTTTGTGTTTATAATATTATTAGTAATATGGCATGCCGGTTTTTCATTATGGAGACTATTAAAAAAGTGAATTTAGATTTTTTTTCTAAAATAGTGAACATGAAAAATGATGCACTATAAAACATTTACTATTCCAGCATTAATAATTTTATTGGAGTAAAACAATGTCAATATGATGGTGTATAGACAGAAACATGAAATGTTTTCTGTAATTACCAATGCTGTCAATTTAAGGCAAACGTCTTAAATTCGTGAAGCACACAAGAGACATATATTATGTTCTTTATCTATTTTAGAATAGTTTTACTTCGATTTCTCTTTATTTTCATATACGAATTGGAGTTGTTATATTTCCCACTCATTTCATTACAAATTATTTATACACTTATATTTTTGTGACCTTTCCTCAAAACCTTACTTCATTATGTTTAACACCTGACACAAAACTACTTTTCATGTTGAATTCCTTAAAGATGCAAATTCCTACTAACCTTTCAACGTGTCCTCACTTGTATACCTCATCATATCATCCCACATGATGATAGTCATATGAGGCCACACCTCCTTGATGTACTTTGCCACGGATGTGACATGACTCAGGAAAAGTTCTTCCACGTTGCGTCCGGGTGAAGCCAACCACTGTTTTGACAGCTCACCCTCACCCAACATGTACACCTTAAGTAAAAAGTATGGCCGTGAGATCATTGCCAAAAGAACAAAAAATAGAATGTGTTGTTTACATTACCTCATCTGCACCTATATGCAGTGTGTTTAGACCAGGATGCAACTCCACCACCTGCCTTAGCATTCCCTTCACAAGCTCAAGTCCTTCTTCCAAATGGGGATTGAGCGTGCCCAAACAGTGTGGCACTTCTCTCAGACTCGACATGGATTTATGCTTCAACACAAACTACAAAATGGAGGAAAACATGGAATATAAAAGCAGTTATGCAGTCTGTATTCCAACAATTAAATGTCCGTCATACCTCCTTATGGCCAAAGGTCTGCACAAGTGGTATGATCTCCATGTTCTTAGATTTGGCAAATTTCTGTATGGATAATATTTGATCCCGGCTGAAAATACATGGCACAGTAATACATCTAAACTCCACAAGTAAATCCATACAGAAGTTAGCATAATCCAGTTGAACCTGTATGCAGGTTGTGCTGTGGCCTGGAGAAGCTTCAGCTCTCCCTCATAAGGAAACATGTCTTCATATTCCACGAGCAGACCATCGGCACCCAGACGAGAAAATAATTCTATGAGCTGCAGGAGGAGTTGAAAAAGAAAATCTTATAACGGTTTTACTCGTAGTACATTATTTGCATATGAGACATACCTGGTGCATGTATTCCAATTTCGGAGGGGCACCTTTCAAATCCAAGTGAACAACTTTCTTTCCGTTGGGCCATGGTGCATTATTCATCCTGTTTTGTGTTGTATTTCGGTATCTATTAACAGAAGTAAAACTGAAGGGTTTTTGTTTTCACGCTTGTGAATAATCACTTACCAGCACCGCGAAGCCCTGAAGTACGCACGTAAAAAGGAATAAGTATGTCAAGATTTACTGTTGTATAGCGTGTATCAGACAACGAATTATAAAAGTGAAGCAGTAAAGAAATTGCAGCATATCCGCATAACTAGGTGACGTTAGTCTTCATTGCCTACATATTGTCCAATCATACAGTCGCTTTCTTTTCATCCAAGCCAATCATGATGTCGGATACGCACTAACCCGGAAATAAAAAAATATATTTGGGTGCTAGTGGCGCGGTGTGTGTAGTATGGTTAGCAGGGACGAAATCTTTGCATGACTGTTTATTTTTTCAAACTACACGGCAGGCTAGAATTTTAATGGCGCCAGTCCGACAGAGAAGTGCGAAAGGCCTGCATTCGACTGAGATTGGGAAGAAAATCAAAAGGTGAGCAACCAAACGATTTTCAGCTTGAGTATGCATTGAAAGGGATTTATTTCCAAAGTACAATCAGCATGACAACCCTGACAGATGAATGACTTAAATCTAACTTTTCTTATCTTATAAAAGTTTGTCTAATTATTACCATACACAACCAGTGCGTTTTCACTTATTGCTGTTGCCTTTTTAAGGGTATAGTATACAAAATATAAAATATGTTTTTCCTCTCACAATGCGTCAGCCAACTACTCAAGATAGTACAATGCAATTATTTTGAAATAAATGCGAAATATAATTTTTTTCCTACTTGATGTTGATCCAAAATATCACACACAAAAAGTAGTTCCGAATTGATTAGATATTTCAAGTTTCCACATTCCTGTCGGCGATAGAAATTACATCAGCAGCTATCAACTTATTCAGCTTGGGCGACTTTGATTTTTACAAGGGCTGCAAGCGTTGTATCCATACTGCTTAAGGGCAGGACTTTTAAGGGACAGTGTGCAGATTATTATTATTGTTGTACATCCAGTGACCTAAACTCACGTGAATTTTGAAGCGTTGCTTTAGAGAGACCATACTTCGCAAGCCTACCACTAATTACTACGTTTGTTAAGTTTGTCCCCTAGACCTACGATTTTTTTTTTTAAGTACATTGATGTGATGAACATATTTTTTTTGCATAGTATTGAAATAGTGGGGTTTTAAAATGAATGAACATTTGAAAATCTAATATTTCTACACATTGTCCCTTTTAACTAGCATGCATTCATTATTTGAATTTAGGATGGATGGAAGTTTCATAGACAGAAAATTTCACCTTGAGTCATAATTGTATGATTTGTATTATTGCTTGTACTAGGTTAGGTCCTTCCATGTCAATTCACACACATCCCCAGAACCTCTCCAGTGACACCTTATCCTAATTATGGCCCTTTAAAGTATGGGTGCCACGCTCACTTTTGGGATCTGGGAACTGCACACTAAATTTTGGGCCACATTTGGAGGCCCTCACCTATCGATGTATTCTGGTCCCGTCTATCAGAATTTGTACATAAAAAAATAACATAAATGCACTAGAGATCACCTCTTTAAAAGTGGATTTCTTTTAATGACACAATAACCCAAGCCCCCCCAACACACGCACACACATTTTGGGGTTCCATATCTTGCCAAATGTTTGGTGGTGTTGCCAGTTAAACTAATTTATCATCATATTTGGGAACTCTACTATGTATTTAAGAGTTTCAAGGCATTCATGCCTTTGTTGGGGGTACAGGTAGGCTCCAAGTACAGACAAAATTACCATTTCGGATCCCCTGCTTCAGGCCACTAGATGGCCATGTGGGCACATGATAATGGCAATGAGCTTTTTATCGCGTCAGCAGTCACCTTTCATCAACGTTTTGAGCCAGTAAAAATATTGATTGTCCAACTTCTTCACTTAGAACTCAGCATTTGCATATGGTACTCTTTTTGGATATTTTTTTTAAAAAGTCCAGAAAGTTTGTCAACTGAAGTTTTAACTGCATATTCAACAAAAAATGTTTGAGCTAGTGGGCTCAAACTTCAGATTTTTTCATTTGACATCATATAGAATAAGGCAAATTAAAGAGGTGTTACTTGGAGTGTGTGTGTGACTAGACATGGAATGACCCACTATCATTGTAGAGACCTCAAATAGAACAATTAATAGCTCTTGTAAATGTGAGTAACTTTTTTTTTTTTAAACACTTATTTGAATGGTTTGTATATCTGATCCCTCTTCACCAGGGGTAATGCACTGCGACAGGGCACTGCCTGGTGGAGTTCCAGAGGGCTAACCGCTTTGTTGCTGGTTACTCTTTGTTTGTGTGGGGCAGCTACTTGGTTGTATGTCACTTCTTTGGATAGTGACATAACAGAAACTTTGGTCAGCCAACGTGACCATGTGTCCCCAGAGCCCAGGGTTTACATCGTTCAGTGCTCAGAAGACTATGAGAACTACAAACGCTACCCAGGTGAGGCTTAACTCATTCACTCCCAGCCATTTTCACTGAAGCAACCCCCTTCACTCCCGGCTGTTTTACTGGAATTTGACTGATTTTGCAAGGCCCACAGAATATTGTGTTCTATTGCTATAAAAACATGAAACCTACCAAAATAAAGATTAAAGTATCTTCTTTCATCAGTTTCCTTTTTGCAGCAATTAGCATTAGAATATAGCTAAGTTTCATCATTATTCACAAATCTATTTAGAATTCTGAGTAATTGAGTTTTTTTCCCAACATGGCCCTGGTTCAGTTCCTATGCTATGCTGCCACCTGCTGGCCGTTTGTGTAATAACTACCTTCAACCATTCTTTGCAATTGAAAGGCTGCATCAAAGCCTTCTGAATGCTCTAGCATAAAAAAACATTAAAAATGTGTAAATACGTCTTTGGGACACTTAAAACATTTAAAATAGAATGTATTTATACATTTTTGGGAGCAAATGAGTTAATATAAAATAATTGTAGTCATTATGACAACATATGAATTTTGTTTTTGTCTTTTATAAAACATGTGTTTGATGTGATTTCTCTATCAATTTTCTGGATAGCTCTCGAACACACAAGCCAACCAATGTTACTGCTTCAGTTCATACTGTGTTTTTAAATGAAATTGACACACACAAAATCCCCAAACAAACGTGGCACAAGCTCCATGTGGAACTGATAACAATAGATTTTCAGGCATACTGTTGCTTCAAAGATGTAGGTGGATGAAACCGTAATAAGTGATGTGACTGCAAGGCAAAATGACTTGCATTCCAAAACAAGTGCATGCTGTAAAATAAACAAAATGTTACACAGCCTAAGTATAATGATTTATTTTAGAATAAAACATTTGACAAGTGTACAGTATTTTTTTTACCATTGCAAATTCGATTTATTAGGGATGATCAATGCCACTTTTCTTTCCCCAGACCGATACCAGTACGACTACTAAACTTTTTAATAGTCACCGGCACTAGCACTTATGATACATAACGTTTTTATAAAAACAATGACGGATAGTATTAAAGAATATTTAGAAGAAGGCTGGTGGCACTGAGTGTGGGCTGAGCTGAAAATTTATTCTGTAAAATTATCAGTAAAATTACCAGTTGTACAAAACTGATTGTTGAGATAAGTAGAAAATAACGGAACCCGAATATCCGGTACCGGCCCAGTCCGCGCCCCAGGCGCATTGCGAAGCGCATTTGCGCTGATCGCTAGTGCGACGATGCTAAAGCTAATTTGAATACTATAATGACCCAATTTCAAAGGCATAGTTCGAAAAGCTGGATCGTTGAAATTGTGTACTTTATTGTCAATGCCAAAGCCTGTCCTATATATACAGGAAATGCATCTTTGATATTTTTTTAATGACAGCATTAATGAAACTCAGTAACTCTGTTTTCGTCGTAGGCTACGTGCCTTAACGTCGCCGTAAAGGCAGTCGGTTTCCAGAATCATTGTTTGGGGCAATGCATCTAATTAATGACGTTATAGACTGTATTATTACATTTAAACAAACTTCAGGTTGTGTGTAAAATAGTGACAGCCATGCTTCTGACTTTCTACCGGCATTAAATGACATTATTATAACAGGTGCATGACAGAAAATTTGAATATCGAGGTAAAAGCCCGTTTATTTCAATAATTTGTATTAAAAAATGAAACCTTTTTGTTATTAGTTCACCACACACAAAAGTGAAATTTTAGAAGCTGTTATTAGTTTACATTTTGATGATGATGGCAGAAAGACAGGAACATTTTAAAAAATCCAGTGTTTCACAACTTTTTTATATTTCCTGTTACCAACAAGAAAGGGGCTGGTTTTTTTGCACTTATGACAGGAAGGTGGTGTGGTTTGGAGGTGATCATTCTTTGGCACAGTTCAGTTGATATTGTACCGGAAGTATATAGCTTTGATATTTAATTCCCTTGTGAAAATAAATAAAATGTAACATTTACTTTAATCTGAAAAGAGGAGTCGGGACCACTGGGCAACAGACCAGTACGTTTCCCCTTAGTTTCGCACAGACGTCTTTTTACATAATCATCAAAATGTAAATAAAAAAAAAAAGATTTGAGATTTTTCACTTTCTGTGTGGTGATTGGTGAACTAGGCTATATATAAAAGTTTATTTAAAAAAAAAAAAAATTACTGAGAGAAATTGACTTTACCTTGATAACCTATATTTTTGAGCATGCACCGTTCATGCCTTTTACCTATGGGTGGAAAAAAAAGAATATTTTTCCAAAAAACTCACAATTTCTCAACTCATCTTTGCTTATATAACACGTTCACAAAAGCTTTTAACAAAACGCTTTACAGAACATACAGTATAACAAACAATTAACAATAACACAACAGAAAATATAACATAACACATTGACAATAATACAATCATAAGTAACAACCATTCCTATAGGACTGTTAAGAAAATCGATTTGGCAATATATCGCAATATTACAGCGCACAATTCTCGTATCGATTCAATATACAGCCAAATAGATTTTTAAAGATCCATTTTTGATGGAAACGCAAGGTACTAGGCAATTCACATCCCTAATTTCTATATTCGCTACGTTTTTGAAGCGGTTATTGAAGGAGGACAGATTCAGTCGTCTTTCACTAGTGGATCAGAGACGCTTTGATCACATAAAAACGAAGTTTCTGACCAACAGCTCTTTATATAATTTACATTGCATCACACATCTTCTGCAAAACAATTTACAACAGTATTCTATGGCAGTATTTAACAATGAAGAACTTTAGATTTTTTTCAGGCTATATACAGTGTTTTCATTGATTTTTGTGAATATTTATGTTACTTAAATGTCTCCTATTACGCCATAATGACATATGTTTGAGCTACAGACTGGTCTAGCACTGCCAACTACTACAGCTATCAGAATGAGAAAGTAAGAAAAAAACAAAAAATAATGAGAAAAGGTGCTTACTAAAACAGTCAGAATGGGATTTTTTAAAAATTGTATTTCATATATGGTGATTTGTGCCACATATGTCATCCTGGAATACAGGTATGTAATTATTTAAATGGTTCACTGCGTTTTCTGACAACAAACCAAGAAGGCAATAAAACAAAATTATTTGGGGAATGCCGACCTTAACAAATCATTTGTGAATCTGGTGGGCTGTGTTTTTTAAGTTTCCCCAGTGAACACTAGAGGGCATCACGTTTGTTAAGGTGAAAACCGTTGACTTTCCCGCAATACTAATGACGCCCTGGTGCACTGCTGTATGACAGACGTGACTAACGAGTGTTAAAAGAAAAAAAAAAAAACGCCTAATGTCTGTCAACGAGTCTAATGTTGCAGCTGCTTCACCTTGACACCCGCTGTGGTGTTGTCACTGGCTTTCCAGGAGATGTTCTCTCACCTTGGTTTTGCCACATTATAAATTCAACCTTGAATACAAACTCCCACTTGCCTCTTCTCCCTCACTAATGTTCAGTTCCGGTGTAATAGTTGAATGAATCACAACTTTTCCTGAAATATTTGTGTTGTGCACCTCACATCTGCCTGCTTCCTGAACAGTTAACAGTTTGCTGATATGTAGCCAAGGGAATAATGTAAATTGTAATTTGCTCAGCACGGCGCACACCTCTATTCTAATAGACACCATGCGTCATACAATTTCTCACCAGGTGTGTGGTTGATTTAAATAAAATAAATAAATAAAAATAGCACCTTCCCAAATGGATTCCCATTTTTTGCCCCTCAGGAAATGGTGATGTAATTACTGACTAAAAATGTTGTAACAGCAAATGAAATGAAGATTTTCTTTCTTTGCTGTATGTAAATAAGCTACAATTATTTTTCATTTCCTCGCTGTGTTTGTCTCCCTCATAAGGATGCACCCCTCAAAAGTGTGGGCGTGCTGTCGCGGACGACGTGGTGACAAGGGAGGAATCTCAGGTCCTCAAGAGGTAAATACTGCCAAACAGAGAACAATCTGTCTGGTTTTTATGTCTCCCTGGTGTTCAATTTTTTTGCCATTTACTTTCACTGTTTTGATGGGACACGTAAATCACTTTTTTATAATGTTTTTTTTGACACAGGCTGGCTGAGAGGGGACTTCAACTGGCTGGATCAGAGGGAGGAGTGAGTATATTGCCCAATAAAACTAGAGTAACTTTAAATATTGCATAGTCATCATTCCTCTCCACTAATTTTTCATGTTGCTCTCATGAATGATGTTCTTGGAACACATTCCAAAATTGCTAATACCTGGTTGGAAACACAATATGGTTTACCCTAAGTATGTCCATAGATGTTTTTAGACATTTCTCTACATTCCTGGATTATGATCCCTAAAAAAACAAACAATTTTAACTGAAACCTGGCACCAGCTGGCAGGAGATTAAAGGCTCTAAGACTAAAATGTTTAGGAGCTATACTATAACTCTGTCAAGGAAATAATCTACATTTTTAGGGTATCTGGTTGCCAAAGTCAGATTTGTAGGCACCTACGGTAGTCTTGTCAGCCATGTCCTAGATACATAGCTATCGCTTTCTCTCTGTTCCAGTCGAGCCTTGTTCTCAGCCACCGATATTTATCAAGTAGCAACACGAAAAAAGCACCTCCAAAAACATCAATGTCCTAATAGTGCTGACATTAAGTAGTAAAGGGCAGGGGGGAATGTTTTGCAACAATTTGCCATGCATCATCTGAAAGTTTTCAATGCCAAATAAATGTTGTTTGTTTTAACCTTAAAAGGCCTCCATCTTGGACCTGCACTCAGGAGCATTGTCAATGGGGTCGCAATTTGTCAACATTTACAGGTGGGACATAAGTGCCAACATAAGAAATTGTTCCTAGTGAGTTTTTTCGCTGTATTGTTCTGCTTGAATGTCTTGTGCAATATGGAATGTAACATTTGCCCAAATATATTATCTCCAGTAGTCATCAATCTTGCTTTTATGCTGTTTCCTTTGAGATTTCTTCTCCAGGTTGTTACCCAACATACGTTTGCCATAAACTGACAGTAAACCTGATTCTTATTGGAATCATCTGCTCCTGTCTTACATTCTTCCACCATATATGTGCATCTTTAATTCATCTCAGATTCCTCCCATCACATTCAATATGGTAGGTGATTGATGTCGGATAATCTCTAGGTGATTTTAACCGTAATTGCGTTCCAACACCTCGCCCATTACAGAAGAGGTTTCTCAGATCAAGCAGTTGGACATGAATAATTGCTATGTACTGAGCCGAGAAAGCAGCCGTCTCATGGCTGACATTCTTGAATGTGATGTTCCCACATCCTCTCCTCTTTTACATAACTGTGTTTGTGTCCCCCATTCTTTAATGTGATCTCTTACTGGATGTGTGTGCATCTGGTAAACTCATTCCAGATATTTTGGGGAACAGATCCAGGATGTGTTCACAGAAAAGGATTTCCAACTTTACAGGTAAACAATTACGCACCGTCGCGATAACTGGTTGATTTATTGTAATTTAATCAATTACATTTCTGGCTTTCAGGTTTTAAATGTACATGAATAATTTCTTAGACAAAGGCAAATACCTTCCATGCCAGTTTTATTTAAGTCAACATTTATTGAGGACTAAATGAATGAGCATCCATCTCCTTGTTTCCCTTCTATAGTATAAAAACACCCTTTAATGGGATTAAAAATCAACTGCAAGCAGTCTTAAAAGGACAAATAAATGAATTATTGTCCTATATTGACTTAAAAGGGAAGTTTGCAGTTTTCAAGTTGCTAGCAAGATTTGAATGTAGCCTCAAATTACCCCCCAGGTGTCCCATTGGGATCATCGCTTATTCACATTGGAAAGTTGCAAACATGAAATGTTATGAGTTTGATTTTGCATTTTTTTTTGAATGTTTAGTTCAATTCAAATCGTAAGAGAAGTGATAAACTTACTTGACGACCGGGTGAGATTAGTAATGTTGGCAGTGTGTTTTCCGAGTCCAGAGAGAGATGATTTTTCAGAAAAATCTATATATGTGACATTTTTTGCCAACTCCCCTTTTAAAGTGGAAGTCAACCTTAAACATTTCTTGACAATAATGTGTTATATGTGACCTCACTAGTCTAAACATGACATTCTGATTAATATTACATTTATGGAATAAGAGTTATGAAGCAAAATCCAGCCATTTTTATCCATCCCGGGGGTTGGCCATTTGGCCACTTGCTGTCGACTGAAGATGACATCACATTTGCATAGTGCTCAGGCAATGACCAATCGCAGCTGAGCTGAGGATAAAAATGGCAGGATTTCATAACTCATATTCCACTAACACAATATTAACCAGAATACCATATTTAGACCAGTGGGACTGCATAGAATATATTATTGTCAAAAAATATATTTTGGGGTTGAATTTCTTTTTAAATAAAAGTTTACCGTAGAGACCAAACCTTGACCATGCGGCCTTAACGTATATCATATTGTTTTTATCTTTAGAGATGTACGCAAGCGAATCCAGACAGTGATTGCCGAGACGTTTGGTTTAGATCAAACACTGATGTACCTCACCAAGCCCACCTTCTTCTCCAGGATCAACTCTACAATTGCTATGACCCAGCATGATGAGTACTGGCACCCGCACATAGATAAGGTATTAATGATTGATGGTCAAATGTGTACGTAATGTTGGGTCTGAAAGAGAATGACATTTTGGATATTCATACGAAAGCAGCAATACAATCTATCTCCATAAACTGGCTGGTTTTATTAATTTGCATAAATGTGGATAAGACTTTTAATAACTTTTGGAAGGACTTTCTTCCTTGCATGGCAATTTACCGTATATGCCAATGATTTTGGCAGTGAGTCGACTGAGAGCATTTGAGACGTACCTCATGACCTGCAAACACACTTGAATCGTGTTGGAGAGGTTGGCCGCCCTCCCCTGTAGTAAAACGGCCCGTGTCCTGCTATTTTTATATTTTACGGTCTTCGTCTATTCTAATTGAATTTATTTCCCAGAACCTATACCTTAGCACGTACTTCTCCAGGCTGCAGAGGTTCAAGCTTGAGAATTCACTTAAACCTCCATTATTTAAAATACATAAGGACATGGATAATCTTGGAGGACCATACTGTGTTGAACATATTTTCAACTAGAAATACATATTTTTAGTGAGACAATTTTACAGAGCTCCTGTATGATGTACATTATGATGGGGTAGGCAAGTATAAGCTCTTGCTTCAGCCTACTCCTTTTGGGCTTCAACACAATGTACTGACTACTGTACAGGTATTTCTGGACTACAAGGCGCACCTGACTATAAGCCGCGCTAGCTAAATTTGGGGAATACTACACATGTAAACCGCACCCGGCGGTAAGCCGCAGAGATTTTTTAATTTATCATGCCCAAATAAAGTAAACAATTTTTGGATTAATTCAGACAGTTTTTAAAGACTCGGATTAACGGCTATTGAAAAGTGTTCAGATTATTATTATTATAATTTTTTTTTTTTAACTCTTTGACTGCCATAAACGTTATAAAACGTTTAGCATAAACCTAGGGAAGGGCGCCGAGGACGTTAAAAGACGTCCCCTATGTTTTTTTTTTTTTTTTTTCAAAAACGGGTGCAGGAAAGCCTTGGGCAGCTGTGCTGAAAGTATCAGGTAGATATGATTAGTCAAAGACTCGTTTTGGCCCCTAGAGGGCAGCGATGACTCTCTTTGCACAAGGTTGGATGGGCCGCCCACCGTGGGCGTCAGTAGAAGACGTGAGGCGGAGCTAGAGTGTTGAGGAGACAATGGCTGGTTCAAGCCATTGTGGCTTGACCAAGCAACCGGTTGCAAGCAACTCACGCTTGAGCATTTTTTTCAAAGACGTAAAGCATCAATCAATACTAAAAAGCGCATTGATGTCGACGATGATGATGACTCCGAGCTTGACGCCAAAGTTGGAAGCCTTGACGTGTTTACGATCACGTAGTAAGCCTCACCGGCTAAGCGCGGCTAGCGCGGCTAGCGCTGCTAAGGCCGGAAAACGCGCACAATAGCCGGCCGGGTACTTCTACACAATCGGACATTCGATCGGGCGATGGAGAGTTGGCATCGACCAATGCAGATTGATGATGATGATGATGATGATGACTCCGAGCTTGACGCCAAAGTTGGAAGCCTTGACGTGTTTACGATCACGTAGTAAGCCTCACCGGCTAAGCGCGGCTAGCGCTGCTAAGGCCGGAAAACGCGCACAATAGCCGGCCGGGTACTTCTGCACAAGCGGACATTCGATCGGACGATGGAGAGTAGTCGAAAAGCATCGACCAATGCACATTGATGATGATGATGATGGTCACTCCCGAGGTTGACGCCGGAGTTGGAAGCATTGACGCGGCCGTTATTCTCTCGTCATAAAGCCTCACCGGCTAGCGCTGCTAACGCCGGAAAACGCGGAGCTGCACAAGCGGACATTCGATCGGACAATGAAGAGTACCCCGAGTCCAATGCATATTCATCGGAGGAGCGGGTACAGTCTGATCACGGAGAAGACACTGTTTCTGGACTACGATGCCACCATGAATGGAGTGGATAAAATGGATCAGAACATCTACCACTCGGTATAGCAACCGAAGGACATGAGGAAGCCACAACGTAACATCACCGTAACGTAACCGTAGCATGATCCTGATATTAGACTTTATGGCAACACACACTGCAGTATATACTTGCTATTCCCCGGAAAAAACGGCCTGCAAGAAAGTGGAGCTTTTGCACGCGAAGAGGCAATCTGTTGTGCAAATCCTGTTGCGTCTCTTTGCACGCAGGAGAGTGTTACAAAAAGAAAAACTGTCGTTGAAACATCCACATATTTGTAAATAGCACCACAGTTGCACACATTTGTAAATAGTTTGCCAAATTGTTGTCAAATTGTTACACTGTTGAATGTAAATAAACGTATTTTGCTATCAAAAAACACTTTTTCATTCTTGGTGGTAGTGTTTTATAGAAGTAAAGCACTATTTAGGTGTTTGTGGCATCATTCATGGACAAAAAGAAGTGTAAAATTCACTAGAATGCATGAAATAATATCGTTTCACTAAAAGCTTGATTTCTCCGTATTTTGGTCCAAAACAGGCGAAATTGGGTCAAACTAACCATTTTCTATTGTTGATTACTAAAGAACGGAATAAGGTAGAAACAAACTTTTTTTTTCTGATGAAAGATGAAAGTCCAATCTTTCCTTTGGTAGTACGTGCGTTTCCATAGTCCATACAGAACATTTTCTGTGGACCTTGAAAGATCAGTCAAAATGCTTAAATCGGCTGGCACTGACGGCATCCCTTTTCTGAAAACGTCTGGCAGTCAAAGAGTTAATGATGGCATTTTTAAGCAGGTTTGACCGTAAGCATACATATGTGTACATACAAGGTGGACTGAGATACTAGGACATGTTATATATGCAACCCTGAACCCTCGTCAGCTGCAGTATAACTTGCAGAATATGATGACGTCACGCATATCAGTGGTTCCAATTTCAGAAATTGATGTAAATTTTTGTAAAATGTTCACCCAATATTTGGTCAAACTCCAAATTGTACAACTTGTTTAGGGTGCTTAAACAATGTTTCACTGTACTGTATGTTTGCATAATTAGAGCCTTTTGTCACAGCAAATTATATTTGGTATTGTCAAATTTTAAGAACTTCCAACATAATACCTTTGGAAGCAAAATGTGTGTATTGGCATCCTACTTTATAATGATACTGAATATTGTTATTATAAAACTGAAACAGAGTGAGATTAGATACATTTTACAATTCATATAATGTTATTTAATGGACGTTTCCTTTTCCATTGCCCTTTGGCATATTTGCAGTGCCGTATTGGTTTTGCGTGGCTATATCAATATTTGTCATCTCATTTACTGCTGTAGGATGTCAACGTCTGGAAAAAAATTGAGCCAGGAAGGATTTGTCTCTCTGTGGTATGTGTTTCTGCACTCTGCAGACATTTGCAGGGTGGGGGGATTGTAATTGACTAACCCCACCCTCATGAAAATGTAAATGGGGTTTCACATTTTTGATAGCAAATTTCCTTCCCATCGATCACACAGCAATTAACGTGTCATAGCACAAAATGGATTTTGCTCATTTTCAAAGTGTATTTTTTCCATAGCAAGGATTGGGAAAGTTGTTTGGTTACTCTAATGAAACAGTTGGATTAAGCGTGGGTTGATTTAATAGAAAATAAATGTTTCTGTGTTACCGTCTCCAACACTACATTCGTGTAGCAACAGAGCTAACACCATTCGCAATACATCAAAAATAATATAAAGAATAAAGGGTTCTTAGATGTTCTTATATCACCCTACAATATGTATCTTTATATTGCACAGCTCTACTTCCTACTTTTCAATTATCACAGTCCTCTTTAGAACAAGGAAGTGCTCAAGGTCAAAAATTATGTTTCCACCAAGCATTTTGATTTTCATTATCAGAGATGTGAAGGATACCGACATAACAAACTTTATGTTCCCAGGTTGCAGCCCTGTGGGGTGTAAGCCTGTTAGATCAATGTTGGACAGAGTTCAGCAGCTCTCCCTTAGTATATCCTCCAATTTAAAAAAAAATATATTTATTCTGCTCTAACAGGCGCTTGGGTAAAGGTTTCTGTTTTAGTTTAGGTGTGTGTGGTGTCTGTAAATTCCTGTGTGGGACAGAACAGTCTGATTTTATTGTAGTGGCAAAGGTCTAGATGAGAACAGAAACATGGTGAGTGCTTTCATTGTGCCAATAATTGTCTCAGTAAGATGATATGCACATGTGTTGGGTCTGATGGTACCAAAACAAATTAGAAAATCAAAATCTACATTGCCCACGAGGTCAAATTTGGCCCCTATAAATTCTACTACTCAAATAACAAAGACCTTTTTTTCTTTTTCTTTTTCTTTTTTTTACAAATTTAACTTCAAAAGTCCAGAGTGCCACTTCTGACCCCTGCATGGGGTCATCTAGTGGATGAATATTGCACTTACATGAGCCAAAGTGGTGGTGACAAGATGGCTGGCAACATGCCAATTTTGTTGAGCTGGAAATCAATCCAAACAAAACCATCTTCTCAGCAAACCATCAGATGGTAAAAATCTTTTTTTTTGTTAATCCCATTCATATCATGTTGCAGAATGCCTAGGAGTATGTTTTATATATATATTTTTGATAAATTAGCAACTCTGAGCTAGTTTTAAAAAAAGGGTTCAAATTGAAAAAACATATTTTGGTGTTCAGTGAACTTATAGCAGTCATTTAATGTATAATTCATAATTTTCCAAAGAAGGCTAGGGTTCTTGGGTTCTCCAGGGTTAAGACAAAATGTGCTGTGTTATAAAACGTTCTCTGCTCTTTGCCTGGATCTCATTAAATCCTCAGGAAAAGGAAATAACATAACACCTTTTATTTAATTTTTTTTAAGTGATGCTGAAAATTCCTTTCCCTTTTTTCTAGGTCACCTATGGTTCGTTTGACTACACATCCCTTCTGTACCTTTCTGACTATGGCTCAGACTTCACTGGAGGAAGATTTATCTTCATGGACCAAAATGGCAATAGGACCGTAGAACCAAAGGCAGGTAAATAACAGCTGTTCATTTAAAAAAAAAAAAAAAAAAAAAAAACTCAAGACAAAGTAGTAATTGCCAATCAGTATTTAAATTCACGCTCTGATAAATGTGCACCATCAGTATTAACACCTGTAACTTATAGCTTTGTTTACTTAAGTTCATTAAAGCCACACTTAACCCAAGTAATGTATGGTAGAGGATTTCATCTCAGGCAGGATTAAAATGATAATCAACTATTGTTTATTAGGGAAACTCAAGGTGATTATAGCTGGCAATAGAGTAGCAACGTGAGTGTTATCTCTCTAAATGGGATGTACTGATGTACTGATTCATATGCTTTAGAGGTGCAGGGGATTAGGGTAAACCGTTTTATTGCATGTCAGAGAATGAGAGGCATAATAATCGTTTCGGGATTTTGGCATCTTGTATGCTTAGCAGTATTAACATGAACAGAACATGCAAATATGCCGGATTTCTATTAATTACATTGCACTGAATTGGCATGAGAATAGACTGACCAGAGACTGCAGTTCTTGATGTGATCTCAGCAGCGTTTTTAAAGGCGGACTCGCATTAAGGTCAAGTTGCCCAGTGCTGTGTTGAAGCAGTTCCCCTCACTCTGCTGTACATCACAGACCCAAACTCAATCTATGCTGCTTTCATCCGCGCCCAAGTATTTATGTACATCATGACTACAACTTTCTTAACTTTTGTTAATGAATTATTATTTTTTTGTCGTTCCCAGGCACACTATGTAGGTACATGGTATGGCATGTACTTATACAGGTCTGCCAAAAGTCTGTATTTTACGGGCCAAGTTTGCTTGTGCATTGTATGACTTGCGGCCCCTTAGAATCGACTTCTTTGTTCTTTTCGTAAGAATTTATTTTACTGCCATCTTTATACTTTTTATTGTATCAATATTGAACATGTTTTACACTTTTTTTCTTTTTCTTAAAATACAAATTAAGTTGATGTCATTTTAAACTAGCCGAAATAGTAACAGTAACAAGCCTGGCACAGTCTGCATGAACCCGAATTATTTAAATATAATAAAAATTTGTCTTAAATTAGGGGTATCAGACGATTTAAAAAATTTACTTGTAATTAATCGCATGACTTCAATAATTAACTCACAATAAATCACACATTTTATATATGTTCTAAATAAATATGTACTGTACAATAACACATTTTTTTCATACTCATGTTAACATAAAAGTGGAAAACATGTTAAACTTGTAGAATTATGGCTGCATCATTTATACAGTAATTTCATTAAAACATTTTTTTTAAAAAGATGTACTTTACTTTAAAAACAATTGTGATATTTATATGTGTTGAAGTCATTTCTCTACCACTAGATGGCCTAATTGCATTTGTAAGACGTTGGCAACAGCTCAGTGCATTTACTTTTCATATTAAGAGCTATCTAATCTTTAACATGAAGTAACTTGTGAAATTCTGCACGTTTTTAAAATTGTAAAATACAACTTGCACCCAGTCTTCACAAATATATGCATTATTATTAAATGTATTACTCCTAAATTTTGACGTGGACGTGTCTGCTGCGTTGCGACTGGAATTTCCCAAGTACAGGCTTTCCAGTTATGGGGTGGTCATTAATTGCGCGATAAAAAAAAAAATGGTGGTGTTAAAGGAACTTTAACTCAAAATTAACACACTCATTTTGATACCCCTCGTCTTAATATATTTATATACTTCAATTTAATGTAATCCTTGTTCAGTACGGCCTCTTGCTAAAATGTTTATCTCCAAAAGACATGATCATACTGTGAGTAATAATCATACACACCAATTGACACATCACTCACATCCATAACTAACTAAATTAGTGATAAGGTTGACTGTTTTCCTCGCGGAGTTTCTGTATTGCTGGAGTTATGTATCACAGACACACTCCTCAAAGATAATCCTCCATTTCTAAAGAGAGCTGCCTGCCACCTCCTCGAGAACGTTCTCTAAAATATCACGTTGCCAGGGATAACTGCTGGTGCCAATGACTGAGTCAATGTCAACCCAGAGTGTTTTTATTTCTTCTTGACATTTGAAAGCTTTACTAGTCATTATCTTGGGAAGCAAAATGTATGTAAAGCGTAGCTGCTTTTCTATCAAGCAATCATCACTACTGGAAGAATATTTTTGCCAGTCGATCATCCCATCTCTTCATTCTCAATAAATCTCGAATTCCAGTTCACTTGGTTTTACGTTTGAATCACTTGATTGAGTGGCTGGACTTAAAAAGGTATCCTTCATACTTTTAAGATCAGAAGCAGGAACTGTGCGCATCTTTGGCTGCAGATCAAGTGCATCGTGAGTGTTGTGAGTGAAGCATGCAAGTGGTGTATGCAATATAATAAGATATTGGCTCAGCAATGGGGTATTTTGGTTCACTTATTGCTATTTATAGTTTTACAAAATGTGATTTTCAGTTTGAGTATACTTGGCCCTGAGTTTTTTTTTTTTTTTTTTTTTTTTTTTTTTAAGAGACCTTTTGTCGACAATATTCCTAAATTGGTGTGATGACATGCCTGTTGAATTGTCTCCTTAGACAGCTGTATGAATAGTGTAGTAGCTTGCATCAGTGAAGTGAGAACATTAATAAAGAAGTAGGACACACGGATCCAAAACCTTGTGATGATTTAAACAAAAAAAATCAGATGACACCTGTCTTTTTAAAAGTCCACTTGGCTGCTTTTGAATTCTCAGCAGAGATAAAGAACCCATTTGGAATCACAATCTGACAGAACTGTCAAATAATCCAATCATTGAGGCTTGACACTTTTATTTAGAGAGGTGATAAAACACCACACACACCAGGGATGTGCAGAATGGGGGCCATGGGTGCCTGGACACATAAATCTTTATTTTTTTATTTTTTATTTCAGCACATGCTTTTTTGCAAAAGTCTTGTCTGTGGTCTTATAACATTTTAGTCAACCCGCATGGATTTTTTTCCCAGGAATATTTAAAATATTTTTTTAAGGTGTTTTTATTTTCATGGAAAATACTGTATATATGGATTGTTAGTAAACATTTTTGGAAGATTTTTTTGGGTTCATAAATAAATTTATAATGTGCCAATTAGTATTTTGTTCTCAATAATTGCCTACAATTAAGGTTTTTGAGAAAGTCTTTGTATCTTATTTCCAGCCTAAAAGAAAACTCAACCTGTTTATGATATCAGTGTTCATTGTCTTAAACGCTGGCCTCACCATTTCCATAAAAGGAGCTCTCGATTTGTATACACAACTGTTCATTAGTGAGCTATAAATTTGCGTTGAATGGCCACAAATAAGCATTTTGCGCACGTTATATTTATATTGTTTCTAAAAAAAAAGATATATATATTTTTTTCCCGATGTGCCTGCTTTTCAACTTGCAGCAGCATGGACTGTGGTTGACTGTCATGTTTTGACTTTGTGGGGGGTTGATTTGAATGGCCTGGGTGATTATTACCTTGAGATAATCATGTCTCTTTGCTATGACTAAGATACAATTAAAACTCCAGGAAAAATCAGGCTTCCGGAGGAAGCAAAAGTGAAGACACTAATATTGTGTTCGAACTGAGGAGAGTTTGGGGGATGAGTTTTCAGAGAAAGTTTCCCGGATGGGGTAAGGGCTGGGAAGAAATTACCTCACTGACTCATTGCCCATTGCCTTTGTATTCGGGATGTTCGATACCACTTTTTTCATACCGATACCAGTAGGAAAAAATTGTCTTCCAAAAAACAATGACAGATCATTTTAAAGAGAGACTTAAATATAGCATTTTCCTTAAAATTGCACGAAATTAATGGCAATTTTCTATCCTTGTAATTTGTAGTTCCTGATCGTAAAACGGCCACAAGATGACGACCGATACTGGTATTTGTTGTATTGAAAATGCTTCACTTTAGTACAGTTTTTTCAGTTTGTTTTTTTAATTGATTTTTTAGGAATGTTTTATACTAGTACAAGTAACTCAATACCAAGTACCGATACCGCTAGTACTTTTGAAATTTCACCCAAAAACAATACCAGATATTTTTAAAGAAAGACATATGTATCCCAATATAGCATTTTCCTCAATATTTCATTAAATTAAAAGCAATTTTCAATTCTGATTTGTAATTTCTAGTTCTAGATCATAAAATGGCCACACGATCGAATACTGATTGATACTCTGAAATAAGACGAGGTATTGCCCAGATAAGATACCTGGTATCAATACTCGCCCATTCCCACTTTGTATTTTTGTCTGTGTAAATCTTCCTGGTCGGTTGTTGATTGATCAAATATGGGTGATGGAGAACTCCTTCTTCTGTAGTTTATTGGCCACAGTGCGACGAAAGTCTTTATTTTTTTATTTTTACGAAAGTATTTGCAGGTGCACACTCGTCACCTCCCTTTGGCCTCTTGCAGTCGTACCTGCATTTGGACCTTAGCCAAGATCAGACAGTGATCTATTCAGGAGTCTGTACCTGGCGTAGCACGGGCAACATAACGAGGACACCTGGGAGGTCTCCACGCTTTATGATGATATCATCTGTCAGGTTGCCAGGGTTTAAAACGAGGGTACATCCATGATGTATTGGACTTGGACTTCTGCTGGAAGATGGTGTAGGTTATGGTCAGGCTCAACGCTTAGTTCAGATATTTACATTGTTTAATAAATAAACTAATGCTAAAGAACATAGCAGACACGAACAAATGAATCAATTTGCCTTTTTTTTACAAGAAATTGTGTGCCTGCTTTCCCAACTTATTGACTTTATATGGGGTTGCCAGATTACAACTATAAAGATCACAGTGTGAAAGAACTGGCCTCGAGAAAAATATCTATTCATAGAACACTTAGGGCACCCTGGTGGGAGGAGCGTTTGCAATTGATTGCTTAATGTTTGTACACCATCTCTGTCTGCTGAAGATGTCAACCAAAAGGCACGAATCACAGCAAAGTATCTTATTGATTGTTTAAATCACCCATCATGTCAATAGGACTGCTCAGAGGCCAAACACAGAGTACAGGTTAGATGAAATATCTTCAAGTGAAGCGGTTTTCTTCCTGCCAAGTCCTCAGCTCCTCGGTATTTAGTTCCTTTTCTAATTTATGTTCAAGATGAAAAAGTTAATTTTCTCACATCATAAAGTCTTCCACGCTTGCACGAATGCCTCTGGCCACATTTTCTTTCCTGCATCCCGCTGTGGTAGGTCATAGCAGAGGCTGGAAACTATTCTGGCTGGTTCAAGGTGAACCCTGCAAACTGGACATTGGACTGAATGCCAGTCTGCAGCAGAATGATTGTGAATGGGACATTGGGTCTGAATTGATCCCATGTCATCTGAATGAAAGTCATCTTTGTGAACCACTACACTTTCAATGGCCCTGAACTAATATCCTTCGACAAATATTGTGGGACACTGAAGCAGCAAAGCCATTAAAGCCAAGATAGGCCATTAAAAACGCTTCGGGAATTAATTTCTTTTTGCTGAGTCAACTTTATGCCAAAGTGCAAGCACACCTGTCTTTTGGGATGGAGAGTGTGATTTCATTGGATAGATTGTTACCCCTAAACAATTAAGGTGTTTTGCCCAGGCAGCAAACAAAACAACAATGAGTCACATTCTGTTTAGCCTCTTGTTTACGTTACACCATTATACAGCATTTCAGAAGTCAAATAGTTCTTATATATCTGTTTTTAAATGCAGCAATAGATTTGAGATGTAAATTTTGCAGAAGACTTCTATTAGGCTCAAATGAATTGCACTATTTGCTGCAGTTTCTTGAAATATGACCACTTAACAAGATTTGAAAGTTTCACAACACTGAAGTACAGCTAAAGTTGAACACCCAACAATTTAGAGTTCACCCAAAATGTCAAAGCGGGGGGCTGTGGACCGGTGGGGTGCCTGGCGGGCCTGCAGTGCCCCATCCTGCTGCGTTGGGTTGGGGGCGCGGGCCGGGTTGGGGTGGGAGGCGCTCCTGCTCCTGGGTTTGCTCTCCGACCGGTGGCCCTGGTGGGGCCCGGGGGTCGTCCTTTGGCGCTGCCGCGGCCTGGGGGGCCCTGAGGTGTTGCGCTTGCTCTGTCCTGGCAGGGGTCGACGGCTCCCCTCTTTGGTGGAGATTTTCAAGCATGCCAGATCCACCACACCAGCATCTATTGAAACTCAGACACAATCTGCTTCTTCCTCAGGTCATTGAATCGGTGGAGGCTGGTGTCTGTGGATCTCACTCTTTTTTGTTTGTCCTTCCTTCCTTTCCTCAGTCTCTCCTTTGGTCTCTTGAGGTCTCCCTGATTTGTTGGAATTTAGATGTTTCTGGGGTTGGTGAAGAACTCTGGTTGGTGGCCCGGTGGGCGGTGTCTGGTCGGTGCTGGATTTCACTTTCCTTTGTTTTCTTTGGTCCTTCCTCGGGTCTCCTGACGGCGGTGTTCGGTTTAGGTGAACGGTATGGGATTTTTTTTAATAGGTTTTTGGTGAACTAACGAATACACACGCACACGCACATACACATACTCACCCACATAAAAAAAAAGAAGAGCAATGATGATGACATTACCGAATGAACAATACTGAGCTCTTTAAGAATAATTTTTTTTTTTTTTTTTTTTTTTTTTTAAATAAAATATGCCTAAATCTCTTGTATTACTGGCTCGAGTTTCTGTTTCCAACGTCCTGAGAGTTTTATTAGGTCTATCCCATATCAGACCTTACTCCTGAGAGGATCTTTTTATTATCAGTGTGTGTAATTGCAATTGATTTAAAAAAAAATTCCTTGTGTGGACTATTCAAAATATAAACAGTGCTTTAGGTCATTGTTCGCCTTCAAAATGAGGACGTTGCCTCTGAGACCATGTGTACCATAAATCAAAGGCTAGTAGGCTTAATCGATCCCTTTTCACACAGTAAGAAGCAGGTTTTATATAAACTCTAAAAGAAGCAGTGGACTGACTTAATTGTCCATTTATTGGGATGCAAGCGATTTCCCTCTTGAAATGGCTTTGTTTCATCATCATTATTCTTGGGCCAATCAAGCCAACATTTTGGGGGCTTTTTGCCGTGGCCAACTGAATTTGCCGTGTTCATCCTGATGAAAATGTACATTAACAAAATAAATAAATAAATAATAATTAAATTTTTTATTAATTCATTTTTCCTTTCGGACATGTTATTATAACAGCTTCCAACACATCATAAACTCATTACAGCATCCGAAAAGAAAAACGTCTAATGGGACGAAGTCAAGGCTGTGACAGCGGTTGGCTCTGTAGTTTTGAAAATTCTGCCTCACAGCCATTTTCATGCAACCGCTTAACTAGACCAGGTGAGGGCAATACATTTTCCAAATTGATCATGTGAGTAGCTGGAGAAATTGTCACACTGTTAACACTTAATTGAAGTTAATGTGAATTCAGTGTCGTTCTAGTAAATTGTTTTGTTTTAACAAGGAGCTAGTAATCTATATATATCTCTCTATATACATATGTTTTAAATTTAATTTTCATGTTAAAATTACGCACAGCGCCTTGCAAAGATATAACAATTTATTTATTTTTTTGGGTGAAGAATCAACACCAAGTGGGAACAATTGTGAATTGGAATGAAATTTATACAGTGTGTTAAGATTTTATTTTACAAATAAAAACTGAAAAATAGTACGTGTTTACACCCTTTTCTCTCAGTGCAGCCAATTTGCTCCAAAAGTTCACTGATCATTTCTGAATGTGTGTAATCTAGTCTATTATTTGTAAAATAAAATAAAATTAAACAAAATAAAATAAAAAGTTTAAACTATCATATATTTTTGGTTCCATGTTGCAGTTGTCCCACTTGGTGTAGAATATTCCCCCTCAAAATATAATTTTATTTCTTTGTTTGAAGCCTGAAATGTGGCAAAAGGTCAAAAAGTTCCAGGGGGCTAATACTTTCGCAAGGCACTGTGTATACAAGGGAGAACTTGTTTGACTTTGGAATGCATACTTTGTGACACCTGTCCTGGAACTTTTATGACATACCTTGGAGACATAGTAACATTATGGGGATGGCTAGTGTGACATGACGACGTGTCCAAGTTGCTTCAGCGTGTGCTGCTGCTAAGGTCAAAACAATGGAACCGGTCATGTTTTTCACTATGATTTTTTTATTTTGCCGACTTCCCAAAAGGGTTTGCACTCTTGCAACTCAAACAGAGTTGAAAACATTTTTGTCCTGGCAGGTGGAAGTCTGAAAACAAAGTACAGCCTTCACCGAAAATATCAGGTAGAGATGAGTATCTTGCTAACATATGGTTGTTGTTAAGCTAACTTTACTGTACTTTTTTTTTTTTTTTTTACTTGCTTTATTAGAATGAGTACCTACAGTTAGTTAACTGCAGCTTCAGCTGCTGTCAAAACAGAAATTATGTCTATTTATTTTTACGCCAATCTCTTTATCAATCTTGGCCTTTGTCTGACCTTTTTTAATTTTCAGATTTTAACTTTTCATGGATGTACAGTGGTACCTCGAAGTTTGAACATAATTGGTTCCTGCGAAGTGTTCAAAGTCCGAATTGTTCAATCTCCGAAACCTTTTTTCCCATAGGAAATAATGTAAAAGCAATTAATCCGTAACCAAGCTCCAAAAACAGAAAATTACTATTGTAATTTCTATTTATGTTTTTTACATTTATACCCTGTACAGTATTTAAACAATAAAAAATACCTTACCTTTTTTGTTGTAGTGTGATGGCATCAGTGGATGATAAATGCAATGTTAATGCTAGCTTTAGTTCAGTGCTGAGTTAGTGTATTTTACATTGGGCATATTGTTAGACTACTTAGCGGTCCTTGCATGCGTTGTTTAACGTCAGGCACATTGTTAAACAGCTAAGTCCTCGTGCCAGTATTTACATGTGCGATAATCTCCTTCCTAATTCCACCGTGGTTTGTAGCACTCTGTCTTTCTTTGCTGCAACTGGCACTGTTGTCTTTCTTTGGGCCCACGGCGAAGAAAATTGTCGTGGAAAAATCAAAATGCACTCGCAAGTATGAAGCACCTCCGGGAGTATTCACAATCTGACTGGAAATGAGCAGTGCATCGTCTCACCTACCGCAACGTGAGCATTCAGCATTGCTCGGCTTTGCTTGGCTACCTGTTTTCAAGGTATGTTCGGTTTAGCTTGCTTTGCTTGGGTGTTCAAACTCAGAAAATTAGTTCAAACTCCGAGGCATTTTTTACTCTGATTTTTTTGGTTGAAGTCCGAATTGTACGAGTTCCGAGACGTTCAAACTCCGAGGTTCCACTGTAATTGATTTGGTGGAAAAAACACACAAAATAACTTGTCACACTAATATTGTATTTGTTCATTATTATTTTTGTGCGTAAAATGTAAGTTTTACTGCCGAATGCCTTCCATTATATAATCAAATTTTTTGAATGCATCTTTGACTATTCTGTGAAAATACTTCTAAAATAGGCTTTTGAATGGCTAAAATCCATAATTGAAAAACAAATAGTAGTTTATCAGGACAGGTCTTGATGAAGAAGCTTTGCAAAAAATATCAGACACGTTTGTGTTGTCATTGTGTATGAAATATTCTTTCTGCCCCCAGGCTTGTGATTTGGGGATTTTTTATGAGCAAACGGCAAAAAAAGAGTACACAAAGCACACTGTTGTTGAGTTTCCCTCTCTGACAGCAGCCTGCTTGGTGGTTCCACAGATGAAATGGTATCTGATGATTGCATCTTTGAGGTGAAATAGAATGCAGCCAGAAAGAAGACCATAATTCAGGCAGCAGAGTCAGAGGACATTTTTTTCTCAAACTTGAAGAAGTTACTGACTTACTGAAACTAAAGCAGGCCCACAACTACTGGCATCAGATTTAGGGCAACCTCTCCCCTTCCTCCCCCTTACCGCCTCTCCCTTCTTGCCTCTCCCGGTCCCTTCTCCCTCGTCACCCTTCCTCCTCCTCCCCCCTTTCCCTGCTGCCCTGCCCGCCGCCCTTTGCCTTTCTTGTCATCTCCTCCCCCCGTCCTGTCCCCCTCCCCTGGCCCGGGTCTGCTGATTTTCTCTCCTCCCTGACAAAAGCAACAATTTGCAACTTTATATTCACAAATTGTAACTAAATCTAAATAATGACTTTATTCACAAAAATCATGACGTGAATACTGTAGTCACTTATTTAATACTGTATTGACTTTACTCGTGTATTTTATTCTTAGTAAAAAATGTACATTCATCTCATAAAACTACTCTCATTAAAAACTAAAATTTTGTAAATTATGGTTATTATTTCCTAAAATATAACTTTTTTTCCCCTAAATGGTGACTTTATTTTCATAAATGACTTTAATGGTATAAAATATGACTTTTTTCTGATTAATAATAACGTTATGCATATAAATAACTTTACACTCATAGACATGACTTTACACTCATAACCTCTTCCTTTATTCTTGTAAATAATGACTTTAATCTCGAAATCTGCGATTATGTTTAATACCAATACTAGCAAGCTATGGCTAGCCCCTGGCACTAGCCTGCACTTAAATGTAGTTCTCCTGATTAGAGAGATTCATTTTACCGCATCAGTGTCAGCTATTTCCTCTTCTTTTCGTCCAGATGAAAGCGGTGGAAAGATATAGTTTTATTGACATTGTTTCTGTTATTACAACACGGGTGACGGGACACAGGACTGCACCATTACATCGAGAGTTGTTTGGACACGGAAGCGACGTGTTTGGCTATGATGACGTAGCCACTAGCCATCCCCATAGAGCTGCACTTTATCACCAATCACAAAAATGCATGTCTACAGTGTACATTCCTTTTTCTGCATTCTTCTAACATTATGAGCACCAACTGCAAACTCATACCATCCGTTCCTAGTTGAGACTCACGAGTTATCACCAGGGCAAAGCCCCCTCTCTCCTCCACAGTGCAGGAAATGAGAATGTTGACGCTGTCATAAAAACTTTGCGAGAGTCCGTCAGAGACTGTTGATAGGCCACATGTGGCCCATGGGCCGTTCTTTACCCAAGTGTATACTAGGCCAGTGGTCCTCAAACTTTTTTTACACCAATTACCAGCTAAAAAGTACATCCAAGTACCACCATCATGACGAACGCAAAAATACTGTAGCAAAGGCGGGAGAGTTCAGCAAAAACAAGAGGCTTTAATCCTAAAAGTATATTTAATATTATTGTAAGCCACTGTAACGTAATGCAAATTTGAATACTGCTTAAATATAGGGGGGGGGGGATAAATAAATATAGGAAACAAATCTATTTAAACAATGATTCAATTAAAATGCATTATTTATTTATATTTATTTATTCTTGTTTACTAATACTTAGGGTTTAAGTAGATTGGGTTTTGCATACACATCAAGGAATTATTTTATATTTCCTTTTAGAGGTGATTAAATATTTAAGCGTGTTACAATAAACTAATTATTTTTGTGCTGTAGTATGTAATGTACAGTCAACAGTCATATGTTGGCATGATTTTCCTCCTTCTACAAATGCCCTAAATAGCGTTATTGTCCGCAATTGTCTTTACTAATCTTCTGAGCGAAGTGTGCTGTATCTGCCGTTTTTTTTTTTTTTTTTACTGAGCTAGCGGTAGCACATTATTCACAAAGATTAGATTAAGCTATTGTGTTGTTATCTAAAGCTTTGCAGCTAATTAAGCACTCGAAAATGCCTCCCTTTCAATTCAATCAATTTGCTAATTGGACCGTAACACATTACACAAGGGATATTATTGTGTCAGATTTCACATTGCACTTTCATGAAATTGTTAGAGACTTACCTTTACTACAACTATAGTTAGAGTACAGCAGGCATATTCACATACCGGTAAGCGATACCTCTCAAGCAAAACTCTAACCAAACACTCAACTAATATGACAAAGGGCAAATAGGACAAAGTGGTAAACTATTACTTTATTATCAGTTCAGAGTCGCACAAAAAGTTCTAATGCAAGTCCAGTTTTTCAGTCATTTTCAATCTCTGAGTAATGAGTCACTGTACACAGCAGACATGGTACACATCAACACAACACTCAGGATTTTCCTTTAAAGAAAAAACTAAGTTTGACAAATAATCAATAGGTCATTTATAAGTTCAATATTTAAAAGATGCAAACCATACCATGCTCATGAAAATCAAATCAAATCAGTCAGCCAAAGCAAGTGGGTATCCAGTCACATTTCCATTTTTAGCTGTTTGTTGCTCCAACGTCTTGCTGCCTTTTGTGTAGCTCCAGTCGAAATGTGAAAGCTCTTTTACAGTCTAGTAATAGTTGCAAACAATGTTTGTGTAGGAATTTCAGGCAATTTTCCAGAGACATTTTTCATAAGAAGTCAAGTTTAGGAATTTTGCTAATATATTTTTAAATGATAAATAATTATAATTAATTAATAAGTCATGAAGTTAAGCAAACATCAACAATTTTATTTATTTATTTATTTTTAATGGAAGAGTAATTTACGCTCTGATGTCTGGAAAACTACCAAACATCTATATTACTCTAAGGTAAGTAATGTTTGCTCAGTTAAAGAAAAATGGATTTCTGATTTGACTTTTGCTTACTGCAAGTGTATGCATTAGAAATGAGATTCATGGCTGTGAATGTTGAGGAAGGAAGTGACATTTCAACCGAAATCCCCTAAGGCATTTCTAATGATATCCCCATATCCTGGAGTGTTGGTGCCTACAGCACACTAATGGTCAAGCTTAATAGATGGTGGTGTTGTATATTAGCCTTTGAATATGAATAAGGCCAATGCATTACTTTTTAATGCTGAACAGATATTTTTAAGTTTTTTTTTTTTTTAATACAAAGCCATTAACTTCTATTCCCAAACTGTCAAAATTAAAAACATTTTCATCCCATTACCTTACGTCTCTCTCTCTCTCTCTCTCTCTCTCTCTCTCTCTCTCTCTCTCTCTCTCTCTCTCTCTCTCTCTCTCTCTCTCTCTCTCTCTCTCATTCTCCTTGTCCAGGCCGAGTGTCTTTTTTTTCCTCCGGCTCCGAGAACCTCCACCGTGTGGAGAAGGTGACTTGGGGTACCCGATACGCCATCACGGTGTCCTTTACGTGCGACCCTACACAAGCCATCTCCGACCCTGCTCTGCCTTGAGGCAGCCGTGGGCGATGAGGTGGACATCAGTCCTCCGTCTTAGTCCAGGCCTGCAGAGTGCAATCGGTGGAGGGGAAGGATGAAGGATGAGGTGGGAGAAGAGGAAATGTCTTTGATGGTACAGTTTTAGAAAAAAAAACTAATTTAGTTTAGTTAGGGTGTTAAGGTTCTGCACAGGTTTCCACATCAGATCATTCAAGGCGGACATCACGAGGTTGCCTGTGTGTGTGTGTGTGTGTGTGTGTGAGATTTTAATATTTAATGAAGAGCTGACAAGCACCTACTACAAACAGGACAAAAGAACTCAGGAGTAAAACCGTCTTTGCCAGGAGTGCTTACGCTTACTAACCGAATCCCTGTTGTTTATAATAATGTGCTCATCTGTTTAATGTCCCTTATTGCTAGTGATGGGAAAACGAAGCTTCATGAAGCACTTGTGATATTTTTTGACTCCCCTAGATGGTGCGCTTGGTTTAAATATGAAGGCTAGTGCAAAGGAAATTGATTACATTTCCACTGCATCTTTCAACCAAGAGTGCCATCTAGAGGAGTCAAAAAAAGTGCTTCATGAAGCTTCATTTTCCCATCACTACTTATTGCCCCAGTTTATCCATTTATAAACCTTATTGAGCTGCATCTGCATCTAACCCAGGTGTTTGTTGACTAATGTATTGGCTAAATCATTATTTGCAGCACATATGCAAAACAAAGCTTTTTATACCGTGTTTATTATTATTTTTTTTGATCTATCAGATAGGCACTCGCTGTGGCTTTTTGTGTGTGTGTGTGTGATAGAATTAACCGGTTTTCAATGCACATTGTATCAAATTCGATAACAGTTAAGATTCCTTTCGAATGTTTTCACTGTCATGGCATGATATTTCAATTACTGTATTGTCTATGGAATTAAGCTTTTCTCTCTGAGTGATTTTGTTAAAGCCCCCCAAAATTTACCCAGCAATGATGGAGGTATTTTTTCTTCTTATTCGTAATTCGGGGTTGTCCAAGCTATGGCTTGGGGGCCATTTGTGTTATATATGTTTGGACAAGCCTGATGTAATTTATAATGTTATGTTTATGCAGGAGTTAAAGTATATATTTTTTACAAATATAAACCAATATCTCCTGTTTTTTCCTCTCAGAAATTAGCTCCAATTTGCATTCACAATTTCACATCTATATTTAATGATAACCCCCCCTCCCCTTCCTTTTTTAATAAATCTGTCCTTTTTCTGCATGATGCCTGCCTGTGTTCAATACCATTTTCACTGGGGGTATTTTTATATTGTACTGGACCCCCGCATACTCGTGGTTCGGCAGTCATGGATTTGTGAGGGTATTTTTTGTTGTAGTTTTTTTGAGGGGTGAGGGCTTTTTGGCGTCCCCTGTGTATATAGGGTTCACTGTCCTGCTTGTCTTTGTAAGTTTGCATTTAGCTTTTCATCCATTTTTACACACTATGAAATAAAGTGATTACATTTTTAGGAAGTTACCAAAGATTGAATTTTGTTTGTTTGTTTTTCATGTATATTCTTTTGGAACAGTGAATCTCCGTCATGTCTCTGTGACAATTATGGTTGCCATTGTTTTTAAATGTGTTCTCTGTATGGCCTCTCATCCCCCCCCCCCCCCCCCCCCACGTTGTCTGGCTTAATTTGAAACCAAGAGTGTTTATCTGTGCACTTGAAGATCTTTGAATATTGGTTGAGATTTGAAGCTATGCACATTTAAAATTCAGCTGGTGTTCTTTCAACCCAAGGTGTTCTATTTTATAAACTGATAGTGATTGTCATAAAAAAAAAAAAAGTTCAGTTTCTCCACTGTAGTGTTTTGTTGAAATTTCTCAGATGCTTATTGAGTTATCTGTAGTTTTATTTAACACTAAAATAAAGAGGAAAACAAAAACTTCTGCTATGATATGAAATTGCAATGAGATACTCCTTGCAGAATGTGAAGCAATACAATGCAAGTGTCACGAAAATAGTTTCCCCCCCCACACCTTTATGCTCTGTCAGTGTACACAAAGCACTAAGGGATAGGTTGTTATGAATTTATTCATGAGTTTGCAGCACTTGACGTGTGCACACTCTAAACGTTAAAGTGTACCCAGGACATTGGATTTTTAAAACGTCATTTATCTAGTAGTGGTAAACAAGTTGAATGAGGGGTGAAACTGTAGATCATCGTTGCCTTGGTAACGCCTTACATCCAATTATGTTAAAATAATTATTGCAAGTACGGCTATGTCCTTTTCCATCAACTTAGCCTTGCAGAAAATCTTCCCCAAAGCCATATTACCAAGTTTATTAGGTGCAACCGTACATTTTGTTACCAGGTTTGATGGGAAAATAATATTCTAATTGGTAGAACACACTTCTGCCCAGACATTTTCCCCATCGCTTATTTCAATCTTATTTGAATTTAAATAGGGACCTTCTCCGTATGCTTGTGTTTTAGATTGAAGAATTATTCACTGAGAAATCAAGTACAGGTAAAAAAAAAGAAAAGACAGTAGCTATCTTCCATTTTCTATGGATGAAGATGACATTTAGCATTAGTGTTATAAATTGTAAGCCCAAGCAAATATAACATCACATTTCAACTTGTTGCCATTTTTGCAAACAAAGGAAACTCATAGGGTTCCACAGGTCATTAAAAAGTATTAAAGTCATTCATGGATTTTGCTAAAAATGCCGCAAATAGCGATAAAAGGCATTAAATAGCAAATACGATGTCCAAAGGCAGTAACAATTAAATACAATTGATGTAAAAACTAGTGATGCGCCGAATATTCGGCCACCGAAAAAAATTAATAAATTCAAGCCAAAAGAATATAGCTGAATTAAAAAAAAACTGCTGCAAGCAAGCGTCTGTTTGAATTAAACAGCGAACGCGGGGTGAGTGTCCGCCTTTTCTTCTCGCCGGCTTTTCACCACGTGGGTCTGTCGCAGCAGCTCCCAGGGTCATTGCGCACCCCGGAGGAGAGGGGCGTCGCTTGTTGTACAACATTTAAGTGGGTTGTGTACTGCAGTACAGGTGTGAGCCACTATTTCTCCCGCAGCACCTTCCCTTTTTTTAATTATTATTTTATATAAGAGCCCCTCGAACGTTTCCACTTTTTCACCGGCATCCCGGTGGCCGTGCTAAATACTTTAGCGAATGCTAGCACTATTGCTATCAACAGTTTTAAACACGGAAACACTTACCGCTATCTCCGGGTAGCGACAGACCTGTACAGAAAGAACGCTGTGTGGCTTTGCAGTCCGTTCCCGAAGCTGATTAGCTTACATACAAATGTATGTATTTATTTTTAAACTTTGGTCAATATGTGAATGTGCGGATTTTAAGTGCGTCGCACCTTGTCCTGCCACACGCATCCGTGCCCGCTTATGCGAACTACATTGACTATCAAGTGCCATCGTACCGCCAGAAAATGCTCAACCCTCGTTTGGTGTTTAATGTACCATTAGCCAACATGTCTGCGGTGTGGGCACATTTTAATTTATATTGTGCTTGTTTAAAATGCCAGTGCTAAATAAATATTTTATAATAATATTATAATTATAATAAATGCAATGATAGTAAAAATTTGCTTTTTTTTTTTTCGCGTTTCATTTTTTGGCCAAGCATTTTTCATTTTCGGTTTCGGCCAACCATTTTCATTTCTGTGCATCCCTAGTAAAAACATTGTTGTTTATGCTTTATTTTACATACAACATTGTGCAAAAAAGTAACTATGACACAATTAGTGGGGACTGGTGACTAGTTTACAATAAACAAAGTGGCTTGGAGTCATCGAGTTGCTTCGTGTTTCAAATACTAATTGCTCTGAATTTGAAAATAAAAATGAAGTGTTTCAGTCACCAATGTCCAACATGAAACACTATTGCCATCTAGTGGCAGAAAATTGCAAATCTATGACTCAGTGTTTCAGATTCCTTTGAAGTGTTTAAGTATACCTTTTCAACTTCAAATAACTTACTCACTATTAAATTACTGTATCATTGAACTAATAGATACAACCACATTTGTATTTGGTAACCATACATGTACATTTTTATGTTAACAATAGTATGAAAAACTTATAACGCGATTTATCGTTCCACTCCACCTGTCTGTTCTGTGTCCTAGCATTGTGATGCCAAAAATAACAGATGGCTGTTTGAGCCGATAATTCGTTAATAAGGCTGATTAAAGGAAACAAGCTTCTTTCATCAAAATCATATGAGCCCTCCATAAAACATGAGACACATTTGAGCATTACTTGATCTTTCAAAAAGAACATCTTGAACAGAATGTGTTCCGGGTTATTTGTTGCCTAAGTCGTTCGATGTTACATCACTATAGCAAACTTTTCTCAAGTTTTGGTCTTGTTTGTTAATAACTAGGTATAAATAAATATTGCTATAAGGTATAGATCAGTTTCTGGAGCATATTTCCCTACCGACCGATGATGATTAGGTTTGATAGTTTTAGTGTCCAGTGTCGTTATGTATGGTGCTGGCTTCAATATGTGGTAATACAACATGATTGCGTTTCACAAAAAAAAACATGCTTTAATATATTTATTTTTTTCACGCATGTATAAAACATCCACTATCATAACACAACAAAGGGTTTGAAGCAAACAACAAAACCACCATCTATTATTTCCTTGCATAAAAAAATTAACATTCAAGGACGCCACAAAACTGTCGAACAGCAAACCAACATTAAGTGCAATAATTCCTTTTGTGCATTTTTTCATAAAAAAAAAAAAAAAACTAACTCACTCACAATTTTATTGTCATTGAAGTACTATGTTGGACCTGCCTATCATTCCAAATCCGTAAAAAACTATTAGACTTATTAATGTTATATAGGGCAATATATGACCCAGTGTAAGCACAACTAAGACATGTCTGCCATCTAGTGGTGAATGGTGATATTACAAAATAAATCAACAGTCGATGCATATTTGCAGTTCAGCACCCAGAAATGTGCATATTTGCGGATAATATATATATATATATATATATATATATATATATAGTTTATCTGGCGTTTTTCCCCTCATTTACTTCCAATTTTCAGTGAAAATCCTATATTGAATGTTTATCAGCATTTTCTGATTAATTATTTGGGTTTGTTAAAAAATTACCAATTGCCCGTCGCTGATATATGCCAAGTATTTACTTGCCCAAATTTTGCTATGCTATAATGACTTCATCAGCAGTGAATCCTCCGCAAGTTTGTTGCCTGACTTGCATTTGAAAAGTTCAGGATCATCTTTAGCCTCCTCTGCTTTACTTGTGTGTGTTTTTTTCTTCCTCATTTGAGATGTAAAAACATAGACTCCATTTCCAACTGATTTGGGAAAGTAGGCATCATCACACCAACTTTGTTTGGAAAACAAGTTTAGTGGCCTAAAGCCGCAACAACTTGTTGACACTATGCTTCAAGTGCGGTTTGTTCTCACCTCCCACATCACTTAAGCGTCCCCATGACGAGCGTCTCTGACGTGAATTCGAACTGGTTGCTGGACGATGCAGACTTGCCCCAAGAGTACAAGCTGGGCGGCCGCTGCTTAAACGATGACGTGTACCTGTAGAAGCTCCTGTTTTGTTGTTGTTTTTGATTTGTCAAACAACAACAGGGTTGAGACAGAAAAACAAACACAATTGTGAATGTGCATGTGGGTGTGCACGTACATAGTAATTAACATAGATGATAGTGTCAGGGACTTGTATGTACACGTTTGAAAAATATGGTGATCACCGATCAGGGGATGTCACGTTTCTCAACTGTGGGTTTGTGAAGCTCTCAAGTCTAGTGTACTTACTGTAACCAAATTGTTTGGTGCGTCGGGGGCGCCCAGTGAGGCGCAGTGCGGTTATGCTAAATTCCCAAACATGGTACACTAGACTTGCCCCGGCACGATAATGAAGAAGTCAACGTATGCAGTGTTTCACTAGTAGTACTAGTACAGGGGTCAGCAACATTTACTGTCAAAGGAGCCATTTAAGGCCAAATAAATAAATAAAAATGTGTCTGCTGCCGCAAAGCCCTTTGAACATTGTGATGAATGAAACAAAGCCTTATTGTTGGTCTAATGTAGTGAGGGCCCAAGAGCTGCATCATAACAGAAAATATGCAACATCCAATACTTTGATATTCATTTTCTTTTACCTTTTGTCTTTTGGTTTTGGATTATTATTATTTTTTATTTTAATTTTTTGGGGTAATTTATCAGAATTCGGTTTTCATACATTTTTAGACTTTTCTGCCTTTCTGTCAAATTTCTGATATTTTGGGCAATTTTATACACATATGGTTATTTTCAACCTCTCCTTCATTTTTTGGACATTTTATGGCTTGTTATTGTTGTAGTTTTTTAAAAAACTTTTTTATTGCCTTTTTTTTAATTTCGGAAACGTGTTGTAAATTTTGGGGGATTTCTTCTTGAAAGTTTTTTTTCAGCTTTTTTTTCTTAAAAAATGAATGAATTTAGTGCACATTATATGTTAATTTTCTACCTTTTCTTTCTGGACATTTTATGGTTACTTATGAAAGTTTTCTTTTCTGCCTTTTTAAAAATAAAATTTCTGCCTTTTTTGTTGTTGCAGTTTTATGTACATTACATTTGTACACATGTTATGTTTTTCTTCTTTTATGGACATTTTTGGTCACTTTTTTAAAAAAAATTTAGGGTTAGAAAACAAAACAAAACCTTTTTCATTTACCTTTTATCTCTTTTTCTGAAAAATTCTAAATTTGGACATTTTTTGAATACTGTACTAAATTAGTCATTTGTAATCTAAATTGTTAATTTATTCAAATAATATTGTATCTAAGAAATTTTAATAAATATGTAAAAACTATATGTATTTTCTATTATTATTAATATATTTTTTTAGAGATCCACAGGGAGCCACAGGAGATGGACTAAAGAGCCACAGGTTGCAGACCCCTGTACTAGTAGTATGCAGATGCCAGTGAATGTAGTTTTTTCTCACTAGTAACACACTGTACAGTTGTTCCACTAGTGCGCAGAAATGTTACTCCCTCATTGTCCCATTTACAAGGAACAGATACAAGGACTATAGTTTATTTTTGTTGTATGGAATCTGTTCCCGTCAACTCTATATGAGAACCAAAATGCTGCCACTATCAATGAGGTAAACCATCATTCTGCTGAAATTTCAAAACAAACCCACCAGGTAGATAGCAAAAACAAGAAGTTTGGACAAATCAACTGTTTGCAGCATTTTTAAAAGACCTGGAACACCACAGAAAACAACTGAAGTGGATGACCAAAGAATGTTTTAACCGGTGAAGAAAAAGCAACGAGCAAGCAGAAACTGAAGACAGTTGAGGTCTGTTGTGGTGGTGAGAATTGTGTCAATGTCCCAATATTTAGGGACCTGACTGTATATGGTCTCTCTATTGCAAGAAATAAATATACTGAGCACGGGAATTAAAAACCATATTATATACACTGCAGCATGGAGGCTTTGGGGAATGCAAGAGCTTGTTGGGTAGTGCAACATTGCAGGACTCTGTTATACTGTAAATCCACTAGAAGCCTGAAGCTGAGTCATACAAGATATTGATTCAAGTTGTCCACATGACAGTTCTATCTGCTCTGATAATAAAAGTGAGAGTAGTGGTCAAAATGAAGAGAAGAAACAAACGGAAAAAGTTTAATGTCAGTGAAAGTGAAGTGAAATAAATGTAGCAACTATAAGGATGTGCAGTACAACTTGACCAAATGGAGGAACTAATCCTCATTCTGGGCCATCACAGCAACAAGTTTTGCATCTTTTCTGCCAGAAACATGCGAACGTCAACTTTATTAATCTGCACGTTCCATATCAACATAATTTGCATGCACTGATTTCCTGCATGGACTCCAATGAGTGTTTTATGCTTCCGCCATGTAGAGCGTGCGCCTCGCCTGCGCTGTATTTGAAGGGAATTAGAGGAGCCGATTGGACTGGCCACGAATCAAGTCTGCTGTGTTCACTCCCACAATGGCGCAAATGTCAATTTCTACTTGTGTACATTTACGCTACTTGCGCTTGGGACGAAAATACGGCCATAAATGTCATTGAAGCGTTGTATAGTCAACATGTAGACCAGTCTAGACCGAGATTATAATAGTTTTTGATATTTCCTTATAGCTAGTTTTTATGTCCTTGGTTTTAAGTCGTTTTAGAGAATATTTGTTAGTAAAAAAAAGTTTTTTATAATATTACATTTGAGTAGTTTTAATTAGTTTTAGTATTAGTTTTAGTTTATTAGGGATGTTTGATACCGCCTTTTTTCAACTGATACCGATACCACTAACGATACCACTTTTTCAAGTATCGATACCACGAGTACTTTTGATACATAAAAAATTCCCAATTTCCCAGCCACAAGATCGGCCGCCGTCGCAAGTACTAATATAAGGCTGATATTGGCCTGATACCAGGTATCGGCAAACGCTCATCTCTATTTTTGTTTTGTTTTTTCAATATGTTGAGTATTTGTCCAGTGCAATATATAAAAAAGGCAAGTAAACTACAATTTCTAAACGACTTTTTTACCTTCTTTCTTCTGCATGATCGTACAGTAATACCGAAATAAATGCATTTTTTTTAAAATCAAGTTTGAAAGCTCATGTATACAATTAATT